>NW_027150657.1:0-1200000 GCF_020800215.1 Phytophthora ramorum
AGGGTTACCGGTTTGGTATCGGTTGTTGACCGTGAACCGGTTAACCCGAACCGGTCCAATCCGAACCCACGCCGATTACGCCACCAAGGATTACGCCACTGTCGATTACGCCACCTGTGGGTACAAGATTGTAGGTACAAGATGGGCTTCGACGTGGCGCTCTCTCATTGGCTGAAGTAACTCAGTATCCAGTAAAGAATCAAGTAGTGTGTATCCAGTAGGTCTAGAGTAGCGAGAAGGCTAGCGAGCTAAAGACCTCAATCAATCACTTTCGAATCTTCGTTCTACCCCTCAAGTGGTTTCCAGTCTCCGCTCCGGTCTCGCCCAGAGTGCTGCCCTCCCTCCGCTCCGTCAAGCTTCGGTATCAAGATCCATACCTTCCATCAAGCACCGACGGCACTCCGATACGGCACGTTCTTCATCGTGTCTTCATGCTGGCAGCCATCCTCACACATGTTCTTGGTCAGCTTGAGTCCGGGGTCTTGCGGCGTCTTCACAGGCTTGCTGTCTTGCATGCCGAACTTGGTCAGGATGGACTTGAGAAACTTGGTCTGCCGCACCGTCACTTTTCCGGAGTCGCGGTCGTTCTTGATCTCCATCCCGAGGAAGTACTCCAGCTCGCCGAGGTCCGTCATCTCAAACCGCTTGCTCAACGCGTGCTTGGTCGATTCCAACAGCTCGTCGTTGCTGCTGGCGAGGACCAAGTCGTCAACGTAGAGCGCCACGAAGATCATGTCTTGGCCGTCACGCTTCAGGTAGACGCAGTGGTCCGACTCGCACTTCTTGAACCCCAGCTTGAGCATGAAGTCGTCAATGGTCTGGTTCCACATGCGCGGCGACTGCTTCAGTCCGTACAGCGACCGCTTGAGCTTGCACACGTGGTCCGGGTGGTCTTCGTCCACATAGCCATCCGGTTGTGCCATGTAGATGTCTTCGTCCAGCACACCGTTGAGGAACGCAGTCTTGACATCCATCTGGTGCAGCTTGAGACCATACTTGGCAGCTAGACTCAGTACGATCCGGATGGACGTGAACTTGGCCACGGGCGCGAAGGTCTCGTCGTAGTCGATGCCGTACTTCTGCGAAAACCCCTTGGCCACCAGTCGCGCCTTGAACCGCTCAATCTCTCCAGCTTGGTTCTCCTTCACGCGAAACACCCATCTGCAGCCGATCGCCTTGCGTCCCTTCGGCAGTGGTACGACATCCCACGTGTCGTTCTTGAGCAGCGAGTCACACTCCGAGTCGCACGCCTCCTTCCACTTGACTGCGTCGCTGGATTCCATCGCCGACTTGAACGTGGTCGGCATTTCTCCCACTGAATCCACGACGTACGCAGCTTCGAAGTCTTGACTTTCTTGAGCCGCAGCAGACATCTCGTCCAGCGTCTGGTGTCGACTCTGCGACGCATACCGCTTGGCACTTGGAACCTCCGTGACTTCCTCCAGTGACTGTGTCCGCGGGTGTCGCTTGTTGCCGGGCCCGAAGTCTTCGTCCCGCGCAGCTTCCTCTTCTTCCTCTTCTTCGTTGTCGTCTTCATCCGACTGCGACGAATCTTGATCCGTCGTCTCTTCATCTTGAATGACCACCACCTCCCTCTGATGGTAGTCACGTCTCCCACTGTCGAAGACGTCTTCCATGAACTGCGCATCGCGGCTCACCAGCACGCGACTGCTCTCCAGTTCTTCGAATCGATACGCTTTCTCGTGCTCCGAGTACCCCAGGAACCGACAGCGCACCGACCGAGCGTCGAACTTGGTGCGCTTCGCCTTCGGCACGTGCACATACGCGTGGCAACCGAACACTTTCAGGTTCGCCAGCAGCGGCTTCTTGCCAGTCCAAACTTGGTACGGAGACTTGTCGTGGCTGACGGCGCGTGTCGGACACCGATTACGGAGGAACGTAGCCGTCATCACCGCTTCGCCCCAATACGTCTTGGGCAATCCGGCATGTTCCAGCATGCAGCGCGCACACTCCACCAACGTCCGGTTCATCCGCTCGGCCACTCCATTCAGCTGAGGCGTGTACGGCGGAGTGAACTTCTGCACGATACCGCGGTCCGCACAGAACTTGGCCATCGCACCGGAAGTGTACTCGCCACCGTTGTCGCTCCGGAGTGTCTGCACGCGCTTGCCGGTCTGAGTTTCAGCAAACGCCACAAACTCCGCGAACTTGGCAGCCACCTCGGACTTGTTCCTCAGCAAGTACACGACGCAGAAGTGCGACTTGTCGTCGATGAACGTGACGAAGTAGCGCTTGCCCCCAAACGTTGGCGTCTGCATGGGGCCGCACACATCGCTGTGAACCACCTCCAGCACTTGCTTCGCACGGTTCGGCGACGACTTCATGTAGCTCACTCGCGTTTGCTTGCCGAGCGCACACCCGTCGCACAGCTCCCACTGCTTCACCGACGTCATGTCGATGCCAACACCGTAGCTCTTCTTGACGATGGCGTCTAGACCGCCATGGCCAATGTGACCAAGTCGGAGGTGCCAGAGGTACGACGTGGTGTCCCCTTGGCGATCCTTCGAACTTGCCGCATTGGCCTCGTCAGGCATCATCGGAGTCATGCACAGCTTGAACAGCCCTTTGCCCTCACGAGCGCCGAGCTGCCACTTGAGACTCTTGTTGTCCGCGAAGCACCCGTCGCTCTCGAAGGTCACTGGCCCGACGTCCTTGGTGAAGCGGCCGACCGAAAACAGGTTGCGCGACAGCTTCGGGATATGCCACACATTCGTGAGCACCCCCTTCTTCATGCCGCGCGGCGTCTTCATCGACATGACAATGTCGCCGGTCCCCACCGCCTGAACCACACCATCGTCCGCGAGATGCACGTCCACCGGAGCCATCGTCTTGTAGTTCCTCATGTACGTCCTGGAACTCGTCATGTGCTGCGTCGCACCCGAGTCGACCAGCCACATGTCACTCGGCTTGGCGGCACTGCTCGTACGACCAACCGAGAAAAGGTAGTCGCCAGGATCTTCTTCGTCCTGCGCGACGTTCGCACGCTGCGACCGATATCGCTCAGCGTCGTTCTGGACCCGCGAGGGACACTCCGCGATCCAATGTCCTTGTTTGCCGCAGTTGTGGCACGCCCCGGTCTTCTTCACCGGTCGGCCCTTGCGCTTGTTATTGTTGACCATGAACGCTTGACCTTGGCCGTGCGCGGCTCCGTCGACGCCGCCGCCACCTTGTTCCTTGCGCTTCATGTCCTCATGCAGCAGCCGAGACGTCACGAGTTCCCACGACAGCGAGTCGGCTCTCGACTCCAACGCCGTGATCAGGAACTGGTACGACTCGCTCAGACTGCCCAGAAGCGTGATCACCAAGTCGTCCTCGCTGACCGGAGCGCCAACCGCGTCGAGCTGCTCCGCCAGCGTCTTGAGCTTGTTGATGTGCTCCAGCACATCATCACCTTCGTCCATCATCGTGGTGAAGAAACGCCGACGAAGAAAGAGCTTGTTGGCCAAACTCTTCTTCTCGAAGTGTCCTTCCAGTCTTGACCATGCATCATGCGCGTCCTTGGCCGAGCGAACCAGCGGCAGCTGCGAGTCCTCCATCGCGAGACAGATGATCGCCAGCGCCTTACGCGACTTCCTCTTGAACGTCGCTTGATCCGCCGTGGTCGTGCAGTGCTCCAGCTTCACTTCCCCACTCGTCACTTCCCACAGTTCGCGCTCCTCGAGCACCATCTGCATCTTGAACTTCCACGTGTGGAAGTTGGTTCCGTTGAACTTGTTGATGCGGGCGGTCGTGGTCGGGGTGGCGTCCATGGCGAAGGCGTAGTCGGGGTCTTGGTCTTGGGCAGGGAAGACGGGGTTTGGGCTCATAACCAAAAGGCTTGGTCGCTTGATGGCAAAATGCAAAGTGATTGATTTAGGTCCTTAGTTCGCAAACTCCCTTGCTACCTCTAAGCCTACTGGATTCTCTACTGGATACACTCTACTGGATTCCTTACCGGATACTGAGTTGCTTCAGCCAATCAGCGACTCCCACGTGGATGCCCATCTTGTACCCACAATCTTGTACCCACGTGTCCCGTAATCCCCGTAGCGTAAACAGCGTCCCATCATCAGTGTCCCGCGTCCCATCATCAGCGTCCCGTCAACACAGGAATGATTGCGGTCCCACTGAGTGAAGGTCATACCGGTATCCTACCGGTATACGGCAGCTGCCCGAGGCGCCTTCTTGACAACAACGCCTCCTTCCACTTGACTGCGTCGCTGGATTCCATCGCCGACTTGAACGTGGTCGGCATTTCTCCCACTGAATCCACGACGTACGCAGCTTCGAAGTCTTGACTTTCTTGAGCCGCAGCAGACATCTCGTCCAGCGTCTGGTGTCGACTCTGCGACGCATATCGCTTGGCACTTGGAACCTCCGTGGCTTCCTCCAGTGACTGTGTCCGCGGGTGTCGCTTGTTGCCGGGCCCGAAGTCTTCGTCCCGCGCAGCTTCCTCTTCTTCCTCTTCTTCGTTGTCGTCTTCATCCGACTGCGACGAATCTTGATCCGTCGTCTCTTCATCTTGAATGACCACCACCTCCCTCTGATGGTAGTCACGTCTCCCACTGTCGAAGACGTCTTCCATGAACTGCGCATCGCGGCTCACCAGCACGCGACTGCTCTCCAGTTCTTCGAATCGATACGCTTTCTCGTGCTCCGAGTACCCCAGGAACCGACAGCGCACCGACCGAGCGTCGAACTTGGTGCGCTTCGCCTTCGGCACGTGCACATACGCGTGGCAACCGAACACTTTCAGGTTCGCCAGCAGCGGCTTCTTGCCAGTCCAAACTTGGTACGGAGACTTGTCGTGGCTGACGGCGCGTGTCGGACACCGATTACGGAGGAACGTAGCCGTCATCACCGCTTCGCCCCAATACGTCTTGGGCAATCCGGCATGTTCCAGCATGCAGCGCGCACACTCCACCAACGTCCGGTTCATCCGCTCGGCGACTCCATTCAGCTGAGGCGTGTACGGCGGAGTGAACTTCTGCACGATACCATGGTCCGCACAGAACTTGGCCATCGCGCCGGAAGTGTACTCGCCACCGTTGTCGCTCTGGAGTGTCTGCACGCGCTTGCCGGTCTGAGTTTCAGCAAACGCCACAAACTCCGCGAACTTGGCAGCCACCTCGGACTTGTTCCTCAGCAAATACACGACGCAGAAGTGCGACTTGTCATCGATGAACGTGACGAAGTAGCGCTTGCCCCCAAACGTTGGCGTCTGCATGGGGCCGCACACATCGCTGTGAACCACCTCCAGCACGTGCTTGGCACGGTTCGGGGACGACTTCATGTAGCTCACTCGCGTTTGCTTGCCGAGTGCACACCCGTCGCACAGCTCCCACTGCTTCACCGACGTCATGTCGATGCCAACACCGTAGCTCTTCTTGACGATGGCGTCTAGACCGCCATGGCCAATGTGACCAAGTCGGAGGTGCCAGAGGTACGACGTGGTGTCCCCTTGGCGATCCTTCGAACTTGCCGCATTGGCCTCGTCAGGCATCATCGGAGTCATGCACAGCTTGAACAGCCCTTTGCCCTCACGAGCGCCGAGCTGCCACTTGAGACCCTTGTTGTCCGCGAAGCACCCGTCGCTCTCGAAGGTCACTGGCCCGACGTCCTTGGTGAAGCGGCCGACCGAAAACAGGTTGCGCGACAGCTTCGGGATATGCCACACATTCGTGAGCACACCCTTCTTCATGCCGCGCGGCGTCTTCATCGACATGACAATGTCGCCGGTCCCCACCGCCTGAACCACACCGTCGTCCGCGAGATGCACGTCCACCGGAGCCATCTTCTTGTAGTTCCTCATGTACGTCTTGGAACTCGTCATGTGCTGCGTCGCACCCGAGTCGACCAGCCACATGTCACTCGGCTTGGCGGCACTGCTCGTACGACCAACCGAGAAAAGGTAGTCGCCAGGATCTTCTTCGTCCTGCGCGACGTTCGCACGCTGCGACCGATATCGCTCAGCGTCGTTCTGGACCCGCGAGGGACACTCCGCGATCCAATGTCCTTGTTTGCCGCAGTTGTGGCACGCCCCGGTCTTCTTCACCGGTCGGCCCTTGCGCTTGTTATTGTTGACCATGAACGCTTGACCTTGGCCGTGCGCGGCTCCGTCGACGCCGCCGCCACCTTGTTCCTTGCGCTTCATGTCCTCATGCAGCAGCCGAGACGTCACGAGTTCCCACGACAGCGAGTCGGCTCTCGACTCCACCGCCGTGATCAGGAACTGGTACGACTCGCTCAGACTGCCCAGAAGCGTGATCACCAAGTCGTCCTCGCTGACCGGAGCGCCAACCGCGTCGAGCTGCTCCGCCAGCGTCTTGAGCTTGTTGATGTGCTCCAGCACATCATCACCTTCGTCCATCATCGTGGTGAAGAAACGCCGACGAAGAAAGAGCTTGTTGGCCAAACTCTTCTTCTCGAAGTGTCCTTCCAGTCTTGACCATGCATCATGCGCGTCCTTGGCCGAGCGAACCAGCGGCAGCTGCGAGTCCTCCATCGCGAGACAGATGATCGCCAGCGCCTTACGCGACTTCCTCTTGAACGTCGCTTGATCCGCCGTGGTCGTGCAGTGCTCCAGCTTCACTTCCCCACTCGTCACTTCCCACAGTTCGCGCTCCTCGAGCACCATCTGCATCTTGAACTTCCACGTGTGGAAGTTGGTTCCGTTGAACTTGTTGATGCGGGCGGTCGTGGTCGGGGTGGCGTCCATGGCGAAGGCGTAGTCGGGGTCTTGGTCTTGGGCAGGGAAGACGGGGCTTGGGCTCATAACCAAAAGGCTTGGTCGCTTGATGGCAAAATGCAAAGTGATTGATTTAGGTCCTTAGTTCGCAAACTCCTTTGCTACCTCTAAGCCTACTGGATTCTCTACTGGATACACTCTACTGGATTCCTTACCGGATACTGAGTTGCTTCAGCCAATCAGCGACTGCCACGTGGATCCCATCTTGTACCCACAATCTTGTACCCACGTGTCCCGTAATCCCCGTAGCGTAAACAGCGTCCCATCATCAGTGTCCCGCGTCCCATCATCAGCGTCCCGTCAACACAGGAATGATTGCGGTCCCACTGAGTGAAGGTCATACCGGTATCCTACCGGTATACGGCAGCTGCCCGAGGCGCCTTCTTGACGACATGCCCCGCCTCGATGTCATAAAGTCGATACGCCTTGGACACTTCTTCGTTGCCGAGGAACAGTCCGGCGCGAGCCTTGGGGTCCCACTTGCGCCGCTTTTCCTTCGGCGTCAGGATGTACGTCTGGCATCCAAACACACGCATGTGCTTGACACTTGGCTTGGACTTGTACACGATCTCGAATGGAGTCTTGTGCTCCACCTTGGGTGACGGCAGGCGGTTCTTCACGTAGATGGCCGTCATGGCCGCCTCAGCCCAGAAACACTTGTCCAACTTGGCGTGATGCAGCATGCTGCGGCCGATCGTGACGATGGTCCGGATGGCGCGTTCTGTCGTGCCGTTGGTCTGGTGCGCGTACGGAACCGTGGTTTGCTGCTCGATGCCTTCGACTTCGTAGAAGGCCTTCAGCGAGTTGGTCGCGAACTCACGAGCTCCGTCGTGCCGCACAAACTTGACCTTCTTGCCGAACTGCGTCTGCACCTTCGTGACGTACGTCTTGATGCAGTCTTCGCTCTCCGACTTGGCACGCAGGCAGAACCCCTTCATGCATCCGCTGGCTTCGTCCACGATCAGCAGCAGATACTTGCTGCCACCCAGTGACTCTTCTTCCATGGGGCCGCAGATGTCGAAGTGGAGCAGCTCGAACGTGTCGTAGCGACGCTTGTCCCGGTTGCTTGGGAACGGCTTCTGGACCATTTTCCCTTGCTGACAGCCGCGACACACGCTTGGTCCACTCGACTTGGAAGGTGCCTTCGCGTCCTTGATCATGTCGTTGTCGATCATCTTGCGAAGCACCTCCACCAGAGCGTGACCCATACGCGCGTGCAGGTCGACCGTCTTCCCACTAGTCGCTGCATTCGCCGATCGCTGAGGCGTCTGGAGCCAGTAGAGGCCATCCACGAGGTTCGCCGCCGCCACCACTTGCTTGGAGGCCTTGTGCGCAACGCGCATCTGGGTGCCGTCGAACACGACTTGGAACAGACCACTCTTGTTGATCTGTGGCACGGAGAGCAGATTCTTGCTCATGCTCGGCACGTACAGCGCGTTCTTGATCTCGATATCGCGCTCGTCGCCGTTGGGCAGAACCACTCGTTCCACGATGGTCCCCACACCCATGATGGCCGCCTTGTTGCCGTCGGCCACCGAAAGTTCGCCCTCGTTTCGCTCAATCAAATGGGCGAACTTGGCCTTGTCGTTGCAGATGTGGTGCGTTGCGCCGCTGTCGACCGCCCACATGCCGAGCATATCCTTGCCCGTCGAAATGCCACACTCCAGTGAGACCGCGAACGCCACTCGATCATAGCCGTAGCCGTAGTCGTAGCTGGCGTCGTCGTTCCTCCACTGGGCATTGTTGGCCCCGCGTCCACGGCCATTGCCATTGCCGCCGCGTCTTGGGCCCCGATTCTCGTCCTTCTGCTTGGTCCAGCACTTGTCAACCGTGTGCCCCAATTTCCCGCAGTACGTGCACTGGCGAGACTCTCGGTCGGTGTTGAACGCCTTGGCCGCGTCCTCTGTCTTCACCGTCGCCGTCTTCTCGCCTTGCCGCTTGATGTGCTCATTCGTCAGCACCTTCACGACGTCTTGCGATCGCAGCTCCGCGCTGCTCATCTCCAAGTTCAGCACGACGTTCTCGTAGCTCTTGGGGAGACTGCGCAACAGGCAGATCGCCACGTCCTCGTCCTCCATCTTGGCGCCGATGCTGTTGAGCTTGGCGCTGATGTTGAGGACCTCGTTGCAGTGATGCAACACGTTCCCGCCTTCCGACATCTCCATGCTGAAGAGTTGGCGCTTCAGGTAGATGCGACCAGCCTTCTGCGAACCACCGTACAGCGTCTTCAGGCGCGTCCACGCAACCCACGCTTCCTCGCAGTCGTCGACCACATGGTGGTAGTCCGCGTCCATGTGGAGCAACATCAGTCCGAACGCGATGTTGCTCGACTTGACGTACTCGTCCTTGGGCCGCGAGTCCGTGAAGCTCGGCGTCGTCTCTCGGTTCACGACATGCCACACCGACTTGGTCAGGAACACGCCACGCATGTAGCGGTTCCACGTCGCGTAGTTGTCTCCGTTGAACTTGTCGATGGAGACCTTGGTGGAGGCGTCGTGGGCAGAGGACATGGCGCTTGGGCTCATAACCTGATGGAAGGTATGGATCTTGACACCGTGAAGCTTGACGGAGCGGAGGGAGGGCAGCACTCTGGGCGAGACCGGAGCGGAGACTGGAAACCACTTGAGGGGTAGAACGAAGATTCGAAAGTGATTGATTGAGGTCTTTAGCTCGCTAGCCTTCTCGCTACTCTAGACCTACTGGATACACACTACTTGATTCTTTACTGGATACTGAGTTACTTCAGCCAATGAGAGAGCGCCACGTCGAAGCCCATCTTGTACCTACAATCTTGTACCCACAGGTGGCGTAATCGACTGTGGCGTAATCGTCGGTGGCGTAATCGGCGTGGGTTCGGATTGGACCGGTTCGGGTTAACCGGTTCACGGTCAACAACCGATACCAAACCGGTAACCCTCCATACCCTCAATAGCCTCGTCAGGCATCATCGGAGTCATGCACAGCTTGAACAGCCCTTTGCCCTCACGAGCGCCGAGCTGCCACTTGAGACCCTTGTTGTCCGCGAAGCACCCGTCGCTCTCGAAGGTCACTGGCCCGACGTCCTTGGTGAAGCGGCCGACCGAAAACAGGTTGCGCGACAGCTTCGGGATATGCCACACATTCGTGAGCACACCCTTCTTCATGCCGCGCGGCGTCTTCATCGACATGACAATGTCGCCGGTCCCCACCGCCTGAACCACACCGTCGTCCGCGAGATGCACGTCCACCGGAGCCATCTTCTTGTAGTTCCTCATGTACGTCTTGGAACTCGTCATGTGCTGCGTCGCACCCGAGTCGACCAGCCACATGTCACTCGGCTTGGCGGCACTGCTCGTACGACCAACCGAGAAAAGGTAGTCGCCAGGATCTTCTTCGTCCTGCGCGACGTTCGCACGCTGCGACCGATATCGCTCAGCGTCGTTCTGGACCCGCGAGGGACACTCCGCGATCCAATGTCCTTGTTTGCCGCAGTTGTGGCACGCCCCGGTCTTCTTCACCGGTCGGCCCTTGCGCTTGTTATTGTTGACCATGAACGCTTGACCTTGGCCGTGCGCGGCTCCGTCGACGCCGCCGCCACCTTGTTCCTTGCGCTTCATGTCCTCATGCAGCAGCCGAGACGTCACGAGTTCCCACGACAGCGAGTCGGCTCTCGACTCCAACGCCGTGATCAGGAACTGGTACGACTCGCTCAGACTGCCCAGAAGCGTGATCACCAAGTCGTCCTCGCTGACCGGAGCGCCAACCGCGTCGAGCTGCTCCGCCAGCGTCTTGAGCTTGTTGATGTGCTCCAGCACATCATCACCTTCGTCCATCATCGTGGTGAAGAAACGCCGACGAAGAAAGAGCTTGTTGGCCAAACTCTTCTTCTCGAAGTGTCCTTCCAGTCTTGACCATGCATCATGCGCGTCCTTGGCCGAGCGAACCAGCGGCAGCTGCGAGTCCTCCATCGCGAGACAGATGATCGCCAGCGCCTTACGCGACTTCCTCTTGAACGTCGCTTGATCCGCCGTGGTCGTGCAGTGCTCCAGCTTCACTTCCCCACTCGTCACTTCCCACAGTTCGCGCTCCTCGAGCACCATCTGCATCTTGAACTTCCACGTGTGGAAGTTGGTTCCGTTGAACTTGTTGATGCGGGCGGTCGTGGTCGGGGTGGCGTCCATGGCGAAGGCGTAGTCGGGGTCTTGGTCTTGGGCAGGGAAGACGGGGCTTGGGCTCATAACCAAAAGGCTTGGTCGCTTGATGGCAAAATGCAAAGTGATTGATTTAGGTCCTTAGTTCGCAAACTCCTTTGCTACCTCTAAGCCTACTGGATTCTCTACTGGATACACTCTACTGGATTCCTTACCGGATACTGAGTTGCTTCAGCCAATCAGCGACTGCCATGTGGATGCCCATCTTGTACCCACAATCTTGTACCCACGTGTCCCGTAATCCCCGTAGCGTAAACAGCGTCCCATCATCAGTGTCCCGCGTCCCATCATCAGCGTCCCGTCAACACAGGAATGATTGCGGTCCCACTGAGTGAAGGTCATACCGGTATCCTACCGGTATACGGCAGCTGCCCGAGGCGCCTTCTTGACAACACTCCCACTCGACTCGACAGCGATTGCACCTTGGATCCCGAGCTTGCTCCGAAGCACACTGAACTGCGTTGCAGTGATCGCCTTCGTCATCATGTCCGCCAGCATGTCCGTTGTCGAAACATACTGCAGCACCACTTGACCGTCTTCCACCTTCTCGCGCACGAAGTGGTAGCGAATGTCGATGTGCTTGGTGCGCTTGTGGAACTGCGGGTTCTTGGCCAACGCGATGGAGCCTTGGTTGTCCTCGTAGATCTTGACCGCTTCATCGCTTGCCATCTCGCCGAGCTCGCACAGGAACACCTTGAGCCACACTGCCTCTTGTGTCGCCTCCGATAGCGCCATGTACTCTGCTTCCGTTGAAGACAGCGCCACCGTCCGCTGCTTCTTGCTCCTCCAGCTGATGCATCCGCCGTTCATCATGAACGCGTAGCCGCTTGTGCTCCGTCGAGACTCGATGTCGCCGGCCCAGTCCGCATCCGAATATCCACACATACCAAGGCTGTCTTCCCGTGAGAACTCGAGTCCATGCGTAGGCGTCGCTTGGAGGTACCGCAGCACACGCTTGAGGGCTTGCCAATGCGTCGGACACGGGTCGGCAGAGAACTGGCTCAGCACTCCCACTGCAGCAGCGAGGTCCGGACGCGTTGCCACCATCAAGTACATGAGAGCACCGACGGCACTCCGATACGGCATGTTCTTCATCGTGTCTTCATGCTGGCAGCCACCTTCACACATGTTCTTGGTCAGCTTGAGTCCGGGGTCTTGCGGCGTCTTCACAGGCTTGCTGTCTTGCATGCCGAACTTGGTCAGGATGGACTTGAGAAACTTGGTCTGCCGCACCGTCACTTTTCCGGAGTCGCGGTCGTTCTTGATCTCCATCCCGAGGAAGTACTCCAGCTCGCCGAGGTCCGTCATCTCAAACCGCTTGCTCAACGCGTGCTTGGTCGATTCCAACAGCTCGTCGTTGCTGCTGGCGAGGACCAAGTCGTCAACGTACAGCGCCACGAAGATCATGTCTTGGCCGTCACGCTTCAGGTAGACGCAGTGGTCCGACTCGCACTTCTTGAACTCCAGCTTGAGCATGAAGTCGTCGATGGTCTGGTTCCACATGCGCGGCGACTGCTTCAGTCCGTACAGCGACCGCTTGAGCTTGCACACGTGGTCCGGGTGGTCTTCGTCCACATAGCCATCCGGTTGTGCCATGTAGATGTCTTCGTCCAGCACACCGTTGAGGAACGCAGTCTTGACATCCATCTGGTGCAGCTTGAGACCATACTTGGCAGCTAGACTCAGTACGATCCGGATGGACGTGAACTTGGCCACGGGCGCGAAGGTCTCGTCGTAGTCGATGCCGTACTTCTGCGAAAACCCCTTGGCCACCAGTCGCGCCTTGAACCGCTCAATCTCTCCAGCTTGGTTCTCCTTCACGCGAAACACCCATCTGCAGCCGATCGCCTTGCGTCCCTTCGGCAGTGGTACGACATCCCACGTGTCGTTCTTGAGCAGTGAGTCACACTCCGAGTCGCACGCCTCCTTCCACTTGACTGCGTCGCTGGATTCCATCGCCGACTTGAACGTGGTCGGCATTTCTCCCACTGAATCCACGACGTACGCAGCTTCGAAGTCTTGACTTTCTTGAGCCGCAGCAGACATCTCGTCCAGCGTCTGGTGTCGACTCTGCGACGCATACCGCTTGGCACTTGGAACCTCCGTGACTTCCTCCAGTGACTGTGTCCGCGGGTGTCGCTTGTTGCCGGGCCCGAAGTCTTCGTCCCGCGCAGCTTCCTCTTCTTCCTCTTCTTCGTTGTCGTCTTCATCCGACTGCGACGAATCTTGATCCGTCGTCTCTTCATCTTGAATGACCACCACCTCCCTCTGATGGTAGTCACGTCTCCCACTGTCGAAGACGTCTTCCATGAACTGCGCATCGCGGCTCACCAGCACGCGACTGCTCTCCAGTTCTTCGAATCGATACGCTTTCTCGTGCTCCGAGTACCCCAGGAACCGACAGCGCACCGACCGAGCGTCGAACTTGGTGCGCTTCGCCTTCGGCACGTGCACATACGCGTGGCAACCGAACACTTTCAGGTTCGCCAGCAGCGGCTTCTTGCCAGTCCAAACTTGGTACGGAGACTTGTCGTGGCTGACGGCGCGTGTCGGACACCGATTACGGAGGAACGTAGCCGTCATCACCGCTTCACCCCAATACGTCTTGGGCAATCCGGCATGTTCCAGCATGCAGCGCGCACACTCCACCAACGTCCGGTTCATCCGCTCGGCCACTCCATTCAGCTGAGGCGTGTACGGCGGAGTGAACTTCTGCACGATACCGCGGTCCGCACAGAACTTGGCCATCGCACCGGAAGTGTACTCGCCACCGTTGTCGCTCCGGAGTGTCTGCACGCGCTTGCCGGTCTGAGTTTCAGCAAACGCCACAAACTCCGCGAACTTGGCAGCCACCTCGGACTTGTTCCTCAGCAAGTACACGACGCAGAAGTGCGACTTGTCGTCGATGAACGTGACAAAGTAGCGCTTGCCCCCAAACGTTGGCGTCTGCATGGGGCCGCACACATCGCTGTGAACCACCTCCAGCACGTGCTTCGCGCGGTTCGGCGACGACTTCATGTAGCTCACTCGCGTTTGCTTGCCGAGTGCACACCCGTCGCACAGCTCCCACTGCTTCACCGACGTCATGTCGATGCCAACACCGTAGCTCTTCTTGACGATGGCGTCTAGACCGCCATGGCCAATGTGACCAAGTCGGAGGTGCCAGAGGTACGACGTGGTGTCCCCTTGGCGATCCTTCGAACTTGCCGCATTGGCCTCGTCAGGCATCATCGGAGTCATGCACAGCTTGAACAGCCCTTTGCCCTCACGAGCGCCGAGCTGCCACTTGAGACCCTTGTTGTCCGCGAAGCACCCGTCGCTCTCGAAGGTCACTGGCCCGACGTCCTTGGTGAAGCGGCCGACCGAAAACAGGTTGCGCGACAGCTTCGGGATATGCCACACATTCGTGAGCACACCCTTCTTCATGCCGCGCGGCGTCTTCATCGACATGACAATGTCGCCGGTCCCCACCGCCTGAACCACACCGTCGTCCGCGAGATGCACGTCCACCGGAGCCATCTTCTTGTAGTTCCTCATGTACGTCTTGGAACTCGTCATGTGCTGCGTCGCACCCGAGTCGACCAGCCACATGTCACTCGGCTTGGCGGCACTGCTCGTACGACCAACCGAGAAAAGGTAGTCGCCAGGATCTTCTTCGTCCTGCGCGACGTTCGCACGCTGCGACCGATATCGCTCAGCGTCGTTCTGGACCCGCGAGGGACACTCCGCGATCCAATGTCCTTGTTTGCCGCAGTTGTGGCACGCCCCGGTCTTCTTCACCGGTCGGCCCTTGCGCTTGTTGTTGTTGACCATGAACGCTTGACCTTGGCCGTGCGCGGCTCCGTCGACGCCGTCGCCACCTTGTTCCTTGCGCTTCATGTCCTCATGCAGCAGCCGAGACGTCACGAGTTCTCACGACAGCGAGTCGGCTCTCGACTCCAACGCCGTGATCAGGAACTGGTACGACTCGCTCAGACTGCCCAGAAGCGTGATCACCAAGTCGTCCTCGCTGACCGGAGCGCCAACCGCGTCGAGCTGCTCCGCCAGCGTCTTGAGCTTGTTGATGTGCTCCAGCACATCATCACCTTCGTCCATCATCGTGGTGAAGAAACGCCGACGAAGAAAGAGCTTGTTGGCCAAACTCTTCTTCTCGAAGTGTCCTTCCAGTCTTGACCATGCATCATGCGCGTCCTTGGCCGAGCGAACCAGCGGCAGCTGCGAGTCCTCCATCGCGAGACAGATGATCGCCAGCGCCTTACGCGACTTCCTCTTGAACGTCGCTTGATCCGCCGTGGTCGTGCAGTGCTCCAGCTTCACTTCCCCACTCGTCACTTCCCACAGTTCGCGCTCCTCGAGCACCATCTGCATCTTGAACTTCCACGTGTGGAAGTTGGTTCCGTTGAACTTGTTGATGCGGGCGGTCGTGGTCGGGGTGGCGTCCATGGCGAAGGCGTAGTCGGGGTCTTGGTCTTGGGCAGGGAAGACGGGGCTTGGGCTCATAACCAAAAGGCTTGGTCGCTTGATGGCAAAATGCAAAGTGATTGATTTAGGTCCTTAGTTCGCAAACTCCTTTGCTACCTCTAAGCCTACTGGATTCTCTACTGGATACACTCTACTGGATTCCTTACCGGATACTGAGTTGCTTCAGCCAATCAGCGACTGCCATGTGGATGCCCATCTTGTACCCACAATCTTGTACCCACGTGTCCCGTAATCCCCGTAGCGTAAACAGCGTCCCATCATCAGTGTCCCGCGTCCCATCATCAGCGTCCCGTCAACACAGGAATGATTGCGGTCCCACTGAGTAAAGGTCATACCGGTATCCTACCGGTATACGGCAGCTGCCCGAGGCGCCTTCTTGACAACAGTTCCAGCATGCAGCGCGCACACTCCACCAACGTCCGGTTCATCCGCTCGGCCACTCCATTCAGCTGAGGCGTGTACGGCGGAGTGAACTTCTGCACGATACCGCGGTCCGCACAGAACTTGGCCATCGCGCCGGAAGTGTACTCGCCACCGTTGTCGCTCCGGAGTGTCTGCACGCGCTTGCCGGTCTGAGTTTCAGCAAACGCCACAAACTCCGCGAACTAGGCAGCCACCTCGGACTTGTTCCACAGCAAATACACGACGCAGAAGTGCGACTTGTCATCGATGAACGTGACGAAGTAGCGCTTGCCCCCAAACGTTGGCGTCTGCATGGGGCCGCACACATCGCTGTGAACCACCTCCAGCACGTGCTTGGCACGGTTCGGCGACGACTTCATGTAGCTCACTCGCGTTTGCTTGCCGAGTGCACACCCGTCGCACAGCTCCCACTGCTTCACCGACGTCATGTCGATGCCAACACCGTAGCTCTTCTTGACGATGGCGTCTAGACCGCCATGGCCAATGTGACCAAGTCGGAGGTGCCAGAGGTACGACGTGGTGTCCCCTTGGCGATCCTTCGAACTTGCCGCATTGGCCTCGTCAGGCATCATCGGAGTCATGCACAGCTTGAACAGCCCTTTGCCCTCACGAGCGCCGAGCTGCCACTTGAGACCCTTGTTGTCCGCGAAGCACCCGTCGCTCTCGAAGGTCACTGGCCCGACGTCCTTGGTGAAGCGGCCGACCGAAAACAGGTTGCGCGACAGCTTCGGGATATGCCACACATTCGTGAGCACACCCTTCTTCATGCCGCGCGGCGTCTTCATCGACATGACAATGTCGCCGGTCCCCACCGCCTGAACCACACCGTCGTCCGCGAGATGCACGTCCACCGGAGCCATCTTCTTGTAGTTCCTCATGTACGTCTTGGAACTCGTCATGTGCTGCGTCGCACCCGAGTCGACCAGCCACATGTCACTCGGCTTGGCGGCACTGCTCGTACGACCAACCGAGAAAAGGTAGTCGCCAGGATCTTCTTCGTCCTGCGCGACGTTCGCACGCTGCGACCGATATCGCTCAGCGTCGTTCTGGACCCGCGAGGGACACTCCGCGATCCAATGTCCTTGTTTGCCGCAGTTGTGGCACGCCCCGGTCTTCTTCACCGGTCGGCCCTTGCGCTTGTTGTTGTTGACCATGAACGCTTGACCTTGGCCGTGCGCGGCTCCGTCGACGCCGTCGCCACCTTGTTCCTTGCGCTTCATGTCCTCATGCAGCAGCCGAGACGTCACGAGTTCCCACGACAGCGAGTCGGCTCTCGACTCCAACGCCGTGATCAGGAACTGGTACGACTCGCTCAGACTGCCCAGAAGCGTGATCACCAAGTCGTCCTCGCTGACCGGAGCGCCAACCGCGTCGAGCTGCTCCGCCAGCGTCTTGAGCTTGTTGATGTGCTCCAGCACATCATCACCTTCGTCCATCATCGTGGTGAAGAAACGCCGACGAAGAAAGAGCTTGTTGGCCAAACTCTTCTTCTCGAAGTGTCCTTCCAGTCTTGACCATGCATCATGCGCGTCCTTGGCCGAGCGAACCAGCGGCAGCTGCGAGTCCTCCATCGCGAGACAGATGATCGCCAGCGCCTTACGCGACTTCCTCTTGAACGTCGCTTGATCCGCCGTGGTCGTGCAGTGCTCCAGCTTCACTTCCCCACTCGTCACTTCCCACAGTTCGCGCTCCTCGAGCACCATCTGCATCTTGAACTTCCACGTGTGGAAGTTGGTTCCGTTGAACTTGTTGATGCGGGCGGTCGTGGTCGGGGTGGCGTCCATGGCGAAGGCGCAGTCGGGGTCTTGGTCTTGGGCAGGGAAGACGGGGCTTGGGCTCATAACCAAAAGGCTTGATCGCTTGATGGCAAAATGCAAAGTGATTGATTTAGGTCCTTAGTTCGCAAACTCCTTTGCTACCTCTAAGCCTACTGGATTCTCTACTGGATACACTCTACTGGATTCCTTACCGGATACTGAGTTGCTTCAGCCAATCAGCGACTGCCACGTGGATGCCCATCTTGTACCCACAATCTTGTACCCACGTGTCCCGTAATCCCCGTAGCGTAAACAGCGTCCCATCATCAGTGTCCCGCGTCCCATCATCAGCGTCCCGTCAACACAGGAATGATTGCGGTCCCACTGAGTGAAGGTCATACCGGTATCCTACCGGTATACGGCAGCTGCCCGAGGCGCCTTCTTGACAACAGTCCAAGCCAAGTGTGAAGCACATGCGTGTGTTTGGATGTCAGACGTACATCCTGACGCCGAAGGAAAAGCGGCGCAAGTGGGACCCCAAGGCTCGCGCCGGGTTGTTCCTCGGCTACGAACAAGTGTCCAAGGCGTATCGACTTTATGACATCGAGGCGGGGCAGGTGGTTGTCAGTCGCGATGTCAACTTCGATGAGTCGGCCTTTGGACTTTCGGCGCATACTTCGGATGAAGACGTCGATGATGCTGCGCTGGACCTGGACGCGCTGGACCTGGACGACAACGATGGACCGCGCCAAACGAGCTTCAAGCAGGCGGGGAAGCGCAAGAGCCGACCGAGTGGCGACGACGACACTGCCAGAAGATCGCGCCCCGTTCGCCACCGAGCTGGCTTAGAAGAAGCAAGTGCGCCGGACGTATCCTCGTCGCGCCGAGCTGAACCCGACGAAGAAGTAAAGTCTGGGGACCAAGATGAAGACGACGACTCGACGCCTCCAGTATTTTGGCGTGCCAGTGCCAACGCTGTGGAAGCAGCAGCCGATCTATCGGAGCCGACGACGTTCCAAGAGGCTGTGAACGGTCCGGATCAGGTGCACTGGCGCAAGGCGATCCGCGCGGAGCTCAAGTCGATGCGACTGCGCGGTGTGTTTCGAGCTGCCAAGTTGCCCAGCGGCCAGCGCGCCATCGGCACCAAGTGGGTGTTCAAGATCAAGCGCAAAGCGGACGGCTCGATCGAGAAGTACAAGGCGCGCCTCGTGGCCAAGGGCTTCAAGCAGAAGTACGGCATCGACTACACGGAGACGTTCTCGCCCGTGGTCAAGTACGTGACGCTGCGCATGATCATCGCGATCGCCAAGTACTTCGGCTGGCCTCTCGACCAACTCGACGTCGTGACAGCGTTCCTGTACGGGGTCATGAAGGAGGTGGTGTTCTGCGTGATTCCCGAAGGCGTCGAACTGGATGGTGGCTTCGACTGCCTGGAACTGGTGAAGGCCATCTACGGTCTCAAGCAAGCTTCGCGCGTGTGGAACGAGACCTTCGACGAGTTCATGTGCTCTATCGGCTTCCAAGTGTCGGCCTTCGATCCGTGCCTCTACATCAAGGTGGTGGACGGCCACTGCGTGCTCGTGCTGGTGTACGTGGACGACGTGCTGATTACCGGGAGTTCACACGAGCTGATCTCGCGCACGAAGACGGACCTGAAGACGCGCTTCGAGATGACCGACAGCGGCAAGTGCGCGTTTGTTCTTGGGATCGAGCTGGTGGACGGCCCGGACGGCAGCGTGACCATGTGCCAGCGTCGCTACGTGGACGACATCCTGAAACGCTTCGCCATGGACGAGTGCAAGGCTGTGGTGAGTCCGGTGGACATGAGCACTCGACTGGTTCCAAGCGACGCGGCGACCAAGGTGAACGCTCCGTTTCGCGAAGCTGTTGGTGCGCTGATGCACCTGATGACCGCCACGCGCCCGGACATCGCGTACGCCGTTGGCTATGTGTCGCGCTTCATGGAGAACCCCCAAGAGGAACACTGGGTTGCGGTCAAGCGCATCTTTCGCTACCTGCAAGGCACCAAGACGCATGGCATCTGCTTCAAGCCGGGCGACAACATCGACTTTCGTGGCTACTCGGACGCGGACTGGGCCGGCGACCTCGCGGACCGCAAGTCCACTTCAGGCTACACGTTCATGCTGATGGGTGCGCCTGTGAGCTGGGGAAGCAAGAAGCAGTCAAGTGTGTCGCTGTCTACGAGCGAAGCGGAGTACATCGCACTCAGTCTGGCTATCCAAGAGGGCAAGTGGATCCATCGCCTGCTGTGCGAGATTCTGGCGGCTGCCAACGAGACGGGACCCGAGCTCATGATCCGTGAAGACAACCAGTCGTGCATCAAGATGACCAAGAACCCGGTGAACCACGGCCGCGCCAAGCACATCGACATCAAGTACCACCACATCCGCGACGAAGTGAAACGCGGTGAAGTGAAGCTCGGGTATTGCGAGACTTCTGTGATGCTGGCGGACATCATGACCAAGGCGCTTGCGGGGCCACGCCACACGGAGCTGACGGCGGCTCTCGGCATTCATGGGACTTCGCATTGAGGGGGCGTATTGAGGGTATGGAGGGTTACCGGTTTGGTATCGGTTGTTGACCGTGAACCGGTTAACCCGAACCGGTCCAATCCGAACCCACGCCGATTACGCCACCAAGGATTACGCCACTGTCGATTACGCCACCTGTGGGTACAAGATTGTAGGTACAAGATGGGCTTCGACGTGGCGCTCTCTCATTGGCTGAAGTAACTCAGTATCCAGTAAAGAATCAAGTAGTGTGTATCCAGTAGGTCTAGAGTAGCGAAGAAGGCTAGCGAGCTAAAGACCTCAATCAATCACTTTCGAATCTTCGTTCTACCCCTCAAGTGGTTTCCAGTCTCCGCTCCGGTCTCGCCCAGAGTGCTGCCCTCCCTCCGCTCCGTCAAGCTTCGGTGTCAAGATCCATACCTTCCATCATGAGCAGCGAGTCACACTCCGAGTCGCACGCCTCCTTCCACTTGACTGCGTCGCTGGATTCCATCGCCGACTTGAACGTGGTCGGCATTTCTCCCACTGAATCCACGACGTACGCAGCTTCGAAGTCTTGACTTTCTTGAGCCGCAGCAGACATCTCGTCCAGCGTCTGGTGTCGACTCTGCGACGCATACCGCTTGGCACTTGGAACCTCCGTGACTTCCTCCAGTGACTGCGTCCGCGGGTGTCGCTTGTTGCCGGGCCCGAAGTCTTCGTCCCGCGCAGCTTCCTCTTCTTCCTCTTCTTCGTTGTCGTCTTCATCCGACTGCGACGAATCTTGATCCGTCGTCTCTTCATCTTGAATGACCACCACCTCCCTCTGGTGGTAGTCACGTCTCCCACTGTCGAAGACGTCTTCCATGAACTGCGCGTCGCGGCTCACCAGCACGCGACTGCTCTCCAGTTCTTCGAATCGATACGCTTTCTCGTGCTCCGAGTACCCCAGGAACCGACAGCGCACCGACCGAGCGTCGAACTTGGTGCGCTTCGCCTTCGGCACGTGCACATACGCGTGGCAACCGAACACCTTGAGGTTCGCCAGCAGCGGCTTCTTGCCAGTCCAGACTTGGTGCGGAGACTTGTCGTGGCTGATGGCGCGTGTCGGACACCGATTACGGAGGAACGTAGCCGTCATCACCGCTTCACCCCAATACGTCTTGGGCAATCCGGCATGTTCCAGCATGCAGCGCGCACACTCCACCAACGTCCGGTTCATCCGCTCGGCGACTCCGTTCAACTGAGGCGTGTACGGCGGAGTGAACTTCTGCACGATACCGCGGTCCGCACAGAACTTGGCCATCGCACCGGAGGTGTACTCGCCACCGTTGTCGCTCCGGAGTGTCTGCACGCGCTTGCCGGTCTGAGTTTCAGCAAACGCCACAAACTCCGCGAACTTGGCAGCCACCTCGGACTTGTTCCTCAGCAAATACACGACGCAGAAGTGCGACTTGTCATCGATGAACGTGACGAAGTAGCGCTTGCCCCCAAACGTTGGCGTCTGCATGGGGCCGCACACATCGCTGTGAACCACCTCCAGCACTTGCTTGGCACGGTTCGGGGACGACTTCATGTAGCTCACTCGCGTTTGCTTGCCGAGTGCACACCCGTCGCACAGCTCCCACTGCTTCACCGACGTCATGTCGATGCCAACACCGTAGCTCTTCTTGACGATGGCGTCTAGACCGCCATGGCCAATGTGACCAAGTCGGAGGTGCCAGAGGTACGACGTGGTGTCCCCTTGGCGATCCTTCGAACTTGCCGCATTGGCCTCGTCAGGCATCATCGGAGTCATGCACAGCTTGAACAGCCCTTTGCCCTCACGAGCGCCGAGCTGCCACTTGAGACCCTTGTTGTCCGCGAAGCACCCGTCGCTCTCGAAGGTCACTGGCCCGACGTCCTTGGTGAAGCGGCCGACCGAAAACAGGTTGCGCGACAGCTTCGGGATATGCCACACATTCGTGAGCACACCCTTCTTCATGCCGCGCGGCGTCTTCATCGACATGACAATGTCGCCGGTCCCCACCGCCTGAACCACACCGTCGTCCGCGAGATGCACGTCCACCGGAGCCATCTTCTTGTAGTTCCTCATGTACGTCTTGGAACTCGTCATGTGCTGCGTCGCACCCGAGTCGACCAGCCACATGTCACTCGGCTTGGCGGCACTGCTCGTACGACCAACCGAGAAAAGGTAGTCGCCAGGATCTTCTTCGTCCTGCGCGACGTTCGCACGCTGCGACCGATATCGCTCAGCGTCGTTCTGGACCCGCGAGGGACACTCCGCGATCCAATGTCCTTGTTTGCCGCAGTTGTGGCACGCCCCGGTCTTCTTCACCGGTCGGCCCTTGCGCTTGTTGTTGTTGACCATGAACGCTTGACCTTGGCCGTGCGCGGCTCCGTCGACGCCGTCGCCACCTTGTTCCTTGCGCTTCATGTCCTCATGCAGCAGCCGAGACGTCACGAGTTCCCACGACAGCGAGTCGGCTCTCGACTCCAACGCCGTGATCAGGAACTGGTACGACTCGCTCAGACTGCCCAGAAGCGTGATCACCAAGTCGTCCTCGCTGACCGGAGCGCCAACCGCGTCGAGCTGCTCCGCCAGCGTCTTGAGCTTGTTGATGTGCTCCAGCACATCATCACCTTCGTCCATCATCGTGGTGAAGAAACGCCGACGAAGAAAGAGCTTGTTGGCCAAACTCTTCTTCTCGAAGTGTCCTTCCAGTCTTGACCATGCATCATGCGCGTCCTTGGCCGAGCGAACCAGCGGCAGCTGCGAGTCCTCCATCGCGAGACAGATGATCGCCAGCGCCTTACGCGACTTCCTCTTGAACGTCGCTTGATCCGCCGTGGTCGTGCAGTGCTCCAGCTTCACTTCCCCACTCGTCACTTCCCACAGTTCGCGCTCCTCGAGCACCATCTGCATCTTGAACTTCCACGTGTGGAAGTTGGTTCCGTTGAACTTGTTGATGCGGGCGGTCGTGGTCGGGGTGGCGTCCATGGCGAAGGCGCAGTCGGGGTCTTGGTCTTGGGCAGGGAAGACGGGGCTTGGGCTCATAACCAAAAGGCTTGATCGCTTGATGGCAAAATGCAAAGTGATTGATTTAGGTCCTTAGTTCGCAAACTCCTTTGCTACCTCTAAGCCTACTGGATTCTCTACTGGATACACTCTACTGGATTCCTTACCGGATACTGAGTTGCTTCAGCCAATCAGCGACTGCCACGTGGATGCCCATCTTGTACCCACAATCTTGTACCCACGTGTCCCGTAATCCCCGTAGCGTAAACAGCGTCCCATCATCAGTGTCCCGCGTCCCATCATCAGCGTCCCGTCAACACAGGAATGATTGCGGTCCCACTGAGTGAAGGTCATACCGGTATCCTACCGGTATACGGCAGCTGCCCGAGGCGCCTTCTTGACAACAGTCCAAGCCAAGTGTGAAGCACATGCGTGTGTTTGGATGTCAGACGTACATCCTGACGCCGAAGGAAAAGCGGCGCAAGTGGGACCCCAAGGCTCGCGCCGGGTTGTTCCTCGGCTACGAACAAGTGTCCAAGGCGTATCGACTTTATGACATCGAGGCGGGGCAGGTGGTTGTCAGTCGCGATGTCAACTTCGATGAGTCGGCCTTTGGACTTTCGGCGCATACTTCGGATGAAGACGTCGATGATGCTGCGCTGGACCTGGACGCGCTGGACCTGGACGACAACGATGGACCGCGCCAAACGAGCTTCAAGCAGGCGGGGAAGCGCAAGAGCCGACCGAGTGGCGACGACGACACTGCCAGAAGATCGCGCCCCGTTCGCCACCGAGCTGGCTTAGAAGAAGCAAGTGCGCCGGACGTATCCTCGTCGCGCCGAGCTGAACCCGACGAAGAAGAAAAGTCTGGGGACCAAGATGAAGACGACGACTCGACGCCTCCAGTGTTTTGGCGTGCCAGTGCCAACGCTGTGGAAGCAGCAGCCGATCTATCGGAGCCGACGACGTTCCAAGAGGCTGTGAACGGTCCGGATCAGGTGCACTGGCGCAAGGCGATCCGCGCGGAGCTCAAGTCGATGCGACTGCGTGGTGTGTTTCGAGCTGCCAAGTTGCCCAGCGGCCAGCGCGCCATCGGCACCAAGTGGGTGTTCAAGATCAAGCGCAAAGCGGACGGCTCGATCGAGAAGTACAAGGCGCGCCTCGTGGCCAAGGGCTTCAAGCAGAAGTACGGCATCGACTACACGGAGACGTTCTCGCCCGTGGTCAAGTACGTGACGCTGCGCATGATCATCGCGATCGCCAAGTACTTCGGCTGGCCTCTCGACCAACTCGACGTCGTGACAGCGTTCCTGTACGGGGTCATGAAGGAGGTGGTGTTCTGCGTGATTCCCGAAGGCGTCGAACTGGATGGTGGCTTCGACTGCCTGGAACTGGTGAAGGCCATCTACGGTCTCAAGCAAGCTTCGCGCGTGTGGAACGAGACCTTCGACGAGTTCATGTGCTCTATCGGCTTCCAAGTGTCGGCCTTCGATCCGTGCCTCTACATCAAGGTGGTGGACGGTCACTGCGTGCTCGTGCTGGTGTACGTGGACGACGTGCTGATTACCGGGAGTTCACACGAGCTGATCTCGCGCACGAAGACGGACCTGAAGACGCGCTTCGAGATGACCGACAGCGGCAAGTGCGCGTTTGTTCTTGGGATCGAGCTGGTGGACGGCCCGGACGGCAGCGTGACCATGTGCCAGCGTCGCTACGTGGACGACATCCTGAAACGCTTCGCCATGGACGAGTGCAAGGCTGTGGTGAGTCCGGTGGACATGAGCACTCGACTGGTTCCAAGCGACGCGGCGACCAAGGTGAACGCTCCGTTTCGCGAAGCTGTTGGTGCGCTGATGCACCTGATGACCGCCACGCGCCCGGACATCGCGTACGCCGTTGGCTATGTGTCGCGCTTCATGGAGAACCCCCAAGAGGAACACTGGGTTGCGGTCAAGCGCATCTTTCGCTACCTGCAAGGCACCAAGACGCATGGCATCTGCTTCAAGCCGGGCGACAAGATCGACTTTCGTGGCTACTCGGACGCGGACTGGGCCGGCGACCTCGCGGACCGCAAGTCCACTTCAGGCTACACGTTCATGCTGATGAGTGCGCCTGTGAGCTGGGGAAGCAAGAAGCAGTCAAGTGTGTCGCTGTCGACGAGCGAAGCGGAGTACATCGCACTTAGTCTGGCTATCCAAGAGGGCAAGTGGATCCATCGCCTGCTGTGCGAGATTCTGGCGGCTGCCAACGAGACGGGACCCGAGCTCATGATCCGTGAAGACAACCAGTCGTGCATCAAGATGACCAAGAACCCGGTGAACCACGGCCGCGCCAAGCACATCGACATCAAGTACCACCACATCCGCGACGAAGTGAAACGCGGTGAAGTGAAGCTCGAGTATTGCGAGACTTCTGTGATGCTGGCGGACATCATGACCAAGGCGCTTGCGGGACCACGCCACACGGAGCTGACGGCGGCTCTCGGCATTCATGGAACTTCGCATTGAGGGGGCGTATTGAGGGTATGGAGGGTTACCGGTTTGGTATCGGTTGTTGACCGTGAACCGGTTAACCCGAACCGGTCCAATCCGAACCCACGCCGATTACGCCACCAAGGATTACGCCACTGTCGATTACGCCACCTGTGGGTACAAGATTGTAGGTACAAGATGGGCTTCGACGTGGCGCTCTCTCATTGGCTGAAGTAACTCAGTATCCAGTAAAGAATCAAGTAGTGTGTATCCAGTAGGTCTAGAGTAGCGAGAAGGCTAGCGAGCTAAAGACCTCAATCAATCACTTTCGAATCTTCGTTCTACCCCTCAAGTGGTTTCCAGTCTCCGCTCCGGTCTCGCCCAGAGTGCTGCCCTCCCTCCGCTCCGTCAAGCTTCACGGTGTCCAAGATCCATACCTTCCATCAGACCTGGACGACAACGATGGACCGCGCCAAACGAGCTTCAAGCAGGCGGGGAAGCGCAAGAGCCGACCGAGTGGCGACGACGACACTGCCAGAAGATCGCGCCCCGTTCGCCACCGAGCTGGCTTAGAAGAAGCAAGTGCGCCGGACGTATCCTCGTCGCGCCGAGCTGAACCCGACGAAGAAGAAAAGTCTGGGGACCAAGATGAAGACGACGACTCGACGCCTCCAGTGTTTTGGCGTGCCAGTGCCAACGCTGTGGAAGCAGCAGCCGATCTATCGGAGCCGACGACGTTCCAAGAGGCTGTGAACGGTCCGGATCAGGTGCACTGGCGCAAGGCGATCCGCGCGGAGCTCAAGTCGATGCGACTGCGTGGTGTGTTTCGAGCTGCCAAGTTGCCCAGCGGCCAGCGCGCCATCGGCACCAAGTGGGTGTTCAAGATCAAGCGCAAAGCGGACGGCTCGATCGAGAAGTACAAGGCGCGCCTCGTGGCCAAGGGCTTCAAGCAGAAGTACGGCATCGACTACACGGAGACGTTCTCGCCCGTGGTCAAGTACGTGACGCTGCGCATGATCATCGCGATCGCCAAGTACTTCGGCTGGCCTCTCGACCAACTCGACGTCGTGACAGCGTTCCTGTACGGGGTCATGAAGGAGGTGGTGTTCTGCGTGATTCCCGAAGGCGTCGAACTGGATGGTGGCTTCGACTGCCTGGAACTGGTGAAGGCCATCTACGGTCTCAAGCAAGCTTCGCGCGTGTGGAACGAGACCTTCGACGAGTTCATGTGCTCTATCGGCTTCCAAGTGTCGGCCTTCGATCCGTGCCTCTACATCAAGGTGGTGGACGGTCACTGCGTGCTCGTGCTGGTGTACGTGGACGACGTGCTGATTACCGGGAGTTCACACGAGCTGATCTCGCGCACGAAGACGGACCTGAAGACGCGCTTCGAGATGACCGACAGCGGCAAGTGCGCGTTTGTTCTTGGGATCGAGCTGGTGGACGGCCCGGACGGCAGCGTGACCATGTGCCAGCGTCGCTACGTGGACGACATCCTGAAACGCTTCGCCATGGACGAGTGCAAGGCTGTGGTGAGTCCGGTGGACATGAGCACTCGACTGGTTCCAAGCGACGCGGCGACCAAGGTGAACGCTCCGTTTCGCGAAGCTGTTGGTGCGCTGATGCACCTGATGACCGCCACGCGCCCGGACATCGCGTACGCCGTTGGCTATGTGTCGCGCTTCATGGAGAACCCCCAAGAGGAACACTGGGTTGCGGTCAAGCGCATCTTTCGCTACCTGCAAGGCACCAAGACGCATGGCATCTGCTTCAAGCCGGGCGACAACATCGACTTTCGTGGCTACTCGGACGCGGACTGGGCCGGCGACCTCGCGGACCGCAAGTCCACTTCAGGCTACACGTTCATGCTGATGAGTGCGCCTGTGAGCTGGGGAAGCAAGAAGCAGTCAAGCGTGTCGCTGTCTACGAGCGAAGCGGAGTACATCGCGCTCAGTCTGGCTATCCAAGAGGGCAAGTGGATCCATCGCCTGCTGTGCGAGATTCTGGCGGCTGCCAACGAAACGGGACCCGAACTCATGATCCGCGAAGACAACCAGTCGTGCATCAAGATGACCAAGAACCCGGTGAACCACGGCCGCGCCAAGCACATCGACATCAAGTACCACCACATCCGCGACGAAGTGAAACGCGGTGAAGTGAAGCTCGAGTATTGCGAGACTTCTGTGATGCTGGCGGACATCATGACCAAGGCGCTTGCGGGACCACGCCACACGGAGCTGACGGCGGCTCTCGGCATTCATGGGACTTCGCATTGAGGGGGCGTATTGAGGGTATGGAGGGTTACCGGTTTGGTATCGGTTGTTGACCGTGAACCGGTTAACCCGAACCGGTCCAATCCGAACCCACGCCGATTACGCCACCAAGGATTACGCCACTGTCGATTACGCCACCTGTGGGTACAAGATTGTAGGTACAAGATGGGCTTCGACGTGGCGCTCTCTCATTGGCTGAAGTAACTCAGTATCCAGTAAAGAATCAAGTAGTGTGTATCCAGTAGGTCTAGAGTAGCGAGAAGGCTAGCGAGCTAAAGACCTCAATCAATCACTTTCGAATCTTCGTTCTACCCCTCAAGTGGTTTCCAGTCTCCGCTCCGGTCTCGCCCAGAGTGCTGCCCTCCCTCCGCTCCGTCAAGCTTCACGGTGTCCAAGATCCATACCTTCCATCAGACCTGGACGACAACGATGGACCGCGCCAAACGAGCTTCAAGCAGGCGGGGAAGCGCAAGAGCCGACCGAGTGGCGACGACGACACTGCCAGAAGATCGCGCCCCGTTCGCCACCGAGCTGGCTTAGAAGAAGCAAGTGCGCCGGACGTATCCTCGTCGCGCCGAGCTGAACCCGACGAAGAAGAAAAGTCTGGGGACCAAGATGAAGACGACGACTCGACGCCTCCAGTGTTTTGGCGTGCCAGTGCCAACGCTGTGGAAGCAGCAGCCGATCTATCGGAGCCGACGACGTTCCAAGAGGCTGTGAACGGTCCGGATCAGGTGCACTGGCGCAAGGCGATCCGCGCGGAGCTCAAGTCGATGCGACTGCGTGGTGTGTTTCGAGCTGCCAAGTTGCCCAGCGGCCAGCGCGCCATCGGCACCAAGTGGGTGTTCAAGATCAAGCGCAAAGCGGACGGCTCGATCGAGAAGTACAAGGCGCGCCTCGTGGCCAAGGGCTTCAAGCAGAAGTACGGCATCGACTACACGGAGACGTTCTCGCCCGTGGTCAAGTACGTGACGCTGCGCATGATCATCGCGATCGCCAAGTACTTCGGCTGGCCTCTCGACCAACTCGACGTCGTGACAGCGTTCCTGTACGGGGTCATGAAGGAGGTGGTGTTCTGCGTGATTCCCGAAGGCGTCGAACTGGATGGTGGCTTCGACTGCCTGGAACTGGTGAAGGCCATCTACGGTCTCAAGCAAGCTTCGCGCGTGTGGAACGAGACCTTCGACGAGTTCATGTGCTCTATCGGCTTCCAAGTGTCGGCCTTCGATCCGTGCCTCTACATCAAGGTGGTGGACGGTCAGTGCGTGCTCGTGCTGGTGTACGTGGACGACGTGCTGATTACCGGGAGTTCACACGAGCTGATCTCGCGCACGAAGACGGACCTGAAGACGCGCTTCGAGATGACCGACAGCGGCAAGTGCGCGTTTGTTCTTGGGATCGAGCTGGTGGACGGCCCGGACGGCAGCGTGACCATGTGCCAGCGTCGCTACGTGGACGACATCCTGAAACGCTTCGCCATGGACGAGTGCAAGGCTGTGGTGAGTCCGGTGGACATGAGCACTCGACTGGTTCCAAGCGACGCGGCGACCAAGGTGAACGCTCCGTTTCGCGAAGCTGTTGGTGCGCTGATGCACCTGATGACCGCCACGCGCCCGGACATCGCGTACGCCGTTGGCTATGTGTCGCGCTTCATGGAGAACCCCCAAGAGGAACACTGGGTTGCGGTCAAGCGCATCTTTCGCTACCTGCAAGGCACCAAGACGCATGGCATCTGCTTCAAGCCGGGCGACAACATCGACTTTCGTGGCTACTCGGACGCGGACTGGGCCGGCGACCTCGCGGACCGCAAGTCCACTTCAGGCTACACGTTCATGCTGATGAGTGCGCCTGTGAGCTGGGGAAGCAAGAAGCAGTCAAGCGTGTCGCTGTCTACGAGCGAAGCGGAGTACATCGCGCTCAGTCTGGCTATCCAAGAGGGCAAGTGGATCCATCGCCTGCTGTGCGAGATTCTGGCGGCTGCCAACGAAACGGGACCCGAACTCATGATCCGCGAAGACAACCAGTCGTGCATCAAGATGACCAAGAACCCGGTGAACCACGGCCGCGCCAAGCACATCGACATCAAGTACCACCACATCCGCGACGAAGTGAAACGCGGTGAAGTGAAGCTCGAGTATTGCGAGACTTCTGTGATGCTGGCGGACATCATGACCAAGGCGCTTGCGGGACCACGCCACACGGAGCTGACGGCGGCTCTCGGCATTCATGGAACTTCGCATTGAGGGGGCGTATTGAGGGTATGGAGGGTTACCGGTTTGGTATCGGTTGTTGACCGTGAACCGGTTAACCCGAACCGGTCCAATCCGAACCCACGCCGATTACGCCACCAAGGATTACGCCACTGTCGATTACGCCACCTGTGGGTACAAGATTGTAGGTACAAGATGGGCTTCGACGTGGCGCTCTCTCATTGGCTGAAGTAACTCAGTATCCAGTAAAGAATCAAGTAGTGTGTATCCAGTAGGTCTAGAGTAGCGAGAAGGCTAGCGAGCTAAAGACCTCAATCAATCACTTTCGAATCTTCGTTCTACCCCTCAAGTGGTTTCCAGTCTCCGCTCCGGTCTCGCCCAGAGTGCTGCCCTCCCTCCGCTCCGTCAAGCTTCACGGTGTCCAAGATCCATACCTTTCATCAGGCTGTCGACGCAGCCATTCCATGTACAAACGCTGCTCTCGCTTGAGAAGCCTGTTGTCGAGAGCGCCTTCGTAGGCAAGTATTTGCCAATCGCGATATTTCGCTGAGTTCACTCGCACATACCCTTCGTCCCGTGGTAATACTCCGTGAGGAATCCATATGATCACCGGAAAGTGAGCAGGACACCACGTGAGTCTCGACGAGATATTCGTCAGCAACACTCGCACTGCTCGTCCCTTCGCATTATGTTCGATCGTCGGGATCACCCCCTTCATCTGTCGAACCCACAGTTCGTGAGTTGACTCGCTGGGTTGCCTCCGTCGAAGCTTGAACTGGGCGATAGCTCGGCTTGTAATATATAATGATTCCGGTGGGCCACCGATTACTTCGCGCCCGTATTCCGTCTGGTCGAAATCTCTCGACGACTTGATCAAAGGGACTACAACCTCATCGGGAAGCTTTGCCGTTGAGTTGTACAGGTCCAACCTAATACCAGCTGGTATCATGAAATCGGTGCCCAGGATCAGGTCCACCCCTGCGTGGTGGGGCATAATCCACACCTCGAATTCGTAAACTACTTCCCATCCCAGCGTGATTTTAACCATTGCTCGAGAAGTAGTCACCACTTTGGACTTCGCAATTCCTTGAACATCGATTCTCTTGTCTAGGCTGGTCAATCGCTTCAACCGTAGCCTCCTTGCAAAGGCTTCAGTTACTGCGGAGACGTTTGCTCCAGTATCCAACAATATCTTGGTTCGTTCATTATTCACAGCTCCCATAACAAGAGCTCGCATTCGTACTCGGCGATCGAACTTCCTCGATGACCACCAACCGAGTCGCTCACCAGGGAGCAGTTTCCATTTCTTGGCTTGACCAATCGAGATCATCGATCGCTGAGTTATATCCATACTGCCAATTACTCGGTCGTCATCTTCGCTCGACTCGCCGAGTCCGTCGTTCTTATCCATATCCATATCCATCCGTTCCGTCTCCCCGTCAATCTTCCTCCACTCGTCGGGCCGTTCCGCTTCACCAACGAAAGCGAACACGAAATTCGCTTCTACCGCTGGTTCAGCTGACTGTGGCAGCCCGGGTTTATCCAACCCAGTCAGAGTTGGCGAGCCCACTAGTTTAAATGGCTCGACGAGTAAATGTCCTGGAGATCTTCCGGGACGGTGGACTTGTCGACTGACGTTTTGACGAACTTGGCGAGTTTCTCGAAACGTTGGAATAGCTCGCACCGGCCTACGTCATGCACTTGCTTGCAGAATTTGCAGCGTTTGCGGCAGAAGTGTGCGTCGTGACCTGTGGCTCCGCATGCTCCGCATGGGCCATAAGCCCGTCGCTCTCGAGATCCATCTTGGCGGTCCCGGCGATCCGATCGGTCTCGACGTTCATTCGATCGGTCAGGGCGATTCGCTGAGTTCTGACGGGCCCGGTATGACTCCCCGCGCTCATTGGTCGAGCGTGGTCGATCGCTGGTATTACCAGCGTCGGTGTAGTCGGACCCATAGTCAGATTCAGATTCGCTGAGTTGATCACGATCACTTCCGCCATTCGACGAGTCGTATAGATCAGTGTCTCCCGTTGCTCGGCGGTTGTCGAGTGCGGCCCACAGGTCGTTCACAGAAGCGTCTGCCAACGTGACTCGGCGATCGCGATCATCCTCTCGACGGCTTCGGCGTTCATCACGTCGATCGCGCCTGTCGTCTCGGCGATCGTCGCGTCGGTTATCTCTGCGAGACTCGCTCCGACGACTTGGGTCGTTCCTCGAGTCCCCTCGCCGAGGTTCTCGGCTACGGGCCGTGCTCAGGCGGTCACGCTGTTTCTTACGCTTCTCGCCGAGTAGTCGCTGATTGATTATCTTCTCGACTTTGTGGATATCGCTGAGTCGCTGTGGATACAATAGGTCCATGACGTCGTCATCTCCGCAGCTTAGCAGGAAATGCTCGACGTGATCAGCAGCGTCAGCGCCCCCTCTCTCATATTGGATCTGTGCCGTCCGGGCATAACCATTAAGTCGCAGCAAGAAGTCGCAGACGTGTTCGTTCTCCCGACGCCTTGCTGAGTAGTAGCGGGACCTGGCCGACTGGTCGAATTGCGAACAGTAATAGTCCAGGAAAGCTTCGCTGAGAAGACTCCACTTTCGCTGGGTCTTCTTTGGAAGCTGGCGATACCACCCCTTGGCAGCTTTGCCCAGACTCAGCGAAAATGGTTCGCACCACTCATCTTGTGGCTTGCACGTTCCCTTCATCTCATAGATGAATCGCTTGATCCATTGCAGTGCGTCGTCAGACCGATAACGTTTGCCATCGAATGTTGCAATCTTTTCGAGCGGTGCATGCGTCCGAATCTCCAGTACTTGACCTCGGTCGCTCTCAGCCCCATCGAAGCTGAGCTGACGAATATGGTCATACGGTGACTCGTCAAATTCGCGCCGGTCCGCGTAATTATCATCTTCGCTCAGCTCGTCGTCTCTGCCTGACGCCATTACAGCATCAGCACGCACCAAGCGTCTGAATTCTGCAGCTTCTTCATCAGTCAGGAATTCCGCCATCGGACGTCGGCCGCGTTGTTCTCTGACCTTATTGGGAGACGGCATGTGCGAGTCGGCGAAGTACGGTGTTCCTTCGGAGCGTCGGAACACCCCGCGCTTGGTCTCGGGGGTCTTTGGTAGCGGGACCTTGGATGGGTCCTCGCTGAGTTCCGGGAACACATACGGTTCCGTGACGTACGGTTGTACGGTCGCGGGCGGAGGTGCCTTCTGCTCGTCGAGCAATTCACCAGCTCGGCGGGACTTCGGCACTTGTCCTTTAAGTCCCCCTTGCATGCCGAACAAGTCTTTCAGCTTGCGCTTCCATCTCATCAGCTCAACCCCGACCGAACTCACATTACACGTTGTCAGCGCGGGTTTGCTGGGCTTGTGGCCACATCGGTAGCCCATCGCTCGGAGTAACAGCACTGTGTCCTCGACGAGTTGCTCAATAGTCTGGCTATTGATTGGCTGGCTCAACTCCTCGCTGAGTTCCGGCCATTTCGCCTGGCACATGTACATGGGCGCGAACATGTTCATCTACCGGCTCCCAGTTCTCATTTCTTCGACGAGTCGGGCCAGGACTCGATTAGCCTTCGGAGTCTCGGCGTTCCTCGTGGCCTTCGGAACCAGTGGCGGTCGGTCACCCGGGGCCAGGCCTTGTTCATCATCAGCATCTTCGCTGAGTTCTGCCGCTAGGCTGCGCTCGACAGGTCGAGGGTTCCCTACGCGGCTGACTTGCAGCGACATTTCTTCCACTTCTTCGCGGAGTTCGGCGGCCGTCTTCACGCCGTCGTGCCCCGTCTTCTCATCATCATCAATCATCCTTCTCTTCTTCTTCTTCTTCTCTTCCTTGGTCATCGTCGTCGAACTCATCGAACTGGACGGTCCGCGTCACATCCGCCTCCATGGCGGCGACGCTTGCCTTCGTCGAGCTCGACTCAGCGAGCGGCGATCCTCCGACCGTCGCCGGACTTGCATCGCTCGGACTTGTCGATCCCTTGACCATCTTCTCTCACTTTTTGCTCGAAACTTGGTTACTTGGTACCTACGAAAACAAAGCACACTCCTGAATCCCGGGTCGCGGCACCAGTTGTGGTGTTGTGATTCACAAAAACTTCGTTAGTGCGGCTTCCACGCAACAACACAACAATTCGCCGAGTCAGGTCGGCGTTGTTGGGCTTGCGCAGGGTTCTGTTGGTTCCCTTTGCGGTTCGGCCCAGCCGGGTCCAGTTGAGGCCCTGCTCTCGCTGAGTACCAATCCAAACTCCAGAAGCTCGCCTGAGCGGGGCAGCTTCCGTTCCTCAAACCCTGTGACCTCCACCAAAGGATGGACGTCGGCGCGCGAGCACTTTTACAGGTCACCGAGCGCAGAGTACGCTCAGCTAGAAGATTGCGGTGTCCTGGGTTGTGCAGACCCACCGACTCGTCGATTCGACGAGGTTTGTCTTCGCTGGTAGCGAGAAGTGCCCACCCCGGGCCGACCTTGATCTCTTGGCGCTACCAGTCGATTCCCCTACAAGCTATGCCTCTCGGGGAACGACGGTAGACATAATCCAGCCCACGCAGGGACTTACCGGAAAGTATACGCTGTTCTTGGACTTAGAAGATTCTGCTCTGTTTTGTTATCTCTGTGTCTTCGGGGAGTCCCTTCGGGCTTCCCCCTTTTGGTCTCCTATCTTATCCTATACAAATACCTAATGAAATGGAGTCGTTATAGATCTCCCTGCGACCCTTCGCTCAGCCTCCTAGTTGACCTTCGCCGAGTCGGGTCGTTATGGATCTCGGCCGACCCTTCACTCCGATTCCTGATTTATCCTCCCAAGTGGAATAACTACCAAGTGGAATACGCTCGCTGAGTCGCCGAGTCTTGGTGCTCGCCGAGTCCGACTGATTCGCCGAGTTCGCCGCTTAGGTGCGAACTCCGATTAGGTACGACGTACTTAGCTGGGCCAGAATGGGTGGTCTACCCAAAATATGAGTTTCCCTACACCACAACTGCCCCGGGCGTGATACGAGCCAGGCTGGTAAGTGTCTCGACCATCATTCATCTCTCCAATTCTCCAACCGTCGGAACTTCGTTCGAAATCTCGTTACCACCGGTCCACGAGCTCGTCGAACACTCCGTCACCTTCTTCCGTCGACCGGGTGCGTACTGTTGCTTTCGGTGCCACTTGTGCTTGTTCGTGACGTGCTAATACCGCTCTCTTGTGCTTATGGTAGCTTCTCGTTAAATCGCTGCGCTCATCGCCGGTCCTGTTGACGTGTACACTCGCTGTGTCTCGTCCGACTTCGTTGCGGTGGCGTTTGGCTACGTTCGTCTTCTCCGGACCTCTGTTGATTCATCGTCGAGTCTCTTCGCAGCAGATTTTACGTTAGCGATCTTTTCGACGACTCGCTAGCATGGTGCATTCGCCGAGCCGTGCTGGACCGCCAGCAGCGCCGGCTCCTGTTGCTCACCCGGAGGACCCGTCGACGCCTGGTAGACCTGGAGCTTCCGCTCGCTCCCACTCGCTCAGTCCGACGACTCCTCTTCTTGATTTGGCTCGCCTCGCTGGGTACGACTCGTCGAATCTCGCGGCAGGCGAATTCGCTGGCCTCGCTGAGATTCGGCGCGTGCTCACCGAACATGAGGAGTCCCAGAAGCAGCGTGACACCGCGTTGGCCACGCTCGTTTCTCTCCTTTTGACAAGCGCTCCTCTTCCTGATGATGCGTCGTTGCGCCAATCCATCTTGGGCACTAATTCGCTCGCTGACATACTGTTGGCTGTGAGACAAGATGTGGTTCCGCTTCCTGACACGGCTAGCGAGGTCGCTGACCTTCAGACTAAGGTCGCCAAGTCCGAGCGAGTCGCTGCCGCCCGCCTCAAGCGGATGGAGTCCGCTATTGCTGAGTCTGCCACCCTCCAACATCGGTTGGATACCGCTACGCATGAAACAGCGAAGTGGAGGGCAGCATCGCTGAGGACCACTGAACTCGTCGAGTCCTTCAACAAGACCATCCTTCAGCTTAAGGCTCATGCTAAGGTGGACTTGCACCTTGAATCCGAGCGAACTCTGGCTGCCGAAAGGACCATTCAAGGTCTCAACGCCGAGTTAGCTGCTCGAGAGCGGACTATCGATCAGCTTGGTCGACAGCTCGTCGAAGCGAATGCTGCGCAGACTGTTCTCCGCGGGGTGGCGACGAAATACTTTCGCGACGCGCAGGAGGCTGCCGTCTTGGCGTGTTCGGGTGGTGACTACGCTCTGGCTAACGCTAAGCGCACCATCTCAAGACAGGCTGAGGTGATCTTGAGCCAGAAGGCTGTGATTCGCCACAACGGCCGTTATCCGGTGCATGACCCCCACTTGGCGGTTGCTGCACTTGTTGGAGTTGACGTGCCTGGGCTGGATCCGCGGGATCTTCATCTGAACGCTCGGTTGTGCCGGATCCTCGCTGAGCGCTTCCCAGAGTCGATTGAGCTGGCTGGCTCGACGAGTCCCAGCGAAATCACTCTCCGGATTCGCCCAGTCAGCTCATCGATTCAAGTTTCTGCCAGTTCGCCGAGCGGGGTTCAGTCAAACTCAGCGAATGTTGCCCACCCGAGCTCAGCGAGTGACTTCTCACCGAGCTCAGCGAGTGCAGCTTCTCGGGCTCTATCTGGTCGTTCCCGCTCAACTCATTCCCGTTGCCAGTCGCGTCGTCAAAGTCGTCGTTCGGTCTCCCAGTTGCGGAACGCACCACTCCGCGATCTGACCTCGTCGGAGCGTCTTCGCCGATATGCGAATCCAGCTTCCCCCACAGCTGCTGGTTCTCGTCGGAGTCGCTCGAAGAGTGTTCCACGTGGTCTCTACGAACGTCCGGTTCCTGGAGAAGAGGGTTTCGATCCCGCCACCACTTTGCTCAGTGCTGAGGTGATCGACGAGTATTCTCCTTCTCTCCTGATCCCTGGTCGGAAGCGCCTCCGAGCTCCGGCCTCCAGTCTGCTCGGGCCTGAATCGTCTGGCTATCGCCCTCAGCGACCGTCGCTGAGTCCATCGCCAAGCCCCGATCCGCCAACGACTACTGACTCTGGTAAACCGTCACCCGAATCGCCCAGTACGGCCGATTCTGACCTGACCCGTTCGTCGGTCGTGTTGGCCAGCTTGTCTCAGGCTCAGGTTACAGTTCTCGACAGCTCTAGCCCTTCGTCGAGTTCGGCTTCCGTATCTACGCAGCTGTTGGACTCGTCGAGTGAAGCTTTTTCGCCGTCACACTCTCCGAGCTCGTCGAGGGGCATTACAGCTGGATCGCGTTCAGTCCCGGCCCGTTCGACGAGTTCTGTCTCAAGTACTTCTCTCAGCAGCTCGGCGATAATCGTCTACACGCCTCCTTCGGTTGCCCCGGCACTGGTGCCTCTCCAACCGGCGGCTTCGCTTCGATGTCGTCCATCTCGAGCAGCTGCGCGTAATGCTACATGCATCACACATGCTGTCCTCGAGGAGCTGGACGCTGCCGATGACGACGTGCTGGGCACAGCCGCAGCACCTTCCGTCTCGTCGAGTGAGATACTGCCTCCTGTTCCGGATGCAAGTATGGTCGCTGAGTCTGATGACGATTATCCGTCGTCAACGAGCACTATGGATCTCTCAGCTCAGCGAACTCCACCTCGCGGGAAACTTCAGAGTTACGCCGATGCCCACCGAGTTGTTCCGTCAGTGGTGAAGCGTGGTTGTGCCCCTGTCGCTTCCCCCAAGTCATCTCGGAAGAAACGTGCTGCTCCTGAGGTCCCTCGCCGAGCTACCAAGAAAGCTAAGAGCTCGGCGAGATCTCCAGCACCCGTCTCTAAACCGACGGCTCCGCGAAAGGTGTCGAAAGGGCGACCTCAGAAGTCGGGACCTCGGTCTTCGGAAAAGATTAACTCTTCTTCGGTCTCTCATCGGCCGACCAGCTCGCGTCAAGCTCGCTCAGCGAAACCAACTTTGGCCTCGCCGAGTACTTCTACACTCTCGGCGAGTACGTCAGTCGTCGAATTGCCTCCGACTCTCGCTCTGCCACTCGCGAAATTGCGTGCTCGCGCAGCACAAGCGATTGCTCGTGAGGCACGCGAGACTCCGGCGATGCGCCAGACTCGTGACGTGGTATTCTTCCACTATGGTTCTGCTCGGTGCTGGGCGAAAATTACGGCTTGTCGATCTCCCGTGAAGATGGAAGATATCGACGGGAAGCCTCAAGTTATGTCGACTCCGGTGTCTCTCGATGGCCTTCGGCAGATGATGAAGGTCTTCGACTCGTCTCACCCCTGCCAGCACGTTCTCGCCAAGTTTCCTGAGACTCCCATGTTCATCTCGGAGAATGCTATTGACTTGGCTCGCCATCGTCTTCACATGAAGAAGAGGTCAGCAAAGTCAACTGACCCAGTGGCTATCTTGTGTGATGCTTGGGCCCGATTTCTTGGAGATTCGCGCGAATTCGACGAGGCTCAGGACAGTGATACTCGGACCAAGATTTTCGTGGCGCTCTGGGAACGGAACCACTGGTTGGTGGATTCGAGTGTAATCATTGGGTTGCATCCCGAGTTGAACCCTGGTCGATCGGTCGCTGAGCTCGCCGAGCTCCTAACGCTGTGGCTTTCGTATAGCGCCGAGCGTAAACGCCGTGGGGACTTGTTGAGACTTGTAATGAAGTCTCTCGAGACGGCTCTTCATGAAGCTGCGGCGACTCGCTCAGCAGCTGGTCCCGCACCGACCCTCGACCCGGAGTTATATTTCGAGCCAACTGTCCCGATGTATGCTCTGGTTAATCAGCCGTGGTTTCCTACACGGTCAGATTGGCTCGCCGAGCTCGACGAGTTGGATGACCAGGAACCGTGGCGAGTGTGGTGGTTGACCCATCCGGAGAAGCACCCGTACAACACCTGTTTCCGTCCGCGTAATCCCGAATTCCCTATGTTCGCTCCCGAGGGTGTTTCGATCGGTGAGATCGAGCTCGATCTCGAGGAGGACGTGGATCCAAATGAACCATGCCCTCCATCTGTCGACGGGAGCGCAGCTCTTCCCGCTAATCGTGCGGACATTCGCATATTTGAAGGTATTTTCGACGAGTCGTAGGTCGTCGAGTCGCAGACTTCGTCTGGTGTTCTTCATCGACGAGTTGTCTCTTATCGCCAAGGCCCAGGTTCTTTTAGTCGCTGATTTCGATGAGTCTTGGTGGTTCTTTCTTGTTTCTTCGTAATCCATACTTCATCCATTTCGTAATATCAATTTATGCAATGACGCAGTAGCATTATCCATCCATCCAACCTGCCTGCTGTCTTCACAGGTTGGTAGTCAATCTTCGTATGCAATAGCCTTTAACACTCGTCTGCAACTTGCACCATTTGCAGACGGTTTTCACGTTTCTTCTGGCGAAGGTAATCAAACAGAAGGCCTCCGCATGATAAATTCGACAAGGGTTCCCACGTGGGTTCATCATATCCCACCCATTTTACTTTGAACAGACGCTGAGTTCGGTCGGTACTCGTCGAAAGCGGCATTTCATCATCGAGAATGGCTTCTACTTCATATCGCCCAGTTCGTTCGTCAGGTTCCCAGCTGTCTTCCGGCAGCAACTCCTCGTCAAAGTCAAATCGATCGTTTTCGCTGAGACCATCGACTAGCTGAGTCGTGGGACGTTCGCTGAGCTCAGTCACCTTCTTCAGCCGTGATACATGAACCACGGGGTAGAATCGATAACCGCTCTTGTCCGGTAGTTCTAGCTCGTACGCGAATTCTTCTACCTTGTGCTTGACCCGGAAGGGTCCGTGCCATCGGTGTGCAAGTTTCTTCTTCAATCCTGGTTTCACCCGTTCCATGAACAACCAGACTTGGTCTCCTTCTTTGAATAGCGACCGTGCCGGACTCAGCTAATTCTTTCGTTCGCGCTTGCAGTGGCTGTGTCATCTCTCGCTGAGTTTGTCTCGTCTAATTGTCTATTGTCTTCGTTACTCGTTGAAGTAACATCTCCTGCTCTACTCGGCTCAACGATTCAGTTATGCTCTTTGGCTCGCCGGGCTTTTTCTTTCAGTTGGTATTCCTTGGCAAGAATGAGCGCGATCTCTCGCTGCCGGTTTGCTTCTCTGCGCCATTCTATAGCGTTTGCTGACGTCGTTTGTTTCGCTGGGCTCTTTGAGGCTCGGCGAATGGATGAAGTCATCGATTTTAGTGTAGACTGAGCATCCCAGCCGTGTACCAAGTAAAATGGCGTTTCTCGCCGAGTCGAATCTCTTGAGTTGTTGATAGCGTGGACGAGTTTTTCTGCGATGTCATCCCAGTCAGCTTGTAACGGGTCTTCTACGTAGACGCGTACTGTCTGGATCATCGTCTTGACGCTACGCTCTTGTTGACCATTTGCTTGAGGTCGATAACTCAGGGTGGCTCGTGACCTAGACTGCATCATCTCAGAAAACGTCTGGAAGACTTCGCTCATGAATCTTGGATCCCTATCGTGTCGAATGAGCGAAGGAGCTCCGAACCGACGAAAAATGCATTCTTCAAATGCCTTTGCCACTTCAAGTGCCCCTGTGTCGCTCATTGCCTTGGCGATCACGAATCCAGTAAAGTGATCCTGGAAGAGAAGCAGTGCAGTGTTCCCTCGCTGAGTCTTTGGTAGTGGAATAACGAAATCCATGGACACGATCTGGAATGGTCTGTCTGATACTACGTTACCTGGCGAATACCCTCGCAGGTGGGGTTTACTCTTGCTGGTATTGCAGTCTTCACACGCTTGGACATGCTTGACCACATCGGCATACAACCCAATCCAATAGTAGTCTGTCTTCACCCTGTGATACGTTCTCACGATTCCTTGGTGCCCTCCCTCGATGGAGTTGTGACAATTCGCTAAGATTTCGTCTATGAGCGTTGTCGGAACTACTAGTCTCAGCTTCATGTCTTCTTCGCTGGGTTCTTTTCGCTCTCGTCGGCGACCCAGATAGTACAGTAGGTCATCTTCGCTGAGCACGAATCGGTCAGCAACTTTGCCTGCATTTCCAGCTCTTCGTCGAGTGAGCTCATCGAATTCACCTCGTAAGTATTGTTTTAGGTCTGACCACTTGCATTCTTCGTCTTGTGCTGCCGATATTCGTTCCCGCCGTTCTGTCTGAACGGCTAAAGGGTCAATGTTCTGGGCGCTTGGTGGCTCTTGTTGCTCAATTGTAGTGTGACCTTGTTCAATCACTCTTTGAGTTCCTGGAGGCTTGTACATTGCTTCGAACTCGTCGTATTTATCGCTGTCATCGGTGAGCCTTGGCGAATCGTTTCTCCTTAACGCTACTGGCGTTGTTGGTTCATTCGCTGAGTCATTTTGTTCGTCCTCGGCGAATCTGACTCGGCGAGTCTGACAGGCTTGGCTTCGTGTGGTTGCCGAGACTTTAGGAATCTCTTCTCCTTCGGTTAAGACTGTGACGGCATACAACTTCTCTTGGATTCTGTTTAGCGTTCGCAGCTCTGTTTTTCGATCTCCACTGAGGACAACGCGTCCTGCCATGGCTTCAAGAGCTTCAGTGGCTAATGCATCTGCGGCCGAGTTATAGCAACGGACTACATGCAGGTAGCGGACTGAATTCAGGCGTTCGACGAGTTCTTTGTGGCGTGCTAATTCCCTTTGCAGGGTCTCCTTCTTGCATGCTATCACCCCCATGGATTGCTGGATTGCGAGCCTGGAGTCGCCCACAACGATCAGGTCAGTCACCCCTCGTTCCAGTGCCGCGAGGACTCCGTGGTTCATCCCGGTGTACTCAGCGATATTAACTGTTGTTGACGGCAGGTGAGCACTCGCGGCGATCACAATGTCCCAATTCGGTAAACGCCACAAGATCTACGAGCAACTTCCATAACCGCCGTATTTCTCGGTCTTCGCCGACCCATCGAAAGACAGGACATGTCCGTCGAAGTCGCGCGGCACGCGCGCGTACAGCAACTCGGGATCCATTCGGATACTCGCTGAGTTCTTAGGCATGGGTGCAATGTGAGCTAGTGACTCGTCGAGTCCGATGAAAGGAGTGATCGAAGCTTGTAAAAGCTGAGCGAATTCGACATCTCGTTCACGTACACGCTTGATCTTCAAGTGATAGGGTGACAGCAGGACGGCGAAACTCACAGCGCGCCCGTATAATGTTTTTGATGAGAATAACCATTCTAGCGTCGAAAACCTCGTGTAGACATGGATGGTTTTCCCAGCGACTAATGTGTAGCATATTTTGAGTAACTGTAACAATGCCAGCACTTCCTTCTCCGCTGGCGTGTAGTTCGCTTCATTTTCTTTCAGCACGCGACCGCAAAATCTAACCGGGTGGAGTTTGTTGTCGTGGGACTGCATCATTGTACTGCTTAGTGCCCAGGCATTAGCAAAGACCATGACATGGACATCCTTCGCCGAGTCGAAGTGTCGCAGTATTGGTGCTTCAGACACTTTCCGTTTTAACTCAGCGAAAGATGTTTTGGCAGCCGTCAGCTGGCTTTCGTCCATGAAATCGTCTTCCTTGAGCTGATAGAGGACTGCTCCATATAGTGCCATGTTTTGAATAAAACGGCTGTAATAGTTCAATGCCCCAAGGAAGGCTTGCATGCCTTTCTTCGTTTTCGGAAATGGTAGTTCAGCGATAGCTGCCAGCTTCTTCGGGTCAGCTGCGATCCCGTCGGCTGTCACTTTGTGAGACAGGAAGTCTACCTTCTGCTGAACGAATATGCTCTTCGTAAAGCTCACACTTATTCGGCACTCAGCGAATCTTGTCAGTAAGCGATCAAGTGTGGCTAGACACTCATCGAAGGTAGCACCACCGAAACAAATGTCGTCTACGAACGATCTTCGGCCGAAAACGGGTATGAGTTCGGACTCGTCGGGCTCGCCGGTGCTAAACATGTCACTCTCGGGGCTGTTTATGAGTTCCTGGAGTGAGTCTGTCTCAGCGAGGGCACGATAATCAGCTTCAAATTTAGCCCCGTGGCAGGGTGAATCATTACTTCGGAATAGGCGAGTTGATCGCTGCGCTCGCTGAGCTGTTGCTGCTGTTTCCGCTCGTTGCATGTTCTTGGCAAATGCAGTCGATCCACCCCTCGGTTGTACGTACCCCCAAAGGGCATTATCGATGAGTCGTTGATAGATCATTGGCGCATTTTTTAGGCCGAACGGCATGCGCAGCCACTCGAAATGGCCCAGAGCGCACACGAAGGCGGATATTTCTCGGGCTCGCTGAGTCATCATCACCGCCCAAAATCCACTCGCTGCATCAAGCGAACAAAACCAGAGATAGCTTTCCAGCTCTGTAAGGAGGTCATCGACGAGTGGCATAGCATATTCCATGTTGACTGTAATGGCGTTCACCATCTTGTAGTCGATGCATAGCCGAATGTCGACCCCGTTCTTTTTCATCACTATCACGATGGGTGATGCCCATGGGCTCTTCGAGAACGACACCAGTCCGGCTTTCAGCAGTGCCTTTAAGAGCTCGTATAGCTTACTCAGGTTCTTTAATGGCACTCGCCGAGCTCGTTGCTTGATCGGTTCATGTCCTTGGACGTCAATATCACATACTACTCCGTATGCTGGAGGCGGGAGTGCGTTTCCACTAGAAATCATTATCGCTTTATGCCGTTTCAGGGTGGCGATGAGTTGTCTTCTCTGCTCAGCGTCATGCGCTGACGACACAACGTTATCACCGTCATAATCGAGGTCGGTTGGTTGGACATCCGTCAGATCGGGCAAGAAGGCCAACTCGTGCGCGTAATCTGTCAGACTCTCGTCGCTCGACGAGTGTTCAAACTCAGCGAGCCGTGTGTCATCATCTGGACCAGAGGTTGTTGATACAGACGCTTCGGTAGCATTCACTACATTGAGGAATCGTAACCGGAGATTTTCGACAGGGTCGTCAACGATGTCTACCCCTCCACAGTCGATGAGACATTGTTTGCCGCTATCGAGTGTTTGTTGAGCGGTCTTTTCTTGTTGAACATCGTCCTCAGATGGTAACTGTGGTTTACTCTCCCTCATCGAGTTGCTCGAGTTGGATTCGCCCGGGTCCCATTGGTCACCCCTGTCCATCTCGTTGGAATACTTTTCTTGTGTATCATTGCTTGAAGACGAACGAACTATAGGGTGTTCGTGATTTACCACGTGCTCTTCTTCAATATTTCCATCGGCTGTAGCTACTGTTAGCTTCGGTGGTTCATCAGTGAGACTCAGCGAACTTTGTTTGCGATTGACCGGGTAGAGTCCCGGATTCCAACTCGCTGAGTCTGTTCTGGGTTCACTGAGGGGCGAATCGTCGTGAACTCTCGCTGGGTCTGACTTCAGTAGATTCGCCGAGTCATCAGTTTCTTTTCCGTAGTCAGCAAGCGCGGGACTCCTTTGAAAGTCCGGGGCCTCGCTGAGCTCTTCCGGTGCGTGTACTCCTGCTTCATTCGCGAACTCGCTGCGACTCGATCGTTTCTGAATCGCCTTGGGAGTGTTGTAATGATGTTGTTCGACTGCGGGAGGTTGTCGACTCAGCCATTCCATGTACAAACGCTGCTCTCGCTTGAGAAGCCTGTTGTCGAGAGCGCCTTCGTAGGCAAGTATTTGCCAATCGCGATATTTCGCTGAGTTCACTCGCACATACCCTTCGTCCCGTGGTAATACTCCGTGAGGAATCCATATGATCACCGGAAAGTGAGCAGGACACCACGTGAGTCTCGACGAGGTATTCGTCAGCAACACTCGCACCGCTCGTCCCTTCGCATTATGTTCGATCGTCGGGATCACCCCTTTCATCTGTCGAACCCACAGTTCGTGAGTTGACTCGCTGGGTTGCCTCCGTCGAAGCTTGAACTGGGCGATAGCTCGGCTTGTAATATCTAATGACTCCGGAGGACCACCGATTACTTCGCGCCCGTACTCTGTCCCGTCGAAATCTCTCGACGACTTGATCAAAGGAACTACAACCTCATCGGGAAGCTTTGCCGTTGAGTTGTACAGGTCCAACCTAATACCAGCTGGTATCATGAAGTCGGTGCCCAGGATCAGGTCCACCCCTGCGTGGTGGGGCATAATCCACACCTCGAATTTGTAAGCTACTTCCCATCCCAGCGTGATTTTAACCATTGCTCGAGAAGTAGTCACCACTTTGGACTTCGCAATTCCTTGAACATCGATTCTCTTGTCTAGGCTGGTCAATCGCTTCAACCGTAGCCTCCTTGCAAAGGCTTCAGTTACTGCGGAGACGTTTGCTCCAGTATCCAACAATATCTTGGTTCGTTCATTATTCACAGCTCCCATAACAAGAGCTCGCATTCGTACTCGGCGATCGAACTTCCTCGATGACCACCAACCGAGTCGCTCACCAGGGAGCAGTTTCCATTTCTTGGCTTGACCAATCGAGATCATCGATCGCTGAGTTATATCCATACTGCCAATTACTCGGTCGTCATCTTCGCTCGACTCGCCGAGTCCGTCGTTCTTATCCATATCCATATCCATCCGTTCCGTCTCCCCGTCAATCTTCCTCCACTCGTCGGGCCGTTCCGCTTCACCAACGAAAGCGAACACGAAATTCGCTTCTACCGCTGGTTCAGCTGACTGTGGCAGCCCGGTTTTATCCAACCCAGTCAGAGTTGGCGAGCCCACTAGTTTAAATGGCTCGACGAGTAAATGTCCTGGAGATCTTCCGGGACGGTGGACTTGTCGACTGACGTTTTGACGAACTTGGCGAGTTTCTCGAAACGCTGGAATAGCTCGCACCGGCCTACGTCATGCACTTGCTTGCAGAATTTGCAACGTTTGCGGCAAAAATGTGCGTCGTGGCCTGGGGCTCCGCATGGCCCGTAAGCTCGTCGCTCGCGAGACCCGTCTTGACGGTCTCGGCGATCCGATCGGTCTCGACGTTCATTCGATCGGTCAGGGCGATTCGCTGAGTTCTGACGGGCCCGGTATGACTCCCCGCGCTCATTGGTCGAGCGGGGTCGATCGCTGGTATTACCCGCGTCGATGTAGTCGGACCCATAGTCAGATTCAGACTCGCTGAGTTGATCAAGATCACTTCCGCCATTCGACGAGTCGTATAGATCTGTGTCTCCCGTTGCTCGGCGATTGTCGAGTGCGGCCCACAGGTCGTTCACAGAAGCGTCTGCCAAAGTGACTCGTCGATCGCGATCATCCTCTCGACGGCTTCGGCGTTCATCACGTCAGTCACGTCTGTCGTCTCGGCGATCATCGCGTCGGTTATCTCTGCGAGACTCGCTCCGACGACTTGGGTCGTTCCTCGAGTCCCCTCGCCGAGGTTCTCGGCTACGGGCCGTGCTCAGGCGGTCACGCTGTTTCTTACGCTTCTCGCCGAGTAGTCGCTGATTGATTATCTTCTCGACTTTGTGGATATCGCTGAGTCGCTGTGGATACAATAGGTCCATGACGTCGTCATCTCCGCAGCTTAGCAGGAAATGCTCGACGTGATCAGCAGCGTCAGCGCCCCCTCTCTCATATTGGATCTGTGCCGTCCGGGCATAACCATTAAGTCGCAGCAAGAAGTCGCAGACGTGTTCGTTTTCTCGACGTCTCGCTGAGTAGTAGCGGGACCTGGCCGACTGGTCGAATTGCGAACAGTAATAGTCCAGGAAAGCTTCGCTGAGAAGACTCCACTTTCGCTGGGTCTTCTTTGGAAGCTGGCGATACCACCCCTTGGCAGCTTTGCCCAGACTCAGCGAAAATGGTTCGCACCACTCATCTTGTGGCTTGCACGTTCCCTTCATCTCATAGATGAATCGCTTGATCCATTGCAGTGCGTCGTCAGACCGATAACGTTTGCCATCGAATGTTGCAATCTTTTCGAGCGGTGCATGCGTCCGAATCTCCAGTACTTGACCTCGGTCGCTCTCAGCCCCATCGAAGCTGAGCTGACGAATATGGTCATACGGTGACTCGTCAAATTCGCGCCGGTCCGCGTAATTATCATCTTCGCTCAGCTCGTCGTCTCTGCCTGACGCCATTACAGCATCAGCACGCACCAAGCGTCTGAATTCTGCAGCTTCTTCATCAGTCAGGAATTCCGCCATCGGACGTCGGCCGCGTTGTTCTCTGACCTTATTGGGAGACGGCATGTGCGAGTCGGCGAAGTACGGTGTTCCTTCGGAGCGTCGGAACACCCCGCGCTTGGTCTCGGGGGTCTTTGGTAGCGGGACCTTGGATGGGTCCTCGCTGAGTTCCGGGAACACATACGGTTCCGTGACGTACGGTTGTACGGTCGCGGGCGGAGGTGCCTTCTGCTCGTCGAGCAATTCACCAGCTCGGCGGGACTTCGACACTTGTCCTTTAAGTCCCCCTTGCATGCCGAACAAGTCTTTCAGCTTGCGCTTCCATCTCATCAGCTCAACCCCGACCGAACTCACATTACACGTTGTCAGCGCGGGTTTGCTGGGCTTGTGGCCACATCGGTAGCCCATCGCTCGGAGTAACAGCACTGTGTCCTCGACGAGTTGCTCAATAGTCTGGCTATTGATTGGCTGGCTCAACTCCTCGCTGAGTTCCGGCCATTTCGCCTGGCACATGTACATGGGCGCGAACATGTTCATCCACCGGCTCCCAGTTCTCATTTCTTCGACGAGTCGGGCCAGGACTCGATTAGCCTTCGGAGTCTCGGCGTTCCTCGTGGCCTTCGGAACCAGTGGCGGTCGGTCACCCGGGGCCGGGCCTTGTTCATCATCAGCATCTTCGCTGAGTTCTGCCGCTAGGCTGCGCTCGACAGGTCGAGGGTTCCCTACGCGGCTGACTTGCAGCGACATTTCTTCCACTTCTTCGCGGAGTTCGGCGGCCGTCTTCACGCCGTCGTACCCCGTCTTCTCATCATCATCAATCATCCTTCTCTTCTTCTTCTTCTTCTCTTCCTTGGTCATCGTCGTCGAACTCATCGAACTGGACGGTCCGCGTCACATCCGCCTCCATGGCGGCGACGCTTGCCTTCGTCGAGCTCGACTCAGCGAGCGGCGATCCTCCGACCGTCGCCGGACTTGCATCGCTCGGACTTGTCGATCCCTTGACCATCTTCTCTCACTTTTTGCTCGAAACTTGGTTACTTGGTACCTACGAAAACAAAGCACACTCCTGAATCCCGGGTCGCGGCACCAGTTGTGGTGTTGTGATTCACAAAAACTTCGTTAGTGCGGCTTCCACGCAACAACACAACAATTCGCCGAGTCAGGTCGGCGTTGTTGGGCTTGCGCAGGGTTCTGTTGGTTCCCTTTGCGGTTCGGCCCAGCCGGGTCCAGTTGAGGCCCTGCTCTCGCTGAGTACCAATCCAAACTCCAGAAGCTCGCCTGAGCGGGGCAGCTTCCGTTCCTCAAACCCTGTGACCTCCACCAAAGGATGGACGTCGGCGCGCGAGCGCTTTTACAGGTCACCGAGCGCAGAGTACGCTCAGCTAGAAGATTGCGGTGTCCTGGGTTGTGCAGACCCACCGACTCGTCGATTCGACGAGGTTTGTCTTCGCTGGTAGCGAGAAGTGCCCACCCCGGGCCGACCTTGATCTCTTGGCGCTACCAGTCGATTCCCCTACAAGCTATGCCTCTCGGGGAACGACGGCAGACATAATCCAGCCCACGCAGGGACTTACCGGAAAGTATACGCTGTTCTTGGACTTAGAAGATTCTGCTCTGTTTTGTTATCTCTGTGTCTTCGGGGAGTCCCTTCGGGCTCCCCCTTTGGTCTTCTATCGATCCTATACAAATACCTAGTGAAATGGAGTCGTTATAGATCTCCCTGCGACTCTTCGCTCAGCTTCCTAGTTGATCTTCGCCGAGTCGGGTCGCTATGGATCTCGGCCGACCCTTCGCTCCGATTCCTGATTTATCCTCTCCCAAATGGAATAACTTCCAAATGGAATACGCTCGCTGAGTCGCTGAGTCTTGGTGCTCGCCGAGTCCGACCGATTCGCCGAGTTCGCCGCTTAGGTGCGAACTCCGATTAGGTACGACGTACTTAGCTGGGCCAGAATGGGTGGTCTACCCAAAATATGAGTTTCCCTACACCACACTCCCCTCGACCCAGACATTGTGGCGGCGGGGATGGAAGGTGTAATGGGTCTGCTTAGACCCACTACTTAAGCTTACACGTGTGCGCACGTGTATGAGGAAGCGTAGGAGTAGTTTACTTAAGTTCAGTATACTTGTATCCACAAGTATACTTAAACCTAGATAAATGAACCAAACGGAAGCTTTGGTGGTAAATGAGAACTGTATTGATTGTAAATGGGGTTTCCTCCTAAAACTGATATTTCTAATGAGAGGTTCTGCCATTGGATGGCTGGCAGAACCCCTATCTATTGAATGACTCTCATTGGTAGAAAGGTGTTACTTTCTACCAGTCATATGCCTTTTGCTATGAATGTGGACCACCCTGTGGTGGTCACCTGAATGTATGCCTTAGTGCATGTTGCACTAAGGTAGGAGGTGAACCGAATGTGTAGCCCCGCTACACCATCCCCCCGTTAGGATTTGACGTGCCGGTCTCGACACGTCAATCCGTATTTTCTTCGGGAGAACACGTGCTCATTCCCAATGAGCACGCCAACGACGTCTTCGTCCAAGACGCCGGCCGCTTCGGCAACAGCAAGTGCTGTCGTCGCCTCCAAGGCGACGACGGCCGCTGCCTCAGCCACGACCGCTACTGGCATCGCCTCGACGGCGATGCCGACAAGCGCGGCAACAGAGAGTCGCCTCTCTGTTGCTGGATACCACTCGAGATGGCATGAGAAACATGCCATCCGAAACAAGACAGGCAAGATCATTGCTGTCGAAACCGGAGTGGGTATCTACTCTCCGGGTGGAGAGGGAGTTCCCCTCGACTACGGAAGCGAAGTCGAGGAGGGGGAACTCGAAGGAGACAAGGACATCTTGTCTCCGGGCCACACTGACCCCAATGTGGGTCTGCGTCGTCCACGCGAGGACGACCCGAACGCTTCGAGCTCGAAGCGTTCGCGCAGCGGCAGTGGAACACCGCTCGCTGCCGCTGGAGCCTTGTCGACTCCGCGGGATGGAGATGACTCCACTCCATCCGCTGCTGTTGCGGCCTCGCGCACTGAACCAGTGCGTGAGCCGTGGATGCCGTCTCAGTCTGAGATCGGCAGCCGATTCGGTGCGACCGCGCCACCGAATCTGTACGCGCTGTATTCGTGCAACGCCATCGTTGACGATGACGTCGCGAAGCGAGTACACTTTGATCCGTTAACGAATCAAAGGCGCGACTACTACATCGGGCTCTTCCATGAGCTCCGATGGTTTGCGAGCAAGAAGACTTCTCGCAGAAGCAAAGTGCCCGAGTGGCAGGCACTTTGTCAAAGTTGGAGTGCCTTTGTTGAAAACTTCAACAAGAACCCCGCTGGCTATCGCGACAGGATTAGCCAGGCGCGGGAGCGCTACGAGAAGTTCTCGAAGCGTGGTACACTTGAACGACTGCACCATGGTGCAGTCGGTATCGGACTTCCTTGCGCAGTGCCTTATGACACTGCTTGTGAGTACTGCTACCCTGGAGCAGTACGCATCACCGAACGGGACGTCAACGGGTACACGTCCATGTGTGTACCTGACGACCTCAAGACCCTGCGCGCCAGTTTTCAGGCGCAGGCGTCTTCTAGTGCTGCGGATAATCGCAGCACTTATCCGAGTGCTGTAGGCGACTACAGCGCTCGCCCAAGTTTTACGCCCTTCGGCGGAGGTGGCGGTGGCGGCCTTCGTACGCCGTCACCATTTCCGGAATGTCCTCCATCAGGACATTCCGTGATTCCCACGTATCGTGTTGGGGAGGAAATCCTCTCCAACGAATACGAAAATGAACCGGACCTCGGGTCTGGTTCCGATGACCAACAATTCGCTGGACGATCCAGCGAGTTGCCCCGCGTGCGTCTCGCAACGGGGGTGGGGGGGGGCGGGAAGACGCCCCGGGTTTGGTCAACCAAACTTTGAGTCTCGCTTGGAGGCTGTTGAGCGTCTCCAAGCGTCGCAGTTCGCTGCTCTGCGTCAGGAGCTGAGCTTGTTAAAGGCTCAGCTCGCGGAGGTTGCGCAGACGACCTCGAACGTAAAGGTCGAGGTCGGGACGAGACTCTCTGGCGTCTCGAAGCGCGTCGCCGCGCTCGAGAGCGCTTTGGCGAGTCACCAGACGTAGGTGACTCGTGCTGCACGTACGGCTTCAGTCGCCCAACGTAAAACGTTGGGTGCAAGCGCATGCTGGACGGTATGTCCAGTGTGTACGCGTTGCCATGCTTCGCCAACACGGTGAATGGCCCAATGAAGCGCGGAGCAAGCTTGCTTGCTCCGAAATCGGAAACTGCATGTTTAGCTAGGTTCTGCGTAGCTAACAGAACTAATGAACCAATTTTAAATTCATTTGTGTTTCCTCTGCCGGTGTTATCGGCATTCAGCTTCTGTCGATCGACAGAAGCTGCTATTGCATCTTGGACAAACCGAATTACGGCTTGTCGACGCTGGACAAAGTCCATTGCATCCGAGCTGAACCCCTGGTTCAGTTCGTGCTCCTTGTTCGCAGCAGGCCCGGCCTGCGCGTGATGTCCGTTGTGGTTTAAAGTGTCTACGCCCGTCGTAGACACTGCGTTGTCGACGCCATGACTGCGCGCAGTACGTGCGCGAGTCGTCACAGCTGATACATTGCTTGTATCAGCGTGCTTATCCGGTTGTTTTGAATTAACCAGATATCCTCCCCCACTTAAGGAAGGAGCTACCGCACCGAGTACGCTCGGTACGCGTGGGTGCCTCATGGCATTCACGTAGAACGGTGTGTGTCCTGTCGAGACATGCACCGAGTTGTTGATGGCGAACTCCGCCATCGGCAAGCAGTCGCTCCATTGATGGAACGAGTGCGCGTAGCTCTTCATGGTGTCAACCAGCACGCGGTTGACACGCTCTGTTTGTCCGTCGGTCTGCGGGTGATCCGCAGTCGACATGGACAACTGCGTCCCAAGAAGTGTAAACACTTCTTGCCAGAATCGCGCTGTAAAGCGCGGATCCCGATCCGACACGATGTCGAGTGGCATGCCATGGTGTCTAAACACCATGTCGACAAACAGACATGCCGTCTGTTTGGCTGTCACCTCGGCTGGTACTGCAGCAAGATGCACCATCTTGCTGAAGCGGTCAACAAAGACCACAATACCAGTCCTCCGCTTGTTGTCTTGCGGAAGACCAAAAACAAAGTCCATTGAAATGGACTGCCAGCACTCCGACGGAGTCGGTAGTGATTGAAGCGGAGCCTGCGAGTTGGGCGCAGGCTTCACGCGCTGGCATACCTCGCAAGCACGAACGTACTTGCGTACCCACTTGTACTGGTGACTCCAATAGAAGTCACGCGTGAGAAGCAAATATGTCTTCTCACGGCCAGGATGTCCCGATGTCGGGGCATCGTGGTACTCATACGTGATCTTGAGCTTCAGCTCATGATCATCCGGCACGACAATGCGATCTGCGTTGTCGTCGACTGCGCTGTAAAGCAGCAGACCATTGTGTACACGATAACGGTGTACACGGGCACGAAGGTGTTTGGCCAGCTTCTGACGAGACTTGTCAGAAGGTGTGGAGAAGTACTCCACCAATTGCTTCGCATCCGCATCATGTGCGTATGCGGCCTTCACTTCGTCCAGCAAGGACGACGAGGGTGTAGTCGGCCTCTTGCACCGCATAATCTGGTCGACGCGAAAGCGCGTCGGCCACGACATTCAACCTTCCAGGTTTGTACTCAACCTGGAAGTTGTATTCAGCAAAGAATGACAGCCACCGTGCCATTCTTTGTGATATGTGCGGCGACTTGATCGCCGTACGCAACGATGCGTGGTCGGTGTAGACCACGAATGGTCTACTCCCAAGTAGATACACTCGAAACTTTGCGAGTGCATACTTCATGGCAAGGAGTTCCTTGTCATGTACCGGGTAATTGCGCTCATCTGGCTTCAGCTGACGCGATTGGTAGTAAACCACACGATCACGACCTTCGTGATCGAGTTGCATCAGTGCGCATCCAATCGCGAAATCGGATGCATCGCACACAACGTGGAATGGGCGATCTTGGTCGGCCACCGCCAAGATCGGCGCCTCAGTCAAGCCCTGCTTGACTGCTTCAAAGGCCTGCTGACAATCAGCAGTCCATTCCCATGCAGCCTCTTTCTTTAAGAGCTGCGACAGCGGGCGAATCTTGCCCGCGTAGTTGCTCACGTACTTGCACAAGTACGTGGCGAGTCCAAGGAACTGCCGCAGTTCCTTTACATTTGAAGGCGTAGGCCATTCATTGATCACTCTGACCTTTCCTGGGTCAGGGCGTACGCCGTTCTTCCCCACGAGACACCCAAGTACGGGTATCTCGGTCGCCCCGAAGATACACTTCTTCAGGTTCGCGTAGAGCTTGTGCTTTCGCATGAGCTCAAGCAACTTGCGGAGATGCTCTGTATGCATCTCCACATCCGATTTCCCATTCACAGCCCGGCTGTGAATGAATACGTCGTCGAAATAGCTCGGTGCGAAGTCGCGCACCGAGCGCAACAAGTGCGTGACGCACCTGTTGAACGTCGCTGGGGCGTTCTTCAGCCCCTGCGGCATCACGAGCCACTCCCAGAGCATGCCGCTCGGAGTGCTTACCGCCGTGAGAGGGATATCACTCTCACGCATGAGGATCTGATAGAACCCGTCTCTCAGATCCAGAGTACTGAAGATAGTACTCGAGGTCATCGAATCGATGATCACATCTTTTCGAGGTATCGGCGTCTGCGCCGGTACCGTCGCATCGTTCAGCTTGTTGTACGCATGAACGATGCGCCACCCGCCCTGTGGTTTCTTCACACAGAACGTAGGCGCGCTGTGCGGGGACTTCGATTCCCGCACTTGTCCTGCATTGCGACGACTTTCAAAGAAGTCGTCGATTGCCTTGACTTGCTCACGCGGCAGTGGCCACTGTCGCGTGACGCAGTACTTCGTTCCCGGCACGAGATCAATCTCGTGCTGAACATCCTTATCCTGCGGTAACTCCGCAGGAATGTCGTCCGGGAGTACATCCTTGTACTCACGCAAGACCTTGTAAAAGGGGCTCGCCTTGAGCGAGTCCCAGCCTTGCTCGTCGAAGCGTTCCTTCTTCGACTTCGCGCTGAGGGCGTCCGCGCCCTCAGAGATGAGCTGCTTCAGCTCTTCTGCTTCACACGCCATCCTCTCGACGTCCGAGAGGATGCAGATCTGCTCGATGCGTCCATCGTGCAGTTCGCGAGCGAAACGCTTCCAGCTTGTGACTGGGAGCGACATCAACTCCGACGCTAACGTCGGAGGATTATCCAGCCTCATCTTCTTGTATTGGAGACCAATACTCGTACGCGTCAAGACACTCAATGTCTCGACGGTCGTCTCCAACTCTTGTGTCTGCCCGGCAGACACTGCTTGTAGCGTCTCGGTCCCTGACCGAGACTTGCGCAGCTTTTCTCGCTTGCGCCGTTCACTTCTCGTGCGGAGCCCGGCTCCGCGAGTTTCTTCTTGTCCAGGCCCGGCCGTGGACAGTTGTTCCTTGTATTCGCCGGCGGGTTTTACCCGCGGGCGCACGCGTTCAAGCCCGGCTTGATCGCGCACCGCTTCGTCGTGCAGCCCGGCTGCACGCGAGCTCGCAAGCATTTCCGGTGCGGGACGTTTGCAACCGTCCGCACTGCTTGCAGCGTCGGCTCCCAGAGCCGACGCGCCTTCTTTACCTCGACGCCTAACGGCGGAGTGTCTTTCGACCAATTGTGTGTCGACATTAGCTGTCGACACTACCGCGTCGCCCCGGACGCTTCGAGACCCTCTCGAATCGGATTGAACCAGGCCCTGCTGATTCGTTTCACATCTTCTTCCAACGACTCTCGCAGTCGTTGGCGTTCGCTTCGGGTGACCGGAGACAGCCGCATTCCGCGCTGTCTCTGATGGAGGGTCGCATGCACCACGTGGTGCATGTGCTGCGCCGACAGGGCCATCGCTCTCTGTCGCGCTGCTGCTGCTCCCGAAGCGCACGATCGTGCGCTTCGTCCAGTCGATCACCGGATCATGCCGTGCAAGCCACGGCATGCCCAACACCATATCGAACTTATCGTCCAGTTCCAGGACGATAAGCTCGTCGACGAACTCCTTCTCTTGATAAGAGAAGCGTACGCGTACGATACGCTTCTCGGTTCTAACAACGACACCCGTTGCTAGCCTCACTTCCAATAGACTTCGAGGTGTTTCCACCTCCTCGAAGTCAAGCCTTGGAAGGCTCTGCAGTCGAACAAAGTTGTTCGACGCACCACAGTCCACTAGAGCACGAAGAGACTTCTCTCTCTTCGAGCTTACCTTCAGGATGACAAGGTTCGGCTTGTCATCTTGCTTCTTGCAGTGAGATTGGCTCTCACTGGGGGCAGCGATCTTCATTGCAGCGTGTCCGATGTCGACACGCTCGATCGCATCACCAGCAGGGCGCCCCGCGCCTGCTGGTCCCTTTAGTTTTTTGATTGCCCGTGGCGATACCCAGTATCGCCACGACGGCTCCTCGCCGCGTGCACAGGTGCTGTGCACTCGCGGGCGTAGTGACCGATGTTTCCGCAGCGGAAACAACGCACATTCGTTGATCCTCGACGCTGCTGGGAACCAGCAGCTGTCGCACTCGAGAGGTCCATTGGTTCGGGACCTCCCGACGGCCTTGCCACCGGTCGTGGCATTAGCCGTGGGGCGTTCACATGCAGTTTAGCCTGCCGCAGGCTAAACTCTTTTTGCATTGCAAGCGCAATTGCAGCCTCGAGAGTATTTGGATACTCTCGGAAGAGATAGGTCTTCACAGGCCCATCTCTAAGGCCCTTCATGAACGTGACGACCTTTGTCGCCTCGTCAATCGGGTTGGTCACGATGTTCGAGACCAAGTACCGTGCTCTTTGGGCGTAAGCATGCACGTCATGCTTGCCCTGTTGCAGATCGAGGAACTCCGCCCTCGATCGGAACTCGTTCTGCGGGGGCTCAAACGCTTGTTTGAGCTCCTCCTTGAAATCCTCGTACGTGCTAAAGCACGTAGGGTCTGTGAGTCGGCGTCCGTACGCCCAACTCCTTGCTCGTCCGCCAAGACATGACATGGCGAACGCAACCTTCGACAACGGGTCGACGATACGTCGAGCCGTAATGGCAGTGTCGACCTCGACAAGCCAACGGAGGAGAGGCTCGCCCTCTCTTCCAACGTAGCTGCTTACGTGGAGTTTCAATGACTCCACGCGCGGTGTGGCCGATGGCGACACCGAAGTTCGAGCAGCGGTTTCACGCTGTTCCTTCACGATGAAACCCAGAGCAACACCGTGTTGCTCCGTCGGTGATAGCGTTCGCAACATCGTTGCTACCGCCGCTTCCCCAATGACTGTTGACAGTCGTTGGAGGGCCTCCCACTCTGGTTCCGACAGGTGGGGGCAGTCTGCACGCGCAACATGCGTTGCAGACGTGTTTGGGCTACCCACGGACATGTTACTGTCCGAGGGCAGGTTCTCAGCCCCGCGTTCGTATTCCATACGAACGTGTTAGTCGGTCGTTGGACGGACTACAAAGTGCTACCAGGTGTAATGGGTCTGCTTAGACCCACTACTTAAGCTTACACGTGTGCGCACGTGTATGAGGAAGCGTAGGAGTAGTTTACTTAAGTTCAGTATACTTGTATCCACAAGTATACTTAAACCTAGATAAATGAACCAAACGGAAGCTTTGGTGGTAAATGAGAACTGTATTGATTGTAAATGGGGTTTCCTCCTAAAACTGATATTTCTAATGAGAGGTTCTGCCATTGGATGGCTGGCAGAACCCCTATCTATTGAATGACTCTCATTGGTAGAAAGGTGTTACTTTCTACCAGTCATATGCCTTTTGCTATGAATGTGGACCACCCTGTGGTGGTCACCTGAATGTATGCCTTAGTGCATGTTGCACTAAGGTAGGAGGTGAACCGAATGTGTAGCCCCGCTACAGAAGGCGAGTGGTGTATTAGGCTGCTGTTTCAGCCCCCAACTCGCCCGACCTCAATGTCTTGGACTTGGGGTTATTCAATGCTATTCAGAGCATCCAGAACCGTGTGCCGATCCATGGAATCGACAACCTCATCACTGCTGTTCAAAATGCATACACCAACATGGATACGGACGCGCTGGACAACATGTTTCTGACGTTGCAGGGCTGCATGTTATGCATTCTACAGGAAAGTGGTGGGAATCGCTATGCACTGCCGCACATTGGCAAGGAAGCACTACGAAGAAAAAGCATACTGCCTAGAGTGTTGAAGTGCGACCATCATCTGTATGATAGCGCTAAGGCATGTCTAGTCGAAGCTGGTCGCCCAAGTCTGATCTTTTTTGATCCTGCTGAGTAGATAATACCTGTTAAAAATGATCGTATCAGTTTTGCAATGCCAATGCTCACCTACTGGACCTATAGCCTGTCATACGTCATTATTTCCATCATTTTCAACCAGAGGTAGTACGAGTATTTCCGACGAATTAACCGCATACAAAATGCAAAAATTCGAGTTAATATGAACTTAACAGAAGCCTCTCGGTACCACCTCGATTGCCAGATCGGGCGGAACAATTCTCATGAGCGGCAAGGGCGTGCAGAAGCAGCGGCAGAAGCGCAAGTCGCTGGCCGAGGACTATGGCGGGTCCGTGGGCGAGGACCTGCTGGAGTACATGGAGGCGGAGGACGGGCCGGGCGGTGTGCAGCAGTCCGTGGACAGCGTGGGCGCGTCCAGCAACTTATCGCGGCGCATCCAGAACCGACTGCAAAAGCTCAACGAGGTGGCGCAGTCTGCGGGGGGCGACGGCGAGGCTGCTGGCTACTACGACTTCTCTACGTTGGACATGAAGCCGGACCACGAGGCGCGGCCCGTGTGGGTCTGTCCCAACGGCCGCATCTTCCTCGAGGCCTTCTCGCCCATCTACAAACAGGCGTACGACTTCCTCGTGGCCATCTCGGAGCCCGTGTCTCGCCCCGAGTTCCTGCACGAATACAAGCTCACGCCCTACTCGCTGTACGCCGCCGTGTCGGTGGCCATCGAGACCGAGAGCATCCTCAAGGTGCTGGAGAGACTGTCCAAGAACAGGCTGCCCGAGGGCATCGTGGCCTTCATCAAGGACTGCACGCTCAGCTACGGCAAGGCCAAGCTTGTGCTGCATCACAACGAGTTCTACGTCGAGAGCCTGTACCCGGAGGTGCTACGCAAACTGCTGGAGCACGAGCACATTCGCGCCGCGCGTGTCAAGGAGACGGCGGCGGACGTGGCGGCCAATGCGTCGGCTGCTGCACCGCCGGTGGCTCCTGCTGGCGCGCGAGCGGAGGACGCGAGCGAGTTTATCCAGAAGGACGTGTCCGCGGAGGACCAGGCCAATATGCAGTACCAGAAGCTGCTGAACGAAGACTACAACGTGGCAGACGAGCACCACCCTGGCAAATCGTCCGGCGGCCAGCAGAAAACGGTGCGCACCGTGTCCTTCAAGATCCGGAAGACCATGGTCGAGCAAGTGAAGCGCGCGTGTCTGGACCTGGACTACCCGCTCATGGAGGAGTACGACTTCCGAAACGACAAGACGATCCCGGACCTCGAGATGGACCTGAAGCCCACCACGCGCATTCGAGAGTACCAGGAAAAGTCGCTGAGCAAAATGTTCGGCAACGGCCGCGCACGATCGGGCATCATTGTGCTGCCGTGTGGCGCAGGCAAGACGCTGACGGGCGTCACGGCTGCGTCCACCATCAAGAAGTCGTGCTTGTGCCTGTGCACGTCGGCCGTGTCCGTGGAGCAGTGGACGGCTCAGTTTAAAATGTGGACCAACATTCCAGAGAAGAAGATTGCGCGATTCACGTCTGTGGCGAAGGACTACATCGACCCGGAGTCGGGAGTGATCGTGACCACTTACACGATGGTTGCGTTCGGTGGACGCCGTGCTCGCGCTTCCGAAGAGGTCATGCAGCTAATCCAAAGCCGCGAGTGGGGGTGCATTCTGTTGGATGAAGTGCACGTCGTGCCCGCCAAGATGTTCCGCAAGGTCATTGGCTCGATCGCGTGCCATTGCAAGCTTGGACTGACGGCCACTCTGGTGCGTGAGGACGATTTGATCGGCGACTTGAACTTCCTCATTGGCCCGAAGCTGTACGAAGCCAACTGGATGGATTTGACTCAGAGCGGATTCCTGGCCAATGTGTCGTGCGTCGAGGTGTGGTGCCCCATGGCGGGCGAGTTCTACCGAGAATACCTGCGCGAGGGCAAGAGCGCGCGCAAGCGTGCGCTCCTGTACGTGGCCAACCCGAACAAGTTCACGGCCGCCGAGTTTCTCATCCAGTACCACGAGGAGCGAGGCGACAAGATTCTGCTCTTTTCGGACGACGTGTTCGCCCTGCGACTGTATGCAACGAAGCTCAACAAGGGTTACATCTACGGCGGCACTGGGGAGCGTGAGCGCATGCGTCTGCTGCAGTCCTTCCGCAGCTCACCGCTGGTGAACGTCATCTGCATCTCGAAGGTCGGAGATACGTCCATCGATTTACCAGAGGCCAATGTGATCATTCAAGTCTCTTCGCACTTTGGCTCGCGACGTCAGGAGGCCCAGCGCCTCGGACGTATTCTGCGCCCCAAGGCCAACGCCACAGGCGGGTTCAACGCCTTCTTCTACACGCTCATTTCCACGGACACGCACGAGATGTACTACTCGAACAAGCGCCAGCAGTACCTCGTGGACCAGGGCTACACGTTCAAGGTGGTGACTGACCTCTTCGAGCCGGGCTCATTCGAGGGAGTGTTTACGCGGAAGGAGGACCAGCGAGCGCTGCTGAACGAGGTGCTGAGTGCTGACGTCGAGAGCGCCGCCAAGGACGAGAACGCTGCCATCCGCGACGACGAAGACCTGTCGCGTCTCGAGCTGTCGGGTCACGGTCGCAAGAAGAAGAAACTGTCGTCGCTCGGCGCTCTCTCCGGCGCGGACGGCACCAAGTACATGGAGTACTCGGCCGGCCACGGCGCCAAGCAGCGACACAACCTGTTCCGCGACCGATATCGCTAGACGTTACGCTGGAGCCCTGCAATGATGAAATGACACGCTCGCCTTTTATTAAGCTCGTGGTTGAAGTAGGGAGGCCACCTTACCTTTCCTGCTACGTACGATCAATCTTCACCACGAATCAGCATACTTATCAGACGCTTCCTCTGAGTCCTCTGAGTCTGGTAGGTCGTCACTCCGCTTCTCGTCATGGGTGGCGCCCTCGTGCGGCGCCCGTAGCTCCGCGTCCTACGGCTCTAACGTTCTGCTCGTAGTCCGCGTCTCGCCAGCCAAAATGTCGGACGTCCAGGCGTCTTCATCAGCGGCGCCTCCTTCCTCGCTCCCGGGCTCGGAGCGCTCCGACTACCGCGGCAAGTGCCTCTACAAGACTGGCAAGTGCACGAACGAGCGCGCGCTCAAGACGTCGGGCACGGCCCACAACCTCTGCGACGACCACCGCAACAAGCAGAATGAGCACCAGCGCAAGCTCGACGCCAAGCATCGTGAGCACAAGCGAGAGCGCCGCGCCTCCGCCCCCTCAGTCACCAAGAGCGAGCGGTTCGCGCCGTACCCGCCGACAGCGAAGCGCCCAACGTCCGTCGATACGTCGGGCGCCGCCGCTTCGCCTCCAGCTGCTGCACAGGCGGTGTCTAGTGTAGAAGAAGGAGAAGCGACCCCCTCACCCTCCCCGGTGCTGGCCACTACGAGCAGCGGCGTCATGTACCTGCCCAACGGGCCGCAGCCGCCGTATTCCTTTCTGATGCAGGACTTTGACGGCGTTGTCGTGCCGCTGCCGTCCTACCTCGAGGGCCAAGAGCGGATCGAGTTCCGCTCGTGCATCTACCAGAAGGTGCTGGACTTCATCTCGGAGGAATGCGTCGTCCGCTACGGCGCCAAGGTCGAGACTGCGTCTGCTGATGCTCCAGTTGCGGTGGCTACAGCTCAAGTGAACAGTAATGAGACGGAAGATGAAGCTGAGATGAGCCCCGAGGAGAACGACCCATCTTCGAGCGAAGGAGACCACGACAATGACGCCCAGCAGCCAGGCACAGACGAGAAGAGGGCGAAGGTGCATTGATGGTGTCTATTTCTCGAGCTTCAAGGCGCTCGGGCAAGAGCTGAGCCGTCCACGCTGCAGATCTATTAGTGCTATCGTTCTCGCTACCCATATGAATGAACTGCATCCCCGATATGCTGCCCAGCGTTCCGTAGCTGCCTCCACCTTGGTGTCGCGGTCACTCGGTGCACGTAACGTGGCGGTTGCGCTTCCTGCTACATGTAGCAAGTGTTTGTGAAGGCACGCGATGCAGTAGCTCATAAAATAATGGGGGTTCATTGACTGGGATCACGCATCTAGGAGAGACAACGACAGACCTGAGCTCAGATCTCGACCTCGCGCTTGCCCTCTCGTACCTGGCTGTCGTCCAGGCCGTCGAGACTGCTGAAGGAGTACTTCTCGTCGTTGTACGACATCTCGCTGTAGCAGTCGCTCTCGCCGCGTGCACGCATTTGCTCGGCATACTCCGAGTCGGTGACCGAGTCCGCGATGGAGTCGGTAATGGAGTCGGCTATTGATGACCGGCCGTCTAGGTCCGGTCGCCGCTGGGGGAGTCGCGCGAGTCCCTGGGACGACTCGAACGAGTACTTGCCGCTGTCCAAGTCGCTAATCGTGTCGCTAAAGCTCACGCCGCCCATTCCGCCCATGGTGCTGCGGTCGGCATCGTCGTACTGCATCTCCTGCTTCATCCGCAGATACTCGCCAAAGACGTTGGGCGTGGACGTGCATCGGGACGACACGTCCTGCTGCACGTACTCGGTCACGTTCGAGAAGCCGCCAATGCCGCCCACGACGGGGGCGGGCTGCGCGTTGCGGCCGCCACTTCTTTCCGAGCCGCCGCCCAGCACTGCAGGCGACTGCGACGGGTCGGCCAGCATGCCGTCGAAGCTGCGCGGAGACTCGTCCGTGGGCACGCGCGACAACGAGTCCATCGGGTCTGGCCGAGACGCTTTGCGGTGGCCACCGTAGCCTGTGTTGGGGGCTGCGTAGTTGACTTTGCTGCTGTCCAGGAGGTTGTTGTACGGGCCGGTAATGCCTTCGTCAGGCTTCGACAGGCCGCGTAGGCGCTTGTCCGACATGGCGCGGTTGCGGCCGAAGTTGCCTGCTCCTGTGGCTGCGATGTTTCGCTCTCGGCGGCGGCGCATCTTGCGTCTCCTGATGCAGAGGATGAGGAGGATGATGACAATGAGCACAGCGCCGAGGCCGATGGCTCCGTACGTGATGAGGCTAGAGTCTAGTCCGCTGATGCCGATGGAGCTCGTCGAGTCGGTGCTAGTGCCAGACGATGAGGAGGAGGAGGAATCGACAATGGATTGTGTCGAGTTAGACGTGGAGCTGCTGCTGCTGCTGCTGGAGGTGGTCGCAGCGGTGGCGCTCCACGAGTCGGAGCAGTCGTAGCGCACGCCTGTGAACGGACACGTGTTGGTCGAGTTGTCCTTCTCCCAGCACGTGTACGAGCTGTCCAGCGCGTAGATGCAGGGCGGGCACTCGCCGCTGGTCGTGTCACACGTGGTGCTGCCGTCCTTGAGGCAGGACGTGACGGAGCTGCAGAAGTCGCTCGTGTCCGAGGCCATCGCCGTGGCCGCCAGCAGCGCCGCCAATACCTGAACCAGCGCGCGTCGTCCGGCAGTCATGGCCGCCAGTTCGCCTCTTGTCTTATGCGGCCTCCGTCCCCATCGCCAACGGCAGAGACCTCACGCCAGACGCAGCGTGCTGACCAGCTTGACCGGGCAGATGGTTTCCTGGCGGGGTGCATAAAACGCCGAGAAGCCACTTTCAACGGGTCGCCTGCTGCCACAAATAACGACTGCCTATGGTTTGAGCCTTGCAGTCCCCGCTACGGCTTGCAGCCTATTACCGAGCGGATATCGGTGCTCCATGCTAGGCTGTCTTCGAGGAATACCTTAGCGGAACCATCGCTTCCGACACATCTCGAAATGCGAGGTCAATAGACTTCGATGCCATCTAGGTGAAGAGTGCGAAGTAGTTGGCCTCATGCAAAACGGCAAGGAGAGCGACTTGATATCAGTCCGGCACTCCTGTCCACCAGGACAACAACCTGCTGCTCTTGCCTCTATCCGTACCACCCAGCATATCCATACTGTGCGCTGGATCGCCAAGCTTCGTTAACCAGGTGACGATTCTTATCGTGTCTTTCTGCCATTTTTAAAGCTGTAATGCTGCCATATTTGCCCAGTCCGCGCCATATTTCTCCCTGCTGAGAGACCAGGTTCTGCATCTGATCGTTGCCATGTAGAGACTGAGCGCTGGCGCAGAGATCGGAGCGCGTTGGGTGCCGGTCTCTCCTCGGCCATCCTGTCTGTCTCCTCTGCTCGGATGCCACTCAGTGCGCCTTAGAGGACGGAGACTTTGCAAATGCAAAGTGTCGACTCCCCCCCCCCATGGCGAGTGCCTGTGTTCGTGACTGAAGACACCGTGTTACTCACCGTAGAGGCAAGTCTCCTTTTGCGCGAGGCTCGTTACCAATGCTCAACTTAGCAGCGCAGACTCGCGTACTGCCGCCTTTGCTGAAGGCGTCGTCAAGTCATCGGCCACACGGTGGATGTTTGCACCGAGACGCTGGTCAGAGACGCCCGTGTGTCCCCCTTTAATCGCAGAGGAGGGCGCTTGGCTCGCCCCTGCAACGTGCGTCTGGGTGAGCACCACGATGGCGAAAGTCTCGCGGGTACCGGTAGCCCACTCTTGACTCGGGCGATTGACTGCAGTTGCCTTTCGCTGCTGGGATCGCCGAGCACTGCCGATTTGCAGCCTTTGACCGCCGTTGGATGACCCTCTCCTGAGCGGTGGCTCAGTTCGCTGTCTGCATTGACCGAGTTCGCTTTCAGACTGTCGTCGCCTCAGCTGGGCAGAGAAGCAAGAGATGACGATCGTGACCGACTGCAGTCGCTCCAATACATGACTTCCGTGTTGGCGCTTCCGTCTTCACTCACGACATCATCGTCCACTACGCGACCGAGATCAAAGGCGGCTCTCGGAGAAGCTTGCGGTGCGGGTGGCAGCAACAAACTCAATCCTGGGCAATCGCTGGCACCGTCCAGCGCGCACTGCAGCAAGTCGATATCTTCCTCGTCTTCCTCGCCGTCGTCAAACCACTGCGGCACAGGGATACTCGCCCTATCCTGCACCTGGCTGCTTTCACTTTTGCTTTCGTCAGTCGCCAGCGGCACGTCGGCATCGGCCTCCAGTTCACTGCCGTCGTCGTCGCTGCCCCCTTCATCGAACCACTGCGGCGCACCAGGTCTCACCACCTCGATGCAAGGTTGATCCGGCCCTGATTCAGTCATCTCATCAGCCTCGTCCTCAGTGAAAGACCCTACAAGTTTTCCCTGGGTTGCGTCGTGGAGGTCCATGCCAGATAGAAGACTTGCAACGGCCTCAGCCTTTGGCTCTGGGGGGTCGTCTTCATCGTGTGACTCGGTTTTCGCATAGCAAAAGCTGGCACCCTGGCGAGCCATCTCCATGCCAGAGCTCTCGGTAGCCCGACCGTGTCTCCCTACCACATACTGTTCACGCGAAACCTTCAGATCACCAGTCTGCAACAGAACGTTCAGTGACGGACTCATACGTTCAGCGACGCTGGGCTGAGCGAGGAGCTGGTCTATAGCGTCGAAGCACGTCGATAGTAGTTCCGGTCGATTGCTGATGAGCGCCAACGCCGTACCGGGGGCGAAGATCTTGTCGAAGACCTTGGTCAAAGCGTCACTCTGGCTGTCCTCGATCACAGCCCCCATCTTTGCCAGCAAACGCAAACTCGTCTCTAACGACCGCGCATCGGGTGAATTTGCCCATGCTTCGGCAGAAACTGGGAGATGGAGGACCAGTTGAGACAGAGCCCCAACAACAACAGGAGCCAGAAGCTCCAGAAGGGTGGCGATATCACTCCTTCGAGTCTCAAAGTAGTCGAACCCAGCCTTAAGCACCAACAGACACATGTCCAGCATGCGAACCATCCCATCCGAATCTCCACCGTCGGCCTTCGATTGTTCGTCCAGTAGCTGGAGAACCACCCCGCAGCATTCAAAGCACGTGTGGAAGAACTCATTTATCCACGGCATCACATCCAAATCGTCGTCCAGGAAGCAGACGGCTGTCAAATGCCCCAGTAACTGCAGCCGCAGAGCCATCCGCGGGGTGAACTGGTACGATGGACCTTCGTCCACGACTGTCCTCACAAGGTCTTCCACTTGCTTCATGCAGAATTCTTTCAGATCACTGGACATGTGCGCGTACGCAAAAGCGATCACCTGCAAGATCCCATCGGCCTGTGTCCAAGCACTGGTCCACTTCTGTTGAGCCTGATGAAGCAGCAGCACCAAAGCCAAGCCGGCAGCTACTGCATCCCAGCGACAGCACAGAAGCCTCCGCCAGATGATCTTCCGGTGCATTGCCTCGCCCCCAGCTGCAACACCAGAGCACAGCACATCGATCACTTGCTCGCAGCACCGCAGCCAACGTTCACTCTCTGGTGTAGCCATGTCCGTTGCGCTCAATTGGCGCGCGGCGGCCTGGAACGCAGCCACGAGCACTCGTTGCAGTCCACTATCGCCCTGTGACTTCCCCGCTCTCTGGCGGCGCCCCGCCTGGGCCTCTCTCGCTGCTCTGTCAACGATTCGCTCCAGCACTTGGAGCTGCTCGGGCCTCGTCTCGACGCTGGAATCGACCGCTTCTGATAGAAACGCGAGCGCTGCGGACGCGAAACTCGGGCCGAAAGACCGCAGCACTCGATCCGCATCGGCACGCGACTGCAGCTCTGCTGGCGGCGGTCTCGGGGCGTCGCGTTCATCGTCCGAGTGCCCGCCGCCGAACATGCAATTCCGATACTCGCTGGCCATAAAAAGTAAACGAGTCTACAGGAACATCACAAGGTGGAGATGGGTTGGTATTTTGCACATGAATTGGGTTTTTACTCAGGCTTCTGTCTAGGCCCGAGTTCGGTGTTAGCAACCGACGCTAGGACTCTGCGGCCGCTTACATGGCGCAGTCCTTGTGCGAAGACGACGCGGTGGTGGTCGACTGCGTGACGGACGTCGAGGCGGACGTGTCGTCCTCAACATCTTCGTCCGAGGAAGCGTCCACGTCTGAGGTGGCCGCGTCCTGGGTCGCGTCGTCCGAGGTGGTGGCGTCCCCAGTGGAGGTCACCGTCGTCGAGGAGCTGGACACGTCCACCGCCGTGATGGTGGCCGCGTTGCTGCCGTCGAAGGACGACGTGGAGTTGTCGAACTCGGCGGCGATCACGTCCTTGAGGACGCCCTCCTGCGTGAAGAGGCCGAAGTAGGCCTCCACCGTCTCGTTGGCCTCGAGCGTGGCCAGCTTCCACGGCTCGTCGAAGGCCGAGAAGTAGAAGTACATGAGGTCCTTCTCGGCCGCGAGCGTGTAGAAGTCGTAGAAGTACTTGGCGGCGTTGGCGGCCGTGGCAGGGCTCGCGGCCGCGTCCGTGCCGTCCGAGGCCCAGCCGGTCTCACCCACGACCACCTCCTTGCTGTACGCGCCGGCGGTGTCCACGAGCGCCGAGAAGCGCGTGTAGAAGAAGTCGGCGGCGCCGTCCACGTCGACCTTCTCCCAGAAGGGGAAGTAGTTGGCCGACACGTAGTCCACGGCCTCGATCATGGACGGGTAGGCCGAGTACGTGTCACCAATGTCGGCGATCGTGAGCGGGATGCTGGCGGCGCCGGCGTTGGCCTGACACAGGGCGCGGATCTCCTCCAGGTTGGCGATGGCCTCGGCGGCCGTCACGTCGCCGCGGTACACGGCCTCACTGCCGACGTGGATGCCCATGATGTTGTCGGACAGGACGACGCCCGTCTCGAGCAGCGTCTGGAACGCCGCCTTCTCCGCCGCGAAGCTGGACGCGGCCGAGTCAACCCACAGGCCCAACTCGACCTTGAGGCCGGCCTCGATGGCCGCGGGCACCACGGCCGTGGCCTGGTCGCAGTCCGTGAGCGAGTAGAGGCGGATGGTGTCAGTCACGCCCTTGAGCGTGGCCAGCTCGGCGGAGATCTGCGTGGCCGGTTTGCACTTGACGTCGGCCGTGGCCCAGTCCGGGCCGGCGCGGATGTTGTAGTTGATGCCCGCGCACTTGAAGCTGCCGGCGTCGGCCAGGCCGAAAGCAGCGGCGGCCATGGCCAGCGCGGAGGTCGTTCGCAGCACGTTCACCATTGTAGTCGGTAGTCGGTTCTTGGGGCTGTGGCTCGGGATACTCGTATCCAGGAGATAGGAGTTTGGGGAATGAGCATCGGAGGCCAGGAAGCGGAGCGGCCGAACCCAGGGCGGGGCGGCATCTCTGCGTCGACGATCGCGCCAGTGCCATGTGGATCGCGTGTCAGGGCCACAACAAGACGCTCCGCGCTTGGATATTTCGGCAGCTGAAGCGCCGGCAAGCAGCGAAACCTGTCACACTCGATCGATGCCGTACGTCAGCGACTGCTGCGGCCGGGATTTGACGACGAGCGAGCACATTTGGTGACTGGAATGGCCATTCTCGACTCTGTAGTCGAGTCGGAGCGAGTGCGTGCGCGTTCGCCGGCGGTTGATCTTCCCGATAGATTTTGGTGTCGGTGCTGTCGCCCTTCGAGCAGACGACTAACTATGATACATCTGTGCATCGCGTGTCGAAAAGCAGCCAAGTCCGGTGCAGCTGGTCGCCGTCGCGAGTGCCGGGGGCCCTTGCAGTACAAGCTGTACACGATGCTGAGCAAGAAGGGCAATGCAAAGTCCAGCGCGGCTTCAACGTGGACACGGCGTTACTCCGCACGTTGGAAGCAGAGCCTTGTCGCGAGCTATAGAGAGAAGATAGCGAGGGAAGGCAAGCGTACATTTGCAACGCATGCGCCAAATTGTATTGTCAGGCGTGCGTCAGGAGCGCGAACAATAAAAACAGGACAGCACGAACACCACGCTCGACGACGGAGCAGCCATAGCGCATTGTAGCCTAATTTGTAGGTGGGGCTGCTCTCTACGACGTTGGTCTCAGCATCGTCCGCTTCCTCCGCGAGCGTTGTGGTCTCCGCCTCGGTCTCCCAGCAGCATCAGACCCTGCTTCGGACCTCGGCGGATGACCCAGCAGCAGAAGCAGCAGAAGCTCCCCTTTCAGCTCGAGCTCTGCGATGATAAGAGGCCTCCACGGCCAGGACTCGGCCTTCGTCGCTCACTTGGATGAGTCTATGGGGCGACCTCGCTGACACGAACGTTTGTGCTGCTGGCAGCCCACCCGTTCTCGCCGATCACTTCACTCTTGCCAAGCCGCTGGTAGATCGACACGACAACCTTCGCCGACGCCACGCTGTCCCAGAATGGGAAGAGGTAGTCGACACGCCAAGCAGTATGTTGCCCGCGTCGGTGATTCAAGAGCGCAGCACGCTCGCGTAGCTCTTCAGAATCTCGAGCTCAAGGGATCTACGAGGCCGGTTTTCACGAGTCCTCCGCGTCCGCCCAGTCCGCGCCGATGCTGGTGCTGCAGTTGATGTCTGGGGGTGAAGACGCGGAGCTGGCTGCGAGCACGGCGACTGCGATGGATGGTGATACGGAGGACCAATTTGGTGAATGAACTCGCTGCGGCAAACCCAGACCGGGCTGGGAGGAAAACTGCCCCATCCCGGTGTTCGACCAGTCGAACCGATCCCACCTCGTGATGGATTTCTATCAGCTCAGTCGCCCATCCACTCGTCGCCAGGCAACAAGTCGCAGCCTCGGACGCGATTAAAGTCATGAAGTGTGCATGTTGTGTGTTACGAGCTATCATACAGTGTCCCAGTACGAAGGTGCTGAGCCTAGACCCGCCTCACGTGGCAGCGCTCAGTTGTTGTGGTGGTGGTCGTCGTCGTGCCAGTGCCTGCTGAAGTGCTCTCAGTGTTGCCGCTGCTGGTCTTGGTGCCCGAGGTAGTCGCACCGGACGTATACACGCCCGTCGAGCTAGTGGTGGTGGTGCCAGTAGCGCTGGCCTCTTCGTTCCTGCTAGCGAGGCAGCTCGTCCCCAATGAAAGTTCGGCGATCTCGGTCTTGAGCGTCCCGTCCGCGTGGAAAAGCCCAAAGTATCCTTCGACGGTGGCGTTGCTGGCATCGATCTTCCACTCCTCATCGAAGCCCTCGAAGTAGTAGAACTCGAGTCCAAGCTCCGAGGCCATCTGGTGGAAGTTGTAGAAGTAGAGGGCGGCGTTCGAGGGGGAAGCCTCCGACGCCTTGGGGCTCGAGCCGTCCGAAGCCCAGCCAGTCTCGCCAATCACCACCTTCTTGCCGAGCGCCGCCGCCTGCTGATACAGCGGCTCCATCCTCGAGTTGAAGTACTCGACAGCGTTCTCCACGTCGATTTTCTCCCAGAAGGGGAAACCGTTAGCCTGGACAAAGTCCACGGCGTCGGTGATCTCTGGGTGCGCCAGGTACACGTCCCCGATCTCCGCGATGGTCACATTCACGGATGCCAGGCTGTTCGCCCCAAGTAAAGCCTTGACGCGGTTCATGAACTCAATATTCTTCTGCGCCGTGACGTCCTTCCGATAGATCGCCTCACTGCCCACGTGGATGTCAACGATGCTTCCGTCCGAAAAAATGCCCGAGTTTTGCTGCAGGAGCGTCTGGAGGTACGCAAACTCCGCCTCGAAGACGGCGTCGTCGTCGCTTACCCAAAGTCCCAGGGACACAGTCAGACCAGCGTTGATAGCCGCGGGCACCACAGTCGCCCCTTGGTTGCAGTCTCCGAGTCCGAAGATACGCACAGACTTGGTGACTTGGGCTAGAGTCTCCATATCCGCCTGGATGCCGACCGCACTCTTGCATCGTTGGTTCACCGGGGCCCAATCGGCTCCGATGCGAGGGTTGTAGTTGATGCCGTGGATGCAGAAGGTTTGCGCCTCTGCTTGGTGTCCCCCCAGAGCAGAGGAGAGAGCTGCCACGGCACCAAGGAGCTTGAAAGGTAGCATTGCTGGACGGGTCACTAGTTGAAGTGCTTGCTGGATCTTGCCAATTGGAAAGTGAGGCTACAGGCACTCGGTGTGCCAAAAGCCTGCGCGGTCCTACTGAGGATCGACAATCGTATTTGTACCTCGGTGGGTGTTTCAAAGCATGTCGAGTTCCAGTAACGGAAGAAGAAACCGGAGGAAGGAGTGCCGTGGTGCGTTGATGGCGTTAGTGGCGTTGATGTGCATTCAGCAGGAGATGTTGAATAGCAACGAACGTGCTGGCAGCTTCCGTTTGCACGAGAAGCAGAAAGTTTTCCTGTTGAAGAGAGATTGGCGCGCTGGAAGCATGTTCGCCTTCACAGATCTCTACACACACGATAAGTAGAACTAGAAGCCAGGGCATTGGCATGAAGGAGATTATGCAGCTGAGTGCCCACACCAGGGGCTTCCCGTGAGAACGCTATTATACACGGGACGTGTCTTGGTCACTCCAAATCTCATGTTGAAGTTTCGCTTTTGTCCGTTTTGGTGGTGGTGGGGGGGGGTAAATTTAAACGGCCAACTGCTGTCTTGCCGCAACTTGCCTTGATTCAGCACTGCTGGACACCTCAGCAGAGGCTGCACGATGTTACAGCCCATGCCACAGTTTTGTGCCTTTGGTGATCAGCTCATTATGTTTATCACCCCTGAACACCGGAATTCAATATCCACGAGGCGGTGCAGTTGTCTAGTCCACCTTCGACACGGCTAGGGCGAAAGTAGAGAATGGCGTTGGATCCAAACACTCGCAGCGTACTTGGCAGACCCGCGTACATGTAGTGGATACCACAGACCACAGGTGGCTACATATACATTTGACAGTCTACGAACCTGCAGATGTTTGATGCCCTATTGCCACTGCAGTCGTGAACTGACCAACAAGCACCATACATCTGCCATCCACGTTGCAGTGGCTGGCCATGAATCAAGGGCGCAGATGGCGCTGCTCGCATACGTGTAAGCCTAGCAGGGCCCAGATGCAGTGGTGCTGATGCGTAAGTAAGTAAGTCCTTCGGGAAACTTCAAGTCTTGTTGCTATTCCGCAGGTGGTCCCCGTCACCAAGCGCTCACTGCGTCATTGTGCAATTCTCGTTCTAAGCAACGAGCCTCCAGTCATCTCGACGCCAACACCTTCACCCGTATCAAACACCCAATCGATCCGATACCATGGCGGCTGGAGTGATCGTGAACGTACACAATGACGACGACAACAGTCCTCCGACGGAGGGTTCGCGCACCTACGCCATCATTGTCTGCGTCTTCGCGGCACTCGGTGGGCTTTTCTTCGGCTACGACCAAGGCGTGACGTCCGGCGTGCTGATCATGCCGTCCTTCTTGGAAGACTACTGCGTGGGCTGGCACGGCTTCACCTACGCGCAGTGCACCGCGTCGGCCTCGGAGTTGCCGGAGGAGTGGACGTCCTTCACGGTCTGGTACAACATGGCGTACAACCTCGGCTGTCTGGCTGGCGCCTTCCTGGGAGGCTTCATCGCCGACAAGTTGGGTCGTCGCGCGACCATCTTCTCGGCGGGGCTGCTCTTCTGCGCTGGCACGTCGTGGGTTTGCTTCAACGCGGCCCAGGCGCACGACCTCATGTACGTGGCTCGAGTGCTCCAGGGCTTCGGCGTGGGCAACTCGTCCTTCTCGCTGCCGCTCTTCGGAGCAGAGATGGCCCCCAAGGAGCTGCGCGGACTGCTCTCGGGCTTCATGCAGATGACAGTCGTCACGGGACTCTTCTTGGCCAGTGCGGTGAACATCATCGTGGAGAACCGCGAGCGCGGCTGGCGTACAACCAACGGCGTGGCCATGGCAGCTCCGATCGTGGTCATGCTCGGCATCTTCTTCGTGCCGGAGAGTCCTCGCTGGACGTACCTGCACAAGGGCAAGGAGGAGGCGGAGCGTGTGCTCAAGCGCCTGCGCCAGACCGACAACGTGGGCCACGAGCTGCAGGTGATCGGAGACCAGGTCGCGGAAGAGTTAGCGTCCGACAAGGGACTGGGCGAGCTGCTCGAGCCGCGCATCTTCAAGCGGGTGGCCATCGCCATGTTCCTGCAGGTGCTGCAGCAGGCCACGGGGATCAACCCCATCATGAGCTACGGCGCGCTGATCTTCAAGGACATCACGAACGCCGGCATCTACTCGGCCTTCTTCCTCTCGGGCGTCAACTTCCTCAGCACCATCCCTGCCATGCGCTGGGTCGACACCTTCGGGCGTCGCCAACTGCTGCTCATCGGGGCGGTGGGCATGGTGGTCGGCCACCTCTTCGCTGCCATCCTCTTCAGCATCATCTGCGACGGCACCGTGGACGACGCCGGCTGCCCCGAGGTCGGCGGCTGGTTCATTTGCCTTGGCACAGCCTTCTTCGTCTTCAACTTCGCCATTTCATGGGGACCCGTGTGCTGGATCTACCCGGCCGAGATCTTCCCTCTTGGCGTGCGCGCGCCGGCAGTGGCTCTGTCCACCGCTGCGAACTGGGCCATGGGCGCGCTCATGACGGAGGTCGTCAAGCTCTTCCCGTCGCTCAACATCAACGGCGTCTTCTTCCTCTTCGCCGCGCTCTGCGCCTTGTCTGGCGTCTTCGTTTTCTTCTTCTGTCCGGAGACCAAGGGACTCATGCTCGAGGACATTGAGGCGCTTTTCCACGGCGGGCACAACCGACAGCCGCACCAAGAGAACGGCAAGTCTCCGGGCTTCGAGCAGATCAAGTCCCCAGCCGCGGAGGCGTAACAGCTCACAGACTGATCCTGTTGATCAATGAATGCTGGCGACGTTGTGTAGGCAGGATACAGACGTCGATGCGTGTTCATCCAATTCAAGTGTGCATTTGCTCTTCTTCATTGTCTTGCTGGTCTTGTCGAACAGGAGAAGAAGCCACACTAATCGAGTTTGAGCACAATGGAGATACCATTCATAGTAAGCACATCCTGTTCATGGTCAACGGCACTCTATCCTTCTATCTCGACAGTACGCTGCTCAACTGGGATGGCAGCACCACTGGCCTCCTTGGTGTTGCGTGCTGCATTGCAACTGCTCCCTGTATTGTTGCTTGTGCCGCTGTCTTCAGACTCACTCTCGTCCGTATCGGAAGCGACCTCCTCGGCAATAGGCGCGCTGTGTACGGGCCCTGCTGAGCGCCCACCTCCACGAGTTCGAGGACTTGCAGGCGGTGCTGCAGTCTGCGGATGATTCCGCTGCGAGTTGATTGCATTCGCGAACGCCTCGAGACGATCCTTCACCAGTGCCTGGTCAATAGCCTCGCAGAACTGGCCTACTAGTGCGTCGTGCTTGTAGAAGTGGTTGACTAGCAGCTTCTGCAGACTTCGCACGACCTCGGCCACCGTAAGCGTCCGCGGTGGATATCGCAAGACACTCACGCGTAAGATGATCTCCATGAAGTCCGTGAGGAAGAGCTTTTTGTGGCCCAGAGTCGTCATTTCGTCCAGCACCATGAGCTTGCACGCCAGGAACGGGTCCTTGACATCGCGCACGCGGAACGAGTCTGAAAAGATTTGGTACTTCTCTCTGTGTAGGGATCAACGTCGAGTTAGTTGCGCAGCCAACTTGGCAAGAAGGTAAGCCTTGGAACGTACAGGAGAGCGAGAAATTCGACAAGGTGCATGCCTTTCTTCTCGCCAGGCTTACAATATTTGCCCATGTGAGCATCGTACAGCTCTTGAAGCTGCGACAGCCAAGCAACGACGTCAGTGATAGCTCTTGCAGCTCCAGTATCATGACCGAAATGATACACCGTACCAGAGCAATGTGTTCTGTGAAGACGTCGCTAATCTCTTCTCTATAGAGGAAGCGCGAACGGAATTCGTTTGCGTCCTCCGGGGTTACGGGCAAAATGTTTTCCTGCAGTAGCTTGTCGACAGCTTTGGCAGGCGTATCACACACATTGGCTGCTCAACGCAAAAGGAGTTAGCACAGTCCTACCAACTTCAGCAGGCGAAGCACTTACTTCGGAAGTATTTGTTCGTGGCGATACGGATAACACATTCCAAGAACTCAAAGCGTGTGAGGCTGCGGTCTGGGTTGTCCTTTTCCTTTGCCTCTTGCGTGAGCTCAAGGTTGGCTGCCACGAACACGTTCTCTAGGTCGGGCAGCGAGCAGTACTCAGACGTCTCGTCCAATATTCGAGCTTCTGACAGGAACTCGGAGTAACCTGACCAAGGCACACACGTAATATCATTCTGTAATTGCACCGCCGCTGCCGGTGTAAGCGAGCCTAAAGGTGCGAGGTTCATGAGAATATTGTGGCCACAGTACCGCCGGTAGGCATTGCACACCGTCCGATACCAACGCGTCACGCTGACTTCCACTTCACGCCGCCGAATCGGATCCTTGACGAATCGATCAACCTTGCACTGCCGCCAGTCTGCAGCGCAGGCCTTTGCAATAAATCCGTCGGTGTCTACGTAGCTGCGGCACTCGGACTCGCGCTTGCGCCGCGCAAACACGCTTTTGTTAATGTCCCACTTGCCGCGCCGCTCACTACTCTTGCCTGTGCTGCGGGGTACTAACGTGTTGCACGGGTCTCGGCCCCCGCGCTGGGTGAGCCGAAGCACGTTCAGACGCTCCAGGTTCCCAAACACGTCGCCTTCCATTACCGCTGCTGTCTCGGCTTCCTCGTTGTCGCCCAGACTGCAACTGCTGGCAGATCTGCCTAGTGCTAACCGACGTTGGCGATGAACAGGACGACTTGGACGCGAACTGACATAGTGATAGCTCACGTTCGTCCTACTGGCCGGGTCGGCATTGGCGTCAACAACTGTAAAGAAATAGTTGGTAGCTCCGGAAGGAACAACACGCAGGGCGCTGAAGGAGACGCCTTCGCCTTCGCTATCACGCCGCTCCATTGCCACACCTCTCCAGTCATCAATAGACAAGTGCAAGCGAACCTCCATAGACGGAATAATTTCAAACCGGTCGGTAGTACCTGCGTACGGGCCTTGCCCAGCTGCAGGTGTCCACGTAAAGCGGTGCTCAGACCATAGACCACAGTACCAACATGAAGCGTCCACAATCGGCACGAGGTGCGTTGGAAACACACCCGACCCAGCATCGCTGTGCACTTCCTCAAACACCGCAACCGAGTAAAGCTTGTGCTGATCTCGAAGCCTTCTTGACCCACCGCCATCTTCATCGTGACTTTGGGCTTTGGGAATGAGGAACCCTCGCGAGTCCATGACGGCGCAGTTCCCGCTCATGTGCAGTCCGATGAGTGTCTGGTTGTTCTCGAGCTGCTTCGCCAGTAGGGTGCAGTCTTCGAGGTCAAGTCGGTTGCTCGACAGGTCCAAATGTGCCAGCACCTTGTTGTTCGCTAGCGAATCTGCCAAAGCCGTCACCACAGCACGTGGTCGCAGCACTCCACTAGAGGTGCCAGTAGTGCTGCCGTTCCCAGAAGTCGAGCTGGGACCTGACGAACTGAGGGCGTTCCACGACAGATCGCACACGCGCAGTGACGCGTGAAACTTAAGAGCCTCCACGATTTTCAGTGCTCCGACGCCACGCAGTTGGTTCCAAGCCAGGTACAACTCCTCGATACGCGCGTTTTCCTCGAGAAAGCGTGCAATAGCCAACATCCCTGGTGTCCCGAAGCGGTTCTCGGACAGGTGTAGCCGCACAACAGTCTGGTTGGGAGTGAGCGACTCGCAGAGCTGCTGCACTTCGCGGTCACGCAGACCCGTATGGGAGAGGTTCAGCGATGTTAGCGTCCGCGATCGGCGCATTAACTCGGCAAGTGCCCGTGATGATGCTGCAGCCAATGCGTTGTGCGACAGATTGAGCTGTTGCAGTCCTGCTGCGCCTTGTGCTCCTGCTGCCGCTGCTGCTGCAGTAACAAGCCGCGCAGCAACCACGTCACCGATCCGATTGTGTGAAAGGTTGAGCGATTCAACGCCCGGCAGCAACGAAAAGCCTTCACCGAAAGCTCCGGCGTAGGCGTCCCCCATTCGATAGCTGCTGAGATTGACTTCTTGCACGGTGCTGCCGCTGGCGTAGGACGCCGTTTTGTCCACGATGCGGCGCCGGACGATGCCCAGAGGTTCCGGACACAAGCGCAGACTGCGCACCGCTGCCAGGTACGTTGTGCGCGCCGACTTGGGGCGGCCACCCACGTCGCTGCTGGCCGCAGTGGCCGCAGGAGGAAGGGCCTTGTTGTTGTGAACTGTTTCTTGGCGGTGGAAAATGCCCCAGAAGTGCTGCATCGCCTCCGCGCCCATGTAGTTGGCCGGCACAGGCAGATCCGAAGCCGCGCCGCCGCCTTCGACGTAGTCGGCCGAGGGCTCCAAAGCCTCGAGAGGTGACGGCGGTCGCAGCCATTCGCTCTGCCGTCTCGAGCGCCGCCGCACCGGCACCAGCGCCGTGAGGAACGTCTTGGACTCAGTCGACGGCGGAGGTCTCGGCTTGAGCGTGGCAGGCTGGCGGGGCGCTTCGACCGCAGCCGGCCGGGTCTCCTCCTCCTTGAGAGCTGCGCGCGCAGCCGCCCGCACGGCGGTGGGCGTGACGGGCGCCTCCTCCTCCACGCTGGTACGACGCGACCGCGGCACGGAGCGGGACACGCTGTGTCTTGTGGCCTCGTCCTTCATCGGTGCGGCCGGTTCACTCGAGACGACAGTGCCGGAGTCATGGTCAGGAATAACTTCAACGTGCGGCGTGTATTTAGTGCGTGCATCGACTCTGCACCGCACAAGCCTTTGACGCCAGCCATGAGCAGCTCCGAGGCGGAGGCCCCCGAGCGCCTGCGACGAGCGGAGACGGTGCTGCGCCACCGCACGGCGCGTCTCGTGCTGGTGCTGGAGCAGTGCATGGACTCGCACAACCACCAGGCCGTGCTGCGGACCGCCGAGGCGCTGGGCGTGCAACACGTGTGGCTCATCGCGGCCAACGACCGACAGCGCAAGACGCACCCGGCCAAGAGCAGCGGTAAGAAGATCACCAAGAACTGCGCCGTGTGGCTCTCGGTGCGCGAGTTCTCGAGCATCGCGGCGTGTCTCGAGGCGCTGCGCGAGAGCGAGACGACCATTTGGGCTACGGACCTGTCGCCGCAAGCGGAGCCGCTCAAGGCCGACAACAAGCCCATTGAACTGCCCAAGCGACTCGCGGTCGTGATCGGACGCGAGACGGACGGAGTGAGCCCCGAGATGCTGCGCGCGGCGCACCGACGCGTATACCTGCCGCTCTTCGGCTTCAGCGAGAGCCTCAATCTGTCGGTGGCCACGGCCTTGGTGCTGCAGCGACTGCTCGACTGGTTCCCAGAGGTGCGCGGCGACTTGAGCCACGAGGAGAAGCAGAGCATTCGCGAGAAGTGGCACCCTCAGCTGGTAGGCAACCCGACGCAAGCAGCGCAGGCCGAGCCGTGGACGTCGGGCAGAGTTCCTATCCGCCCGCTGGACGACTTGCGGCGCGAAAAGCACGAGGCTTGGGTCCCCAAGAGCGTTCGACGCCGTGAACAGGACATGCCCGAGGTGAGAGAGCGTCTCGGGAAGAGGAAGCAGCCGGGAGGTGCGTCCCCGTTGGCAGATGCATCAGAGGACTAGTGTCTGAGTGATAGGTAGACTTTATGCATGAGTAAAGCACTCGTTGACTACCGAGTGGAGCTCACCTAAGCAGCGACCACCATTCGCAGCAGTTGCTGCGTTTTCTCGTCGTTCTTCGCGATGACAGCTTTGAGCGTGTTGATCTTGTGTAGCTGCTCTTTGACCTGCTCCTCCACTTCTCGGAGCTGCACTTGCAAAGGCTGCAGCGCCTCTTCCGTTCGCTTCTGCTCGTCGGCGAGCGCATCGCGTTTGCGCGCATACTCCTTGCGCCAGAACTCGAGCTCCTTCGACATGGCGTCCAAGTCTTCGTGCACGAACTCGACACTTTTGCCCACCGGATTCGCCGCTTGGCAAAGTCGCTGGATGTCGGCACGCAGCGCGTTCATCTCGGCCAGAGACGAAGCGACTGCGGCACTCGAGCTCTTCATGCGCTCAGGCTTGAACGACTTCTTACGACGCCCCAGCCGAATACCAGTCTCAGCTTCGTTCGTAGCAGCGGTGGCCGTATCTTCCCCTTCCTTAGCGCGGCGCGCAGCTTCTTCGGCGTTCTGGTCTTTGAGAATGTCGCGCACCAAGCGTCCGTGTGCACCGGCATCTCCAGGTAGAAGCGTAGAGTGAGGTTGGTTGGAAGTATCATCTCCTGCAGTTGCCCCGGCAGCTTCGTCTTCGCTGTCGGTGTCGTTGTTGTCTCCGTCCTTCATGATGCCCGAGACGGGAGCCGCCTTGGCATCCGGCACCATCAGCCGCCCCACCTCAGTGACGTTTTCCTTGAGCTTCGGAGGACGGCGCCTTGCAGTTGTAGGCCGCGACGTGCGACTCGTTCCACTTGTGCCTGGAGCGTTGCTGCCCATGCGGTCGTCCCCGTCATCCCCTTTTGATTCAGCTGCGCCTGCGCCAAAGCGGAGGTTACCGCCGTCGCTTTCGTTGTCTGCATCTCCAGCTCCGCTTTTCACTGCTAGAGGCTTAACTGGTCCGGAGAAGCTGCCTGCCTCGGCTTCTTTCGGTTTCTCTTTGGCCTCCGCAGCAGGCTGCTGCTCCGCACGCGGCTTGTTATCCGGAGGCGTACTAGAGCGAGAGGGTTGCCTCGTTTCAGGTGTACGCTCACGGCTATCGGGTTTCTTGACAGCACGGCGAACGGCTGTATCACCTGCTAATACGCGCTGCACGGCCTCGTTCGAGCTACCAGCTTTGCACGCCACCGTCAGCAGTTGGAGAAATTTGCATGTCGCCTCAGGTTCCAGTCCTGCTACGATCTTGGCAGGTTTGGCCTCCACTTCCACGTTAAGCTGGCAGCCAACACATAGGATAATCTTGGCTAGGTAGTCCATCTTGGGCCCCTTCTCCTTGATGGCACCGGAGTCGAGTTCTTCGCCGGAAAAGAGCCCCTCAGCAAAGCCTGTAGCCCGCGTGACTTCGGAAACGATGTCGTGCAGGAAGCGGAACGGCGGTTTCCCCAGGAGCTTGGGGGACATCTTGGGCTTCGAGATGACCTGCTCCACGAGTGTTTTCGTGCGCTCAATGTCGCCATTGCACTCAGCAACGCTCTGCAACAGCGCTTCGTCGACATTGTTGTCCTTGGTGCTGCTCCGACTGCGTTCCTTGGTGCGGTTAGCCTCTGGCGCTGCCTGTTTCGATGACGGAGGTGGCGCTTGAGCTTCTGCTTTGCTTTCTGCGCTACGAGGTGGGGGAGCTGCTGCAGTGGCAGTTGGCACAGCTCCTTCGGTGCTTCCTTTGGCCTCTGGCTTCCTGTCCGAAGCGCTCTCTCGCCGTGCCTAGAAAATGATAATGTTCAGTCATTTTGGTGCCAGTCTAATATTCCTGCAGACATACCTTCTCCTTGGCTTCAGCCGATGCGCTGCGATCTTTCGAGGACGGACGCGCAGCAGCAGGCGCGGCCTCCGCAGCCAGCGCCACTTGTCCGTCAGCCGAGAGCGATGGCACCTTGGCCAGCGCGGCCTGCACTGCCTTGGGCCAGTCCAGCGACTTGTCCTTGGCGGCCTGCGCGAGGGCCTGCAGCAGCAGGTTGGTGTTCTCCGGCTCGAGGCCGGCCACGATCTTCGAGGAGCGCACGTCCACGTCAATGCCGAGACTCTGGCCCACGCACACGATCATCTTGTCCAGGAAGGCGGTCTTCTGTGGCTTGTCCTTGAGGTTGGCGGACGCGAGCTCCAGGTCGTTGTAGAGCCCCTGGGCAAAGCCTGTGCTCTGCGTCACGGCCGTGAACACGTCGTGCAGGAAACGGAAGGGCGGCTTGGCCAGCAGCTTGTCGGCCAGCTTGGGCTTGGCGATCAGCGGCTGCAGCTGCTCCTGCGTGCGCGCGATCAGCGTCTCCAGCGAGTCCCCCATGGCGATGTGGATCGTGAAGGGGCGCAATGGCGCCGAATGTATCCATGTCGGATAAACATGGTGTCGTAGACACCATATTGTGTGACAATCATGTGGCATGCGACATGACGCTCAGATTACGACAATTTACTTTGCCTGGTGGCCGACATAGGCTGCCCCCAATAAGCCAGTGTGTTCTGGGCGGGATAAGTGACGTAACACAGCGTCGAAAACGACCTCAATCCGAGCGCAGGATGACCGTGCTGCTGTGGCTGCTGCTGCTGCCCGTGGCCTTCGTGGCGGCGCTGGCCAGCAGCGCCAAGCTGCGCAAGAACGCCTTCATCTGGTTCTCGTACGCGACCATCACGGGCTGGTACTACTTCCGCGTGCTGCACAAAAAATACACGGACACCAACAGCAAGGAGCCCAGCAGCCCCAGCACCTCCCCGCCCTCCAGCAGCACCTCTAGCAGTAACAAGACTCGATCTCCCTCGTATCCGCGCGCGTTCGAGGGCCCGCGAGACCCGGACGTGATCTACTTTGAGTCGCGCGACGTGGTCGAGAGGCGCCAGCAGGAGGAGCAGCACGAGCGCCTGGAGCGCAGCGGCGTGTCGGAGCGATCGAGCCACATGAGCGACTCGGGCTCCAGCGGCGGCTCGGATGCTGCCACGCCCACCAGCAAGCACAAGCTGGGCCTGTTCCACAGCCGCCGCAAGGCCGCGGCCGAGGAGGCCATGCGCCGCGTGAGCGACGCGAGCTCCGCGGACCTGCTCACGAACTCGGGCGCGTCGGAGACCAGCGGCTCCATGACACCCGGACGCAATAGCGCCACTAGACGGACGTACACTGGGCGAAAGAAGCCCGTGTCGTGGGCCGATTAATTAGCAGATGACAAGACGACGGAGCGGCGTGCACGCAGGACGTACGAAGAGCAAGACACAAGACAGACCAGTTGACGCCCGCGCGGCATGTAAACCAGGAAATGAAATTGCATGATGAAATGGTCGCCCCTTGCCCAGCGAGTTGTATGCCCTTGCCGGACCGGACTCTGCGCACTTTGTCGAGCATGACACTCTTTAGTTGAGTATAGCATCCATAGCAGATGCATTTAGGAATATCAAGTCGTGCGTCACTTGCAGACTCGACCCAGCAGCGGCATGTTCGGGTTCAACGTGAACAAGCTCAAGCCCAACCTCAAGATGGCGGTGCACCGCATCGGCATCGTCAAGAACAAGAAGGCGAACGCGGCGCTGGCGCAGCGGCGGGAGGTGGCGCGGCTGCTGGCGGACGGCAAGGAGGAGAAGGCGCGCATCCGGGTGGGGTTCCGCCCCAACCACAGACCTCGCTGCCTGTAGCTGACTCGTTTGCTATTTGCTGCTGTTGCAGGTGGAAGGGATCATCCGCGACGACTTCACGATGGAAGGCTACGAGATCCTCGAGCTGCTGTGCGAGCTCTTAGCCGAGCGAGCGGTGCGTCGGAGCTGCCAGAGCTCGACTGCTGTTGCTGGCTGGTACTTACAGTGTTGCTGCTGCTATTGTAGAACCTGATCAAGACGGAAGCCGATTGCCCCTACGACATGCGTGAGGCCGTGTGCACGCTCATCTGGGCGGCGAGTCGCACGGAGATCCCGGAACTCGCCGAGGTCAAGAAGCAGCTCACGAAGAAGTACGGACAGGACTTTGAGGCTGCTGCCATCCGCAATGTGGACGGCTGCGTGAACGAGCGGGTGATCCAGAAGCTCAGTGTGCAGCCGCCAAGCGCCTTCCTCGTGGTGAACTACATGAAGGAGATCGCCAAAGAGTTCAAGGTGGACTGGGAGCCGGACGAGGCAGAGGTGGCGGACCCGCTTGCACCAATTCCGGCGCCGACCGGTGCCACAGTCACGAGTGGGGCTGTGTCTGGCTCTGACTTTGCTGCACTTTACGCTGTGGTACGTTTGGCTGCTGGTTCATTAATCGGTTGTGCTCGGGTATTTCTAACGCTCAGTCGGCGGACTCCTATATTTTGCCGTGTGCAGGGCCCCCCACCCGGCAATGCACCGTCGTACCTGCCAAATGTTCCGTCGGGCAAGCCTGCGCCCTTGGAGGCCTCTTTATCGCGACGGTCAGTAGAAGGCTACACGAACCAGCCCACGCACTTCTACTCCACAAGGTCATCGCAGCCCGTGTCCGCGCAGCAGTACGACGACATTCCTCCAGAGCCGATGCAACCGGCGCCTGCCCCGTATGCTAAAGGACTTCCCCCTGCTGCCCCTTCCCCGGCGCCAGCAGCCCCCGCCGCCAATGGAGGAGGCGTCCCCGATTTTGACGAGTTGACTGCGCGCTTCGAGCGACTGCGGAAGCGCCAAGACCGCCACGACCAGGACAATGACTCCTTTACGTTCTAGAAGTGTATCAATATGAGCACGAGCTACTTCGTTTGAAGCAGTGGTCAAGCGTTGGCAGCATGGATGCATTGGTGTTGAAGTCAATCAAAGACTGCAAACTTGCCCTGCAAACCCAATATCCATTTTGGAAGGCATGAGACGAGTTCTAAGTTATGACGCACAGATGTACACCATCCCTCAAAAGTCAGCTCAAACATAATTGTTTTGGCTATGAGCACATATTTTTGTGGCGCTTAACAACTTGAACTTAGGCCACACCAATCGTACATAATGCGAACACAAGGCGCACTTCAAGATCGATCTCGAGCTCATTATCGAACAAGCCTCCAACCACACAAGCGGTGAGCATCGGCCAGACTCCAGTAAAGATCCTCTTCTAACGACGCTAACCTTTCGTTTCTGCGCCCCAGTCCCTCCTTTACCACATCGCCCAACCATGAGCTTCGTGTCCGTCGCCGCCGACTGCGACTTCCCCATCCAGAACCTTCCGTACGGCGTCTTCTCCACCAAAACCAACGACAAGAAGCGCGTGGGCGTCGCCATCGGAGACTTTGTACGCTTCTATCCACGCTTACATTAGCGAGGCTTGTGCTGCCCAACTGAGTGATCTTGTGTTGTGCTTAGGTGCTGGACTTGTCTGTGGTGGAGATGGAAGGCCACTTCGAGGGCTTCGACGCCGCCTGTTTCCACGACGTGCGTTGGCTTTAGACATTGGGGTGTTGCGATGCGACGTTGTGGCTAATAGAACATGTGATGTAGCCGACACTGAACAGGTTCATGGCGCAAGGACCCAAGGCATGGGCTACGGCGCGCGCTACCGTTCAGCGCCTGCTGTCTGCCAATGTGTCGACGCTGCGCGACAACGAGGCGCTCCGACAGCGCGCGCTGATCCCCATGCAGAACGTGCGCATGCACCTTCCGGCCAAGGTGGGCGACTACACGGATTTCTACTCGTCGCGCGAGCATGCCACCAACGTCGGCCGTATGTTCCGTGGGGAAGAGAACGCGCTGCAGCCCAACTGGTGCGAAATGCTGTTGAAGAAGCTTACCTGTGAACTTTACTAACGTCCTGATGCTGCTGCGTTTGGACAATTAGGCTCCACTTGCCTGTCGGCTACCATGGACGCTCGTCGTCAATTGTCACGTCCGGTACCAATGTGCGTCGCCCGTGCGGGCAGCTGCAGGCCGACAAGGCCGACCCGTCCAAGGGATCTGTGTACGGCCCATGCCGTGTGCTGGACTACGAACTTGAAATGGTACGCAGTGCTCACTCGTATTTTCCTGCATCAAGTTTTAACGCCTGTTTTTTTACAGGCTTTCTTTGTTGGGCCATCGAACAGCCTCGGAGACCCGATCACAATGAGCAAGGCGGAGAACCACATCTTTGGCGTGGTGCTGATGAACGACTGGAGTGGTAAGTGCGTCTGTTGCGCTGATAATATTCGGGGTTCTGACGACGCAATGCTGCTGATCTATTGGCAGCTCGCGATATTCAAAAGTGGGAATACGTTCCGCTGGGGCCATTTGGCGCCAAGAATTTTGCGACCACCATCTCTCCGTGGGTTGTGCCACTCGCAGCTCTGGAGCCCTTCCGCTGCGAGCCGAGTTTTGGCCCGGTCCAGAAGGACCCGACGCCGCTGCCGTACATCACGGACCCAAATTATGCCCGAGGTTCCTATGACGTCAAGCTGCAGGTATCGGTGAAGCCGGAGGGCTCAGAGCAGGCGTACACTGTGACCAAGAGCAACTTCCGCAACATGTACTGGAACATGAAGCAGCAGCTTGTGCACCACACGGTTACCGGCTGTAACATGCAACCTGGAGACCTGTTGGGCAGCGGCACGATCAGTGGCAGTACGGACGACAGCTTGGGCTCAATGCTGGAGCTGAGCTGGCAGGGATCCCGAGATGTCGCGCTCGGAGACAGCGGCTTGACGCGCAAATTCCTGCAGGATGGCGACACGGTGGCAGTCACTGGGTTCTGCCAGGGCGATGGCTACAGGATAGGCTTTGGGCCCTGCGACGGCAAGATCCTGCCTGCGCACCAGTGAATGAATAGCCATAGTGCTCGCTGACAGCCTTAAGGTGGCAAGTCACCTGCAGACTTCGATTTTAGGCGAAGTCCTGACCTCTGTAGCAGCTGGTTGAGCAAGCCAAACATGTTACCTCAATAAACGCACTGCGCCTGCTTCGTGCAACTAGATCGTAGCTTCAGCAGTTTTGAAAAGCTCCTTCAGCGGCACTTTCATTGACAACTCAGCGCGCAGAGAGGAGGAGGGAAACGTGAGGTCGTCGTCAAGTTCCAACGATGGCAGCTTGAGTCCGCAAGCGGCAGCTGACTCGGTCACTGCAGCCCCGGTGCCGGCAACGGCGTCAGACTCATCCACACCGTCGAACTCATCTTCCAGCAGGGAAAAGTCAACGCCTCGCGCATGCAACTTGGTTTCCAGAGCCTCTTTCCACTCGTCCACAACGACGCCAGCATTCAGCATGGCGGCCCCGCTACGGTCATTGTGCGCAGCGATCCGACTTTTGGTCTCGCCCTCTTCCTGGACTCCCAGCGGCGAAGCATCAGGTGCGATTTCCCATCGACCACGCAGGTAGTCAAGTTTCTGCTGCTCCTCGCTCGTGTAAATAGTGCTACCGCTCTTCTTCGCATGCTGATGGCTCGCTAGAGACACTGACGAGAAAGACTGCAGCACTTGCATCAGCATCGACAGCGACGGGTAGTTGTCACTCAAGTAGCGGAAGTAATCGTCCACGACGGGAAACTCGGCGCTGAACTCGCTCGTGAACACCCGCTGCGACGTATGCAGATACGCCGTGACCTCTCCTCGCAACAAATTCGGCTTGCGCCCAAACAGAGCCATAAAGTACGTGACGCTGAGATCACTCAAGGTACTCAACTTGGTAATATCGGTGCTGTTCAAGTCGCGTAGCCGCAGCCGCGGGTTCAGTGCATGTGCCACAACAAAGAGAGGCTGCTCCATTTGCTCCCAAACCACCTCCAGCGCGAGCTGCACGGCAACGAATCCCTCAGTTGCAGTGAATAAGGCACCTAACTGCACCAAAGTCTCCGACAGAGTCAGTCCAGCTCGGCAGCTGGAGAAGGCGTTCATGAAGGCGTGAAGCAGATTATACACACGCTCCAATAGCGAGCGATTCAGCGCATTCTCCACCAACTTCTTGGCATTCGCCGCTCCTCTTTTTGTACTCGCCTCGAAGGTCTTATCGTCGAGTAGAACTCGAATGAGTGTAGCACACGACTCCCAGTCACGAAAGGGGCTTGAATGGACACCGCCGTCCATTTCTGATAGCCGCTCCATCACACACGATCGAATGGACTCCAGCTGCCACACCTCAATAAGGGAAGATACGACAGTAAACATCTCCGCAGTAGCCAGCAGCTTCAGCATCGGAAACTGCAGCATGTCCTCCATGTCAGGCAAGAATACAACTTGGGGCCAGTGTGCGGGTGAGCGCAGGATGCCTACGGCGCGCTGGGTGATTGTGTTGTACGGCAGCACCACAGCCGCAAGAGCTAGCTTAGCAGAGTCCACACAGAGCCGAATATGGCCATCCAACCACCGAGCAACCTCCAGACCATGATCATGAGCCAGTGCAGCTTCCACACCAGCTTCCGGCTTCTGCGCTCGAAGAAACGAAAGCGACACGATAGCCTTCCCGTTGGTTACAACTCCATCAATCGCTGGTAGCTGCATGTTCCCTAGCTGCTGACTGGCCAGCAGGTTGCAGTGTAGCATAATTGGCCACGACCCCACTGGCGCAACAGGCAGCGTGTCGACAGCATCAGCAGAGAACGCAGACGCCCCAAGCTCGACAGGAATGAGTTCTTGCAGCTTCGTGAGCTCACTGAGAAGTGTCGCGTCGTGAATATCATCCAAGACGCATGCGCGATAGTCCGTTGCACTCGGGAGGAGATTGTCCGCAACTTCCGGCGCCAGAGCACGAAACAATTGTTTGGCGCTATCACTTTCCACCCACTCAAAAGGCAAGTGGTGTTCGATCAGAAGTTGCACCAGCGCACGGTGCACAGCGGAGGCATCTGGATGTGGCACTGGTGGTCCATTTACCACGTCCACCTTGGCTTGCTTCGGTTCCGACGGCACAGTCCCATCCAGCGGTGCTGCTTCTGCTGCTGCAGTTATAGTCAGTCCACTCATGCTCGCGCTGTATTCTGCGATAGCCGACGCGTCCTTGGGCACGTGGGGACACTTGGCCAAGTGCGTCTGCATGTTACTCTTGCGGCCCATGACAATAGTTGGCTCCATGGTCGCCTTCATGCTTTCGAGCGCGGCCTCAAACGCTTGCTGGCAGAAGTTACAGCGAGCGTAGTAGTAGGCGCTGTCCTTCTTGCGCTCAAGACGCGTGAAGTAGTGCCACTCGTCCAGCGCCAGCCGCGACGATCCGTTAGTGGCACCTATAGAGGCCACCGAGGGTTCAGAGTCTGTAGTGCTAGCAACGGTGGTTGCTCCTAGACCAGCCACGGCTCCTGCTGCCAGTGCGCTGAATACGACACTAGGCGGCACGCCGTTGCCGCGTTGATGCAGTCTGCGGTCCAGCGGCGGTAGCTCGCCCTTGAAGTGCGGACACAGCGACAGGTGCTTGCGCATCTTCTCGCGCCTGCCCACCATCTTCTCCGGCACGAACAGCGGCTTTTGGTCCTCTGCGGCTTCGTCGAACGCGTGTTGGCAGTACTTGCACACGGCGTAGAAGAAGTTGGACTTGCCGATGTAGCCTTCGTCCTGCAGGCGCGTGAAGTGTTCCCACTCCTCCATCATGCAGTGCTTGCCGCGGCCTCCACGAGACCCGCCGCTCTCCCCGTCGGCCCTGCGCTTGCGCTTCTCGCCGGGTGCTGGCGAGGCCGTCACCATAACTGACTTTGTCTCCGTAGTCGCTTCGGGCGTCGTCACGATCGTGGCGGAGGCAGCAGCAGCGGCCGCCGCCTGCGCGCTCTGCTCCATCTTGTACTGCGTGGCGTACATGGGGCAGATCTTGAGGTGCGCGCGCATGGCCGAGCGGCGGCCCGTCAGTTTGGTGGGCGCGTTGAAGAGCTGCTTCTGCTCGAAGCCGACGACGCAGTGACGGCACAGCACGTACCAGTACGATGAGTTAGGCACGCGGCCCTCCTCCGGCAGCTTCTGGAAGTGCACCCACTCGTCCATCGTGCAGCCCCGCCCCATGATATTGAAGACGCCGATAAGCCGATAGCTGAAGGGGAAGAGTTGAATAGCGTTTGAAAAAAGTTGGTGGCGAAGAGGAAATACTGCAAGGATAAATATACAGTGATCTTTGATGTATGTAATGTCTAGAACCGATCAAAAAGAAGTTTAAAAGAACTCTGATAACGTATTTTGGTTTGTTAGAGCCAGTGGCGTGGGTTTTGAACGCAACCAGTAGTGCAGACGACCAAGTTCCAAAGCCGCAACTTGGCCTACGTGTAGTAAGGCTGACGGAGTCATGTACTGTGTGGTTTGGTGGCTCCTTTGCTGTGTGGTCTCAGAACTCATTGACAAATGTCTGGATCGTCATGAAAGGCGCCTTTCATGACGATCACCAGCACGCTCCGGGGGTCGACGACTACGTTAGTAGTGGCTGTGCTGCGGTCACTATGCCCTCTACTTCCTACTGGATGGGGGGTTGGCTAGAGACTAACTGTTGATGCTGTCCTGCCATGTAGATATGATGCTGGACGACGTCCCAGCACGCAGTCGTACTTGATCATCTCGCGCAGCACGCCGCTGACGCCCACGATGAGCACGCACTTGGGCTGTCTGTGCGCGAACATGAACAAGGTGCAAGATCATCTCCTGGTACGAAAATTTGTCGTGTTCCGTGAGCTGGCTCACGCCGTCCAACACAAGCATGATACCGTACGTGACCGACTGGAACACGAGCATGTCCTGGAAGTCTGACTTGCCCCGAAGCAGCACCTCCATTTCGAGTAAGAACATCTGGCCGGGCCATACGGCCTCCGTCTCGCTGAATCACTGCTTCTTGGTGGACATAGAGGCTGTAATCACTTTTAAGCGCTTGACGAGAAGCACTGCGGCTGCGGCTGCGTCGTGGCGAAACAAAACAGAGAATTCTTGCTGGCCGAGCCTCACCAATTGTACTTGCCTAGCTAAAAATTGCAGGCTGAGGTTTCAATAAAATTGATTGCCACTACGTTACGAAACACAAACTCATCGCGTAAAATGCAAACACATCATGAGACTCGTCCTAGCTAAATAATAAACGTGGTTGCTTGTTCACCAGGGTATCTTGGCAAGGATTGCATTGATTTTGTCGTCATCAAGCAGCATATTGCGTTTGAAGTCCATTCGGCGAGCAACACCAGGCAGGATGAGAGCCTTGGACGCAAGCAACAAAGCAGAGAAGTAAAACAAGTGAGTACACGGGCAAAGTGGTCAACCGGAAGTAATGAGTCCTTGTTGATCACTGCAAAAGGGCACTACACCTCACTCGAAGCGCTTCAGCAGCTACAACTTCAACGGGTCAATGAGTCCCGATCAACTGAGTCTGCTGGCACAACTTCGAGTAAGGCGTACAAACCCCAGCACCCTACGTCCAAAACCTTCATCGTCGAGTAGCACCGCCAAACATGAGGGAAAGGAGGTAGTGAGCCTCCTTCCCGTGTCGCCACCACCGCTTCATGTTGCTGGCTCTTGCCGACTGCGACGCAGTCGAAATTTCTTTCTTGATTCTCGTCACCAACGTCCTTGCTTGGTATCAAGTTGTTTGGAAGGCCAGTCTTGGTTACCGTACAGGAGAAATGAGTCCCCCGTCGCGCAGCTTCTGTGGTGGAGCGGGCTCTCAGAAATCGATTCTGAAGGGCTCGGTCGGCACACACAGCGCACTTCACACACTATACGTCGCGTGTGATGCGCAGAGTTCCCGGGTTCTTGACTAGCGTGATTTCTTGGGATGGGGTGGGGGTTCAGGCTTATGCAGCTAGGGTCTTCAGCTGGGGTGACGTCTGCGTGTAAATCTTAACGCGACATCGGGGTCTTGTAAGTCGTAGTGTGGTGTAGGGAAACTCATATTTGCATGGATCACCTGGTCTGGCCCAGTTGGATTGTTTGTGTTGTTGCGTGGAAGCCGCACTAACGATGTTTTCTGTGAATTACAACACCACATTGAGCACTCCCCGCTCGGCGTGCAGCTGATGGTCCTCCAGGCGGATCCACTCCTCTGCGTCCAGCACCCCGACAGCATCTCTGCGGTCCACGAGAAAACGTCGCGCAGCTCAACATTCTCGTTTTGCAGCAGCATGTAGTCGGCCTGCACGTGCGAGTACTTGGCCTTGAGCTGGGAGTACATGACCTCCCGCTTCTTCAGAGCCAACCTGCTCATTACATCTGCCGCGTTGACCATCTCGCTTCAAGCTCGACACGGCCCTGACACAGGTGGCCGAGAGCTCCTCGCTGCCGTACAGGACCGAGTGCGAGAGCACCCTGTACATTGGCGAGACGGACGGTCTGCTAGGTGTACTCAGCTTTACCCACAAGCTCGTGTAGTTGAAGGTCCCGGCGAGATCGGCTAGGAGGTTGCCAAGGAGATCAGCTTCGGCGACCCGGTGCGTCGGATGTGGACGTCCGTGAGTTCACGGTCGTTTAGTCATTGTCGGCGCATATCAATGGAGTGAGAAGGCGTGTTGGTACAAGGGGTGGAAGGCAGCGATGCTGTTGCTGTGAAGACGAGTTTGGCGACTCCAAGGCAAATTATATTAACGGAGGCGCGAGTGCTGTGGTGTAATGAGTTCTTTGGGCTCGATAGCAAATTGAAAACTGAGATTAGCTAGACTGCTTGCATCTACATCTTTTCAACTTCAAAATGGCAAAAGCAAATTCAATGTGTCATAATGTAAACTCAATTTGACAACAGATAATAAAAGTGATATTATACAGGAATGTCGTGTAGGAACACGCAGAAAATCTCACTACCGAACGGTATGAGTCCCACCAACAACACACGCTTCCCTCGCGAAAGGTCAGCGAACGTTGGATCAACACCTGAAGACCAGGAACGATCCCTTACACCGGGTTGGTTGTAAGCGCCTCTGTATACCAAGGTTGAGTTCGGTCAACCTTAAAACCTGCACTACTAGCCACGAGCGAGGGCTAGAATGCAATATTGCGCTTTCGCGCGAACCCCCGCAGTCCCTCAGAAGGAAGGGTACCGGCAGTCACGCCTGATACGGGTTTGCCGAGGGTAACCTCGGCGGGTAGTGAAATACACTTGGGAACACTCGGGTTCCACCAATATATAGGGACCGACACTCCTTGTCGCCCCTAACTCTCGGCCACTCCTATCTCTTGGACTGACCAGCAACAAACTCTCGGTTCAATGTACCTCAAGCTCGCTGACAGGCATCCCACGCAGCCGAGCGTATCCAGACCCTAAGACAAGCTAGCTAGACTTACCGAAGACGGACTTGACCCTTGGTGGCTTGTGGGGAAGACTGCTGATTTATTTCTCTTATTCTACAGCTCTGGGAGCCTCTGTAGGTCATCATTTGGCTAGTCCTATATCTCTATACAAATATCAAGTGTAAACAGATCTCTGTGGGAAATCGTATAGCCGGCTCTACACAGCCGAGGGTACGACACGAAATGGGTACAAACGAGGCTTTTAACCTCGGCCGGGGTTTTATTAGACCCAGCCGAGACCTCGGTCACTATTGTTCCTAGGTCACTATAGCGCGGGAAATGAGACCCGCCAATCAAGACGCTCTGTCGCCGTTCACTGAAAGGTGCAACGTCAGCCAAACCGTGACAGTTCGGCACCAAAACCCAACGCCACAACTGCCCCCGCCTCGACGCAAGCTTCCGCAAGTAGTGCGCGTCGCGGCGCCTCTTGATCGCGCCCTGATGGCTCGCCGCTCGCCGTTGCTCAACCGAGCTACGGCCGCCGCCCTTCATGCCCTTGATGCATCCGGAGAGGTTCGTTTCCTGCTTCTCGTTTCTTCTTCATGCTCTTTGAGCCTTGCCTGACCTCTCGGTGCTTGTATCCATCTTAATCCACGTTCACAGGACGCTAGCGGCACTCCATCCGCTGCTTCTGGCTCCGCCGGAGCTTCGGTGACCGTTCCTCGGTCGCCGACTGCCACGCCTATGGCTGCTGGCGAGGGTGCAGAGGGTTCGCCCCCACCCACGCCTCCGTCATCACCGGGGTCTTCCCCGGTGTTGGCGTACCTCCTTGGCGCCACCCCGACGGTTGTTTCGACACCGCCGGGGTCGCCGACGACCCACAGCGTCTCGGTTGGGTGTCAAACTGACCCCACCGGCGGTGATCTACCCCGTAGTGCTCAAGCCGAGCCTTCGGAACCCTCGTCCATCGAGCGGCAGCTATTTCAGCTGGGTCACCTGATCGTCGGCGTTGCGCGCCAGCGTCCACGACGCGTCGACTCTGTCCTGGACAGTCGGCTGGAGAGCGCCACAGATCTCGGTGAGATTCTGTCGGCTGCTGTTGCACCTGCTCGGCTCTCGCTCGCCGAGTCCGAGGAGATCATCTCTCTGCGGGATGAGATCGCTCGGCTGCAGGCCCAGTGCGCCGACTCAGAGGATCGGTTGCACGCAGAGGTGCAACAGCGTGAGAAGATCGAGGTGTTCTGCACCCAGGCGACGAGCGACAGCAACCAGGCCATGGATGCCTTGCGTCAGCTCCGCCAAGATCACGTGGCTCTCACCCGGCACCACAACGCTGCCAATGCTGCTCTCGGCCACCACGCCGACATCGTGGCAGGCCTGTCGGCTCGTGCCAAGGCTGCCGAGACTTCGGCGGCAGCCTCCCAGCGACTGATCCGGAAGGATCGAGAGCGATTCAAAGCTGGCCTCGTTGCCTACCCAGCGCAGCTGGCCAAGCTTCGGAGCGACCTCGCTGCGTCTGCTCAAGCCTCTGCGGGTGCGATTCCGGCTCAGCTGCAGGCTCTGCAAGAAGAAAATGCGAGCCTGAAGCGAGCCAACTCTGTCTTGCGCCGTCACTCGGCCGCCCACGACTTGGACGTGGACACTCTGGTCCTTGCCTCTGCTGGTAAGTCTTCGGTCTCCACTTGTTCGGTCGTCTCTCATCATCTAACTCATCATGCTTCCTCTGTCAGGTATCACCTCAGAGGACATCGACTGGGAATTGCTCGGGCTGTCGCCTCCGAGCATTTGCTCTAAGCGCAGTCGGAGTTCGTCCTCCGAGAGTTCGGAGGACAGCCCCGATGCTGCCATGGACTCTGGCGACGAGACCAAGGCTCCAGCCGAGGTGTCTGCCGGCGCCGGGGATGACAGCGATGAGTCGGACGACTTGCCGCTCATCCCCTCGGTCTCCAGGCGTCGGCGTGACCGGCGCAAGCGTCTCCGACAGCGCAGCTCTTCTCCGAGCTCACTGTCGAAGTCGGCTCTCCCCGCTGGCAAGCGGTTGGGCCGACCGTCGGTCAACCTTCGAGCTCGCGCTCAAGGTGGACCCTCGGGCGCTTCTGGGTCGACTCCAGTGTCATCTCCCGTGCCTGGGTCGACCCCCACACCCTCACCGAGTCTTTCGGCGGGGCCGTCACCTGGTTCTCCGGCGCATACGCCTGCCCCGGATTCTTCGGTGCCTCCATCTTCGGCCGAAGTCGTTGACTTGTCGGGGGAGGAGGTCGTCACCGAAGCTCCGGTGGCTGCGGTTCCTGCGTCCGGGCCATTTTCATCGCCGGTGATTACTCCACCGCGGCATGACGGTCGCCCGTCGCGCAGTGCCTCGGTGCTGGCTAATTTGCGCTCGATGAAGGCTCTGGAGACTCTGGAGGCTTCGGACGACTTTATCCTTGGCTCTGGCCAGTCATCCGAGGCTCCCCAGGCTCCTAGGACCCCGGTGGCTCCCACCAGTGGTGGTGTCATTGCCCCGGGTCCGGTCAGTGGAGTTGTGCCGTCGCCTGCCGTTCTGGTGACCTCGGTCGGCCCGCCAGTTTCGGCGCCACCCTCGGTCTCGTCGGTTCCAACACCGGCGACTCCGGTTGGGTCGGCTGCGGGTGCCCCCGAGACCTCTGCAGCGTCGGCTAGTCAGCCACGCGCACGTCTTTCGGCGGCTCGGTCTGTGACGCGTCGTGCGCACTCCGAGGTCACGGCTACGCTGTCGACCGCTCCAGGCACGGACCCGAACTCGTTCGCTCCGGCCGTGCCGACGGTCCCCGGGAGCGTGGATTCCCAGCGTCTTTCGATGCTGGCGAACCCGTTCTTGACCCCTGGGTTCACGGCACCAGGCGCACAAACTGCCTGGTGCCAGATCCAGAACCAGAGCGTGACTCCGCCTATTGCAAAGGGCGTCGAGTCCCCGTGCTCGGTTGCTGGGATCCGGGCCCTGGCGGATTGGACTAATCCGGCTCATCCATGGCAGCAAGTGCGCCAGAAGATGCCGGAGGTCCCATGCCTATTCGGGCTGGACCAAAATCCGCCGGGGTCCAAGATTTCGATTCGCGCAAGTGGGTTGGCGCGCACAGTGAAAATGTGGCGCCAATTCCAAGGCGTCTCGACCGACCGGACGGAGAAAGCAGACCTCGGTCTTGCTTTGTGGGAGCGGCGCCACTGGGTCCAGGTAGCTGCCGTTGAGACTTTTCTCCGGAGCGAGGCACAGAGGCTTGGAGCGACCGATCCGTCGGTCGTCGCCCTCCGTGCCGCCTGGACCGAGTACAACAAGGCCCGTAACCTCCGTGCTGATCGCATCCGCCAACAGATGCTTTACCGCTGTTGGGAATGGTGCATCGAGCGCACCGGCAAGCCTCGGGAGTCGATCACCGAGTTCTTGCTGGAGCCCACGTACCTCCAATATTCGTTCGAGGTAATTGAGTGGGCTCCGGCGTCAGAAGATTGGCTCGGAGAGCTCGCCACGTTGGACGACAGGCAGCCGTGGCGCAATTGTTGGGTCGACGCGCCGGCTAGCCACCCGTTCAACACCACGTTCGCCCCATGCAACCCTCAGGTGCCAATGTTCGTGCCCCGAGGGATGACTCAGGCGGAGGTGGTGTCGGGTTTGATGGTGGATCCTTCGTTGCCGTCGGCGTCGGTGACGGCTCCATGGGCTGCTCAAGCTTCTGTCGGTGGTGCTTCTGGTCGACCGAGCCAGGAGGGAGAAGATGAAGGCGTTTCAGAGTCTTCTCCAAGTCACTCCTCGGTCCCAGCACCGGCCGACGAGCCGGCAACTGCTCAAGGGTCGGATCTGGATGTTTTGGCTAACATCGCGTCGAACACTGAGGTCTAGGCTTCGGTCTGGTCTCACTAATTTTTCGTTCGTTCCTCAAGCTGCTAGTGTGCCGTCCGAAGCCCGTAGTCATCCGTAGCGGCAGTTCTTGAGCTCCAAGTAATTCCATTTAATCCAATTCCATTCGAAAATCGTTCACGTCACATGTAAATATGCAAATTCGATGCAGTAGCAGTTTTCGTCTGTCACTGCGGGCTGAATCATCCCCGCAGGCAGTTCATTCGTCAACCGACGTCGCAACCAGGCCTCGTCAGAGGCTTGGTAGCCATCAATAGTCGGTCACTCGCAATTTTGATACAGTAGCAAATTTCATCTGTTGCTACGGGCTGTATCACCCCCGTAGGCAGTTCAACTCTCGGTAGCTCTCCAGATTAGTTCTCGTCAGCAACTTGAACCATCTGCAATCGTCGTTCGCTGCGCCGAGTCCGCAGATAATCATAAAGTAGCCCGCCACATGATAAATTTGAGGCAGGCTCCCACGTGGGCTCATCATACCCAATCCACTTCACCTTGAACTCTCGGACAGCGCGGCTAGTGCCCGTCGACAGCGGGGATCGGTCATCGAGGATGGCTTCTACCTCATATTCGCCAGCGAGCTGGTCTGGCTCCCAGCTATCTTCAGGCAACAACTCCTCGTCGAAGTCCAGTCTCGTATCCTCGGTCACTTCAGGTGCTAACCGACTCTTCGGTCGGTCTCCAAATTCGTCGACGGCCTTGAGTCGGGACACGTGTACCACCGGGTAGAACCTATACCCACTTCGGTCTGGCAATTCCAACTCGTACGCAAACTCTTCGATCTTTTTCTTGATCCTGAATGGTCCATGCCATCGATGGGCGAGTTTCTTGGTCAACCCTGGCTTGACTCGTTCCATATACAACCAAACTCTGCTTCCGGGTTGGAACAGAGACCTCGGTCCTTCGACAGTGGGATCAGATGTTGCCCCCGTCTCCACCTGTGACTCGTCAGAAGTCTCGTTTTCGTCGACATTCGGTACTGCAGCTCTCTCACGTCGCTCCAGCGACTCATTGTGTTCTCTCGCCCTCCGAGCTTTCTCGACACTTTGGTACTCCATTGCCATTTTCCACGAGATTTCCTGTTGCCGGTTCACTTCTCGGCGCCATGCCAATGCGTCAGTCTGGCCTCCGAATCCTCGTTTGAGTGACGACGACATCGCTCGCAGCGTGGATTGTGCGTCCCACCCATGAACTAGGTAAAACGGAGTGTCCTTCCGGGTGCCATCTTGAGAGTTGTTGATAGCGAAGATCAATCGCTCCGCGATCTCGTCCCAGTCTTGCTGCAGCGGGTCTTCTGCGTACACCCGCACCGATTGCATGACCGTCTTCACCGACCTCTCTTGCTGTCCGTTCGCCTGCGGTCGATAGCTCAGGGTCGCTCTTGACCGAGACTGCATCATTTCTGCAAAGGCCTGGAACACCTCGCTCATGAAGCGAGGGTCTCGGTCATGTCGGATCAGAGTTGGTGCTCCGAATCTTCGGTACACGCATTCCTCGAAAGCCTGTGCGACCTTCAGAGCGGTAGTGTCTGACATAGCTTTACCCATGACAAATCCTGTGAACGCGCACTGGAACAGTAGTAGGGCTGAGTTGCCCCGACGAGACTTCGGTAACGGTATGACGAAATCCATCGACACCATCTGGAACGGTCGCTCTGCTAAGACATTTCCTGGCGAATAGACTCGGAACTGTGGTCGGCTTTTGCTCGAACTACAGTCGGGGCAGGACTTGACGTGTCGTTCGGCGTCTGCATATAGTCCAATCCAAAAATAGTCTGATTTGACTCGGTGGTACGTTCGACCGATACCTTGGTGGCCACCTTCCAACGAGTCGTGGCAACTCCGTAGTACTTCCTGAATCATCGTTGTGGGCACCACTAGACGCATCGTTGTCTCCTCTCGGCGTTCGTTGCCCCACCGACGGTTCGTTCCAAGAAAATACAGTACACCATCCTCGCTAAGCACGAACTTGTCGGTCATCTTCCAAGCGTCTCTGGCTGCTCTGTAGCTGAGGTCTGTTTCCTTGCCTCGGAGGACCGCTTTTAGGTTCGACCATCTCAGCTCTTCATCCTGGGCGGCGGAGATTCGTCTCCGGCGCTCTTCCTGTATAACCACAGGGTCAACGTCTTCTGCGTTTGGAGCGCCAGGGTCTACCTCGTTGCTCGATTGCTCGGCTCTCAGCTCACTCTGAGCTTCGGTGGTCACACCATTCGCTTCGTCTCGCTCAGCTGTACCATTCGGCTCTATCACCGACGTTTCATCTGCAAACTGGGCTCGTTTCTTCCTCGCTTTTGCTTGGTGTCTGGTTGTTGCAGTTAGGTAGTCGGGTTCGTCCCGCACAAAGTCGAAAAAAGATCTGTCGCGGGAGATTCCACGGGCTACTTGGGCTCGGGCGAAGCTGACTGTCGGTTTCTCTTCGGCCGTGGTCTGTACTGAGGGTTCATAGATGACCTCTCCGATCCGGTTCAGCTCGACCAATTCTAATTTCTTAGCCTCGGTCGAAGCTACGCTGGATTCTTTGCTGCTGAGAGCCTTGCTTGCCAACGAATCTGCTGCAGCGTTGAATTCTCGGACCACGTGCAAGTACTTCACCGACCGCAGCTTGGTCGTGAGTTCTCGGTGACGATTCAGTTGAACCATCAGAGACTCCTTTCGACATGCCATCACCCCTAGGGACTGCTGGATTGCGAGTCTCGAGTCTCCCACGATGACTAAATCCTCGACTCCATGTTCGAGCGCAGCTGAGACGCCGTTGTTCATTCCAGCATACTCAGCGAGGTTTACCGTGGTGGTCTCGAGATAAGCACTCGCAGCCGTCACTACAGTCCATTCTGGTAATTTCCACAAAATCCACGAGCAACTGCCGTATCCACCGTTCTTTTCGGTCTTGGCCGAACCATCGAACGACATCACAAATCCGGTATAGGACCTCGGTAGGCAGGCATAAAGCAAGTGGGGGTCCATACGAGCAGTAGGTGACCCTTTCGTCGGCGGTGTAACTGGGGCCAACGAGTCTTCCAACTCCACGAAGCTTGTGAGGCCAGCTTGGAGAAGCTGAGCAAACGTACAATCGCGTTCCTTGACTCGGTTGACCACCAGGTGCCACGGGGACAACATAACCGCAAAGTGGGTCGCTCGACCGAACAGTGTCTTGGATTTGTGCACCCATTCAAGCGTCGAAAAACGCGTATAGACGCGGATGGTCCGACCCACCAACTGGGAGTAGCACACTTTCAACACCAGCAGTAGCGCTAAGACCTCCTTCTCGGCCGGGTGGTAGTTCATCTCGGCGTCCTTGAGGACTCGGCCACAAAATCGAACCGGGTGCAGCTTGTCATCATGGTATTGCATCAAAGTGGAGCTCAATGCCCACTCATTCGCGAATAACGTGACATGCGCTTCCTTGTCTCGGTCAAAGTGCCGGAGGATCGGTGCCTCTGCAACCTTCTGTTGGAGCGCCGCGAAGCTTCGCTTGGCCGCCGAGAGGCTGCCACTAGGCGTGAAGTCTTCATCCTTCAACTGATACAAAGCTGCTCCATACACTGCGAAGTCCTGGATGAATCGACTGTAATAATTCAGCGCACCGAGGAAAGACTGCATCCCCTTTTTTGAAGCAGGGAATGGCAGCTCGGTCACTGCTTTCATCTTCCTGGTGTCGGCTCGAATACCTTCTGCAGAGACTTCGTGTGACAGGAAATCCACCTTTGGCTGGACGAAGATACTCTTCGTAAAGCTCACACTAATGCGACATTCGGTGAACCGTTGGAGCAGTCGGTCTAGCGTCTCCAGGCACGCGTCGAAAGTCTCGGACCCAAAACAGATGTCATCGACAAACGACCGTCGGTCGAACACTGGCACCAACGAGGATTCATCCGGCTCTCCGGTGGAGAACATGTCGGCAACAGGGCTGTTCACTAACCCATTCACTGCGTCAAGCGTGACCGAGGATTCGCGGTCGGCCTCGAATTTGGTCGGCCGAGTTGTTGACTCCTCGGGTCGTCGCAGTGAAGGGTCGGTCACCCCTGTCCGTGCAATCTCGGCGTGGGCTTCGGCCGTTCGCATAAGCTCCGAGAAGTGGAGCCAGCCGCCTTTCGGTTGGACGAAATCCCACAGAGCATTGTCGATCATTCGTTGGTAAATCATCGGTGCGTTCTTCAATCCAAACGGCATACGAAGCCATTCGAAATGTCCGAGTGCACAGACGAATGCCGAGACTTTGCGGGCCCGCATCGTCATCATAATAGCCCAGAATCCACTGGCCGCATCAAGCGAGCAGAACCATAGGTAGGCTTCCAGGTCGGTCAACAAGTCGTCGACTAACGGCATGGCGTACTCCATAATCGCCGTCACTGCATTCACCAGCTTGTAGTCGATGCACAACCGAATATCAACTCCATTCTTCTTGAGCACGATCACGATGGGCGACGCCCATGGGCTGTCCGAAAACGCCACTAGACGAGCTTTCAGCAAGCCTTTCAGAAGCTCGTACAGCTTCCGAAGGTGTCGGAGCGGTGTTCTCCGAGCTCTCTGTTTGATGGATGGATGCCCCTGTACGTCAATATCGCACACCACACCGTAGGCCGGTGGTGGCAGAGCATTCCCACTCGCAATCATGATCTTCTCGTGTCGTTTCAGCACCGCAACGAGACTTTCTTGTTGACGGGCTGTCGCGCTCGGGTTCAGAACATTCGGTCCTGAATAATCCAGTACCGTTTCCGAGGCTTCGGTCAGGTCCGGTAAGAACGCCAACTCGTGTGCATAGTCCGTCAACTCGATCTCATTCGCTAAATGTTCGGACGTATTGGTATCGGTGTTCCCACTACCTGAACCGTCCCCCGCGGTAATCTCATGCATCATTGCTACGAAGGCAGAGTCCAATCGGGTCTTCGGGTCATCACCGAGGACTGGGATGGAGTTCTCTTCACTCGTATACGTGGTATCCGTGCCATCAGAGGTGTCGGTCGCCACCGAGTCGTCATCTTCGTCGACCCATCTATCTCCAACGGGTTCGTCAGAGGGTTGCACCGAAGTCGTCAACGGCGTTCGGTCTCGTTCTGTCGGTTCCTCAGTGCCCCTACTCGCGAACGTTATCTGGCCCTCGTCTAGGCCTTCCAAGTCGTCGGATGGTCGAGGTAGGATGCCGCTAGGTGTCGGATAGTCTCGTCGTTCTACAGCTGGTGGCTGATCTGCCAACCATCGTTCGTAGAGTTTGCGTTCCCGCGCGAACAAAGTCTCGTCTCGACACTCCGCGTACGCCAGGACTTGCCACTCCTCATACTTAGCGGAGTTCAAACGAGTGTATCCATCCCCTTGCGGCAGGTCACCCTTTTTCACCCACAGCAGTACCGATTCGTGTCTCGCGCAGTGAGCAATCTTCGGTGACACGTTCGTTAGTCGCACCATCGTCGGCTGCCCTCGTCGAGACCTCGTTACAGTGGGCACCAGGTTTCCAATCCGGCGTGCCCACACGTCGTGAGTAGTCAGAGGCGGCCGTCGTCGTGGTAACCTAAATTCTCGCCACTCACGCCCTGGGACCGACAAATCTTCGGTCGGGCGTCCAGTCACTTGCATGCTGTACGGCTCGGCCTCTGCTGGGTTCTGCGACTTCACCAGGGGCACCATTACCTCATCCGGTAGTCTCGCAGTACCGTGGAACAGATCCAACCGGACTCCGGCTGGAATCATGAAGTCTGTTCCCAGGACCACGTCCACTCCTGCACTGTGATCCATAACCCATACTTCAAATTCGTACACGCGCTCCCAGCCTAGCGTGACTTTAACGAGTGCTCGTCTGCGGGTCTCCATCACCCCTGGGTTAATTCCTCGCACTTCCAGACTCCTACCGTGATCTGGAACTTCGCGCAAGCGCAACCGTTTCGCGTATGACGCGGAAATCACACTGACATTCGCTCCAGTGTCCAGCAGAATCCTCGCTCGCGAGTCGTTTACAGCCCCATTGACGAGGGCTCGCAATCGCTTCCTCTTGTCATAGCGCTGGGATGACCACCACCCCATTCTCTCGCCAGATAACAGTTTAATCGTCTGGCCGAGGTCTCGGGATGGATGGTCGATTTTGGCCATGCTGAGGATCGAAGCATCGGTTAGCTCCACTCCGTCTCCGTCCACACGTCGTCCATTCACTTCACTCTCACCGAGGCTTACGCCTCTCTCCTTTACATTTTCCGTCGTTTTCACATATTCCATATTCAAGTCATCAGGCCGTTTGCTCACACCTGCGAATGCGAACATATAGTCCGCATCCAGCGCAGGTTTGGCTAACTGTGGCAGCCCGATTGGGACCAACCTAGTTTCAGTTGGCGGGCTGCCTAGTTTAAATGACTCCCATAGACGAGTTCCTGCAATTCCGGCGAGAGGTCCTTCTTCTCGACCTTAGCTCGGAGGAGATTCGTGAGTTCTTGGAAGGCTTCACATTTCCCGGCATCATGAACCTGTTTGCACATCTTGCATCGCTTAAAGCAGTAGTGAGCCGAATGGGTGAGTCCTCCGCAGGCGGCGCATGGACCATATTGGCGTCGACCATCGCGTCCGGTGGAGTTTCGGCGCTGGTCGTCTCGGTCATACGGGCGTTGGCCGTTACTTGCCCTCGGCCGACGGTTGTCGGCGCGAGCGAACGTTCCTTCAGCCGCATTGCGACGTTCAGAGTCGTTTGCAGCAGCCACGTGGCCTCGGTCCTCGGTCGACGCGTATCCGTCGTCCGAGTACCCTTCGGAGTATCGGTCGTCATCGCCAGAGTGAGACTCCGGCCCATACTCCTCGGTGTCATCATATCCGTCGTTGTACGCTTCCGGGTATCCTCCACGCGCGCCCACCGAGCGTCCCGCATTCAGTGCTGTCACTATGTTGGTCAGTGCGTCAGTGAGAGTGACCCTCGGTCGATATTGTTGGTCATCCCGGCGACGGTTATCGTCTCGGTAACGGTCTTCTCGACGACGGTCGTCCTCTCGGTGACGTCGGTCTCGGCGATAGCCGTCCCGCGGATCCTCGGAGCGTCCACCATCGCGTCGGCGTGCTACCTCTTGCCCTCGAGGGCGGCGGACCGAGGACTCGCGTCCAGATTTTCGCTCTCTGCGACGAAGGATATCATTGATCATATCCTCGAGGTCGTGAATGTTCTTAACTCGGACATGGCACAGACGCTCTTCTAGACCTCGGTCTTCGCACGAATCCAAGAAGTGCTCGACGTGGTCCTTTGCATCACGACCGCCATGCTCGAACTGCACTCCGGCGTTGCGAGCATAGCCGTTGAGTCGGTTGAGGTAGTCGCAGACATGCTCCTTCTCCTCTCGCTTGGCCGAGTAGTACCGAGCCTTCGCAGACTGGTTGAACCTCGAACAGTAGTACTTAATGAACGCATCGCTCAACAATTTCCACGTGCGTCTCGTTTTGCGGGGCAGCTGTCGGTACCAATGCAGAGCACCATCTTGGAGGCTCAATTCAAACGCCATGCACCATTCGTTGGGCGGCGTGTGCGTCCCTTTCATCTCGTATATGAACGCTCGGAGCCACTGCATGGACTTCTCGCTCTTATCGCGGAGTCCCAAGTACGGCTTGATGTTTCCGAGTGGGAGATGCGTAGCGATCTCTAGCCTCGGTGTCGCACTGTCATTCTCCACAGCGCTCAGCTCACGAATTTGGCGTGCCCATTCTCCCGTCAAGTCACCCCCGGTGTCTCCGACGTCGAACGAATCTTCGTCAGATGAGTCGTCGCGGAGGTCGTAACGTCGGCTGGGCGTCCGACTTGCGCTTCGTCCAGCAGTCGGAGCGGTTCGATATCCCTCGGCCTCTCTCGCCAGCCGTTCTGTACGACTGACCGACCTTGGCGTCACCATGTGAGAGTCTTGGAAGTATGTCGACGTCGCACCTTGGGCCGAAAATATTCCGGCCTCGGTCGACTCTCTGGGGCGTCTCCCAGGGGTCACTGGCAACGGAATCATGGACGGGTCGACCGGATCCGATGCGTGGCGGACGTTCGGTGGACGGCTAACTCCCGCCTCGGTCACCCCGAAGGCCGACCGAAGCTTCTGCTTCCACTTGCGAAGCGCCGTAGCGGCGTCCTCGGGTGCCCATGCTCGGAGGTCTGCTTCCGACGGGAACACTTGGGGTTCACATCCCATAGCGCGTAGGAGTTGCACCGTGTCCTCGGCCACCTGCCGAGTGTTCCACGCCTCCACGGGCACAGTTAACTCGCCACCGAGCTCCATCCAGATGGCTTGGCGAACAACCTCTGGAGCGAAGGATCGCATCCAGTTGCTCTTCACCTTCATGAGTTCTAGGTATCGACCCAGAACTCGGTTGGCGGCCGGGGTGTCTCCGTTAAGAGGAGGCCGGCCGCCATTCGGTCGAGAATTCGCATCCTCGGCCATCGCCGACGATCGGTGATCGTCGGACTCATCTTCGTCGTAACCGTTGGCTGGTTCGGGACCAGCCACTTCGTCCAACTCTTCGGTGAGGTTTCGCGCAAGCGACCTCACCCCTCCGCTGCGTCCTGCAGATACTGCAGCGGCTTCCGAAAGCTCGGGCATAGCTGCCTTCTCTTCCAGGTCATCTTCTTCGTCATCTTCCTTGGCGTCAGAATAGTCCATCGGCTCATCAAAACTGTCCGAACGCTCGTTGATCGACGCCAACGTACTCGGCGTCGCGAACGACGAACCGGAACGCCCCGAACCCTCGGTACGCGTTCCACTTGACCTCGCCGGCGTTGCTGGTACCGCTGACTTCGCTTCTTTCGCCATCTTCTTTCTTCTTCTCTTCTTTCTTCTCTCGAATGCTCGTTAAGGTAAGAACCTATATGCAACCAAGACACACAGAAGGTCACACCAATCCCGGGTCGCGGCACCAGTTGTCGTGTAGGAACACGCAGAAAATCTCACTACCGAACGGTATGAGTCCCACCAACAACACACGCTTCCCTCGCGAAAGGTCAGCGAACGTTGGATCAACACCTGAAGACCAGGAACGATCCCTTACACCGGGTTGGTTGTAAGCGCCTCTGTATACCAAGGTTGAGTTCGGTCAACCTTAAAACCTGCACTACTAGCCACGAGCGAGGGCTAGAATGCAATATTGCGCTTTCGCGCGAACCCCCGCAGTCCCTCAGAAGGAAGGGTACCGGCAGTCACGCCTGATACGGGTTTGCCGAGGGTAACCTCGGCGGGTAGTGAAATACACTTGGGAACACTCGGGTTCCACCAATATATAGGGACCGACACTCCTTGTCGCCCCTAACTCTCGGCCACTCCTATCTCTTGGACTGACCAGCAACAAACTCTCGGTTCAATGTACCTCAAGCTCGCTGACAGGCATCCCACGCAGCCGAGCGTATCCAGACCCTAAGACAAGCTAGCTAGACTTACCGAAGACGGACTTGACCCTTGGTGGCTTGTGGGGAAGACTGCTGATTTATTTCTCTTATCCTATATCTCTATACAAATATCAAGTGTAAACAGATCTCTGTGGGAAATCGTATAGCCGGCTCTACACAGCCGAGGGTACAACACGAAATGGGTACAAACGAGGCTTTTAACCTCGGCCGGGGTTTTATTAGACCCAGCCGAGACCTCGGTCACTATTGTTCCTAGGTCACTATAGCGCGGGAAATGAGACCCGCCAATCAAGACGCTCTGTCGCCGTTCACTGAAAGGTGCAACGTCAGCCAAACCGTGACAGTTCGGCACCAAAACCCAACGCCACAGGAAACGGATATAAAAGGATATTTCCAGTTGCAGTGATTTTAAGGCGCGAGCAGCTCGCGCCAAAACTGATGGCCACCGTTAACGCCATTGATGGCACGTTCGGTGCGCGCGGATCTTAAGGTCATTTTGCAATTTCCAACGCACACGGAACACATCTTCTCCTCACGCACCCTCCACCATGTTGAACGACGAAGCTACAATCCAACGCGTTCTTCGTGCCGCACGGGCCGACAAAGACTGGCGCGACATCGCGTCCAAGAACGGCGTTAATTTGCGCACGGCGTATCGCTGGATCGCCACCGCGCGCACGACTGAATCGTGGGATGCCTCGCCGAGAAAGTTGCGCGGCGGAAAGAGGAATTCGAAGGTGACCGATGCCCACGTCGACTACTTGCTTGGTCTCATGGACGAGAACTGCTACCTCACACTAGATGAGATGGTTGATGCTTTTGAAGCGCAGTTTGCTCTTAAAGTGTCTCGCCAAACGGTTAAGCACCCGCATGTACACGATGAAGCAAACGCATCGAGACAACAACTACCGCAACCTCCCCAAAAACAAGATTCTCCGCCGCGACTACGTCGTCAATCTCCTCGCCTACAAAGCGGAAGGTAAGAAGATTTTCTATGTCGATGAAACTAACTTTAATATGTGGTGCACTCGGCGCCGCGGCCGTAGCTTGAAGGGCAAGCGAGCTGTCGACAAGAACAGTGCACGTTGCACACCGTTAAGTTTCATGCTTCAGCTATTCAGGAGAAGGACATGCTAGTAGGCAAATAAGCATAATATAAAATGCTGCGTCAGTCACTTCTCTATTCGTGTCAAATTGATTTTACCTTATGACACATTGAATTTGCTTTTTGCCATTTTGAAGATGAAAAGGTGTACTTCTCCTATTAATAGGTATTCTGTGAAGCAAGTTTACGGGCGTCCGTAAACTACGGCGCAAACCGTTCCGTAATCTACGGTGTAAACTACAGTGTAAACCGTCCCATAATATACGGTGTAAACTACAGTGTAAACGTCCCGTAATCTACGGTGTAAACTACGGCGCAAACCGTTCCGTAATCTACGGTGTAAACTACAGTGTAAACCGTCCCATAATATACGGTGTAAACTACAGTGTAAACGTCCCGTAATCTACGATGTAAACTACAGTGTAAACCGTCCCGTAATCTACGGTGTAAACTACAGCGTAATCTAACGCAGGTGCATTACATGTGGCTAGCCCTCCTACTGTACGTGTAGAGAATGGCAAAGGGGCGGCGGTGGGGAGCAGCTACCGACGGGGTTCAAGCAATCCACGCCGCGGTATTCCTTGGTGACGCGGTGCATGACGAGCTGGCGGCCAAACAAGTTGCAGTCCTGCATAGCATTCCGGGGTGCGACATCATCCGAGACAGAATGAATACAGGGTGGAGAAGAGCACGGTAACAACCGTATTGGGGAAGCCATACAGCAGCGAACAGGGGGGGGGGTTAAGAGGTCCTCTATTTGAGTTTAGCTAAGAAACCATCGAGTCCTGGTATCGCTGGAGGCTTTGCCATATTGATAGTCCTTTCTGTGGCTCATTGCCGCTGCTAGTTTTCAACAGCTCGTCTTGGATGCGGATCCGAAGTGTTGCAGGTACGCTGGCGGAGCACCTCTTTTGTATATTTTGCCAATTGGTGCGACTTGAGTAATGCTGCAACCGCTTTTTGTAGTGTCTTGTGTGTTGTTTTCCAAACAGTTGATGCAGTATCCACCACGATTAACTCAGCAGCGAACAACAAGCTGTCGGGACTCCTTCAGCGATCTTCTTCTTCCTCCTCCTCGCCTCCGCGGAGGATGGCGCTTGCGCGTTGGATCTTGGAGACTAGACGAGTACGCTTGATGGAGCGATATGAAAAGTGAGAGCTTGCTGAAGCAGGGAAGCCTCGGATGTACCCAATAACACCTTCGAGAACACCTTCGAGTTGGCTGCGGATGCTGCGTTCATGAGAACAATGTTGAAGTGCGTACAGACTGCAGCTCTCTCTTTTGATTTGGCGCTTGGTTGAGGTGGCTGAGAGCACAATTCATCTTGCTGCACAGCTTTCAGCTGCCTGGGTGAGTGTTGGTCGGGTTTGATTGAATCGCCAAAGCGACGACAGAGTCGAGTCGATTGCGAGTCCTTGCTGCTTTTGCCGATGTCTTTTCGCTGCGCTGTCATGCTCGACCTTATGTAATCACCATCTGTTCATCGTGAGTTATCATCTTCGTTCCGGTGCTGCAGTTTCGAGCTCGATACAGCAAGGAGCTACCAGGTGCTGCAGTAGCGCCTCCTCCTCTACGTATGCTGAGATTGCTGCGCGCGATCTAACGCTGTTGGAGCACGCCCTTTTCAAGCGCAAACCGAACGATTACCACCTGCCGGAGGAAGACTCAATTGGCTGAATCAGCCCAGCTGATAGGGATCTACGCAAGCAGAAACTGTAGCCAACGTCAGACTATTGACGTGTCCGACTGTGAGTGAGTACCGGGCTCCGATACACGACACATTCGCCACACTAGAGCAGTGGAGCAGGGATGTGGTTGAGATACTGAATGATGCGAAGCCTCTCCTGTCGTTAACAGGGGAGCTACTCGTCCACGGATATATCATTCAGGTCGTGCGAAGCGATGCCGCGCGAGGCGCTGAATAACGCTCAGATTCTGACGAAAGTAGCGTTCCACTGCCGAGAGACCTTGGTGCATTTCTAGCACTTCGTCAATGCTAACAGCCGGAGCCGAGCCGAGTGCGTGAAGATCGAAGGAGGCAAGGAACGCGCTGAAACGAGTAAGAGATAAGTCGGTTGAATGTTTCGTGTGTGCTCGTGAAACTACAATGTAATCGATTGCATTGAGTCAAGACCATCGTTGATGGAGGCATCGCCGTAATGGGGCACATCGGCCTTCGCCCTCAGCACATTGAGGATGCCATGCTCAAGGCCACACGGGTGATGTTTGGGTCTTAGCTGTACGTTTTTCGTTTTCAGTGAGATACATTGACGTCATTTAGCTATGTTAACGACTTCCTATGTCGAAAAAGCTGCACGTTCTTGCGTAGATTCAACATTGCTGAGTGGAGCTACTCAGGCGTGACGACGCACTCGAGTGATGATGGGAAGAGCAGTCTTCTGGCGGCTTACAGAGAGCTCATCAGAGACACAAGACCAAGCTACAGTTGTGATCTACTTGGGTGCAATGGACTTCACGAGCGACCGCAGGATGCTGGAGACGATTGAAGTCGCCGTTGTCTTCAAAAGCTTCCGATCGCTTGGCTGTCTTGTCTGCATTTGAAACTATGCAGCGGTCTCGTCGTTCCGTTCCCAAGCTTCACCCGGCTCCATGGAGGCCTCGTCACACGGTGGAGGAAGTGAACAGCTACTGCATCTCATGCAGTAGTCGCAACGTCGTCGTCTTGCTCTGGCCGTGAACAAGTCGCTTGCAGAGAACCGCCCAGTCAAGGTCGATGAGCTGCGGTAGCTTGCCTTATAATGGCCCCCGCAAGTGCTGATTGACCTCCAGTAGATGCTACCGGTAGGTTACTTGCCTTTATGTTGTAGAAACGATCTTCGTGTAAACCCATGGACAAACTGAAACGAGAAATAAATAGTAGAGAGCAGACACGATTCATTCCAATGCCGTCGTCTGGTTAGTCAACCTACCTCCGTCTTCCATCCTCTGCATTTGTAGTTGGTGGATCTAAAACACGATGGTGTCAAGCATAGCGCCGAGGCACTGGACTGTGTTGAGGGCCATAAGGTCATACACGTCGTTCTCCAGGTGCTTCTTGGGGTCCAGCTCGCCGACGTTCAGCACCTCGAGCTCCTCGGGCGTCTTCTCTTCCTCCTCCTGCACCCGCTTGTTGTACTGCTCCGTAAGATTCAGCATGGTCTGCGTTGTCAAAAACAATTAGTTTCTCGTACTATTTCGTTCGCAGCACGCAGCACTCGACGTACCTTTACGGTCGTTTTGTCCTCCTTGGAGTGGTCCTCGAACTTGGTGAGTACGAGGCCATCGCTCCACGTCTTCTTGTGTAGGTTCATGAGCATTTTCTCCTCGAGCTCGTTTTGGGTCCGTCAAGGGAAAAGGCGAGAGCGACGCTTTCCTCCTCATCCTCTGGATGGGGTCCACGGCGCGCAGGTTCAGCGCCTCGAAGCTCTGCTGCGTGTTGATGCCCACACTTGAGAGTGATCATCTCGGCCCTTCCCTCTGCTTGAGCATCTCCAGCATCTCCATCTGGAAGACTGGGTCCACGGCGTCGACGCTCACGCCCGTCCCGCTCTGCGGCATGGCGAGCACGTCGATGCAGTTGACCGTGTAGTCGTCCACGAACTCGCCCAGCACGAGGCCTATCACCGTAATGAGCATGCCAGCGTGGCCTGGCAGCGTACGCTATAAAAACAATGAATTGGCTAGTGGATAAATGACATACTATACACGTCGAGATCTTACCGTGTTTCAGCATCTCGAGCAACGCCAGCGACGAGATGTGCACCTTCTTGGCCGTGTGTACCAGCGGGCTGTCGCCGCCGGGATCACCCCGGCAGGTTGCCAAAGAGACGCTGCAGTCGGTCCATGCCGCGAGTCTTCATTTGACGACTCTTCAAGCGTTTCTTGGCAAAAGGGTCCAGAAATGAGATGTCGCGGTGTGGTGCACACCACAGGTAGATTTCAGCCAATGACAGGACGCCATTGATGAATTTGCTTGGTGGTTGCGCATCGTAGCGGACGCCCTCGCTATCTTGTTTTTGTGTAGACACAGCCACAGTCCTCGACAGCGGCAGCTAAGCCGCATCACGACCGCACCCGACGCCCAAGGACTAGAGCCTCTAGCCTCCAGCTTTTGCCACGGGAGACTTCAGCAAATCCTGCTTGTATTGCAGAATGTAAGGGCCTACGAAGTCTCATATATTTTCGACAGTGGTACGCCAGAGAGCAGGGCACGTTCGCGCACTGTTCGCGGGTCAAAGTTCCTTGTTGCCGCCTTTGAAAGGGATGGCGGCCTCGGCCTCGAGGCTCGAGCTCGCAGGATGCCCCTGCCACCGCCTGCAGAGCTCAACGCAGATGCCGTGCCGAGAATTGCGGCTATCATGCGGGCCGTATCACATGATACATGCACGTTGTGCTGGTGTGTGCCGTCGAGGAATGGGTCCGCTTGCGGTCTCCACACAGTGACCGCCGCTTCGAGTGGATTGTGGTGACCAGAGCATGTGGTGGGTGAAGACACCGTAATTGTGTCCAGCGCCGCCATCGCGCCGCGTTCTGTCTGACCAAAATTCCTGCACCGAAGGGATGGCAGTGAGCTCAAGGCCGGTCAGCTCACCTGAACGCGCCGGCCAGCTCGCCAGCTACGACCCGTTTGCAGAGTGGCAAGAGCTGATTTAGATCAGACACTTCAAGCGCGTATGTATATGTGTGTACATATTATGTGAAACGTATCTTCGTCAGGTATGACCTGGCTGCGCTGGCTTTCCGGATCCTTTTCACAATCGCTTTTACTCCGTGGACATCGAGTGGATCTGTGCTGGAGCAGCCTCGACACGGAGAAAGAGTTACTGTAGCAAGCATCAAGCATGGGCGGCACTGAGTCCAACGAGGTCGCCAAGGACGACGCGCGTCTGCAGCGCCCCGTGGTGGCCCGCAGCCCGCCGGCCCAGGCCCAGCGGCAGGACACGAAGCCTGAGGCCAAGAAGGAGCGGGTCTCGGCGACCAAGGACGGGTCCAATACCATAGTCTCCACGGCCCAAGACGGTGCCACGACGGCCGTCACGACCAGCGCTGACGGCTGCACCGTCACGACGGTGGTCACCAAGCCCGACGGCTCGAGCGAGACGACCACCGAGACCGTCACGACCACGGAGACGGAGGTGGACGTGACCCCCCAGGCGCAACAGCAGCACGGAGCCAGCCCCACTGCCGCAGCAGCGGCCCGCGCCGTAGCGGACTTTGAGAGCGTGAGTGAGGAGACCAAGGCCGTGCAGAGCCTCACGGAGCTCGCTTGGCACGCGTGGAGCGCGAGCGCCACGGCCGCCGCAATGGGCGTCAAGGAGGCGGCGGCGGAGACGCTGCGCGCGCTGGGCGACACCTCGGGCGTGCTCTTCACCAGCACCGTCGTGACGCCTCAGGGCGGCGCGAGGGGCGAGGAGACGGCCGTGGGGGAGATTAAGAAGGAGGATTTCAAGAAGTGGCTTCCGGCCTTCTTGGCCTATGTGATGAGCCACGGCCGCCGCTTCGAGACGGTGACCGCCGTGGAGCTGTTCATCTTGGCGCGTGCGTTTTGCCGATTCCATGTGTTGAAGTTTAGTGTCGATCAAGAAAAAGAGAAAGAGAAGAGCATGGCCGAGCGTGCGCTGGCCGTCGCGGGGCGCCGCTCCAGGGAGCGTAAGGTGGCGTGGGAGCTCGCCCGCGCCTTCACCTTGTACTGCCCCGAGTTCCCCATCCGCCGCCGTGGCCTGCGCTTTAGCAAGACCAACGTGGTGCTTATGGACCAGGCCCAGGTGGAGAGTGAGTCTTCGTTCGAGCTCATTTCCATGTATCGTCGTGTGTCCAAGTGGATGCACAAGATCATCGTGATTTCGCTGCTGCGTGACCCCTTGGAGGACCGCACGAGCGCGAAGAATGTCATTGTGATTCATGACGGAGAGGTTGTGCGCAGTGGTTCGTGGAGTGAGATCATCAAGTATGTGCAAGAACTGGGTGTCCAATGTCCGCCGCACAAGGATGTGGCTATGTGTTTGAGTGACAAGAACGTATCTGGCGCGCTTTTCGACCAGCACGAGGCAACGATCAAGTCAACAACGATCCTTAGACTTGCCGATGAGGTTGTTTTGCTTGCTGGGTCACCCATCATCGATGCACCGGATGAAAGTGAGAGCTATCTCCTGAATGTCGGTGGCTTCTGCAAAGAGCAATCTGGACCATCGTCGAACCAAGCTGGAGATTCCAATAAACCCGCAGCCGGCGCCTTCATGTACGAGTTCCATTCGGATAAAAGCACCGCCAGCGATGATAGCGACGATGAAGGTGGGTTTGATGCTGGAGACTGGCTCATGTCCTGGTTCCAGCAACACGTTCACAGCCCTCCACTCACCACCAAGGCCGCTGCTCGAAAAATTCTCGCCAATTGGTCAGTCCGAAAGAAACAACAATCTCCTGAGCCCAGTACAACAGCGAAAACAGAGGTATTCCGCTCGGAGGAAGCCGACGGCAGCATCGTGACCAAGACGGTGCGTACGACGACGCGCACGGAGACGTCCCCCGCTGGTGATCTCGTGACGACGATCGAGGTGGAGACGACGACGGAGACGGAGGCCAAGGGCGGTGCCAAGAGCATGACGGTAGAGACGGAGACCACGACGGAGACCGCCACCGAGACGGCTGCGACGACGTCGAGCATCGCTTCGACGGCGGGCATGACGGCAATCAGCTCGACTGAGGAGGCTGGCGCGGCGCCCGGCGAGACGGTGAAGACGGAGGTATTCCGCTCGGAGGAAGCCGACGGCAGCATCGTGACCAAGACGGTGCGTACGACGACGCGCACGGAGACGTCCCCCGCTGGTGATCTCGTGACGACGATCGAGGTGGAGACGACGACGGAGACGGAGGCCAAGGGCGGTGCCAAGAGCATGACGGTAGAGACGGAGACCACGACGGAGACCGCCACCGAGACGGCTGCGACGACGTCGAGCATCGCTTCGACGGCGGGCATGACGGCAATCAGCTCGACTGAGGAGGCTGGCGCGGCGCCCGGCGAGACGGTGAAGACGGAGGTATTCCGCTCGGAGGAAGCCGACGGCAGCATCGTGACCAAGACGGTGCGCACGACGACGCGCACGGAGACGTCCCCCGCTGGTGATCTCGTGACGACGATCGAGGTGGAGACGACGACGGAGACGGAGGCCAAGGGCGGTGCCAAGAGCATGACGGTAGAGACGGAGACCACGACGGAGACCGCCACCGAGACGGCTGCGACGACGTCGAGCATCGCTTCGACGGCGGGCATGACGGCAATCAGCTCGACTGAGGAGGCTGGCGCGGCGCCCGGCGAGACGGTGAAGACGGAGGTATTCCGCTCGGAGGAAGCCGACGGCAGCATCGTGACCAAGACGGTGCGCACGACGACGCGCACGGAGACGTCCCCCGCTGGTGATCTCGTGACGACGATCGAGGTGGAGACGACGACGGAGACGGAGGCCAAGGGCGGTGCCAAGAGCATGACGGTAGAGACGGAGACCACGACGGAGACCGCCACCGAGACGGCTGCGACGACGTCGAGCATCGCTTCGACGGCGGGCATGACGGCAATCAGCTCGACTGAGGAGGCTGGCGCGGCGCCCGGCGAGACGGTGAAGACGGAGGTATTCCGCTCGGAGGAAGCCGACGGCAGCATCGTGACCAAGACGGTGCGCACGACGACGCGCACGGAGACGTCCCCCGCTGGTGATCTCGTGACGACGATCGAGGTGGAGACGACGACGGAGACGGAGGCCAAGGGCGGTGCCAAGAGCATGACGGTAGAGACGGAGACCACGACGGAGACCGCCACCGAGACGGCTGCGACGACGTCGAGCATCGCTTCGACGGCGGGCATGACGGCAATCAGCTCGACTGAGGAGGCTGGCGCGGCGCCCGGCGAGACGGTGAAGACGGAGGTATTCCGCTCGGAGGAAGCCGACGGCAGCATCGTGACCAAGACGGTGCGCACGACGACGCGCACGGAGACGTCCCCCGCTGGTGATCTCGTGACGACGATCGAGGTGGAGACGACGACGGAGACGGAGGCCAAGGGCGGTGCCAAGAGCATGACGGTAGAGACGGAGACCACGACGGAGACCGCCACCGAGACGGCTGCGACGACGTCGAGCATCGCTTCGACGGCGGGCATGACGGCAATCAGCTCGACTGAGGAGGCTGGCGCGGCGCCCGGCGAGACGGTGAAGACGGAGGTATTCCGCTCGGAGGAAGCCGACGGCAGCATCGTGACCAAGACGGTGCGCACGACGACGCGCACGGAGACGTCCCCCGCTGGTGATCTCGTGACGACGATCGAGGTGGAGACGACGACGGAGACGGAGGCCAAGGGCGGTGCCAAGAGCATGACGGTAGAGACGGAGACCACGACGGAGACCGCCACCGAGACGGCTGCGACGACGTCGAGCATCGCTTCGACGGCGGGCATGACGGCAATCAGCTCGACTGAGGAGGCTGGCGCGGCGCCCGGCGAGACGGTGAAGACGGAGGTATTCCGCTCGGAGGAAGCCGACGGCAGCATCGTGACCAAGACGGTGCGCACGACGACGCGCACGGAGACGTCCCCCGCTGGTGATCTCGTGACGACGATCGAGGTGGAGACGACGACGGAGACGGAGGCCAAGGGCGGTGCCAAGAGCATGACGGTAGAGACGGAGACCACGACGGAGACCGCCACCGAGACGGCTGCGACGACGTCGAGCATCGCTTCGACGGCGGGCATGACGGCAATCAGCTCGACTGAGGAGGCTGGCGCGGCGCCCGGCGAGACGGTGAAGACGGAGGTATTCCGCTCGGAGGAAGCCGACGGCAGCATCGTGACCAAGACGGTGCGCACGACGACGCGCACGGAGACGTCCCCCGCTGGTGATCTCGTGACGACGATCGAGGTGGAGACGACGACGGAGACGGAGGCCAAGGGCGGTGCCAAGAGCATGACGGTAGAGACGGAGACCACGACGGAGACCGCCACCGAGACGGCTGCGACGACGTCGAGCATCGCTTCGACGGCGGGCATGACGGCAATCAGCTCGACTGAGGAGGCTGGCGCGGCGCCCGGCGAGACGGTGAAGACGGAGGTATTCCGCTCGGAGGAAGCCGACGGCAGCATCGTGACCAAGACGGTGCGCACGACGACGCGCACGGAGACGTCCCCCGCTGGTGATCTCGTGACGACGATCGAGGTGGAGACGACGACGGAGACGGAGGCCAAGGGCGGTGCCAAGAGCATGACGGTAGAGACGGAGACCACGACGGAGACCGCCACCGAGACGGCTGCGACGACGTCGAGCATCGCTTCGACGGCGGGCATGACGGCAATCAGCTCGACTGAGGAGGCTGGCGCGGCGCCCGGCGAGACGGTGAAGACGGAGGTATTCCGCTCGGAGGAAGCCGACGGCAGCATCGTGACCAAGACGGTGCGCACGACGACGCGCACGGAGACGTCCCCCGCTGGTGATCTCGTGACGACGATCGAGGTGGAGACGACGACGGAGACGGAGGCCAAGGGCGGTGCCAAGAGCATGACGGTAGAGACGGAGACCACGACGGAGACCGCCACCGAGACGGCTGCGACGACGTCGAGCATCGCTTCGACGGCGGGCATGACGGCAATCAGCTCGACTGAGGAGGCTGGCGCGGCGCCCGGCGAGACGGTGAAGACGGAGGTATTCCGCTCGGAGGAAGCCGACGGCAGCATCGTGACCAAGACGGTGCGCACGACGACGCGCACGGAGACGTCCCCCGCTGGTGATCTCGTGACGACGATCGAGGTGGAGACGACGACGGAGACGGAGGCCAAGGGCGGTGCCAAGAGCATGACGGTAGAGACGGAGACCACGACGGAGACCGCCACCGAGACGGCTGCGACGACGTCGAGCATCGCTTCGACGGCGGGCATGACGGCAATCAGCTCGACTGAGGAGGCTGGCGCGGCGCCCGGCGAGACGGTGAAGACGGAGGTATTCCGCTCGGAGGAAGCCGACGGCAGCATCGTGACCAAGACGGTGCGCACGACGACGCGCACGGAGACGTCCCCCGCTGGTGATCTCGTGACGACGATCGAGGTGGAGACGACGACGGAGACGGAGGCCAAGGGCGGTGCCAAGAGCATGACGGTAGAGACGGAGACCACGACGGAGACCGCCACCGAGACGGCTGCGACGACGTCGAGCATCGCTTCGACGGCGGGCATGACGGCAATCAGCTCGACTGAGGAGGCTGGCGCGGCGCCCGGCGAGACGGTGAAGACGGAGGTATTCCGCTCGGAGGAAGCCGACGGCAGCATCGTGACCAAGACGGTGCGCACGACGACGCGCACGGAGACGTCCCCCGCTGGTGATCTCGTGACGACGATCGAGGTGGAGACGACGACGGAGACGGAGGCCAAGGGCGGTGCCAAGAGCATGACGGTAGAGACGGAGACCACGACGGAGACCGCCACCGAGACGGCTGCGACGACGTCGAGCATCGCTTCGACGGCGGGCATGACGGCAATCAGCTCGACTGAGGAGGCTGGCGCGGCGCCCGGCGAGACGGTGAAGACGGAGGTATTCCGCTCGGAGGAAGCCGACGGCAGCATCGTGACCAAGACGGTGCGCACGACGACGCGCACGGAGACGTCCCCCGCTGGTGATCTCGTGACGACGATCGAGGTGGAGACGACGACGGAGACGGAGGCCAAGGGCGGTGCCAAGAGCATGACGGTAGAGACGGAGACCACGACGGAGACCGCCACCGAGACGGCTGCGACGACGTCGAGCATCGCTTCGACGGCGGGCATGACGGCAATCAGCTCGACTGAGGAGGCTGGCGCGGCGCCCGGCGAGACGGTGAAGACGGAGGTATTCCGCTCGGAGGAAGCCGACGGCAGCATCGTGACCAAGACGGTGCGCACGACGACGCGCACGGAGACGTCCCCCGCTGGTGATCTCGTGACGACGATCGAGGTGGAGACGACGACGGAGACGGAGGCCAAGGGCGGTGCCAAGAGCATGACGGTAGAGACGGAGACCACGACGGAGACCGCCACCGAGACGGCTGCGACGACGTCGAGCATCGCTTCGACGGCGGGCATGACGGCAATCAGCTCGACTGAGGAGGCTGGCGCGGCGCCCGGCGAGACGGTGAAGACGGAGGTATTCCGCTCGGAGGAAGCCGACGGCAGCATCGTGACCAAGACGGTGCGCACGACGACGCGCACGGAGACGTCCCCCGCTGGTGATCTCGTGACGACGATCGAGGTGGAGACGACGACGGAGACGGAGGCCAAGGGCGGTGCCAAGAGCATGACGGTAGAGACGGAGACCACGACGGAGACCGCCACCGAGACGGCTGCGACGACGTCGAGCATCGCTTCGACGGCGGGCATGACGGCAATCAGCTCGACTGAGGAGGCTGGCGCGGCGCCCGGCGAGACGGTGAAGACGGAGGTATTCCGCTCGGAGGAAGCCGACGGCAGCATCGTGACCAAGACGGTGCGCACGACGACGCGCACGGAGACGTCCCCCGCTGGTGATCTCGTGACGACGATCGAGGTGGAGACGACGACGGAGACGGAGGCCAAGGGCGGTGCCAAGAGCATGACGGTAGAGACGGAGACCACGACGGAGACCGCCACCGAGACGGCTGCGACGACGTCGAGCATCGCTTCGACGGCGGGCATGACGGCAATCAGCTCGACTGAGGAGGCTGGCGCGGCGCCCGGCGAGACGGTGAAGACGGAGGTATTCCGCTCGGAGGAAGCCGACGGCAGCATCGTGACCAAGACGGTGCGCACGACGACGCGCACGGAGACGTCCCCCGCTGGTGATCTCGTGACGACGATCGAGGTGGAGACGACGACGGAGACGGAGGCCAAGGGCGGTGCCAAGAGCATGACGGTAGAGACGGAGACCACGACGGAGACCGCCACCGAGACGGCTGCGACGACGTCGAGCATCGCTTCGACGGCGGGCATGACGGCAATCAGCTCGACTGAGGAGGCTGGCGCGGCGCCCGGCGAGACGGTGAAGACGGAGGTATTCCGCTCGGAGGAAGCCGACGGCAGCATCGTGACCAAGACGGTGCGCACGACGACGCGCACGGAGACGTCCCCCGCTGGTGATCTCGTGACGACGATCGAGGTGGAGACGACGACGGAGACGGAGGCCAAGGGCGGTGCCAAGAGCATGACGGTAGAGACGGAGACCACGACGGAGACCGCCACCGAGACGGCTGCGACGACGTCGAGCATCGCTTCGACGGCGGGCATGACGGCAATCAGCTCGACTGAGGAGGCTGGCGCGGCGCCCGGCGAGACGGTGAAGACGGAGGTATTCCGCTCGGAGGAAGCCGACGGCAGCATCGTGACCAAGACGGTGCGCACGACGACGCGCACGGAGACGTCCCCCGCTGGTGATCTCGTGACGACGATCGAGGTGGAGACGACGACGGAGACGGAGGCCAAGGGCGGTGCCAAGAGCATGACGGTAGAGACGGAGACCACGACGGAGACCGCCACCGAGACGGCTGCGACGACGTCGAGCATCGCTTCGACGGCGGGCATGACGGCAATCAGCTCGACTGAGGAGGCTGGCGCGGCGCCCGGCGAGACGGTGAAGACGGAGGTATTCCGCTCGGAGGAAGCCGACGGCAGCATCGTGACCAAGACGGTGCGCACGACGACGCGCACGGAGACGTCCCCCGCTGGTGATCTCGTGACGACGATCGAGGTGGAGACGACGACGGAGACGGAGGCCAAGGGCGGTGCCAAGAGCATGACGGTAGAGACGGAGACCACGACGGAGACCGCCACCGAGACGGCTGCGACGACGTCGAGCATCGCTTCGACGGCGGGCATGACGGCAATCAGCTCGACTGAGGAGGCTGGCGCGGCGCCCGGCGAGACGGTGAAGACGGAGGTATTCCGCTCGGAGGAAGCCGACGGCAGCATCGTGACCAAGACGGTGCGCACGACGACGCGCACGGAGACGTCCCCCGCTGGTGATCTCGTGACGACGATCGAGGTGGAGACGACGACGGAGACGGAGGCCAAGGGCGGTGCCAAGAGCATGACGGTAGAGACGGAGACCACGACGGAGACCGCCACCGAGACGGCTGCGACGACGTCGAGCATCGCTTCGACGGCGGGCATGACGGCAATCAGCTCGACTGAGGAGGCTGGCGCGGCGCCCGGCGAGACGGTGAAGACGGAGGTATTCCGCTCGGAGGAAGCCGACGGCAGCATCGTGACCAAGACGGTGCGCACGACGACGCGCACGGAGACGTCCCCCGCTGGTGATCTCGTGACGACGATCGAGGTGGAGACGACGACGGAGACGGAGGCCAAGGGCGGTGCCAAGAGCATGACGGTAGAGACGGAGACCACGACGGAGACCGCCACCGAGACGGCTGCGACGACGTCGAGCATCGCTTCGACGGCGGGCATGACGGCAATCAGCTCGACTGAGGAGGCTGGCGCGGCGCCCGGCGAGACGGTGAAGACGGAGGTATTCCGCTCGGAGGAAGCCGACGGCAGCATCGTGACCAAGACGGTGCGCACGACGACGCGCACGGAGACGTCCCCCGCTGGTGATCTCGTGACGACGATCGAGGTGGAGACGACGACGGAGACGGAGGCCAAGGGCGGTGCCAAGAGCATGACGGTAGAGACGGAGACCACGACGGAGACCGCCACCGAGACGGCTGCGACGACGTCGAGCATCGCTTCGACGGCGGGCATGACGGCAATCAGCTCGACTGAGGAGGCTGGCGCGGCGCCCGGCGAGACGGTGAAGACGGAGGTATTCCGCTCGGAGGAAGCCGACGGCAGCATCGTGACCAAGACGGTGCGCACGACGACGCGCACGGAGACGTCCCCCGCTGGTGATCTCGTGACGACGATCGAGGTGGAGACGACGACGGAGACGGAGGCCAAGGGCGGTGCCAAGAGCATGACGGTAGAGACGGAGACCACGACGGAGACCGCCACCGAGACGGCTGCGACGACGTCGAGCATCGCTTCGACGGCGGGCATGACGGCAATCAGCTCGACTGAGGAGGCTGGCGCGGCGCCCGGCGAGACGGTGAAGACGGAGGTATTCCGCTCGGAGGAAGCCGACGGCAGCATCGTGACCAAGACGGTGCGCACGACGACGCGCACGGAGACGTCCCCCGCTGGTGATCTCGTGACGACGATCGAGGTGGAGACGACGACGGAGACGGAGGCCAAGGGCGGTGCCAAGAGCATGACGGTAGAGACGGAGACCACGACGGAGACCGCCACCGAGACGGCTGCGACGACGTCGAGCATCGCTTCGACGGCGGGCATGACGGCAATCAGCTCGACTGAGGAGGCTGGCGCGGCGCCCGGCGAGACGGTGAAGACGGAGGTATTCCGCTCGGAGGAAGCCGACGGCAGCATCGTGACCAAGACGGTGCGCACGACGACGCGCACGGAGACGTCCCCCGCTGGTGATCTCGTGACGACGATCGAGGTGGAGACGACGACGGAGACGGAGGCCAAGGGCGGTGCCAAGAGCATGACGGTAGAGACGGAGACCACGACGGAGACCGCCACCGAGACGGCTGCGACGACGTCGAGCATCGCTTCGACGGCGGGCATGACGGCAATCAGCTCGACTGAGGAGGCTGGCGCGGCGCCCGGCGAGACGGTGAAGACGGAGGTATTCCGCTCGGAGGAAGCCGACGGCAGCATCGTGACCAAGACGGTGCGCACGACGACGCGCACGGAGACGTCCCCCGCTGGTGATCTCGTGACGACGATCGAGGTGGAGACGACGACGGAGACGGAGGCCAAGGGCGGTGCCAAGAGCATGACGGTAGAGACGGAGACCACGACGGAGACCGCCACCGAGACGGCTGCGACGACGTCGAGCATCGCTTCGACGGCGGGCATGACGGCAATCAGCTCGACTGAGGAGGCTGGCGCGGCGCCCGGCGAGACGGTGAAGACGGAGGTATTCCGCTCGGAGGAAGCCGACGGCAGCATCGTGACCAAGACGGTGCGCACGACGACGCGCACGGAGACGTCCCCCGCTGGTGATCTCGTGACGACGATCGAGGTGGAGACGACGACGGAGACGGAGGCCAAGGGCGGTGCCAAGAGCATGACGGTAGAGACGGAGACCACGACGGAGACCGCCACCGAGACGGCTGCGACGACGTCGAGCATCGCTTCGACGGCGGGCATGACGGCAATCAGCTCGACTGAGGAGGCTGGCGCGGCGCCCGGCGAGACGGTGAAGACGGAGGTATTCCGCTCGGAGGAAGCCGACGGCAGCATCGTGACCAAGACGGTGCGCACGACGACGCGCACGGAGACGTCCCCCGCTGGTGATCTCGTGACGACGATCGAGGTGGAGACGATGGTGGAAACTGAAGTCCCAGTCGAAGAAGACGTTGATACGTCTGCAACAGAAGAGAAGGCTGTTGACGAACCGAACTGGTTTATGTCATTGTTCACACCTGCCAAACCGAAGGAAGCGGATAAACCTTTGTCCAACGATGGGTCTACAAGGATTTCCCCTCACGTTCAAAAGGAGATAGCAAGCTTTGCAAGCACGAAGATGGTCGCTGCCAAGCCTACCATTACAAAGCAAACGTCCACTAAGCTGCTGAAACATCCCAACAATACCCCTAGGGTAATCGCACGGAACAACTCAACCGAAGTGGACGAGACCGAGGAGGTGCCGTCCACGAGCGAGGTGACGGTCGAGACGACTGAGACGACCGAGACGACCGAGATCGTGGAGGAGACTGTGGACGAGACCGAGGTGACGGAGGGCAAGAAGCCCAAGTCGAAGAAGCACCGCAAGCCGAAGCGCAAGCCGACTGCGGGCACGACCGAGGACGAGACCACGGAGGAGACCACGGAGGTGACGGAAGTGACCACCGAGACGGTCGAGACGACCGACGTCAAGCCGGAGGAGACGACGGAAGTGACGGAGGTGACGGAAGTGACCACCACTGAGACGACCGAGGAGGTGCCGTCCACGAGCGAGGTGACGGTCGAGACGACTGAGACGACCGAGACGACCGAGATCGTGGAGGAGACTGTGGACGAGACCGAGGTGACGGAGGGCAAGAAGCCCAAGTCGAAGAAGCACCGCAAGCCGAAGCGCAAGCCGACTGCGGGCACGACCGAGGACGAGACCACGGAGGAGACCACGGAGGTGACGGAAGTGACCACCGAGACGGTCGAGACGACCGACGTCAAGCCGGAGGAGACGACGGAAGTGACGGAGGTGACGGAAGTGACCACCACTGAGACGACCGAGGAGGTGCCGTCCACGAGCGAGGTGACGGTCGAGACGACTGAGACGACCGAGACGACCGAGATCGTGGAGGAGACTGTGGACGAGACCGAGGTGACGGAGGGCAAGAAGCCCAAGTCGAAGAAGCACCGCAAGCCGAAGCGCAAGCCGACTGCGGGCACGACCGAGGACGAGACCACGGAGGAGACCACGGAGGTGACGGAAGTGACCACCGAGACGGTCGAGACGACCGACGTCAAGCCGGAGGAGACGACGGAAGTGACGGAGGTGACGGAAGTGACCACCACTGAGACGACCGAGGAGGTGCCGTCCACGAGCGAGGTGACGGTCGAGACGACTGAGACGACCGAGACGACCGAGATCGTGGAGGAGACTGTGGACGAGACCGAGGTGACGGAGGGCAAGAAGCCCAAGTCGAAGAAGCACCGCAAGCCGAAGCGCAAGCCGACTGCGGGCACGACCGAGGACGAGACCACGGAGGAGACCACGGAGGTGACGGAAGTGACCACCGAGACGGTCGAGACGACCGACGTCAAGCCGGAGGAGACGACGGAAGTGACGGAGGTGACGGAAGTGACCACCACTGAGACGACCGAGGAGGTGCCGTCCACGAGCGAGGTGACGGTCGAGACGACTGAGACGACCGAGACGACCGAGATCGTGGAGGAGACTGTGGACGAGACCGAGGTGACGGAGGGCAAGAAGCCCAAGTCGAAGAAGCACCGCAAGCCGAAGCGCAAGCCGACTGCGGGCACGACCGAGGACGAGACCACGGAGGAGACCACGGAGGTGACGGAAGTGACCACCGAGACGGTCGAGACGACCGACGTCAAGCCGGAGGAGACGACGGAAGTGACGGAGGTGACGGAAGTGACCACCACTGAGACGACCGAGGAGGTGCCGTCCACGAGCGAGGTGACGGTCGAGACGACTGAGACGACCGAGACGACCGAGATCGTGGAGGAGACTGTGGACGAGACCGAGGTGACGGAGGGCAAGAAGCCCAAGTCGAAGAAGCACCGCAAGCCGAAGCGCAAGCCGACTGCGGGCACGACCGAGGACGAGACCACGGAGGAGACCACGGAGGTGACGGAAGTGACCACCGAGACGGTCGAGACGACCGACGTCAAGCCGGAGGAGACGACGGAAGTGACGGAGGTGACGGAAGTGACCACCACTGAGACGACCGAGGAGGTGCCGTCCACGAGCGAGGTGACGGTCGAGACGACTGAGACGACCGAGACGACCGAGATCGTGGAGGAGACTGTGGACGAGACCGAGGTGACGGAGGGCAAGAAGCCCAAGTCGAAGAAGCACCGCAAGCCGAAGCGCAAGCCGACTGCGGGCACGACCGAGGACGAGACCACGGAGGAGACCACGGAGGTGACGGAAGTGACCACCGAGACGGTCGAGACGACCGACGTCAAGCCGGAGGAGACGACGGAAGTGACGGAGGTGACGGAAGTGACCACCACTGAGACGACCGAGGAGGTGCCGTCCACGAGCGAGGTGACGGTCGAGACGACTGAGACGACCGAGACGACCGAGATCGTGGAGGAGACTGTGGACGAGACCGAGGTGACGGAGGGCAAGAAGCCCAAGTCGAAGAAGCACCGCAAGCCGAAGCGCAAGCCGACTGCGGGCACGACCGAGGACGAGACCACGGAGGAGACCACGGAGGTGACGGAAGTGACCACCGAGACGGTCGAGACGACCGACGTCAAGCCGGAGGAGACGACGGAAGTGACGGAGGTGACGGAAGTGACCACCACTGAGACGACCGAGGAGGTCGACGATAGTAGTGTCACGAGCGCGACCACCACGAGCACGTCCGCTTCGGACGCGACTCTGGTGAGCTCGTCTACCAAGGAGGAGACCGACGAGGACGGCGCTGCAGGTGCGACGGTGAAGACTGAGGTATTCCGCACGGTCGGATCCAACGGAAGCGTGATCACGAAGACGGTTCGCACGACGATCCGCAAGGTGACCACCTCCAGCGGCCTGTTGAAGCGCATGATCGAGGTACAGACGACGACGATGACGAAGACTGTGGCCGGCGAGACAAGCACGACTGTGGAGACGGAGACTCGCGAGGAGGTCGACGACAGTAGTGTCACGAGCGCGACCACCACGAGCACGTCCGCTTCGGACGCGACTCTGGTGAGCTCGTCTACCAAGGAGGAGACCGACGAGGACGGCGCTGCAGGTGCGACGGTGAAGACTGAGGTGTTCCGCACGGTCGGATCCAACGGAAGCGTGATCACGAAGACGGTTCGCACGACGATCCGCAAGGTGACCACCTCCAGCGGCCTGTTGAAGCGCATGATCGAGGTACAGACGACGACGATGACGAAGACTGTGGCCGGCGAGACAAGCACGACTGTGGAGACGGAGACTCGCGAGGAGGTCGACGACAGTAGTGTCACGAGCGCGACCACCACGAGCACGTCCGCTTCGGACGCGACTCTGGTGAGCTCGTCTACCAAGGAGGAGACCGACGAGGACGGCGCTGCAGGTGCGACGGTGAAGACTGAGGTATTCCGCACGGTCGGATCCAACGGAAGCGTGATCACGAAGACGGTTCGCACGACGATCCGCAAGGTGACCACCTCCAGCGGCCTGTTGAAGCGCATGATCGAGGTACAGACGACGACGATGACGAAGACTGTGGCCGGCGAGACAAGCACGACTGTGGAGACGGAGACTCGCGAGGAGGTCGACGACAGTAGTGTCACGAGCGCGACCACCACGAGCACGTCCGCTTCGGACGCGACTCTGGTGAGCTCGTCTACCAAGGAGGAGACCGACGAGGACGGCGCTGCAGGTGCGACGGTGAAGACTGAGGTATTCCGCACGGTCGGATCCAACGGAAGCGTGATCACGAAGACGGTTCGCACGACGATCCGCAAGGTGACCACCTCCAGCGGCCTGTTGAAGCGCATGATCGAGGTACAGACGACGACGATGACGAAGACTGTGGCCGGCGAGACAAGCACGACTGTGGAGACGGAGACTCGCGAGGAGGTCGACGACAGTAGTGTCACGAGCGCGACCACCACGAGCACGTCCGCTTCGGACGCGACTCTGGTGAGCTCGTCTACCAAGGAGGAGACCGACGAGGACGGCGCTGCAGGTGCGACGGTGAAGACTGAGGTGTTCCGCACGGTCGGATCCAACGGAAGCGTGATCACGAAGACGGTTCGCACGACGATCCGCAAGGTGACCACCTCCAGCGGCCTGTTGAAGCGCATGATCGAGGTACAGACGACGACGATGACGAAGACTGTGGCCGGCGAGACAAGCACGACTGTGGAGACGGAGACTCGCGAGGAGGTCGACGACAGTAGTGTCACGAGCGCGACCACCACGAGCACGTCCGCTTCGGACGCGACTCTGGTGAGCTCGTCTACCAAGGAGGAGACCGACGAGGACGGCGCTGCAGGTGCGACGGTGAAGACTGAGGTATTCCGCACGGTCGGATCCAACGGAAGCGTGATCACGAAGACGGTTCGCACGACGATCCGCAAGGTGACCACCTCCAGCGGCCTGTTGAAGCGCATGATCGAGGTACAGACGACGACGATGACGAAGACTGTGGCCGGCGAGACAAGCACGACTGTGGAGACGGAGACTCGCGAGGAGGTCGACGACAGTAGTGTCACGAGCGCGACCACCACGAGCACGTCCGCTTCGGACTGCGACTCTGGTGAGCTCGTCTACCAAGGAGGAGACCGACGAGGACGGCGCTGCAGGTGCGACGGTGAAGACTGAGGTATTCCGCACGGTCGGATCCAACGGAAGCGTGATCACGAAGACGGTTCGCACGACGATCCGCAAGGTGACCACCTCCAGCGGCCTGTTGAAGCGCATGATCGAGGTACAGACGACGACGATGACGAAGACTGTGGCCGGCGAGACAAGCACGACTGTGGAGACGGAGACTCGCGAGGAGGTCGACGACAGTAGTGTCACGAGCGCGACCACCACGAGCACGTCCGCTTCGGACGCGACTCTGGTGAGCTCGTCTACCAAGGAGGAGACCGACGAGGACGGCGCTGCAGGTGCGACGGTGAAGACTGAGGTATTCCGCACGGTCGGATCCAACGGAAGCGTGATCACGAAGACGGTTCGCACGACGATCCGCAAGGTGACCACCTCCAGCGGCCTGTTGAAGCGCATGATCGAGGTACAGACGACGACGATGACGAAGACTGTGGCCGGCGAGACAAGCACGACTGTGGAGACGGAGACTCGCGAGGAGGTCGACGACAGTAGTGTCACGAGCGCGACCACCACGAGCACGTCCGCTTCGGACGCGACTCTGGTGAGCTCGTCTACCAAGGAGGAGACCGACGAGGACGGCGCTGCAGGTGCGACGGTGAAGACTGAGGTATTCCGCACGGTCGGATCCAACGGAAGCGTGATCACGAAGACGGTTCGCACGACGATCCGCAAGGTGACCACCTCCAGCGGCCTGTTGAAGCGCATGATCGAGGTACAGACGACGACGATGACGAAGACTGTGGCCGGCGAGACAAGCACGACTGTGGAGACGGAGACTCGCGAGGAGGTCGACGACAGTAGTGTCACGAGCGCGACCACCACGAGCACGTCCGCTTCGGACGCGACTCTGGTGAGCTCGTCTACCAAGGAGGAGACCGACGAGGACGGCGCTGCAGGTGCGACGGTGAAGACTGAGGTATTCCGCACGGTCGGATCCAACGGAAGCGTGATCACGAAGACGGTTCGCACGACGATCCGCAAGGTGACCACCTCCAGCGGCCTGTTGAAGCGCATGATCGAGGTACAGACGACGACGATGACGAAGACTGTGGCCGGCGAGACAAGCACGACTGTGGAGACGGAGACTCGCGAGGAGGTCGACGACAGTAGTGTCACGAGCGCGACCACCACGAGCACGTCCGCTTCGGACGCGACTCTGGTGAGCTCGTCTACCAAGGAGGAGACCGACGAGGACGGTGCTGCAGGTGCGACGGTGAAGACTGAGGTATTCCGCACGGTCGGATCCAACGGAAGCGTGATCACGAAGACGGTTCGCACGACGATCCGCAAGGTGACCACCTCCAGCGGCCTGTTGAAGCGCATGATCGAGGTACAGACGACGACGATGACGAAGACTGTGGCCGGCGAGACAAGCACGACTGTGGAGACGGAGACTCGCGAGGAGGTCGACGACAGTAGTGTCACGAGCGCGACCACCACGAGCACGTCCGCTTCGGACGCGACTCTGGTGAGCTCGTCTACCAAGGAGGAGACCGACGAGGACGGCGCTGCAGGTGCGACGGTGAAGACTGAGGTATTCCGCACGGTCGGATCCAACGGAAGCGTGATCACGAAGACGGTTCGCACGACGATCCGCAAGGTGACCACCTCCAGCGGCCTGTTGAAGCGCATGATCGAGGTACAGACGACGACGATGACGAAGACTGTGGCCGGCGAGACAAGCACGACTGTGGAGACGGAGACTCGCGAGGAGGTCGACGACAGTAGTGTCACGAGCGCGACCACCACGAGCACGTCCGCTTCGGACGCGACTCTGGTGAGCTCGTCTACCAAGGAGGAGACCGACGAGGACGGCGCTGCAGGTGCGACGGTGAAGACTGAGGTATTCCGCACGGTCGGATCCAACGGAAGCGTGATCACGAAGACGGTTCGCACGACGATCCGCAAGGTGACCACCTCCAGCGGCCTGTTGAAGCGCATGATCGAGGTACAGACGACGACGATGACGAAGACTGTGGCCGGCGAGACAAGCACGACTGTGGAGACGGAGTCTCGCGAGGAGAATGATGAAGCCGATGTCGGCATGATTAGTATCGCGGTGGTTATTGGAACGGATGGGTCTAAACGTAGTGTCGCTACGTCGACGTGGGAAGACAAGTCCGCATCGGTTGCTGTGAGAACAGGCAAGGGTTCTGCTTGGTGGAACATGAAGCGTCGTCGTCTTGTCAAGACATGGCTTCCTCAGTTTGTGTCGTACGTGCAGAAGCGCGGCCGAAGCCTGTCGAAGACTATGCCGAGGAAGGAACTGCTCAACTTTGCCCGCGATTTCTGCGACCAGAACTTTGTGAGCTTTGAAGATGGTTTCTTCAACGCAGGCACGTACGAAGAAAAGCGTGCTACCTGGACGATTGCTCGCTCACTGTCGTTCCACTACCCCGGCGTCGCTGTTCAGCAGCTTGGCCTCGGTGTAGGCAAGTTCCAGCGCACGCTGTTGATTGACGAGGTGTGCCACGCTCGAGTTGGCCATGACGGGACACCTTTGATGGAAGTGGAGTTTGTGCTTTCGGCGCTCCAGGTTGTGCCGAAGAAGTGCGCGTACTACGAGGATGTTCTGATCCTGGAGAATGGCGAAGTACTGTTCCACGGCACTGGCGAGTCGCTCATCGCGTACTTCCAGGAGCTCGGCTTTGTGTGTGCTCCGGGTGTGAACGTGTCCGACTACTTGCTGAACCTGACCGAGGAGCAGCAGGTGCACCACCAGGTCACCATGATCCAAGGTTTCAACAACCAGCGGCAACTGCGTCGCAGTCGGCTATTCTCTGGTATGATGAAGTTTGCCGACGACATGGTGCTCATCACGGGTGGTCCTGGAGCTGGCATGTCGTCCCGAACCAGCACTCCGGTGGCCAGTCCGGCGCGCAGTGGCTCGACGGCCAGGCTGAGCACGTCGTACTCGCCTCTACGTCGCCAGCTCAAGCACCGATTCGCGCAAGGATCTCCGGCCAGGTCGCCGATCGGATCCCCGATGAGTTCTGCTGCTGGCTTCGTATCGCCGCAGACTACGAGCGCGACGAAGAACATGAAGATCACGGCGTACTCGTCCCCAGAGTCGAGCAAGACGACCAAGTCTGCGAGTGGCGGCTTCACGTCGCCTCCTGTTGCGAAGGTGACGCGCGAAGGCACAACGACGACGACTTCGTACTCGTCACCCGTGACGACCAAGACGACTGCGGGCCCGACCACGTCTCGCAAGATCACCATCGAAGGAGACTTCACCGTTATCACGACGGAGGTCACGTCGCCCCGCGGCACCAAGCGAGTGTCCACAGCGCGCCACCCCACCAAAAGCGGCCCCACCACCACCGCCGCCTAAGCTCTGCATGTCGTAGCTAACTACATGTAGCTAACAACCTGCATATTGTACATTCAACAAATACATTTTCTCACATGTCAAAGTTGCCTTTGCACCGGATGTAGCCATCTCTACTGCTTGGGGTAGCGTACACACCTTTTTCATAATTCAAATCGGCGTCAGATTCAGATAAACCGGCCACATGACGAGCGGCAATGGACTGCGCTCGCAGCAGCAGGAGGCAGAGCGCAAGGAGCGCCTGATCATGGACCTCAAAATGGAGGTAACGCACCTGCGCAGGCGGCTGCAACAGCGTGTGGGCGGCGACGCGACGGCGGCGGAGCTTGAGGACGAGGCCTTCGTGCTGCAGTCGGACCTGGGCAAAGCGCAGGCAGCCGCTAAGGCGCGCGAGGCGGAGATGCAGTTGCTCACTGCAAAGCACGAAAAGGCCATACGTGACCTGATGCGGGTGGATGAGTTCTGGCAGCTGAGCAAGCAACAGACGCGGCTGGCGCAGGACGCACAGCAGGCTGCGGAGCGGCGGCTCGAGCACGCGGCTCAACGAGGCGAAGCGCTGCAGGAGCAGCTCCAGGCGGCCAGTGACAGGGAGACGACGCTCGCGGACAGGCTGGATGCTCTCGATCAGGAGAAGCAGCAGGCGCAGCACCAGAGAGACGCGCGCGCCGCGGAGGCACAGCGCAGAGAGCTGCAGGTGCACGAACTAAGGGCCCAGCTCGAGGCGACGAGGCAGAGTCTGGAGACGCAGATGAAGGAACAGGAGGGCGCAACGAGAGAAGACGTGAGGAGGCTGCAGGACCAGCTTCAGAAGGCGCAGGAGAGCGCGGCGGCGCTGAGAGGAGAGGTCCATGCCAGGCAACAGGAGGCGGCCACTGTCGACGCAGAGCTGAGGGACGTGAAGGACGCTGAGGCGGCTGTGAAGCAGAGACTCGTGAAGCTCACGGAGGATCATGCGATGCTGCGTGTGCACTTGGAATCGGCGAAGCAGGTGGCAGTGGAGAGTACGGCGAGAGCCACGCAGGCTGAGATGGAGAATGACAGCATGAGGAGGGAGCTGGAGGAACGCAACGACGTGCTGAGCGATAAAGAGCAGGTGATACTGGCTCTGGAACAGGAGCTCGTTCAAAAACAGAACTCTATAGAGGAGGAGGTGGCTAGAAAGAAGCAGGCTGTTGGGGAGACGGAACAGCGCTTGACGACAGAGTGCCAGGAAATGCTGCAAGCTCAGGAGGAGACGTGGAGTTGTCGGGAGAAGGTCCTGCAAGGTCAAGTAGAGGCCTACAAACAGGAAGTGGCGTGTATACAGGCGTTTCATGTGGAGTTGATGCACCTACTGCAGCCTGCAGAGAATGACGTTAAATCGGAGCAAGTTGAATACGTCGAGTCTACCAAGCTCCAAGCGCTTGTAGAGCAGGCGGTCAACGAACGAGAGACCCTCACAACGAAACTCGAGCAGACGAAGGTGAATTTTACCGCTACAAAACGACAGCTCGGTTCTCAGAAGCAGCTCGAGGCTGATAACTCAAGACTACGTGCCAAGTACGAAAAGGCAAAGCAGGTAATGGAGCGCATGACAACACGAACACAGAAGAGTTTATCTTCAGTCCCTTCATTACCAGGGCGATCAATTGGTCACGACAGCAGTAGCGCAGGAGCGGTGGCACCAATCGTGAAGCGAAAGCTGGAGACAGGCGGAGGCATCGATGCTGTTAGGATGACACCTCGCAAGGCGCAACGCTCAAGGCACGTGTATGTGGCCTCTCGGTATCTTAGTAGTCCGTCCAAGCGCTGAAGCAAACACAAGACACGGAGGAATCTCTTTCCTTTTGGTATACTAGCTCTTCATAATTCTTAAAATCAGACAAACTGGAAGCAAGTCGTCCTCGTAAGTTGCTCACAAAGAAACTCTGGCAATAACTACTCTTGAGACAACGCCAAGTGCACAGGAAGAGATCACAACTCTTGCTTCTCCGCCGAGAAAGGCTCGTCGTCCTGCTGATTCTGGTGCAGTGACCAGCCAGGCACGCTCTTCTGGTCTTTCACACGCAGCCGAATGCTTTCAAAGCACTGGAAGGCCTCAGAGGGCTGGATCTCGCCGTCCACGATGACCGCAGAGGCTGTGTCCTTTGCGCTGAGGTAGCACGGCACGTACTCGTTCACTTGGCCAAACGTTACAAGTACGCCGCCATTGCTAAGCTGCTGCGGGAAACGCTTCGGGCAAGCTTGAGCGTGCTGCTGCTGTACGCCGCCCCAGTAGGGCGCCCAGGCCACCGAGCCGCCCTCCTCTAGGTTCTGTCCGTCAATTGCGACCTACCGTTTGTTCAATGCCGTCGATCGCCCACATCCAAAATGCAAAAATACAGTTAGCCCTTGGAGACAACACTCGACTATCACTGCAGCAACTACACTGTACTTACGAAAATGCTTTCGTTGGCGAAGGCAAAGGTGGGGTCCAACGAGAAGATCTCGACGGCCGCGCGCTGCTGGATCTTGACCTCCGTCGCCACATTAAAGGCCACGTAGCTCGCAGCAGTCAGCAGCACGAGCGTCTTCGCCCACACACGGTGGAAACAGGTCAGCGTCATCGCCATACCCGCCACCAACGCCGCCAGTTCTCGCACCACGGGCGCATCGAGACTCGCCACAAGGGTCCACACGTCCTCATCCAACCGTCTCAACGGGGCGGTCGGATCCTTGCCCAGTGACAGCGCCTCCACAACAGCCTGTACGACCCCGCTTCCTCCTTGCAGCAGTCTCTCCGCACATTGCACAGGTGGCTCCACCTGCACCTGTCTCCAGTTCACACTCAGAACCCCCACACTGCACGACGCTCCGTACAGCGCCAGCGCCGCCACGCCCAGCGTCACTACGTTCAGTAGCACTTTGCTCAGCGTGCCGGCCAGTCGCAGACTCTGCAGTGGCCACAGTTGCCCATCCGCGCGAGGCAGCGACGCGTACAGCAGCAGCGGCGCCACCGCCAGCACGGCCAGCGTCCAGCCCACGTTCTGCAGCAAACTACCGCCTGCCACCCACCGCTGGGCGAAGGACAGCGTTGGTTGCACTTGCGGCCTCTCCAGCCAGTCAGCTTCGTCGTCCTCGGACTCCTCCGAGTCGGAATGCCACGCGTCGGCGTCCTCGTCCTCGCTGGCCTCCGAGTTCTCCTCCTCCAGGTCGTCCCAGCCGCGCTGCGACGCGTCAGCCGCCAGCAGCGCGTCGATCTGCTCGTCCTTGGTCTGGATGTACGCGTCGTTCCACTTGTCGTCGATGAACACGGGCTGGTTGGCCGCCTTGGAGCGCGACCGCGTCAGCATCTTGAGCCCTTTAAGTGGCAGAATGGGGACTTTTCAAACGGTTTGAACGCCGCATACATCAATCAAATACAAATCGCTAACAAGTCTTTGTACACAAAAGTCTTCACCATAAGTACGTCAGCGGAAGAAGCTGCGCAGGTCGTCCAGGTTGAGCCGCTCGCTGCGCCGCTCGTCATGCGGCTTGGCAGCGACTAGCACATGCTTGGCCAGCTTCTCTTTGCGCTGCTGCAGCTGCAAAATCATGTCTTCCACCGTGTCTTCCACCACGTAGCGCTTCACGATCACGTCCTGGGTCTGGCCCAGGCGGTGCACTCGGTCCACGGCCTGGTCCTCCACGCCAGGGTTCCACCACGGATCGAGTAGGATCACGACGGACGCGCACGTAAGGTTGAGCCCCACACCGCCGGCTTTCAGACTGATGACGAGCACCTCGACGCTCGGGTCCTTCTCGAACTTGGCCAGCACGCGCTCGCGTGCCTCCTGGGTTAGCCCACCGTTGAACGTGCAGTGCGAGAACCCGTGGCGAGTCAGCAGCTGCGACACCATGTCCAGCATCGACGTCCACTGCGAGAACACCACCACTTTGCGCTTGTGCTCGGAAGACTCCGCGTTGGCGTTCTCCATCTTGATGGTCTTCAGATCGCGGAGCAACTGCTGCAGCTTGGAACTTTCGAAGCCCGTACCATCGTCGTCGCCTGCAAGTTTGTCTCTCTGCTCGTGGCTGCTGTTAGGCGAGCTGGCAGCCTTCTTGTCGTCGTCTTGCGCTTTGGAGGCGGCAGGAGGGGGCAGCTTGAACACCTTCGCCATGTCCACCACAGTTCGGCACACGGGGCAGCCGTTCTCAGGGTCGTTGCCGAGACTATCGCGCAGGCACTGGTCGCACAAGACGTGGGCGCATGGGGTCAGCACGGCATGCTGCGGTGGGTCTAAGCAGATTGGGCACTCTTGCGACTCTAAGCCGTCTTCGACCTGAGCTATCACGCTTTGAATGTAAGATGCAGTCAAGCCACCTGACGAGCTGCTGTCTCTATCGTCGGAGCAGCCCCCCTTTTCAAGGAGCTGGGTGCGGTTGCAGGCTTGCATGTCCTTTTGCAGTTGCGCAGCAATCCGTTGATAGTACGCCTCGGAGCTCTCGTTTTGTTGGGGCTGGAAGGCTGATCGGGTGGAAGTTGCTGCACCTGGGTCTCCACTCGTGTCGTCGGGCTTCAGTGCCTGCTCGAAATCTTTTCCGAGCGCAAGCAATGGGTGGTCGCATGCTTGTCGGAGTCGTAGCAACAGAGCGAAGATGGCCACGTAGCTCGTCATCGCCGAGCCACTTGCCACGAATCCGTTGAACTCCGCTCTGCTTTTATCGTACACAGCTTGATAGAAAGCACGTTCGTCAGGAGAGAACTCAAGTTTCACCAACTCCACGTGCTTTGGTGGCAGCTGCACGATCATCTTGCCCTGCTTGTCTCGCGAGTGCTTTGTGCGTCGGAGCAACATCGGCGTGAGAATCGCCTTCAGGCGGCCTAGCGCGTTGACGTCATCGCCATCCTCGTACGGCTTGGTAATAACTCTCTTCCACCACGCAACTCGAGACCATGGCTGGTACTGGAGGAAGCAGAGGAGCGAGAACATGTCATCAAGAGTGTTCTGGATGGGCGTCCCAGTCAGACACCAACGATGGGTTGCTTTCGTAGCGGAGCACGCCTTGAAGTACCCTGTGGCTCTATTCTTGATGCTGTGGGCTTCGTCAAGAATGACACGGTTCCATTCGGTCGTCGTGAGGAGGCCATGCTTTCCGAACTCTGCTGATAGCACTCCGTACGTGGTTAGCACCAAGTCACTCTTGCTGAACGACCCCGCCGACAAGCCAGTGCCGGTGTCACGATCGTCGCCGTAGTAAACATGAACACTCAGCGTGTTTGGAAGGAAGCGTTGTTGCGCTTCATTCTTCCACTGGTGGAGCAAGCTTAAAGGGCACACCACCAAGGTCTTGCCCGTCAACCTCCGTTTGCCACGAGGAGGTGAGTCATCACAGTCTTCTGCAGACTTTTCTTCCCCGACGTACTTTTGGTATGCGATCAGAGAAAGCATCATCATCGTTTTACCTGCAAGTACACAGCAGTTTGTTAGCCCTGCACTCGTTTTCGATGGCAAAGTTCGCCGAATTTGCTACGTGCTGACTTACCCATTCCCATGTCGTCCGCCAAAATTCCTCCTAGGCAGGGCGCGGGAGGGTCAGGTCGAGTCAACGACGCACTCTTCTCGAACGGGTTGACAAAGTATGAACTACTAGACCGAAAGTGACGCTCCTCCCACATCTGAAATGGCACCAACACGGTTAGCAGCAACACAAATTTGCGACTCATGACAACTTACCGGGTCATGGCTCTCTTGCTCATTCACGCCGTTCTTCAGCTGGTCTTCTCGCCACAGCATCCATCTCAGAGCCTGTTTTTGGTGCTCTCGCAGCTCGATCGCGTTCAGATGCTGCACGAGATGCTCCGACGGATCCGCATCCGAGCCACCTGCCGTATTCTCGAGATCGCTTGCAACGCACTCCGAGAACAAGGTATCCAAGTCCTCCGGGTTCACTTGAGACGACGGGTCTTCCTCCGTTGGGCGAGTTGCTAATGCATCCAAAGTCGGAGCTTCCGCGCCGTTCACCATCTGCAGTAAGCTGTAAAGTGCATCCGAGAGGTGGAAGTTCGCATGGCCTTCCTTGAACACATCGAACGCCTTAACGCTCACGTAGACAAACACGCTCACCTGCACAACCCCATACACCAATCAATAAACTGTCCCAACAACCAATTACCATCCAGTGCGTACATCAAAGGACGCGAACATGTGCGACGACACTGGTGGCGCTTCACAGACGCCTGCCAGCTTCACCAACCCGCTCTTCATGAGCGGATGCAGCAGCATCTCCATGTTTCTCTCTAGTCGTCCGATCTGCGTGTGCTGCAGCGTCGCAATCCTCACAATTCCTCCTGAAGCCGTCGAACTCGACAGTCCTGGTCTCAGCCTTTTCTTGCCTGCATTTTCTGCCTGCAGCAGCAGTTCATCCCCCGTTCGGAGCTCGACGCCCTGGCGGTTCACTGCGGCCTGCATGGAGCTCTTGCCCAGCACGCGGAATGGCTGGTCCACGGTCTGCAGCTTGTCCAGCACCTGTTGCAGCTTTTGATTGACCTCCTCGTCCTTCTGCGCGGCGTTGTCCTGCGTGGCCAGGCGCTCAAAGTGCGCGGAGGCGGCTACTGGGACACTGAAGCAATTGCGCTGCAGCAGCGCCATCAAGTTAGCGGGCGACAGGTCGATGCCCAGCTCCTGCAGCTGCCGCAGCTTCTTCTGCACGCGCTGCTGCTCCTGCGCCGCGGAGCTGCCAACGCTAAAGAGCAGCGATGGGCTCTGCGTCTTGGACTGCGTCTTCTTCGCAGCTGGAGACGAAGTTGCAAAGGGTCGGGCGGTCGTGCACATAGCGCATTGGCGCACAAGCGCCGCGTTCTCGAACGTGCAGCGGGAGCAGCTCCAGCTCGCCATTATTGCCGAAATGGTCTTACCCGCCAAAAATGAGAACACAATATTTGAGTGGGACTATTTGGGCTATTACATTCAATTCTGCTGGTCCAGTCACTATTTCCATCAGGATGCTGGCCGCAAGTCGCCGAGCAGGAGCTGCGCGCGTGTGCGCGGCCGCGCGCTTCCAGTCCAGCGCGAATGCGTCGAAGGTACAGGTGCAAGTGAACAGCTCGCGTCTGCCGCGCGACGGCCCGGGGCTGGGCGACTTCCTGCGCGAGTCGCAGGGCCACGCGCACACGGCCGAAGCGGCTCTGGAGCCCAGCGAAATGAACTTCCCCAGCAACGTGCGGTCGCTGCAGGAGCTGGAGGAGATGGCGCCGCGCCGCTCCTTCTTCATCGAGACGTACGGCTGCCAGATGAACTCGGCCGACTCGGAGATCGTGCGCGCCATCCTGCTGGAAGGCGGCTACGCGCCGGCAGCCGCGGCCGACGCCGCCGACGTGGTGCTGATCAACACGTGCGCCGTGCGTGACAACGCTGAGGCCAAAATATGGAACCGACTGGAGCAGCTGCGTCAGGTGAAAGCCAAGCTCCTGCGCAGGAAGCAGAAGACGGTGCCCACCGTGGGCGTGCTGGGCTGCATGGCTGAGAGACTCAAGACCAAGCTGCTCGAGTCGGACAAGATGGTGGACGTGGTGGTGGGGCCCGATGCATACCGTGACATCCCCAACCTGCTGCGTGTCGTGCACGGCAGCGGCGAGGCCGCAGTCAACGTGCAGCTCTCACTGGACGAGACGTATGCCGACATCGCCCCCGTGCGCGCCGACCCACACAGCCCGTCGGCGTTCGTGTCCATCATGCGTGGGTGCAACAACATGTGCTCATACTGCATCGTCCCGTTCACGCGCGGGCGTGAACGTAGTCGTGTTATCAGCTCCATCGTCGACGAGGTGCGGGCGCTGAGTGACCAGGGCGTGAAGGAGGTGGTGCTGCTGGGCCAGAATGTCAACTCGTATCACGACAAGAAGTCGGAGGGTGCGGCTGAAAACGGGCGTGGCTACGTTTCGTCCGCAGGCTTCAGCAACATGTTCCGCTCCCGTGATGCGCCAGGCTTCCGCTTCGCTGACCTGCTGGACGAAGTGTCGCGCGTAGACCCGGAAATGCGCCTGCGTTTCACGTCGCCTCACCCGAAGGACTTCCCGAATGAAGTGCTGGACCTCGTGAACGAGCGCCCGAATATCTGCAAGCAGATCCACATGCCGGCTCAGAGTGGCAGCACCACACTGCTGGAACGCATGCGGCGTGGGTACTCACGCGAGGCCTACCTTGCGCTGGTGGACAACATGCGTACCCGTATTCCTGGCGTGGCCATCTCCTCTGATTTCATCGCTGGTTTCTGTGGCGAAACTGAGGAGGAACACGCCGACACGATCTCGTTGATGCGTCAGGTGTGCTACGACCAGGCGTTCATGTTCGCGTACTCGGTTCGAGCCCGTACGCACGCCGCCCACCGGATGGATGACGATGTGCCCCAAGAGGACAAGCTGCGTCGTCTGCGTGAAGTCATTGACACTTTCAGCGAGGTGGTCACGTGCAAGAACCACGTCGAGGACTCGGACCGCCTGCACGTCGTACTGGTGCAAGGTCCGAGCCGCCGCTCCACGGACGAAGACCCGAGACTCACAGGTCTCACGGACACCAGCAAGCGTTGTGTGTTCCCTAACCAAGAAATGCCAGGTTCGCTGCGAGCCTTCACGAAGCAGGCAGGTGAGCTGGCGTCGCAGTTTCTTCCGCTGCCGAGTGTCAGCTCGGATAGCATTCGCGCTGCTCCGGGTGACTACGTGCTAGTGCGCGTTCGTGAAGCAGGCCGTCACACTCTGCACGCTACTCCTGTGGCACGAACTACTCTGCAAGAGGTGGCGAAACTTGTACCATCAGCGCTGCTCGGCGCCAGACCGCACTCACTCGAGGCTCTGGAGCTATAGGTATTAGACACACTACATTTTTGCAATTGGACAAAACAGCTTCTGTAGCAGCAAAAAGAAGCACGTATTTTCCAACTCGATGCTGTCTCAAGCTCCAGTCATATCTGCCATCTACTGGGCCGCAACGGCGCTTTTAGCAGCTTCCGCGGCGCGCTTCTGCATGTCCATCTGCATGCTCGAGATCTGCAAACAAGGCACCCCTTATTAGCGTCAAGAGCTCCCCACACCAGTGCCCAGCCAACAGCTTCTCGTACGTTGGAACGGATGCCGATGGCCTCCTTCTCCTTGTTCTCGATCTTGGTGTTCACCTTGCTCCTGTAGGCCAGCAGACAGCACAATGTCAGCTAAGAGCCTTCCCCACAGCCTGTAGCCACCCCTCACAGCTCGTTGTTGATGAACTCGAGGCGCTTGTTGACGTTGGTCTTGGCCTCGTCCGCGTCCTGCTTAAGTAGCACAGGACCCACGAGTTTGTAGACTCTGGCCTCGTCGTCTAGCAGCTCCAGCTCCGTCTTCACCATGCCGTTCTCGTTGGCCTGTTGCGCGTACGTCTGGCGTTGCGACGCCAGCACTTGCACCTCTGTAGTCGACAAGAACTGGATCAGCAATTGTGAATGATGTCTACGCTATTGAGACCCAGAGACGCACCGTCCTGCAGCGCCCGGTAGCGCGTCATCTCCGCCTCGACCTGATCCTTGAGCTCCGCCATGTTCACGCGTTTCCACCAATATTTACTGAGCAGATGCGTTCGTACCTAAGAGAGAAATGACGGTGTGATGATTGGCACCAAGTTCATACGGTTAAACCGGGCGCTGCAGCAAGTGCTAGCGATTTGAGCTGCCAGAGCAATTGTTGCGAGTCGGTGATAGCTGCGTATCGTCAGTCGGGGCTTTCGATTGGGGTGTGCTGCCGGAGTGTTGGTCATAAATGTTGAAGTTGAAGTTCTCTAAAAATTATTTTGCTCGCGCTCAGAGGTCTAACATTTGCTATACGTTTCTGCTTGCATAGGGTCCTATGGATACCTGCTCCACCATGCCCAGTGAGTCTCCCACCGGCAGGATGTCGAAGGTAATCGTTTGCGCTTGAAAAGACCGATGTCGAGCGTCGAGATCCTGTATCGCTCCAAAAGTTTTAGATCGCGCGCAGCAACCTCAGCATACGTAGAGGAGGAGGCGCTACTGCAGCACTGGGTAGCTTTGGCTGTATCGAGCTCGAAACTGCAGCACCGGAACGAAGATGATAACTCGCGATGAACAGATGGTGATTACATGAGGTCGAGCATGACAGCGCAGCGAAAAGACATCGGCAAAAGCAGCAAGGACTCACAATCGACTCGACTCTGTCGCCGCTTTGGCGATTCAATCAAAGCCGACCAGCATCCACCCAGGCAGCTGAAAGTTGTGCTGCAAGATAGATTCTGCTCTCAGCCACCTCAGCCAAGCGCCAGGTAGTAATAGGCGCTGTCTCTCTCGTGTATTTGCACTGCAAGCGAATCTGCGTCACTGCAACGCGTTGCGCCATCTGCATCGACGTCTCCAATCGCTGCCCTCCAAGTGCAAAAGCGCCATCGGTCCATCCCGCACCAAGTTGCCAACAAATGGACTACTTTAACCCCGTCGGTAGAAATGACAGTATGATGGCGGTGAGTGATGCCGAAGTGATGGTCGCTATGTTGAAGTTGAAGAGTGATAGTATCCTAAGCCGACCGTGCTGTTGTCGCTCGGCCCAGTATGATTTTACTGCTGGGGCAGCAGCTCAACGACAAATTCGCATTGCTCTAGGACGCGAGCTTGCACCATGTTGTGCTGCACCAGCAACCGAAGCTTGGGTCCCAGTACTGGGTCTTGTGCCAATCGCTGCAGCTCCCAGGGCGACTGCTGACATGCGTGAAAGCGCTGCATCAGGTTCTGAAAGTGCTGCTAGCAGCTCTGAATTCTTCAAAATGTATTGTACTTACTCCTCTTCTTCAGATCCGCGCTGCATTTCTGCGATAGCGTGGCGTCGGGTCTCATCCAGATCTACTATCGCTGGCGCCTGTGGAGCAAGTGAAGCCATGTCATTATCCACACGAAAGCCTTGCACTAGCTGACCCCGTGATGGTGCTCTTGCATCGGCTTCTTGTGGGACGGAGTAGCCTCTGTCGAAGCTGCAAACTACAGCAGCACAAAGTGACACAAAAACAAGAGCGACAACTCGTCAAAAGTGGTTCACGAGGAGCACCACGAAATCTCTCAGCATGACTGAGACGGCGGGGTCTTTTTGGCACTTCAGTACGACTTCTTGAGGATATTGCCGCGTATCGGTGATTACCTTCAAAAACGCCGGGGGTTGCAGCGCTGCCATGATCAACGCCAAACGATTAGACCGACTTTCCTGGCTTGATAAAAGCAAAGACTCGAGACACGAACGCCCCTGAGCCAGATCAGCAACGGGGAAACAGATCCATTATTTGTGTACCTGAACTCAGCAACACTGAATCCGCATTTTCCACGTCAAGAACGCGCAGCTACGACGCAAGCATTACCCGTGCGGACTTGAGAACGAAGCTCGGCTCGGCACCTTGAGTTTTGCTGCATGTAAATCGGAAAGCCAAAATTGCTAGTAAATGCAAATAAATTACGGAGTCTTTGTGGGATTGAGAGGCTTTATCTGCATGCTGGTGAGCCAGCTACAGCACTAGTTGTCGCCTCCGTCAATATCGTCCGCCTCGAAGTCGCCAAACTCGTCTCCGTCAACAGCATCGCTGTCTTCCGCTTCTGCTGCAGCAACAGCCTCAGCTTCGGCTTCCGCCTGCATCTCCTTGTGCATTTCGATGCCCGTTTCGTACATGCCGAGGTACATTTCGTCGGACACGTGCTCCTGTGTAGCAACCGGCTGTGGCAGCTCGTGCAGCTCCTTCGCAATCCACTCATACGCGCCGACAGTGTCCACCCACACGCCAACGTTCTGCGAGACGTAGACAAATGCTTCCTCGACGGACCCGCGCTTCGGGTCTTTGATCTCGTCAACGTACTCGACAGACTGGAAAAACGCTTCGTGGTACGCGATGACCACCGCCATGAACGGGTTCAGTGCAAAGGCCTTGCGGAGCGCCTCTTGCACGACCTCCTCGGACGACCCTTCCTCCTCCAGCACCTCCCACGACACGTACTCGATGATCACCTGGCAGTAGGCGAGCACCGCCGACTCGTCATCCTTGTGCTCGTCAATGAGTTTGCGCGCCTCAGCTCCGCGTCCTTCGTCCACCAAGGCGCACGCCAGACCTTCCCGTGAATGGAACGAGTCCGTCTTGTCCAGGCTCATGCACAGCTCGTAGTTCTTGATGCCGCGGTCGGCCATTCCAGCCTCGCAACAGGCCGCTGCAAGCTGTTTCAACATGCTACAGCCACAAAAATCAGTCTCCAGTCATGTCCATTGGCAGGTAGCTCTGTACGTACCTCAGGTACGTCTTAGTGTGCTCGTTCTCCGCCAGGTTGCCATCCTGGAGCGTCTGCGCGTACAAGTCGAAGGTCTCGAGGGGTTTGGGGAACTCGTTGCCACACTCGTCCAGTTCCCCGGCCGCGATTTTGGCCAACAGCGCCGCCGGTCGTGCCGCGCCTTTGAGCTTCCACTCGGACGGCGGCTTCGGTCCCGTGCGCGCAACGGGCTTGGGCGGCGGCGGGTTCTTGGGGAACGCGTGTAGCTCCAGTAGTTTGCGGTCCACGGCACGTTGAAGCTGCACCACGCGCATACGCAGCCGGTTATGCTGGCGCTTGTCCTGGCTGGAGCGCATGTCGTTCATGCAGTTCTGCGCGAAGGCTTGCGCCCTGCCCGAGTTGGACGAGCGCGACCCCTTCCGCTTCTTGGGCTTGCCCGCCATCGTTAAAGTGACTGGAGACAGAGTTTACCGGTAAATAACCAACGGTGGTTTTTACAACGTAGTTTACGCGTTGGTTATTGATGTGTTTGATTGAGTCTGTGGCAGACAGAGACTCGAAGATGATGCAGGCGACTACGCGGAGACTGGTGACGCCGCTCGTGGCGGGCGCGCGCGCGTTTGCGGCCAAGGGAAAGGGTGGCGCTGCGGCCGTAGAGGAAGTCGTGGACCTGACGAAGGTGGTGCCCACCAACATCCTCAAGGACGGCGCGCACCCGGAGCTGAAGGACAAGGCCGAGTACCCGGCGTGGCTCTTCACGCTGCTGGATCCCAAGCCCACGTTGGGCGAGCTGGAGCGCATGGGCTTCGACAGCCTCGAGATGGAGGAGCAGCACCGCTACCTGGCGCTATACAACCGTCGCGCGGTCAAGGCAGAGAACGCGGCCAAGGCCAAGAAGTAAGCACCGCGACCAAGTATAGAGATGAGAGATGTAGGGGAGGATGGCACGGGCGGAGAGAAGCTACAATGGAGACGCGTGTGTCGTATGCTTTAGCTTGTGTGTTGCATTCAATGTCTTGCTGTGAAACAGGTACTGCAATAAACTGGCTGCTGGCTGACTCCGCATTAAGTCGTGGTCGGGAATCCTCCAGGCACGAGCTGCAGACAGAGTCAAGATCACGTTAGGTATGGCAGCAGCAGCGTACCATTTGACAGACAGTTGCTGCATCATACCAGGCAGACGTTGTTGCCGTTGAGCAGAACCTGGTCCAGCTTCACCTCGCGCTTTCCCTCAGGAGTGATCTCACTGTCGGCCACACAGCAAAAGACGTCGACATTCGTCAGCACAATAGGCCGTCGTTCCATATTGCAATCACCGGCAGAAACAGCAGCCACGTACTACTCCGTGACGTCGTCCAGCACCATGTCTGCATGGCAGAAACAACATCAATAGTTAGCTTCTAGTCGAAATTTCCTCCCCATTAGAGGGCATAGCCAACGTAGCACAATCGCTGCTTGTCACCGTCACTCACTAACATAGTCGTCGAATCCCCGGAGCGTGCCGATGAACTCCTTGTCGCCTTTCATGACGATCCAGAGCTTCGAGCCGATGCATTTGTCAATGAGCTCTGTGACCACGCAGCAAAGGATCCACCAAACCACACAGCTCACGCCTCCGTCAGCCTCGCTACACATAGAACAAGTTCCGGGACGCCTCGCAGCACCTACCAAGCGGCAAGATGCGGCTTTGGGACATGGTCGTCTGCTCTGCCGACCAACTGCTTGCGGTTTGTATCGGAAACTCTTCCCACAAGTCCGTGATGTAACGGTACATACATTGGTGTACCTGTACGTCATCTCTTTTGAGTCAATGAGTCACTTTGCCAATCGAAAGGGAGATCAGGTGTCGAGCGATTGCAGCCCAAGCCAAGATGGAGCAGGACCCGGACGAGCAGGAGCACTACAAGTCGGTGCTGCTGTCGTTCCGCGAGTACGAGTCCTACATGATGCGCGAGATCTATCGGCGCAAGAAGCATCTGCAGTCGATGCCCATCGAGATGCAGCGCCGCCTGCCGCAGTCCTCCACCATCCGCAATCTGCACCACTTCGTGAACGCGGCGCACCACAACCAGGTCTTCTTCGAGCGCGTGGTGCACGCCCAGATGGAGAACGGACCGGCTTATGAGCTGCCCGTAATAACGGCCAAGACGCCGCTGCAGAGCCCCCCGCGCCACTTCTCCAAGCTCAAGAGCACGCTGCACCAGTTCGTGCGTGACTGGTCCGACGAGGTTGGTGGCTGCATTGACACTGTGCTGCTGGCTGTTAAGTGTTGCTGTGTTCTGACTGGTGAGGTGGCTTTTATTATTGCTGCTTGCAGGGCAAAAAGGAGCGTGACATGTGCTACACTCCCATCATCAAGGAGCTCCGGCGCGTCCTGCCGGTGAATGCAGACAACCCGTACGTATTCGTCACAGGATCTGTATACTCGTGTGGGTATTTGGCTGACGGGCGTGTGCTTTGGAGCAGGACGGATCGTCCTCGTGTGCTGCTGCCTGGAGCCGGATTGGGGAGACTTGCGCTGGAGATCGCCTCCAAGGGTTATGCGGTCCAGGGCAATGAGTTCTCTTATCAAATGCTGTTCGCAAGCAACTTCATCCTCAACTGGTAGGCCTTTCGTGTCATTAATGGGCTGAATGTCGTTGGCTGGGTGTACTCATCGTCACTTGGGTGATTGCTTTCAACAGGGTCTCGCAGCCACTGGAGTTTGAGATTCACCCGTGGATTCACAATCCGTCCAACGCGCTAACGATTACGGACTTGCTGCGCCCTGTAGCAATCCCGGATGTATCGCCAGCTGAGCTTCTGGGACTCACCAACGGCACCGCCATCCCCCCAGACTTCTCCATGTGCGCGGGCGAATTTCTAGAGGCGTACGCGAACGACAAAGGTAGGCAACTTGCTTGTTTGTTGTTCTGTCGATAGCAACAACATCCTGATACTAATGAGTTATTTGCAGAATGCTGGGACTGTATTGTCACGTGTTTCTTTATCGACGCAGCGCCGAACGTGATCGAGTACATCGCGGCGTTCGAGCGTCTACTCAAACCTGGCGGCTACTGGATCAACCTGGGGCCTCTGCTCTACCACTGGCAGAACAGCGACGGCGACGACGACGAGCGCTACGAGCAGTCGGTGGAGCTCTCGTACGAGGAAATCAAGCACGTCATGAGCTCGTACAACTTCCGCATCCAGAAGGAGTCGCAGCGCGAATGTCTGTACACGAACAACGTCAAGAGTATGATGAAGACGGTCTTCAACTGCGCCTTCTTCACCGCCGTCAAGGAGACCGGCCGCGTCTAAAGGTACAAAAAGGAGAACAGAGCGCAGTTCTGAGTGTCTGGTATTGGTGGGTATCTCTTCTAAATAGCAGTCTGTTGTTCACTTTGGTCACTTCTCGTCAATTGAGGTCCTCATCGTCGTAGTCGTCAGCCAGTTGCTTGATGGCGGCCGCGTGCACTGGCACTTCGTCGCCCATGCGCTCCAGCTCGGGGTTCCCTTCCACATCCATCTCGCTCTCCATCTGGCGCTTGAGCCGCGCGTGCAGCTGCTTGGACGCGGGCGTCTGCGCCTTCCTTCCTCTCGGCGGCGTCTCCATCTTCGATCCAATTCAGCAATGGCGTCCTGTCATTGGCTGAAATCGGTATGTTGTGTGCACCACACCAGCGTACCTTCATACTAATTCCCCCATTTTCTGGATCCTTTTGCAAGAAGCGCTTGAAGACTCTCGACATGGACCGACTGCAGCGTCTCTTTGGCAACCTGCCCGGGCTCCCGGGGCAAGGCGGACCCGGAGCCGACGGTCCGCTGGTCGACACGGCAGAGAAGGTGCACATCTCGTCGCTAGCACTGCTCAAGATGCTGAAACACGGTAAGATCTCGACGTGTGAAGTGTGTCATTTATCTGCTAATCAATTAATTGTTGTTTTCTATTGTATACGCTGCCAGGCCGTGCCGGAGTGCCCATGGAGGTGATGGGTCTCATGCTGGGCGAGTTCGTGGACGACTACACGGTTAACTGCATCGACGTGTTCGCCATGCCGCAGAGCGGGACGGGCGTGAGTGTCGAGGCCGTAGACCCAGTCTTCCAGATGAAGATGCTGGAGATGCTCAAGCAGACGGGAAGGGCCGAGATGGTCGTGGGCTGGTACCACTCGCACCCGGGCTTCGGCTGCTGGCTCTCGGGTGTGGACATCAACACGCAGCAGAGCTTCGAGGCGCTGAACCCGCGCGCCGTAGCCGTGGTGGTGGACCCCATCCAGAGCGTCAAGGGAAAAGTCGTGATCGACGCCTTCCGCCTTATCAACCCGCAGCTCATGATGATGGGCCAAGAGCCGCGGCAAACCACGTCCAACATTGGCCACCTCAACAAGCCGTCCATCCAGGCATTGATCCACGGCCTCAACCGCCATTACTACTCGATCGCAATTGACTACCGCAAGAATGAACTCGAGGAGCAAATGCTCATGAACCTACACAAGAAGACGTGGAGCGACGGCCTCGTACTTACCAAGTTCGAGGACCACTCCAAGGAGAATGAAACGACCGTAAAGGTACGTCGAGTGCTGCGTGCTGCGAACGAAATAGTACGAGAAACTAATTGTTTTTGACAACACAGGCCATGCTGAATCTTACGGAGCAGTACAACAAGCGGGTGCAGGAGGAGGAAGAGAAGACGCCCGAGGAGCTCGAGGTGCTGAACGTCGGCAAGCTGGACCCCAAGAAGCACCTGGAGAACGACGTGTATGACCTTATGGCCCTCAACACAGTCCAGTGCCTCGGCGCTATGCTTGACACCATCGTGTTTTAGATGCACCGACTACAAATGCAGAGGATGGAAGACGGAGGTAGGTTGACTAACCAGACGACGGCATTGGAATGAATCGTGTCTGCTCTCTACTATTTGTTTCTCGTTTCAGTTTGTCCATGGGTTTACACGAAGATCGTTTCTACAACATAAAGGCAAGTAACCTACCGGTAGCATCTACTGGAGATCGATCAGCAATTGCGGGAGCCATTATAAGGCAAGCTACCGCAGCTCATCGACCTTGACTGGGCGGCTCTCTGCAAGCGACTTGTTCGCAGCCAGAGCCAGCAACAAAGCCTCGCGACCGTCGTCGCCGCCAACAGGAACCGAAGCACCGTCCGTCGTGCACACGCGGATGAACGCCTCCATCTCCGCCACGTAAGCGTCCATGTAGCGCTCGAGGAAGAAATTCAGCGGCAAGTCACGACGCACGCTCTCGCCCGTCGACACCACCACCTGGTTCGGATAGTTGTTACCACACGCCACGGAGCCCTTCGATCCCAGTGCCTCCACGCGCTGGTCGTAGCCGTACGCCGCCTCGCGGCTGTTCTCGATGTAGCAGATCACTCCGTTGCGGAACTTGAGCAGCACCACAGCCGTATCGATGTCGCCTGCCGCCGCGATGTCCGGGTTGACGCTCTGTGCCATGGCGTAGACTTCGTCCACCTCGTCACCGACCAGGAATCGCGCCATGTCGAAGTCGTGGATGGTCATGTCACGGAAGAGACCGCCAGAGACCTTGACGTATTCGATGGGCGGGGCGCCAGGGTCGCGGCTCGTGATGCGCAGCATGTTGACCTTGCCGATCTCGTCACGATCGATGGCCTGCTTGATACGTGCGAAGTTGGCGTCGAACCGGCGGTTGAATCCGATCATGAGCTTCACACCAGCATCGTCCGCCTGCAACAAGGTAAAGTAGCTCAGCAGTGGACTGGAGCATTTACAACTACCAATACACAATTACGCACCGCCTTGATGGCCTTGTTGACGACGTCGACGCTGAAATCCACGGGCTTCTCGCAGAAAATGTGCTTCTTGTTCTTGGCCGCCTCGATGATCTGCTCAGCGTGCATGGCGGTGGGGGAACAGATGACGACGGCGTCGATCTCCGGGTCACAAAAGATCTCGGACGCGTCCTTGGTCCAGCGCGCGATGCCGAAGTGTGCGGCCACAGTCTCAGCTACGTCGCCAACGGGGTCGGCGATCTGCGGTACATTTGGTGAGTCACCACCAAAACGTCACCGCTGACTGCGTACAGTACGTACCATGGCGATAGTGGCTCCCGTGCGCTGCAGACTCTGCGCGTGCACTTTTCCGATGCGGCCGCCGCCGATGAGACCCACGCGCAGCGGCTTGGACAGGTGCGAGTTGAGCATGACGGAGGAGAGGAGGAGAATCGCGAAGTGGCGGATACTCGGCGAGTCCACGCAGGACAAGACGAGCAGGCTCTATTGCAGCCGTTACATCGGAGCCGCTTATCAGCCAATGGCGGGGCGTCTTCAAGGTATCCAGCTCCCATCGTCGTGTTGTTGAAGACGTGAGCGATATGAGTGTAGCCATGAGGCGGAGCTATATTTATATGAACATGCTTCATGTTCAACCGCCTTTGGTTGATGCGACTTGACCATGCAGAGAGGTCCGTCGGCGCTGGGCGGAGGTGGCTTGCCGGTGATTAACACGGCGTCAGTGCGCGGCGTGAGCCCCAACGTGGCCAAGCGCGCGGCCTGGTCGACGCCGCGCGACCGACAGGTGACGCCCGAGACGAAGCAGCAACAGCTACTGAGCCCTGCGGCTTTGGAGGCAGATGGGGCCCAGTTATTGAGACAAGGACCGGCCACGCAGGCAACTTCAACGCCGCTGGTTCCTCTGGAGGACGCGTTGGAGGTGCTCCACGCGGTGCTGGAAGAGTCCGACGACCAGAGCGACAGCGCGCGGCGACGCGGGGCAGCGCTGCAAGAGACCAGGAGACTGCACGAGGCAGAGGAGTACGAGATTGAACGGACGCGGCTCGCGGGCGACGACCAGCTGCAGACGACGCTCGAGCTGCTGCAGACCGAGCTTGCTCGAGAGAGGCGACGTCGGAGCTCAGGTGAGAGCGCAAGGCCTGCGCTTGCAGCGACGGCTCCTGCAGCAGATAGGAAAAGCCCCAGCAAGCGTCAAGTATCGCGGTTGGCTCCGCGGCTACGTAATTCGCCGTTCAAGCCCCGTTCAAAGGGGTCTGGTCCCGCGGAGCTCGAAGAGAGGGAATCTGCAGAAGAGGGCATTCGTTTAGCCTTGTTTGAACGCGACACCAATGTGGAGAGCGTCCATGCGTCAGCCCGAGAGGTGAAGCTCCACGAACTGCGTGGAGAGCGATCTCGGTGGCAACGAGACTACGAGACCATGCGCGAGCAAGTGATTGAAGAAAAGGCAAGGCAGGTGGCGCTATTCCAGCGACTGGAATTGGTGCGGCGATCCCATGCAAGTCAGCTCAACGAAGCTGAAGCTGCGCTGGGAGCTTCGCAAGCAGATGTGGAACGACTACAAGCTCGCCTGGCGCAAGGCCGAATCAGTGCTGCCCATGAAGCGCGACGTACAGAAGCACTACTACAAACTTCTCGTTCCGAAAGACAGCGCCTTGTGTGTGCTTTAGCTGAAACGAGGCACAAGTTTCGCGAGTGGAAAGAGGGGGAGGCTGCAACGCTGCGTGCCACACGAGAGCAAGCTGTACACGCACTACGCACAGAATACGAACTCAAACTAGCTCGCCACCAGGAGGAAAAGCAGAAACTGCGCGACAAAGTGAAGGATTTGGAAGTATCGTTGCGTCTGCTGCAGCGAGATCGCCACATGTCCCCTGGTGAACTTAGTGAACGTAAGGGGACTATGCTGCAAATTAACGTAGGCGGGACCGGTGACGTTGGCGCTGCCGATTTTATTGAAGCCCAAGGACGCATACACGAGCTGGAAGGCTTGCTACAGCTTAGCAAAGAACGGCAAGATCGACAGGATGCACTCCTACGCGTCTCTGAGACCGCACTGGCCCGACTCAGCCAGGAGCGTGAGCTGGACGCGCTTGAGAATCTCTCGTTACCATCGCCCGCTGTAGCGTTGGCTATGACGAATCTGACAAGTGAGATTCAGCCGGAGGGAGACAAACCAATTGTGCGAGACGTACCAACACCTTCGCCGGTCGATCCACCATCTACTGGTGTGATGTCTAGAAAAGCGTCCCAGAGACTGGAACGTGACGGGTCTTCGGCAACGATATCTGGGAGTCCATCGACTCCAAATCGAAGTCTAGAGAGACGGCAGAGCATAGGTGGTGGCGGAATCGGAACAAATTTGGAGAAGGAGATGTTGCGCCGCAAGAGCGTAGCTCTAACCGCTGAGGTGAACCGCTACCAGAAAATTGTCGTGCAATCCATGGAAGAGGTCCGCGCGCTGAAAGAATCTAGGCGGCGCAATCGTAGCGGCAGTATCAGCAGTTCCACCACGGTCTTGAGTCCGCGAGAAGCATACTTGCTAGAGGAACTTGCTGCTTCTCGGCGTGAGGTTGAAGCAATGAAGACAACGCTGAAGAAGAAGCGCAAGAAGGGGAAAGTTGAGGGAGAAGTCAAGGCAGACATCCTGGGTCTGAGTGAAGCTGGCGATGCTGACTCGAGCAGTAGCAGTAGCAGCGACAGCGATAGCAACAGTGTCAGGGGCAGTGACGGTGACAGCGATGAGGGTGAGGATGGTGGATCAACGGGAAAAGTTACCATGCCAATCGCCAAATCGGTGAGCCAACCACGCTTATCGTTGGTTAAAGAGCTTGGGCATGACGACGAGGACATCGACGAAAAGGAGGTACTCGGGACTGATGCTGCGGTGAAGGCGATCCAGACGTGCTCGAAGGGATTTCTTGCTCGACGGGAGTTTATTCGGAAGAAGTTGGCCATTGGAAAGATCAAGGCTCGCTACCGTGGCTATCTCGTGCGTAAGAACTACGAAAGTCTCGGCGGGAGTTTGCTTGCTCCGGATCGTAAACTGCTCCCGTCGGGCCTAGCGCCACAGGCAGCTCCAGATTTCCTACTGGTAACCGAGGCCATGCAGTACAAGATGCAGATTGTGGAGCCACATCACGAAGTATCCTACGTCTGCGAGGGTGGCACGAACAACCGCGACAAAGTAGAAGTTGTGATGCGTGTATCGAAGGACCCCCCCATTCTTCAGCTGCAAGTGATACCGAGTAATCTAGCAGACCAAATGGCTGCTGTGCCTCGCGTAGTCTATTTCCACTTGTTCGAGACCATCGCCCTGCTCCCGTTCGAAGACGAAGAAATGGTTTTGGAGACCTCGAGCGAGAAGGATATTGCCAGGATTTTCTCTTTGCGCTTGATTGTGCAGCGGAAGGGCTCCGACAGCGACTATCACTTCTTCATTGCACGACCTGGGATAGAGCTGCAAGATGGTATTGTAGGAGGCAAAGAGGACCCCACTGCTCGTCGAAGTTCGCGCACACTGCTCACAGAACTTCCTGTCCAATCGATGGAGTCAAGAGCCGCCTCTGCGTCGAGCGACACCTTTGACGCTTCTCTTGATGGAGGAGCAACACCATCCGTTTTCGGCCAAGAAGTTGATTTGGACTTACTGATTCGTGAAGCGCGAACGGACCCGCTAGACAGCGAACCTACGAAACCACGCTCGGCAAGTGGGAGTGACGCAGTACCTGAAGCCCCCACCTCTAGAATTCGACGTCTAGTTAGGCGGCTTTCGAGCAATTCATTCGACATCGAGGAGCAGCAACCCTGACTACACCAGTAGAATTGGTCCAGTACCCAACAAGCAATCGTGTACAGTCTAATCAGAACACCAGGTACTATAACATGCCAGCGCAAATTGCGTTATTAAGCCCACATTCACTCGCCAACTGCATGCGTCAAAAGCGCCGAGTTCAACCTGGTTATCAGGATTTAAAATCAAACGCGCAGCTCATCGACCTTGACCGGACGGCTCTCTGCAAGCGACTTGTTCGCGGCCAGAGCCAGCAACAAAGCCTCACGACCGTCGTCGCCGCCAACAGGAACCGAAGCACCGTCCGTCGTGCACACGCGGATGAACGCCTCCATCTCCGCCACGTAAGCGTCCATGTAGCGCTCGAGGAAGAAATTCAGTGGTAGGTCGCGACGCACGCTCTCGCCCGTCGACACCACCACCTGGTTCGGATAGTTGTTACCACACGCCACGGAGCCCTTCGATCCCAGTGCCTCCACGCGCTGGTCGTAGCCGTACGCCGCCTCGCGGCTGTTCTCGATGTAGCAGATCACTCCGTTGCGGAACTTGAGCAGCACCACAGCAGTATCGATGTCGCCTGCCGCCGCGATGTCCGGGTTGACGCTCTGTGCCATGGCGTAGACTTCGTCCACCTCGTCACCGACCAGGAATCGCGCCATGTCGAAGTCGTGGATGGTCATGTCACGGAAGAGACCACCAGAGCTTTTGATGTAGCTCACAGGTGGCGGGCCGGGGTCGCGACTCGTCATACGAATCATGTTGACCTTGCCGATCTCGTCACGATCGATGGCCTGCTTGATACGTGCGAAGTTGGCGTCGAAGCGACGCTGGAACCCGATCATGAGCTTCACACCAGCATCGTCCGCCTGCAACAAGGTAAAGTAGCTCAGCAGTGGACTGGAGCATTTACAACTACCAATACACAATTACGCACCGCCTTGATGGCCTTGTTGACGACCTCGAGACTGAGATCCACGGGCTTCTCGCAGAAAATGTGCTTCTTGTTCTTGGCCGCCTCGATGATCTGCTCAGCGTGCTTGTCCGTGGGTGAGCAGATGACGACGGCGTCGATCTCCGGGTCGCAAAAGATCTCGGACGCATCGTTGGTCCAGTTGGGGATGCCGAAGCTCTTGGCGATCTTCTCGGCGCGGTGGGGCTCCGTCTCCTGCAGCAACAGCAATGGTCAGTATCGGCTTCCTCCACCGACAGTAGCAGTGACGACCTACGCGAGCTGGTAGCTGGATGGTGTGCACGACGGCACTGGTGCGCTGGACCCCGCGGGCGTGCACTTGTCCGATGCGTCCGGCGCCCACGATGCCAACGCGCAGTGGGCGGTCGGAGGCGACGGTGGCCATGAAGCGAGCGGACGAGAGGCGCAGGGCGAAGGTGCGAGTCTGACGGAGGTACAAGGACATCTGCGCGCTAGACGGGGAATTGCGTTGTGAGCTCTGGTTTGCGTGACCTCCTGTAAGTTGAAGCGCAGTGATGTGTGAGTGCACTTTCAGTTGTAGTCACTTGGATAGGTTTGTAGTGAGAACCTGTCAAACGGACTGTCATTGCCACTTCGCAACAAGCACTGGCAGAGAGAGCGCGCAGGTTTATCTGATACCTTTCGAGTGGCTCATTACGCGAGTATGAGCACAGCGAAGAAGGCGCTGGAGAGCGCGTCCCGCCGCGAGCTGCAGGCTCTGGCCAAGGAGCTACAGCTGTGCCGCGGTAACGCCAAGTCGGACGTGATCGTGAGCCACGCCGTGCAGTTCCTGGACGACCACCCGAAGGACGGCGAGCAGCAGGTGCTGGGCGCACTGACCGGCGACAGCGACAGCCCCATGTCTGTGGCGGAGAAGACGAAAGAGAGTTCCAAGCCCAAGAAGAAAGAAACGATGGTCGTTGCTGCCGTCAAGGACAAGAAGAGCAAACAGCAGCCCGAGGACGAGCCAACCGTCACGGTGAAGAGCGTGGAGAAGAAGAAGAAGAAGAACTTGAGCGCCGATGCAGCTAAAGAGACGAAGAAGGTGACGCCCAAGGACAAGAAGGTCAAGCAGGCGCCGTCTACTACCAAGTCTACCACTGCGTCGCCTGCTAAGAGTCCGAAGGTCAGTGTGAAGGTTCAGTCTGCCAAGAACCCCAAGACTAGTGTGAAGTCGTCGCCATCGACTAAAAAGTCGCCTACCAGCAAGAGCAAGCCGTCAGAAGACGCGGTCGAGAAGAAGCAGGTGGTTAGCAAGAAGGAGGGGGCTCTGGGGACCAAGAAGAGCATGCCGGTCGGCAGGAAGGCGGAGATCAAGGCGCGCAAGGCTGTGGATGCGCTTGTCAAGTCGACGCCTGACTTGATGTTTGTGGGCGACTCGCGCGTGCGCTGCTCCACGACGGGCCACGAGATGAAGGCCGACCTAGAAGTGGTCAACAAGTACATTACCGGTAAGCGCTACCTGAAGGCCCGCAACCTCAAGCTCTCGTTTGCAAAGTACACGCCTATGTTCGTCGATCACCCGGACGAGTCGAAGACGGAGATGCTGTGGTGTAACGTGACCGAGTCGGCCATCGCCCGCGACTTGAAGCGCGTCCAGGAGCACATTGCTGCCCCCAAGTACCGCAAGGAGCTCTCCACTTGGAAAGAGCAGGAGGCCGCGAAGAAGAAGGCGGAGGAGGAAGAAGCGCAGCGGAGAGCGGCGCGCATCAAGGCTGCCAAGAAACGAAGGCTCGCAGCCGCGAACGGCGACAATGGTGACGCACCCCAGAGCAAGCGGCTTGCCAAGCGTGCGAAGACTGTCGATGGCGCATCCCAGAGCAAGCGGCCTGCCAAGCGTGCGAAGACTGTCGATTCCGGCCGTAAGTAAGTAGACCAAACAAGCCATTGCTAGTACAAGTAACACGGAAGTTTGTGTGCATACCAATACCAGCGCCAACGTACTTTTGAGATGGCTACATGGCCCGTCACATGTGAGTTGGAAGATTCTGGAAAGTTTCGACGTCCTGGACTCGGCTGGGCCCCACTTTTCAATCTTACGCACAAGACGCACGATGTTCGGAGGAGACGCCGCGCTGCCGTTCTCGCGCCACTCGGACGTGCTACACGGGCCCGTGCCCGCGGACCCGACGGAGCTGGAGAACCTCGTGGCGGAGCTCAAGCGCCGGGGCAACGCCGCCTTCCAGCAGAAGGCGCTAGAGGAAGCTGAGGTGCTCTACTCGCGCGCCATCGCCGTGAACGAGCGCAACGCGCAGCAGACGCAGCACATTTTCTACGCCAACCGCTCGGCCGCGCGCTGCTCCATGGGCAAGGCGGACAAAGCACTGGCGGACGCCGACGCCTGCATCGCGCTGGATGCCGCGTACGCCAAGGGTTTTTTCCGCAAGGCGCAGGCGATGGTCAAGCTGGGCCGCTTCAAAGACGCGCTGGCCGTGCTAGACACCGCCAAAGCACTGGAGCCCAGCAACAAGTCGGTGACCACACTGTACAGTAAGGTGCAGGAGATGGCCAAGAAGGAGAAGGAGCCGCCCGTCGCCCCCAAGAAGGTGGTGACGCGCGTGGAAGTGGCCCAGACGAACGCTGCCCCCGCCAAACCAGTGACGACTGCTGTCGTGGACGAAGACGCGGAGATCATGGGCCACGTCCGCGGCTACAAGAAGCTGGCGGACGGACGCGTGACCACTTTTTTCAACAACGAGCTCACGGAGGAAGCCAAGCAGCTCATTGGTGACATCGCCCCCAAGAAGGTTGAGGACGTCAACAAGGTGCAGATTAAGAGCGTGGACGGCGGCTCGGCCTGGAATCAGGGCAACACGTTCGAGGAGAAGGACATGACGTCGTGGGCCAAGGCCAAGCTGGAGACGATTGTCTCTGGCATCTCAGCGCCGCTTGGCACGGGCGAAGGCATCGTGGCCTCCTTGGAAGTGTCGAACCTCGAGGGAGATGCATCCATTGCGGTGGTGCGTGGCGCCAAGCGCTACATCTTCGACTTTACGTTCAAGCTGGCGTGCACGTTGACACAGGGAGACACCTCGGTGGCGGGTGAGATCAAGTTCCTGGACCTAAGCTCGGACTGTGGTGGCGACTACGACGTAGAGGCTGTCGTGCCCTCTCGCTACCAGTCGGAAGGTGGCAAGGCGCTGCACACGGCGTTGAGCTCGTCGTCGTCGCCCTTCCGCCAAGCGCTCGCTGCTCAACTGGCCACATTCGTGCAAGAGTACCACACGTTCTAAGCTAATACACGGACGTTGACGATGCTAGAATTCAAGGCAGATTCAACACAGCCCAATCTTACGATCATTGCTACTTCGAAGTAGAACCTCCACCTAGGGGCCAAGCGTGTAGCTACTGGTAAAAATGACGAGTGGAGAAGTGCCATCTACGGACTGGCACAGTTTGAAAAACTGTATTATCAATACCTGTTCGATACCTGTTTTCATACCTGCTCAATACTAGCAACAACAAAAAGAAACATGGACCCCAGCTCGGGCGTTAAAATGAGACGCGAACTTATCAAAAAACCGTGTTTGTCATTAAAAATATTATTATTCGTTTTCCCAGTTTTATTAATGTTTACGTATCTCGGAAATATGCGTTCATACAGGTTCAAGGTACTTTCCGAGTTGAATGGCGCTGGTCGTCGCATAGCCCGAAAAGCTCATTAGGAATCAGCCGACGTCTCTTGCCTATTTGCTACGACAGCCTCAGCCTCCCCTTATTGCAACGATGTCGGCTGTGGACGTGGCTTCCTCTTCTTCTCCCGCAAAGACGGACGAGGCCGGTAAGACGATGGTGGCCGTGGGCGGCATGCAGAATATGGCGTGGGCCTCGGACACGAGCAAGTTCGGCTTCAAGATGCTGGTCAAGATGGGTTGGTCGGCCGGCAAGGGCGTGGGTAAGGAGCTGCAGGGCCAGGCCACGCACGTCAAAATCGCGCGGCGCTCGGAGAACTTGGGCGTGGGCTGCAGCCTCAAGCAGGCGGAGGTGCAGGGCTGGTCCGAGACGGCAGGCGGCTTCGCGGACGTGCTCAAGACGCTCAACAAATCGTACGGCAGCAAGTCCAACTCGGACGCCGATAGCTCGGACGAGAGCTCCAGCAGCAAGAAAAAGAAGAGCAAGAAGAACAAGAAGGAGAAGAAGGCCAAGAAGGAGAAGAAGAACAAGAAGAGCAAGAAGGCAGAGAAGACCACGGTCTCCAGGCGGCTGCACTACCGCAAGCGCCAGACCAACAAGGACGCCAAGAGTTACGGTGCCGCGGAGATGGCTGCCATCCTAGGCGTCGCGTCCTCGAGCTACAAGCAGGCATTGGAGTAGACCTCTTGCTGGGTGGGGCTTCTCCAATGTGTATGACTATTTAGACCAAATACATGGCAAACTTTCATCTACGCCAGCCTTCCTCCCTGCATTTTGACGCACACGGGAAGCAGCAAGCCCCTGACCATCCATCTTTGACTGTACTTCAAAAATACATGCGTGTCCGCGTTGCGTTTTCAATACTTTTCCTGTTTGTCCAACTCTGCAATAACATATATACCTTCATGTTATGTATCAATATAATAACCTTTCAAATATGATTTTAATGGTCACTGGTTGTGAAGAGCCATTCCAGCATTGGCCAGCAGAGCAGAGTGACCATGGCGAGCGTGTTCGTGCGCAACCTGCCGTTCGGCGTGACGCAGGAGGAGCTGGAGCACGTGTTCAGCGACATCGGCCCCGTGAGAAAGATCGATGTCATCAAGGACAAGGGCAAGCGCAAGAGCGAGATGCTCACGCGCGGCTTCGCCTTTGTCAAGTTGTACGTGTGCACCAGCCTCTCGCCAGTCTTGCTGTGCAGTGATTAACCTGTTGTTGTTGATACCCTTGCAGCGCTGTGGAGAGCGACGCGGCGACGGCCGTCGAGAAGCTCAACAAGACGGACTTCCAGGGCCGCAAGATGCTCATCGGTGGGTCTCCGCTTACTGTTATTCCTCTAGTCACCTGAAGAGTGAACTGAACTGACCCTCGTTTTCTAGATTATGCCATGGACAAGAGCAAGCGCCGCGGACTCGCCACCAAGAACCAGCCTGTCCACGAAGAGAAGCCTGTTGCAGTTGAGCAGGCGCAACAGGAGGATGTCAAAATGGAGGAGCCTGTGCAGTCGGAGGAGGACAAGGAGAAGGCCAAGAAGGAGCGCAAGGCCGCCAAGAAGGCTGCGAAGAAGGCAGCCAAGGCAGAGGAGAAGGTAAAGCAGGAGCAGGAGCAGGAGACACCTGCCACGGTTGAGCCGAAAAACGAAGAGAAGCCGGCCAAGGTTAAACAGACGAAAGCGAAGGTCGAGGTCGCCTCTACTCCTGCAGCGAAATCGGCTGCCCACGTCCAGAGCGATCGGAATGCGCGTCGCCGACAGCACCGTGAGTTTCTGCGTGACGTGGAGCGCCGCAAGGAGGAGCAGGCCAGTGTGGAGCAGAAATCGGTGCTGATCTTCGGCCTGGGTGCCGATGTGACGCAGAAGCACGTGCTTAAGAAAGTCAAGAAGATTGGTGCAGTGGAAAAAGTGGAGATGAAGGAAGAAGCACGCACGGGAAAGACATACGCATTGGTGCAGTTCAAGACGTCGAAGGATGCAGCACTGGCCATTCCTAAGCTCGACCATCACATTTTCAAGGGTTCTATGCTGCAGGTGAAGAGTGCAGCCACAGCGGTTGTGGTTGGCGACAAGGGAGAAGCAGGAAAGCCGGGCCAGCAGAAGCATGCCGCCGAGACAGAGGGATTGCGCCTGATCGTGCGTAACCTGGCTTTCCAGACCACGGACAAGGATCTGGAGAAGCTTTTCGAAGTGCATGGCCCGCTGTTTGAGGTCCGTGTTGTGCGTATGCCCGTGGAGGAAGACAGAAAGACGAGCGAGGAGGAGGCCGATGGAAAAACCGAGAGCGAACCCGCGCTTGGCCGCAGCCGCGGTTTCGGCTTCGTTCAGTACCGCGATGTGGTTGACGCGCGTGCTGCTGTGGAGAAGCTCAATGGAACAAAGCTCAAGGGGCGTGAGATGATTGTGGATTTCGCGCTGTCCAAGACGAAGTACCTTGAACAGCAGAAAAAACAGGAGGAAGAGGCGATTGCATCTGCGGCTCCGGAGAATGACGAGGAGGAAGAGGACGCTAACAGCGGTGACGAGGATGACGATCAGCTCGAAATGGCTACTGATGATGAAGCGGAAGCTGGATCTGAGGAAGAGGAAGGTAACAACGATGGTGGCGAAGAGGAATCGACACCAGCTCCTAAGGAGGACACGGAGGCCCAACGTGACCGCACGCTGTTCATCCGTAATTTGTCGTTTCAGACGTCGGAGGATGGACTGCGCGAGTTTTTCCAGACCTTCGGTGCTGTCGAGTATGCTCGTGTGGTGTATGACAAGGGCTCAGGGCTGTCCAAGGGCGTTGGATTCGTGCGTTTCAAAGCGGCTGATGTCGCTGCTGATGTTCTGAAGCGTGGGGAGCAACCGCCAGTTGATGATAAGAAGAAGAACAAAAAGGACAAGAAGAGGGAAAAACAGTTCACGCTGTCTGCTCTGGCCGATGGTGGAGACGATGCATTGACCCTGGATGGACGTCAGCTCATCCTGTCGCGTGCTGTGTCCAAGACTGATGCTGAGCATCTGGCAGACTCGAACGCTCGTGAGCGCCGCCGCCTGGACAAGCGTAACCTGTACTTGGCGTACGAGGGTACGCTTAACGTGAACAAAATAGCGGACGACGAGCTGGAACTGCCGAAGATGGACATCGACAAGCGCCGACGCGCCATCCGCGAGAAGAAGCTGAAGCTGCAGAACCCGATGTACTTCGTGTCGCCCATGCGTCTGTCTGTGCGTAACCTGTCCACGGCGCTGGATGATCGCAAACTGAAGAAGCTCTTCCACGATGCCGCGAGCGCTGGTGTGCGCGCTGGCAACGTGGATCGCACGGAAATTAAGCCGGAGCTGCTGTCTAAGGGTACCAACCCTCCTGTGAAGGTGCGCATGGCCAAGGTGGTGCGCGACATGGAATCAGCCAAGGCTGGGAAGGAGCCACGCTCTCGCGGCTATGGTTTCGTCGAGTTCTCAGATCACTTGCACGCTCTGGCCGCGCTGCGTATTCTGAACAACAACCCGAAGTACACTTCGTACGCGGCCGGTCGGGTATCAACTTCTGGGGCGCCTGACAGCTCGAAATCGCGCCTTATTGTGGAGTTTGCTCTTGAGAACCACGGCAAGCTCAAGCTGCGCGAGAAGCGCGCTGCTGACGCTGCCAAGAAGCGCGAAGAGGAGCGTGCGCTAAAGGAAGCACAGGGCGAGGACGGCGAAGATGCCGAAGCGACTAAAAAGAGCCGTGGTCAGCGCCAGCGTGAGAAGAAGAAGCTGCGTGCACTGGCTAAGGCCGAGGCAAAAGATGAAGGCGAGGAGGGCAAAACGAAGACTAAAAAGGCAAGTAAGGTAGTCAAGGAAGTGAAGCAGCAGCCGAAGAAGCGGAAACGCGCCGAGACACCGCAGGGGGATGCGGAGGCTGACGCGTTGGCCTCGCTGGACCAGACTGCGCCGACCACAAAGAAGGGCAAGACGCTGTCTCGCAACCAGCGCAAGAACGCCAAGGAGCTGGCGAAGGAGAAGTCGTTCGAAGAGCTGGTGAGCAGCTACAAGAAGGAGATTTTCGGTGAAAAGCCTGCGGCCGGAGGTGCTTCAAAGGGAGACGATGCTGGCAAGACGGCCGAGCGCTGGTTTGACTAATTCGATTCTCGTTACTCGTTCAGCCCGGACCCACGTCCATGGGAGGAGGCATATAAAAAAACCCGCGCAAAACGGACGACTTGTATGACCGGAAATATAGACTGCTTGCATGAACACGATGTCTTCCTCCATGTCCCCAATCATGAGATTTCTGATCTGCTTTTGTCTTCTCCTCCCACCAGATATAGCTGTCGTCTTCAACTGGTTAACACGCATGGACACGTACAAACTAAGTTCTGAGCTCCTTGTCCCCTCAGGCCCTGAGCACGATTAATAGCCCTTCGAGAGAACCTGTCGGCCGTGGTATTTTGCCATTCGAAGCTCCGGTAGATGAGCGCAAGGCCGAGAAGGCGACGACTTGGCCTCTCCTGCTTGCCACTGCAATCGAGTTGGTAAGTTGTGCAGGGCATGGTCGCCGACGCGCAGTCGTGCACAGATTCCTTTGCATTCTTCAGTAGTGCACCTCTCGTGGTGCAGCAGCCTCCAGCGCATAGATTGCTGGTGATCATCCCTGTACGACGCGACTGCTGCTCCTGGCAGTGCAGTTCCAGTGCCCGCGTCACGTATTTCACGACCCCCACGAGCACAACATTCCAGCCTGCTCGTCCAGGAGTAGACTTCGTCGAAGGACGTGGTGCAGTCCTGTTCGACGTGGGTCAGCAACGCGCTCAGGTTGCAGTGGAGATTCTCCCAGCTCTAGTGGGCGATTGGAGACCGGCGGACTCAACGCCGCCTTACCAGCGAACGTTTGCAATTGTACTGGAAGCGCCGGCTAATGCATCTGCACTAGTTCGAGTGTCGACTGAGATCATCGTGGAGCCGACACTTGTACATAAGGACATCAGTCTCCCAGCAGCAGCGCCGATAATAAGTACCGTAGCTGGGATTCTTGCGGCGGCGGGACTAGTGGCATTGGCAGTGTGCTGGTTTCGAGTACAGCGCTGCTGCCTTCCTCGTCGCGCGCGGTCATTTGAATACAAAGTGTTGCTGCTGCCTCGACGGGATTCTGGAGCAAGTGAGGAAACACGAGAAGTCGTGACCCCCACCAGCACCAGGCCTGCAAAGAAGAGCGGGGTTCGGCGCCCCGCTCGGCGCGCCAGCTCGTTCAAGAACTGGAGAGCAATCGCGGAGCGTCTAAGGCAAGAAACGTCTGGCCACGTTACTCCAGAAGACGAAGGCGGCGAAGAAGTGAAAGCTGCAGTGGACGAGAAGGGATCGTCGGAAAACGCCGGGGACGATAGCGACCCGGAGAGGGACCTGAGAAAGCACTTGGCGTCTATCCAGAACGCTACTCGATAGCTCGTGGCTGTATATTGGTGGCACCTAGTGGTAGCGCGCATAACGGTGGTAACAGCGTATTTATCATCATTCAGTTCAGCTGTGGTTTGTTGTGCACATTGGGCAATGTTGAAGTTGAAGCTGTCGAAGGGCCCGGATGTAGCCATTTGGGTGCTCGACAGCTTAACTAAGTGCATTTCGATGCTCGACCGGCGACGCAATGCTGACAAATGCAGTGATGTAAGGGCGGTCGATCTCCGCCACACAAAGTGCCATCCCGAGGGGAAAGATGTGTATGGCGGTCAGCGAGGAATCGTGATAAAGTGCACGGAATGAATTAACGTTAATGAGGTCGATGCCGCAGCGGCACCACCGCCTACAGTACGCGACCAGCTCAGAGCTTGTTCTTGTAGAAGACGACATTGCCGTCGTCCTCGACAAACTTGCAGTACGTGTAGGACCGCCAGAGCGCCATGGGCACGGGCGTGGTGTCCTTGAGGTAGAACTTGCCCAACAGCGGCTTGATGGCGTTCGTGGCCTCCTCGCAGTGGTAGAAGGGCATCTTGGAGAAGATGTGGTGGCACACGTGCGTGTCCACAATGCGGTGCACCACCGAGTCCAGGTACTTGCCGAACGACCGATCCACGGTACACAGTGCGCCGCGCAGCCAGCTCCACTCGCCCTCGCGGAAGTGCGGGATGTACGTGTCCGTGTGCTGCAGGAACGTGATGAGCACGAGGTAGGCGTTCACGACGAAGTAGGGCACGACGTAGAACTTGACCATGGTGAACAGCGAGAAGGTGTGCACCAGCACGGCCAGCGTGGACAGCGCGACGATGAGGAAGATGTCGCTCAGCACGATCATCCAGCGCTCGCGGTCGGAGTAGATGGCCGAGTATGGGTTGAAGTGGCTGCGCGGCTTGCCCCAGTACTTGGTCGGACCCGTGGCGTTGAAGAAGAGGTAGCCGGGCATCCAGCCCACGACGAGCATGTACACGATGCGGTAGAGCTGGTAGAGCGGCGAGTCCTCGAGCGTCTCGTCCCACGAGCTGGCAGCCACGGAGCGGGTGACGGGCACGAACACCTCGTCGTTCTCGCAGCTGCCAGTGTTGGAGTGGTGCTTGCGGTGCGAGATGCGCCAGCTGTGGTACGGCACGAGCAGCGCCGAGTGCAGCACGAGGCCAATGATGTTGTTGACCACCTCGCTGGAGCAGTAGGCCTGGTGGCCGCACTCGTGCGCGACGACCCAGATGCCCGTGAGGTAGCTGCCCTGGAAGAACCAGTACACCGGCCAGAGTAGGTAGGCGGCGGCGCCAGTCTGGTCGATGTACGAGGCCGCGTAGAAGAGCGCGGCGCACGTGAGCATGTTCTTGATGGCGTAGTACGTGGATGTGACGAACGAGCGCTCGAAGCAGTGCTTGGGGATGGCGGCGCGCAGCTCACGCAGCGAAAAGTGCGGCAGCTCGAGCGGCAGCGGCGCCGGGGCGCCCTCCACGTGCTTGTAGCCGGCCTCGGCGAGCTGGCGCTGCTTGGCCTCGCTGTCCGAGGCCACCTTGGCGGCCGAGTCGGCTTCCGGGTTCAGAATCGCCATGGCGGGTTGTGGAGACGTCGAGAGGTGGTTTGCAGGCGAAGCGCGAATCTGCAAATGAGGAGGGCACCGAGAGGACGAGAGAGGAGGTGGCGGAATTCGAGGGTGCGAGGCGGAGGAAAAGACGCGCGGATCCGGCGGTGACTGGCGTCCGGGCCACGGGTTATACTGCAACGCAGTGTACGTCAGGCGCGGCGCCACCGTGATGTCATTCGGAATGTTGCGTCAGACTGCGCTCGGTGGCGTGCAATGGTCCCCATGCTTTGCCCAGTTTCTGCTCGGACCCGGAGGCTGTGGCTATGCATGTGAGGCACGGGCGCCGAGCCCGGCACCGGGTATTCGCAGCCATTGCCCACGGGCATGGACTCCATGATGGAGTGACGTGTGACTAGCAAGGTGTCCGCAAGGCGCGCAACGGGGCGGCTGTATGGGGGTAAGTGGCCGCCCACTTCAAGGTGGTGCACCACCCAAACGTTTAACGAATTCCCAAAGACACGATCTTCAGATGGTGTTTGTGGTGGTCTGCATCGCCAAGAGCATTTTGTGGTTCTGCTTCGAACACGGTGCTGCTGTCGGATTTCCTCATCGTAGGCGCCTGAGCGTATTGTATCCCAACCGGGGTCTTAAGGCGCGTCTGCTTCAAGTATTATACCAAGCCAGTGTTGGTGTCGCTTGTCGCTACCGCATCGATCGGCCGAGCAAGGCTTGGCTTGAAACTGAGCCTGATCGGAGTCGCAGTTTGGTTTTCAATAACTTTCAGGGCGTTATCCTTTGGTGGGGCTGATCGGGTCTAAAGCTGAGTAATGTTCACAGGAGCAAGCGCACTATTGATGGCGCGGACTGCATGGAGATGAACAGATGCGAGTATGATTGGCATGCTCCTGCACCGATAGACACGATGCGCTAAGCATTGTCATAACTCCACCGATACTACAACGGGCTGGGTAACCCACGTAATGGCAACCCAGGTCGAGACAAGCGCGAGGGCCAGCGAGCATGCCTATCAGCCAGCCGCATCAATTCAAGCCATCCTGCACACGCAAGCAAGCGAGGCCATTGTGCTGAAAATCTACAGCTGATTACACCAATTGTGCGACAGCGAATCTGAATTGCCATCTCGACAATGCAAACACAAGTTCGCAGCACGGTAACGCCCCACACTACCATTGCAACAGCATACAGAGCATCTCTCGTTGAGCGACCCCCTTATGCTGTTCATGCTCGATTTTTCGCTCTTGGCACGTTCTCGTTGGTACAGCATGATCTTGCGATGCTCGTCGCAGTATCAGTTGCCGTGCCATTAACACCTGCTCGAGAAGTGTCGTGGTGATCGCAGAGACAGCGGCCGAAGACGAAGGAGTGGCATGTTTTTTTTCCAACACGGAACTGCAGTCTGTAGTCTGCAGGTCTCTTCGTACGCGGGGATGCATCATCGGTGCTTTTGGGAGAAGCGACTGCATTTCTATAGTTTGTCAATATGTAGGATAACCATAGTAGCGTTCCATTCATTTCCTGGCGCCGACAGCATCGTTAGTACTCGTGTCTAGGTGTACTGATATTAATTTTAATTACTTTTGGGCAACCACGGTACGTTTGGGAATCCACGGTACTTTACTCTGGACCGCGGTCCGGACCGGTCATCTGAACCGTCACATTCGCACTTAGTGCGAGGTCCTTCTCGGCGACCAACCAATGGCCCAGCGGATGCTTGCACGCCCCGCGGCGTAGGCAGCACTTAGTTCGGTTCTTTAAGTCTTTCGGAAGCAAAAACATCACCATGTCCTCCACTGGAATCGCCGTGGGCCTGAACAAGGGTTTCCCTGTCAACAAGAAGCAGGTGGCTGCCCGCCCCGCTTCCCGCAAGGGAGTAAGTGCCGGTCCTTTTTCAGCAGCAACGCGCGTCATTCAGCGCAGCATTCAGCGCGACAAACAGGAGCAGGGAGCTAACGGAGCTGTGTGTGGTTGATGTGGTGCAGCGTGCTGGCAAGAAGACGAAACTCGTGCGCGACATCGTGCGCGAGGTCGTTGGCCTCATGCCGTACGAGAAGCGCATCCTTGATATGATCAAGAGCGGCGGCTCGTCGGCTGAGAAGCGTATCTACAAGTTCTCCAAGAAGCGCGTACGTACTCTTGACACAGACACAGCACTTTAGCAATCCATTGCTGCTCTATTACCAGCTACAAGGAGCTGGTAGTCTATTGAGTCTAGAGCCGCAGATCCTCATGCTTGTTGTGTATGTATTTACCTCTCGACCTACAGCTCGGCACGCACCGTCGTGCTCTGCAGAAGCGCGAGGAGATGAAGGCGTACTACGCCGCTCTCCGTGCCAAGGCCGCTCACCACGCTTAAGGACGAGAAACCGACACAGTTCCAGGATTGCGGAGATGAGGAGACCGACTTGTCAGTGGGTCGGGGCGGGCGCGGATACTCTCGACGGTGGCGTGATGTCCACTTGCCGACTGCTCTCGGCTGAGCTCTGCTGAGAGCGGCGCTGTGCGTTGTCCGTTGGCTTTGGGCTGCTTCGTCTCCGTCGCTTCATTATTCGAAAATAAAGGATCGCCAAATCACTGCTTCAAGCCCCCGGCGCGTCCTGCGTGTCGACGTCTTCCTGCGTCGTGTATCAATCAACCTCTTGTGGCGTGTTGTGTGTAAGCGCAGTGAACTTCAGGTGTCCAGGTGCTTCAACCTGTGGCAACGACGAAAGCTCTCGCACCCAGGTGCAGAGCTGTTTTCAGCGCAACAGGATTAAATAAAAGCGAGCAGAAAATAGCAGTCGACGCCGAATGTGGCTGCAGCAGGGCGACCGTTGCTCAGACGCTGTCCTCCTGCCCTGCTTTAGCCTCCTGGGCAGTTTTCACGGGCTCACTTATAATAGGCAGTAATCAGAACGTGGTCTGGCCGCCGCGCCCCAGCGCCCAGGAGCGGAGGAAGCTCGGGGGACGAGTGGAATCTTAGCGCGCCGCGAGCTCTGCCTCCCATCACGCATCCCGCCTGCGACTACTCGCTGCGACTCGCAAGACACCAGAGCGCGGAGCGATCGACGGACGCAACTCGGCCAAAGTGCAGGACTGTAAGCCCCCAGCGACGAGAAACGCACCGGAGCCGACGGGTCGCGACGCGCAAGTCTCGACAAACAGCCAAGAATACACGAGCTGTTGCGCTGCCCCTTGGATCTCTTGTCCCATGGGAGTTGAAGCGAAGGAGCATCGGCGTCGCATGCTACTGCACTCCATGGCAGCACTCGCCCGCCGCAGTGTAGGCACCGGCGTCGGCAGCTCGACACCAAGAGCTCTTCCGACTGAGGTGGCGACTAGCGGAGACGATGTCGCCGTCCTTTCTGCTAGCTTGTCAACGGCGTCGTGTTCCGCGCAGCACGATGAGGCTGAGCTATGCAAGGAGCCAATGACGGGGCCCTGTATCCTGCCTGCTGCTCATCAGCCTCGCATGGGCCCGCTGCGGGCGTCGCCATTGAGAATATCGCAGTCTTCGCCTCGACTTGTAGGCGCCTCGGTGGTCGCAAGGCGGTCTACGGTTGCAGTGGGCCAAGTTGAAGACCATAGCCAAGAAGGAAGCCATTCGTCCAACATCAGCAGTCACTTGCTCTCCAGACGCGCGACGAGTGTGCTCGAGACGTCGAGTGACAACACGAGTGATGAGTCCATCATCTACGCGGTAGCGCTGCTGCGCAAACTCCAGCAGCACGCGTGCGAAAGCGAGCGTGGCGAGGCAGCCGTGCAGCGCGAGCAGATTGACCAGATCCTTCATGGCTTCTCTCGCGCTCTTGAAACAGTGACCTCCACTTGGGACGAGCGGAGCGTTGAGAACACGATGCAAAAGCTCTTCGACACGCACTCGAACGTTTTCGACGAGAGCATGCAGAACTTCTTCATCCAGAACTTCCTGCATGAATCGGAGAGTGCCAAGACCTTCCGTACGGCGCTGCGTCGGACGAGCATGCTGCGCAGGTGTCTGCTAGCAATGTATTCCGAGCGCAACAGCCCCGATGGAAGTAGTGCGAGTGACGACAAAGGAATCGCCGCACGCCGCTGGGGTGAAGCAGTAACTCGGGTCATGAAGCAAAAGGAGGACGAACGCCGACGATACTCGATTGAAGTGTGTCCTGAAGTCACCAACCCCTCCATAGTGTCAGCCGTGAAGAACGAGATCGCCAACGTCGACTCTTGGAACTTCGACGTTTTTACGGTACGTCGACATTGCCAAGTGTGCCGTCGTCTTTAGAATACCCGAGCATGAGTGCTGACATTTTTTTAATGCTTTTCTTCTATCCAGATCGCGACGGCAGTTCCAGGCCAGGCATTGTGCATCGTCGGTAATGCACTGCTAGAACAGTACGACTTTTGCTGTCACCTTCGGACAACCAAAGCGCGCGTTCAATCTTTGTTACGGCAGTAAGTTCCATCACTCGGAAGTCGTCTTCGCTTGCAGTACGAAGTGCTCACCGTTCGCATCTTGTCGATATTTTTCAGTGTCCAGAGACGGTATCATGCCCACCCGTATCACAATGGTATTGTTTGTCTCCATAGTCGTGTTGGTATTAGCGCCTTTGTACTGACGAATTCTGTTCTTCCGCTTACAGCCGAGCATGCCGCAGACGTCACCCAAACTCTGCATCACTTTCTGTCGGTCGGAAACCTGGGCAGTCTGTTCACCGAACGGACAAAGTGCACTGCACTCTTGGCAGCCATCGTTCACGACGTTGTACGTGCAGTTGTCTTGCTTACACCCCTCAGTGGCTCATTTCCTCCACTAACGCACTCTTGTGTTCGCCATCTGCAGGGCCACACGAGCTACAGCAACAATTTCCATATTACCATCAACGACGAGTTGGCCGTACAATACGTATACCGCTCCCCACTTGAGCACATGCACTGCGCGCTAGCCTTCCAGTTGATGAAGGACCCAGAATGCAACATCCTCCAGGGTCTAACAAAAATCGAGCAACAAGAGGTGAGCACGGAGCAAACGTCATTCATGCGACACAAAGAGCTTCACCCGACTCACCATTGTGCTACCCACAGGTCCGTAACTTGATCACCGACATGGTTCTCGCCACCGACAACAGCGTGCATTCCGCGTACTTGGGCAAGCTGGACAACCTAGTTAGGAGGTACGTGTGCGTCTTGAGTCAAATCCGTTGCCACTTGCCCCAACAACTGACAAAATGTTTGTCTTAGATCCACCGAAGAAGGCTGGAAAACCGCCGACCCGGACGACGACAGGCTGGTGCTGCAGATGGCGTTGCACGCCGCGGACGTGTCGAACCCGACCAAGTCGCTGCGCACGTACCTCCTCTGGGCCGAGCGCATCACGCACGAGTTCTACCAGCAGGGAGATAAGGAGCGCGAGCTGCTGCTGCCGGTGAGCATCGGCTACGACCGCGAGCAACCCATCCCGCTCGAGAAGATGCAGGCGGGCTTCATCATCGGCATTGTGCGGCCGCTCTTTTCGTCGCTGAGTCGCCTGCCGAGCGCGCGTCTGGCGCACTGCATGGCGCAGCTGGACGCCAACCTAGCCCACTGGCAGGACGAGATCAATCGCAACCAGCCACCCAAGCCCGCGGCCGCCCCGGACGAAGCAGCGGACGAAGGCGACTGCACGTAGCGAGCGAGCGGGCAGCTATCCCAGTAGGTAGGCTAGCCTGTAGTAAATTAATGAGATGATGTGTCGAACACAAACTCCCCAGATAAGTGCGATTGTTATCTACCAATGGGAGCATAGCATGCACGCCTCGCGTCCGCCTCTCGTTTGGCTGTCCCCCTGCAGTCGCTAAAGCCCAAGGAACAAGACCGCCGACAAGATGCTGAGCCTCGTGAAGAAAGTGGCGACCGCGGCCAAGCCGACGGCCCGCCGTACGCCCGCGCAGTCGCGCCTGATGAGCCACGGCCCTGCGCCTCCCGAGGGAAGCCTGGAGGCCAAGGTCCGCCACTACCTGCCGGAGGACTACCACGTACGATGAACATGATGGGAGGATCCGCCACCTTTTGATACAGCGACTGACTGACTGTTGCTCAACAGATTGTGCTGGCCACTCTGGGCGCCTACACGACGCTCATCATGCTGTTCAAGCTCAAGCCGTCCAAGAAGAAGGAGGAAGAGATCGTCATCCGTACGGCTACAGTTTTGACCTGGTTGAGATGGACTGAACTAACCTGTATTTCGTGACTGTGTGCAGCTGCCAGCTCGAACTCAACGTCCACGTCCGTTCCGTCGCTCTTTGACGACGAGTTCGACGAGTGGTCGAAGCTGCCGGGCAACCTCGCCAAGTGGGAGAAGAGCCTCGAGACCCTCGGCAACTAAGCTAGCTGCGACGAATGACGCAGGCAACGGTCGGACTAGGGGACAGGATGGCGCAACAGGGAGGGAGGATATGCGTGTCAGCCAAGTCATCGAGATGAAAAATGAAAAGGCCCTGGCTGAGATAGCCTGCGCAAAGTGAACTGTGTCGCCTTGGCCTTGGCTTTCCATCCGTTTGTCGTATCTGCGGGGCTAAGCATGAGAACTCGCTGTCTAGTAACAGCTTCGTTCTTCTCTCAGAGTTTGGCATTCATACAGGGTCCTGGCCACAGGCAGGAAAACACTTAGATTAAGACACGTCACCTGAGCTGCCATTGCTCTCTTCAACTCCAGTACACATCAACAGTCGATCGATTCGTTCTCAGCCAAGACAAAGTAATCCACCATTGAGGTAAGGCACGGCGATTGATATATAGCGAATTAAGAATGAAAGCACAAGCGCATGTACGCAAGAGAACCCCGCGCGGTTTGTCTGATCAGTCTCCGATCGAGCCGAACTCGGGGGACCCGTCACCGCGCAGCCGCTCGCATAGCATCGGCTCATAGTGATCACCGCCACGGTCGCTACCAGTTAATCGCATGAGCAAGAACCACGGTGCGTGGCCCTTTGAGTGGCAGATCGTGCTCTGCTCCAAGCCGACCTCGCCCCGGGGTCGGTGCGGGAGGAAGAACATCTTACCGCACCCCACCAAGACGACGAAGATGTCACGCTGGTACGCGGTCGCCAGCGCCTCCAGTACGAAATCATCCCCCACGCCACACGCGAGTTGTCCGGATCGTTGTCCACCGAGATGAGGCCGCGGCTGCTGTAGTTAAGACCGATGAGGAAGTGTGCGTTTTCACCACGACCCACTTTCATGTAGTCGCAGTACGAGTGCGCGTTCACAATCGGCTGAGCGTACTCTGTGTACACCGCTTCTGCAGCCTTTCCCCACGAGTAGCCACGCCTCTGGAGCTCGGCGCACTTGTCCAAGAGCATCTTCTTGTCACTGCGGCGCGCGACGAACCGCCGCGTCTGTACCGGACTCACGCCCCAGCCACCCTTCAGCGTGGGGTAGTACAGGTTCTGGATGGCCTTGTCGATCTTCTGCTGCTCCTCGGGCGAGCTGGCGTTGTAATGCGCAAGGAAGAACTTGGTCGCCACTTGGCGGATGCCCTCAGGTGACAGAGGCTCGCACTCCTCCGTGTACAGCAACAGCTGCTCCATCGACAAGAAGAGGCAGTCTCCAAAAGGCAGCACTGGGGCCAGATACTTGACGCTGTAGGCCGTGTCGTGCGGCTCGTAGGACACACCGTCCTCTTCGAGCACACGCAGTAGGTCGCGGCTGCTCGAATCGATGTTAGACACGCGCTGCCAGCCCATGCAAACCGTCACCGGGCGGTCGACCACAGCAGGTCTCGCTGTCATAACGAACGGCTCCGTCTTGAATCGTCTCGGGGTCAGCACCTGCTTCGGCTGAGCCTAGACGCGTCATAACAGTGCAGCATTGGTTAGATCTCTGTTTAGGTAGATAGGATCTGAGTAGATGGCTCACCATTTGCTGGTACTGGGAGTAGGCCAATAGACGCGAGTCCAGCGCGTGCTGCGCGTCCATCACAGCGTCGCTGTAGCCGTCGTGGATGGTGATCTGAGTGGAAGCATCCAGCGCCGGTAGGAACGGCATGGCCACGGGCATCTGGTCCATTTCCACCGACTCGTCGTCTCCCTCCTCCTCGTCCGAGTCGCCAAACGTCGCGCTCCCGTCCGACGACGTGGTGGCCGGCGTCACGGCCGTGGGGGACGCCGCCGTCAGCTCCTGCGAGACATGGCAGGCGCTCGAGTCGCTCAGCTTCTGCGTGAGCACGAACACGTACTCCTTCTCCTCCTTCTCGTCCTGCATGGCTGCACTGGGCTTAGCTTTCTTCCTGGTCTGCTTCAGAGTTGTCTGAGAAAAAAACAACCCGCCTTCTTATCGGGTGTGGCACACATAAATTTAACTTCAAGCAACCATAACACTGGCTTTTATGAATGGTAACATTTTGTGGGTTCTTCTCTAAATTTCTCTCCAGTGGCAGGAATCATGAAACTTGCAAGAAAATGGCTTGCGTGTAAGTTATAAAACAAGGATCCATGAGCTAAAGTTATCCGGGTCATATGAGACGGTCTCATACAAAAGATTATTGAAATGAATCTAAGTGCGCATCGCAATTTAACCACACCATCGCAGCGAGGGGTGTCTTTGAGTCCCAGAAGGTTTGGGCCAGAACCAAGAAGGCACCATGTTTCAGCTTCGCCTAAGAATAGGCAGCAGCAAATACCTGCTGGAACCCATGCTGTCGACAGACGTACCGCTTTGAGCAGAATCAACTGGTTTAGTAGATAGGAAGATAGCGCTTCCACCAATCACAGCTAATTACCTAAATTTCGCCAATCAGAGATGTCAAAGTGGGGACATTTGATCACTAAACCAGTTTGTTTGTAGCACACGAGCTACTGGCACGATGATAAATAATCTGAAAAAAATATAATTTACAAGGAATATACGATGTATATCAACAAAATGATCAGCGCATCAACGAGTTCTTGGTGAGCAAGATGTTTATCTGTGAAGCAAGTCTCTGACTAGTTACCTGGTTGTTGACTCCAATCTAAATCTGCGTAGCATCGGAGTCCTCGTCGGCATCGTGGTGTCGGGGGAGATCGTTGAGTGACATGCGGTGACGCATTTGCTTCCGGCGGCGGTACTTCTCCTTGCCAATTGCAAGCATTCGATGCTCGCGCTGATCATATTCCTCCGCGTTGTGTTCGCGCAGCGGGTTGTACTCGATGTGAAAGTTTGTTAAACCCACACAAATCTGGAATATGTCGTCGTACAAATCGTCGCTCCACCGGTACTTGTCTACACAGACACGCCATAGGGTGCACAGGCGCCCGAAGAAGTTTTCTACGATCACGCGGTCGCTTCCTCGTCACTAGGCGACTGGCGAGGAAACTCTGCATATTCAGCGCGCCGTTCAACCTCACGTTCATCGAGCAATGCCAGCATGGACTGCTGGTGCTCTGGCTGGGAACGCTGGGTTCTGCGGGGAGCCATCGGGTCGGAGGGGTCTTAAGTTGGTCGTAGACTGTTGGGTCGGTAGCAAAATTGCTTATGAAGTCACGAGAGTCACAACACGGCAGGATGGAGAGGCTGTGTCGCCAGCCACCAATTTTCACGCGCCAAACGCAGTGGCTTGGTGCCAAGGACTGCAGAACAATCGCTACCTGCCAGTCAGTGTTGCTGGTTGCAGCAGCCGGGCCAGCTGTTAGATTGCTACATGCCTGGACTGTGAAAGGTCCGGGCTTATTGGAATTATGTCTCTGGACAATGAATAAGCTCAACACCTGATAAACGACACAGCGTGTTCCTGCATGCACGCTAAATATTGGTGGCCCCACAATGAAACAAAAGACAGCCCAGCTGCACATCTGAACCATCTTCTGCGCAAGCTTCGAGATAATCCGACTTCCGCGTGATTAGTTACTGATCACCGGGTTATTTGCGTGCCGCTGCCAAACTGCTACTTAGGTCAATTGGAGAAAACGCAGGAAGCAGGGATATCTCCACCGATGCGCGCACCAGAGGTGTGTTAGCATATTCCTCAATTTTCACGCTCTTTCACACATTTATCGAATGGGGGCTACGCCGACAAGAGCACCAGACTTCCAGAAGCGCGTGAGGCTGACCAAGGAGCAGGAGCTGCTGCTGTGTCGACAACGTCATGAGCTTCCTGCTGGCACGTACCGCGAGCTGTCTGTCTGGGCATGCAACGAGTTCGAACTGCCCAGACCACCATTTAAGCAAGTCATTTTGTGGTGGAGCGGGATCACGAAATTGCTGACGCGATCGCAACTCACCAACGGTTGCCCGAACTGCCGACTGTCGGAGGGGGTACTCCGTTGATCCGGCGGATCTTGACCTTACAGCTCACCTTGTGTACCCGACCGCTTGGGCGGGTTACGCTCTTCCGGTACTCACGCGAGGGAAGTCAGTGGTGAACAGGCCAGAACTGGGCTTGAGGGCCCTTCAGGTATGGGGGGTGGTTGGCTGCCACGCGGATATGCTTCACGCAGCAGTCGGTTCGGGTGTCGATCGTGTGTGATCGATCACGGGGTGTGTCCTTTACGGGGTCCTTTTCGATGCTTGCCGCCTCCTATTGCGGGGTCTTGATGAGTTGGAGGGAGAAGGGGAGCGCACCTGGCCAAGCTATCCAGGGGCTTCCGTGTTCTCGCTTGAGTCACTTCAGGTGGTTGTCCGGTCGTCGGGTAGGCCAATATACTTCCTTCCCCGGAATTCGGAAGACCACTTGCGTGCTACAAGGAAAATCTCTCTCTGTTTATCCATTTAGAACTACGTGCCTATCCCCCATCTCTCTTGCGTATCTCATGATTGCTGACATTCTTGGACCTCCGATGTGCCGGTATTTGTGGTACGTGCTGATCTGATCGGCTGATTTGTACCCATGTCAATATGATCGGTCGATCGGAACCCATGTTGATCTGATCGGTTGATCTAAACTCATGTGGTACCGCGATCAAATCTACCAAGATCGGAATGATGGTCTTCATATTCACCATCCGGTCGTCCGACCGTTGATGCTGCCCATCCCAGGTTCCAAGCCATCCATCCGTACCCATCGACCAATCACCTGGTCGGACACGATCAATCCATCTCCAAAACCTTCTGGTCACTTCTCCACAATTTCTCGCGTCCTCAAGATCGAAAATGCCACCCACGATCCGTTCTTTATTGAAGCAGAAGACTGTAGTGATAATGGGACGAATAATAACAAGTATGATTTCCCCATATTTATCAGCACTGCCCACAAGAGTAGCTCAATTTGCAGCAGCGCTCACAAGATGTTTTTATCCAATAGGAGGCTGTATGGTCAACCGATACCACCGGGAATTTTGAACTTGTGCAATTTACTCATCAGTACACTCTCCGTGTGTTCCGACGCAATACCCGTGCTATTGAGAGCGGGCTGGTAGATGAAATCACTAGAGTAACATTGTTGTACGTATTACTGTTATATCTGCAATTGGCAGCTATAGCTGCTATTAACTGTGGCTTCTTGCGAAATGTGTTTCGTGTGCAGTCAACAGTCGTTGGGCAACTCCAAGACATGAATCGCTTGATCTAGGTGTCCGTAACGGGCGCAACCAAGTCATTCTGTATTGACTACTTTCAGTCTGCTGTGTTGACTGGTTTATTTATCAAAGATGTAGTGTCCAATGACCGTTGGTCTATTGAGCTTGGTGTTTCACAAGGATACTATAGAAGTTGGAATGTCAGAGCATTATGTGTGCATAGCTCGTTACCCTGTCCCACCAGTGCGGAAAAAGACAAAGAAATCCAAGCTGAGTGACACCCCCACAGGTTTCTGGTACATAAGCGCAATGAGTTTGAATCATGCAGACTTGTGTGACACAGTATTTACTTGCACAGTCAGTCAACTTCGATATTAAGTGGGTTTAAGGCTGCAATTGTACCTGGGCGCCAAACGTCATTTGCGCGCGTCATTGGATCTGTAAAGGCCACCCACATCGATCTGAGCAGTCAATAAGCCACAGTGTACCGGGCGATATCAGCCGGGATATTTATCACTAGAGATCACAACAAACACTGAATTTGTAAGCAAAGACCACAAACAACCTGATTGGATATTAATGAAAGATCCAATCTCATTACTAGAGAGTTGGGCTAATAGTGCTTTTGTTGTTGTTGAAATGATTGAAATGGCTTAGATTGCTTTGGAAGAAATAAAATGTAAACCAGCACGATTTTGGAGAAGGGAGACGGACTTCGTGATAAGCTATCCGTGAAGGGAGATGAAACTGTATCCGGGGGAGAGTTCAGCAAACCAGCGTTGCAGTTCGGCAGTTCGGGAAGTGGACAGCTCATGGAGCACGGTAGATCCAACACTCACGTTAATAGAGCGTACGTTGTTGTAGTCGGATATTTGACCGTCCTTGATCAGAATGATGCGGTCCTGCAGGGATTCTTGGATTTCCTCGGCGAGCTGTCCCCATACGGTGCATAAGATTTCCGCGTCGGAATCGTCTGCCAACAGGAAGTCGCGCTTAGTAGTTTGTCTTCCCGCGCGAGTTGTGATCTTTCTCAGAGGGCCAATTTCGACAATCACACCGGAGATGGTTCGATATATGGAAGCCTCTGCAATCGGTAAATCGGCAAGTTTGGTGTATCGTAGAGAAGGTTCGGGGTAGTCAGCAGTATGCTCCACTTCGTAAACATCGGCGTTCCCTCCAAAGGAAAGTTCGATAGTTGAATTGCGCGGAGCGAACGCAGTGTTTGCAGATCTGATTTGCCCGGTAGAAAAAGAGCAGATAATACCAGGAGCAAGCGTGTCGTAAAATTTGTCGACGCCTTCATTAAAGATCGTCACGCGTGGAGCGACCCCGCTGTTATCAGTCGCGTAAACTTCAAATAAGTTGCCAGTTCCACGCCACGATTTGTAAGCGCGAACAGGATTCCGGTCCAGAATGCGACCAACAAAAGACCATGATGTTTTAAGCTCCGGATTTAAATCTTGGACATCATAAACAGGCAGATGTGGATGATTATCGGTATTGTCTTGAGCTCGTTGAGGTGTAGAAAGCGTCGGCGTCACTTCCGATGATTGAGCAGTGCAGTTCTCAAGAGAAGCTGCTGGCACGATTCCTTGGCCACGGGAAATAAGCTGCTGGTTATCAGCATCAGTAGTATCATTGCTGGTCATAAGTGAAGACAATACTTTGCATTGCCTTTTGGGGGGTAGATTGATGCCTGGATCGTCAATCATTGTTCATTTTTGATGGGCTTTGGTCATTCAGAGCACCTGCTCGGAGGGTATGTGTAGCGGGGCTACACAGTCGGTTCACCTCCTACCTTAGTGCAACACGCACTAATGCATACATTCAGGTTGACCACTCTACAGGGAGGTCCACATTCATAGCAAAGAGATATGACTGATAGAAAGCAACATCTTTCTACCAATGAGAGTCATTCATTAGATAAGGATTCTGCCAGCCATCCAATGGCAGAATCTCTCATTAGAAAATATCAGTTTTGGGAGGAAACCCCATTTACAATCAATACAGTTTCGTGGTAAGGTGGCCTTCTATTTGATGTTTATGTGTTTTTTTTCCTATAGAAGCCTTATAATATGCAAGACGTGACTTGATGTCATTCTTCTGTCGTGGGGGAGATGTTCGTTGGTCTTGGGGAGTGAATCGGCATAGGTAACCATGGAGCGGGTCTTGCACCGCTTGTGGTGGGTTTCGCAAATTGAATGTTCTTGTCTGTTTGGTGTTCGCGAGTATTCGAACTGCTTCGAGACTTGCTTTTGCTGGGGTGCTCCATTGTACTGTGAAGAAGCCTTGTAGCGTTTGATCCAGTTCGTGTGCTGGGTTATCTTCAGTTGTAGTTTCTGTTGCTGTTTTGATCGCTTTTTGCGCTGTTTTATCTACGCTCGCAAGTCGTAGATATGTGTTTGCTGCGTCACCATGCCGTTCAGCGGCTTGTAGACCGTGTGCTAAACTTTTTGCTGCGTTCGCCTGCCGTGATCCAACCGTATTGAAACGGATGTTTGCTGCTTCGACTCCGTGCCACTTCCCATCTAGTTTTCCTTCAAATAAAATCCAACCTCCGTGTACCTGTTCTGCTGGGGTGGTGCTAAAGTGATACTGTAGCTTTCTCTTGAGTAGTTTCGGTGTTGGTTCGTTCGTGTTGATTGTCATCATGATGCTGTGGCAAATGCCTAGGCAGGTTCCTTGAATTCTGGTTCTCGGGTTTCGTTTCCATGCGCTCGCTATTGCGAGAACTTAAAATGTTCCTGCTGCATAAATTGCCGCTTGTGTGTCTTGGGTTGATTGCTCCTCGTCTTCAAAGATGATCTTGTTTCTTAATCGCCAGAGTAGGACTGGTGTTACCGTAGTCCATATTCTCCAAATTGTTGCCATTGCTGTTGTGTGGTATGGGGTCCATCGTGTGACGCATTTCTGTGCCATTGCGAGGAACTCCATAGTCAGTTGAGGTGCAGTTCTGGATGCTGCTGCTGATTCTAAATCTTGACGTTGTGTTTCATTAATCGAGTATCCCATCCATTGGTTTATCCATTTCGCCCAGGCTGCCTGTGCTATTGGATATTCCCATATTATATGGTCAATGGTTTCGGTGGTACATGTGCAGTCAGTTTGTGGGCAACTTCGATTAACTGGCCATCCCTTGTGCCATAAATTCATTGCTCCAATTGCCGCTCGATAGATTGTCCAGTTTTGGTAGTCCGTGAAAACGCCCTGTTGGTCCCAGATGTTATCTGGACTTTGTGTCAGTGCTGCTTTCCCCCATTGTGATGTTGCTGCTCGTTTGGTGATTTTATCTATGATTGGTTGAAGCTCGATGTCTTGTGATTCTCTGAAGTACTTTGATCGTTGTCGTCGGAGTTGTGCTGTTATATTCTTGGCCATTGTTGCTGTGTTCACCGCCCATGGGTACAGAGCTGTTTGCGGGTGTGCCGCAAATACTATTCCTACCACACGTTGCCATGTTTGTAGCTCTTGGAGATCTGTGTTGTCTTTGTAGCTTTGATCCACCCACGCAATGTGTCATGTCCATCCGTCGTTGTTCAATTCGAGTCGCAGTACCGGTTTTTGTGGATCAGTTACTACCGATGCAATTATGCTGCCCTCAGTTTTCGTATCCATGGTCCAGGTGAGTAGGTGTTTAAGAGGTGGTAGCGCGATTGGTCGTGTTGCTTGGTTTGGTTGCTCCCATAGATTCCATGGCACGCTGTGCAGAATATAGCTGCACCATTGCCGGATGTGTTCTTCTTGTCGTCCTCTGGTTTGTGATCTTTTTGTCTTCGGTTTGATTTCAATGCTGTATTCCCCAATCTCTGTCAGCTGCATCATGTTAGATATGTCGATTTCGTCGATTCGGCAGACTGGTATTGTTGGGTAGTCTTGGTGTTGGAGTGGTTTTCCGGCTTTGTCGATGATATTGGCGTTGTTGTTCCAGGGCGCTTGTAGAAGGAAGTCAGCGTGGTCTGGTAGTGCTGCGTTTCGTGTCACCTGAGTTGATCTGGAATGGATGGTGTTGTCATCTTTCCAAAATGTTGATGTATGTTGTGGTCCCGCTGCTAAGACGCGTTGTATCTGGTCCTCCTGATTCTCATCTCGGAGTATTCCTTGTGATTGTGCTTCCCAGAGTTCTAGCTTGCCTAGTGCTTGTGCTGATATTCGTAGTCGTCCGTTGTTCTCGCGTGTTGCTGTGCTAATCATTTTCGCCGAAGTTGGTCTGAATGCGCAGCATAGTTCTGAGGTCGGCTCCCCTGGATGCACTAGCTCATGCCATGCCTCTGTGTATGTATCTGCTGGTGTTTGAATCCATTTTTCGGCTAAGTTGCAGCGTGTTGCCTTGAGTGCTCTTGCGATGTCTTGTAGTCCTAGTCCTCCTGCTGATCTGGGCGTGAAGAGTAGTGCTGGGTTGAGTTTGTGTGTGCTTGGTTCTGTACTTGCTGACGCCTGCCATACAAATTGTTTTTGTAGGTTTTCTAGTTGTTGGAGCGTTGATTTGGGTGGGATGAATTGCTTTCCGGTATATAGTATAGCAGGGAGCGCTATTACATTGAACAGCATTATTCGCTGTGCCACTGAGTTGCCCACTTTAGTTGCAATACGGAGTCGTCGTTGAATCTTCTCGATGCGAATATTCCAGTTTTCTACTGTTGCGTCTTGATTGCCTACCCAATATCCCAATTGTCTCGTCGTTTCTTCTGGTTGGAGGACTGGGAATCCATGCCATTTGGCTGGAGTTCCTGCTGTATTAAGTCCAATGAGTATGCTTTTTCCTGGTTGCACCTGTAATCCTGATAATTCTCCAAAGTTATGTAGCGTTTGCTGTACTGCTGGAAGTTCTTTCAGCGAGTTCAGGTAAACTGTGCTGTCGTCCACGAAAGCAGAAAATTTGTGTCTGTGCTCATTATTTCCTGAGATAGTTATTCCAGATAGTTGGGGATGTTGGTTGATCGCATGACTGAGTATTTCTACAGCGAGTATGAATAATAGTGGTGCCAAAGGGCATCCTTGCCGGATCCCTGACTCAACTGTCCATTTCGTTGAAGTTTTTCCGTTTACCAGAAATCTGGCTGTTGTTCCGTGGTGCAGTCGTTGGACGACCGAGATGAGTTTCTCCGAGAATCCAAATTTGCGTAGTACCATAAGCATGAATGTCCTGTCCAGTGTATCATAGGCTTTGCGAAGGTCAAGACATAAAACTGCCGATAGGTCTGCCCATGCCTTGGCTGGGTTGTTGACGGTCTTTTCTAGGATGTTTCGCAGGATTGTGATAGTTTTGTCGATATTGCGCCCTCGTACGAATCCTTGTTGAGCTGTGCTGATAAGTTTTAGTAAAAATTGATGTAATCGGTCCGCTAATATTCTGCCGAAAAGTTTGTATGCTGAGTTCAACAGTGCAAGGGTCGATAGTCCATGGCGTCAGCTGAGTCTCCTTTTTTCCGTAGTGGTACTATCGTAGCTTCCAAGAAAGATTGGGGTACCTTCCAGGATCGCGTTGAAGAGTTTAGTCATTCCTGGTACCAGTTCTGCTTGGAAATCTTTGTAGAAGTCGTGGTTTAGTCCTGTTGTTCCTGCTGTCTTGTTCCGTTTGAGATGTTCGATCGCTATCGTGGTTTCTCCTTCTGAAATTGTTTTCGCTAAGTCTTCTGCTTCTTCCTGGGTTAGTTATGTTTTTCAGGAATTTTTGCTATCTTGCGAAGTACTTCTTCTCGTTGAGATGGCTCAATTGTAGCATGTGATTGTCCAAACACATGACTCCATTCGGATGCCATGCGTTCTTCAATGGGATAGTCGTCTGAGTAAAAGTGTCCAGGTGAGGGTTTGATTTCAGATACTGTTTGATCGCGTTGCCAGTCTGAATTACGTCGAAACACTGTTCTTGTATTTTCTGCTGTTCTTTGAAGGTTCCTTCCGAATGATCTTGCTGCTGTATTTCTTGCTTGTACTTGTTCGACTTCCTGTATTTCTTTCCGTGATGTTCGAACAATTCGGGTCGTTGCGCGCAGGTTTGCAAAGTACCGTGTGCTTTGTCGCTTATCTGCTGTGTGAACTTGTTGGAGTAATCGTTGAATTCGTTCAACTACTGTGTCCCATTCTGCAATTGGGTCTGTTGTTGTTTCGTACTGACCCATGATTTCACCGATTCCTTTCCAATTCCATCTTTGACGCGTTGTGGTCTACCGGATGGTATAGGATATCGAGGTCTCTGTTTTGTTGGTGTATTTGCTGTTGTTCCAGTAGTGAGTTCGAGTCGTACTTCACGATGGTCCGAGTCATGTGCTGATTCTAATACGGTGACCCACTGTACTGCTGAAAACGGTTCCCCCTTGACGTAGAACCTGTCAAGTCGGCTCGCTCTGTCTTGGGTCCAATATGTGTAGTATTGTAGCGGGTCGTGATCTTCTTCATCGTCGTTTAAGTTTCGCGTGAGGCTAATAGCGTCCATAAAATCGTGTTTGTCGAGTAATGTGCTGAGTAGTTTGTTTCATTTGAGAAGTTGCTTGGTTTGCGTCTAGTCACTCTGTCCTGATATGGTTGCAGGACACAGTTGTAGTCTCCGCCAATTATTATCGATGTGTGTTGAGATATCCATGGGTCAAGGTCAGCGAAAAATTGATCTTGGTCATTGCGTTGCGCCGGCGCATAGACATTAATTATTGGCCATCGTCAAGTTCTACTGCCATCACCCTTGACGTCCAGCTCTCTTTTGCCATGGTTTGATGCGTGAGCTGATCTCAGGTGACGCTAGTATACCTAATCCGGCCGATTTTGTGTGTTGTTTGGGTCCAGTAGCTCATTTCATGGTCAGGGTTGGTGATCTGCCATGCTCGTTGCCATTGGTCCCTCATTTTTTGTATTTCTGGGTTGCTGTGTAATTGAGTGTCTTGGAGTAATATAATATCTGGTCTTCGGTTGCCCGGTGTCGTCGCCACCCGCTCATCCACTGTCTGCGTGATTTCTTCGCAAATCCCCGTAAGTTTTGTGTGCTGATGGTCAAGTTGGTTCGTGGCTTCCGTTTGTTTCTGCTGGTTATTGGTGGCTGTTCAAATAAATTTGCTATGTTATGTAAATCACTGTAGTAATTCCGTCTGGAGATTTGTTGGTTCTTTGCGCATTCACTTGGTTTAGTGTTGTGGCTCTGGTTCGCTTTCCAGATCCACGGCGGTGTTATCCGAGTTTGTTCGCTGTGTTAATAATTCTTCGAGTTTAGTCCATACTCCAATTGTATCATCTTGATGGATCGTGGAGTTGATGTCTGAATTAGACTGCATGACTTCAAAGAGTAAATCGAGATACTCGATCGTTGTTGTTTGGTGTTGGCATCCTGGTTTATTGGACAATCGTCTGAGTTCATTCACATATACATGGGCTACAATAATCATGCGAGTGAGGAATTTCAATCGACCCTTGCTGCAGAGTTTAAGCAGTTCCATGTCTCCATATTTCATCAATTTGAGTTCCCTCCAAAGTTCAGCTGGAAATAGGTTAAGTTGTTCCTGGTTAATCGAAGCTTGTTGTTGGAGCTCAGTACTACATACCTCCAGCCATGTCCCTTGTCTGTGTTCCCTTTTCCTTTCATTATTTCCGCAAGTTGCCCAAGGCAGTGGGTAAGGCATTCTAATCTGGCTGTAGTGGTCCATGTGTCGAGAATCGCATCAGTCATCGTTGAGAGAATAAAACAGGGGATTGGTAGGTCTGGAGTGCTGAGAAGTGCCCCCGGTGCTTGTGTGACTGCTGGTTTCCAAGTTTCGGATGTTGCAGGTAGTATGGGAAATTTCGCTAGTGTCGCTTGTTCCCAATTAATTGCCTGCTTCAACCACAGTTTCCGAAGTTCTTTTTGTCGTGTCCTGCTGGAGCTGATAGTAGCTGCTGGTTTATCAAACCTGCTTGGTTCTTGGTTTTGAGGGCGGATAGTTGTACTGTCCAGTGGGTCTGGTAGTAGTTCTGGGTCGTCTTGTTCCCATGTTGATTCGTTCGACGGTGGTTCGCTCGATTGCGTCGATGTGAAGGTTGATGATGGTCCTTGATCGAGCAGCTCCATTTGCCATTGCTTCAGTGTTGTTTGGTCTACCTCGTATCTTTTCATCCATTCATTCACTGCGGCTTCATCCGTCCACTGTAGCTCTCGTAAATCTTGTCTCCGTCCTGGTGCAATTCCATCAATTCCAGAAGTTGAGAATACTCGAAGTTCCTCTTCACGTCCTTGGCCGTAGATTTTCTCCTCATTGCGCTCCTGTGCCTCTGTTGCTGTCAATGGGGGTTTGGGCTCCTGGTTTGTTGATAGTGGCTCTGAAGGTTTTTTTACTTCATTGTTTTCAGCCAGGTCCATTCTTCGTCCTCTGAGTGACTTCCATTGGTTCAGCGGTGTTGTGGATGTTAAGGTTGCTCTGTAGAGAGGCTTTAGGGTTGAATTGAAGGTGGCTATAATGTTTTGGTCGGAATAGCAGTACTATGGGTAGTTCGTCCGGTGATTCTCTGTTCTTGCAGTCCTGTCGAATCTGATTGATCCATTGTTGGGCTTGTTTTGCTTCGTAATTTCGTTCTTTGGCCGTACTGTACTTGTTTCCTGATTTGGTTACCTGCGCTGGCGTGAATTGCTGGTATGTGGCCTGGGCTAGCCCTGGTCTAGCTACGACCACAAATATGTTGCGGTGCAGGATCTTTGCTAACATTCGTAGTGTTTCATCAGTTCCCCAGTGGCGTCCCGAAATGTATCCGCTTCGTCGTGAGTCTGACTTTCCCAGGTCAATGAAGTGTGTTTTCAGTGCTTGTTCGGATTGCTCCGGAGAAAGTTGTTGTGGTGTTCGCTCCACTGCAGTTAAAATCTTGAGTCGTGAATCGTGTTCAAATTCTTCGTTGAAGAAGTGTTCGCTTGCTGCTACGAGGCCTTTCTTGAGTTTACCAGTGATGGTTTCGAGTGGTTTTATGCTGTTCGTTTCTTTGAAGTTTCTGTTGAGTAGTGCAGATGCGCTGCATAGTATTGGCAGTTGCCATTGTCTGGTGTCGACGTCTCTTCCAATCCACATTCCTTAAGGACCTGCTGTCCTGTCATCGTTGTTTCATCACACTGGTCCAGGTTAAGCCAGCTATTTTTTCTAGAGCTTGTTTGTTGGCTGGTTGTCTGCGTTCAGCAATGAGCTTGTTGATTAGGCCTCGTTGCGACTGCATTCGTTGAGTTCGTTGGCTTAATGTTTCGCGGATAATTTCTGCTGGTGAAGTTTCCCTGGTTGGAGTGATCGGGTGAGGAGGGTACTCCATGTTATTTGCTATGGAATTGTTCTCGTCGCTGTGCTCTGTCGCCAGCACTGGTCCTCTTTTTTCGTCTTGCTGTACATTAAAACGATGTCCCTTGTTAGTTCCTACCGTTTGCCATTCGTTCTTACCTGGTTCAGGATCTTTTGGCGTGATTGATGTACGTGATGCTGTTGCAGCTGTCGTGTGGGTCCTAGTAGATCGATTTTCAGTTGACCGTCGATTTAGCTGTGTCAGTGGGAGCACTGGCATTTCTGGTTCTTGCTCTTCATCTATCCAGTACTTCGTCATTTCCTCAAAGCTGATGACAGTGCGCTGTTGTCTTGGTAGCGTTGTGATGTCTTCTGCTGAAACTTGGATGCAGTACTCCGAAGTGTACCAGTAGTCATCCTGAGCGTTACATCTGTTGCGCGTGTGACCAATTGCACCACATTGGAAACATGGAGGGGCTGGTTTCACGTTGACATGGTGAATTAGGATCTTTGTTCCATTCCAGTTCAGGAATCTGCGGTCTACTAGGAAAGTAGGACATAGTTGGCTCTTGAAGTAGATATCCCAGGTATCAGTTTGCCTCTCGTGTGTTTCTGATGATGGTTCCTGCCACGTCGTGTACACACCTGTAAAGTGCTGCTGTAGGAATGCGTTCCAATGCTGCTTCATCCATGAACCTCGACACGTTGAGGAATCGAACATGGTATCGGTCTCTCGGTTTCTCATCACGTACTCCATCTGCTCCCATTTGTCTCGCCCAGACTCCAGCTGAGTGGTGATTTAGTGATTCTACTAGCTCAACAGGGGTGAGTGTTCATTGCGGAGTGTGAAATTCTTGTGGCGGAACGGTAGAGTTGTAAATTCGTTGCCCCACTGTGTCGCCTGCTCTCTCGTCCAAAATATTAGGTGGACAGCATGTTGGGCACGATCATAGCAGACTTGTTTTGCGCTTTTTAAAAGCGCCACAATACGTTCTTCAGGGTGTTTGCTTCTGCGCTTTCCAAGCAGTATCATGCCTACCAGTCTTTCTCTTGATTGGAAATCTGGGTAGACAGGAAAATCTGGGGGTAGTTGGGTCACTAGGTCTCCTTCAACTTGAGCTTGAATTGCATTCTGGATCATTCGCAGTGCTGGGTTCGTGAGACTCGCTTGAGGAATGGTGGTAAGTGTGCACAGAGGATGGTTCCTTCCAGAAGTCCCTTGATGATTGTTGCTTCTTTTTCTAACGGCTTGCGGATTTTGGTGGGAAATCCGTAAGGTGTTTCACAAATTTTTCGGTATACAGGAATATCAAACGTTGAGAACTCACTACTCATGAATCGATACGGTGAGTTTTCCTCGCCCGTCATGTCGACGGGCTGATGTTACTGAGACCGGAAGGTGTTTCTATCATTTACGTACATGTAAGCGGACATATATTGGCATGATACTGTACATTAGAGAAATGCACCGGTTTTGAGTTGGCTTCAAGCAGATGCTTTTCTCGAGATGGGGAAACATAAAGTAAATGACGACCTCAGATTAAATACGGATGCCCCTGATAGCCCACGATTTTCTCTAAAAGTATGAACTTTTGGACTTAGCGCTTTTGAAGGAGAAGTCCAAGTTCCACCCTGGTCGTATCCGGTGTCGTTCGGTTTGACACCAAACGAACACATTATCGCCAAGTTGCTACAAATCAAACCGTAAAAGATCTTTTATTAGTTGAAGTTTTCAAGAACTAACTACAACTACTTTTCCTAATCTCGTTCGTGAACTACTTCGCATTGCTGGACACCAATTGCCTTGTACAAATAGCGCATACGTAGATAGGACTGCACCTCATAAAGACAGTCGGCCCACGCTCTCGGCAAGTAGCAGTTCCAGAACAACCAGGCACCAGATGCCACACGAGCTGCTGTCTCTCTGAGTGCACCAGTCGATTTCCTTGTAGGTCACCTTGTCCTTTAAGCCCAGCAAAGGCTCAATGACACACCGCACACTTGACTTCAAAGTTGCGAGATTCCCCTTCAGCTGGAGCGGGTCAAACGTATAACACACGTGCGTACGCTTGTCGAGCAAATACGCCCCCCCAGTGATGGTCCAGACAGATCACTGCAATGATCCGGTCGTTGGAAGGATCCATGGCTCCAAAACCAGCCGCCGTCTTCTTCTTCACACTGAGTCCCGCGAAATCATGGTAACACGGGTTAATCACACCTACGTTCGGGTACATCTGCTTCAGTGCCAGCATCGCCGATATAATAGACGAGCTGTGTAGCCACAAATTTTCTCGAAAATCCACCAACGAGCAACCAAGAGACCATTCAGGCCCCAGGCGAACTTAACCCAACCGCATCCCTTGTACTGCTTCCTTGTATGCTTGCTACATTGACAGTAAACAAATAGAAGCAGTAAGCATTGTTTAGTCCGTGATATGTGCTTTCGGTATCCATGTGTTGAAGCACTAACCTTTGTATAGTCGCAGGCGTCGGTAAACGGTGGGACCACGTCCTTGATCTGCCACTCAACACCGCTAATCCAATCCAGTGTGAACTGCACAAGCTGAAATCTGTTACGCGCCTCCAGCACACTGGCCATTGCCTCTAGCTGGTCAAACGTAGCGGACCCATAATCGCTCCAGTTCGCGAGCAGGTTCAAATTATCAGTGGCTTTAATAGCCGTGATTGCTTCTTGAATCTTGTCCAGCTGAAGAATTCGAGTGATCTTTGGTACTTGTTGGCCGACATTGTATGGCCGCACTGATAGACTCCCTTGGACTTCAACATCATCCAGATTTAATGTATCAACCATTGCTTTTGCGATATCCAGGCTGTAAGCGCCGTCCAGAAGAGCAGCGACATCATCCAGTCGAGCCTTCCGTGTTTTCTTGTCATCCCTAATCTTTACGGCCAGTGCACGCGCCTCACGAAGTTCCTTCCCCCCTGCAAGACGTCGCTTCTCACTCTTCGAGAGTCCTCTAACACGCGGAGGGGGCGTGAATGAAATTGGTGCAGTTTTTGATCCTTCTTGGGGTGTTCCTGTGTGAGTTCGGTGCCGTCCGGTGTCGATCCGGTATCCCGTGATGCTGAAGTTGAAGACAGTTTTGCTTCAACATCCACGTCACCTGGTGGATCACTAGCCTCAAGACCTTCATCTTCCGGTACGTCATGCACTTCACCACTCGCATCTTGTACTGAAGTAGTACGTTTCTCTTCCAAGGTATCATCACCTCGTTGTGCTGGTGGCGTGATCGAAGTAGCCAGAGACGGATTGACGTAAGAAATCTGCGTGAGACCCGTCGAGCTCATGGATGATTCTTGCGATAGCACTGTCAAAACATTGCTGGTTGTAGCCTCCATGACAAACCTTGGTACGTCACCACCTTGCAGCGCGTCGTAAAATCCCTGCATCCACTCTAGCGCGACCCGAAACGTCGGGGTTGACTGCAACGCCATCCTGTCAACGATCTTCTCCGCAAGCTCCTTGGTCTTAATGTACTTGTCCGTTGATACCACCACAATATCCTTGCGAATAGCTGCGCAGCTACTCTTGTAGAAGCCACCCACTCCTACGTCACCTTCATCAATATTGTTTTGCGGTGCGTGCACTCTATTCTCTGCGTAGTTGAACCACTGGTGCTTCGTGACAGGGTGGTTGTGATACCCAGACGCCTTCAGAGTGATGAACCAACCCGAATGTCCAGACACCACCCGAGCGTTGATCTTGGCAGTACACTCGGTTGCCCGTACCAAACGATGCTTGCGTTTTCCAGATCCACGAGCAGCTTGAGTCCGTCCGTGAGTACACCGGAGTGTCTTGCAGTACTTGACCCAGCTCTCTGGAATGTATTGTGTGCCCTTCCGGGTCTCCACAACTGCTGCATCTTCACCTGTCGTCTTAGCTTCACGCGCCACGGCATTACGCATTTGATTGTTGCGACTGGAGACAGAGGTGCTCGTTCGACTTGAAAACTGTTAGGTACGTTGCCCCTTGGAACTCTTCAAACGCACGGTGGAAGTCCTCCCACGATGGCCAGCGACACGGGAAACCTTCCACAAACGCACCATCTTCAGCATCACTTCCGTCACGAGGCGAAAGTGTTGTCGCCGTGCGTGCTGCCTTCCGCGGAGATTTCCGGTGTCCCTTCCGGTTTCGTTTCTGTGCGACACCGGACGCAGATTCTTCATTGCTACTGCTAACCTCCATCTCCTCTGCGTCCTTGCCACTGCTGCTTCCCGCCTCAGTCTCTGCATCCTCGTCACTGTCATCGACACCTTCACTCTCAACACTGTCCTCATCCGCATTTCCACGCAGCACGATACCTTTAGAGGTTTTGGCTGGCCGCGCGGCACCGGCACCTTCGTCCTCGTAGTCGGAATCTCCACTATCCGACGGCTCGCCTTCTTTGTCTTCGGCGTCCAACTGCTGCATCACCTCGCCAAGCGCATTCTCGGCTTCTTCATTCTTTTGCAGTTTCGCGTCCGACGCTCGAGTTCGCATGGTACGACCCAGTGACTCCAACTGTCCTTCAACAGCCTTCTTCTTCTCGAGCGCGATACGCTCCGCACGCAAAGCCTCGAAAGCCGCTTGATATGGGGCGGGAAAAGGGGGGATGTTCTTCCCCGATCGAATGTCTGCCACGCGCTGTCGGCGACGAGCGACAATGTCCGCGCGGCGCTATCGGGCTTCTCCTCCGCAGCAGCACGCTCAGTCATCAGTCGGTCCGCGTCTGGAAGAGTCGACTGCACCAGTAGTCTCGATGGCACGTCCTTCTTGCGGCGGGCGGGAAATGGCGGGAGATCTGGCTGTTTACGAATGAAAATCAGAGACAGCCCGCTTAAATACACACGCCTTAGCAAAGGGTCACGGTCACGTACCATCACGCCGGGTCGCAGGTGTCCAAAGAGCTTCAGCGATCCGCGCCGCTTTTACCGGTTCCTCTCGAGGGGGCCGAACGACGAATGCCACTCGTTTCCAACTTTACAAATTTTGAGATTTAGAGTTCGTGTGCACCACACCTCGGAGAATACTTTTCACCGCTCCCAGAATTTATCTTGTCGTCTTGTTGAAGGAAACAGCCGCTACACTGGCTTTTTAGAGCACCGGACCCGTCACAAAACGAAAACCGGACTGGCACATAATTTGATTACCCTTTCCGGTCTCAGCAGCGTGTTCCATGTCGACGTCCGTGTCTGTTTCTTGTTGAGTAGCTTGTTGTTCATTCTGGTTAGCCCACGCATTAACCACTGGTGCAGTGGTTGCTTTGGATGTCGCAATTATGTGGTCGACTATCTCGATTAACATACGGCGTGTTTGTACAGTGATCTGGTGATATCGTACAGTCGCGCTCTCCACTTCCGTGCGTCTGCTCGGCCGATGGTTGAATCCATCAGGAATAGGTTCAGTAGTTGTTCTTTTTCTTCTTCGTTCAGAGTTGGGTATCGGCGATTGTCCTCCGTGAGATCCAAGCTTGGATGCGTCTTGAAGACCGTCATGAACATGTTCTCGATGTATTCCATTGCACTCATTGTCTCTTTCGCCTCTTGGATGTTCTTGCCTGCTAGCTCTTCATGCAGATACAAATACGTCTCTCCAAAGGTTAGCGGTTCCTCCACAATCTCCTCGTACGTTAGATCATCTTGGCCTTGCATCTCCTGGTCGTCTTGGTTTGTCTTGCTTACTTTCCTCGTCCTCTTCCAGGGCCGGAGGCATTTCCTTGTCTGTCTCTGAGTCGCCCTTGACTGTCCAGCGGCGTTTGGAGGTGCTTGCGACTACCACTTCTCCTTCAATTTCCGTCAGGTCTTGGTGGCGTTTGACTCCAGCTGTCTGCTCTCCCTGGGCGTCCTCGCTGGATGGAGGTGATGGTGTGCTCACATCGATCACCTCGGCTGGGTTGTCCGGAGGTGGATCCACGGCCTGCATGTTGTGAGACGGTGATTCCTGCCAGAATATCGATCCGTCTTACTTTAACAGCAGCCCCTATACTTTAACGAAGTGTAGCTCCTTGAGATCTTCTCCTTTTTAGTGGCCCCTGACTCTTCGTGCGGTTAACTCCCAGTCACCGCTGTTTGTTTCTTTTGCGTTCTCTCCCCTTCGACGCAAATATGGAAGTGATAATACAGTTTCGTTCGGTCCCTTTATCTAGCTTTAAGTGTACTTGTGGATACAAGTATACTGAACTTAAGCTAAACACTCCTACGCTTCCTCATACACGTGCGCACACGTGTAAGCTAAAGTAGTGGGTCTAAGCAGACCGATTACACACAGGAGTTGGAGACAACCGTCGAGACACTGAGTGTCTTGACGCGTACGAGTATTGGTCTCCAATACAAGAAGAGTAGGCTGGATAATCCTCCGACGTTAGCGTCGGAGTTGATGTCGCTCCCAGTCACAAGCTGGAAGTGTTTCTCTTGCGACCTGCACGATGGACGCATCGAGCAGATCTGCATCCTCTCTGACGTCGAGAGGGTGACGTGTGAAGCAGAAGAGCTGAATCAGCTCATCTCTGAGGGCGCGGACGCCCTCAGCGCGAAGTCGAAAAAGGAACGCTTCGACGAGCAAGGCTAGGACTCGCTCAAGGCGAGCCCTACTACAAGGTCTTGCGTGAGTACAAGGATGTACTCCCGGAACGACATTCCTGCGGAGTTACCGCAGGACAAGGGTGTTCAGCACGAGATTGATCTCGTGCCGGGAACAAAGTGTTGTGTTACGCGACAGTGGCCACTACCACGTGAGCAAGTCAAGGCGATCGACGACTTCTTTGAAAGTCGTCGCAAAGCAGGATAAGCGCGGGAATCGAAGTCCCCGCACAGCGCGCCTACGTCCTGTGTCAAGAAGCCTGGCGCATCGTTCATGCTTATGTGGCGGAGCGGGATCACAAAATTGCTGATGTGACCAGCACTCGCCAACGGTTGTCCGGACTGCCGACTGTCGGAGGGGGTACTCCGTTGATCCGGTGGATCTTGACCTTGTAGCTCACCTTGTGTACCCGACGGCTTGGGCGGGTTGCACTCTTCCGGTACTCACGCGAGGAGTATCAGTGGTGATCGAGATCAGGGTTTGAGCTTGATGGGCTCTTCAGGGGATGGGGGGGGGGGGGACCACTGCGCGGATATGCTTCACGCAGTCGGTCGGTGTCAGGTGTCGATCGTGTGTGGGATCGATCACGGGGGGTTGTTTTCCTTTGCGGGGTTCTTTACGTTGCTTGCCGCCTCCTATGGCGGGGTCTTGAGTTGAGATGAGACTATACGATCGCCCCCTGGCCAAGCTATCCAGGTTCGCGTCGTGTCCTTGGTTGACTGGGTGAGTCCTTCTTCGGGTAGGCCAATGTAGTTCCTTCCCCGGGATGTGTGGACGCCACTTGTGTCTTGCAAGGCAAATCAGGATCTATTTTAGCAAAGGTAAAGTACGAAAGATCTCTCTCCCTATCCCCATCTCGTTTGCGTGCCCACCGATTGCACATCATACCTGAACTTCAATCTGTATATCTTGACCTCGTATCGGAATGATAGTACCGTTGTACCCAGTATCCATCTGGTCCAACTGTACCAGCGTGGTGGTACCATGTCGATCTTGATCAGGTGAGTCCAGATGATCGCGGATGCCCAGATGATCGCAGGTATCCGGATGATCGGCTGTACCGAAAGGGTGGTACCAGGCAAATAGAATTACCTGTACCATCGTTGTGGTACCAAGCCAGGTACTGGGGTTATCCGGATATATCCGGCACCAACCCCAACACTCCTGGTCCAATCAGTCCAGACGCGATTTCTTCCCATCATCGGCAATTTGACCCAGGTCGCTTCACCTCACATATGTTACGAAATGAATACATTTGTCGCTTTGCATAGCGGTATTGTGGTTCGTTTCCAAAATTCCCGTGGGCGGTTCACAATCGACCCCCCAATCGACCACCTCAGATATTGACTTCGATCTTATGACTTTGAAAGTGCTTCTTGAGGCCAAGAAGAGCATTTGCGATGGCAGACGGAGTTGGTGGCACGACGAACGCTGATAGAGCGAGCTTATCGCCTCTACGAGGACGTTCACAGCGCACTACACGCCGAGTGCAGCCGTATTACGCACCGCCATCTGCAAGAAGGTCGCTACATATATCGCCGAGCCAGGAGGACATCCGACCAGCACAGACTCCGAGCCAAGTTAACATCCAGCTAGCCCAAGACACCCCCGAGTTTACACTGGCCTCGCCTGATGGAGTCACTGGGACGGAATCTTCCCATCTAGCGTGCTCACCCAGGAGCACGTCAATCCCAGACCAATCTCCTGTTGTGAGGAGGTCACCAAGAACCGCTTCTTTGACATCGCCTCCGCGTAGTCATGACACACCGTTGCGGCGTCCGGCAGGAAGCCTCGAGAGCGAGCGCACGGTCAGAAGATCTCCCAGATTGACGAGTCATGGTGATCGTATACGTCACCTCCAAACAGGAGCGCGCCCGCCACGAGTTCAAATTTGTATCGTCTCCTTGTGACGCCCATCGTAAAGACATCTCTCAGTCAGCGTGACACTACTCGATGTCTGCGCACTGGAAGGCTCGTCCTTCAGTGCAATTCTCAAACAGCTTTGGGATAGATACAGTGAACATGTTCATGGGGTTGCCGTCAAAACCCGTGGCCTGTGGACTGAGGAGACAGCTAATATTGAGACGTGGAGTAAAGTGATTCAGTTCAAGTTTAAGCGCCACGTTGTTGACAGCACGAAGCGCGAACGGGCGTGAAATTCATGGCTTCATACCGTTCGTGGGGAAGCTGTCAAGCTGTTGACCTATCAGTACGGGATTTCCATTACGACTCTGCCAACTCTGGTCGAGTTCAAGAAGGCGTGCATTACTCCTCAAGTCAGAGATCGGTCCGGGGCAGCCGCAGAGGAATCTCTAGAGGACGTGGTTGAGCGACTTAAGAATAAATGGGAGTCTACCTTTCAGTGTGCAGCTACTGTGTGGAGAATGTGGGCGAACCACATATTGCGCAATTTAGATCGATCAACTTGGGACTCCGCAATCGAACAGCCACCGCCAGAGCACTTAGTGAGGGTGCTGAGAGCATCCGAATCACGACTCGAGCAGCAAGTTTCGGACATGTCCCGCTCATCGAATTTGGCTTTGGAATGTGTTGAATCGTCGATATCTGCAACCGACCAACTGCTTCAGGATTGGGCAGCGTTTGGGGCTCGGCTGAGAGGGAATAAACAAGCGCTGGAAGCACGGAGAGCTGTCATTCTTGGTTTTATTAACAATATCCTCCCACCGCGAGATGTGATCGACCCTCTCGACGTCATGGAAAATATGAACGATGTCGATCACGAATAGTTTGCTTTCAAAGTTGCCTAACTACATATCCTAAATTGTCTTTGTTGTTGGAAGTAATCTGGTCGTTGTTCTCTTTTGCCAATTGCTTGACGGGATTGAAGTAGCCTTGGGAAGACCAGCCACAATGCTCAAAAGTGCGCTTCATATTGAACGATTCGAATCGAGAAAAAGTTTCAACGATGAACGGCGTGAGATCACGTTTGCTGCTTTCAACATAATGCCTCTGAAATGCCTTCTTTATGTAACCAAAAAAATGTTCTATTGGATTGAAGAAAGGGAAGTATGCTGGAAGGAAAATTGGCACCACACCGACACTACGCAGAAAGTGAACAATATCAGGATGAAAATGAATCGCAGCACCATCTAGAATCCACACTGAGTTTTGACCAGGATACAATCGTACATTGCCCTGCTTGGAATAGACAAAACCGCGACAACCACGCAGAAACTCTACTCGATCAAAAGTTCCTTCAGTGTTGTAGTAATCGATGATGCCGTTCACGCCAGTAAAAGCCAAAATTGAAACACGAGGTTTCCGCTGATAGTCGCCACGAATGGCAACAGATTTTCCTCGTAAAGAATAACCGCGCTTTCGGACCATGCCTCTGTTATCAAAAGACACTTCATCGAGATTTTGGTGGGTCCAATTCACGCGATTCAGCTCCTCCACAAACCGGAAAATATCTTTCTCCTTGATATGAAGTGCGCGACGTTCTAAAACCTTCCGAGTCAGCCCCATATCGTGAATTATCCTCCATATTGAAGCGATAGAAATAGCAACACCAAACTCACGAATGAAATCTTGTCGAGCTTCATCGAGATAAGCTAGAGGGTGTAGCTGGTAATACCGGAACAACCACTTGCGATGCGTCTTCGTGAATTTCTTGTCTGTATTTGCTTGTGCCCGCTGAAAAGTTCCCGTTTCTTCATACACACGAATCCAATTCCCTATAGTCTTAATGTCCTTGTTGTAGACATGAGCTAAATGTTTCCTGGAAAAGCCAAGACTGTAATACCCATACAAGCAGTGAAATACGGTATTACGGTGCGCGTGCTGTGTTGTTACTGCGATCTCCATCAGCAGAGGAGGCCCAGGATCTTTTATAGTGTGCGGCAGACTGTGATGGCCGATTGAAAGGTCGATTGGGTGAAAGGTCACCAATAGGCCCGATTTTGGAAATTTGGCCGAGAAGCACAATAATTGTTGAGAGTCACCATTCCCCCTCGAGCGTAGCGAGTACGCCTGTGGTTTGTAGCCCGTGTGCGAAGCGCGGGTGCAAACCCAGGATCAAGCAGTGCATGGTAGACAAGCCGATGCGAAGCCTGCGAGCCGTAGCGATCTTAGGGTTGTGGTACAACTCTACAGTAAAATATATCTATATAAAACGTAAGCCTGTCATAGTAAAAATAGTAGTGAAGCGAGCTGGAAGAGCGAGCGAACGGGCACCAACCAAACAAGCACCCACCGCCCGCAACGCGGGCGGCGCTCGGCTAGTTAGCCAAATATGTCAGAAAGCTTACCCGATTTGGCGTCCATTTAGGGAGTTCCCCGACCCTCCGGGGCTGTCAGTTAGAGAATAATGAGGGTTTTAGTCAGTTAGAGAACTTTTATAGTGAAAGTCATATAAACTCTTTTGCACACAGAGACGACAACCAGATAAAGAACGCGTAGTCAGGTAGAGAGGTTCAGTTAGGGAGGTGTGACTGTATACGTAAAGCCACTAGCAATCCCGCGTTGGTGGACAATCACTCAATACGCAATCACGTTCCTGTTTTCATTACTATGCAGATGCATAGCGCAGATTGGAGTGTGGAGATGTAGCCGATGAGAGCACGGTCTGTCGGCAACTCTTTCAATAAAGAGACGAGAGAGGGACGCCGGAGCAAAACCGAGAGAAAAATTGACACGAGTGGGATTCGAACCCACGCCCGAAGACTGGTGCCTAAAACCAGCGCCTTAGACCGCTCGGCCATCGTATCACATACAAAGGATGAATGGACGATACTATATAAACATAACCAAAACATGAATATGCAGCTTTGCCAAGGAATGCGTGAGTGAGTGGAGCAGTAAATGCGTAAATGAGTGGCCCGATTCCCCGCGACGATTTATTGGCTGTCTCGAATTGTGTCTAAAACCAAATTAACTTGGGTTTACTATGGTGCCTGCAACATTGGCCATCAAGTTCGAATGTATACACACAAACAACGCGCTGTACACGATGCCAGAAAAATATATCTGAAAATTGCTACAAGAATCAGTCCAGTAAATGAGTAAATGAGTGAGTGGGTGAGTGTCAGTGCGTGCGTGAGTGAGTGAGGGATATAGGTAGTTAGCGCGCTGATGCACGAAGCTTGCGCGGTGCAACCCACGCCCATTCTTGGGGGTATGGAGATGCTGTCGCCGTTGATATATGATTTGTTTTCATGTACAGACTTTCAAATCTCATCTCTTTGACAGCGACAGCGTATGGTGTCCGTCAGCTGCCTTAATGGCCAGACACCTATAGTAGTGCTGTTTCCAGGGAGCAAAGTGGTTCTGGAAGTCTGTCCCATGTGAAGTTTAAGTATGTGCTGCATGTGGTATTCCAATCGCTGGGTTGGGTGGCGCCAACTTGTAACGGGTATGCTTCTGCTCGGGTAGTAAGGTGTGAGGGTTGTGGCATGCGTTGTGTTGTCACTATCCCCAGGATGTGGAAGGCGCGTCCATCTCAAACCAGGAGTCGACATTGGGACATTGTCGTAAGACACTGTACCGAGGTCACTAAGGAATGGTGAACTGCCCCAGGCTGGATAACAGAGCAGGGAAAAGCCCTCGCTCTTGGTAGTGGGAGGATCTCGTGCCAGAATTCTGACGTGCTAACGCATCGCTGCAAGCCGCAATTCGATCACCTTGCGATTACATTTTGCTTTCAACCTATTACGTCCCTTCCTTATTCAAAACATTACTAAACAACCTTCCAAAATCACAACTAACCACACACACCACAATTCATTGCATGCTCCGCCATCTTGTTCGGACCTCTATTCTGCCATGTACTTACCCCACTTCGGGCTCAGCAGCTGCGTCTGCCACGTTAGGAAGAACTGGGCGGTTGAGTAGAAAAATCGTAGAATAGGATAAAGAATCTACGGAATTCACGACTGATTGGCCGGCCGGCAAAGCTAGGGCCTCGCTGTACAGGCGCTTATATAAAGTAGTATGCATAAACCATCAACGGCGTCACCGTCCCGAAGAAGGGACACACCGCTCGAAATACCTTGTGCAGCACAGGTCTACGTCCTTACCTACTTATCACGGCTTCGCCCCGCGCACTGCTTCTCGCCGAGCCAACTTCGCACGTCTCCTTTCCGCGGAGGTTTTGATTGCTCACTCGTGCGTGGTTTTCAAATCGTTGAATGATCTCGAGGATCGAGGACCGTATTCGGGGCCTATACGATCACGGACGCGGCCCTGCTGTATCCTTGGGCCGCGAGATATTCGGTCGGCCCTGCACCCGTTAGAGTAACACTTTTTTTTATTGTCTTGGTATCTGTGCAAACTAATGCTAGCAGTGCTAGCCTAGCACTACCTAGCTGTGATGCCGGGCACTGCCTTGATGGGAATTTCTGGTCAAAATGAAGGTGGCGTTGAACTTGCTAGCATCCAAGACGTGAAGGAAGGACCGTGGTTGTCCGAAGCAAAATAACGAAGAGAGAATTGCACTGGACGACACGCTGTTCCCAATGTTAGAGCTTCATCTTTCTACTCGACGTTCCGATTTTCTATGTATATAATACATTATTGACCATGCTGAATACCACTCCGTTCCATTACAAGAGAACGAAGCCACCTTGATCGTTGTTTCATCAAAAGAGCACGAAGATCTAACTAGATTAAACTATCGGACTACTGACTACAAAACAGCTGACTCCGTCAGTATCTCCTCGGCACGGGAGCAGCAGCGGATTGATAGGGGGGGTCGTCCCTCCCGCTCTGGCTTCGCCTTCTTCATGTGGCGCGGCTTGTAGTTGTTATCACCGCCCTGGTTAATGCAGTCGTCCATTGACCCCTGCAAGCTAAGAACATCACCTTAGTGATGTAGCGCTTGCTGCGAAGTCGTCGAACAGGTGCCTCTTCGTCAGGCAGGAGCAGGAAGCGTCGGGTCGGCTGAGTGATGTAAAATAGTTTTTCGTCTACGTGCACGGTGTCGAACATCTTGTCGTACAGCATCGTGTCTCGCTGTATGTGCGATAGTGAAAATTGCAGACGCTCAGCCTTGTTTGCGTCGGTAAGAATTGATTTCAGGACGCTCGTGTGAGAGCCGAGGCGGACTTGTTGAAGCTGTCGGAAGAGTGTTGTTGGTGCCATGCCAAAGGCTGCCGCAGCTGAGCGAACAGTTGACCGTGCTTCAACGTCAACACCCCGCAGGCGTTCGAGTGTTGACGTGTGGTCGGAAGCACGTCGCCCATTGTGCTGCTTCCACGATGGCGCAACAAAGCAGCCTGTCCCCGCGAACCCCTCTTTTGCCCTAGTCCAGAGACGCGAGACTGTGGAGGGGAGGATGCCTTGGGCAGCGGCAACAGCGGCAACAGCGGCAAGAGTGCCCCGTCGGAGAACGCCATTAACGGACTGCCGTAGCAGCTCGGCGAGGGCTTGGTTGCGCTCGGCATCAGTTAGGTTGGTCTTGCGAGCGGGCTGACTTTTCCATGGTAATTGGTGGTCTTTAGGCGAGGATGGGCGAAATTACGTTTGAGAATCTATGTCCTGGCCAGCGATGGCATGCCAGCGCCACTCAACCAACCATTGCGTCACCAATACTGAGCTCTATAGACAACTGAGTACACCAAACTGCTGGCGGCAGCGAGTCGCGTGTTTTGATACAGATTATAGCATCTTTTGTTACAAAATGAAGTTAAACGCATCATATTTCAAGCTTCGTGTTCTTGTAATGGAACAGAGTGGTACTTCTTTGTTTTCATCCGGACTGGTCCATGCTACCTCGAACATCGATCCAAGTGAGCTTGCACTCCTTGCTCGTCAAAATCCCTTGTCAGTAAAATCGATAACGTCGAGGAAATGAAGCAGTAGCTGCTTTGGTGCCATCTTGCTTGCCGATGCGCCATCGAGTTTGCAGCTCCAACGACGAACGCAAGCAGCCTGGCAGAAAATCACGGATTTTTAACAGCCAATGGCGCCCAGTTGTTCTTCCTCTTGACGAAACTTTCTAAGAACACAACAGCATGTACTTAAAACAAGACCCACAATTCTCGGATTGATCACCCATACTCACTTGTGTAGTTCACTGATCTTTTGAAAATGAAGCCGCCTTGACGCCATTCCCACGATACGACCCTTGGGAACCGTCACAAAGCGACCGCTCACCTAAACTCGTGAATACGTGAATTTGATTGGGATTCTGGAAGATGTCACAACATTTATGATTATACAAAACATGTTGGTAATTATACTATATTTTCCAGAGCATCCCTGCTCCACCCCCTAACGCTATGTCCTCGACTCGGCCAGGCGGGGTGGCTACGGGGGGGGATAACTCGTTGCAGCACTCTCATTCGCTCGCTCGCTTAAACATTCCCGCCTAATCGGCGGGCATTGACAATCGTGAATGCAATGAGTGAGGCTCGCGCTCGCCCGTTGGCGTGCCTACAGTACTATTTTTTAATATATATATCCGCATGTTTGTCGGAGTGGGGGTATGAGATGTTTGGAGGCTTTGTCAACGTGCAAATGAAGGTGCTCAAGTGAACGTGGATGTCTTCAGGTATGGATATGGTACCAGATCAGTACGTATGCCCATTCTCATCTCGTGCTGTTGTTGCTCCTATACTTTACATTACGCAAGATTGTAGACCCGTTCGCTATTGACGCACAATAGAGGTCTTTAGCATAACCAAGTGAGTTTCACACCCAACCGTTACAGTTGGTACAACCCACCAATCCCGCTTGCTATCTTTAGCAAAACTGTGCGAAGTGCTGTGGTGGCCATCTGGTGCGACCTCATTTTGAAAGGTGTGCGGCGGTAAATTAGCAAAGCAAGAGCTATGGTGTTTCGTTTTACGGAAGACAACGATAAAGAGTTGATGCGGGAGGTTATTCTGCAGAAGCCATTCGCCGCGAAGCTCGGCGAAGCAGGTTGTGGGTGGGTTCGTGTTGCTGAGCGGATTTCTAACGCAATCAAGGTTGCCGTGATCGACAAACAAGTTCAAAATCGTGTCACGCTGCTGAAGAAGAATTGGCGAGCTGGAGAGCTTCGATCCGCATTGGGGAGCGGTATTGAAGCCGATGCATCAGACGTACAGAGTCACAATGATACTGATGGAAGGTATGGATCTTGACACCGAAGCTTGACGGAGCGGAGGGAGGGCAGCACTCGGGGCGAGACCGGAGCGGAGACTGGAAACCACTTGAGGGGTAGAACGAAGATTCGAAAGTGATTGATTGAGGTCTTTAGCTCGCTAGCCTTCTCGCTACTCTAGACCTACTGGATACACACTACTTGATTCTTTACTGGATACTGAGTTACTTCAGCCAATGAGAGAGCGCCACGTCGAAGCCCATCTTGTACCTACAATCTTGTACCCACAGGTGGCGTAATCGACAGTGGCGTAATCGTCGGTGGCGTAATCGGCGTGGGTTCGGATTGGACCGGTTCGGGTTAACCGGTTCACGGTCAACAACCGATACCAAACCGGTAACCCTCCATACCCTCAATACGCCCCCTCAATGCGAAGTCCCATGAATGCCGAGAGCCGCCGTCAGCTCCGTGTGGCGTGGTCCCGCAAGCGCCTTCGTCATGATGTCCGCCAGCATCACAGAAGTCTCGCAATACTCGAGCTTCACTTCACCGCGTTTCACTTCGTCGCGGATGTGGTGGTACTTGATGTCGATGTGCTTGGCGCGGCCGTGGTTCACCGGGTTCTTGGTCATCTTGATGCACGACTGGTTGTCTTCACGGATCATGAGCTCGGGTCCCGTCTCGTTGGCAGCCGCCAGAATCTCGCACAGCAGGCGATGGATCCACTTGCCCTCTTGGATAGCCAGACTGAGCGCGATGTACTCCGCTTCGCTCGTAGACAGCGACACGCTTGACTGCTTCTTGCTTCCCCAGCTCACAGGCGCACTCATCAGCATGAACGCGTAGCCTGAAGTGGACTTGCGGTCCGCGAGGTCGCCGGCCCAGTCCGCGTCCGAGTAGCCACGAAAGTCGATCTTGTCGCCCGGCTTGAAGCAGATGCCATGCGTCTTGGTGCCTTGCAGGTAGCGAAAGATGCGCTTGACCGCAACCCAGTGTTCCTCTTGGGGGTTCTCCATGAAGCGCGACACATAGCCAACGGCGTACGCGATGTCCGGGCGCGTGGCGGTCATCAGGTGCATCAGCGCACCAACAGCTTCGCGAAACGGAGCGTTCACCTTGGTCGCCGCGTCGCTTGGAACCAGTCGAGTGCTCATGTCCACCGGACTCACCACAGCCTTGCACTCGTCCATGGCGAAGCGTTTCAGGATGTCGTCCACGTAGCGACGCTGGCACATGGTCACGCTGCCGTCCGGGCCGTCCACCAGCTCGATCCCAAGAACAAACGCGCACTTGCCGCTGTCGGTCATCTCGAAGCGCGTCTTCAGGTCCGTCTTCGTGCGTGCGATCAGCTCGAGCGAACTCCCGGTAATCAGCACGTCGTCCACGTACACCAGCACGAGCACGCACTGACCGTCCACCACCTTGATGTAGAGGCACGGATCGAAGGCCGACACTTGGAAGCCGATAGAGCACATGAACTCGTCGAAGGTCTCGTTCCACACGCGCGAAGCTTGCTTGAGACCGTAGATGGCCTTCACCAGTTCCAGGCAGTCGAAGCCACCATCCAGTTCGACGCCTTCGGGAACCACGCAGAACACCACCTCCTTCATGACCCCGTACAGGAACGCTGTCACGACGTCGAGTTGGTCGAGGGGCCAGCCGAAGTACTTGGCGATCGCGATGATCATGCGCAGCGTCACGTACTTGACCACGGGCGAGAACGTCTCCGTGTAGTCGATGCCGTACTTCTGCTTGAAGCCCTTGGCCACGAGGCGCGCCTTGTACTTCTCGATCGAGCCGTCCGCTTTGCGCTTGATCTTGAACACCCACTTGGTGCCGATGGCGCGCTGGCCGCTGGGCAACTTGGCAGCTCGAAACACACCACGCAGTCGCATCGACTTGAGCTCCGCGCGGATCGCCTTGCGCCAGTGCACTTGATCAGGACCGTTCACAGCCTCTTGGAACGTCGTCGGCTCCGATAGATCGGCTGCTGCTTCCACAGCGTTGGCACTGGCACGCCAAAACACTGGAGGCGTCGAGTCGTCGTCTTCATCTTGGTCCCCAGACTTTTCTTCTTCGTCGGGTTCAGCTCGGCGCGACGAGGATACGTCCGGCGCACTTGCTTCTTCTAAGCCAGCTCGGTGGCGAACGGGGCGCGATCTTCTGGCAGTGTCGTCGTCGCCACTCGGTCGGCTCTTGCGCTTCCCCGCCTGCTTGAAGCTCGTTTGGCGCGGTCCATCGTTGTCGTCCAGGTCCAGCGCGTCCAGGTCCAGCGCAGCATCATCGACGTCTTCATCCGAAGTATGCGCCGAAAGTCCAAAGGCCGACTCATCGAAGTTGACATCGCGACTGACAACCACCTGCCCCGCCTCGATGTCATAAAGTCGATACGCCTTGGACACTTCTTCGTAGCCGAGGAACAGTCCGGCGCGAGCCTTGGGGTCCCACTTGCGCCGCTTTTCCTTCGGCGTCAGGATGTACGTCTGGCATCCGAACACACGCATGTGCTTGACACTTGGCTTGGACTTGTACACGATCTCGAATGGAGTCTTGTGCTCCACCTTGGGTGACGGCAGGCGGTTCTTCACGTAGATGGCCGTCATGGCCGCCTCAGCCCAGAAACACTTGTCCAACTTGGCGTGATGCAGCATGCTGCGGCCGATCGTGACGATGGTCCGGATGGCGCGTTCTGCCGTGCCGTTGGTCTGGTGCGCGTACGGAACCGTGGTTTGCTGCTCGATGCCTTCGACTTCGTAGAAGGCCTTGAGCGAGTTGGTCGCGAACTCACGAGCTCCGTCGTGCCGCACAAACTTGACCTTCTTGCCGAACTGCGTCTGCACCTTCGTGACGTACGTCTTGATGCAGTCTTCGCTCTCCGACTTGGCACGCAGGCAGAACCCCTTCATGCATCCGCTGGCTTCGTCCACGATCAGCAGCAGATACTTGCTGCCACCCAGTGACTCTTCTTCCATGGGGCCGCAGATGTCGAAGTGGAGCAGCTCGAACGTGTCGTAGCGACGCTTGTCACGGTTGCTTGGGAACGGCTTCTGGACCATTTTCCCTTGCTGGCAGCCGCGACACACGCTTGGTCCACTCGACTTGGAAGGTGCCTTCGCGTCCTTGATCATGTCGTTGTCGACCATCTTGCGAAGCACCTCCACCGGAGCGTGACCCATACGCGCGTGCAGGTCGACCGTCTTCCCACTGGTCGCTGCATTCGCCGATCGCTGAGGCGTCTGGAGCCAGTAGAGGCCATCCACGAGGTTCGCCGCCGCCACCACTTGCTTGGAGGCCTTGTGCGCAACGCGCATCTGGGCTGCCGTCGAACACGACTTGGAACAGACCACTCTTGTTGATCTGTGGCACGGAGAGCAGATTCTTGCTCATGCTCGGCACGTACAGCGCGTTCTTGATCTCGATGTCGCGCTCGTCGCCGTTGGGCAGAACCACTCGTTCCACGATGGTCCCCACACCCATGATGGCCGCCTTGTTGCCGTCGGCCACCGAAAGTTCGCCCTCGTTTCGCTCAATCAAATGGGCGAACTTGGCCTTGTCGTTGCAGATGTGGTGCGTTGCGCCGCTGTCGACCGCCCACATGCCGAGCATATCCTTGCCCGTCGAAATGCCACACTCCAGTGAGACCGCGAACGCCACTCGATCATAGCCGTAGCCGTAGTCGTAGCTGGCGTCGTCGTTCCTCCACTGGGCATTGTTGGCCCCGCGTCCACGGCCATTGCCATTGCCGCCGCGTCTTGGGCCCCGATTCTCGTCCTTCTGCTTGGTCCAGCACTTGTCGATCGTGTGCCCCAATTTCCCGCAGTACGTGCACTGGCGAGACTCTCGGTCGGTGTTGAACGCCTTGGCCGCGTCCTCCGTCTTCACCGTCGCCGTCTTCTCGCCTTGCCGCTTGATGTGCTCATTCGTCAGCACCTTCACGACGTCTTGCGATCGCAGCTCAGCGCTGCTCATCTCCAAGTTCAGCACGACGTTCTCGTAGCTCTTGGGGAGACTGCGCAACAGGCAGATCGCCACGTCCTCGTCCTCCATCTTGGCGCCGATGCTGCTGAGCTTGGCGCTGATGTTGAGGACCTCGTTGCAGTGATGCAACACGTTCCCGCCTTCCGACATCTCCATGCTGAAGAGTTGGCGCTTCAGGTAGATGCGACCAGCCTTCTGCGAACCACCGTACAGCGTCTTCAGGCGCGTCCACGCAACCCACGCTTCCTCGCAGTCGTCGACCACATGGTGGTAGTCCGCGTCCATGTGGAGCAACATCAGTCCGAACGCGATGTTGCTCGACTTGACGTACTCGTCCTTGGGCCGCGAGTCCGTGAAGCTCGGCGTCGTCTCTCGGTTCACGACATGCCACACCGACTTGGTCAGGAACACGCCACGCATGTAGCGGTTCCACGTCGCGTAGTTGTCTCCGTTGAACTTGTCGATGGAGACCTTGGTGGAGGCGTCGTGGGCAGAGGACATGGTGCTTGGGCTCATAACCTGATGGAAGGTATGGATCTTGACACCGGAAGCTTGACGGAGCGGAGGGAGGGCAGCACTCTGGGCGAGACCGGAGCGGAGACTGGAAACCACTTGAGGGGTAGAACGAAGATTCGAAAGTGATTGATTGAGGTCTTTAGCTCGCTAGCCTTCTCGCTACTCTAGACCTACTGGATACACACTACTTGATTCTTTACTGGATACTGAGTTACTTCAGCCAATGAGAGAGCGCCACGTCGAAGCCCATCTTGTACCTACAATCTTGTACCCACAGGTGGCGTAATCGACAGTGGCGTAATCGTCGGTGGCGTAATCGGCGTGGGTTCGGATTGGACCGGTTCGGGTTAACCGGTTCACGGTCAACAACCGATACCAAACCGGTAACCCTCCATACCCTCAATAGATACGCTAGCGGGGCTTGTTAGCAAGTACGTCGGGCTTGAAGTTGCCAAAGGAAGCGAAAGAAAGACTAAAAGTTTAGCTGAAGAAGCCAGCGCTAACATGTGTGCCTCACAAATAGTTTCCGAGGCTGTTACACGCAGATCACTACACGGAGAAGTGCTGTCATCGAGTGAATCGTCTATCGACAGTGACGGGGATGATGCATCCGTGACCTCCACGCCGTCTGTCAGCACTACGTCTACAGCATCCACACGGTAAATGGCTCATGTCGTAAAAGTGTCTTTCAGACTGAAGTTGATAGGCAAGAAAAGCGCATACGCGCAGATATGAAGATGCGACAGGAGCAGTATCTAATAGAATCTTCGCCAGAGAGTTGTTCACCACCTCCATCACCATGGTTCGCATACACACTTGCTTGTTAAATGTCACCACCCCGATAGTTTGTCGGGCAACAGTCGGGCTTGTTAGCCGAAGTCTCGGATGCTTCGCCCTACGTCACACTCATTATCCAACGTTTTTCTTCTCATTTTATCTCTTCTTGGGTATCCCTCACTTTGTATCTTGATCTCTCTCCTTTTCATTTCCCGTCATTTTTAAACCTTTTATCCGTCTTCGTCTGGACATTCACCCGTGCCCATAAACACGTATTCTCCTTCGATCGAGAGCTCGGCTAACTGTGGCAGCTGGATAGGGAACAATCCAATTCAGTTGGCTACTGCCAGTTTAAATGGGCGTTGAAGGAGTTTGCAGTTCGGGGGTTAGACCTTTCTTGTCGATCTTGTCTCGGACTGTGTTGGTGGGTTCTTGGAATACCTCACACTGTCCAGCGTCGTGCATTTGTTTGGTGTTTAGATCTCTAGCGACAATAGTGGGTGGACTGAGAAAGCGCCACATAGTCCGTATTGTCCCAGTCGTTCATCGCGAGCTCCTCGGTTGGTATTGGCTGTTCCCATCGAGGTTATCACTCCTGTTACCCACCTGAGTGTCGGTTATCACGACCGGAATCTGGGTTGGGTTCATCACCCTCGTTCCTGGCCCATCCAGGCAGTTTCTGTAGTCAGGGATATACTCTTTGTCGTTCCGCTTAGTAACGCCCGGGATCGATTCGATTCGACGATTTGAAAACTACGCACGAGTGAGCAATCAAAACCTCCGCGGAAAGGAGACGTGCGAAGTTGGCTCGGCGAGAAGCAGTGCGCGGGGTGAGGCCGTGAAAAGTAGGTAAGGACGTAGACCAGTGCTGCACAAGGTATTTCGAGCGGTGTGTCCCTTCTTCAGGACGGTGACGCCGTTGATGGTTTATGCACACTACTTTATATACCGGATATTCTTTATTATGGGATACACCCCACCGGAGAAGATACTACGCCGCTCCGTTTATGTACACAAAGACGACCGTGACTTGAACACATCTTCACTTTAGTAATATTACTAAAATGACCATATTTGCTCATCGTCTTCTTCATCTACTTCTTCTTCGGCATCTTCGTCCTCTTGATCTTCGTCTTCCTCGCCCTCATCGAAGTTTCTGTCGGGTCTGATTTCTCCGACGTCCTTGTCGATGGAGCCCAAAACAGCCAACGCACGCACTAAATCAGTAGCAAGGTCGGGCTCAGGATAAATGTCTAAGCCGCACTTACGATACCCGCCTGAAACGATGAAAGGTGGCATATCTCGCCACGCGGTACTGACCCAGCTGCAATTCGTGGCTCGTGTAGGTGGTTTGAGCTCAAACTTGATCGTAGTGTCTCGCGTCAAAAGCTGCTCGTGCAAGTTTCCCACCCAAGCGTACTCAATCGAGCTTTAAAGGGGCCATTCCACGTTGCATCAGCCGGTTGACAAACTGATGTGGCCCCTGGAGAAACTTTCAACAGCTCCACCTTGAGCTCTTTAGCACATTGGATGACTTCTTCGGACCGATGTCCTGAGAAGTCATCCCAAAGCAGCAGCACGGGCACGTTCATATCCTCTCTTGATCCAAAATTATACCGTAAAAACTCTGTAGAAAGATAGGAGTTCCACCAGCCAACACCACATTATTAGCAACTAATAAAATATTTAAAAAAACAATTGTTGCAATACCTTTCGTATTCCCGTGGACTTGGACGTCGTTGCTTTGCTGCGAAGGTCTGATTTCCCTCCACACCGTTACACCAAATCCATGGCGTAGTCGTGTGTTAGCGTCACGCCTCTCAGGGATTGTTGAGGATTTGGATTTGAATGTCATGAAAGGGGAAACTTGCGGCCATTTGAATCACCCAAAAGCATAACAGTAGCTCTTTCCTTGGTTTTCCCTGTTCGATCTAACGTTTTACTTGGTAGGAACTATAAAACGCGGCTGCAAATAACAAAACAATAGCATCCAGTTAATATAATGAGATAAAACATATCCGTTTTTACCAACATTCACCTGTTTGATCTGCGTTATATATAACAGACACCCCTAGCTCGGCTGCTTTAGCCTGGACCTTAGCAGAAACCTCTACTGCAACCTGAGCGTGCTCTTCGGGGGGAACTCGACCTTGTCTAGTGCGCGACCGGAGAGATGGCCGGTGGCGACGTTTAAATCGACGCTGCCAGTTGGGAGATGCTCGAAAACCTTGAATACCAAGCTCCTCCGCGGCGTCTAACGCCTTCAGTTTCAGCATTAAGGCAGTGACAGGGACATCTTCTGCTCGGAGGTCGTTTATCCAGCACAAAAGCTCTTTCTCCATGTCGGCGGGTAGGATCGTAGATGACCCACCTGCACGCGCCTTCTTCTTCAAGCGGCCGCCTGGTGAAGCACAGTTAGCGGCAATCTTGTCGAAATTGCGAGCCCACTTTAGCACGAGGACCCGTCTTCCTGGTTATTTAGTTTAAGGTAAATCAGGGGGAAAAAATCTATCGAGTGCCGCATTTTCCGATGCAGCCTTAAGTGCTCAACAACAGCTTTCTTCGTAGCAGCAGTGTACGACCGGAGGACGTGCTTCTTCTCCCTTCTTCCCTTGCCTCCAGGCAAGCGGGGGCGACCGACTGGTGGCGCACGCGCCATTGAAGAAATGAAAAATTGTAGCCGCTGTATCCCTTAACAAAGAAAGCATAGCGTATTGATTTCCTGACCTGTGGTTGGCTAACCTGAACCTGTATCCCATAACACAGAATATCCGGTAAGCGCCTATACCGCGAGGCCCTAGCTTTGCCGGCCGGCCAATCAGTCGTGAATTCCGTAGATTCTTTATCCTATTCTACGATTTTTCTACTCAACCGCCCAGTTCTTCCTAACGTGGCAGACGCAGCTGCTGAGCCCGAAGTGGGGTAAGTACATGGCAGAATAGAGGTCCGAACAAGATGGCGGAGCATGCAATGAATTGTGGTGTGTGTGGTTAGTTGTGATTTTGGAAGGTTGTTTAGTAATGTTTTGAATAAGGAAGGGACGTAATAGGTTGAAAGCAAAATGTAATCGCAAGGTGATCGAATTGCGGCTTGCAGCGATGCGTTAGCACGTCAGAATTCTGGCACGAGATCCTCCCACTACCAAGAGCGAGGGCTTTTCCCTGCTCTGTTATCCAGCCTGGGGCAGTTCACCATTCCTTAGTGACCTCGGTACAGTGTCTTACGACAATGTCCCAATGTCGACTCCTGGTTTGAGATGGACGCGCCTTCCACATCCTGGGGATAGTGACAACACAACGCATGCCACAACCCTCACACCTTACTACCCGAGCAGAAGCATACCCGTTACAAGTTGGCGCCACCCAACCCAGCGATTGGAATACCACATGCAGCACATACTTAAACTTCACATGGGACAGACTTCCAGAACCACTTTGCTCCCTGGAAACAGCACTACTATAGGTGTCTGGCCATTAAGGCAGCTGACGGACACCATACGCTGTCGCTGTCAAAGAGATGAGATTTGAAAGTCTGTACATGAAAACAAATCATATATCAACGGCGACAGCATCTCCATACCCCCAAGAATGGGCGTGGGTTGCACCGCGCAAAGCTTCGTGCATCAGCGCGCTAACTACCTATATCCCTCACTCACTCACGCACGCACTGACACTCACCCACTCACTCATTTACTCATTTACTGGACTGATTCTTGTAGCAATTTTCAGATATATTTTTCTGGCATCGTGTACAGCGCGTTGTTTGTGTGTATACATTCGAACTTGATGGCCAATGTTGCAGGCACCATAGTAAACCCAAGTTAATTTGGTTTTAGACACAATTCGAGACAGCCAATAAATCGTCGCGGGGAATCGGGCCACTCATTTACGCATTTACTGCTCCACTCACTCACGCATTCCTTGGCAAAGCTGCATATTCATGTTTTGGTTATGTTTATATAGTATCGTCCATTCATCCTTTGTATGTGATACGATGGCCGAGCGGTCTAAGGCGCTGGTTTTAGGCACCAGTCTTCGGGCGTGGGTTCGAATCCCACTCGTGTCAATTTTTCTCTCGGTTTTGCTCCGGCGTCCCTCTCTCGTCTCTTTATTGAAAGAGTTGCCGACAGACCGTGCTCTCATCGGCTACATCTCCACACTCCAATCTGCGCTATGCATCTGCATAGTAATGAAAACAGGAACGTGATTGCGTATTGAGTGATTGTCCACCAACGCGGGATTGCTAGTGGCTTTACGTATACAGTCACACCTCCCTAACTGAACCTCTCTACCTGACTACGCGTTCTTTATCTGGTTGTCGTCTCTGTGTGCAAAAGAGTTTATATGACTTTCACTATAAAAGTTCTCTAACTGACTAAAACCCTCATTATTCTCTAACTGACAGCCCCGGAGGGTCGGGGAACTCCCTAAATGGACGCCAAATCGGGTAAGCTTTCTGATATATTTGGCTAACTAGCCGATGACATCCGCTATTTTTACTCTTTGTCGTGGGTTATTTGGTGGCTGTACCACATTTCTCATAGGTATGGGGCGACCGTGCACCATCGGGAATGGCAAGCGCCGGAAACAGTACAAGCGAGTCGCTGTCGCGTACGGCGACAAAAAGCCTGAATCGACTACATAGAGAAGGTACATGCTGTGAATGATTGCATTAAGCATTTCTGTGGTGTGCTGCCCAGAAAACTGTGCTAATCAAGTTAATGAAACCTAATTTACCCAGAAAACTGTGCTAGCAGTACAGTTAATCAGAAGATGACCTACATTTGAGTAGTTCACCAAATCCGGCAGGAACCCATAGAAAGTGACCTACATCGCGGTTCATCAGGCGCAATTCATCTCTTCATACTTGCCGTACTTGTCGCGGTCGTTCACCTGAGCTTGTTCAGGTACAGTGAGCAGAGCACTCCACAGCGCAAAGTCGTACGTTGGTCCGCGCAGTCTCCGTAAATTCGCGTCACCAGCTACTAGTAGGTAGCGCGACAAAACCTCCGACATCATGCTCGCAATAAGAGCCACACTTCAGTCATGAACGTCCAGTCCACCATGCGGAACGGTGAGGTCAGCACCCAACCGCCGAGACAGCAAATCACAGTGGTGCAGTGGACCGGCAGCAATTCGGGGTCCACGTAGAGTTCTATTCAGTAGCTCAACAGCCCAATCATCGCCTTCCCACTTGTAAACCTCGAAGCAGCAGCGAAACTGTCTCGTAGTCCCTCTCCTAGCACCATGAGATCACTTCAACTCTCCAGCTCGCGTAAAAAAATCCTTCGCCTTGGGTCACAACGTATCCATTACTGGCGTTCCTGTCAGCGCAATGCAGGCAGGAAGTGACCAAGTAGCACCTCCGTGGTGCCGGCGGGTCGCACGTCGTCAGTCGTCAGTTGGGAGAAGTTCTTGAATGTGGTCGAAGACTGCCGTCTGATCCTTTTCGCAGTTCTTGTCACTTCACATCAACCGTACCCTTCGGGACCAAACACTACTACCATTTTCTTTTGGTTTCACATCGAGAACGACTTTAATCCCCCAACCCACCTCTCCTAGCGTCGAGCACCAAACTGACAGCAATGACCAGACAGTCAAAGGTCCATGAGCAGAGACTACCTCGTCGAGCGCATCGCGGCGCTAGTGAAGATGGGGCGGGACCTGAACGCGGGAGAGCTCACTTCAGCCGCTGCGCGTTACGTGATTCAGGTGTTCTGGGCAAAGATGCTCTCAGTTCTTGTCGTGAACAAGTTCTCCACGGGCATGCAGTACTTGGGCGCCGTGGCGTACGCCCATATCGAGGACGACCCTGCTGGTGCGGCGAAAGCGTCCGAAGGCGTAGTGTCGCTACTTTCGGCTCCATCTCAACAATGAGAAGGTAGCCAGGCCCCGGATCACCATGCCTTCTCCGAATTGACCAAGCGTGCCAACAACCCCGACGTCAAGCCAAGCCTACCGGTCGTAAGGTCAAGAAGCAGAAGACCGAAGCTCCGGCCCCTGACCAGCAGGCATTACTCAAGTCGGCGGTGGACTTCCCCTATTCACGTCGTGCACCTCCAAGCGTCATCTTTGACATGGAGCGAGTGTACGAAGGAGCGGCCAGCCCCGGTCAATTTCTCGAGCGGACAACGTACTCTTGCGAAGGCCAGTGTTTGTGGTACGACCCGAAGGAGTCCCCGAAGGTTCATTTAGCGCACTGGCGCTTCTACATGTGTTGTCGCTATATGGCGGCTGTTACTGAGCAATTAAGTTTCGTCAGCTTGTGCATCGAGACATGGGGGTACTATAGTTTCCTCCATCTTCTGGAATCCAGCGGCCACCGAAATGTGTTCTGGTGGGGCGATCAGCCGCCAGGCAAGGCCCGCTTTGACAAGAAGTACCAGCACCCTGTCGTCGAGAATTTGGGTGTGCTCTTTCGCCGCGACAAGCAAGCGTACATCCGGAAGATGCAGGGAGCTACGAAGCCGTTCAAATTGGACGAGAATGGCTTCAAGAATGTCACCGAGTTACTCGAGTACACGGAGGCCCTTGACCCAGACCAGCCCAAGGCCGAAAACCGACTCAGCGACTGCACCTTGTCCAAGATCCTCGTGGGCATCTCTTGACCCCTGCACACCGCTACACACTGGGTCAGCCACATGACCAGTAAGGTGTAGAAGACACTCTGTCGTAACGCTCATATTCACGATTTGCATGTCAGGATCATCCGAGAGACATCCGACGAGGTCCAGCAGGGACCAAGCGTTCCCGAGTTCGACCCAAAGGGGGCTGACTTACACGCCGTTTCAGATGAACGACGGCGCTTCCACTGTCCTGCTACCCGCACATGTGATTCCGCCGAGAGGGGCGTCGACGGCCCGGCTGAGACTGTCGAGGTCGAGGACGAGGTGACCAAATCTGCCGAAGAGGAGGACGAAGAGGAGGCCCTCGAGCGGGACAACGAAGAGGGCAGCGAAGCGACCATCTCACCCGATGCCACGCCGTCGCGAGGCTCCTCACCCCGTTTCACTAAGTCATCGCCCAAGTTGGCCAGCAAATCCTCGTCCAAGTCGAAGTAGGGAGCCACCTTAGTTGTAACCGGGTACACCGACGTGTACCCATGTTACATAATGAGTGACGGGATGTCTCTCTTTTGTGCCCATGGTACGTGGTACCGGTTGGCGGTGAGCCAACCATTGGGCACTTGTATAGCTTTTACTATAGTTGACTTAGAGTTTGTAAGGATCAAGCTTGGCTCACCTATAAAATATATTCAGTCTTTAAACCTACCGTCTAAGTCGTAGTCGGTTCCCATTTCGTACGCCGCCGGAGCGGTTGCCAACTCTCTGTGAGAGAGCATCGGCAATGGTCTGCATAGACCTTGCTGTCAGGTTCACATACCTGAACGGCTGCGACCCGTACGTGGTCGTGGACACGTACGGCGTCCGCTTGGGTGTGCCGTGTCATGGACGCACGCACCCTGAATCAATTGGTGTCGGAAAGCCATCGAGGCTAGCCGGCACCCAGCTTCTGGCAGAGCATTGGTGAGTCATGACCCCACGTCTGCCAGAACACACGGTATCCGAAAGGATTACCTGGACGCAATGGCGTCCGCCGACTTCTGGAAGTTGTCGCCGTGATCGGCGACTCCGTCGGAGTAGTTGCAGCGGAAGCTGCAACAGGTGTTGAGACACCGTCCACTGCGGACAATGGACCGCCACAGGCAATGCCGGTGGAGGACTAATAGTCCAGCGAGGGGAGCTGCAACGCCAGCAGCACCCACCGCTCCTGATCGTGGCACCATACGGGTCTCGACTGTATCGGCGCCAGGGGATGCAAGTCTCCCCAGTAGAACAAGTCCACCTGAGGCCAAGACGGTCGAGACCGTGACCAGGGCTGAGGTTGCCGAGAGCACCTCCTGTGTGGGTAACAATGTGCCACACGGAGTCGATGAGATTCCCGACTCTGCCCTTGAGTCACCACCGGCCGTGGGTAATGAAGAACCACGCCGGGGTAGGCATTGACGACGTCGTTGCCGCCGTAAGCCGAGTCTGTTGAAATAGACTGGAGTCGCCACGAGCGACTCGGAGTAATCAATGCCCCTCAGGCACGGCCGGCCGAAGATGCAATCACATCTTCGACGGCGAGGCCTGTTGTCAGGTCAAGGCGGGGGTCATAAGTTTGACCGCTCTGCTGGAGGTGTCAGAGTTTCTGAACCTCGAGGAAATGTCGCTGTACGACTTCCTGGTCAGACTGAAGGCTGGAGAGATGATACTCCTGTGATCGTAGACCTCTCCTGAAGAGTTGAACTCTTCTTCTGTTATGGACGGGAATGTCCTGGAAGAGTTCCGTTGACGTAGTTACACATAACTGCGTAACAGGTCGCAAGACCATGTCCATCGCGGGTAACCCTCGTGGGCCGCCAAAGGCTTAGCCGATGCACAGGGCGTCTTGCCCAGCATGTGCGGCTACAATATATCATAGCAGTCATCACCGAGAAGTCGTCGCGCCGTACGGGCTTCGATTTCAGTAGTGCCGAGCGGCACTACCGGACCGGTGGTTTAAGTCCACGGCCGAGATCGTGTCCAGCTGGAGGTTGCTATAAGGACCTCATGTGTGGGTAACCAAGTTCCACACGGAGTCAATAAAACTCTTGGTACCGCCACCAAGACGTGGGTAACTTAGCTCAACGTGCTAATGACCGCTGACGACACTGTCGCCGCCGAAAGTCGGGTCTGGGCACCTAGTCGCAATGAGCGACTCGGAGTTATGCTCATCAGACACGGTCGGCTCGATGGTGCAGCCGGTTATCAGCTGCTACCACAGGCCGAGGTGTCAGCATTGCTGACCCTTGTATGCTGAAGCGCAAGCTGCGCTTGGGTTCCAAAGAACCCAGTGTTTCACTTCACGGCATGAGTCATACAGTTGACGTCGTGCCTGGCGCAATGTATATTGCGCCTGGTCGCCCAGACCTTAACTGAAGAGGAAGACGCGGGTTGCGCTTCCTGTGTGGGTAACATAGTTCCACACACCAGTCATGGAAGAGGCGAGCTGTAATGGGGCCACGCTGGCCTACACCGTTGCCGAGCAAAAGAACTTGTGAAAGGGGGAGACCCATTGTTCTTCGGTGTGGTTCACACTGGTCACCTTAAGTACGAGTACGTACTTCACACGAGTTGGTGTGTGGCACTCGGCAGCACGTTAAGTACGATGGTGTACATCACACTAGGTACGGAGTCGGACTTACCGTAGCGGATCAAATGGGGGCCACCCATTTGGAAGATCGTCAGTTTAGACAGGAGTTCAGTATGCAGATAGTTTACAGTAGTTAGAACCTTACAAGTGAGATTAATACAGACAGTTTAACTCTAACCTGGAAGTTCGCAAGTCGTTTGGTACTCGGTACCCGGAAACGACTGGAAGGCAAGCTTACAACAGAGACGCCAGGCGTCTGTTGTGGTTAGCGCGTTAACGCTTCCTCTAAGGCTAAGGTGCGTGTGACCCCCCGTCTTACCTGGTAGCACTTGTAGTCACTCCCGCGACCGGCGCGGATCGCTACAATCAAGATCTCCCTGAGTATGGAAGACTCAGAGAGCAGGCTGCCGTCCCGGCAGGACTTTCCTCATCTTTCAGATGCCCACTGGGCTACACTGGAAAAGATGGTCAGTCTCCTGGGCGAAGCAGCGTTTGCTGGATTCCCCAACCTTCCTGCAGAGCAGCAGAGGTCACGCGTGGAACGCTTCGACAAGTACGAGTCGTCGCTGATTGCTCACGTGAGTGCTGCAGCACAGGAAGCTGCTCGCACGACGATGCGAGCTGAGGCGCAGAGTGTGGCGCAGGCGAACCCCTCGGGTCCTGCTTCGTACGCCGCACGGCAAGGAACTACGAAGCCCGTCAGGATGTCGGTACCGACGTTCGACGGCAAAGAAGCAGACAGTCTTGTCTTCTGGATTCGTGAGATCGAGATAGCGCTGAGCGCTGGGCAGATCTACGAGTCAAGAGCCCAAGTTGCCTTCGCGCTTTCCAATCTGGGAGGGCGTGCACGCGCATGGGCGATGGCACGAGAGACTTCGTCTCCGGGGTATTTCACCTCGTGGGCGTTCATGGAACAAGAACTGCGTTCGACTTTCCTCCTGGCCAATGTGGCCTACCGTTACCGGTCACTCTTTTTGCGGTGCAAGCAAGGAACGCGCACGCTTCAAGACTACGTCATGGAGCTGCAGAATCTCGAGGCTGCCATGGCAGGTGCTCCCCTCTCTGAGGACGTTAAGGTGACGGTCTTCATGGATGGCGTCCGTCCGGGTCCGGTTCGGACTGAGCTCTTCCGCAGACAGCCAACGACGTTCAACGATGCCGTGCACATCGCCATGCTGGAAGATCATTGCGTGCGCTCGGCGCAGGGTTACGCGGGTCGCGCAGAGGCGACGGAAGGTCCCACTCCTATGGAGATCTCGTCGGCCGAGTCGGCTCGTCCCCAGCGCAATCAACGCGCGAGTGGTCGCTGCTTTGGCTGTAATCAGCTTGGTCATTTCCGCCGGAACTGCCCAACGAATCCGTGGAAGACGGGCCGCGGCAAGGCCGCTCCGTCACTCAATGTGATCGAGTCTGCGGTTTCGGAAAACGGCGACTCCCAGTAGGTGCGGGACGCCCTGCTGAGAGACATCGCTCCTCCTCGAGGTCGGTAGCTCTGCCACCTCCACCTCCTGGGGAGCAAGTCCCAGGGACGACACTTCTGTGTCTCTCCGTGGCCGCCGCGCGGTCCAACCTCGTGGTTGTCACAGCCAGCGTTAAGGGATATGACGAGCCGTTGAAGGTCCTGATTGATTCGGGAGCGTCCTACAACTTCGCGACGAAGTCCAGTGTGGCTAGGAACAGTGCATTGTATGCTGGTGTTTTGGAAGCATCTAAGCGAAATACAAACGTATCTGTTCGCCTGGCGACTGGATCCATCGTGTCTACACGGAAGGTTCTACTATCTCTAAACGTCAAGTTTGACGACTTCAATTCGGTCGAACCGTTCATTGTCCTCGACATGGACGATCGGTACGATCTTATCCTAGGCATGCCTTGGCTTACTAAGCATGAGCCATGGATTGATTGGCGAAGTCGCACCATCGGTGCTAGTCACAAGCCCCTCGCGGACAGAGCCCTGGCGGGTCATGTCCCCTCCTCTTCCCGAGACGGGTTTGTGCACGAACATCGTGTGCCACGCGGCGAACGGCACTTTGCAGGTACTTCGGAAGTACTTGGACTGCCTTCGGCTATGCCGACCGCGAGTTCTACATCCTCGAGAGCTCATGTGCCTTCGGTGGGTGTGGGAGAAGCTATGGGATTTTTGTGTGCTCCTCAGGATGAGGCTCATGGAACTCTCAAGAACGAGAATGTCGCCTTTGCCCACGGGGCGGGTGGCATACAAAGCGTTCGAGCTGCGGCAGCTCACGCAAGAGAAGACGCTAGAGCTGGGGCTCGCGCAACCGAGAGTGGTCGAGCGGGGTCTCCCACTACGCAAAGCGTTCGAGCTGCGGCAGCTCACGCAAGAGAAGACGCTAGAGCTGGCACAACTACAGCGGGACTACGTCCAGGCGTAGTACGCCGCATTGCAGACCCCTCGGATAGGATGGTCGGACCAACGGTATTGGACGTGCTCACGGGCGAGTACAAGGACGGCGGGAAGTTAGCTGTTCTGCCCGCGGTAGCAGAGCTACTGGAACTCGAAGAGCTCTCGTATGTCGAGTTTCTCGACTCTCTGAAGGCGGGCGAGCTCGAGGAGATGGTCCTGATCCGACGCGAATTCGATTCGATCGAGCTCAACACCTCCTCGGTCATGGACCCCGAGGTGTTGGAGGACGAGAGGACCTCCTCGCGGCAGAAACGATATGGCGCGGCCATTTTGAAAGACCCGTCGGATCCGTACTACCCCCTTTTGAAGGAGTTCTCGGATGTGGTCAGCGATAACCCACCGTCGGTGTTACCTCCAGATCGAGGTGTGCGACACGAGATCGATTTGGTGCCGGGCACCAAATATTGCACCACGCGCCAATGGCCACTATCGAAGGAGCAAGTCGATGTGATCGACGCATTCTTCGCGGCGAAATATGCCGCGGGCATGGTGCGCGAGTCGAAGTCGCCGCACTCGTCTCCGACGTTTTGCGTGCGTAAACCCAATGGGAAGTGGCGTATGGTACATGCGTTCAACAAGTTGAATGCAGCAACCATCCCGGCGTCCACGCCAATCCCTCGCAAGGACGTGTTACAGAACAACATGGCGGGCTGCACCATCTTCAGTGCACTCGACATGGTCGATGGCTACTATCAGCTGCTGGTGCGGGAATCAGACGTCCCGCTCACAGCGGTGAGCACACCCAGCGGGATGCTGTGGGAATGGCTCGTGATGCCCCAAGGGTTGTCGAACGCACCATCCACGTTCAATCGATTGGTGACTCAACTCTTCCGGCCGATGCGGCAGTTCGTACAGACGTACTTTGATGATATCTTCGTGCACAGTCGTGCCTCAGGAGACAAGACGGCTGTCGAAGTGCACGTTAACCACCTCCGCGAGGTATTGATGTGCATGCGCGAGAATCGCTTGTATGCGAACATCAACAAGTGTATCTTCGGAGCCGAGGAGATTCCCTTCTTGGGATGTTTCCTTGGCAAGGATGGTGTCCGTGCGGACCCTGAGAAGATATGCGCGATCGCACAATGACCAGTGCCAGTATCCCAGAAGGACTTGCGCAAGTGGCTTGGCCTTGCCAACTACTTACACAAGTACAGCGCCAACTACGTTGAGATGGCACGGCCACTGACGAACCTCTTAAAGAAGGAGGCGGAATGGTCGTGGAACGATGAAGCCCAGCAGGCTTTCGAGGCAATCAAAAGCAGCCTGCAGAGCGCTCCGATTTTGGCTTTGCCCGACGATGATCGTCCTTTCAGTGTGGTATGCGACGCATCCGACTTTGCCATAGGCTGTGCCCTGCTGCAGGTCGATGCCGATGGCAGAGAACGGGTAGTATCTTTCCAGTCGCGCCAACTCAAGGCGGCTGAAAAGAACTACCCTGTCCATGACAAGGAGCTTCTGGCGATGAAGTACGCGCTCGTAAAGTTTGGGTACACCTGCTTGGCAGCGAACCCTTTGTGATCTACACAGATCATGCGTCTTTGCGGACAGCGACGTCGTCGCCCCACCTCTCCCAGCGTATGGCGAGGTGGCTCTCCTTCTTTGCGGAGTATAACTTCACGGTGGAGTACAAACCAGGGAAGCAGAACGTCCTCGCGGACGCGTTGTCCCGGCGCCCGGACTATGAGCTGGCGCACGTTGCGTATCTCGAGTCCCCACTCTATGAGCTGCTACGCGAGGCGTACACAGAGGATGGCGATCTCGCCGATCTCGTAGCTTCACTGAAGGTGCCTGAAAAGGCTGTGAAACTCACAGCTCGGCAGCGCTCACGGTTGCACCGCTACTCACTAGCGGACGGTCTCCTCTACTATCAGGTAGACGAAAGCGACGAGCCCCGTATCGTGGTTCCCAACGACGAGAACTTACGTCATCGAGTCCTCTACGAGGCACACGACACGCCGCTCAGCGGTCATCTTGGCCGAGAGAAGACGTATACGTCTGTGGCGCGCAACTTCTGGTGGCCACATATGTATAAGTGGGTGCGCACGTACGTGCAGACGTGTGAGACGTGCCAACGCGTGAAGCCCGCCCCATCGTCGTCGGCTCCATTGATGAGCTTGTCGGTGCCGGCTGACTGTTGGCGCTCGGTGAGCATGGATTTCATCTTTGAGCTTCCGGCGGACACGCGCGGCCACACTGGCATCTTGGTCTTCGTCTGCCGACTGAGCAAGATGGTGCGGCTTGTCGCGGTGAAGAAGAGCGTGACGGCGCCGCAAGCGGCACAGCTCTTCGTCGATAATGTCTTTCGACACCATGGCCTCCCGGAGGCGTTCGTGAGTGATCGAGATCCGCGCTTTGTGTCACACTTTTGGACGCACTTGTTCCGTCTTCTCGGTACGAGATTGGACATGTCCACAGCGGACCATCCACAGACCGATGGTCAGACGGAGCGCGTGAACCGAGTGTTGGAAGACGTACTGCGCAGCATCTGCACTGAAGACCCCACCAAGTGGAGCACGCTGCTACCCCAAGTGGAGTTTGCGCTGAATAATGCTGTGCATTCGTCGACAGGTTTCACCCCATTTTACGTAAATGGCTTGCGGCATCCGCGTACGCCGCTATCGTTGCCACCGGCTTCGAGTTTGGGTGGGGGAGAGGCTATCGCCGAAGATTCGCGTGGCCTTCAAGGCCTCCGTTCGTCCGTCAAACGGAACCTCCTCACGTTCATCGAGACAAGTGAAGCAGTACGACAGCGCGTCCGGGACGCTATGGCGGCTACTCAAGACACGCAAAAGGAACACAGTGACAGGCAAGGGCGTAAGAACACGCACGTGTTTAAACTTGGGGACCAAGTCCTCTTAAACGCTAAGAATCTCCCTATCCAGGCAGTCACTGCGGTGGGCAGCACCAAGCTTCGGCCACGATTCGTGGGGCCGTTCACGGTCATTGGGGTCCACGGCAACGCGTACACGCTGGACCTGCCATCGGCCATGGCCACGCATCCAACGTTCTACGTGGGCTTGATCAAGCCTTATCGCCCGGCTGAGGCAGACGACTCTGAGAGTCCGACGAGTTCGAATACTGCCGAAGGACGCTCGCCATCATCTGCATCAAGTCAGCTTGGGGTGGGGCTGGAACAGCCGGCGGAGCAGCGGCCCTCTGAGGGGTCTGATCCTCCAGTGCGCCCACGCGGGCATAGAGCTGTCGGATCCAGTGAAGATGATCCCGAAGGGCACCGCGGTCCTCCTGAAGGGCTCGTTCGCTCTCCGAGCAGCGGTGAGCGACCTGACGAAGCTCCTGCTCGAGGCCATCAACCCGCTGTTGCAGATCATGCGCTCCGCGCTCGAGACGACCTAAATCGTGAGGGACGTCCCGTCTTGACTCAACAGTCGACTCGACAAGATGCACGCGACCGCGTAGGGACACAAGATCCGTCCGTTGCATCTCCAGCAGCCTCTGGCAGCCCTCCACAGCAGTCAGGAGGCTCCCCCGGGCCGACGAGACGTCTTTCGTCGAGGTGTACGACACCGACGAGTGACGCGAGGCGTCCGGGTCCGTCGACACGTCCGTGGCGTCCCCCGCCCCCACTGATTGGTAATGAGGGCGCTCTCTACTATCATGTCGAGAGGATACTGAAGCGCTGCGGGCGTATCGGTCACTACCAGTATCTGGTGAAGTGGCGCGGTTATCCAGAGGATCAAAACACGTGGGAGTCTTGGAAGCCGCCTCTCGGAGGACTGCGCCGACCTCGTGGACGCTTATGAGCGTTCCCACGGAGCCGGTCGGCGTTAACCCGGCCAAGAACACTTCGAGGTTCTATCGGCTGGGACTGCCAGGACTTCTGGACCTTCTGAAGGACCTCCTCGAGGATGACCCCCGGGGTGGGCAGGTTGCGGTCGAAGCTGCGGGTGCGCCACTGGCCGTCGACGACCATCTTCGCCATACGAAACCGAAGACGTCGCTGGGCGAGCCAATCGAGGCGATACGGAGAATCCGGAAAATCAGGCATGGGATATCCCAAGTGGCGGAGCCACTGCGTGAACTCAAGTTCGTTGGATTGACGGGCCAGGCCCGTGTCGTCGTACAAGACGACCGGACACTCGTCGTAGTGCGGCAACCTGTGCCCGGGTTCCCGACTCCGCCGGAGATACTCGCTGTAGTCTCGGAAGGACCAGTATCGCAATGCGAGAAGTTGCTCTCGCGTTCGAGGAGTCGCAGACTCGTGATCGCGCTTCGAGTCTCGGCGCTGCTCGATGGCGACCTTCACATCTCGAGCGCGCTCGCTGAGATGTTGTCGGTTGTCGCGCTGCAGCAGCTCAAGCGGGACGTCGTCTTCACTACAGACGTTGGTGATGACTTGCGGTTCCCGCTCGGTCGATGGGATTCGACGCGCAGGCTCGGCCTTCGCTCGCTCCGTGTTGCGCTCAACGGCAGCCTTGCTGCGAGGAGTCATGGGACTTCCTGGATGGAGAGCGCGTTGCTGCTCCGTGAGCTTGGGGGAAGCATTGGGGTCGTTGACCTCCCCTTGCTCGAGTCCCTTCTCGGAGTCCGACTCGTCGTAGTCGACCTCGTTCGAGACGTCCTCCGGAGGCGAACGCTTCGCGTCCCGAATCGGGCCTTGATCAACCTCCATCTCCGTGACGGACGAAGTCCGATCGGCGGCAGCCTGCCCATCGTCCGCAGGTTGCGAATCAGGGGCGTCGTGCGCTGTGTGAGCCTCTCCTTCGTTTGTCGAGTCCCGCGGGGCACCCGGCTGGGTTTCATCAGGCGTAGAGGCCCGCCACTAGCTCTTGTAGTTTCCTTGCCGCTGGCCGAGGTCGTTGGAGGCGTTGCCGTAGATGCCGACGGCGTATGCTGGTCGTCCGCTCCTGGAGCCTCCTCCATGTCGACATCCGGGCTATCCTCGTCGCCAAGAATGAGCCCAGGGTTCGTACAGTCGGTGTCCGACTCGCTGCTGCTGCTGGCCTCCTGCGGACCGGGCTGCTGCACCGCTGTGCGCTTGCTGCTGGATCGGGACTTGGTCTTGGCAGGCTTGGCTCGAGAGGGCGGATCGCCCAGCTTCTTGGAAGCGGACTTTGCTCTCGGGTGTTTGGGAGGCTTCTGCGCCTGGGCGGCATCGCCTTTCTTCTTGGCATCGGCAGCGCTACGCGCTTTGGCTCCGCCTGTCTTCGCCATCCCGGATGTGGGCGTCTCGGTCGCGTGCCCGTTGGGCCTGGTGTGTCCTCGGTGCGTGTTCACTCGGGCGCAAAATGCGGAATGAGGCAGGGCCTTCTTCGTCGCTGGATTCCCCCTGGGACAGGTGCTTCCCGTTTGGGTGTGGGAGGGTGTAATGGAGCCACGCTGACCTACACCGTTGCCAGCAAAAGAACTTGTGAAAGGGGGAGACCCATTGTTCTTCGGTGTGGTTCACACTGGTCACCTTAAGTACGAGTACGTACTTCACACGAGTTGGTGTGTGGCACTCGGCAGCACGTTAAGTACGATGGTGTACATCACACTAGGTACGGAGTCGGACTTACCGTAGCGGATCAAATGGGGGCCACCCATTTGGAAGATCGTCAGTTTAGACAGGAGTTCAGTATGCAGATAGTTTACAGTAGTTAGAACCTTACAAGTGAGATTAATACAGACAGTTTAACTCTAACCTGGAAGTTCGCAAGTCGTTTGGTACTCGGTACCCGGAAACGACTGGAAGGCAAGCTTACAACAGAGACGCCAGGCGTCTGTTGTGGTTAGCGCGTTAACGCTTCCTCTAAGGCTAAGGTGCGTGTGACCCCCCGTCTCACGAGCCCATGGTGGCTTCACCCGACGTGGGTAATATCGTTCCCACGTCAAGTTGCACAGACTCAAACTGTTCCCGGGCTGGAAGAATTCCACCCGCGGTCGACCCGGTCATCCCGGAGGGGGATCGATCGTAAGAGGGGGGAGGGGTTCGGAAATACGTCTCCTCCCAAATCTCTAGGGAGACTAACTTCCTCACGGAAGCTGTTGTTGGCATGAGCCAACAACTGTACCAGCATCAGTGCTGCACGCTTGCGGCACTTGAGGCAGCCGTGGTACATTGAGCACGCGGCGTACCTCTGGCGTACAGCCCCGTACGCCGACGCGGTCACATGGTGATGAGTGCCGTGCATGCTTGCACGCATTCGGAACATCTCAATGTTCTAGTGGCAGCCGTAGTACACGGCGAACCATTGACGTATGGGCTCACAGGCCCGTACGCCGTCGTGGTCATGAAAAAGACCGAGTGTCGTGCAGGCTTGCACACACTCCGACCGTGCCCTGATCTTGGCGATGCACGGAGCAATCGCCGGCACCAGAGTGAAGGTGGTAGAGAGTGCAGGTAACTCTCCATCATGCTTCAAGTACCGATGGGTACCTCGGTGTCGATGCCCGACACCGAAGCGTCTATGGTACGACGACCTAGACGCGGGGTGGAGCTTACTGCTCTACCCGAAATGCTCTTAGTGATGAGTAGGCTGCTAATGGCAACCGTCGTATCACTACGACGAAGCACGATGCTTAGTGCTTTGGTCAACGAATGACCTGAGCGCGTGTACGGCGCCGATGCTCCACGCGCTCAACCATGACTAGCGTGGCCCATGCAGGTCCGCTATCATGGCAGGAGGTGAGCTGCGAGCTCCATTCACTCTTGGGCTATGTGATGCCCGGGATGGTGTCGACCCACACGGGAGACACAAGACACACGAAGTGTCAGGGAGGGCCCACGGCTCCTCCCAAGTGAACTGCAGATGGTCAACGAGAACCACCGCAAGTTTGGATGCAGTAGCATCCCGTGCCGAAGCACTGTGCGCTTGCTAGTGCTGCAACGCGAGTTGCTAAGGACGTCGGCTTCGCGGCCGACATCGTCCTTTGTGCAAGGAAGCACCTCGCAGCGATCGCCACGGACACAAGTTACTGCGTGACTGTCGAGAGGGCGCGCCAGCCGTGCTGTGGCTGTGCCCGGGAATTCCCAATTTGGGAGTTCCAAATTCTGACTGAAGAATAAGGTGTGATTCTCAGATATGTGGGGGAGGATGTAACGGGGTACACCGACGTGTACCCATGTTACATAATGAGTGACGGGATGTCTCTCTTTTGTGCTCATGGTACGTGGTACCGGTTGGCGGTGAGCCAACCATTGGGCACTTGTTTAGCTTTTACTATAGTTGACTTAGAGTTTGTAAGGATCAAGCTTGGCTCACCTATAAAATATATTCAGTCTTTAAACCTACCGTCTAAGTCGTAGTCGGTTCCCTTAGACCGGGAACCGTGAACTTGTTGTTCACCGAGAGCTTACGCTCTCTAGCACTTCCTCTGTGCAAGGTACTGTGTGCCCCGTCACACCTCTGATAGCGTACCCGATACGTTGTCTTCATGTATTCCTCTAGACCCCCCCCCCAGCCCTCCTCATGAGTTGAACTGCGTCCTCTGGAGAGGCGCTGCTTTCGTTTCCTCGTTGTCATCCGGCGGGATACGAGGAGGAGGCCCATCTGGACGGCCATACTTGACTGTGACGTGTGGCTGCTCGCATTGGACGTCTCTTGCTGAATCCACCCACTCTTCATCAGAATAAAGTATAATCAGGTCTAGGGTAGGTTAAAATATGATCCCAGTTGCACTTATTAATAACACTCTCTTTTGCCAATGTCAAGAAATTAGCAGAAGGCCCCTCCATACCAAATCCCAAGCCATATTTGATTTCGCGTATGGCCTCGGTCAAAGCTGTGGTCACTGGAAAATAACAGTGTTGGTACGGTAGAAGATGACTTGCTCTGTGGCTGAACAGGCTCTTCTTGGAAGTTGTCCATGGAATAGATTAGGCGCATATTTAGGTGAAGATGCTCGGATGCTCTAAACATTTCGTAGGAACTAAATACGAAGGCAATTTGAATTCAACTCAGCTGACTTCGCTGCATGGTTGTACGAAAGTCAATCATCCTTGCGACTTGCGGGAGCTCTATCAATTATAAACAGAGTCATAGGGTCGTCGGCGGAGCAGTACGCCAGGCGTCGAGAGCTTCCATCGTATTCCTGTAGTTTTCCTGGCACCATCAGCACCGATGGAGTCGTCAGGTCACGGAACTGGCGGTGCAGGGCTCTCGAGTTTTCTAGCAATGGCAAAAGATGGTTGCGAAACTCGTCGAAGCCAACGCTCTAAGAAAACACTTGAGTTAGCAATTGAGACGCCGATCACCAACAGGCCACCGCACGACACTCACCAGGAACTCCATCGTGAACCTTCCGGTCCCCACCAACCCGCCGCCTGGGACTTGATTGATATGGCCCTTCCAGCTCTTCGCACCTGCAGCCATCGCGTCAATCAACGAACCAAAACCCATACTTGCGATGATCTCCGTACCGAATAAACTCACGTCGAAGCTCCAGTCGCGGATGGCGTAAAGTGGCAGTGAGAAGGACTGGTACGCGCTGTTCTCCTGTGCATGGTCCGACACGAAGACGAGACGGTACTGCGAGACGTAGCAGCGGCCTTCGCCCCCATAGAAGCAGCCTCCCTGCCCCGGATAACCACTACAACACCCAGCTACAGCGTGAGAACCAGCACCGACCCGCCTATTGGCTACATCCAGACGCACTTGCCGCTCTCCACTGCGAGCTTCACGTGGTGGATGAGGAAGAAGAAGGTCTCGCACGGGGACACGAGGTACGGCACCGCTCCGTGGAGCTGCACGTTGATGCTCATTCCGAACTGACAAAAATGGGTAAAAGAGGGAAGTACAAGTACGCACGTTTTGTCAAATGATCGTTGGCGCGCAAAACCAAGTTTGTCCGAAAGATGCCGCTGCTGTCGTACGAAGGTGCGTAGATAACTACATGTAGCTGCCCCCCGTGAGTCCAACCGACGCAGCACTGACACCCGATTGCTGCCAGGTGTGGAGGTGGATCTGCCCGCGGATTTGGCAGGTATCCGCTTCGAATTCGCCGCGGGGTCGCTCACGATTCGCTGCCGCAACTTCACGGGGGACGTCGTGCTCTCCAAGCGTACGTTCAAGCCTAACGCCCATTTCAGCACTGCGGCTTAACGGATAGGTCTCCACTGATAGATGCAGGAGAAACATTGAGCCAAGCGGCCGCCTCTCCGAGCAAGAAGCGCACCATTGACTTGAGTGCCAGTGACGACGACGACGAAGCAGACTCCAAGCGGCCGCGACCCAGCTTCCTCAATGAGGTAGAGCAGTCCCTGCTGCTTGCCCAGTTGAACGGCAGTAGTCAGAAGCCGAAGGGGAAAGGAAAGAAGGTCAAGGCAGATGCTGTCGAGGTGAAGAGTGACCAGTCGGTCGCTTCAGCTGATGAAGCGGAATCTGCATCGACTGCTAGTGGAAAAACGGGCAAGAAGACGCCTAGCAAGAAGAACAAGAAGGCAAGTGGTACGAAGGGACTTGCAGGCGCCTTCTTCTCGCCGGAACCGAAGCAGTCGACGTCACGCAAGGCGACGCCCGAATCCAGCAAGAAGCGCAGTCAAACACCCAAGTCACGATCGAAGCCTTCGCCGGGTAAGTCAATCAAGGACATGATTAGCGCACCGCCGAAGCCAAAGCCAGCAGGTGCGTTTATGCGGAAACGATTACATTCACGTTTTATCTTGGAAGTGCAGCAGGCGATGAGCTTAACGGGGGCTGTGGTTTGTTTGCTTACTTGCAGTTGCCATGAAGTGGGAAATGGTAGAAGCTTTGGGTAGCATCCCATCTGAACGCTGGGGTCATACCGCGACGAAAATTTCGGAAGACCGTGTAGTAGTATACGGTGGCTCTGACGACGATGAACGCACGCTAGGTGACTTGCACGTGTTTGACTTGAAGACACACCGCTGGACAACACCACTCAACTGTGAAACGATCACGCGTACTTGGCATGACTCAGTGTACCTGGCCTCGAAGAATTTAGTGCTTGTGTTTGGGGGCGAGCGCAATGCGGTTGCCGAAGGCGATCTCGATATCTTGTCGGATATCGTGGTGCTAGACACCGAGTGCTTCCTTTGGTACCCGCCTGCCGTTCGTGGATCACCACCTTCTGCAAGAAGTGGCCATACCTGCACTGCTATTGGAAACGAAGTAGTGGTGTTTGGCGGCAGTGGAGGGCGAAACCGGCAGAGTTCGGTTCACATCTTGGACAGTGGTAAGCTGTCGAGATCACGTATTACATACGGAACGACTCGAGCAAATAGACTTACTCGGAATCGTCTTGTTCATTTACTGCAGATGATTGGAATTGGAAGACAGTGAAAGTGGAGGGAAAACCGCCCAGTGCACGCACATACCACAGCGCTGTGGCCGTAGGCGACGACAAGATCATCTACTTTGGAGGCAATGACTCGTCCAAAAGTTTCAACGCGGTGCATGTGCTGCAGAAAGAGGAGAGTAAGGGAAGCGATGCTGTGTGGACGTGGTTCCACCCTTCCGTGGCTGGGGAGCCTCCGCAGGAACGCACTGGTCACTCGGCGACGGTTTTGAGCGACGGCAAGGTTCTCATTTTCGGTGGCTGGGACCCGCAGCGCGATGACGCTAATGCACCTACCAGTGTGTTCAGCGATGCATTCTTGTTGGACACGCACATATGGGAGTGGCAATCCGCTGCCTTCGCGGATAATGGAGAGGCTGAAATCGAGTCGCGAGGGCGTGTGGGACATGGCGCTGTGCTAGGTAGCAATGGCTGTGTGCACCTTTTTGGAGGACAGAATGGAGCCGAGCACCGACTCAAAGACATCTGCACAATCACAATCTCGGAGAAGCTGGATGAGCAGCCACAGGAGTCGAACCACGAAGATCAGGTCTCCAGCAGCGGTGGCGCAACAGCGAGCATATTAGAGACGAACTCCCAGTAGGACAACGTGCTTGTGCTCATGGACATAACGACCTACACATTCCTCTCCTGTGCTAGGTTTTCTAGACGGTGTGATTCATTTTTTCTCTCCTAGTGCTAGGTTTTCTTTTTTTTCTGTCTCCTTGTGCTAGGGTTTCTAGACGGGCAGTTCACGTAGTGGGGCGTCGCAGCTTCACTGTCACCAAATAGTAGAGGAACCAAGAGGAAGGCATAGATATTCATTTACTCCATGATGTCGTCCAGTTCGAGAGCGACACTGTCAAGGAAGCTGTTCATGTTTTCGTCGTCCATGGGGACTGTCACGTCAGGCGCAGCGCCAGCCTCAGGTACTTCAGTTGACGTTTGCAGCACGAGATCATCTTGCTCGAGTTTTTCTTCTTTGAAGTGTTGGCCGTCATCTTGGTCACTACCTGATGTGCACTTTACGCGAGGTGTCATAACCACGGATGTATCCTGCTGACTGGGGAGAGTAGCAGTAAATGGGAAAACCGGCGTGGTGACAGCTTCACCACTGGCGGAGGCACTTGACGCATTATGGAAACTACGGCCAGCACCAGGTGAAGAATTGACCCCAGGGGGAGGGGGGAAGAGCGAGTTGAGTGGGGGCGGTACGAAAGCTGTTGGCGGTAGCGAGCATATCGAGTCACCTTTTCCACCTTCAGAGGCTTTGCCCTGATGGCGCTGCTGCTGCATGGATTGCCCACTCACCGGTAACGCTGAACGAAAACTGGGATGAGAATTGTCGACACTGCTGGGTAATAATGATGGGTTTCCTGGCAGTGCATAGTTCTGGACAAAGCTTTGGCGTCCCTGGGACGACACGACCTTGTGCGGGTAGTACTCCTCCATCTGCACTCCTAACGTAGCAGTTTTTGCACTTGGGGCCGAACGTGGCAGTGGTACTACCTTTCCGTTACCACCGTATGGCATGCCGTTGACGCTGTACATGGGCTCTTCTTCGGAGGTTGAGGATAGCTGCAATGCCACATTTTGCTGCTGTTGAAATTGAACGTGTGCTGACACTTGTGCCTCATTCTGAGCCGAGGACGTGGACGGTGACTTGTTGGCTTGGTTCATTAGCCACTTGCGACGGGCTGCCGAGTTGAACCGGTTCTTGACGGCATTTTCCGTACGCCCAGGGAGCAGCTTCGCGATCTCACTCCACTTATTGCCCAGCTTTTGCTGCCAGCGAAACACCATATCATCTTCCTCAGGGGTCCACTGTCCCTTGCGAATGCGCGAATCGAGGTGGTTGCACCAGCGTTCGCGGCATTGTTTCCCAATGCGCCCCGGCAAATGAAGCGCAAGATCACACCAGCGAATTTTGCCTACACCATAGCGCGTGATGAGGCTCGTCAGGATACGATCCTCCTCCGGTGTCCAGGGCCCCTTGATCAAGCCAGGTTTGAGCACTTTGTTCCAACGGTGAAGACATTGGACGTCTGTGCGGCCATTGCCCAACGTCTCTGCGATCATTTTCCAGTTCTTGCCGCCAAAGCGTGCCACAGCTACACGAAGCCGCTCGTCTTCATCACGCAGCCATTTTGTGGTCACTTGAGTTCCACCGGTGCCCTTATTTTGAACCGTTTTGTCCAGGGCTGCCCGTGGCGTACTTTGGTGTTGCTGGTCTCTTGGGAAGTACCCCGTCTCCTTCTGGTTCTGGACTGGATGCAAGTGAGGAGCTTGCGCCTGGCCAAACACTGGTGCACGATGCACATCCTGGTTACTTCGGTTATAACTGACATCGCGGCTCAGTCCGAACGGACCATGCGACGACGAAGGAAATGGCAGGTGGGATAAACCCGTCAACTCGGGCAGCCTGGACGAGTGTTGATAATGGTGCGGATTTTGATGCATAGCACCACGAATATCAGCCTCAAGCTCGTTGAAGGACATCTTGAGCTCCGTATCTGCATCTGAGATAGCTGCGCCATGACTTGATGAGCTGTGCTCTCGGTTATTGTTGCTGCTATCATCGCTGAAGCAGTCGTCCAATTCGTCCTTACTTGGTGGCGGCGTACCGTGCAGCTTAAACCCGCTGGGGCCAAAGGCTTGGACAAGATATTCTTCCCGTGGAGAACATTCGCTACCCGATGAGCGATGGAGTAAAGCGTTATGGTCGAAGTGCTTCACTGTGAGCGTGCCATAATCACGCTTCGGCCTGTTCTCCAGCGCATCGTGGGGCTCCTGAGACACCAAGTTGGGCGCGGAAAAGCTGCCGCTGTCCTTGTACTCGTGAAAACTACCATAGTTGGCATTGAGCTCATTGTTGAAATCGTCAGAGTGTTCTTCATCATAGTTGTTGTCCTCCTCGTCCGAATCACTCGAGTTTTGCTGATCAATCGCCTGAGGTTGGTTGGAAGACGCCTGAGTGTACCGATACCCAAACGACGACGACGCTGGTGGAACTAGATGGCCACTTGAGCTGTTCTCTACAGCGCGGGACATTAAATACGTGGGTGAACACAAGCTGTCCTCGCACGACGAAATAGAATATAGAAAGCACTTACTTTCGCTGAATGGGGGGAGCTCGGGGCGCCGCAACGCCCCAGGGTAGGAAGCCGGGGGCGGTGTGTAGTCGTGACGAGAGGGGGAGGATGATGCCTCAAAGTTGGTCGCCGCAAAGTTGTTATCGTTGTTCAGGCTCTGGTGGCGTTTGCGATTCGGGTGAGTACGCGCGTTGTCGCTGCCATGAAATAGACCCTCCAGGTCGTCCAGACCTGCACACGAAAGGCTTCTCTTGGGCGACGGCCTGCGAACAAATGGCATGCGTTAGCCTTCACCGCGCTGTAGCCAAACAAAGAGGCCCGGACAAACCATACCTGCTGAGCGCGGAATGTGGGTGCATGCCAGACAGGATGCGAAACGAGCGGACTCGCGGAGGGTGGGGCGGATTGGGACGTACGCAGATGTCGAAAGCTACTTGCAGAACTCACCAAGACGAAGAATACCACCGGCCATATCCTTGGCAGCCGTGTGCACCCTCGCGTTAGCTCTGGCAAGTTGAGTTGAACAGCTCTCGTGCTCTCCTCGCTTGCGAATGCGCTTTGGAGCTTGAGAGGAGGCTGTTGTCGCTTTTCTTCATCGTCGCACAACTCCCAAAACAAACGAAGCATAAAACACCAGCCAACGCAAGGGCCCGTACAAAAATAGTGGCGAAACAGCGGGCCCAACAGCTCTTCAATCAGGATTTCTCCGCCACCCAGTCCAGACAATTATCATTAGCGCAGAGGGCTTCGGAAATCTGACAGACAAGGCAGCCATCGACATTGCTCGCTGCCTCAGTCGTAGGATTAGTGCTGCTATACATGAAGGCCACCTATCTATCCACGCCAACCAGCAAGCTTAAACTGGCATCGACAAAAGAACCAAAGCAGCCTTCTTCTTTCCGTACCCTGCAACCATATACCCCTGCAAGACAAATCACAGCATCTTCAAGTACTCGCACCTTCATTCTTTTTCAGACTTTGCAGTGGCTGGGCGATTCCTTGCACACCGCTCTTCCTGTGCGATACCTGTCTCCCTCCGTCCTGCAGCGGTTGTGCTCTATGCAGTTGGAGTAATATCGCTCCGACAACGCAGGCGCCGACACGATGGTCCATATCCAGGACTCCCGCCTCTCAGTCTGCTATCCACACCCTGAAACTCTGCTTACTCGCTGGGAATGCCAACAGAGCGCAGCTTCTCCTCGAGCGTTCGGAACTCCTTATCATTCACGGCATTGAGCTCCTCGTCAACCCACTCCTCGATGCCGCGCACCTCGGGGATGTAGTGCTTCAGCATGTTCTCCACGCCGTGCTTGAGCGTCACGGAGGAGCTCGGGCAGCCTGCGCAGGAACCCGCGAGCTGGACCATGACCACGCCCGTCTTCTCATCGAACCCCTTGTAGAAAATGTCGCCGCCGTCGTCCTGCACCGAGGGTCGGATGCGCTGCTCCAGCAGCTCCTTGATCATAGCCACCACCTCGTCATCCTCCGGCAGGATCGTCGTGTCCTACAGCACGGTGCAAAAGCAACAACCCCATCAGCTCAGAACCCCCAACCATTAACAGCAAAGTCCCCGCCTCTCATCTCACCGTGACGACCGGCTCGTCGGACATCACTTCCTCGTTCGACGCGAAAAAGTCCATGATCGTCGCGAAGATCTCGGCGTTCAAAGCCTGTCATCATCAGCAGGATCAGTACCATCTCTCAGCTACAGCCACCTCAACAACAAGTCGACGTACATCCCAGTCCTCGTCCTCCGTCTTGGTGACCGAGATGAAATCCTTGCCGAAGAACACGCGCGTCACGCCCTCGATCTGGAAGAGTTTTTTGGCCAGTGGCGAGCGACGCACCTCCTCCGAGCTGAGCGTAAAGTCCTGCGCACAAAACATCCATTAGCCATTTACAAGACGCGCTATTGACGCCTAAAACAACGCACCACGCCCGTCGTGAAGCGCTCGTCCAGCACCGTGCGGCCAGGGAGGAACTTGACGCTCAGCGGGTTGGGCGTCGGCTCCGTCTGGATAAACATGGAGCGTAGCGCGCCGCCGCGAGCCAAAAACGGAGACGTGGAGCGACACTTCGGCGCGGAGAACGCGCGGCCGGCAAGCGGCTGCGAGTGCACCAAGCGCGTGGTCAAGGACGCCGCGGCACTGCGACGCGCCAGAGCGCGCAGGAGCTGGCGGCTGCGTGGGAACATGGTGGTGAGCTGCTTGCTGCGACCTGCGGTGGAGATTACGAACTGATAGGACTGTGGACGGATTGGCCGCCGTTATCAGCCAGTAAACAGTGGGAAAAATGTTATTGCCACTTGGTTCTGCTATTGCCACTGATCGAGGCACTGATTGTGGTTGTCTATTGTACGGGGTGTCCGTGCTCGTCCCAGAGCGGAATGTCGACCACGTTGGGCCACACGAAGTAGTCGATGAGCAGGTCGTACAGGAATGTGTGCAGCCTGGTGAGAAGTGTCAGATCGCTAAGTGAAATTGGTGCAGATTGAAGCAGACGTACCACTCGGAGACGAACGGGACGTTGGCGATGTTGATCTTCGCTGCGGTGAGTGAGAAGTCGAAGAACGGCCGGCTGCACGCACGTGGAATACGCATAAGGAAAATAGTCGGGTGTGCGGAGCCAGACAAAGTGTAGACTTACGTGGTGAACGACAGGCTGAGCCCACGGAAGCACGGCCAGTACTTGGCCAGCGGGTTGAGCGTGATCCGCAGCGTGCCGACGAGGAGAAGCTCGCGCAATGACAAACACACGGCTGCTCCAAGATGTGAAACCATCTTGAGGTCAGCAACAAAGCTCTTCTTGTCCATGACGACGCGAACCTCCACGTCCAGCGTCACTTCGTCTGTTAGAGTATTGGCGGAAACAAACTTGACACTGGAAATCTGCGGCGCCTTGGAGCCCAGATCCAAACGAACGAGCGACAGTGAGTTCATGAAGGCTGGCTTCTGCGCGTCCAGGACTGGGTTCAAACTTCCACACACCGAATTCTACACAGCGAAACCTGTCGTGGTCAGAGCGAGCAGATCACTCGCAAACGCAACAGAGGCCACACTCACCTCAATAGCTGTCTTGAGGTACGGCCAGCCACTGGACGCAGGTGAGGCAGAGGAGTTAGCTGGGCCAATTTCAAAGCAACTGGTGAGCAACGTACGTGGTAAACACTTTGTTGAGCCACTCGACTCGATCCACGTCCGGGTGTCGTATCCAGTTCGGGACCTAGCATCCAAGTCAAAGACAAAGTCTTCAGTACGAAACAAGTCAAGTATGATCATGGACACGCACTGCCAGAAACCTCGAAGTGAGTGATCTCGGGGCACGCTTGGCTTTCTGGAGTATCTCGAAATTCAACGAGAGCTCTTCGCTGCCAACGCCGTCGTCGCTGGGTCTTGAAGTCAGCGTATCCCCACATGTAAATGAAAACACTCGCAGTACCGATGCCAAATAGTAAATTGCAGGTACTGGCCAGATACACTGCTACGGAAGTGAGAGTCCATGATGAAAATGACTGCTGGTTGTAGAAGTGTGCAAGAGCCCCTGCCAACGCAAGAGGAAGGAAGACGGACGCATCCGACACACCAGCAATAGTAGCTACGCCAAGCATCACCGTCAGGACAAAAAGCGCTACGGGCTCTGGGTCTCCCACCAACTCTAGCGAGTTATTCTGCTGGTGGGTGCTAGTAGCGTCGATCCACTTGGACCTGGCTGCGTATCTACAGCAGTAGGTTTCATCTCGTCGTGTGTTTTAGTCGGACCAGTGCTCTTGACTGGCGAAACAGCGGTGGCCGTGGCTGTACTGCTGAGGCTGAGGGCTGCAGTGGGGCTCATAGCGCGAAAAGAACGAGATCGGGAGGACTCAACACTGCAAGTTGTGTCAGATGATACATCTGCAGGTGCTTTGGTAGAGCGCTTCCAGGGACTCGGCTTTGGAGACGCGGGATTGGATTCTACGGGCGACGAGGGTGTCTCTGTCGCCGTACTGCTCATGGGGCTTCGTGTGTGTTGCTGCTTGTCGTGTGAAAACATGAAGCTCCAGCGATTTAGCGCCGATGGCTGTCGCTCCCCAGTCACACTGGATGAGCGGGTCGGTGTCAGCATAGTTCGTCCAGCGATAGCAATTCGGGCTGCTGGATCGATCACAAGACGCTGAGTAAGTTTATCACGAGCTGCTGCAAATGCTGAGCTGGACGTAGGACTTGAACCGGGGCTAGTAGCATTGGATGCACATGCCCGATCGTCACCCGAGATAGCAGCAGCAGCGAGTGCAGCGCGCATTTCATCACTGTCGCTGAAGCGCCGGAGAGGCTCAACCGATGATGATGTCGTGGGGCTCCGGAATAACTCGCTATCTAACGTGGTGGCTCGCTTGATAGCCATGTGGATACACTTCACCCACAGCATGCGAGTTTGGTTCTCCTCGAAGAAAATAAAGCCTTGGGGCTGCAAGCGGACGGTGTTTTTCTTCTTCCAAGTTCTCACCTCCACACAGAAGCATTTTTCCATGACGATGTTGGCGTTGTCCGACTCGAAACTCAGCACCGCATCTGCCAGCGACAACAAGTACACGAGTTCCGTGCGGTCATTGCTGTAAGCAGGTGCACGACAGTTGTTAGCACCCGCACCCGTGATATTTGACGACAGCAGCCACGGACTCACTTGTAAATCTCGAGCGCGTGCTTCGTGGAGTTGGCCACCACGTAGTGCGCCGATTTGGACAGCAGAAAGCGCTGCCGCTGCTTTTTCTTGCGGTGCACGACCATGAGGCCTTCGATGGAGTCGTGGTCGAGCGAAGACGTGTTCTTGGCCGTTGTAGGAATCCTCACGGACCGAAGTCCATTGTTGTCTCCATCACCCGCGGCTTCAGTAGTTGGAGCCTGCGACTCGGAGCAGGTGGAGACCTCCGCCGTGGATGCAGCCGGCGAGAGCGACATTCCGACAGAAAAACACTGCACTGTAGGACGGAGCGTGAAGAGAAAAAGAGGGGCGCCACATTACTGCAGAGACTCCGCATATAGGCGGCGGTTGAAACAGCCAAGCAAGCCAATCCAAGCTTTCCTGCTGTGGATTTCTACCAGGTTATTGCAGCAAGCTCAATGATTAAAAGGCCAAGTCGGAGCTCGAGCGAGCGCCCGTGAATCACCCCAAGCAACTTGGCTTTGCGTTTGCTAGGAACCTTATCCGTAGTTGAAGTGATTCATTATGTGTCCTACATACTATTATGTGGTAGACACCACATATATTTCAGGCCCCCTCATACAAACGCAAAGAAGCGAGAGATACCGAGCAGCGCCGACGCTCTTAACTCACTCTCTCTCTCCGTCCCTTCGACTCCTCGAACGCCATGGACGATACCGCCCAGCGCAGTCTGCTCCTATGGGTACGCGCATCACAGCCACGTCTCGCTCTCCCCACAACCAGGGGATCCACCCCAAATTTCAACCATTCAAACCTTTTTTTTCTATTGCGAGTGTAGGTGCAGAGCTTCCACGAGAAGCTGGCGACGGACGTGCAGGTCTCAATCATGGAGGATCTATGCGATGGCGTCTTCCTGTCCAAGATCATGCACCACATGTGCGTGCTCCTGCCACCATCTGCATTGTTAGGCAAACGCACTGACTGACGCGATTGCTGCCCTTCTCTCTCTGTGCCCAGTGACTCGGAGTACGTGAACTTGGAGCAGATCAATGAGCAGCCGGGAGCCAACTGGGCGCTCAAGTCCAACAACCTCAAGACGCTGCTGCGAGCGGTGGAGCAGTTTTACATGGACGAGCTGGGCCAGATATGCCGTGCTGACGAGCTGGTGGACCCGCTGCTCATCGCCAAGGAGAACGATGTGCACGAGGTGGCCAAGTTCACGGAGCTGCTGTTGGGCTGCGCTGTGCAGTGCCCGAACAAGTCCGAATACATCCACCCCATCATGCAGATGGGCCCGTCCGAGCAGGCCAGCCTGATGCACGCGATCGAGAACCTCATGCACCGTTTCCAGCCCACATCTCCTGGCGGAGCGTCGAACCCTAGCCGTCGCAACTCCATGGCCCACGGTACGTCCTTTGACGAGATGGCTTCTCCTTCGTCGATGTCGTCGGTATCAGCCGCGACTTTGGCGGCGGGAAGCTCTACAGAAGCACTAGCTGCGCAGTTGGCGCAGGCACTGGAGCGCAGCTCGTCCATGGAGCTCAGGTATCTGGATATGGAACGGGACAAGCGAGAGTTGACGGAGCGCTTCGAGCGTACTTTGACAGAGCACCGGGAGCTTGCCGATAAATACACAGCCCTCGAAGGTGAACGCGACCAACTTCGCAGCGAGCGCCAGAATACTCTCACTCGTGACAACAAGAAGATCCAACAGATCGTGGACAATGAAGTTCACGCGCTCCAAATGCAGCTGGAGGAGAAGGATCTCGAGCTGAACCGTGTGAAACGCGAGTCTGGGGAACGTCTCATGATGCTGGAGAACGAAGTCCGTCGTCAGGCTGACGAACTCGATATTTCACGCTCCAAACTGGGGACGCTGAACAAACTTGAGGCTAGCGTGACCAAGTACAAGAAGAAATTGGAAGAGATGAACTCGATGCGTGCTCAGGTACGCGAACTGGAGACCCTCAACGCACAGTATTTGGACAAGGTGGTGGACCTAGAAAGCACCATCAAGACCATGCCCGGACTAAAGAACCTGGTGGAGAGGTACAAGAACCAGGTTGTAGAGCTTGAGACGGCCAATGTTCAGGCTAGTTCCAACGTCAATGTCAAAGAACAGAAGATTCGGAGACTGCAGGAAGAACTCGATAGTGCGCTGGGTGGCAAGGAGTTTCTCGAGTCGCAAGTGGAGGAGCTCCGAACACAACTCGCTAGTATCCAGTACCGCGAAGGCAACGATGACGGAATGGCAGCGGGTGAAAGTAGCGCAGTTAACGGAGGGGGTTTAAGTGCCGACTTGCTGCTAGGTCGCGACTCTATCAGTGGCTTGAGGGAGCGTGTTGCTCGTTTGGAGCGTGAAAATACCGAGCTGAAGAATGGCAATGCTGACGCAGGGCAGGCCGAGTTGGCAAATGATCTCGACATGGCAGTGAAGGCCAAGGAGGCGCTCCAAGTATCTCTATTTCAGATGCAGAAGCAGAACGACCAGTTTTCCGAAGATCTGCGCAACGCACGAATTCAAAACGAACAGCAACAGATGCTGTCGCAAATTCAACAAAATCAGACCCATCCTCATCAACTGCAGCAGCAATCGCAGCAGCAGTGGCAGACTGCGCCGGATGGATCGGAGCCGATGCAGGTCTCCAACGACTTTGCAGTCAGCGAGGGGGCAGCAGCAGCCGGAACTGCCGGCCTTGCGACGCCTGCCACACTCGAAGCTGGCGTTGCTATGGGCCCTGGTGGAGTTATGCAAGCGCCCGTGCCAACTCCCGGTGGTGCTGTCGTGGTAACGAGCAGCAACAATGCGCTTTCGTCGGCCCAAATCGCAGAGTATCAGGACAAGCTAGAGAAGCTGGTACGTGAGCGGATAGTGAAAAGCGGTGGGTTTGAGATTCGTTGTACTCACAAGTTGGTATGTTGTCCCACCGCAACAGGAAATCGAGGCAGAAGCCGTGGACTCGTTGCGCGCAACGGTGACAGAGCTGACGAAGCGTCTAAAGGAAAAGGAGTCCGTGATCAACGAGCTCTCGGAGCAGCGCGCGAAGCTGGAAAACTACACGAAGAAAACCCTTCACGCTGTGCAGACGAAATATATGGTGGCCGTGAGCTCGCACCGCAACCAGGTCAACGAGAAGCAGGAGCGTGTGGATTTCTTAGAAAAAAAGATGAAGGAGGTCCGCGCCTCATACTCTCGCGAGCAGGCTCTCATGATGTCATCATTCTACGAGGTACGGATGAACCTGGTGGTTGTTGTGGGCGATGTTTTCGATGCTGATGTTTGTTCGCATGACAGATTGGGACAGAAATGCAGCGTCGTACAATGATGCCCCAGGGCCCGGCTGTCGGGGCTCCGGGCGCCGGCTCGTGGCTTGCAAACAAGAGGACAGAAGAGCGCGCCAAAAGGCGGCAAGGAGCATGAGCACGGCAAAACTGCGTTTGCCGTGGCGTCCTTCACTCATAACGGTGAATGGGGCGTGCAGTCGTGCTTCGACGACAATACAGGAAGGGGGGCGCCTTTGTACGAGGTGAAGATATATCAATCCTGAAAGAGATTTGTGTCATGTATCTTGTCGGCTGCGGTCTGCTGTTGTTTCTCTTGCATGCATCGTCCAACTTGCTTACGATTGATGAGATAAGCATAGGAGGTGAGCTTTCTGTTGCTAGTCGACCACGTTCACGCCTAGGTTCACAAGCGCGCGAGTGGCCTGTTGGCATATCCGGTCGTTGGTGGAGCGCACGAGTGACTGAAGAGCCTCCACGCCGCCCAGCTCTACAATCGCTTGCTTGTTTTCCGCTGCAGACACAGATCGCGACTGTCAACCAATGTGCAACAAAGACAGCAATTGATCTGTGCTGTTTTGACGTACGATTGACCGACAGATTGCGTAGTGCGCGGGCCACTTGAGATTGCAACTCCACAGACTCTGAGTGCGCTCCGTCAATGATAGGCTTCAAGCCGCCTTTACGTGCAATCTCCACCTCATTGGCATCTATTGCTCACACACACAGCGATACCCCACGTCAGAAACAGAGCCAACAACGGAGGTCTTCGTATTGTCGCTCGCTACCATTGACGGCCAAATTTGCAAGCGCTGCGATGGCTTCTACAGCGACACCAATCTGGCGGGAGTTGGCCAAGTCAATGAGCGGCTTGATGCCGCCTGCCTTGGCAATCCGCTCCTTATTGTCCACTGTAGCAGCAAACAAGGCACCCGTCACTACCCGTATCAAGCGAATTCACCACTAAAAAATGGAGTTCGAACCGTTCACGCCGAGATTGGCGAGTGCCTTGGCAGCCTGCCGCTGCACGTGTTCGTTCGTGCTGCCCAGGAGGTCAATGAGCATGTCGATGCCTCCTTCCGTCGCCATCTTGGACTGGTTCTCAGCTGCACAACGCAACAAGCAAGTCCCTCAATTGCAGCACCAACCTAGCTAGCTACCCAAACGCTCCAGCTTACAGTTGACCGAGAGGTTGGCGAGTGCGTGCGCCGCCAGACGCTGCACCTCCGTATCCTTGGACTTGGTGAGCGGCAGCAGCAGCTCCAGCCCGTCCAGCTCCACAATTTGCACCTGTCGATCCGCTGCACCAGCACGAAGACCACCATGCCATCGATCAATAGTTTATCCCCATAGTTTATCCCATAGCTATCCTGCTACCCACGTTTCACGGCCTCGTTGGCCAACTTCTCGGCGACTTCTCGCTGCAGCGCCGTGTCCGCCGAGCGCGCGTACACGATCAGTCGCTGCAGATTCACGCGCAGCGCCTCGGTGAAGGCCTCATCTGGACGGACGCAAGAGCTCGTTAGACTCGCGACTGGAGGCGGAGACTCGGGCCCACGCACCGTCGGCTTCGTCGAACGTGAACTCGTCCTTGCTGCCCTTGGTGCCCTTGGCTCCGGCGTTCCCCATGATTAAGGAGGGGCTTGCAGTTTGGCGAGTGAGCCGACGCGTCGTCGGCAAAGTATCTTGGCCGATACATTGGTCCGGTTAAGTACGAGAATGACATGTATTAGCATTTTCATCGTTCGGAGATGCAGGGATACGGCCGAAGGGGTCTGAGTACATTGGATCTGTGTTGGCTGGCCGGTTGGGTCACGGGCGTCGGGAACAGCGTGTCTTGCGGCAGCTTGGTGCTGCCCGACAGTCTCAGATTGAACATTGACAACACGCCGATAGAACGCTGTGACCAACGCTGCCCTTGTTCGGACGACGTTGAGCTTCTCAGCTCGTGCCGTCGAAGGATTGCAAGGACCTTGTAGTGGCCCGCACTCGCAGCGAGACGTTCAGCATTCCACCCGAAGGCATCTCGGATTGAGGTGTTGGCGCCGCGCTTGAGAAGGAGGCGCACGAGTTTCGCGCCGCCGTTGGCAGCCGCTCGAAGAAGAGGCGTCTTGCCGGAGCTGTCGAGTGCGTTCACAGACGCGCCGTGCTCCAAGAGCAGTCGAGCGACCTCGTGTCTCCCCCAGGAGGCTGCGAAATGGAGAGCCGTCGCCCCGTAGCCGTTTCGAACGTCCACCGACGCGTTGTTCTCCAGAAGGAAGCGCACGGTTTTGACGTCTCCGTCTCGAGCTGCAAACAGCAGCAAGGTGTAGCCGTACGCGTCGGTCGCGTTGACGTCCTGGTCCGGGACAAGCTGCCGTTCGGACTCATTTGCCGACGTCGATCGCAGTGGTGCCATGGACCGGTTGATGTTCCCCATCGCTTGGCCCGTTGCGTCGATTGCACGAATGAGCCGCTACGTAGCGATGACCCATTTTCGTACGGGACGGAGTCGCGTAACGCACAGCATGCTGTGGACAGTAATAGTGGACAGTAACTCGACTAAGAGTTCAACGTTGGGGAGTGTGAACCCGCTGCACCACAGTAGGCAGCATTGGGAACGCGAAAAACGTAGGAGCTTTACTGAAAAGATAGTTGAGCGAGACTTCAATCCGAAAGTTGAAGTTCGCGGTCCCGGCCGTATCACATATGGCTACATTTACATGGCTACACCTAGACGTACCTAACCGAGGTTCTGAGAGAACACTTTGAGGAGCTTCATGACGGCGGGCTTGAGACCGCTGCCGGGCGTTTCGACAGCCGTGCACGCCGCGTTCCCCCGCTGACGGCTATCCCGCAGGTGGTGGAAGCGATCAGCTCGCTGCTGGACTATTCCGCGCTCTGGAACCTCGAAGACGCGAGCTCGATCGGCGATTTGCGTCTCGTGAAGCGCATCGCGGCCCACGACCAGCGCCGCTTGGCGATTGTGGACCCTCCGCCGTCGGATTTGGCTCGTCGCGCCGCGTTCACTGCTGCCGTTGCAGAGGCAGCAGAGGAGGGGCATCTTGCCATCTTCCAGTGGCTTGTGACGCACTATGCAGCCAGCCATTGGGACATCACGGACGCTATGATCCGTGCGTCGAGGCACGGCCGCCTGCACGTCTTGCAGTGGGTGCAGAGTCACGAAGAGCTTACGAACTTCCGCTGGACGACCAAGATGATGGTCGTGGCAGCTATTGAAGGCCACTTTGACATTGTGCGCTGGCTCCACGAACACTCGTCGGCGCCCGGGTCACCTCACGTGATGGACTGTGCAGCCGAAGCTCTGGATCTGCCCATGCTGGAGTGGCTACATGTAAACAGATCGGAAGGCTGCACACCCTACGCTATGGACAACGCTGCACGCAAAGGCAGCTTGGAAATTGTGCAGTGGCTGCACGACCATAGAACGGAAGGATGCACGACCGGTGCGATGACCGGTGCGGCAATGAACGGCCATCTGGAGGTGCTCAAGTGGCTGCACGCTAACCGCCACGAAGGCTGTGATACCTCAGCGTTGCACTGTGCTGCTGTGAATGGCCATGCAGATGTCGTGCGATGGCTAGACGAGAATATTACAGTGGGCAATCGACGTCGTGCATTCGCGTCTGCCGTGCGCTGGGGCCACCTCGAAGTGGTGAAGGTGCTAGCGAAGTACTGCGATATCGATGCCAGTGCCGACAGTAAGAGAACTGGCGACCGCTCGTCGCCGAGCTGAGACGGAGCTGCGTATCCCAGACAATGTCACCTTGCTTCGGGCGAGGAGGGATCGCATGCTGTACTCGCAGCGGATTTTGGATGGCCCTGCCGAAGAGATCGCCGTGTGGTACGACAGGTTGGAGGTGCTCCAGTTCCTCTTCTCGAATGGAATGGTCTCGAAAAATGGTCGGTCTCGAGCAGAACTGGCGACAACCGCGACGGCAAGAGGTTATGTGAATGTAGCACGGTGGCTCCTAGACTTTACGACCGATGCATGAGCTCACAAGCCTGCAAGCTTTGTATTTCCACAAATGTATTACTGTTTTTGATGTTGGCTGTCCTCTAGCGAAGGTACTCTCAAAGACCCTGTGGTGAAATGCAAAAATATATGCCAACACTCGATTCATGAGCGTTATGGACGCACTCCAGGCATGACTGCCTTTCAGAGCTTTGATTGACAACTGGCGGAACGGAGGCAAAGATCTCATTTTCAGCCTGTCGAACATGAAAAGATGATAGGAGCAACGAGGAAGAGTTGTCGCGGCGCTCGAGCAGCTACTCGGTTGACATCAAGGCCGAGGGGGGCATCACTGCGTTGGGAACTACAAACCAGAAGCGAAGAGCAGAGGCTGCGTTGAAGACGGAGCGCCGCGACGATCCCTAAAGTGCACGGAATGAAACTCGTGCATGACCCGCACAGTGATATACATTTGAACAGCACCACAGCAGTAAAATTCAACTCAACCAACGTAGCGTCAAAAATATGTTCAATATAACGTCTGCCTTTCGTTCCGTGCAGCGGCACTTCTGCAGCACCTGTCGCCAATCTCTACTTGGAGTACACGGGCACGTACTCGACCACGCCCTGCTTGTTCACAATGGTCTTCTTGACGTTGCGCAACTGCTTCTTGCTCATCGTCTTGATTCTGTGCGTGCGCGAGATCTATAAACAATCATTATTAGCACAGCACACAAAAGCTCCTACAGCAGCAGCCAGCGAACGCACCACTTGGACAGCGGCCGACTTGAGCTCGTTCTCCTTCCGGCGCTTCTCCTTATCCTCGCGCGCCTGGCGCTTGGCGTCACGCTCGGCCTGTCGCCGCGCCTTGATCTCCGACTGCAGATCCTTGAGCTCCTTGAGCTTGGCGCGCTTGAGCATTTTCTCCTCCCACGTGGTGCTCAGCACCTTGGTGCCCTTCAACGTCTGCGCCGAGAAGCGCGTCTTCTGCACCTTCTTCCACACGCGTCCGCTCACGGGGCGGCCTCGAGGCGGCGCCTCCGTCGTCGTCTTGCTGGGCTCCGCTGCGGTCGTCATGTTCTGCTCTGCTGCCTTTGGCGATTGCCTGTTTATTGAGTGGAGCCCGCTTGGCTCGCTACATGTACTTGGAATTTGTATGCGGGACATAACCACGTGCACCTAAGTGCTATGCGAACTTAAGACGCACAGAACACAATGGTGGCGCCGCCAGGCTGCTGCGAGATCTGCCAGATCGCCGAGGTGCTGGCAGACCCGCAGCTGCAGAACCGCTCGGTGCGGATCACGGGCAAATTGGAGGCGTACGACGCGCAGCGAAAGACGGCCGAGGTCTCGTTCCAGAACGTGGCCATGACGGTGGAGACGCAGAGACTGGCGCTCGGGAACCTGCGACTGCAGATCGGCTCCATGTACCAGTTCCTGGGCGAGACGTACAGCAGCAACCAGGTAGAGCGATGACCAGACACACAATGACGGGCTAAGAGGAGCTGACGATATTGTTGGGTGAGAACAGGGAGGACAGACACGAGTTCGACTGGTGGCTCGAGTCGCGCGCTGCGTGTCCACGTTGGACATCGACTTGTTCCTCGAGGCCCTAGCAATGAGGCGGCAATTCTTAGCGTCTCGGGGATAAGTTGAGTAGCTACATTGGTACCAATTGAATTCTATCGTCCTGCTATCGAACGCACCGACAACTTTCATCTATCTACAGCAAGTCGTCGTCCGAGTCCTCTTCGTCAAAATTGTCCTCATCGAAATTCTCATAAATGGAAGGCACTAGTGCCGACAACGATGCAGTTTCCTTCGTCGCTCCTGGCTCCGCTGATGTTGTCGTGGAGGCAGAGCTAGAGGCCATTACCGCTGACGATTTCTCCTTCACATCCGCTTTGGATCTCCCACCAATTGACTCTGGGGGTGTAACTTTTATCACTGTCGTCGTGGCCGCCTCCGCCAGCTCTGGCGGGTCGTATTTGTGCAGAGCCTGCCGCCACTTGCGCACGATCCCGTCGAACACCTTCTTGCCCATCTTCTTCGTCTTGTCTGGTGTCGTTGGGTGTCTGCCTGGCCGCCGCTGGTGCCTCGGGACTTGGGCGCAGTAGAGGTCGTAGCCGATCGTGTTCTTTCCGTAGTCGATCTGCTTCTGACGCTGCGCCAGTCGGTGGGGGTCCGCCTCCTTCTCGTCCGCCAGCGTCCGCACTTCCGCTCCTTTGGCCCCAGCGCCACCGTCGCGATTCGCCCTTCGTCTGCACGCCGCATGCGCTTGTGGTCCTGTTCCGGCCGCTTCCAGCCGCGATTGTCATTGCGCTCACCCCGTGCCGAGTCCCCAGCGTCCATGGCGTCGGCCCCACGCTTCATACTGAGAAAGGCAAAGTATTTTTGGCGGGAACGCTTTATTGACTGGTGCCCCCGATTGGGTATTGGTACAGTTGATACACGAAACACCACAGACCAAGTTGAAGGTGTTAACGAGTGCGTTGCGGCAGTAACAAACAAACGCTGCATTGGAGCTCGCAGTGGTCAAAACATGTTTATCGATGTGTTTATTTGTCGGTGTATGCTTCTACATCGATGCAGCTCGAGTGAGGGCTAGCACAGTTTGCGTCGCTGCTCCCAGCGGAGAGCGTTGGCAGGCAGGATCGTAACAGGAAGGCTAGAAGCGAGGGGATTACAGCGATATAAGTTAGTCGTAATCGTCCTCCTTGGACCACTTGGCGCCTCCTGCGCTCTTGGCGCCGGAGCTCTTTTCGTCGGCGCGACCGGCCCCGCCCTTGGCGCCGCTCTTATCGTCGTCGTCGTCGTCGCTGTTATAGTAGGACTTCTTGGCCTGCGCCCTGTCCTCTGGATGTACTTGTACTCGGCCTTGTTGTGCATGATGATTCATCGCCTACAAAGTAGAAGCTGTCGGAGACCGTGGCGTACGGCTGCGCGACCATGTCGCTGATGAGTTCGTCGTCTAGAGGCGGCATGGCGTAGATGGCCTCCCACGTGTTCACGCTGGATGGGATGCAGAAGCCAAAGTTGAAGTCGTAGCTTTTCACGATCTCGTCGCGGAAGTAGTGGCGCTCGATCATGCGCAGGTTGTGCACCTCATGGGGACCCACCGAGAACTCGAGCTCCGTGGCGATGGCCGGCAGTCGCAGCACGTCCTCGGAGAACTCGTAGCGGATCGTGCGGTAGGCGCCCTCTCCGCGCGCCTGCGAGAGGTCCATCTTGGGCACCGCTTTGCCCGGCCGGTCCTTGCCGATCTCGAAGATCTTGCGCTTGGACTCAAAGTCCGAGATGGAGAAGTGCAGGAACTCGATGCCATACTTGTTGGCGCTCAGCGGGCACAGGAAGGCTGCACAAGAGGGGCAAATGTACGATAATACAGTCAGGATCTTTATCCACAGACTACATTTGAAGAACGGCCACGTACACTCCGTGGGCGCTTCGAGCTCGAGGACGTCTTCGGGTGTGTATCTCTGGGACATGGTGCGTCTCAAGGTGCGATAGGGCGAGTGGGGGTCAGGCAGGTAGCACCGCGAGTGGCTAAGGCAATAACACGCGGACTTCGGTTGCAAGCGCGGAGTTGAGCGGAAGACGCGGGCGGTTATGCGTCTCCTCAGCGCGGCCGATCTTTTTCAGGCATGTGTGTGCCGCACACCAAGGATAACGGCTGAAGTTGAAGTGCCTTAGTTGCAGCAGCACGAGTTCAGGCGAGCTGAAAGCGGTTGCTAATCTCGTGAGCACGGCTGGGCTGTTATGAGCGGCGCAACCTCACACATAACTTATGTGTGGGGCTGCGCCGCTCACGCGTGTCCTCTCACTCATCACACTGGGCAAGCATGGATGCTGTAGAGGAGAGCGTCTGGATCAGCAGCTCACAAGCGGAAGTTTTTTCTGCTCTATAACTGCACAACGTCTTGGGTGAGCCTTTGGTTTGTGTTCGTACCAAGTCGACGGCAACTTGCTTTGATTTTCAAAACCTGCAGTAGTGGCTTGCCGTCTCCTGTGGCCGTGGCGGCATCTTATCCGCGACAGTTCACCAGGGACGACTGCAGCCAGTCATTTGTGCCCTTCCACTTGTTGGTGGTCAGCTCCAATTGATTCCTCGCCGCGGCGTCGGGGCTTCGTGCGACAGCAGCGAGCGACGGAGATATCTCCGTGTTGGACACAGGCCGCGAGCTGCGCTCTGCTTTGCAGGCATAGGCACTCACCATCCTTGCCGCAGCGCAAGATGACGAGTATCCAAGGCAACACACCTCACAAAGCGCCTATTTCGCTGCACGAGCTTAACTTTCGGCTGGCTCGGTTTCCGAACTGCTGAAACGCATGCCGGCGCTTCCGGCCCCATCTCCAGTCCGCCCCGGTGATTCGCCCATTTCCCGTCCAATAGTGTGCATCCATTGGTCAAAAGTCTGTTTTATCAACGGGAGGGGGCCGTTGCGGTCATTTCCACCGAAGCCTCCCATCGAGAAGCTAGCGCTGCGTGTGTGCGTGCCTCGAAGCGCTTAGCGGCAGTCCGCGAGACAGACAGACGGACGCAGGGCCCGACAGGCATGCTGCGCTTCTAGACCGGCGCCTTCCTTCTCTCGTCTCCGCCTCCCAAGAAGCAAGAGAGGAAAGAGCCCTATAGTCCCTATTGTCTCCCTGCTGGATGGCAGACATCGCCATGACTGGAGAAGCCGGCGCCAACCGCACGTTCCGCTCCATCTTCGGCGACCAGGAGCAGCGGCACGACGAGGTGCATAAGCTGGAGCTGGGGCAGAGCGTCAGCAGCAGACCCGTCGTCACCGACTCGGGTGCTGGACTGGCCATGGACGACGACGACGAAGCCATGTGGAGTGACGAGCCGCCGCTGGGCGATGCAATAGCTCAGGATAACAACGACCTGCCGGGGCTCCAGTTCGCGGTGCGTTGTTGGTTGTTGCGAAACGGCTAGGGAGTGCCAACCTTTGAATTGACTTTTGGTGTTTTTGCTTGCGATTCTCAGCAACGCAAGTCCATGGAAGAGTGGGCAGAGGATGATGACGAAGAGGAAAACTGGAAGGATGCACTGCAAGACCGCGTCAACCAGCTGGAGCTTGCGTTCCAACACAACAATGACACCGCTGCAGCAGACTCCCGGCGTCGCTTCGAGCAGCAGCAACTGCTGCAGTTTTCAGCGCCTGAGACGCATCACATCAACTTTGGCCAGACTCTCCCGGTCTCAGCGCGCTTCACCACGACGAACTTGGGCTCGGAGCGCTTGCGACCAGCTAGTCGCCATAAGATGCAGCGCACATCCTCGTCGCATGCATGCATCACTGGCGAGGCTGCCGTTCAAACTGCGTCTGGACGCTCAAACCACCTCTGGAATTTCCAACGCAAGGTAGCGGGAGGGACCACACCGACTCCGATCGCTCAAGATGCACGCAAGCGGTCAACCTCCATAGATTTCGTGGCCCGCAACATTCAGACAGTCGAGCACCATCGCAAGCGCTCCGGTTCTTTGAGTGGGGCATCCAGCAGGACCGATTCGCCTCGACATTCTCAGTCCCGGAAGAATTCCTTGGACAGTAATCACAGCAGCCTCGGCCGAAGTAATAGTAGTAGTCTCCACGGGAACACGGCAGCTGCACCAGCCGACAGCACATCATCAGGCGCGGCGGTATTTAACCTGAGCGACACGGAAGCCATTCGCCGTTTTGTGCTCGACGACGTCAAAACGGTAAGTCACCCCTCTCTGTCTTGGAACGCTTGAGGCTGCGCTCTGACATTGTGCTCTGCTGTGAATAATGCAGATGTCCATGGAGCGACTGGTAGGCGACGCCCAGCGCTTACATTTTTTAGAGGATTTCTACCAGAATCACCACGCACCAGGCCCCGGGCCGGCCGCCGCGGCGCCACCGTCGCCTTCCCCCTCCTCAGCTATGTCCACGTCCTGACCGCACTCTGTTCTATTACATTCCTTTGCCTTGCCTTGCTGTTCGGATGCGATATTTTGCTGCATGCTCTATTTAACGACATTTTAATCTTTGCTGCAACGCACGCCATGTGCGTCTTCATCTCGTTTCTTGGTTTGTGTTATGCTTCATTCCTCTGCGCAGCATCCTAACTACGCTACGTGCAGGCTGCACTGCAGCCTTGGGCTTGGTCACGCCACCTGGGCGCTGACTGAAATCGAAGGAAGCAGCGACCTCAATCGCCCGTACGATTTGGATGCAGCAAGAATCCTTCTCTATACACGGGCAGCGAGGTGTATTCACCTCCAATCTTTCGATCACAAAGCCGATTGATTCATCTACGACAGCTCGGAGGTGACCTCCGCCATCAACCTCCGATACACCGGCCCCTCCTTCTAGTTGGAGGTATGGGTAATGCTGACATCTTAGCTTCGCGTTCTTTTTGACGGACGTGGAGATCACTAACGCGTAACATGCTGACCTGTGTATTGCTTCCCAGGCTCGAATGCTCCTCGAAGGCGCTCTCGCTGTAGAGAAGACAATCAGATTTGCGTCGGCTTGAGAATTACTGCGATGATGTGGAGAGTGGCCAGTTCTCATACGAGAATACTCTCTGTGTAACCACGATATGCATGAAATGTAATGTGACTAGAGCTGTCGTGGTTAACTAACCTCACCTCTAATCGACCACACCTCTACCTCTGGCCTAACCTCTATATCTGTGGCCCACACATTATTATCATACAAAACCCAAGTATAAACTAGTGTTGGCGAACAAAGAACCCCGTCCGCAACGACATTGGCGAGATCAAGCTACTGGAGGCTAAGAGCAAGGAGGATGTCAAGCAAACCAACGAGCTGCCCAAGGGGATGAAGGCGCTGTAGCACAGCGACAAAATGATGGCGCAGTCGATGGCCTTGAGCGGCTGCAGCGAGACCAACTACCGTACCGTACAATCTCCAGACGTGCCAGAGGAAGTTCCTCCACGACATGCATATCTTCATGCAGCTCTGCTCCAAGGTACAGGGGAACTGTCGTACCGACGAGAGCGACGAGTTTGGAAATGCGCAGTGAAGAGACATTCAACTTCGTTGCGGCGGCACTTTAGTAACGCGTATTGACTTGACCAAGTATTTCTCCACTATGGCTAAGTCATCGTCTTCCTACATTCCTATCGTGAATCAACACACTCACACCGCCGTAATCGATCAAGGAACCCCATGCATGCCTTGCCTATCGGGTGAGAGCTCACCTGTTTCGGTTGCCTTCGTCATGCATCCCTGTGAGTTGAGGTCATCCGTGAATATGAATTCGAACGCAGTGCTTGTTCGAAGCAGATCCTCTTGCTCGACATCGGCACGACTTGCTTGCTATCAAGGCGGTATTGATGCCAATAAGGACCGAAGACATGTAGGGCACAAGTGTTGTGAAAATGACTCATGTAGTCCGTAGTTCCGAATCACGAAAGCAATCGTCATATTACACCGCTTTCAATACACGTAGAGTGCCGTTGTCAAACTCTTCGTCGGAGAGATACCAGTAGTTCGGATGAGGAAGCATTTGAACAAATAACCACAGTTGATACTTGTGCTGGCGTCGTGCCGTAAATAACCGCGTGGATCACTATGAAGCCGTGTCCCGGGCTTAGGAATGCTCCAGAAGCGTACAGCTAGGTCTAATTTGGATCGCGTTTGGGTGCGGCTGCAACCTCCGGAAGAGTGGCTGTGGGTCTACTGCTTGATGAGCTGGCAATGACGACATCACTTGCACCTGTCTACTGTTTCTTTAGCTGACAAGGTGAAGAACAGGACTGAGGATGCCGCTGTCGTGTAGGAACACGTCCAAAATATGTATGCACACTCCCACCACCAACACCCACCAAATCCACGAGGATTCAATGAGCTTTGTCGGGCAAATAGAACCCGGAGGCCCTAGTTCTCGCCCTTACACCGGGTTGGATGTTTCCTCTGCGTACTGTGGTTTCCGTAGGCTACTAACCAATATCCAGCACCACTAGCCACGAGCGACGGCTAGGATGCTCTTCTCACACTGAAACCTCGTTGTCCCTCAGAAAGGAAGGGTACGAGCCGGTCAAGGCCTTGTACGAGTGTGCCGGGGCTTAACTCCGGTGGGAAGAATATATGGGACGCACTCAGGCGTTCCCAAGTGCCAACGAGTTCTCGTTGGTCTTCTATCACACGCACGGCCACTCTCTCTCTTTTTCTTGGGCCCTACCAGATAAACACTAGCCCACACAAACTACGTGTTCACCAACATACAGTTCCTACCCTACCGAGCGGGACCAGACGCTCCGGACACTTACCGAAGCCGGACTTGACTCTTGAGTGGTTGAGAGGAAAAGATGTTCTGTTTGTTGTTGCCCAGTGGTCCATTCCTAATGCTATGCTTTCCTATGGTTCCTATACAAATACCTAGTGTAAACGAGTCCGTTACGGATCTTCTCAGTAACCTACGAGGACTCCACCGTCGCCGACGCTTCGGAACAGCCGAACGACGACTCGGACTGGTCGTCGGTTTTGGACCTTGCCTCTAAATACGCTCTGCGCCTCTAAGTACGGATCTCGCCCACTAAGTTCGGTTCACGTACTTAGCTGTTCGCTGATCACCATTCCTCGCCAATGTCCAATTTGTGGCCAATGAGCGAGCGGAGAAGCCTTTTATCAGTTTGACGAGGTTTCCCAAGTCATTCTTCGCAGCAACGCCAGCTTCCAACGGCAGGACCTACGCTGCGGTGAATTCCTACACCACACCGCTGTCGTTTGCTCTGAGAGGTTAGCGTATTGGGGGCTGCACCGTAATTGTTAGCTTGAGGTGTTCTGGAACGGCTGCGTAGCGGGTAGCGACCAGAGGTCGGAGGCAGACTTGAAGATCCAGACGAATCTCCCAGGCGCAGCCTAGGCTCCGAACGAAACCTAGAGTTGAACTGGCCTTTATAGAGCTACTGCGGCTGATGCTGCCGTGCATGGGCGAAGACGCTCCGGTGTGCAGAGAGGTGAGCGCGACATCCGACCGGAGCTCTTCCATTGTCTTCGATCGCGATTCTATTGCTTGTAGCCTTGAACTCAAGGATCCAAACTATGTTTACTTGGATTTGTATGGGTGTTAGCTAGAGGTTAACGCAGGCTTGGAGATCCGTGCAGGTTGTTCGAAAAGTAGTTGTTAAGCAAGTTAAGCAAGTTAAGCTTAACTATGGCGACAGCTCTAAATGTGACAGGTAATCTAACTAAATTGGTGTACAAATGCTGAGGATAGATGTCCAAATAAGAAACCCAGAAGCTGCACGACATGGTTGCCAACGACTACAGCCACAAAAGCAGCAATGATGTTGGTGAAGACGATATTCCAGACTTCGAGGTGGGTTATACTGACGGGGGCGGCAACTAGTGTCGCAGTCCACCTGCATGTGCGTACGCCATTCATCCCATTGAGCCGTAATTCAATTACTTTTTAGCAGCAAACGAGGCTTTCCGATTCACACAGAACAAAACTCAAGTCCACATGCTCCAGCCTCCAGACTGTTTAAATCCGTGGCAGATCAAGTTGAGAAGAACAAAACAACGATTTCCCATTGCTGGTTTCAATAAAATTCATTGCCACTACGTTACGATACAGCGTAAAGTGCAAACATGTCTTCAGGCTGGCCTAAACTAAATAGTAAACCTGGTCACTTGTTCATCAGGGTGGCTTGTCAGGGAATGAGTTAATTTTGTCGTCATCAAGCAGCATGTCACGATATGCGAGCGAAATCCAGGCACGAAGAAAGCCTCGGACGCAAGCACTGCAGCAGAGTAGAAGAGCAAGCGAGTGAACGATCAAAGTGATCAACCGGGAGTAATGAGCCCCTGTCGACCACTGCAAAAGCACATCACACCCGCACCTCACTCGTAGCACACCTGCATCTATAGCTTCAACGAGGGTAATGAGCCCCGGTCTACTGAGCCTGCTGGTGCAACTTCGAGTAAGGCCTACAAAGCCCTAGCCCTCCACGTCTAAAACCCTCCAGAATATTGAGCGACATAGAGAAATGAGTCTGTGACTCACCAAACGGTAGATCTGCCATGTGGGAGTAATGAGTCCCATACCGCGCAACTTCCATATCATATTCCCTCGATAAAAGGGAGACATGAGTGTCCCTCAACGCCACGCCAGCAATTCCCACAACTTGTCACCAATCAAAATCTTCTGCCATCTGGCAGCAGCAGCCATCCGCCATACAGGGGCCCTAGTTCAGGTTTCGTCGAGGACGATTAAGCTGCTGAATGCAGAGAAATCTTCGGCGATGACGATGTGGGCGTTGCCACCGCACACGATCCCCGTGTTTGACTCTTGCAGCATGTCCAAATCGACTTCACATCAGCCGCAGCTCTTTGATATGATCATGGTGGACATGCAACCCCATGGGCTTTTTCACCAGCGTCAAAAGCGACGATGACGAAATCTTGTCGTGGTTCTGGAGCTCGCTGTACTCTCTCCGCTCAGCTTGACTTTCTTCAGTTTCACCATTGTCTCGGTCTGGCCCACCTCCCACTTCCGGGACTTGCGCGCCGGTGTCTTGTGCGTCTCACGGTGTTGCTTGACTTTGGTCTTGGTCTGTGCGAACTGCCTCGCGAGTTTCTCCGTAGCCTTCATGTTCGTTCGGCGAGCTCTCAAGAGGAAGACTGGTCTCTTTGGACAGCGCATGCTCACTGTCCGCAGCCTTATGTTTGACCTTCTCAGTCTTTGCTTCGTACATGGTCCGAAGCTGCTCCACCACCCAGCATTTCTGCTGCTGAACAACCTGCTCACGACATTGGCGCAGATCCACGGCCAGCTCCGTGTTGCGCAGCTCCATTATGTCAATGTCCGGCTTCAACTTCTTCACATTCCGCAAGTACCAACTTGCCTGGATCAGCGCCTGCTCCCTGTCCGCGGCCACTTGGAGGGGTTCAGCGAGTTCACGCTCTACCTTGGGCACTTTGACCCCACATTGCCCTTCAACAACCCCTCAATGACGTTCGCCTCTTCCGTATCGGTCACACTGCTGTAGGTCTGGTACTTATTGATGGGGCCGCTGACGGATCCGCTCTTCTGCGGTTAGGATCCTATCCCGCGCGCGCACGTCCCACGAATAGCAGTAATGAATACAGGAATCATACGGACACTACTACTTGGACGAGCGGCCTTCAAGGAAGCCCAAATTGGCATCGCATAACTCCTTGGCTGATGGGGGATATAACTAGCACTATTTAAGGAGGCTAATGATACTGTAACAGGGCTGCTATTGAAGCGCCCGATGGCACATGCAATGACGGACGAAATGGACGGAATGGACGGAAGGTGGACGGATGGATGATGGACGGATGGCGGTCCGGCGGATCCTTGCGAATGAGCGGCTGGCGTGACGGCAAGGGAACTGAGCGAGTACCTCCGGCGAGCAGCCGGCACGCAAGTGAGCCTCGAGTCGAGTGGCTGGGCGGATGATGGCTGGACGGAGCCCCTCTGTGAGGGCTCACTTTGGAAACGGCGCTGAAGAGTGCAAGTGGTCGTAAAGGACTGCGAATTGGACGGACGGGCGGCCAAGCGAGCTGCTGGTAGCAATTTGTGCACAGGCGGTGCAGCTAGTCGTAGTTGATTGCATTGGCAGGAGACTAAATAAAGTAGGTCGTGTGTCAGTGAGGCACACACCGGCGCAGTGGATCTGAGTTGTCCACTGACGGTCAGACGGACTTTGGCGCAAATCGGCACCGTGTCGACCAACCCCGGCGTGCAGGGGATCATTAAGACACGTTGCAATACAGTAAGCGTGGACTGCATCACGCGGGCACTGACAGCAGCAACCCCAGGCGAGTGACATTGAAGTATGAGGCAGCAACTGCCGGCGGAGCGCCACACCAGACGTATGTGACAATCGATGGGGAACACGGAGAAGATCTCGGGCGGGACAACGCGTCGAGCGGCCATAACGAGGTGCACTACATGGGGCCGGGCGGTTGTGCCAAGTGAAATATGTGTGTGTGACTATGCCCGCAGCGAGAGAGTCCAAGACGTAGAGGACTGCTAGTGGTCTGCGAACAGACGTAGGAGGGCGGCGGGACGGTAGTTAGGATGGTGTAATGTGGGCGGTTGTCGGCCTTGCCTCCCAGTTACAATTTCGGCGGGAAGAGCTTACAGTAAGTAACTATAGCGAAACAGACGCACGAAACGACCCAGGGGTAAGCTGCAGAGCATAACTATCTAGGCTATCGAGGCGGGGTTAATAGACGGGTGGTTGTTTGCGACCACCATGGACAGGGGACTCTGAGGGTCTTCCTGGGTCCGTGTCACGATGTATAGTGAATGGTGAACTCGGATTACCTTGCGGTGAGCGAGCCTACAGACGAACCGAGCGTTGGGGACGCCGATAATGCTCACATCTGTGCCGTCTCCGTGCGTGGTAAGCCCTACCACCTGAGCAGCTGCGTGTATGCGTCGACAACCGGTCGGCCATGCTATCCGATAAGGGACAGGTTTGTGTATTCTACCTCAGTGGCGCTACCGTTGCTATTATACTGTACAATGAACACGACGATTCTATTTTCTCTAGTCGCACCTTGTGTACAGAATGTACTCTCACGTGCAAACCAAATAATCCTTGTAATTTTGCTCATTTAATAACATTAGTTCTCAAAACTAGTATAAATCCTGAGCAAGGTGATATCATATTGAACTGGGTATTTTCGCGTGCTCGGGAGTTTTGAGTCCAGACTCGCTCTTGACACGCGGAAGCATGAGCAAGTGGATGAGCAACGACAACAAGCGCGACCTCATAAGAAAGAGCTTAGAAGCCCCCGAATAAACGCAGACACAGTTGGCAGAGTGGGCGCAGAAAACGTTTCGTCTGCAGAAGGCACCGGCTCGCAACACTGTGTCGGACATCCTCAAGAATCGCAGCGCCATAATGACAGAGGGGTACGGCAAGGGCAAGAGGCGAAAGTCCCTCAAGGTAACTGCTCCTGTTCTCGAATCAAAGCTGGCTGAGTGGGTGGAAAAGGCGGAGGAGAAGGGGCTGTGTCTTAATCGTAAGGTTCTAATTAGAAAGGCACAAAAGCTGCGGTACGAAGTTGGTGGGCCCGCGCTAAACGTGGGCTTATCGGTAGGATGGCTCTCAGCTTTCATGAAGAGGCACACATTGATCTTTCGTGCGAGGCATGGGGAAGCTGGTTCCGCTGAGCACGATATAGTGCGTGAAGGACGGGCTGCGCTGCAAGAGCTGACGGACCTGTACGAGCCCAATGACACGTACAATATGGACGAGACGGGCCTAAACTACAACGCGACAGCATCACGCAGCATTTCCTTGGCCCGGACTCGTGGCGTCAAGGAAGATACGACACGGATCATGCTGGTCCTGACAACCAATGCCGACGGCACGGACACGTTGCCTGCGCTCTTCATCGGGCGAGCTGTCAAGCCACGATACTTTGGCAAGAAGACCGGGGAAGAGAACGGCTTCCTCTATAGGAAGCCAAATAAGGCGTGGATGAACTCGGGCGTGTATCAGCGATGACTGCTCGACCTCGACAAGGAGATGCGAGGGGTGGGGCAGAATATTTTTTCCTGGTTGATAATAATTTCTTCGCATGGGACGGGGAACATTACGCTGACAAATGTGACCGTCGAGCAGCTACCATAACCTACCTACAACCCCTAGATACGGGTATTATTGCGTCTTTCCAGGCCATATCTCGGTCGCTGCAGATTGAGAGAGCGGTTGAGGGGTTTGACGCCGGCGAAAATGTCGATGGACTCTCGGTTTACAAAATTAACCGGCTCCAGGCGATGAAGTGGAGCCAGGAGCTGTGGAACACGACGCCAGCAGCAATAATTGCGCACTACTGGCAGAAGACTGGGCTCACTGTTCCTCTCCGCGGCCTAAAGGAGTACGACGAGGACAAAGAACGCAGCGGAACTGACGAAGATGTAGTTGATTTGATGATGAAGGTGCCTTCAATCCAGCTGTAGACCCTCCAACAGATAATTTTGAACGTAAAAAATGCAAAAGATATGATGTCGGAAGTGAGAGTACATTCTGTATATGGGAGTTGGTGATGGCTTGCTGCAGCATCGGAAATGAGCTACACGTAAGGGAAATGGCCAATTAAGGGCCGTTTCAACAGTCCTCCAGCATATTGATCATATATTTGGATAGGCTTGCTCGAGAAAACAAAACATGGCAGGTACGAAAAGCCCTTGATCTCTGCTTTTTCTTTGTATTTTTTTCCTTGACAGACCAATCAAATGATGCGAGAGCTCTGCAAAGTTGGCTCTCCGTTTTGGCCTCATTGCCAATAATGGGCCGAATTTAATCTTGTCGTTTCTATGAGTGCCAGCATTCACGGTGGACAAGAATATCGAGGTGGTATAGGGATAGGTCCACTGCGATACCTAATATTGTCGTCTTTACATAAAATTAGACAATATATATGAAAGGGGAGTATGAAGCCATTTGCCAATTGTAAATGAGACTTGGTATTCAGTGCTGACAGCTCAGGTCGTTAAAGTGGCCAGCTAATTGAGAGCCTTTCGGGGAGCAGGGTTGTCGCGGGTTCGAGTCCACTCGATGCCGTTAATGCTCCGCACTAAATGGTAAGTCTTGTTCAATTGTTGATTGTGTCTGAATCCATACTAACCTCGTTATTTTCCTTTATACTACGGCTGAACACGCAACATCATGTGGCTCTGTTCCAACCGAAACTGACGTCGTTGCCACAGACTTGACAGATATCATCGGCGCGGTCTTAGCAGGAGTCACTAGAGTCTTGGCACGCTTGGCTCTCTTTGATTTTGAAGTAGATGCAGCTTTCTCCAGCCTGGCACGTGTCAACAGATGTCCACACAATGACACACGCTTGCGCTTCTTAGATTTTTTCGGCCGCGCTGGCAGCGTCGGGATTTCTTTCTCGACTATTGGTTTGACGTGTAGCCATGTTGCAAGATTAACATGACGGGGGGGGGGGGGGGGGGCACCGTTTTTCTTGTATTCTTGCAGCCGGTCGCTCATGTTCACCAGCGAAAGAGGAACAATCCCACACGCTCTAAAGCCGATCTTCATGTTGCGGCCAATCTTACTTGTTGTCCACGCCATACCTGCCAACCGAATTGCCGTGGGCTTGTTAATGGAATAACTGCCTTCAGATCCACCTCCACCATTTCATTAATCAAATTGCACAGCTTTTCCTTCAGAGTTGCAAACACAGCCACATCCAGTGGCTGTAGTAAGTGTGTTGCGTTTGGTGGCAGTAAAACTAGCAGGATATCCAAGCCCGCTGCGGTGTCGACCACACCGGTAGAGTAATGCGATCCACAACCGTTCTGTACGAGCAGCAGTGGGCGCTTCTACCGAAGATGCGAACAAGTGAAGCCATTTCTCAAACAAATAGGTGTTGATGAACCCACTGGGAGATGTGGTGATTGCCGCACCGGGGACGCCACATCCTGCGAGAATGTCCCATTCAGCGGTTTTTCCTGGTAGAATAAACGCCGGTGGTACCACGAAGCCGGCACGCAATAATGGAGAGATGGAAGTAGACTGCACCAAATGTTGCTCGACCCGCGAACAGCTACCACTTTCTTGCTCTTCTTCCTTGTCTGAAAAGCTGTTTCGTTCATGTTAAATACCCGGGAGCTGTCGAGGTTTAGCTCAACCACTAGCTTGGCGAGGGTAGCGAAAAGAGTCGTCATGTCAACGTCAGTAACACTATTTCGCTTCATTGATAGCGATTGGACCGTTCGGTTCGATAGAGTAGGATGTCGCTCAAGAAAACGACGGTACCAGCCGTCACCGACACTTTGGCCGCACACAAGTAGCGCCACCTCCTTAGCCTTGCGCAAAATCTGCCCTCGATCCGCAGGGAATCCAACAAGCCGACGACCGATTATCCAGTCGTATAGACGCCTTTCAGCCTCCTCGGGCAATCGAGGCTTTGGTCCACGCCTAACCGGGGTCAGGGAGTTGCCTTCCTTGGCTGACGGTACCCATTTCCGGATAGTCCGCTCCAGAATTCCTGATGAAGCGGCAACATCTGCAACAGACGCCCCACCTTGAACTTGTTGCACTGCTGATTTCTTCACTTCGGCAGGATACTTGGGCATGTTGCTCGATCTGAAGAATGGCGCCAAATACCCTGTTTCCCGCTATGAATTGATTAAGTCCTGGCAGGTTTCCGCCCAATAAAATTTTGTCCAGTCAAAAGCTCTAATGGATACGACTTCGATAAGATTGGCCATAATTAGTAGCGGCCTCAGACTGGTCGGCGGCCCTTTATTGGCCATTTCTCTTATGAATGGGACAAGGACCGATTATGTTAACTTTATGCATTCCTTGTGTGCAGAGATGGCGGATCCGTTCTCTGACGCGTCCACGCACCAGTGCATCAAGCATGACCTTCAACAATCACATCTTGTTCGCAGTTCATAAGAACTGTCGTTAGGGGGGGGGGGCTAGAAAACTTGCCATCAAACGACATTCAAGCAACATGCAATTCAGTCGCCTTTCTACCAGCACATTGTACTACTACATGTATCCCAGAAACTCGCATCGAGCGGTACAATGTAGCTTCGTACTTAAACAAATACTGAAATACATCAGCCGACACATTTGCTATACTTGCTGTAGAAGCAATGATAATGTCCAGCCGCTCGCTATCAGTTAATAATCGCAAGCGGCAATACTTGCTATCCGTACCTCCGCCGTGAGCGCCGCTGGTGAGAGTAGCGGAGGGTTGAAGCCGTCGGGTTAGCCCGTGGCTTCGTGTCGCATATTTACGGACGAGCTTGTACGCTTGGTATTTCCCGAAGAATCGACTGATGGCAGCCGCCACGAGTGTTATCTTGTGGTTCGACAACCTTGATGTCGAGGGGGGGATTTCACTGGATGCGAAAAACTACATGGCACTGCAACAAACACCTACTACACTTCCGCCACTCTAGCACTTCAGACGCTGGAGCTGTCGGCGACAAGCGGCGAATTCCGGGGAGCAGCTAACTGAAGAGGTAGAAAATGCAGTCTTTGGTGAAAAATGGTGCCCTTCAACTTGCAAATACCTAAACAATAGTAAAATCGATACCTGGTGCACACGAAGCATTACTACTCTTTGTAGCAATTAGTGTTAATATTGAAAGATCGACGTTTGACAGTCAAACTTCGAGCTCCACCGACCCCGTCAGGTCAACAGGCAGCTCAAGGTGCCAACATCGGATGACTACATGTCATCAATGGATCCGAAAAGGGTAACTCTGAACTGCGAATCAAGCGGGCCAACAGCCCGCGAACCAATCATCGTACTATACATGTTAGGTCCAAAGGTTTCCAACGACGATAGCACTGGGATGAACGGAGTTGGCAGAAGACGGTGTAGGTAGTAGTAGTGAAGAGACTTGGACTTGAAGCGGAAAGTTATAGAATGAATTCAAAGTGAACAGGAGTTCTAGTTCGCTAGGCTACATCTAGCTTCTACATGCAAGCCTCATATAGTCACATGCAGCGGGAAGAGGACAATACAAGCGATGGCCTCGATGACGACGAGTGTTCTGGCCGAACTGCTTGGGCGCGAGCTCGACCACGCCGTTGGCGTGACAACGCACGCTACCAGCACACCGCTGCCGAGCTCTGTAGCGTGAAACCTGCCAGACTGATTGGCAACATGGCTTCTTGACGCACTCACCGTCGGTAGCATCCTTACAGTACAGCTTAGGGAGACCCGGCTTGATTTGTCGCTTGGGCGCTTCAACTGCGTAGCTGTGTGGTAAAAATGCTGATCTAATCTGCAGCTTGACTTTGATCATCACAGATGCACCCCCCCCCCCCCCCCCCCCCCCCCCATCGCGCCTCGGGGGGTGATGGAAAGCGTCCGTCCGAGTCATGCAAACTGAATCCAAGAAGACAACGGAGCTGGACAAAACGACGAGCGTCGTAGAGAACAGGAACGGCAGACACATGGGCAAATAAAGAAAGAGGGGTTACTTGCTTTAGGAGAAGCGCACGCTTCAAAACAATTAGAGTTGCGATTTAGGCAGCGCCCCACAGTGACCGTCCCTATCGGCGCTAACATTAGGCTGGAGAGTTCCCTCACTTCCTGTATCGCTGGGGGTGCTCCCCAGTCTAACTTGTATTAATAGCAGCACCTACTGCTCCCCTCAGGACAGGTCTGACGTCGTCTTCAGCTCCTCTTGGCCCAAGGAGCAGATCAACCGACCAACCAAGTGCCCGAGCGACGGCGATGGGTGGTGCCGTTTCTATTGGCAAGAGCAACTCCAAGACGAGCAAGTTTGCAACAACGAGCGTGCTTCCTACCGCTCTAGGTGGCACCAAATTGACTACTCCGCTTCCGAATGGTGGAATGTCCAAGCGCAAGTTGACTATGCGGCATACGGTTCGATTAGACACCGAGCTCGCCCAAAAAGTGCAGACGATAGTGCTGGAGATGTCACGCACTGGTAGAGTGGAGCTCACTTCCACCGTGGATCGCGAAGGTTCGGGGGTGCCATCAGGAACACTGACTCAGCATGGCCTGCTCAGCCTCAACCATGTCCCGGAAATCGTCTTCTCAATGCCCCACCTCACAGAACTCAACTTGAAATGCAACGACATCTCCGAGGTTCCCAAGGAAATCGATGCTCTTGTGGCATTGCAGGTGCTCATCCTGTCAAAGAACAAGCTTGCGGCTCTTCCTGATGCCTTGACGAAGTTGTCCAAGCTTCGCGTTTTGGAGGTCGCGAGTAACCAACTTACGGCACTACCAGAAACCCTCGGCAACATGGAGTCACTCGAAGTGATCTTCGCAAATCGCAACCATCTCACGAAGCTCCCCGAGAGCATTGGCCGGTGCCGCAATCTACGAGTTCTCAACGTGTACAACAACGCACTCACCGAGCTCGAAAAGTCTGTGAGTATCCTTGCAGAGCTGGTGGAGCTCAATGTAAGCAACAACCAGATCACAAAGTTACCAAACGAACTAGTACGGTGGAAGAATTTGCGGCGGTTGCTCCTTCAAGTAAATCGTCTGCAGTCACTGCCAGCACTAGACGCTTTGTGCAACCTCGAGGTCCTGCAGTTGCAGCAAAACGAGCTTGAAGTATTACCGAGCATGAAGAATCTCGTTCACCTGGTAAAACTTGACGCCAACAGTAATACCATCGCTGCTATACCCCTGGAGGTAGCATATATGACGTCTCTCGTGCATCTGAACCTTCGTCGCAACCAGCTCACGGAGGTTCCTCCCCAGCTCACGCGTTGCTTGGCATTGGAAATCCTGGACCTGGGTGCCAACCCAATCTCTTCACCGATACCGTCAGGTTTTGCAGAGCTCTCCAAGCTTCGGACCTTGCTGTTGGATGGATGCAAAGTTTCGGTGCTACCCATCGAACTCATTGGTCTCGGCAACGTGTGCCGCGTGCATCTTGGCGCTTGCTTGAAAATGGATGACCCGGAAACGTGTGAAGTTGTGCTGGGGCTTCGAGACAACTGCTCCCGCAAAGGAGGTTGGCTCAGGACAGGTGACTGGAAAGCCGTCCGGACTGAAAGTATGTCTTCAGACTTCTGGGAGATCTATGACGAACTGGAAGGCCAAATACCTGACGAACCTGCGCGTAGAAGTAGAGTTAAAGGCGGGGAAGGCAGCACCGACATCTTTGCGGGTAGAACCTTAATCGCAAAATGTAAATAGGGCACAGTATTATGATATCAAACCTCACATCAAGGCTCGCCAGTGTGTCTGTCCATAGGCATCCAAACCATGCATACAACGTTAATGAAGAGCCATATAAATATGCATTCAAGCGCTCAGGACACCGCGGTCTGTTGAAGGTATGGTCGGGTGAGTTCGCAATTCTTGATGTTGATGGGTTCTACGACAACTTTTCCGGTCTAGCTTCGGGGACTACTATGGTACGAGGACGCCGCGAGCTCTTGCTGTTTGGCGTGTATTTTCTGCACGAGCGCCGAGCACATGAACTGCTTCCGCGCGAGTTTCCGTACCTCCTTCAGGAAAACAGATAGCTCGATTTCATCGTTGCTCAAAGCGCGATCCATGTAGTAGAGCGCGTCTTCAATCGAATAGTGCTCCGCAAGCGTCTTAATCATTCTGCGCAAGAAACCCCCAGATACAACGGTCAGATCTGTGCTTTTAGCACTTTCAAGCCCACGAAGCAACACGTACTGTTTTGAGAGAGCATCGCCTTCGATCAAAATCGTGTCTGGGTCCACTGTATCTTTACCCTCGTTCTCCTCGAGCCATGCAGTGACCTCTTTATCCTGTGCTTCCACAACACCTTTTGCGCGTGTGATGTCGTCTCGCAGGAAACGGAGCGACTGCAGACCTCGTTCAACATTCTCCCGTGACTGCGTGAGCTGGACTTCATGCTCGAATTGCAGGTCAATATCGTCACGCACGCGTTTGAAGATTTTCTCCAGCTGCACCTGGATCTTGCCTGTAACCTCAGTCTTTAGAGTCGTCGCACGGTCTTCGGGCCGTACCTCTCCCGATGCCCGTCCGACCGGATACACGCCCGAAGATGACAACGACGATGCTCCTCCCACCGAATGTTGACTGCCCCCAAAAAGTGACTCGCCCTCCCGGGGCCCTCCAGACGCCGCCAAGTCCTGTTCTCGCGCATGAGCCTGAAACTGAGCCGAATAGAACGGCGACGGCTGCGGTGGATGGGATTGAGCATAAGACCCCTGCTGGAAGTACCCACCAGTGCCGCTGCCATTAGCTGATGCAGAGCTGCCACTAAGCCTGTTTTGATATGGCGCCAGCCTCGAGTTCGCTGGTCGACGGAAAACCGGCGGCATGTTGCCAAAGATGGAGCACATGTGCGCCACCAGCTCCAGCAGCGTGAAGTCCGAGCGCCAGTCAGACGTGTACGGGATCTTGACGTATCCGTCACTCGTCACGTGCGGGTGTCCAGGCTTCACCATCATATCTGTAGCAACATAATACATCCTATCAGTACCAAAGCTTATAACATGTGCGCATTTCTCTCCCTGTACCAGCAGTAGGGCGCACAAAACACACTGGAGGCGCCAGGGGGTACGTCTCCACGACCCAAAACTCCACAGGGATGTTGTACTGGTTGCTCCTGTAGAAGATGGGGATCGTGCCCTCCAGATTCAGCAGCGTACTAGTCGTTCCGTCATTGTGAGCTGCTCACAAAACCCCGTTACCTTCCTGAAAATTGGTGCCCAGGAGCTCTAAACTGTCGCAGCAAACGCACCGAAAGTGCCGCAATTCGGCTGTAGCGACGGGATCTGCCCCAGGAGGTTGTACACGTCCCCACGCACGCGAGAACTTTGCTGGAGGTGGCAGAACAACACACAGGAGTGAGACATTGGGGCTATAGGACGCTAGAGACGGCGCTAATCATGGGACGCACCGGGTAGCACTGCAGCGACGACAGGATCTGGTCCAAGTTGCTCACGTTGTTGGCGTACATACCGCCAGGCTCTGATACTCTATTGTGCAGAAGCACTGCCTGGCGATTCCCCCTTTTAAGTTGCGCGCGGCGTGCGACACATTCCTCGCAACTTAAAACGGTGCACACTGGATTTTTGTATACTTATATTCGTACTTAGCGCGAGTTCGGACAAGTTGAAGTGAGTGTCTGCAAGATGGCTACACCACCAGAAGTGAAGAGATGGCGGCGATTCCGTTGCCGTGACTCGCTCTCGATAGCCTCGAGCGCTTTACGGCGTAAGAATGGCGTGTCTCGAGGACTGCCGATGACGAATTCGCCGTCCTGCACTTGGTCGTCGCTGTGTGGCACTCGCGTGGCTCGAGGCTTCAGTGTCTCCGATTGGAACTCGACAGCCGCGTAGAACCGCACGAGCTCATGCAAGAGTGCAAGACGCAGCGCAGTGGACACGTAGAAGTTGCCTGGTGGGAGGTTGGGCAGGTAGCGCCGCAGTTCAGCCACCAAACCCGCGGAGAGCGGGATTCCAGCCACCAGGTGCAGCATCACGACCAGTTCCTGCTTCTTAGGTGGCTGCACTTTGCAGACCGACGGGTAGCACGGCGAACCAGGCAGCACATAGCCTTCTAAGCTCTCTGGAGCAATGCGCTGCTCTGCTGGATCAGCCTCCGCCTTTCGCTCTCGGGGCACTGGGATGGCGTCGGTTTGGCAGCTCGCGTCGAGCAACTCCACAGTGTTTTTAGGCTTGTCCTCACGTAAGGCCGAGTGGATGGTCATGGCAGCGGCTACAGCTCTTGTGCGGGTATCTGGGGACGGGAGGATTTTTGCCAACTGCTCGTGGATCGCCTCGATCTGCGTCCTGCCACGTCCGTTGCGCTTAGCGGAGGTTGACATTGCCAAGATGGCTGCACGTAGAAGCGTCTTGAGGGGCGTTGCCGAGTTGAACGGCTGCGTGAAGTCCTCTTCGTGGTCTTCGGCCCCTCTAGCTGGACCAGTGTGCTCACGCAATGCATTGTACAGTACTTTCAGCGACTCCTTGGCATGTTTCAAGCGCTCGCTCCGCCGGGAAAGCTCCGCGTGAAACTTGGTCTGGATCAACCGCAGCAGGCCCTCAATCTCCAAGTGGTGACGCTCGCGCTCAATCGCCTGGCGTCGCCCGTATTGCTCGATAACCAACCTCTTGTATTCTTGCAGTCCGTCCACGTACTGCTGCTTCAGAGCATCGACCTCGTGCCCATACGCTTCTCGCAGCGTGTCCAGTTCCGAGCGAGAGACCATGTTCCCATCAGAGGTGGCAGCCGCAACATGGACAGCGTTTGGTTGGATTTCGCGGAGAGGGGATCGAGCTGGGTCTTCGTACTGAGCGATGCTTTCTTCGAGCGCAGATTCGCTCTCAACTGGTGAAAGGACGGGGAACACAGTGGTGACCACATGCTGCATCGCGCGATTCAATTCTCGCTCGTCCCTTTCCACCTCGTCCATTTCTTCGTCATCACTGTCGCCTGCTTCGCTTTCACTGCTCGACAGGTCGTCATCCTCATTCTTCGCGAAGACCGTTGCAGCAGGAGCAGGCTTTGAGCTCAGCTTGATCACAAGTCCACCTCTTTGCCGCTTGCGAGAGTTCACACCAGGAGCATTTTCACGCAACCTCAATGCAAACGTCGACACGGGGGCACCTGGCTCTTGGCTGCCTTCCTCTTTCGGGGAGAATTTAGATTTGCGAAGCTCCCCAAATCGAGCTTGCAGCTCCCGCATACGCTTCAAGAGCTCTGCGTTCTCCGCGTCTAACTCACGATTGGAGCTCTCAGCCGCTAGTAACGCACCTTCCAGCTCCCGCAGTTTGTCTTCCATTTCCTGTAGGTCCTTATTGCTGCCATCTGCAGTCGCCTTGGTCTTACGCTTCCGCTCGAGAGCCTTCGCTTTTGCTCTCCTAGCTTCGGCCTCGGCCTCGGCAAGCGCGGCAGCCTGCGCTGCAGCTTCAGCTCGACTGCGTGCAGCTTCACTCTCCTTGAAGCGCTCCATTTCTTGAATCTTGGTTTGAAGCACAAAAGTGTGCTTCATGATCTCTTCGCTCTGCGCCCGCACCTTGGCCTCGAGTTCTTGTACCCTTACTTCCGCTGCGGCGGCTGCCTTGGCACTCGCTTGGAATTTATCGCGCCATGATGTCGTTAATGCGTTAGCAGTCTCTGCAGCTTTCTCATTACTCTCGTGAAGCAGACGCAGTTCTTCCGCCTGGGCGCGCAAAGTTCGCTGGGCCTTCGAAAGCTCCAGACTTTGTTGTTCTGATGCCACGCAAGCATCTTGTTGCACACGCAACGCCTCCTGCAGTTGCGCTGCCATTGCTGCGTTTTCACGGTGCAAGGCGTCGATGGTACTCTTCAGCTGCCGCTCTCGAATAATGTGCGGAGAAATTTTACCGTCGTCTACATCATCTTCATCGTCATCTTCGCACGCCATCCCATTCCAACCCACAGAGTGCATTGCCTGCTGGATATGCGCGAGTCGCTGGTGCCGCCGTGCAGCCTGCTCCGCCGCCTCTGTAAACGCGTCTCCCATTTTCTGGGCCCCCGTACCAATCGCCGCGCTCACCTCGGGGTCGTCCCCAAATTCAGCAATGATTGAACGTTCCGTGTGGGTACTCGTGCGAGCTAGTGCGCGATGTGTTGCAAGCAAGACATCTCCTACCCGCCACCTCGCAGGAGCTCTTGCCACCTTATCATCAAAAGTGTCGTCTTCGTCCTCTTTTAGCCCTTCCTGGTCTACAGCAGCGACCGCATCGTCATAGCGGCGCACCAACTCCTCCACTCTCGACTGAATTTCTGCAATCTTTGGATTAGGAAACCCAGGCGCAGCTAGCATCGCAGCACTAGGGTAAGCTGAACTTGAGCCATTGATGACACCTCGGTGTTGGCCGGTAGGACCGCTGTTTGCAGCGGGAACACTGGCCGGCAGGCGCACGGCAACTTGTCTCCTTGGTGATGGCAGGTACCTACCAGGACCTTGGCCTGGCGGCGGCGGGCCACCACTGCTGCGGCTCGTCATGCTTCACGAGAGGAGGACACTGCAAGTAAAAGCAAACATAGCACTGAGAAGTAGGAACACGTCAGCGTTAGACTCGAATATTTATAGGCAAGTTGAGCGAAAGCAAGTATCAACAGCGGGGTATGCACAAGTCACATGGTCATTGCCGAGTGGGAGTAGGGGGTGGTCTGTGGTCTTGGGGTTCTCTGTGAACTTGCCCCGCTTGACTAGTCTGGGTGAGCGGGCGCCAATCTGGTCGAACCGAAGGGCGGGGGTTCATGTATGGAGAACCGCCGATAGCAGCACTCGGCTGGGCTGCTACCGCCGGCCACGGCTTTAAGAGTTGTCGTTGATACTGATCAGCTTCTTCTCCACGTCCTCAAAGCGCTCGGACCCGGATCGGTCGCGGTGGAAGTAACCTTGGATGCGCTGCTTCTCCGTTTCGCTGAGTGACTCGAGGCAGAACTTGAGGTGTGCAGGCGTCAGGTCCTTCCGTGTGATCACGCCACGGACTTCGTTGCGGCGGTTCAGCACAATGAGGTGTCGCAGCCCCAGCGATCGGAACAAACGGAAAGAACGCGGCACCGGGGTCTGCTCCTGCACGGTGTGCGGCGTCGGGTTCATGTATGGCGTCAGGTCCATCCACAAGTCTCGCTCCTCATCATCCAGTTGAATGTCGCTAACGGACGGGTATCGCGGATAGCTGCCCTCCATGTCCCGGTACGACAGCGCGTACTGGTCGTTGTACAACAGCGTCGTGTCGCTCGCAGGAGTGCGCACAAAGGGCTCTGGTTTCTCAATGAAGAAGTCCTTGCGCTGAAGCAGCACGGCCAGGTGGTGGCGGTAGATGATGCCGGCGAAGCGAGGAGATTTACCCTGTACTCCCAGATTCGGTCGGTGGCCGCCGCCTGCAGCATCCTGACTACGGGGAATGACAACTGGGAATCCACCGTGGTTGCAGTTCTTGAGGACATCGTAGATCTCACCAACCTTTGCGATCTGCGGTACGCATCTCGGGGGCGAACTCATGATGTTGAGCGCACGCAGGAAACGGGCGTAATAAGGCGGATCAAACTCGAGGAACGGCAGGTGGTTCAGGTGGATGTGGATGTCGTACAGACCCTCGTTGAAGCTGTTACCAACCCAGCGTGCAGCCATCAGCGACACCATAATAGGGAGACCCCATTCAATCACGCCCGTGCACTCCAGAATGATCACCGTCAGCGAAATCGTCATACGGGCCATGCCGCCAAGCATGCAGGCAGAACCAATAAGCGCAAACATGCCGTCTTGAGCACCCACAGGGAAGCCGAGGTAGTGCACGATCATGACACAGATGCGGCCGTAAGCTGCACCAGCAAGCAAGCTCGGCACGAATAAACCAGAGGGCACGGCAATGCCATACGTCCAGCACGCGAAGACGTAGAACACGACGAAGAACATACACAGCGAGAACGGCGTGAAGCTGCCATCGCCCGTGAAGTGAAGCAGCTGCTTCATACTTGTAGCGTAGTTGACTGTGAACAGCGATGCCAAGTCATTGTACTGACCTTCCGGGCAGTAGAACCGCGAGAGCGAGTCGCTGTAGTCGCCTGCAAGGTCACGGCATGTACCAAAGTGGTAGGACAACCAGAACGAAGCCGTGGCCATGCTAAACGCAATAAGCAGCGCCTCACCGAAACGCAGGAGGCGGTGGGTCACGTAGCGTTTGCGGAACTTGGTCAACACAGTGTTGGCACCATTGAACGCAGCACCAAAGAGCCCACCAACCATGCCCATCAGGATAAACACCGGCACGTCGAGCACCTCATAGGCCTTACTGCCGGCAAACTGGCCAAACGTGAAGGTACCCGTCTGAGTGCCCATCGTCCCGCCAATGAAGACGTGTCCCACGTTAGGCGTCGAGCCATCCGACTCGCTGGCCTCCATGAATGACATGAAGTAGTTGAGCACGAAGGCTGACACCATCGCGCAGAAGAACGTACGCCACGTGAGGTTCTGGTGCCAGAATGACGCGCCTTCCTCCAACGCGAAGAGGACGCCACCGATGGGGGCGCCGAAGGCAGCCGCGACACCAGCAGCCGCACCGCACGAGATGAAGTCGCGCTTCTCCTTGTCGTTGCGGAAGCCCTTGAACTTGGTCCAGCTCGTGTCCACTCCGAAGCTCGAAGACTTGCCCTGAGACAGGCCTGCGCCGATCACCGCGCCGCTGTGGATCATGGGCCCTTCCTTTCCGACTGGTAGTCCTCCAGCCACGCTGAAGAGAATGCCGAACGCCTTGCAAAAGAGCGTTTTAAGCCGCACCACGCGGTGGATCTTGATCCCGTTCAGCGTCGCCTTGATCTCCGAGATGCCGGAACCTCCAGCCACGGGACACAGGATCGCGACGCAGTAACTAGCAACAGCCACGAAGCCCAAGCTCACGAGGGCGTAGACCAAGTAGCCAGTGCCAAAGGCACGGGATCCGTCCATCTCACCCGCCACCAGCGCTGCCATGGTGGCTGTGCGAAACGTGGACAGCAGTGACGTCCAGAACTCGACGAAGCACGCGACGAGCGCTGTGCCCAGCCCCACGCCAAAGGTCATGACCCAGCGCGCGATGTTGAGCGAGCGGATGGCGCTCTCTGTCTGCTCCTGGTCGTGCTGCGTGTTGACGCGGCTCTCGAAGAAGTCGTAGTTGAAGGACTCGCGGTGCTGCGCCTTGGCGCGCTTCTCCTTGTCCTTTTGCTTCTGCTCCTGCTTGCGCGTGGCGGCCGAGAACGGGTTGCGCCCCTTACCCTTGAGCCAGTCCAGCAGCGTCGTGCCATTGCGCTGCCGCAGCGCTTCCTCGATCTCGAAGCGCGAGAAGCGCGCGCCAGAGTACAAGTCGCTCGGGAACGAGTGCGTGCGCTGCACGCCGTAAGTCGCGTACAGGTCCGTGGGGGGCTGCGGCGCTGCGCTGCGGCTGTTGGGCTTCCAGCTGGGGGAGCGCGCACCGTCCAGCACGAAGCGCGGCATAGGAGAGCGCAGGATCGACGACGGTGACCGCAGCGCCGACGCCGTGCGGGCCAGCGCCGGATAGCGGCGCACAGAGTTTTCCACGGCCACGTCCAGGCCCGAGGACAGCGTGTCGCTCTCATCTTCGGACGCGCCCGAGATGGACACGCGCACAGCGGGGGGCGACGGCGCCAGCAGCGCGTCCGTCTCCGAGGGCTCGCGAGGGGACGCCATCAAGTGCGGGCTGCGATGCGAATGGTAGAGTGACTGGTGGGACCAAGGTGTGCGGCAGATATGTCTGTCTGATACCAATGAGTCAAGATCGCGCTTTGCGATATCGGAGATGGCAGGAGGATCGCAAAGCTGATGCGCTGCAAATCGGATCGGAATCATGGAAATAAGGATGGGCTCGGAAGTAAGGGGTTGGGAACGTAACCTGTGGGATATGATTATATACGAGCAAACGGAGTTTAATGGGTGCTGGAGGGTTTTGTGCCAGGTGGTCCACAGCGAAAAAAGCTTGAAATTTGTATCGATATACTTTGCGCGGCAGAGATCGGACCAAAGTATGTGACAGGCAAAACGTGTCGGAGCTGCTCGCAAGCGCGCTGGCAAGGTGAGCTGGCGACGAGCCCGAGGCTGGCGGCGAGCGCGCTTCAGCGTGCTCTGAGGAGATTAGCGCGCCGCCGCGAATATTTGAATATTTGCGGGCTTGCAGAATCGCCTCCAGCTGTGAGCATCCAAACACCGAGACGCTGACGGCAGGAGGCGGCAGCAAAGGGCATGCTAATCAAGCGTTTGGGGGCAGTGTCCGATGTCAGAGCCAGCGAATGCAAGGAAACCCCTGCCGCAATGATATCGGATATACACGAATAGTACCTGCCTCTGCCGGGCGTCGTATACAGCAGCAAGCAGTGCAGCCGGCAGAGACTGCAAGCTCTGCAAAAGAGAAGCCGATCTCGCTGGTCGTAATGTCGCTCGTACCGTAGAATTGAAGGGCAACAACGACAAACGATTGCCTGCGCTGCCGCAGCGATACATTGCAAGGGCAAGAACTTGCAGCACTGTGCTGCCCTGCAGCAATACTTTCACCACATAATGGTAAGCTTATTCTCGGCAGCGAATATGTATTAGTCCATCCAGCTGAAACCTTCTGCAGTGTGCTTCACCGTATTACACCGTTGCAATCGAGCTAAGCGGGTTTCAACGTCTCAGTCGGATAACGCCGGCTAAGCTTGGCCCACAGACGGTTGACGACGCGTTCGCGTCGGGGGAAACCATTTTACTAACGTTACGCACGCGGCAACAGGTAGCGAAGGCGCCGGCAGAATGCAGTTCAGTCAGAACGGCTCTGCAACGGCAACTGCGCACAACAGGGAAATGTATCAAGGCATACGACGGCGCTGCCAGCGCAGTGCACCCGTTTACGGGAAGAAGGCACCACAGCCCGGCCACGGTGATTGCGCAGGGGGCAGCCCAGTCGGAGACCCAACTCTGCTTTCAGGCAGCAGTATTTGCAGCTTCAACACGCGGTGGCGACTGACCTGCTGCTGCGCACGCGACTTGGCTGCACTCGCGCATGCCAGCGGAGAATAAATCGCTGCCACGGAGTCGCCCACCAGCCAACTCGGTTGATCGCGTCGCATATGTTGCTCTGCGGCGCCGCGATCCAAATACGTTCGCCGACTGTCGCTGCGGCCACTAGATCTCTCGGCGGCGCAACGCTGGCGTTCGTCCGCATCTGGGCCGCAGTCTGCTGCAGCTCACGGCTGAGGAGATGCCTGTTGTCGACGTACATGTCGGAAAACAGCGCGCGCCCGGCGCTGCACGCCTTGGTACGTCAGCGTGCAACGGCTGCCGCGCTTCAACCTGTCCAGCTTGATATCCGCTCCAACAGGGACCTCCTGAATCGAATCCATTCGTGGTGCATTTGGAATCGCAGGTGCGCTGGAGCGTCTGCGGACTGGCTGAAAGTCGGCCTTTTCCACCAATCCCGGCCCGTTCATGCCAGGGTGGGTTCGGCGTGTTGCACTCGACTTGCACCCGCAATTGCCTTTGCCTGGGCGAAAAGGCCAGCAAGCGAGGCGCATTAGGGCACCGCCGTGCATCAAAGTTTGGCTTTGATTCAAAACCGACCAGGATGATTTGCGCTCCGCTCTATAGCAGCGAAATGAGCCCGCGATCATCGCGGCGATGCTCTTCGGATACACGCGCAGGATCGTCACCAGTGACCACCACCGTGGTGGTGACCACGATCTTCGTCCCGCCCACCAGGTGGCGGTTCAGCTATTATAATAGTAGCGGATACCGGTGGTTTGCCCCCCACCGAGTGGCAACAATGCGTTGCTGCATGCAATGCATGTACAGCTACAGCAGCACTCTCTTCCAACACTACAGCACTAGCTAGCAATGCTAGCCCAGCTCACGCTTGGATCGACCGACCGCCTTGGCGTAAAATGGGGAATTTGTGCAAGCGCAACGGCGCTCTCGCGGGCCTTCGCCGCGCACTCCCTGGTCCGTGCACGAAAGGCTGGGTGTGCCAGGGGCGTATCACTCCTGGGTTCGTTTACAGCCGCCGCAACCGCCGCCGCTTCAACTCGGATGCTTGCAGGTGTCCGCAATGCCTGAAGACGAGACAGCGCCATCTCGCCAATTTGGCCATGCAAATCGCGGGTCTTGCCGGCCTGCGCTCATACGTTCGATAGCCGGCAGCGCACGTACTGTTGTATGCAGATGATCCGCGACTGGCGTGGCCGCGGCGCTAGCGGCGAGATCCGCACGCCAGGCTGGCGGAGAAGGCGGCAACAGCAGCAAGCAAGGGCTTTCTCGCTCGAGGGCGGTGAACTGTGCGTTGCATCGAGGCGGACACAAGTTGCTGCAGATGAGCCGCCGCGCCCGCTCCGTTTCTTGAATCGGCTGCGTCGATTGTGGCGCAGCAGCAGCGATTGCCGCTGCAAATGCAGAGCTGGGCTCTTGCTTTGCCGTGCAAGTCGGCCGTGGCGCTTGCAGTGCAAGTTGCAGTCGGATCGCTCCTCAGATACAAGCCGTATCGCGGTGGGCGGGCATTTGGTTTGGGAGGGTGTCGAGATGGCCCGTCTGCGCGCACGCACACTTGCCGTTTGTATGAAGCGAGCGGGAGGGAGGCGCGGGTGGAAACGCGGCGCACGCCGGTCGCCACAGTCAAATTTGGAACCACTTCCCTCCTCCTTGACCTTCCCCTGCAATGGCGCCACTGCGGCTCCCTCCTGGCCCAGGCTCCGGCGCTGGCGTCAAAGTCGAATCCGCTCCCCATTCCGCGATCGATTGGGGGCTTGGCGGAGCGCCGGACGGACGCGTAGCACAGTAGACTCAGCAGCAGCAGGCCGACGGACGAGCAGGCACACGCCTCCTCCCACAGCCGTAGGCAGCAGCAACCACAGCAACGCGCCGCGCGTCGATGACCCTCAAGTGCTGGAACGCCGCCTCGTCGCCGCGGAAAGTGCCGGCCGCCATTGACACGAGCGAGTCCCTGCTGACCGCCGCGGGGGGCAACCAGGTCCCCAACCACATGGGCCGCAGTCGCGCGGCGCCCAAGTCGGCACGGTGCCGCGCGCAGTCGAGCAACTGGGACAAGGACGCCGTGGACAACTCGGGTGAGAGCGAAGACGACCGCTTCGACGTGACGGCCGCAACCATCCCGGCGCCGTCGCACCAGATCCACGCCATGCCCGCACTTTGGGTGAGCGGCCGGAGGCGGCACAGCCGGGGGCGATCTCGGCGACGCACCGTCAGCGAGAACTACAACCACGGCAACCACAGCAGCAGCGGCGGCCCCATCGGCTACAGCAACAACAGTACGCCCACGGGCTCCACGTCGTCGACACTCTCGTCGACGCTGCCCTCCAACCTGTCCGGAGGGGATGAGCAGCTCCGAGAGGCGGCGGCGGCCGCCGCGGCCGGAGGGAGCCTCAACCAGCGATTGCGCATTACGTCGCCCGACGGCCCGCGCTTTGCCGGCTGGGTACGCGGCCAAGCCGCCGACGTGCTGTGGGACGCGCTGGACCCGAGCGTGCAGTGCGTGCGGATCGACGTATGCAACGTGGCGTGGACCGTGCCGACCACCATTGCGCACCGCGTGACCAACGACGGCACGTTCCGCTGGCGCCGCGTGTATTGGGGCATGCCCATTGCCGAGGGCTACTATGTGAATATTTACGACGTGACGGAGCAGAAGGACCCGGCCGACATGCTGTTGCTGGCGCAGAGCGAGCGCTTCGCCGTCATCAAGTGAGCAGCGACCCAAGGCACTGGCAGCAACATCAGCGTAGCGACCCGGTTCTCTTCGTCGTGGCGTGGTGCGCCTGTGCGCGAGTGTGCGCGCGGCCCGGTCTCCTATGAGGGCTGCGCGGCCGCACGCCCGCGACAGACACGGACCACCACAGGCTGCGGCTCGTAAAGCCCGCGGAGAGGTATTTAATGAACCCAATGGCAATGGATGAAGTCAAGACTACATGTCGTGTTCGCCGCGCGCATAGCGTAAACCGCACCCTCACCCGCCCTGAGGCTAGCAGCGCCGCTTGTGTCAACCCAAGTAGCAGTAGCAGAGAGCATAGAGACCTATAGATGGAAGAAGAGAACAACAACCTCACCAGCACAGCTTGTATTGTTGGAGCCGGAATGCCGTGCGTGACAAACGGCACCTTGAAGCAGCCCGTGTCTCTGCTCAGTGCCACTACTACCATCGAGAGGAATAAGATTGCGATCCTCCGCCCTTTCACAAGTCGCCGCTAATGCCGACGTCGTCGCTGCTGGACCTGGAGCTCGTACGCGCGGTGCGCCGCGCGGTGGGGCGCGCGCCACGGCCCGCCGACTACGTCGAGGCGCTGGAGGCGTTCGCGGAGCCGCTGGCCGCCATCCCGCTGCCCGTGCAGTGCAATGTGGACACGGCACAGGCCTTCCGCGACGCCACGCGCGAGGAGATGATGCTCAACGGCGTGCGCTTCGTGGGGGACCACCGTACCGAGGCCTTCGTGGCGGCCGTCAAGCGTATCGTGGGCGCGCACGTGGGTGGCGACGCGCACCCGGAGCGCGCGCTGCTGGTGGCCGACCGCGTCATGCGCGGCTGCAGCCGCACGCTCAGCGGCGCCGACTCGTTCTTCGCCGTGCACGAGCTCCTGGCGGCGCCCGAGCTGCTGGTGAGTCAAGAGTCAGATCACGCCCACAATGACCCGTTATCTGACCTGCGTCGGTGCTTCTCTTTGTCTGCTTTGCCGCGTGCTCTATGCTGTGGCCGCAAGATCAAGCCGCGCGGGAGCGGCTCCGTTCCGCTGGACGTGACTCTCGGACGAGACTGCACAGGTACCTCGCGCGCTGGCCCGGCCACTTGCTCGGGGACCGTCTTCGACGCACTTCAACGCCGAGAAGCAGACGGACTCGTCTGACAACCAAATGTGCATGTGCTGTGCAGACCACCGCTTCAAGTGCCGCATCAAGTCCGTCAACTTCTTCGGGCTCTACGCGAACGAAGACATCGCGCTTCTGCTGCAGAGTGACCGCTGCGAGATGGATGCGCCGCTCCTGGCCGTGGACACGATCGTCGTGGAGACTATGGACCTGACGGCCGACAAGTCCAGTCGCCGGCTCACCATCCGCTCGCCAGACGCCAGAAAGACCCCGTCCAAGCTGGAGCTCGAAGCGCGTGAGCTGTTCTAATAGCTACGAAGTGCTAGTCTTGAGGCGAACGTCTCGGGGATCTGGTCGTCACGCTTTTAGCGTGCTGCAGTTTGATGTGTCCTCGGAGCTTCACTAGGCTTCGCTACGCTGGCGCTGGTCCACCGGGCTGCCTGACTATCCCATTCTTGTCGCTCCAATACTACTGATATTCACCGTGTTCGCAGCTGCAAAGCTGAAGTATCTGACAGACCAGACAGTTGGATGCTCGACGCTTTTGCCGAGACTTCAACAGAATCTTCATTGTTGACATGAGAGTCTTAATGCGAACACTGACCTAGACCACCGCAAGTTTTGGTTGTGCAGGCCAATTTCCTTCCAAAGCACACTGCAGTTTGTAAAGCAGTGTAGGATCGAGCGATACGCATTGCATTCCCAATAGTTCTACGACTGCTGCTGTCTCTGGCAATCAGCAGCACATTCCTGGATTTGAGGTCACGGGGCACGCAATCTCGAGCAAAGAGCTGTCGGTGGATTGATAGGTACATGTTGAGCAGAGACCGGAGACCTTTGCTGCTTGAAACATGCCATGAGTTTGACTTCGGCGAGGAAATCGTGGCTTTTTCGCGTGAACACAATCACCGGGTCTTCCCCCATATTCTGCACGCACTAGTCCCGTTAGTTTGCTCGATGGTTCGCTATGACCACCTACGTTCTGTCTATCAACGTCCGATCGATCCGAATTTGCTTTCTTCACGAGGCACCTCGTATAGCCCTGAATGCCAGCAATACCACACAATGTAACCAGCAACGATGCATATTATGGCTTCAGTATTGAGCGTTGACGCTGCTTCTTGCTCGGTCGTCGAGGATGGAGGGGCAATAGCATAGAATTGGAACTGCTGCCTTCAAAGCTCGATGAGAACGCGAGACGACAGAAGCGGTCGTAGCGCGAACGGCTGATGGTACAGGATGGCTCAGCTCCGATTTTGAGATCGTAATGGTGCTCGAATAGTGAATCAACTGCTGCCATCATAACGCGTGAACAGCGCCGCTTATTGAGGCACTGGCCCGCAACGGAGTGCAACTTTCATCCGCCAGGTACAGGGCGCTCTACCCGCTGTAGTTTCCGCCACTGCTTCCTTCTCCACCAAACGAGTCGCGCGCGAGATTGCATCGGATTCGACACTCGTTGGAGGATTGGTTATCGTACAGCTTTTCTTGCTGTGGAGTTTCTTTCATTGGCAAATAGTTATGCTACTCAAGCTGTCAGCTATTGTACCAGTGAATTTCAGGCTTAATGGAAAGCATTAAGGTTTCCACCCTTCTAGCCAGCAGTCAATTACACCTGGAGGTTGGTGAACTGTTCAAGCCGAGTCTCCACGAGTTGTACGAGGAAATGTCGCTGCGTGTTGGTGAGTGAAAAGTGGCGAGCAAAGCGCTTCACCACTTCATGCGGGTCATCGTGAATATTCAAGTAGAGTTGATGAGTTTCCGATGGAGATAAGTGAACGTCGAGGCACAGATCTGCCTCTTGGTAGTCGCTTGAGTCAACATTCTCGTGAATCTTCGCACGCGGATGCACTGGAGTCGGCACCTCTCGCTCTTTTCCCTCTGTTGGCGGGCGCAAGCCTTTCATTACGTGGTCACGGGGCCGATGAGCAGTTTTCGTTCGCTGCTGCTTCAATTCTGTGCTCAAAGACGCTCGGATTTCTGTGGCGAACTGGAACGGGAGCACGATGGTTCGCCCGTCGTTTGCTTTCTTGAACTGAGCAGGTTGGAGCCGCCGCTCCTTCATCTGCTCGTCTAGAGCTTTTATTTCGGTTGCGGTGCGCATGGCATCAATCTTCTTGTGAAAGTCTACAGGGAGTGCGTTGCCTGCGAGTGCGACGTGAAGATTTTCGAGCCGCTCCTCAATTGTCAAACCGTTGACGTAACTCGGGTGCACCCGGGACTCTTGTTTCTCCAGCTCTTCTCGATGCAGCTTAGCTTCCAAGTACTTTTCCACCACGTTGTTCTGGCGCTGGAACGCGTCACTGTAGAGACGTTCAAAAGTCGACACGGTAGCCGATGGTGAAGACTGGCGAGCAGAGCGCAGAGCAGCTACCTCAGATGGCACGGGGTTAATGCATGGGTGAAAGGTGCAGCCCTCAAGCTCCTGCTTCACCTTTGCATCGCGCATTTCGTCAATCTTTTCTTGCAACAATTGTTCTCGTTCACTTAGAAAGTCAGTCTCAGGAGTGCCGTTGTTCCGGATAGGTTTGCCATGCAGCGAATAACGGATTCGTTGTCGTCGGGATGAACTTCGCTGGCTGGTTTGACATTCTTTAGCCCACTTCTGTCCAGCTTTGCTGTCGTTTTGATGAGACTTGAGCTGCGTGTGCTTTCTCGAGTAGTAGTTCGCTCGATACATTCGAAGCAGCATTTGTACTTCGCGCGTTTGAAGACTGGAGGGCTCACCAGTTCGCCCACCAAGGATGACTGAAAACAGGACTCTCTCCAACACCTTCACTGCCAGTTTGGACCCCGGGGCTCCGGTATCATCTCGCGTGAAGGCTGTCCAAGAATGCCAGAGCAAGGTGATTTCACTGTCGTTGTCACCACTGGCGCTGCTTTCCCATGGCGTGTTCAAATCTGGCACAAAGCCGAAGTACAGCAGGGCACAGGAAAACTGGATGAACGTCACGAACAGTGAATCGCCGTCAACTGAGGCTCCTGCATTTGCAGTACGTTTTGAATCGGCACACAACTGTGCGAGTTCCTGCCGAATTCGCGTCTTCATTACTCGCAGCGATCGGCTGCTTATCTTCGGTCGGTTCCGTTGAAATTCAAGATCATGGACATCTTCTTGCAGTCGCTCCTGCTCACGTCTCCTTTGTTCGATTCCACGCTGATATAACGACTCGCAAGCCCTCGAGACTACTGCAGCCGCCTCTCGTTTCCTCTGTTGTTGCCGTTGACGTCGCCTCTTGGATCGTGAATCACTCACCTCAGTATTGGTGCGGTGTTGAGCCAATCTGTGGATCCTTTCGTCTAGCGACTCGGCCCACATCCCGTTTTTGAGTAGAATACGCTCGGAGCCCTTGGCAATGAGCTTGACCGACGACACGCTCTCCGCTTCTTTTTGGTCGTGCTGCTCCCGCTCCTGTTCATACTGTAATTTCTGTGAAAGACGGTGAGAGATGTCTTGCTGCATTCGAGTCGTGAAGTCTTCCTTGTTATGGTTGGAATCGCTCTTGCCGTGGTGGGGACTCTTCCTGTTGATTTTTGGTCGAAAGGTGAGCTCGCTGTCCTCGGGGTTGTACATCTTGCAGCGTACTCTGAGCTTTGAGGGGATATACTGCCGAATACGCACTCGAGGCTTCTTCGAACTGCTGGATTGGCCTGGCTGCTTTGATTTGGACGACTGATTTGACACTTTCATGGACTCACATCGCCTTGCCGGCATTTTTTCCGGGTGAAACGTGGCCCACCCTTGCAGTGGTGATCTCTTTTTCTCCTCGGGTTGCACTGGTGGTAACACCTTCGTATCTATCTGAAGATCAGTTGGTTGGTCGTGTGTGGGGCTGGGAGCTGGCACGGGCGGCCTAGTTTGTTCTCGCATCTGAAATCATTCGCACGACACAACTTCATCAACACTTTCCGAGTTCGAGAAATGGCAGACTATACCATTGGCTTACCTTAGCCAACAGGGGCAGCATATCAATCGTCTTGGACCACTTGATTGTTAAGCTGTGTGGTAAAGCACCAACCTTGTTGTCAAGGGCAACAATGACGAGTTCCAGTCTGTACGTCACAGCAGCACTCAGCATGAATTCAGGCCGTTACGTCAAGACTCATCGCTAAGCTCACCTTTCTTCGCGCGTAGGAGCAAAGGAGTTTACGAAATCTTGATCATAAAGAAGTTCTTCAAGAGAACAAACAGCCTTCGTCAACGAATTCAACGAAGAAATCGACTCGAACTTTTGAGCTTTGCCATCGTGGTCGACAAGACACAGCATGCGACCAGCAGCGTACAAGAGCGATGGCAAGTCCTGCTGCACCTAGAAATTGGTGCACATGTCTTAATGGTTTGCAGTGGCTCAGGAATAGTGAATATTGAACACTTACCTCAGTTGTCTTCGTGTAAATTAGTTTCAGCATGTCGAAGAGATCTGCAGGAACGTTTCCAGGGATGCTGTTATCAGCCTTGGTCGAGGAACATGCATCGTCCTGTTTCACCACTATTTGCTCGTCGGCACGCCTCGAGGCGAAGTCTTTTAGCCCGCTCTTGTGTGGGTTTACTTGTGCTGTTGGTGATGGCGTGGACAAGGCAATCACAGTTTCGCCGCCGTACATTTCCTCGAACAAACTTACAAAGTCGGCGTCGCCATGAGTGGGGCTGGCTGAACGTGATTGATGTTTCAGTTGTTCTTGTTCTTCCAGTGCCATCAAAGCCCACTCAACTTCGCATTCCGTGCTGCGGCTACGATTCTCATCGTTTTGGAGCTCTGCTGTCTTCACGACTTCTGCAATGACCTGAAGTTTCGATTCAGGATAGAGCTCGTCTAGCAGCTCCTCGTCAGAGTATCCACTAGTTGACACTTCCTCCACTTTAGCCGAGTAAGGATCGATTGCTTTTGGTGCTGTCGGGTGGTCTTTTGCTGCAGTGGAAAGTGGAATGGCATCCGTTCCGCCTGATTTGGTAGAATTCGCCTCACCCATGAGCTGCAAAATACTGGCACTCTCACCGTCTGTAAAGTTCCAGTCCACATCGTCGTCAAAGTCCGAGGCATCGGAGCCAAAGTCCTGGAACACGTCGCTCTCGTCCTCCATCTGGACCACTGCTTCCAGTGCGAATATAGACTGAGGAGATCAGTCGTTTCGTGGCAAAGGCATTGATCCCTTTTGTGATCTGAAAGTGACGCAACTTCAGTATCAGCTCAGGATAACTATTAAACAAAAAATTCCACCTTGCTCGCAAAGCAAAGCAAACACCTAAATAACATATCGCCGCTATGACCCACTTCTGCAGTGCAGAATCTGCATTGACAGGTTGGCACATTGCGGCCCTACGGTCGTTTGTCATCCAACTGAAACCTACAGTCGATACAACGTACATGAACCAAAGCGGAGCGTTGGCTTTGCAGAAAGCATTGTTGTTGATAGGTATTCGTGCTGAGTAAGATAGCAAAGCCTCTCGTTATCAGACCAAGTTGAAGTTGCTTCCTCTTCGCGCTCCGATTGGCTCGATTTTGTTTTAGTGGTCCACACAAGCGTGCTGTTGATTGGTCTGATTTTCAACCAATGGCTACAGTCCAGATATCGCCTCCTTACCACAACACGATGCTGACGCACCTGAAGGAGCTCAAGGCCGAGAAGACGAAGGAATCTGGCTATGGCCACGTGGACAGCGCCGTGGACATGAGTCCCGGGGGATTCATGACCACTCCAAGCGGCGCCGACAGCGTGGAATCCGGCAGTGTCCAGCAGCAGCAGAACAACGCGGAGGACGATGAAGACGAGGACGAAGACGCCGACGTGTCCAGCGACAAAATGGAGAGCGACAAGTTGGCCCACGACCCGCGATTCCGCGTGAACGGCATCGTCGTAGACCACGAGGTGAGGGGCGGTGCCAGACAGGGCTGGGAGGGCGTGTACGAGATCATGTTCAAGAGCTCCACGCCCACGGGGCAGCGCGTGGCGCTCGTGCTGCTGGTGATGGTGTCGATGAGCGTCGTGGTTGGTGAGTCACTGCTGCAATTGGAGAGACAGGAGAGAGGCTGACGCTGTGGCGTGCTTTGTGTTGGTTCCATTGGGAAGCTGTGTTGGACAGTGTCGACGACATTCGGTGCGTTTTGCTGCATTGATGGGTGGATTGCGTGTGTCTTTCTGACTTGTTTCTGGGCTGTAGGGATGATATTGGGGACTACTTGTTGGCATTGGAGGCATTCTTTACGGTTGTGTTCTCGGTGGAGTACGCCCTGCGAATGGTGTCGCTTCGCAATCCAAGTAGGTATGCCTTCAGCCTCATGGGATTCGTCGACGTGTGCGCGCTCGTACCGTCGTTCTTGGGCTTCATCCTCCCAGATGCACGACCGTTGCTGCATTTAGCGGTGCTGCGTATTTTCAGAGTGATGCGCGTCTTCCGGCTGCTTCGGCTTGCGCGGTTTGTCGACGCAGGTGCCGCGCTGAGTGACAACATCCAATCGAACAAGCGGCGCATTGCAGTGTTCCTCGTGGCACTCTTCACCATGATTCTTGTCATTGGATGCGCCATGTACCTGATTGAAGGTGACCGACACGACTTCTCCAACATCCCGATCAGTCTTTACTGGACGGTGGTGACCATGACCACCGTGGGGTACGGTGACATCTCGCCGCAGACCATCGTGGGCCGTATGCTCGCTACCGTTGTGATGTTCGTGGGTTACGGAATCATCGCGTGCCCGCTGATTTTGAACCAGGCGGGATCGCAGGACATTTTGACTGAAGTAGTGGAGTGCCCGCGCTGCTTCCGGCGGCTGCACCAAGATGATGCCAATTTCTGCCGAGTGTGTGGTACATCGCTGCGTCAGCCTCGCGCCAAGAATATTAAGGCGCGCCACGACCGCCGTCTCCGCCTCGCGAAGCTGCGACTGCCAATTCCGGAAGACGGTCTGCCGCTGTCTACGACTTCGACAACGAGATCCACCATGCGCTTGCTCTCCGAGGAACCTGACTCGACACGGACAATTGGCCCGAGTTTGTAACAAATCGGCCCGTTGGCATTTTGAAATTGAGCTCTTGCCTCGTGTCGGAAGGCAGAGTGAGCGGCATGTAGGATACCACAGAGCGGAGGAGCGCATGATAGACTGATAATGTATGCGTTTCCCGTCACCTAGACACTCTCAAACCGCAAGATGACCAAACCAAATTTCGCTGTTTATAAAATTGCTCACTTGTTATCAGGAAAATTGGAAATCCTCGCTGAAAATTGCGCTGCAGTACCTGCGTGGCTAGAAATAAGTTATGTACACCCGTGGGCGTGGCAGACACTTGCGGCAGAGTATTCACGACGGCGGTGCGAACGATCCTGGGATGGCCGTGCGGTAGAACCGTCGTCTGCTTTGGCGTCTCGTGGCGCAGGAAGACTGGACGCTGAAGCTGCTGCGGCCGCCGTGCATCAGCATGGCGCTGTTCTGCGCGCAGCAGTGGGTCTCCTCGTTGCTGTAAACCGAGTACGTACCTAAGTACGAGTGGTTACTGATGCTCTGCAGCATCTCTTGGAGCTTCACGAGGTCGTCGTGGGTGGCCGCCACCTGGACGGTGTCTCTCCAGCCGTAGCGGTTCCAGAACTTGATGTTCTTGACCCAGAGCTTCTTGGCCGCATCGTCAGCGGCGGTGAGGATGAGCGAGTCGCTCAGTGTGCTGCTGGAGCTGCCGTCTGGTCGCAAGTGTACCTTGTACGTGTTCACCTGGAAGGAGCAGGGCAGTGACGGCTCGTCCAGCTCCTCGTCCTGGTCCAGCACCTCGATCATGTACCCGCTGAGCTGCAGCAGGCGCTGGCGTTTCCTGGGCTCGTCCTGCGGCTCCAGCTCGTCCTCGGGCTGCTTGGTCTTATGCTCCATCTTCTGAGAAGACACGCGCGTGGTGCAGACTTGGAGTTTGGCCATGCGACGCGGCTCCAGCGGCGGCAGCGAGTGCTCCGCCGACTCGGCGGCCTCTAAGCGATTGTCCACGTCCAGCGCGCACACCAATACGCCCGTGCAGATCTCCACGAAGGCGGGGTGGCTGTTGCCGACCACGAGGAAGCCCGCGCATGTCATGACTCTCACTGAGGAAGATTTGGCGACCCGCTATGCTGCTCTCGACACAGCTCAATATTCAGAATGGCCTCGAGTCGAACGTCGCAATAACGATTCAGCGACTTTGTTCCGTAAAAAAGGGGCGTGCGACTCTTTAAAATAGCAAAAGAAGCCCTATGGAGTGGGCAAGTCATAGAGATAAACAGCTGCAGATGCAATGTGTTGATAAATTACTCGACGTAGCCCGTTGCCGTCAACATGAATAAGATGCCTGGAAGGGTGTTGCTGGGCAACTACATGTATCCCACCGGAGGACACCAGACTAGCTGCCTTCCCTTATCGCGCCAGAGGACACCAAACTAGCTGCCTTCGATTCAATTCGGCGCTTGTGCGACACCCTACGGCTCCTACAATGCATCCGGCGCCCAAAATCTGCCGGATGCATGTCATAGAGTCACTGGACACCATGCGACGTTGCGGCAAAGGTTGCGTCGATCACCTAAAAAGAGTGCTATGTCGCGACAGCACTTGCTTCTCGACGATATCGTTTTCCAACTTTGAACATTCTTCCCGCGCCAACGGCTTATTCCGCTGAGACCCGTTGGGGATTACATGCAGGGCCACTTCAAACGCCGGTCTGTACGTTGGTGAATATAGCTGCTGGTCCAATCTGGAGAGCTGCCTAGCCCAGCAACATGCATTCCTCGTAATCGACCTTTGCATGTCCACCTAAATTGTTGTTGGATCACTCGAAGGCACGTTGGCTGCGACTCTAGAGCTGCGATGCAGTGGACTAGCCATGGCTGTATATACACTGACTGCGTTTAGAGCTTGAACTACGAAGTAGGCTGCTGCAGCTTGCACCACAAGTACATACTCTCGAGTGCATCAACTCAAAGTCGATCGAAGCACGTATGGCAACAGGGCTCATGCACTTGGGTCTCCGTTCCTGCGGGACTTAAGCGACCTGACCACTCCCGAAGCCAGCGTCAGCGCGGAATGAAAGACCATGGAGCTGCCATCGGACAGTGGGCGGAGTTTTGGGCCGGTCAATGACATCGGATACGGACAGATGCTCAGACTCGCACTGTTTCACAAGAGGAGAATCTCATGCGAGCATGTTGGCTGCACGCCGGTAGACTCCAGCAGCGCAAGTTTTATTATTTGTAGCGATACGACGGCTATGGAAGGATTTGGAGGTAATAGCTTAGCAAGTACTGGAGCTTGGCCGAGCTTCAGTTCGTGCACTGTTGATGCCAAGGCAACTTGATGCTGCCAGCTAAGATACGAGACGTGCTGCTTTCTACAAAACGCCCTCGCGGCCCTGTGCGGCGAGGCAGCCTTTACCCACGTCAATGTATCTCCAATTTCTTTAGTGCGACGTTCATCGTGGCTGTCAAAAGCATTCACTTGAGTCAGCTCGCGACTTTCTGTCGCCGTTTCGCGGCCGACCACACAGCCTGACTTGAGCGGTGGTACTGAGACCCTCCGGCACTGCACAAGCAACACCAAGTTGCTAGCAAGCGCTGCTAGCGGCATCTTGCATCAACAGCTTCCTACGACGCCTCGAAGTTGTTCCCCCACACCGTGTCTTCAGCTTGCTCACCCCAATATATCGTCGCCCACGCTTGAAGACACGCTACGCTGCAAAACCGAAGCCCACACGGTCGCAGCCGAGCTCTGGCCAAAGTCTGCCAGCAACAGCCTGCCGAGCCTTATTCTTAGCACTCTTAGCAGCTCCTGCTCTCCGCCATCCCAATCTCAAGTGACAGGAGCTGGACTTCTACTGCGCTTCCTTCAACTGGCCATTGCGCCAACTCGACCTGCGACGTGGGAGCGCGCTCGTTTGGTTGTGACTCGGCCATTGCATCGCATGGCCAAAACTGCGTTGACGGCAAAGGAAACTCCTAGTTGCCTTTTGATCGGCAATGGCCGTCGCACGCCAGTGTGGCTACAGTTTCGAGAAATGACTTGGCTACAGTATGGGTCCTTGAAGTTCTACGGAAAACGCGCTTCAAAGAGCCGCCCAATCACTTTCGCCGCACGGTTTCACAAGGCGGGGCGACATTGTGGCTTGATCTTCGCCTCAGTATGTTTTGGCAAGTGTTCTTCAGCCGCGTCGACCTCCCATCAGATCCCGTTTTCCGTGAGCTCTCACTCGCACTTCTGCGCTATAAGTAGTAGAACGCTCAGCCAGGAAGAAGAGCGGTTGCACGTCCGCGCGTGATCGCATCGCCTCGCCACTCGAGCGCCACGCTCAGGTCGGAAGAAACGGAGAAACGACTTTCAGCGTCACTTGCACTCTCGCCCACCGCCCGCAGGAACTCCGCGCGCCCATTTCCGCTTCCTTTTCGAGCCCTCGCCCGCCATGTTCGGGGGGTTCAGCGCCAACAGCGACTCGGTGCAGTTCGTTGCCGGCAACTACAGCGGCGCCGCGGTCGACTCGGACGACGACATGTTCTGTGACGAGCCCAACGTGGTACTCACGCGCTCGTCGCCTACGCCCAACCTGCTGGCTGTGGCGCCCGTGGCCCGCGTGGCCGAGGTGAAGCAGGAGGCCGCGCCCTACGACGGCACCATGGTGGACGTCGAATACTCGGCTACGGTCAAGACGGTCGTCGTGCCTGCAGCCGCCGCCACCGACGCGGCTGGAGGCTTCTCGTCCATCTCGGACCGCTTCCCGCTCTCCAAGGTGGGTCGAGTCAGCTGCAGCATGACCAAGCACGTCTTCTGCACCCCACAGGAGCCCAAGGTGCAACCCATCCCCATGAGCCGCTTGCTCAACGCCACGCCCGAGATGACGCAGATGGACCAGATGACGGTGCTCGTGGAAGACACGGTGGACGACAATACCATCAAGGCCGAGCCCGAAGGAGCGACGGCCACGACGTTCGTGGCAGGATCCAACCACATGCAACAGACTATGCCGGTCATGAACGACTTGTACCGGTACCAGGCTACTGACGTGGAAGAAAACGAGATGGAGGTGCGTCAGTTGTCTAGCTGTACCCAGGCGTTTGGTTGAAGCTGACCAATTGATTGTGTAGCAACTTCGATGGAACATCCAGGAGCAGGTTTTCCAGCGCTACTTCGAGCAGGGACAGAAGTACGAAGAGTGGGGGAAGCTGGAGGAGCAAGACACGTACGTACACGGTTATAAGAGAAGGAAAGAAGTCGTGGGTTCTAATAGTCGTGACTTGCGTTGCTTACTGCTGCAGTCGCGTATTCTTCATTCCAGGTGGAAGACGGGAAAACATTCTGGCTGAGAAGCGGTTCCACGACAACGCTGTCCGAGACGCAATGGGAAAGGGCAATGCCACTTGGGTCAAGGAACGACGCACTCAGTTCGAAGCGGAGATCCGCCAATTCTACGTGAGTCGCTTGGTTTGCTTGGAGTTTGTTGACTCGAAGACACGAGATCATTGTTTCTGACGTTATTTTCTGATTCGAATGCGCAGCGAGAAGAAACAAGGCACAAGCAGGAACTGATGCTGACGCGCCTTGAAAAGGTGTCTCCGTTCTCCAAGTTCCCGATCCTGGGCAACCGCTTTTTGCTGCTTCGCCTACGAGGAAAGGGGGGCAACGGAGAAGTATGGGACGTCGTTGACTACGCCAACGGCAAGCAGCTTTGCGCTCTCAAACTTTCCACTTCAATTCGACACGCCCAACGCGAACACCACACGCACTCGGTACGCTTTTGCACTTCTCGGTTTGATACATTGTTGGTTCTCTTCCTAACGGCTCTTCTTTGAATCTACAGAAACTCAACCACCCAAACATTGTCCAGGTTGGGGATGTTCCCTTCTTGATTCGATACCAACAGCAGCAGTACACGGCTTTCACTGTGGCAAGCGTTCAATCTGACCTTCAGCAGCTCATCGAGGTATGGTCACTTATTGCTCGAGTTGTTTTGGACACGAGTCGCTGACTCTTGCCGTGTTCTATTTGACTTGCAGATGTTGGAGTACTTGGACGATGACTCTGCGTACAAGGTGCTCTCTCAGCTTCTAAGCGCGCTGAAGTACTTGCACGAGGAGGTACGTCACGATTCACAACGCAACTGATACGCGTGGGAGTAGTGACTGACCTACTCTTTCGGTTTGTCTAATAGATGGGCGTTGCTCACTATGACCTGAAGCCGTCGAACATTCTGATCGACCACGACGGGTGTGTGAAGTTGACCGACTTCGACTTGACGCGCGACGCGAAGGCGGCCACATCTAACTCGACGGTTGGAACTCTGCGGTATCTTCCCCCCGAGTGCTTCCGCCCGAACCGGGGCGATTGCGAGGCCACGGCGGAGAAGGCAGACATGTGGATGGTGGGCATCGTGTACTGCATGATGGTGACCGGAAAACACCCGATTTGCCCCGACAAGTCAACGCAGGCGGAAGTGAAGACGATGATGGCCCAGTACACTGGCGAGCTACGATACGAACGGCCGATTTCCGACCTATCTCGGTGGATCTTGCAGGGATGCCTTCACCCAGACCCCCGGTGCCGACCAACGGCCGCGCAATTGCTGGTGGCGCTCCAGAATGTGGTGCCGCAGCAGTAGAGACCTATGCGTTGAGCAGCCACGTTACAGCGATCAGGCTGCTGTACATACCACGACCCAAGACTCGTCGTATTTTGAGCGTGTACACTAGACGCACAGGTTCGTTGCTCACGGCCTGGCAAGCCGTGGGAGCAACCTGCCACCGTACCATACGAAACACCGATCAATTATTAAGCCAGCGAAGCACGAACTACTTTTCACTATCCGCTTTCTGTCCATGAATGTCTATTGGTCTTGCCGCGCAGCTTGCCGCGTCCAATTCAAGTCGCAATAGTGCCGAAAGCGCGTGAACTTGTGTGGTTCGTCGATACGGAAGCTGCGTCGGTTGCCGACCGCGTCTTCAAACGCCACGCCGACCGAGAACAGGAACAGCCCCATGCCACGCACTACCGCGGGCTGATGCTGCACGCTGTTATCACCCGTTTGATCAATCTCCTCGTGTTCCTCGCTACAAGCATCATGATACAGATCGTCGCCAACGATCGGGTGTCCATATCGTGCTGTATGAATCCGAAGCTGATGCTTGCGCCCTGTAAGCGGCCACAGGTCCACAGTAGATAACCACCCGTACCGCACACTAGATCACATCGTGTCAGCAGATCAATTGACAAGTCAAGCCAATGGCAATAAACGTCATGCAAAACCAAGAAGCACCGACCTTCGCGTCGTGCTCACAACTCGCAAAGCAGTCACGCACAGCCTTCCATCAATGGGACCATCCACGAAGTACAACTCGTCGCGGATCTCCTGCAGAGCCTTAGGTAGACCCATTGGCTCCAGCAACGCACAACTTCCACGGCTCCCCAATATCTTCTCGCTGATATTTCCCACCAAAATCGCGCGGTACTGCTTCGTGACAGAATGCCTTTCCAACTGAGTCGACAGCTCCACTTCCATTCTCCTGGTCTTCGCTACCAATAGCAGTCCGCCTACTCGGTAGTCCAAGCGATGCACCGCGTGCGGCACAGCCAGCTCAAAATCACCATTTGAAACAGCTTGTTGTCGCTGCAGGAGCATTGGCAACGCACGCTCCACCGAGCGTTTGCCTCGGCCTTTCACATGGATACCAACAGGCTTGACCACCACCGCAAATTTGTCGCCTTCGTACACTATTCGAAGCCCTTGTGTCTTACAAACTTTCAGCCACGCGAGAGCTTCTGGGTCGCTAGTGCCTCGATCGGCAACTGATTGCGATTGCTTCTCCGGACTCGAATATGCCAAGACATCGGTCACACCAGCGCAAACGAGAGTAGGCACATGCGCCTGCCCATTAAGTAGCAAATGCCCCGCTTTTCGAGCGCGCTTGGCCTTGGAGACGGTGCCCAGCTCGGGAAACACTCGCGCGGCCACCTGCACCCACTGCTTCGCTCTGGGCCCTTCCAGGAGGTCCTCGGTCGTCACGACGTGCTCGTCTGGCGCACTCGCCATGGGTGAGATCGACATAACGATCGGCCTGACACAAATACAGACCAACGTTGACATCGCGCCATAACGATCGCCCGCACACATTATGGACACAAATCCTGGACCAAATTACGAGCACAATCTGGGAGGACCAAACTGAACGTGGCAACGACGGGCGGACACGCTGCCTGGATCGCTGCCTGCGCTGCCTGCCTGCGCCCTTGTTCCCCCTCCACACTCGACTGATGATGCCCACGGAGTGACAGCGCCCCTTGATGGCACGAACTGTCTGCGCGCAGAGCAGAGAGCGAGACGCACACAGCGGACGGACGAAGAGAGGCGGCGACTGCTTTGGTGAGTCGCCACGGATCATCCGACCCTCGCCGCTGCAGTCTGCAGTCTGCAGGCTCGGGTGCAAATTATAAGAAGAGGAGGACATGGCGGTCTGCTATCGGAGGAGCTGCAATTTACAGCCTGCAAGCCGAACTGGCGGGCTATCCCCGCCTCGGAAGCCATTGGCAGGATGCAATTCAGCCTTGGGGACGCATGGCGGTCTGCTGCATCGCTTGCTGGGTCTCTGGCTGCATGGACGCGAGCATGTCGGCGGTGTGGCGGCTTATCCCTGAGCGCTGACTGTTTTTCCCACGCTTCCCTCAAGGCAAGCATCGTTGCGTGGAGAAGAGAGCAGGCATGCCCAGACCATCGGCCGTGCCTGCCGACTCCGAGCGCGTTGGCCGTGCATTTCGGCGCGCGCGACTGGTGAGTGCGCGGCGCCAGGACCAGCGGACATGAGCCAGGTCGTTGGCGGACTGCAATGCGAGCGAGCGCGAGTACATCCACGGCACGATTGAATGCTCAGGCGGAGCGTCAATCCAGCCCGCAGTGCACTCGCTGAGCAGCGCCTCGACAAGGGAGGCCCCCGCCTCGATCCTCGGTGGCTGCACCCCATCGTTCGCGAGAGTTCGTCCCACACTTTCCGCACCGCGAATTGTCCGCCGCCATTGGCAATATGCGCCACTACGTGCAGGGCAATCGCGCCGCTGCAGATGTGGTTGCAGTTGAAGGCGGCCGACAGCAGTCCATGAAGACGCTCTCGGCTGGGCCCCGTTAAAATTTAGCTGCGATTTCCACCGTGATCGGCAAACGGGTGGGCTCCCTCGGAATTGGAGGCACAGGCAAGGCTCGCATCAGCATGAGTAGCCGCACCTCATGCCGTAGCCGTCCGGATCGGACACGCAGCAGGTGTGGTGCCGCGGAGCAAGCACACTGCCGGTGGCGGCAGTGGACTCGCGGGCGGCCAGCAATCCAAGCGCCAACGCCTTGACTGACGCACTGCCACCGAAATATCGCAGAGCGCGCATGCTCTCCATCTGTCGGGCCGAGCAACGCATCAAACAGCGAGAAAGTCCGGCGTGAAATGCAAGGCGCAACCAACATGCGGGACCCGTATTACGGGTCTTGGTCCAAGCCCAACCCAGCCCGAGAGAGGTTCAATCACCGCTGCGTGTTGACCAGCGCCGGCGATCTGAAGCGCAATGACCAGGTGGCCGCGTCGCTTCAACTTCGAGCGATCCTGATAATTGCCTGCGTCGCCGAGCGCTCGCAGTGCTGCAATCAGGTATAGCAGTGCGAGCGCTGTCCGCGGCGACAAACAGACCGAGCTACGCCTGTCTTGGCTCGCCTGCAAATCCCCCCGTCGTGCGCTACCACTAACTATCACAGTTCGCAGACGCGGGCGCCATCGCCTCCGGCAGGGAGAGCGGCGTGTCAAACTCAGCGGTAACGTCCCCAAGTCACTCGAACAACAGCCGTCAGCCCCGCATCTCGCCACGCAATCATGACGAGCCACGAACCTCACCCGCAGCAGCAACAGCAAGAGGAGTCTCTCCAGGTGGGCGTGGACGAGCTGCACGAGGAGCTGGACACGACGCCCGTGCACGCGGCGGCGCGCGCCGGTCAAGTGGAGGAGTTGCGCGACATCTTGCGGGCCGACGAGGCGCAGGCCGTGGCGCTGGACAAGTACGGACTCACGGCGCTGCACTGGGCTTGCGACCGCGGGGAGACCGCGGCGGCTCAGCTGCTGCTGCAGCACGGCGCAGACGCCGACGCCGTGGAGAAGCGCATGTTCAGGCGGCGGCCGCTGCACTTTGCCGTGCTGGCCAGCTCCGAGGCCACCGTGCGCACGCTGCTGGCGCACCACGCCGACGTGTTGGCCGTGGACTACCGCGGGTGGGCTCCAATCCACGGGGCGGCATACAGCGGGAATGTGGCTGTGCTGACGGCACTGCTGGACGCCGGGGCCAGCGCCTCCACGCAACTGACGAAGCGGCGCGAGACGGCGCTGCACGTCGCAGCCAGCCGAGGGCGCGTGGAGGCGGTTCGCCTGCTGCTGAAGCGCCACCCAGAGGACGAGGGGCTGCTGGGGCTGGAGGACGACGAGGGCTCTTCAGCGGCGCAGGTGGCCGCTCGCAGCGGCTTTGAGGACGTCGCGCGGCTGCTGTCCTTGGCGGGCGGGCATTAAGGCCCGCGACGAACGAGCTTCGGCTCGAGGCCCGTGGTGGTGCGTGGCACAGGAGAATGAGTCCCCGGTAGGATGGGCGAATTGTCATCGCTGACGAAGTGGCCTGCAACCGAACCAGGATATCAGATGGCCGCGCAATGAGTCTTCCGATGGTGCGGTGCGGCACTGCGGCGGCAGGTGTTGCAGTCTGTTTCAACCAGGGACAGCCTGGAAAGCGAGGCTGTTGCTGTTGCTGTTGCGCTGGGAGACAGCACGTCGGGTCGGCAAGCGCTGGCCGGCGTGCAACATGTAGTGAAGTAATCTAAACACGCTGATAAAACATGAAGACGAACGAGAGCGGCATCGTCGAGTATACATGTACATGAGAACAGCTCCCAGAAGCCGATCATCCCCAGCAGTGCCAAGAGAGATTCAACGATCGACAACACAGATACTGGCCGACGCCTTGCAAGCGGCAGCGGTGGCAGATTGAAGCTCGCGTTAAACGCAAGGCATCTGGGCGCACAAGACAGCGACACCGCTGGAATCGCAACAATAGCCAAAAACAAGCTGCCATGTGGCCTTGTGGCCTCCTCCATGCTCAATGTCAACGTATAAGCTGTACGTTAAACTACAACGGAGCTCGTCGAGGAGAATGGTTTGCGCATCGGTCGGGGAAATGGTCACATCGAAAAGGACTAAGATGGTCGACGCCGCCGCGACGACTTTTGTTGTGGGAAAAAGCCAAAAATGCCAAAAATTGCTCTAATTCCGGTCCTGCCTCTGGCAACTTCAACATGCGTTTCGTAAGATCGGCGATTTACGCGATGAATTACATGTATTTTCTAAATCGTGGGTCGTAATATTGCCTCTCTCCAAGCCGCTTGAAGTTGCTGTAGCGCACGAGAAACGCTGGTCGAGCCTGCCGCTATTGCTGGCAGCGCTGCCGTCGCGAGAGCCTCCGTCTCAAGGCCCGGCTTCGACTCGGCCATGCTTTGCCGAGCCCACCCTTCACAGCGGCAAAGCGGGCCATGCCAGCGCGTGTTTATCGCTGCTTGAAGCAAGGACAGAAAAAAGGCAGCAAAGATTTGACGTTTGAGGTCGCGATGGGAGGTCGCCCACACAGCGTTTGTGTGGGGCCGCGCGCGGTGTCTGCCACACATATCAAGTCTCGCGTCGGGCGTTCCAGTTCCTCTGGTTCAAGTTGCGGGAAGAGCCGTGGTTGAATTGGACGACGACCCTAGCCCGGGCGCACCGTCTGCTCCCGTACTTGCCTTGATTCCTCGATACAAAGCGGTGGACGCCGCCTACCTCGCTCATTTCCGCTTTTCTTCTCTGCCAGCGAGGACGCGCAGCGCAATTTGCTGCCGGCGGCCCCACAGCACTTTCAGACAGACAGGAGCAGCGTCGACGTGCATGACATGAAGCGATCTCGAGCATGCGAAGACCTTGTGGCGCTGGCCGCTGAGGCTTGTAACGGAAGCAGCAGCAATGGAGATTCACGCCACGCCTGGACACCCTCGCCCTTCATGGAGGGCCCGACCCACCGCTTTAAGCGCTCGCGCGCCACAATGGACAGCCCCAGCAGCAGCGGCGATGAGGCTGACACCCAGGAAATGCAGGAGCGGCACTCGCTGCAGTTCACGCTGGAGATGAACGACATGGAGTGTCTCAGCGCGGAGGTGACACTGAGCTCTTCGGCGCCGTCGCGCTCGTCCGTGCTGGATGACGACATCTTGCCGCTGCGTCGGAATTCGCGCGAGAATATGCTGCAAAGGAAGAAAAAGCAGCGGCTGGCGGAGATGACCAGCAGCTTCAGTGACTTTGGCATTCACGACGAGGACATGGGAGCCACCGCGAGCCGACTGCGGCATATGGCCAAACCGCAGCCTGTGGTGCTAATGGAGGCGCCCGAGACGCCCGAGCCCCGCATTCTCCGGAGCCTGTGCTTCCCGCGCGAGTCTAGGTGCATCGACCCGCTGGACAAGCGGCAAGCTCAGCCGTTTGACGTGTCAACGTTCATCATGCTGTCCATCTCGCCGCGCGTTCAGTCCAAGTAAAGTAGCCAGACTTCCCCTGCAGTATTAGAGCGGTGGAGTCACGGGCATCAAACAGGACCACACGGGTAGCCGCGACGCAGGAGGCAACTCGTGCAAGCCACCAACGTAGCCTATTCATTATTCCTCGAGCTGCCGCCGTAGTTCGACGCAGTCTCAATACACTATTTATTGGAACCACGGTAACACTCAAACGAAAGAAGCTTTCATGCCCAGACCTCGTTCCTTCTTCTCGATGCGGCGGGTCGTGTGTTCGCGGCTGGATTCTCCTGCGCAGAACTGCAACGCTAGAGCGATGTGTCCTCGGCAAGGCTTGCCCTACGGCAGCCACAGGCTATGGCCCATAGCGCTGCAGGTAGTTCAACCGGGCCATCATTTTCGCGGCAGCTTGGAAGAAGGCGCCCCTCTACATGTAGCTTGCTTTACGAAAACGCTGCCGGTGGTCTGACAGGCGAAGCAGGCACTAGCGCCAGAGGCGGCTGCTTGAAGTTTGCCAGGCCATACTTGGAAATTGGGGCATGAAGCAGAGCTCCCAAAAAAGGCAGAGTTGAAGTTCGAAGACGATCTGGGCTTCTTCGCCAGCAAACGCACGCCTTCGCAGCATTAGCAGCGAAGAAGACGACAGCAGTCGACCCTGTTAGCGTTCCTCCCACGTGTTTAACATGCCTTCAATGCCGCCGCTAGGCATACCAAGAATCTTGGCAAGACGGCGCTGCTGTTTGCCATGTCTGTCTCACCTTTCGGGAGCAGTTCTCGATTGGAAATTCGTCTGCATGTTTCATCAGCGTGTTTAGATTACTTCACTACATGTTGCACGCCGGCCAGCGCTTGCCGACCCGACGTGCTGTCTCCCAGCGCAACAGCAACAGCAACAGCCTCGCTTTCCAGGCTGTCCCTGGTTGAAACAGACTGCAGATGACAACAGTTGCCGCAAGCTGCAGGCATGCAAAGGAACAAAAGAAACGTTAGTCCACGTGATGTGGGGCTGTCCGTGCGCTAAAGCGTGTTGGCAGAAGCTCCTCAGTAACTGGACGGGCAAGCACTGGGCAGGAAAAGACATCGAGCGATTCGTCACTAACTGTGCAAGTCGGACAGCACCGGAGCTCGCACAAGGCATAGCAGACCGCTTCAACCGCGAACATCCAGATGATGCACAGAAGTATGCGGCGATCTGGAAAAGGATATGGCACATACTTTGCAGCGTATGCATCACAACGCTATGGATCCAGCGGAACCGTGTCGTGTTCCAACAAGAGGATGTCACAGAGGAAAGCAGTGTCCAGGAATTCTGGACCACAGGAATGAGGCAGCTCAAGGCGCTCGCTAAACGCGAGCGCCGAAACCCCGACACAGTCATTCAAGGAACGCGGTTGTTTGTGTGCCAGCAAGCACTAGAAGAACAACCACGAGAGCAGTCAGCAAAGACGATAAGCCCCGTACAACCACCGGATCTCCAGGAGACACCGGCGTTGCTAACCAGGCTTAGGCTGTACCAGACATCTAGAAGCTGATAAGGTTAAATAGACCAGTCTGTCTCTCTCTGAAACAGACTGCAACACCTGCCGCCGCAGTGCCGCACCGCACCATCGGAAGACTCATTGCGCGGCCATCTGATATCCTGGTTCGGTTGCAGGCCACTTCGTCAGCGATGACAATTCGCCCATCCTACCGGGGACTCATTCTCCTGTGCCACGCACCACCACGGGCCTCGAGCCGAAGCTCGTTCGTCGCGGGCCTTAATGCCCGCCCGCCAAGGACAGCAGCCGCGCGACGTCCTCAAAGCCGCTGCGAGCGGCCACCTGCGCCGCTGAAGAGCCCTCGTCGTCCTCCAGCCCCAGCAGCCCCTCGTCCTCTGGGTGGCGCTTCAGCAGCAGGCGAACCGCCTCCACGCGCCCTCGGCTGGCTGCGACGTGCAGCGCCGTCTCGCGCCGCTTCGTCAGTTGCGTGGAGGCGCTGGCCCCGGCGTCCAGCAGTGCCGTCAGCACAGCCACATTCCCGCTGTATGCCGCCCCGTGGATTGGAGCCCACCCGCGGTAGTCCACGGCCAACACGTCGGCGTGGTGCGCCAGCAGCGTGCGCACGGTGGCCTCGGAGCTGGCCAGCACGGCAAAGTGCAGCGGCCGCCGCCTGAACATGCGCTTCTCCACGGCGTCGGCGTCTGCGCCGTGCTGCAGCAGCAGCTGAGCCGCCGCGGTCTCCCCGCGGTCGCAAGCCCAGTGCAGCGCCGTGAGTCCGTACTTGTCCAGCGCCACGGCCTGCGCCTCGTCGGCCCGCAAGATGTCGCGCAACTCCTCCACTTGACCGGCGCGCGCCGCCGCGTGCACGGGCGTCGTGTCCAGCTCCTCGTGCAGCTCGTCCACGCCCACCTGGAGAGACTCCTCTTGCTGTTGCTGCTGCGGGTGAGGTTCGTGGCTCGTCATGATTGCGTGGCGAGATGCGGGGCTGACGGCTGTTGTTCGAGTGACTTGGGGACGTTACCGCTGAGTTTGACACGCCGCTCTCCCTGCCGGAGGCGATGGCGCCCGCGTCTGCGAACTGTGATAGTTAGTGGTAGCGCACGACGGGGGGATTTGCAGGCGAGCCAAGACAGGCGTAGCTCGGTCTGTTTGTCGCCGCGGACAGCGCTCGCACTGCTATACCTGATTGCAGCACTGCGAGCGCTCGGCGACGCAGGCAATTATCAGGATCGCTCGAAGTTGAAGCGACGCGGCCACCTGGTCATTGCGCTTCAGATCGCCGGCGCTGGTCAACACGCAGCGGTGATTGAACCTCTCTCGGGCTGGGTTGGGCTTGGACCAAGACCCGTAATACGGGTCCCGCATGTTGGTTGCGCCTTGCATTTCACGCCGGACTTTCTCGCTGTTTGATGCGTTGCTCGGCCCGACAGATGGAGAGCATGCGCGCTCTGCGATATTTCGGTGGCAGTGCGTCAGTCAAGGCGTTGGCGCTTGGATTGCTGGCCGCCCGCGAGTCCACTGCCGCCACCGGCAGTGTGCTTGCTCCGCGGCACCACACCTGCTGCGTGTCCGATCCGGACGGCTACGGCATGAGGTGCGGCTACTCATGCTGATGCGAGCCTTGCCTGTGCCTCCAATTCCGAGGGAGCCCACCCGTTTGCCGATCACGGTGGAAATCGCAGCTAAATTTTAACGGGGCCCAGCCGAGAGCGTCTTCATGGACTGCTGTCGGCCGCCTTCAACTGCAACCACATCTGCAGCGGCGCGATTGCCCTGCACGTAGTGGCGCATATTGCCAATGGCGGCGGACAATTCGCGGTGCGGAAAGTGTGGGACGAACTCTCGCGAACGATGGGGTGCAGTCACCGAGGATCGAGGCGGGGGCCTCCCTTGTCGAGGCGCTGCTCAGCGAGTGCACTGCGGGCTGGATTGACGCTCCGCCTGAGCATTCAATCGTGCCGTGGATGTACTCGCGCTCGCTCGCATTGCAGTCCGCCAACGACCTGGCTCATGTCCGCTGGTCCTGGCGCCGCGCACTCACCAGTCGCGCGCGCCGAAATGCACGGCCAACGCGCTCGGAGTCGGCAGGCACGGCCGATGGTCTGGGCATGCCTGCTCTCTTCTCCACGCAACGATGCTTGCCTTGAGGGAAGCGTGGGAAAAACAGTCAGCGCTCAGGGATAAGCCGCCACACCGCCGACATGCTCGCGTCCATGCAGCCAGAGACCCAGCAAGCGATGCAGCAGACCGCCATGCGTCTCCAAGGCTGAATTGCATCCTGCCAATGGCTTCCGAGGCGGGGATAGCCCGCCAGTTCGGCTTGCAGGCTGTAAATTGCAGCTCCTCCGATAGCAGACCGCCATGTCCTCCTCTTCTTATAATTTGCACCCGAGCCTGCAGACTGCAGACTGCAGCGGCGAGGGTCGGATGATCCGTGGCGACTCACCAAAGCAGTCGCCGCCTCTCTTCGTCCGTCCGCTGTGTGCGTCTCGCTCTCTGCTCTGCGCGCAGACAGTTCGTGCCATCAAGGGGCGCTGTCACTCCGTGGGCATCATCAGTCGAGTGTGGAGGGGGAACAAGGGCGCAGGCAGGCAGCGCAGGCAGCGATCCAGGCAGCGTGTCCGCCCGTCGTTGCCACGTTCAGTTTGGTCCTCCCAGATTGTGCTCGTAATTTGGTCCAGGATTTGTGTCCATAATGTGTACGGGCGATCGTTATGGCGCGATGTCAACGTTGGTCTGTATTTGTGTCAGGCCGATCGTTATGTCGATCTCACCCATGGCAAGTGCGCCAGACGAGCACGTCGTGACGGCCGAGGACCTCCTGGAAGGGCCCAGAGCGAAGCAGTGGGTGCAGGTGGCCGCGCGAGTGTTTCCCGAGCTGGGCACCGTCTCCAAGGCCAAGCGCGCTCGAAAAGCGGGGCATTTGCTACTTAACGAGAAGGAGATAATGTCTGTTTTGAGTTAACTGACACCTACACCGCACGCGGCAGCTCAATGAACGCAAGGAAATGCATTTTTCACCCCAGCGACCACTGGCATTGGCCACCTGGAGGCTGTCGGCGGCTCGACGTGGTTGACGAGACGTTGGATGAGGCCGTCGAGATTCCAGCTCGAGAAAAAGAGGCGCCCGCAGGGTATCCTTGACCTGGAATCTGCGATTGCGTTGGGTACGACTGGTGCATGTAGTTGCCGCCACCGCTGCTGCCGCTTCGAGTACTGCTGGCCGTACCCAGTCGCTGGTAGTCAACGCCAGGAGTTGGTGGCGGCTGTTGCTGCTGTGCGTGCTGGTGCATGAATTTCGAGAGTGGAGACGGAGGGTTGATACTGTCATCAAACGCTCCTCCGGCAGGCCCACTGCTCCAAGTTGATGAGGAGGTGGTCGGGCGGTCGCCGTAGTTGCTGCCGTTGCTGCTGTTCTTGCGCGCTAACCAGAGTCGTCGCTTCTTTTCCCAGTTCTGGTCTCGCTTGGAGGACGTGAGCGGCGGTTGGGAGCCCCAGGAGCTTGAGCTCGAGCTCGAGCGGATGCTCGACCGAGAGCTCGGTGTGGGTGACGAAGAGCGGCCGACTTGGCACCCGTTGGTGGTGTACCCAGAGCTGTTGCCGTAATTGTAGCCGTTTTGGTTGCTGGCAGTGTGTGCGGTCTGGTACTGGTATGGTTGCTGTTGCTGGTACATTTGCTGCGAAGAAGTGAAATTGTTATATGGGACTGGGTCGGATTGCTGCATAGAGGAGTAGCTCGGATAGCCATTGCCCGGTGCGTTGCCATTGTTATTGCTGAAGCTGGTCGTCGAAGGAGTATAGCGACCGCTATTCGGACGTGTGTATGCGGGCTCCTCCTTGCTGGGCGCTTCTTCTGCCGGCTCTGCTGTGCCGAGTCCACCACAACCTGAGATACGACGCGAGTTAGTCAAGCGTTTGGAACCTGAGGCACGTACGCACTCACCGAAGGAGAGACTGGAGGCACCACCAGGTGGTGCGTGAAGGCGTGTGGAGCTACGTTTGACGTGCAATTGTGCGGATGTGAGCGTCGACATGGTTCAGGCAGTACTCGGTTGTGTTGCCTGGCTTCTTCTTCTTACTGGACTGGATGGTTGGATGAGCGCGCGGGGAGTTCTGCTTCTCGATTTACTCGGGAGCGCAGGCATCATATTTATATCGCAGTGCCTTGCGCTGGGGAAGCAAGCGCCCAAGAATAGGCAGTCAAGGCGAGTTGGAGGGTTGGGAGATGCGATCTGCAGCGCTTGCACAAGTTTTTGCTTCTCAAGTTCCTGCTCGCCATAGCTATGGCGAGTCTGTTTGACATCGCTGCAGATTTAAGTCAGTATAATGACGACTGTGGAGACCCTGCCAAAGCGAAGTTGCAGGCAGTGCATCCTCAGTCCGCGCTTGGCATTTTGGACGAGACATTTGAGACCATCTACGGCGCACGGCAGTATCGATCAGCCACCCGGCATATCCCTTTAATACGATCGACAAGTATGATTCAGCTCCAGCCAACTCGACTTGCCGAGGCGAAGAGCTCTGAAGCGTTGGATGCACGTCTTAATCGGCTGACAAGTTTGAAGTCTTCAGTGACAGCTGCGAGACGAGTGACCGCTGCAATGGCCGTTGCAAGCTTGATCATTCCACCTCCGCCAGCGGTGCCTCCTCCTGATAACCCCCGCAAGAAGAGCAGTGTCGGCAAAGACCCCGATGTCACTGCAAAGGCTGTACTGTGCGAAGTCACAAACGAAATTGACCAGCTGATGGCGACAGATACCAGCTCCGCTGAAGAAGGTGAATCTCTACTTCGTATGCTCTCAGACAAGTACATCAACACGCGATTGGTACGGACGCGCATATAAAAGGAAGGAGTGATGGCTGGTGAGGCTACTGACATTGATGTAACGTGTTCTATGTTGTCCACAGAGTAAGCTGCCCGGGACACCGTTCGTATTGCTAGTGCGCAAGAAGGTTGCGCAAAGGCTTCAGCAACTCGAGGATCACCTTAGCGCTCGAAAAACTATTGACAAACACGTGGAAAGCAGCAGCGGCAATAACAACGACCCATCAGCCACCGGTTCCGATAGCTGGAAGACACTGCAAAAGTTGGCGCCAGCTCAACACGAAATGCTACAGAATCTGCTCCGTTTGCCTGAGAAACAGCTACTGAAGCTACCAAAGGCCCAGCTTGAGCTCGTGCAGTTCGCCAAGCGATATGACAAGCTCATCAAGGCTACACCCGACCAGCTTCGCCATCTGCCGATTGAGCACCAGCAGCTTGTTCGAAGCATGCAGCAGCAGCAGCAAAAACATGTTCCTCGCACTGACGAATGCAGTTAATATGGAAATTAACGCTTAGCTAAAACTTCGTCAGACCCTACAAGCATGTAAAAAGTAAAAAGTAATACTAGTAGTATCTGTGAAGCCACATTTCGTTCATTTCTGTCAGTTGTCTTGGCCAGCCGGGTGCGAATGAAAGCTGCTGGTAGCAACAAGCACGAGCTTGTGCTTCGCGACAAATCCAGCAACATCAAAATTCGAGCGCTTTTCAGTTAGGTCGTCATCCGGCGCATCGGGAGCACTTCCTTCCTGGCGGAAAAGCAGCGAGACGTAGCGGTGTTCCCCCACGGGTGGTGTCACCGGGTAGTACGGCACTACTACTACGTTTTGCGGCTGGTCTTGAACACTCTGCCCGTCCACAGCTAGGCCCGCCAAGATATAGTGCAGGAACGGCGCGTGCGTCGGAGACTTGGGATCCGGAGCATCAATGTCGATCAGCACGTACGTGTAGCGCCCAGCACTGCCAGCTGGGTTGCCTTCAATAGAGACACTCGGTGCTTCTTGAGCCTAGCAGTCAAGACGAGCATGATGTGAGACTTGCACTTCGTCCAACGGATTAAAAGGTAAAAGATCTGGTGGTGCCAACCTCCTTCATGGGCACAAATTGCCCCAGGGTCACGGGGTGGCCGCCATTGAACGCGATAGCGATGTGGGCACTGCTCCCGTCCTGGATTTGGAGCTGCAGCTGCTGCAGAACTTGCACGGGGACAGAGACGGTGTCCATTTCGGCTGCGAGGCGAAGCGTCGTCACAGATCCGTCCTCATTTCGGAGCTGGTGGGAGGCAACCCCCACGGACTGCATGACAGCCCCCATCAGCGCCATACTCACGAGAAAAGCGGTCGCGACGAGGACACCCGCCCCGCGCAGCGAGAACGAGGCAGGTGCCAAGAGCGGCGGCGGGAGCTTGGAGCCGTACGACATCTTTTGAAGAGCTAACCGGAAATGCGCGTGCGACCGTTAGTTTTACCTGAGTTGAGTATGTTTTGTGTCGAGACCACCTCAAGTGCATTATTTTTGCTTACGTCTACGCTACTGTTAGTTAGTTGACAGCCTCGTGCTTTCTGGCCCGGGCGTCGATGACCGCAAGCCATCGCTGTGTGGCCATTGTGCGGGGCGTGCTTTTTTGAGTGCGTCGCTGGCGTTTCTCGACGAATGCGTTGGCAGCGAGACGGCTTTCGGGGGACATGATGTCGTCCCAAGCACGTGTTCGCCCGGTGGTTTTTGCAGGCGGCTCGATGATCTCCATGTCCAGAGCAGGTGGAGAGTGTCGCTCCGGCTCATGCACGCTCTGCGTGACATAGATCTCTTCCGGCTCCGTCTTGTGCGGCGAAGGAAGTGCTGCGACAGAGTAATTTCTTGTGTTGTCGTTGCCCGTCTGGTTGGAGTGACTGCGGTGCTCATAAGGACGGCGAGCAGGGTCATCGAGAACAGGATAGTCAAGGTGATCGGCATGCCGTGTCGGGGAGGGCTCTCTTACTTCATAAGCAGCTTGGTTGTCGTAGTCATGATCACGGTCCTTCCAGGTGTAGCGTTGGCGTTGGAAGTCATCCCGGCGGTGCATCTGGTGCGGTGAGCTGCTTGGTGTTGTCAATCTGGGAGATGGCAAAATACTCTTAGATTCTCGGCTGTGACGCATGTAGTCAGCGTTGTAGTCAAAGTCTTGCTTTCGATACCCTCGCGACGCCGAAGAGTGTGTGGGGCTCGGAGCAGCACGAATGGGGCTTCTGCTCATGGAACTAGATTTGCTCGGCGCTGCGGTATACTCGGAGCGATGCCAAGGGGAGACAGCGCGATTTTGACTCGGGTGTTTGCTGACGTAGCCTCCTCGAGACGGTGGTTCATAATGCGGTTGTTGCTGTTCACGGACGCGTTGGTGGCTGTGGTGGCGTCGCCGAGTGTGACTGTGTTGCTGCTGCTCAGGACGCGGAGGCAGGCCGTATGCGTCCAGTTCGCGACATTGCTCGCGCGGGTAGCGAGAATAGCGCTGCCGGTTGCGATCACCGTGGCTACTACTGCCGGGTCCGTACGAAGTTGAGGGAGGGTAGTATCGGTCGTCTTGCTGCGATGGGACAAGGTACGCTGACGGATCGATGTGCGTGTGCAGGCGCACAGGGTAAGTGGGCTGCGTTGGGTTACTGCGCCGCGTGATAGGTCCACGGGAGCTCGAGCTCACGAGGACGTCTTCATCGTCGCCGCAACTGCTGATATCGTACGCGGTAACCTCCACGGGCTGTCGAAGCAGGCGATCCGAGTCGCACGCGTATTCGTCGTCCAAGTCGTAATCTGGGCCTTGGCGTACCATCTTAGCCCGTAGCCGCTCTTGGATCAGGGCCTTCAGAGGGGTTGACATACTGCGAGCTCTCTCGCGATGAACGGCACTTTAAGTCGCAGAGGACTGGATCGACGATGGCCGGGAAGAAAGGGAATGAAGCTCCAGTCACTGTGGGGTTCTCCTGCTTGTGCGCTCTCTGGGTTGCCGAGCTGGGATTGTGCGTGGCCAGCAGAACTATATGTGGCGCCGACAGAGTCTGTGGGCCATTTTGGGCGGGCGGTTTTCGGTTTTCAGGCTGCGAATAGCCCTCATCCAGCTTTTTATGGCCCTGTAAACGTTTCTTGTCATAGTCATTTCTGCTGGCGTTGCCCCGCACCAAGACAGCGATCAGATTGGCACGCTCGCCGACTAATTAACTGACGGCCGAGGCTAGTTTCACAGTTCGTATGATGCCTATGTTTCGCGCCGTTCTTAGTTGGTTTCTCCTTCTTGGAATGAAAATGTATGTGACTATTCCAGGCCGAAAGTTAAACACCGAGGGTCACCGGCGTCCTCGTGGTGTGTGCTCCAGGCCGAAACGTGAGTCGATTCTAAATCAACAGTCTGTAAAATGGTGATTGATACCCGGGCGCTATTTAAGCTCCCATTCTCCGACGTCAGGCGTGTACAACAAAGGCAGAAACCCGATACGTTGGCTATTATTCTCATGTGATGAACTTTCGTGTGTTCACAAAGTGTAGAAAAAGTGTAAAGCTCTAGCGAAGGGAGCTGGCCTTGCCCCCGAGGAATTCTTGTCGTGATGTATGGGAAAGTCTGTCCGTGGGTCTGCTTCTTAGCTGCGTGCTCAATCCTATGTTCTTTCCTCTTCAAAGCACTTCAACATCACTGACCAATTATAGTAGAGCCGCCTTTGGCCTGTTGAGGACAATGCGGGCGGAGCCTTGTCGGCATTTAAGAGGGAGAATGGCTCAGCCGACTCGGTTTGACTGTGGCCAACTTCGGAGATCCAGCCCTGGATTCAACTGAGGTGCTGGTCGGATCGGCGACAAGCAGATCGGTCGCCATGCCGAATGAGCGCGTCTCCCATTGGTCAATTTGCTTCAAGGTCACTGTTTTTGATTCCCCCTCTCCGAGTGCCGTGTCGACGTGGCAATGAGCCATCCACAGACCATCAGCAATGGCGGCGGAGTTGCTGTCCGAGGCAGATGGCGCCTTCTACGCGTTCGCGGGCGTCATGCTGGCGTTGTACGTCGTGCCCGCCACGGTCTTCACGCTGTACCGCGTGGTGCGCACCCCCGAGAAGCTTCGTTCGCGCGGGTTCGCGCTGCACGTGGCGCTCTTGTCCATCGCAGGGGTGCTGCTATGGCGCTGCCTCTCAGCGCTGCAGAGCGTGGACACGTCAGGCATGTTCGACCCGTACGAGATCCTGGGCGTGAGCGACTCGGCCTCCTCTCGCCAGATCAAGAAGGCCTTCAGGGCGCTGGGCAGGCAGCTGCACCCCGACAAGAACCTGCACAATCCGCTTGCAACGGCCCAGTTCGCGCGCGTGACCAAGGCGTACGAGGCGCTCACGAACCCGCAGAGCATCGAGAACTACCGCAAATATGGCCACCCGGATGGCCCCCAATCGATGCTCATGAACGTGGCGTTCGCGTCGGCGTTCAGCGGCACCAGCGGCAGCACCGGCTCGGTATTTGTGCTGCTGTACTTCGGGCTCATCTTCGCCGGCCTCGCGTACCTCGTGTACTGGATGCAGAAGCGTGCGGGTCGACGTGATCGCACACAGATCTCGCGTGCTACACGCGCCAGCTTCGTGGACGCCCTGACCGAGAAGATGAGTGTGCACGATGTGGTCGAGCTGCTCTTGTCGTGTGACGAGATGGCCGGACCGGGAGCTGGTATCCAGGACGAGGCGCGGAATCAGGCTCAACTCCGTGCAAAGACGCACGATAAGCTGGCCAAGAAGATGGAAGCGGCCAAGGCACTGCCGAGTGAGGTCATTGGGCGTATCCGCAAGCACTCGGACCCTGTGGCTCGTGAGAACATACTGGCGCTATACCAGTACCTCCGTCGGGACAAGCTCCGTGGCGTGTCACGGCCGTCGTGGGTGGATCAGCGATTCCAAAAGGTGCTGCTGGAGCTGCCGTTCCTCGTGGACATCTTCGCGACGATCGCAGCTGAGAACTTGGTGAAGCGGGCGTACCCTGCGATCCCACTGCTGCGCGCGCTATCGCTGCAGTCCAGCATTGCACAGGGCAGTTTTGTCCCTGATGAGATCGCATTGCGCGACCAAAATGAGCGCATTGCTGCTGTGGAAGGGAAACTCCCCAAGCTGCAGCTGGAAGGCACGACGGTGGCTGTTCTGGACGAGCCCAACATCCAGCCTGGAGACTGGCTTACTCTGCAGACCACCCTGCAGCGTCAACACCTCGAAGCAGGCGAGACGGCGCCGCTGGCTGCTACAATGTACGACCACGTCGACCCGAAGAGCCCGTTCCGCAAGGAGCATGTGTGGTTCCTCGTCATGGACAAAGGAACCGGTCGCCTGTATGCGGCTTGGAAGGTTAGTGTCCGTTTGCCTTATCGCTGCTCGTTGTAGTGCTTCCTCTCTGACGATACTCTTTGCTGTGATAATAGTGCGTGGACTTATCGCAGCAGGCCGCTCAAAAAGCAGGCTTCTTGGGCCCCGAGGTGCCAGGTACGCTCGCTTCCTCGATCTGTTGGAATTTGAGGTACTGATAACGTGGTGATTTGGCTTTGATGGTCCGCAGGCAAGTACGAGTTCGAGGTACGTGTGGTGTGTCCGGCGTACCTGGACGTGCAAGCCAAGGTCTCCCTTCCTGTTGTCGTGGAGAACCGCTAGAGAACCTCCAATTCGGTAAAGCGTGGATAGAGAAACTGAGCAGCACTTGATGCTCTTCAACAGCAATTGACACCGACCTAAATTGCTTTTCACTTGACTTCACTATCGCCTCTTACCCTATCGGTTGTATAATTGGTGTGCGGTTCACACAGCTCATCACCGTCAATGCTGCGACTTGGCCGCCGCTCTGATCACCGTCAATGCTGCGACTTGGCCGCCGCTCTGCGCGCCGCCATGCCACCGTCCTCTGCGCCCCCACAGCCTCGCCAAGTGCTGCTTCGTGTCTCGCCTCTTTCTCCTCCTCTGGACGCGGCAATCGGCAGCTCCCGCGGGTCGTCTCGGAGCACACGCTGTTCGAGAACCCGTGGATCCGCCTCAAGCGCATCAAGTTCCTGGACGCCCAAGGCTCGGAGCGGCATTGGACAGGCCTGGAACGCACGACCACCTACCCAAAGAGCTCATCCGATACAGACCCAGAGGCACTACCGACTCAGCAACTGGAAGTCTGTGACGCGGTGGTGGTGTTCCCGTTCCTGACCAAGCGAGGAGCTCCGACACGCGTCGTTTTGATCCGCCAGTTCCGTCCGCCGGTGGGTCAGTGGGTGCTGGAGCTGCCGGCCGGGCTAATTGATGCCCAAGAGGAACCTGAAGTAGCTGCCATGCGCGAGCTGAAGGAGGAGACGGGATACGTCGGCTCGCGCGTGCTGCGCATGGGTCCGCCCATGGTGAACGACCAAGGCATCACCAATGGGAAATGCAGGTTGTTGCTGGTGGAGGTGCGGGAGGAAGAGCAGCAACCGCCGCTCAAACAGCAGCTGGAGCCTGACGAGATCATCCACGTCGTGCACGCGCCGCTGGAAGGTCTCGTGGATTGGCTGGAGGCTCGCAAACTGCGCGAGAAAGATGCCATTGATGCCAGATTGTACTCGTACGCTCTCGGCCTTCACACATTGCCTAGCGGGCTTGGGAATAGCTGAAGCTTGTTGGTAGCTCAAATTCGGAATAGATAGTCGTTCTCTAGTGGTCGATCTACATGGTCTTTCAATGCCGTCTCAGGAGATGATGCAGCCGTTGGGTTTATCGTTCCCCTCTCCCCGCTTCTCTTGACCCTCCGCCTGCTCTTCCTCGTGCTTCTTGAGTCGAGCTTCGCGCCGCATAAAGTACCCAGACGTGCGGCTCATTTTGAAGTGGCGTTGGCGACGTCGAATGCGTTCCCGTTGCTCCTCGAGCTTTTCCTCCACCACGTTCATGCCGTAGTAGCGCGGCGGCATTCCGTTGCGTTTCGCAGCTTCTGGCCCGTAATGGTGTGCGAGCCACACTTCTTCGTTGATGCCGTACATGGGACGTGCCCTGAAATCCGGGGCTCCTCCTGTAGCCGCGTACGGGTGCTGTGTCATCCCCGATGTGTCGTAGGAGCGGAAGTTCTGTGCTGGCCGAGTGGCGTCGTATTCACGTCGTCTCTGAGGGTCTGAGAGGACGGAATGCGCCTCACTCACGTGCTTAAAGCGCTCCGCCTTGGTCTCGTCATTGCCAGTCACATCTGGATGCAGTGACTTGGCTGCAAGCGGCCACAGAACACTCGTTAGAACGGGTACGGGCACAGTTCACGATCCTTTGACAGGCGCACCGAGCTGGAAGTAGGCGGCCTTGATCTCCTTGGCTGACGCAGTTCTGGGGTTACGCGTGTACACGGTGAGTCACAGCACAGATACGCCGAGCGATGGCAATGGGAGGCTCTACCTGGCGATGTTGAGCACGCGATAGTAGTCTACTGACACCATAGTTCGGGTGTGGGGCTGACAGTAAAATGAGACGAGAAAAAGGAATTGAAACGTGGGCCGCGACTTGGATAATACACGTATGGGATCTTGTTTAGTCCTGGTCGAGACCGTTGAGTGTGTTCTATCTGGTCTATTCCCTAGCTACAGCATCAATCTATCGTCGTCCTCAGTCCATGCATCTGCCGCAGCAGACGCCCAAGGCAGAAATCGGAGTGCGACTACACCTATTTGTTCTTGGCAGCCTGCGCCTTCTCGTACTCGGCCATCAGCTTCTCCTGCATATCGCGCATGACGACGCCGTGGGTCTTGTACTCCATCGTGAACTCGCCCTTGCCCTGCGTGGACGAGCGCAGGTCCGTCGAGAAACCGAACATGTTCTGCAGCGGCACGTCGCACTTGACCACCGTGTGCATTTCGTCGGCATCGCTGCTGTTGATGAGACCGCGGCGGCGGTTCACCTCGGCAATAGCTGTGCCCTGGAACTCGTTGGGCACCTCCACCTCCACAGCCATGACGGGCTCGAGGATACACGGCTCGGCCTTCAAGAACGCCTGGCGGATAGCCAGCACCATGGCCGTGCGGAAAGCAAGCTCGCTGGAATCCACCGAGTGCGACTGACCGTCGTTCACCACCACGCGCATGCGCTGCACCGGGTGGCCAATGAGCCAACCCTTCTGAATAGCATCGTTCACACCCTTCGAGCAAGCCGTGATGTACTCAGGCGGAATGGCGTTACCAATGATGGCGTTCTCGAACACGACGCCCGAAGTGTTACCCTCGGCCTCAAGCTCTTCCACCTCCTCATCCGTAAGAGGCTCAACGTAGCCCACCACACGGGCGTACTGGCCCGACCCACCGCTCTGCTTCTTGTGCAGGTAGTTGAACTCGCTGCGCTGGCGGATCGTCTCACGGTAGTTCACCTGCGGGGCGCCAGTCTCCACGTCCACAGTGTATTCACGCTTCATACGCTCCACGTAGATCTGCAAGTGCAACTCACCCATGCCGCTGATGATAGTCTCCTTGCTGTCATCGTCCACGCGCACACGGAACGTAGGGTCCTCCTTCTGGAAACGGTTGAGCGCCTTAGAGAAGTTACCGATCTGCTGCTTGTTCTTGGGCGTCACGGCCAGCGACATCACCGGCTCCGGTACGTGCAGACTCGTCAATGTGAACTTGCCCTGGTTCGTATCGCTGAACGTGTCCATACTGGCACACTCGACACCGAACATGGCCACGACCTCACCAGCGCTGACTTCCTCCACCTCTTCCATCTCGTTCGAGTGCATCTTTACCAGACGCGGCACCTTAATGCGCTTCATGTCACTCATGTTGTAGATGAAGCCACCGCGCTTGAGGGTACCCGAGTACACACGCATGTACGTAAGCTGACCGAACTTGCCCTCCTCCAGCTTGAAGGCCAGAGCCAGCAGCGGCGCCTCCGGGGAGCACGGCACACTCACACGGGCCTCGCCGTTCGACTGGTCCAGAGCAAAGTTGTCCACCTCCGACGGGCCCGGCAGGTACGAAATGACACCGTCAAGCATGGGCTGCACCCCGCGGTTCTTGAAAGCCGACCCCATCATAACCGGCACGAACTTGTGCGAAAGCGTGGAGCGGCGGATAGCCTCCTTGAGCTGCTCCACACTGGGCTCCTCCTCCATGAGGAACAACTCGGCAATGTCGTCGTCGACATCGGCAAGCGCCTCGATCAGCTCCAGGCGCTTCTCCTCAGCCAGAACGCGGGTCTCAGCGGGGATGTCGTCCGACTCCTCGATAGTCTCACCGCTCTCGCCCTTATTGCGCAGCGCCTTCATGGTGAGCAGGTCCACCACGCCCTCGAGGTCGTTCTCAGCGCCAATCGGAACCTGCAATGCCCACGCGTTCAGCTTGAGCTGCGTACGCAGGTCGCCAATGACCTTCCACGGGTTGGCTCCCATACGGTCGAGCTTGTTGATGAAGGCAATACGGGGCACGCCGTAACGCTTCATCTGCTTGTCCACCGTGAGCGACTGACTCTGCACGCCAGAGACGCCGCAAAGCACGAGCACGCCGCCGTCCAGCACGCGCAGCGCACGCTCCACCTCAATGGTAAAGTCGACGTGGCCGGGCGTGTCAATGATGTTGATGTTGGAGTCCTTCCAGGAGCAGTAGGTGGCGGCGGACTGGATGGTGATGCCCTTCTCGCGCTCGAGCTCCATCGAGTCCATCTTGGCGCCGACACCGTCCTTGCCACGCACGTCGTGGATGGCGTTGATGCGTCCCGTGTAGAAGAGGATGCGCTCAGTCAGCGTCGTCTTGCCCGAGTCAATGTGCGCCGAAATACCGATGTTGCGCAGGTTGCTCATGTAGCCATCGGGCACCGGGAAGCCCGGGGCGAAGGGCGGCACTTCGGCGTCGGCCACGGCGGCGCTGAAATTGCGCGACGAAAGCAGCGACGACGTCGGACGCAGACGCAGTGTGGAGGGGGTGCTGCGGCGCAGACCGGCAGCGGCGCGAGACAGCTGCAGCCAACGCATAGAGGTTCGCGGACGTGAAGAGGTGCTTGAGCTGGAGACGGCGAGGTGCTCAATGGCCCCACGTTTTTGAGTGGCGGAAACTGAAGGTGATGCATCAAGTTTGACAGGGGTATCAGACATCATCAGATTTGCGCGGCCAATCGTTTGTAACCACTCGCGCCGCTTCAACTTGCCCTTGCACGAAGCGCGCCTCAGCACGTCTTGCTGGCCAAGCGGTAGCTTTACGACGCGTGAGAACGACGTATGCTCTCAGTTGCTGCAACAAGTGGCGGCGTGGACGTCTGGACCGACCTGGTGATCGCCTGCATCGTGGTGTTCGTGGTGCTGGCGCCCGCCTTCTGCTTCCGAGTGCCAAGCGGACGCCGAAGCTGCTGAGTCCCCGCGCTCCGACAGACCCTCCATGTACTACCACAGCGACAGGAGCGAGCGAGAGCAGAACGGCGTCCGTCGACCGAGTCAAGTGCAGCAGCGACCCAGAGACTCCTTGGTGGCCAGAACGATCAAAGACAACGGCATTGCCATTGGCGGCATGCAGAAGAAAGCGCTCTGAACGACGACGCCTCCGTGGCGCAGCATCACATCAGAAACACACAAACCTGCCGCGTGAACCAGTGTGCGACGAGTATTTATCCTGGGGGTCGAAACACTTCGGGAGATAACCTCAAGAGTTTCTCCTCACCTTGCTGCTCAGTAGATCATAGAAACATGGAACGCTTTTGACCTGTTAGCACGAGTTGTGTACTTCTTCCTCTCTGCTCTGCCCTAAACTTGTGTCCCTAATTCCATGGGCTTCTTCGTTTCCGAGGTAGTCGGGGTAGGAGTCGACTTACCGTCTTGGTCGCAGCAGAAGTAGGAGCCTCAGTCTTTGTCGCGATCGGAGCCGGGGTAGCGGTCTTCTGCGCCCTGCCGAAGACGCAGCCCCAGGCGCCAGTCGTGGGAGTGGTTAGAGTGCCCCCTTTGCCTCACACGTGCAAAAGTATACCTCCCTCCCCCCAACCTCACAAATTTGCAGCGAGTAAAACGTCAACGATCACCACATTGCATCATGGTTTCCTCAACCATAATATCCTGCCATGACCACTGAAGTCGCTTCGATTCGATAATTCTTGCTCAGTCTCATCATCGCGCCGTGAATTCCTGCCATGACCACAACAATGTAGAAGATTGGGGGTCTACGCCTGCACCACACGCTCGAATTCCGCGCGCTGGGCAGTGGCTTGCTGAGCGCAGAGCTCGTCGACGTTGTACGCTTCGAATTGTCGATCTTCGTGGTGGCGCGGAGCGTATGGAACGGGTCCATACTCCGGTGTGAACGTGGGAGCTTTGTCCTTCTGCTTGGTCCAGATTGCGTCCCAAAGTCGCTGGAACCGCTCGATCTCGTTGCGCGAGAGCTCTCCATCATTAGGATACGGCAGTTGAGCCGCCTGCTCGGTCCCCACGCGTCCGTGAACGTGTCGGACCCGAGGCACAACCTTCTCGAGCAGCCACTCGTTGTCCTGCGGCATGTCCAGAAGCCGCTCCGTCACCACGCACCAGTGGCTGAAGTCCAGCGTGAGTTTCAGGCTCGGGAACTCCTCGAGCAGTGCTAACGTGGGCCACGGCGAGTAGAACATGCGGCCACGATGCGTCTCGTGCGCCAGGATGTCGTCGCAGCCGAACTGCCTTTCAATATCGTGCACACGACGCAGGAACTCCATTTGCTCACTCGGTCGCCAGTGGTCGCACCCGGAGTGGGCGTTGATGCGAACAGGACGTTGCCTGAAGCTGCAGACCTGCTCCAGCTGCGTTCGAAAGCGGTTCACATGGTTCTCCACGCCCTCGTATTGCTGGTGCAGCTTCTGCAGCTCATAGTCCACCCACCCAGAGTAGACGCCCACAATGAGCTCCAGCTCGTTCTCGGTTAGCAGTGGCAGCACCAAATCCGTGCCGCCCAGTGCTTCCAGATCTCCGAGACTCGCCTCGATGCCGTCGAACCCTTGGCGCCGGATATGCGCGAGCAATTGCGACGCATACGTTGACCCCGCAGTACTGTTACTAGCGAGCTTCAAGGCACTGGGCGACCCCCACAACGACCGGAAGCAGCGAAGAACTTGAGGCATGGAGAGGGAGCTTTCGCGACGCTCGACTAGCGAAATGATACTTCCCACAGTACTACAGTACTCGGATAGTACTGACTGGTCGGTATGGATAGCATTCTTACACTGCCTCGCGATAGCTCAAAGGAAGCACTCACAACTGCCCTGCGGCACCATCTATCGGTCTGAAATCTCTGTTACTGCGGTTGACGATGCTCTCCGAAAAACGTCACGCTTCGAGCACGCCCAACACTTCTACCTACCTACTCATCTCGCGGTCACTACTTCTGCATGTCTAGGGATCGCTGGTAGGCAGCGATAGCCTTTTCGTGGTCGCCCTTCTCGAAGAGGATCTTGCCCAAAAGGGTCGAATTGGTTGCCGACGGCTCCAGGTCCAGCGACTTTGCGATGGAAGCAACAGCAGCGTCCAGATTTTCATCGGCATAGTAGGCACGACCAAGCAACGAGTGGAGAGCGGGGTCGTCCGGTCGGATCTCCACAGCGCGCGTGAATGCTTGCACAGCAGCACTCACACTGCCCTTCTCCATCATGACGTGTCCAAGGCTCACCAGCACGTCCACTTCCGGTAGTGTGTCGCCGCCCACTTCATCCTCGCTCTCCGCTTCCACTTCGTCATCAACTGCACCATTTGCAGCCTTGGCCGCCTCCACTACTGCCTCTTCGTCATCATCATCGTCGTCATCGTCGTCAATAAGGTACTCACGAGCGGCACTGTCAATGATAGCTTCAGCCTCAGTCTCAGCTTCAGCGTCTGCCTCGGCATCGTGAAAGTCGCCAATGTCTGTCTGTCGCCCCTCAATATCCGAGTCCGATCCTTCGATGTCATCGTACGTGGACTCTACAGCAGCGATTGTGTTTAATGCGTCCTGAAGCCGTGTCGTCCTTTGCAGTGCAGGATTAGCTGCCGTTGAATTGGATCGTGATGGCTGCTGTTGCTGTTGCTGTGGTTGGGCGTCATCAAAGTTGGGACTATCGATATCTATCTCTCGTGTCGGTCGGAAACTGCCTACACTCTGCGTTCTGTTCAGCAGTTGACCTGTAGAACGGTACATTGCAATGCCAGGGTTTGGAACGGGGCCCACATTGAGCGGAGCAGATGGAGTGGAGCCTGTGCGCATCTGCATCGGAAGAGAATTCTGCCGGTCGCGGGCCATGGGCATGCTAGTAGCACTGCCGCCGCTGGTATTGCTGCTGCGAGAAACGTTGGTGAGTCGATCGGGATCGCTCAGCATCTCGGCCTGAACGCGCAGCTGTGTTTCAGCTTGCTGCTTCTCCTCCATGAGTTGCGAGACCTGCTTTTGCAGGGTCGCGACCTGCTCATTAATGGCTGCCTCATTTCCAGGTCTGTAAGGCCCAGCGCCAGAATTCGACGCACGTGCCGGGGCCGAGACGTGACGCTCCAGCATGCCTGGCGGTGAGCGCTGCGCCTCGTCCGAGCGACGGGCATCACCGCTCATAGCCTGACTAATTCGCGTCTGCGGAGCCGCACGCTGTGCAGCCTGCATCGTGATCTGCTGTTGCCGTGCTTGGCGACTGGCGTTGCGCAGCATGTCATGGCAGACTACACAGACGCGGTGGCGGTCGCTGAGTCCGTAGTGCGGCAGCTTCATGCGCTCACGCGCCGAGTGGTCGCGACAGATGGACTGGCCGCAATTACGGCAATGGTGGCGCTTCTTGAACGTGCCGAACTTCTGTGCGCAAATGCTGCAGCTCGGTGCGTTCATCCAGCGAGGCGGCAGCGACACGGCGGGTCGCGCCGTGGTCGACGGCCTCTGCGCCATGGACTGGGGCCTCGAACTCTCGGTCGTCCTGCGTGGAGACCAGGGACTCGGTCCGGGCGGCATGACATTAGGCCCGCGCGTCCCGTTCATCTGCTGCGCGTAGAAGTCGTTGTCTGAGAAAGATCGCATCTTGAGCGACGCAGTGCTGCTGAGTCTGCGTTGTCGCTGTCCGTACTGCACGCCGCTCTCTAGGTGGGGCACGGGGAGGTCGCCCGCGATGGCTTGGAACCTCTCGGAGGGTCGCAATTGTCCCTCGTCGTCCTGCTCCTGTTGCTCCTGCAGCTTCTCCTGCTCCTCCAAGGCCAGCTGGTCGGGCAGCCCCTCCTTGGCGCACACGTGGTGGTACATCTCCTCCAGCAACTTAATGCTGCGACTGGGAAGCGCCGCCTTGCGCGCGAGCTGCACAGCATTCTCGCCCGACGGCGCCTTCTTGAGCACCGCGTCCGGGTACGATGCCAGCAGCGCCTGCAACCACTCGATACGCGCCTGCGCCTTGATGGCGATCTGCAGCGGCAACATCTCGGCCGTGTTGGGTGCGCGCGCGCCCTGCGGGAAGGCCTTGAGCAGCGCCAGCAGCACGCCCTCGCCGATGGACTGCGGCTCTGTGCACGCCCAGTGCAGAGGCAACATGCCGTACGCGTCCACTTGCTGCGCCGTGACCGGCTCGGCGTCCACGAGGCGCCGCAGCTCATCCCAGCGCGAGCTCTTGGCCAGCTTGACGGCGTCCAGGCGCTTGCTCGCCATGGCTGCGGCCGGCACGCGACTTGATACTGAGGGGAGGTTCGTTCACTTCCGTGCCGACGACGCCACGAAGCGCGCTAGTATTAGATACTGGGCTTCAGTATGCAGTGGCCGCTTCTTGAGAGCCGTGTCCCGCACAGAAATGTCCCGTTTTGCGCAGGAAGCTCCACGGTGACAAAAGGGGGTGCAGAGAATGTCATTAAGACGAGGGATACGAGAGAGTGATGTCGAACCCATGACTCCCGTTGAAGTATCGATTTATCCGCCACTCGCTCGCACAACATCCTGTCATACACTTACCCAATCACTCTCTGTAGGCCCCATGAAATCGACTGCTCAAGCACGTCAGGTGCGTCTGCTAAACCAGACCTGGCAGCCATTTTCCATCGGGAAACGTCTCTGCAAAGGTGACTGGCCACGCCCCCGCCCCCGCGCTGGGCACCGCCGGACCCCAAGCCCAATTCGTGGCCGTGCAGTCGCCAGTGGCGTCGCCCGTAAAACCCGCGCCGTCGGCCGCCATGGACGCCGTGGAGACGGAGGCCGACAGATCTGACCCTATGGAACTGCTACACGTCAAGCGTGAGGGCCAGCGCGAGAGCTTTACTCGCTACCGAGTGCAAGAGACGCTCATGCTCATGGGATGCCGACCGAAGGACGCGGTCACTGTCACGCAGGAGGTCTTCGCGGTGTTTTGCAAGCACTTGACGACGAGGCAGAGCAACGGCAGCTGCGACAGTTTGTTCAGTAGCAATAGCGATGAGGAGCAGCAGGAAGAGGAGAAGCAGCAGCTGCCCGTGGCTCTACCCTGGCACTTGCTGCATCAGTGCATCTACTCGTCCCTAGCCAGATTGGACTACGTGAAACCCCATCATTTGCTGGACTTTGAAGTGGCCAAAGAGATCACGCAGAGAAATCAGTCCTTTGCGGTGTTACTGGGAGGGACGTCAGGAACGGGGAAGTCGACGTTGGCGTCGTTATTGGCGGCCAGATTGAGACTCACGACTGTACTGCCCACTGACTCGGTGCGCCATGTACTGAGGTCGTTCACGTCGAAAGAGGAGAACCCGTGTGCGTTCGTGTCGACGTACCAAGCTGGAGACGCCTTGTCGCCTGACATGGTGGCGGCGATTCAAGGAGACCGAGAGGACATGTCGGCGGCGAGATTACACAAGAAGATGGTGCTGAGAGGGTACAAGATGCAGTCAGAGCTGGTGCTGGAGAAGCTCGATCGAGTGCTCACGATGTTTGAAGAGCGCAAGCAGTCGCTCGTGGTGGAAGGGGTGCACTTGAACACGGACGACCTGCTGACGCTCGTGAAGAAGCACCCGACGTGCGTCCCGTTCGTGATTTACATCAGCAACGAGAACAAGCACCGCGAGCGATTCGCTGTGCGCGCACGCCACATGACCATCGACCCCCAGGAGAACAAGTACATCAAGCACTTCGACAACATCCGCATCATCCAGCGCCATCTTTGCAAACACGCGGACCGGTATCTCATCCCGAAGATCGATAACACCAACGTCGACCGCAGTATCGCAACGATTCAGAGCACGTTGGTGCGTGTACTTCGAAAGCTGGACCGTGGCGAGAAGCTTGTGGAAGAAAAGATCAGCAAGTTTGTTATGCTCTCGCGTGAGCATGAGAATTCAATCAAGAAGGCCTGGTCAAGCAAAGGTGTTCGCAAGGCCATGCGTCCTCTTATCAAGCAGAAGGTATCCAAGCGGCTGCTGCTTCGTCGACTGCTTGCCGAACAGACTACGGATACGTTTGGGGATCCTGACCCCCATCAGGGTGAGGATTCATCGAGCAGTGAAGAAGAAGACGAGGAAGATGCGGGCCGAGAAGCAGACGATGAACGAAATGCCGATGAAGAAGAAGACGACGATGAGCAAACCACCGTTGTGGGTAGTCTGCTCAGTGGTACGAACACACGAGACCACGCATCCACTGCAGGTCAGGTGTCCCCAATGCAGCCGCAGGGGCTAGCGACGCCAACTCGTTTAGCCGCACAGAAACGAATGTTTTTGGACGAGATTGAGGAGCACTCGGCTGGCACAAGTGACAACGCAAAGCTGATGCGCTCACTTTCTCAGGCCATCCGTCAAGCGGCGGTCTGGCGGGCTAGCCAGCCGTTGACAAATTACACAGATTGGGATTCCCACCTCCCACCTCCCAGCCCAGAAGTCACCTTTTCGGACGTCATGGAGAACATGCCGGGCTTTGCCGCAGCGGTGGAGAAAGGAAAGCGGCCCACGTGGGGGTTCGAGGAGCGGAGAAAGTCGTGGATGGCTGGAGACCAGCCCGCTGACGCGCCCAAGAGCCTTGCTGCCCAGATGGGTACCAGTCGAACCCCACCACCGAATGCCTCAAGACAGTTCAAAGCATTTATAGAGAGCCAACGTGTTGAAGGAGAGGCTCAGCTACAAATGAAGCGAGCGCAACAGCAACTCCAGCAGCAGCAAGCGCTTCCCGTGAACCACCAGCTACCGCCTATTGGAAGGCGGACGAAGGTAATCGCCCGACGGGTGCAGTCTCTGGCCCCGGAACAACTTCAGGATAGCGCCAGCAGCTTGGACTTTGACTTCGACAGCGTGTCAATGGCGGACGCCAACGAAGATGTAGACCATGTGTCGCAGACGTCATCTCCGCGCGATGGATGTACGTATTTGGGCTTGCTGCGTGTTGTGGCGTTGGTTCCCTTCATTTGCTAACTTGTGTTGCTCGTCTCCTAAAGGTGTTTCGCCATTGGACCACAGTTATGCTGATACCGACAGCCACTTCGAGGTCAGCTCGCAGAGCTCCGTGGAGTGAATGATGATTTATTGATACAGCCTAATGCGAAAACGAGCTTGAACAAAATGGCGTGTCAAAGTTTTATCATCTATCTACATGCGTGGCGGTACGATCAAAGTTCTTTGCGGTGCGGCGGCGTGGGGCTCACCAAAGCGCGGTAGCGAATGTACGAAAACGAGTACGCTCCAATAAAGGAAAGCGCGACGCCCGCGATGTTGGCGGCTTGGGTCGGCGCATCAGGGAAGAGGAGGTAACCACCAACGGTGGCGAAGAGGTCCTTGATGTTGCCCGTCACCGACGTCGTGAGTGCTGAAGTGCGGAGGGTGCAGAGCTGCACAGAGAACTGGTAGAGCACGCACATGCTGCACATGATCACCATCCCCGCGATGAAGCGCGGGTCGCCCAAGTACGGAAACGCCAGCACCTCGTCGCGTTCAAGCATGAATCCAAGCACTGAGCAGCAAACTGCACCAGCCGTGCTGTTGAGGATCACAAGCTGGCGCGGACTCAGCGCGCTTTCTTTGGAGAATGCAAGTGACATCGCAGTGCAGAGATTCTGCAGCAAAACGAGCGTGTAGCCCCCGCGCACGTCGGACATGATGTCCGTACTACCTGCAATGAGACTGCCCGCGGAGCTAACTACAAAGCGTAAAGAAGTTCAATGCCAGAGACGTTAGAGCCATCATGAAACCAGCATGCATCCGGCGACATAACAGCCCGTTCAACCCCAAATTCGCACCGAGAATCGTCACCTTGATCGATCCCGAAATGGTCTATCGAATAGACAGCACCATAATCATAATGTTAAGCCACATACCATACACACCAGAAGGGCTTTGGCGCACCTTGTGCAGCACGAGCCACTCGATCAGCATGACAGTGATAGTCGTCAACCGCCGCAGAACCAAGTACCTGCAGCAATAAAACCCCGGCATGAGCTATCTCCCCCAAACTGACAGCGACAGTGGCCCGACGCTTACATGGGCAAGTTCACCACCCGCAGACTCGCGAACCCCAGCAGCATGTTGCTCAAATGCAGCGCCATGAGGGGAAGCAGCACGCGCAGCACGTAGGAGGGGCCTCTGTGCTTGATCTTCACAGGCTCGTCGGCACGCAGCTGCTGCTTGGGCTCCGCCACGAGCGCCAAGACGCGCTGCGCCGTCGACAGCAGCGCGAGGCTCGCCAGCGTGAAAAGGCTCTGGATCGCACCCAGAGTGTACACAGAGCGCCACTGGAACGTGGTCACGAGCGTCTTGGTGAGCAGGTTCATGACCAGCGAACACAGCAAGTAGGAGGCGCAGGGCCACAGCGCCACCACCAGCGCTCGCGGCGACGACGTCCCCTTCATCGTCTCGAGCGCTTATCTATGTTTGTCGACTCGTGGGACACTTTGAAATGAGGGCCTCGGATACTTTGTGGGAGCTAATGCACCAGCAAGAGCTGCAACTTGTAATGCAAATCTTTGCGTGGAGCAAGGCAATCAAGTCATTCGCGCCAGCATCACTATTGTCTCGGCCGCCTTGGGTGTTTCTCATGGGCTGCAAGGCCGGAAGCGATGGTCGCAGACGCAACGGGTGACGGCTCAAGTCGACTCAGTGACTGAATGGCAGGCGAGCTGCTCGAGCAGCACAGCACAGCACTGCCTCAGAGGCCGAGGCCTGGAATACGCGCGTCAATCCACGGCAACTGACACGTCAGTGGACAAGGGCACGAAGCTGAAGCACACTAAACAGCGGCGATGTTGACTCCTCCAGTGACACGAGTTGCCCTCGCCGGCGGTCTCGTCGCTCCATGGACGCGGCACATGGCGATTCCATGCTGCGGCTGGATGGAGTCACCGTTCTGCGATGGCGGTGACAGCGCTTGCGAACGCCCGCTGCTGTCTCGCAAGCGTTCTCCCAGACAAGAAGGCCGCACCATACGCGGGGTGATACGTCCTGCGACGGCGGAGAGCAAATGGCCAGCGCCAAGCGGAGACCAACCCAAGTTGAAGTGGCAGTCCTGGCCCGCAATCAAGTTGGAGATTAAAAGTCAGGATCGCAGGTCAACAACAACAAGGGTTGTATCGCCCTACACATTTAGAACCATGCCAGACGACAGGATTGTCGAGCAGGAGCGCTCTTGAGACAAACTCGTCAGTCAGTGTCTCCGCTTGGCTGTTTAACACCTGCGCTGCTATTGTTGCTGTGGCATTGGCTGGGTTTAAGCCTACAGGCAGTGAAGCTGGTGCTGCTGGTGCTGGTGCTGCTGCCTGCGTTCACTGCTGCAACTGCCGTTTGCGGACGTCCGGTTCGGCGGCCGCCCCGACCACGACGTGGCCTTCAACACATTCATTTCCCGATCATGCGCGCTCCCACTGTCGCTGTTGACTTTGCCTCGGTCGAGTGACAAACGCTTGTTTCCGTCCTGTACGCAAATCCTGCCGAGAATTGCCTGCGACTGGAAACTCGGCTGCCTGCGACTCGAGCTTCTCCGCTGCGGGGATAATAAACATGGGTGCTCTCTGCAGCTGGCATGGCATGGCTTTGCCTTTGCGGCGCGTCATCGACTGGGATCAAGTCGGGATCGGGATCGGAAACGGCCCGGCCACGCACGACGCCCATTGGCCGAAAAGCGCAGAAGTTGCACACTATACAAACTCCGAGACAAAGGGCTGATCGAGCGCGGCTCTTGGTCTCACTATGGGCCGCGGCGCACCCTCGTCGACTGCCGCCAGTGCGGAATTTGCGACAGCGAACGCAGAACCCAACGGCCGACGGAAGACGACCCCCCTCTTCAGCTCAGCATCCATCATGGCCATCAACTACACGGTACGCCTGGATACGCCCCCTCCCTCCCCGCTACTGCAGCCCGTGACTGACTGACATGTTGCTGCCCTGCTACAGACGTGGAAGATCGAGGAGGAGGTCAAAGTCCGCATGACCGAGTCCGGCGTCGGTGCGCGCCCCGCCATCTCGGCCCCGCAGGCCTTCCAGAACACGCTGGCTAAGTACGGCTCGGCCAACGCGCTGCACTTCAAGAAGGACGGCGAGTGGTACGTGCTCGAAGAGCTCCATATCTGTAGGAGGTCGCACCTGTTTTAACACCGCTATCGGTGTATCTTGCAGGACGTCATACTCATTCCAGACGTACTACGACAAGTGCTGCCAGTTCGCCAAGTCGCTGCTGCACGTGGGCCTCGAACGCTACCAGGGCGTAAGCATCATCGGCTTCAACTCGCCCGAGTGGGCCATCGCCGACGTCGGCGCGATCTTTGCCGGCGGCGTGGCTGCTGGTATCTACACGACCAACACCCCCCAGGCCTGCGAGTACATTGCCAAACACTCGGACTCTGGTGTCGTCGTGTGCGATGGCGTGAAGCAGCTGGAGAAGTTTCTCGCCATTGAGAAGAACCTGCCCAAGCTCAAGGCGCTTGTGGTGTGGAACGACGTCGTCCCCGAGGGCATCCAGAGCAACGTGCCCGTGTACTCGTTCGAGGACTTCATGGAGCTTAGCAAGGAGGTGAAGGACGAGACACTCAAGGAAGTGATGGACTCCCAGAAGCCTGGCAACTGCTGCACGCTCGTGTACACGTCCGGCACGACGGGCAGCCCGAAGGCCGTCATGATCTCGCACGACAACGTGGTGTGGACCATCATGAGCGTTATCGGCATGATCAAGCGCAACTTCAACCACCAGATGCACAACGGCGACCGCCTCGTCAGCTTCCTGCCCATGTCCCACATTGCCGCGCAGCTGATCGACATCTGGTTGCCCATTTGCGGCGGCCTGCAGATCTACTTCGCGCAGCCGGACGCCCTCAAGGGCTCCCTGGGTGTGACGCTCAAGGAGGCGCGCCCCACGTTCTTCTTCGGTGTTCCGCGTGTGTGGGAGAAGATTGCGGAGAAGATGTGGTCGATCTCGGCCCAGACGACGGGCATCAAGAAGCGCATTGCGACGTGGGCCAAGGACAAGGCTGCGCAGAAGACGTCCCTTGCTCAGTACGGCAACTCGGGAGGTGCCCCGTGCGGTTTCGGAGTCGCCAATGCGGTTGTGCTCATGCGTGTGAAGGAGGCGCTGGGTCTGGACCAGTGCATTGCCAACTTCAGTGGCGCCGCGCCCATCAGTCGCGAGGTTGTCGAGTACTTCGGTTCGCTGGATCTGCCCGTGTACGAATTCTTCGGCCAGAGCGAGTGCTGCGGCCCCCAGACTTGCAGTATGCAGGGCAACTGGAAGATCAGCACGTGCGGCCGTACCATCGACGGCTCGGAGACCAAGGTGCTGCCGGGCACGGACGAGCTTGTCTTCGGTGGCCGTAACATCATGATGGGCTACCTCAAGGGCGAGGAGCAGACCAAGGACACGATCGACGAGGAGGGCTGGCTGCACTCGGGCGACTGCGGCAAGATCGACGAGGACGGTTTCATGACCATCACTGGCCGCATCAAGGAGCTTCTGATCACTGCTGGTGGCGAGAACGTTCCCCCTATTATCATTGAGGACACGCTCAAGGAGGAGCTGCCTCTGCTGTCGAATGTCATGGTGATTGGCGACCGTCGCAAGTTCCTGAGTGCGCTGTTCACGCTGCGAGTGACGGTGGACAAGGAGGGCCACCCCACGGACAGTCTGGACGAGAAGGCGCTTAGCATTATGAAGGAGATCGACAGCTCGGCCACGACCGTCGCAGAGGCCCGCGCTGACGAGAAGGTGAAGGCCTACCTGGATGCTGGTCTGAAGCGCGCCAACGGTCGCGCTACGTCGCGCGCGCAGAACGTGGGCAAGTACGCTGTGCTGGACCACGACTTCTCTATCAACGGCAACGAGCTGACGCCTACGCTGAAGCTGAAGCGCAAGGTCGTGTACGAGAAGTACGAGTCGGTGATCGAGGGCATCTACGCGTAAGTGTTACCTTCGACCCATGCCGTAGAGCGTATGGCCACTTCCGATGCGATACATCGGCGCCGAGCAAAAACGAATGCGCGCCCGTGCGAGCGCGCAAATAAGCGTCTGGGCTGACCGGCCGACGGACACGACTGTTTCGCGTCTTACCTGCGTGTGAATTGCATTTTTCTAGGTAGCTCGCTTGTGCTCACGAATAAGTAAAGGGAGTATAAGTTGCAAAACTTTTGTGGCTTGTTACATCGGCGCTCTCATCGCCAGCATGCTCGCAGCGGTTGCCTCGTTTATCAACGCCTACGCTCGCTTGCTTTTCTGACGCAGCTTGAGCTGCTGCTCCTGGAGCTGGTTGTTCTTCTGGATGGCCTCGTAGATGGCGACCAGCATGATCACCACCGCCATCATGAGCACGTGCGACACGTTGAACTTGAACGACGACGCCTTGCCTGCAGCACACGTAACCAGTCAGAACATCACCCTAAAGCATCAGCCGCCCGGAACGTACCGAGCACTTGCTCCAGAACGTAGCGCAGCTTGTCAGCGTCTGCAAGAGTGTCAGAAGCACAGGGAACCGTTGGCATAGGACAATTATGGAGTCGAAGAGCAAGGCTCTGCTGTTGTGTACGTACAGGGCTTGAGTGTCTGCACAACGGGGATCGTCATGTAGCTCTTGAGGTCTGAGAGCAGGAGACACGCTTATTAATGATTTACGCCCTCAATTACAGCGCACACAGGGAATGCGCACTCAGGGTGAGGAAGCGGAAGGCGTTCTGGAAGTTGAAGAGCGCCAGGCCCGACACCAGCAGCAGCACGGGCGGCAGGAACAACAGCTGCAGCGCGCTCAGGTTAAGGATCATCTCGGCGTCTTCCTGGGCTTCAGTCGGTAGGTTTGAAAGTGAGGGCGATTAGTTTTGTCCAATCAGAGCGCACCCATGTTGTTGCTGAGCCACTTCAACTTGTGTCATACAAGTTGTACGCCATGCCGCTCGGAGTTCTCGTGCGAGGCTGTTGTTGGTGGGCATTTCACCCGCGGCACGCAGGCCAAATTCCGAATTGCCCATTTTTTGGAGAAAGGCCTTGACGGTGTCAGTGACCCTTTTCGTGATGCAGTCTCCTAGCCGCGCTATACTGGCGCGGTTGGCTAAATTGCTGGCCGTGCGCTCCATTCTCGACGGCGCTGGCACGGATCTGAAGCAGTGGTACGACCTCCTGAGCGCCAAACTCCAGCGCATCGATCGAGGCTTGCAATTCCTTGTCAAAGACGCGGATAGGCACCCACGTGATGAAGTACGACGCCGACGCAACTCCCGAGCTATTGAACTACTTCAGGAGCAATTCGAGGAGACGAAGACGGCAGTGGCGCGTTTAAACGAAGGCTGCCGCAAGTATCAAAACCAGGTGAGGATTTACAACCTGCTGGTGGTGCGACTCCGAAGGCTAATGCATCTAAGCTTACCAACCGAGAACTGAGGACGCCGTCAACAAAACCCGTATGCAGATTTCCTAGAGCACTATGCAGTGAGATATGGAGCGATTGCCAACAGTAGAGTAGTAGTAGCTCTGCCATAACGAACATGAACGACTTTACTAGCAGATTTGGAGGCGATGGTGGTGGAGTTGCGATGAAAAAGCTTGATGCTCGATTGGAGCTAGCACTTTTACCGGTATAATTTGATTCTACGAGAAAGGCTTCACTTTAAGAGCACCAGTGTGGCAAACGACATGCCTTACCTCTTTCTCCACGCTCTCGAAACCATGTCATCTGCGCGTGGACTGCTGACAGACGGTGTGATGAAAGTCTCCATTGACACTGTTAGACTCAAGTTGAATTCTCTGCACGGACGGGCGGTAGCCGCTGTGCACGATGCCGTTGCAAAGGCCTGTCTGGAACTCCGCTTTGTCGTGCTTATGAGCGGACTTTACTCCATCGAGTTCGTATCGGCTTTCATCGCGGATAACTTAGAGGCGTGTGCGAAGGGAAGTGACAGCAAGCGGCGTCATCAATACCTCGCTGCCGCAGGAGCTTTCTGGGCGCTGACAGCGCAGATCCTGGAGTCGAGAACGGCAATGCCCGATGCGGAACCACAAAATTGACTGGTAAGTTGGACGTCAAGTAAGCTTAAGACCAGAGAAGCCATGGCAGTACAATCTGGCAGTCGTAGGACGTAGCGATTTCCTGTGCACGGAATATGCTCTTAAACCATAATCCAGCTCTTAAACCAAAATCCAACAGAACAGAAAGCTCAAGTGAGCGTTGCCATTTGAAATTTGAACTGACCAATGAAAGTGTTGGCGCCAAGCTGAACTTCAACATCAGGAGTTGCATCCATTGGCACTGCGGGCTGCAACGCGGCAACGTGTCGCCCCATACACCATCGTCTCACCTCCTTTAACTGCAGCAACAGTTCGAGCGACCTCCTCGAGGCAAGTACATGTAAGCTACTGAACAAGCTGCCGATTCAGGTCCGTTATCCGTTGCAACTTCAGTGTCTACCACACGATGTTAGGGTACTGCACACCAAGCGCTTGCATGGTCCGCCCACACAAAAATAGTAACGAGCCAAAGCATTAGCGGAGATCGCCTCTCTCCCCCGCCCATGCAGACCCCGGAGCGTGACGGCGGCGGCGGGATGCTCTCGGGATCGCCCACGCCCACACGCGAGCACTCGACGCTGCTGCGCGAGCAAGAGGCGGAGCGCGAGCGACTACGCATGGACAATTTCAACCAGGCGCTGCGCATCAATTTCCTGGAGGAGCGACTGCTGCGCGTGAAGCAAGGCACGGACTTCACCAGCGAGGACCTGGAGAACGAGCTGGCACAGCTGCGCATCGCGCTAGAGGAGCGCGAGCACGAGCTACAGCAGCGCAACTTCAGCATGATCCGCGCCACAGAGGCCATCGACATGCTCAACGCGCAGCTGCACGAGGCCCGCGTGGCGGCTGCTAACGCTCGCGAAGACGCACAGAGAGATGCTGAAGCGCAGCTGCAGCAGATGATCCAAGCGCGCGGGGACGTGGACGCCGAGAGATGGCGACACGAGCTCGAGATGGCGGAGAACAGGGAGCGGCAAAGTCTGCTGAAGGCACAGGAGCTGGAGCAACAGCTGCAGAGACAAGGAGACGCTGTGGCTACACTCAGCAACCAGGTGCAGGAGCTGCAGGACGCGAGGACGAGAGACCAGAGAGAGACGGAGCTCAGGACGCAGAGAGAGCAGCAGAACATGCAGCAGGTGGAAATGGCCAACGTCAAGCTCTCAGCTGAGGCGGAGCACTGGAAGGTGCTTGCCAAGCAGCGTGAAGAGCAACTTGCAACACTCCAGGTGCAGGTGGAGGCCATGAGACAGGAGAAACAGACACAGGACGCGCGCTACCAGGCCAAGCTGAAGCGCATGGAGGAGCAGGTGCAGCACCAGATGAAGCAACTACAGCGCGAGAGCGACAACTATCGCACTGAGCACACGAGGCTGCTGACGGACCGCGAAAAGACGCACTTTGACAAGGAGCGGCTCGCGATGGAGAACGAGAGCATTAAGCAGGAGCGGGTGAGACTGCAGGCAGAGATTGAGCGTATGACCAACGAGAGGCAGCAACTTGCAGGCGAGACGGAGCGGCTGCGTCTGCAGAATGCGAAACTGACAGCAGCCTGTGAAGAGCAGAACAAATCGCTGGAGAGCTTCAAGGCTGAGCGGGAGGCTACTATGGACACGATTCACCAACTCGAGTCCGAGCTGCATCAACGACGCAAGCTGGAGCATGAGCAGGAACTGAAGCTCAAGACATTGGAGAGTCGATTGGAACATGCTGAAGCGGAGACCCACCGGATGAAGGAGCAGTGCGACTTGGCCGAGTCTCGTTGCCAGCAAACGTCAAACGAACGGCTGCTGGCTTTGGAAAAGGATCGCCAGGCAATGGAAGAAGACAACCGAAGACTTCGTACCGAGTTATCGGCCTTCCAGTTGGACCTGGAGGCGATGGAGCGTAAGGTTCTGGATAGCGAGGAGAGGTTCTCCAAGGAGGCTGCAAATTCACAGGAGCAGCATCAGCATCTTTCGGCTTATGAAGAGGAGCTGGAACAGCAGTCTGCCCAAGTGCAGAATTATCAGAAGCAACTTGCGGACTGTGAAGATGAATTAGCTCACCGTGGGGCCCGTTTGCAGGAGATGGAACAGCAACATGCTCAAGTGCAGGAGTACCAGGAGCAGCTGGCTGCGTGTGAAGATGAGTTGACTCGACGTGCAACTCGTTTGCAGGAGCTGGAGTGTCAATTAGCTGAAGCGGTGTCGGCCAGCTCGTCGACAAGCATTGCAGCTCGACAACAGCAGACAGAATGGCACAATCAGTTTGCAATGGAGAAGACTGGATTGTTGCGGCAACTGGAGGAGGAACGACGACGAGCAGATGACGTAGAGCGAGCGGCGTCCGCATTAAGAAATGATAGCTCGTCAGCACAGAGAGAGCTCGAGGCTGTGGAAATGGAACTTCGCTCGTTGCTAATGAGCCGCAGCCGGGCTATCGGTGACGGTCGACACCAGTCCGTGGTAAGCCTGGCAAGAGAGGCCATCTCCGCTTTAAAGAACGAGTTCAAGGCAGAGGCTGCAGCGTTGCAGACGGGCTGGAAGCAGCAATCATCGTTGATGGGCTCTAAGCTTGATCGCTTGTCGACTCAATTGCGGTCAAGTCAAAGCAAGCTGGAAGTCCTGGAGCGCTCTTCTTTCCACGCGAAGGATTCCAAACAGTCATCGGAGAAGACGTGGTCTATCCGGTATGAGGAACTGCGCTTGGAAAAAGAGGACGAACATCGATCACTCGAAGAGGAGATTCATTATTTTCAAACCAAGGCTGCAGAAGCAGAGGAGGCACTTTCCCTGGCGACTAGCAATATGCAGGCACTAAAGAGGGACCAAAAGGGCTCGCGTGAAGAATCGGAGCGTGACTATCACGGCCTGAAGGAAAGCAACCGTTTGCTCTTCGAAGAAGTTCAGGAGCGCCGACGTTCTGCCGAGCATGTTCGCAAGCAGTATATGCACGCGATTCGAGAGAACAAGGAGCTGCTGAAGGCCATTGACATGTACAAGGATGCGATTGCTGACCGCGACGAGAAGTACAAAGCTGCGGTCATGAAGCACGCTCAGCAGCTGAAACGACGTGTTGAGTTCGGTGAGGTGAAGCAAACGTTGCTAGAGCAGCTCGAGCAGACCCAGTACATGATTTCGGAGACATACAAGCGGTGGGAGGACAGTCCCATCGTTCGTGGCCCTACAGTCAACGCTGGTGGCAGGGACGAGAGCTACGAGGCTGCTATCCTGCAACTGGACGAGTACATTGGTCGGATGCACTTGGTCTCGGAGCGTTGGGGTGAGTTTATGACGCAGTCTCAAGAATTGCACCACAGGTACGGTGATGCCTGGAATTCAGCCTCTCGTGGTTTCGATCGCACGAAGGACCAGCCGCGCTGGGTGAGCGACGTCGAGCGGAAGTGCTCCCGTCTTCTTACCGAAGCACTGCGCGTCTCAGAAGCGATGCGCAACGTGGTAAACAACATCGCAGGTGTTCTGCAAAAGGAGCGAGACGAAAAGAAGCGCATTGAAAAGGAGCGCGCCATTGCTATGGACAACAACGCATCGGTGAAACGGAGAGAGGACACGTCCTCAAAGTGGGCGCCACTTGGTGCTGCCGTCTTTGACGAGCACCAAAACCAGTCGAGCTCACGAAGTGCCAACCAACCGCAGTCTCGTGCTCAGAGCGGCTTGGATGCACCGCGTCGCAGCTCCAAGACCTTGAATCCAGCTCATCGCAGTGTAAATGCGCTGTATCGCAGCTCCCTCTCCTCTTTAGGCCGCGTGGGTATGAAGATGCAAGATTTGGAGAAGGAGATCCGGAGTGCTCATGACTAGAGCCTGAATCGCCTGCATAGAGTAGCTGCGCCAGATCCAGCGCCACGGTCAGTAGTACTATACTACTGCCAGTATTTTATAGTGATGCTCGCGAGTGGTGTTTAACCAAGACGAAACGTACTCAGTAACCATCCACAGTAATCAACAACCATACGTTGCATTCCGAGGAGCGCTTTGCTTGCCTAGAAGTGGAGGCTGCCCATACTGGCGTAAACGGTGCTGTACTTTACCATCTTCTCCAAGAATGCACACGTCATGCACAACAACTGGAGGCAAAATGAGCTTCTCCGTCCGTCGTGTCTGACGGCACACCACGTTTACCACTCTCTAGAAGACAATACTACAGTAGTATTACGCATCGTCCACGCTGTGCTTCATCTCTCGCAGCTTCTCGCAGCTGAGGAACGAGATGATGGTGGACGGCAGAGCCTTCACAGCGTTCACGAACAGGCCGCGGTACAGCGACCGCAGCCCCCTTACGCCACCTCCTTCCTCCAGTACAGACGATCGTACGCAGTGCCACGCGCTATCGTACGTCGGAAACGCGAGCTCCGGATGCCACGTCGCGCCTTGGAGCTGCACACGCCGTCGAATGACGTCGAACGGATAAGAGATGCACTGCGACGCGAGTGAGGCCGTGGTGGCGCACAAGATTTGACCGGGCACGCTCGGGTGGCCTAGCTGGTTGCTTGTGTCCTCCGTGTCGTACAGCACAAACACTGGCCGTAGCGACTCGTAGAGAGCAAAATTGCAGCCGATGTACGTGAAGACACCGAGACTCGCAGGCACAAACCCCCGGTAGAATCCCCGCAACCCCTCCTTGTCGCGGATAGAGCGTGCGCAGTCCAGGATGCCACCCGAAGGGCGATTGGAGTTGTAGTACTGCTGGATAGTAAGCCGGCCACGTATGACATCCAACGGGTAGAACAAACTGTTGAGCGTGAGACCGGCGAGACCACCTACAGCGAGGTTGGCCATACTCGCAGACACTCGAGGACCGCCTACGCCGGTGGAGCTGAATGGGGACGAAGACTCGGGCAGTAGACGCGCGAGCTGCTCTTGGTAGACATGACACAGAACAAACTTGGTCGGCACTGACGGCACTACCCAAATGCAGTGCGCGAGATTTCCACTGAACAAGCTGCGCGTCCCGCTGAGCTTCACCATGTTCAAAAATCCCCTTGTCAGCGACGCGTACGGTGCCGAACTGGACAAGAGCTTCGCAGTTGCTATCGCTGCAGCCGACGTCGGCTTCGGAGTGGAGAGCTGCATGAGCATCTTCAGCCTCTCCAGAGGAGCACAAACAGTGCGTGCCAGCGCGCCAGCTGAAATGGCTGCAGCGAAAGACGTGATCTGCGCCATCAGCTGCTGTCTCCTGAGCGTCGCGTTGATCTTGTTGTACGCCTTGCTGCTTTGACTGTCTTCCATCTCCGGCTGCAGGTATTCCCAGTCACCACCCGTGGGGTTCTGCCGCAAAGCAGATAACCAACCAGACTTGAGGTTGGCATCAAACGTGAGCTTCTTTTGGTCATTTTCCACGCCAGTACGATCACCGCCGTGTGCTTGCAGTTCAGCTGCACGCCAGATCGTCCGCAACGAGTCAATGTCGGACTTCAGGGCAGCCAAAAAAGCACGGAACTCCTGCTTGGCTGCGGTGACGTCTGCAGATACAGGGTGGTCATCGTCTTCATTGCCATCAGAACGAGCGTCCTCCACTTCGAAAGCTGCAATTCCACGCACCAGATCATCGTGCGTAACATACTGATCACCTAGCTGGTGCACCGGCAAGTCGAACAACCGCTCATAGAATGCTAAGCGGTCACGCGTCACCCGATTCGGTGTCTCCACCTTAGCCAAAGCGGCCCTCGCGGACTCACTCGTGGACACATACTCGCGAATAGCACGCGGGAGATCGTTTAGCTTGATAGCAGCCTGGTCAGCGTTGTCCTGATCGAACAGTGGTGGCATTGAGGTAGGCACGCGCTTGTTACCACCATCATAATGATCCGTCACCGACTTCAACACACGAAAAGCCGCTTCTGGAAGAAGCTGGTCGATATTGGAGGCACCGAGAGCGATGTGGAAGTGCGCAAACTGCGAGAAATTGACAAGACCGGACGAGTCGTTCAGCAGAAGCGACAACGCGAGCTGTATTGCACGATCGTAGGCCTGCGGTGGTGGCAGCGGTACGGGATGTACTGCAGGCCTTCCTAGCCCCTCCTCATCGCCTTCATCTTCATCTTCATTAGCACTATGTCTCACCAACATCATTTGCTGCGGATCCGTGAGCATGCGGCGTAAGTCGCGCTCTGTAGCAAAGCTCTCGTTGGAACCGGAAACGGCCGTGGTGCCCACTTTCTTGAATAGTTTGTGCAGTGCAGTGGAGCCGCTGCGAGTGATAGTGAGAAAGCTTGCGCGATCCATACACCAAATCTTGGCATCCTCGAGTGCCTTCACCGATGCACCACGGCGGCTATTGTACAGCAGTGCAGCTTCGCCAAAACTTGCCCCTCGGCCAATGACGCGATCTACAAAAGGCTTGGTCGCCTTCGGCTTTCGCCGTGACACCTCACAGCGACCACTCTCAACCAGGTAGAAGTAATCACCCGGGTCACCTTGCCGAAGAATAGTTGTTCCTGCACGAACACTAAGAGGAAAGCATTTGCGAACTGCTAGTGCCTTTGCACGATCGTCCAGCTCAGCAAAAAGTGGGTGGTCCTCCAGTGCTTCAAGCAAAAATCGTCGCTCTTCCAAAGACTGCTGGCTTCCCGGATGGCACGCTAAAACCTCGCGGAACGTACGCTTGTCCAGCTGCCACAACACTGCAGCCTCTTCGTCGTCGTCTGCGTGGCAGGTGCTAGCTTGAATCGTAGCCCGCCGCGGAGTGTCATAAATGAGTGCTGATTCTCCAAAAGCGTTACCAGGACCGTTTGTAGCAACGTGAACGCGCTCATTCTTGCCCACGAGACTCGACGACGACTTGAACTCAGGTAGTGCAATGGTTTTTCGTTTCCGCAACTGCACGCGCCGCTGAAGCTCTGGGTTGGCAGAGTTCTCTGCGTCCGCTGCATGTAGTGCTGCCTGCGTCTTGAGCAGGTGGTCATAATCGACGAAGACGTCGCAATCTCCGCGCTCGATAATGTAGAAGCAATCTCCCGGAGCTCCCTGATAGAAAACAACTTCTCCTTTCGCTAATACGCGGCGTCGAAACCGGGAAGCTATTGCCAATAGCTCCGGCTCACTGAGCGTGTGGAAGAGCTGGTGGCGACGCAAGCAGTGCACAATAGCAGCCGTTTCCATCCCAGTTCGTGGCCCGCGCTCCTTGGCCTCCTGCGCACGCGTCGCAAAGCGCTCCGTCTCCTTCTCCAGCTCCTGCCGCAGCGAAATCTCCGGCAAGAAAGTCGCACCCTGCTGCAACTTGAGGAAGTCACCTCCATCTCGATCGCTAAAGTGCTTGGGCAGATACGAGTTCGCCGACGGGTACGGCAGTAAGAATCCTAAATGCTGGTACATCCCCGCTACCAGCTGGGAGCAGAACATCTTGGTGGTCTTCACCTCTCCTTCCACAACTGCGTTCTCGAACACGGAGCGTTCCCTGCCTCTCAACTCGGCGCCCAATGCCTGGTATCGTTCATGAACCGCTTCTCGTTCCTGGAGCAGCGCCTTCCTCTCAAACACAGACATTTTGTCCCTATGAGCGAGCTCCGTGTCCAGTCTCGCCAGCTCCTTCTTGGTGGCCACCAGCGCCGCGAAAATCCGTTCACGAGCGATTCTCGTGGGCACGGAAACCCCTGCATTGAAGAACCTGGCCGGGTTGTCCTCGTAGGGGGCGTCTAAGCTGCTGAGCGCAAATTGCACGGCCTTGTTCTGCAGCTCCGGTGAGCGATTCACCTGCAGTTTGCGCACTGCGACCTCGTGGCCGCGACTGAGCAGCACGCGAGCCACGAGCGGCCGCAACTTGACGCCGGTGAGCGCCGCCTCCAATAGAAACAGCTCATCCTCGGGCGATTTGGCGTCTAGAGCCAGCGATGGAGCACGCACCACGACGCCGTTGTGGTCCCATTGCGTCTGGCCGAAGAACTTGGCACACACGCAGATGGCGCCGCCGTAGAGCCCCATGGACGAGCATTTGCGGTCGAACAGCACCACGTCGCCCGTGTCTACGCGCAGATCTCGCAGCAGTTGACGCACGCGCAGCTCGTCTTGGGATAATGGCGTGGACGGGGCGTCAACGGGCCCTGAAGCCGCAGGAGATGATGCCACGAACGCCATTCCGTCGAGGAATTCACGGTGGACTTGTGGAGAAGGCTCTAGCAAAGGCTTGAAAGTGCTGCATATACTGCATGAGTGACTATGGAGATGTATGCTTCATGGTAGGTTTTGAGTCTGCACTATTTTGATGGCGGCAAATGAGCATCTTGCCAAAAATGCCCTCGAAAGCAGTTGGTAATGTCTTGAATGTGTATTATATACAAACTCAATTTTTTCTCTTAGCGCTTCGATAGTGATGGTGGTTCAAATGTAGAAGAGAATGATGTAGAACGCGATGCTGGGGAGGTGATGCCTTTGAAGGATTGGACGGCAAGGGTCCAAGCAGGAGAAGTATTTGACTAACTTCTTTGGACCGTGTTCGTTGGCCATAGTTTTAAGCCTCTCGATAGGAAATTTTGCAATTTCTGTCTTCGGCAGCACATGCGCAGACGACACAACGGTTGCCCTTAGTACTTCTACTACAGTAACCAAGAAGAGCCGAACAGACTTTGAAATACTACCATTAGTTTGGCGAACTACTGGTAGTAATTCAGAAGAATACCCGCTACTATCAAGCCCGGCTTGTAAGCCATCCTTTCTTCATATAGTACGCTAAGAGATATTACGCGCATTAACAGAGCGGACGCGACCTAGTTCGTTAATGGCGCTGCCCCATTCAGTGAGTGCATGCTCAAGTTGAAGCCACGTCCATCACTCACACTGTCACTATTTTATGTCACTCAAGCCCGGACGTCGCTGCCAAATGCGATGGATGACTGCGCCAGCATGGCGTCGCTGCTGCCTCGCCCCGAGCCGCGCTAGACATGGTTCTCCTCTACGGCGGCATCTTTCCAGTGATCCAGATATGTTGGGGACCCTCCGTACCAACCGTGAAAAGGGCCTGGCGTTTGAGCAGCAGGTCGTGAGGCTCATGCAGACGCTTAACTGCGAGCTGCAGGCCACGCAGCAGTCACGAGACGGCGGCATCGACCACCAAGTACGGACTCCAATATATACGCTGTATTATATGGGTCGATTCATATTCCACGGGGCCTAAGTATCGATTGTTTGCTGGTTCACAGGGTTTCTGGACGCTGCCAGACCTAGAGGTGGACGTGGTCACGCAATGCAAGAACGAGAGCAAGCCGGTGGGCGTCCACTACGTGCGAGAGTTCCATGGCGTGCTGAGTTTCTTCCCACGCACCACCATGGGCTTGTTCGCATCCGCATCCGGCTACAGCCTCTACGCACAGCGGTTCTTTCTGCGGATGACCCACCCGGCGATCCTGTGCACTGTGGACACAAAATCTGGTCGTCTCACGTCCTTCCTGCTGAACGACCGCGCCCAAACGCTGCTGCCCAAACTCACGGTCGGCTCGCTGTTCGTGAACCAAGAGCACGCGCTCGCGCTCACGTACGGCGATAAAATCCTCGGCTGAAAAACATCGCAATGCGTTACCACTGTGTTTTTCTCCATCTCCAGTCAATTGATCACCACCCACACCAACGACCACGAGCGTGGCCATCGCTCTAAGATGCGACAAATCTGGCTAAGCCGGTCGACCATTATTCCCGACAAACACGGTACTCTTCTCTTCGCCCTCATAGGTCAAAATGTGTCTCTATCATCCGCCATTGGTCAAAATCTGCTCTGAAAAGTTACTCACCCTTCACAACCCGACTCGAGCGGCTCCCGAAGGTGTCGCTATCGTCGCCGCGTACTGAGCCTCCGAGCTGCTCCACGATATGGCTGCGACGCTGGACCTCGCGAGTCTACAGTCCATGGCGCAAACGCTCCGTGGAAGCTTCCTGAGCCAGGCGCTGGTGCTGCTGGTGCTGGTGCTCGTGCTGCGCTACGTGGCCGCGGCCTGGCGCGCCGGCTTGGCGCCGTACGAGGTGCAGACGTGTCCGCCCATCAACCCGCACGTCCATTACCGCTACGGCGTGTCGCAGATGCAGGGGAGACGGCCGTACATGGAGGACCGCCACACGGCCATGGCGGATCTGAACGGGGACCCAACGCAGAGCTTCTACGGCATCTTCGACGGCCATGGAGGAGACGGTGCCGCAAAGTAAGAGAGACAATGTTGGTTCTGTGTTGGTGTAAGAGTGCTGGTAGCTCATGCAATTGGTTGCTGCAGCTATTGTGTGCAGGCGATGTGCCAGAATGTGATCCGAGAGCCGTCGATCACCAAGGAACCGGTGGAAGCGCTGAAGAACGGATTTCTACGCACGGACCAAGAGGTTTGTGAGGCTGTTTCAAGGGTTTTAGAGAGGTGGCAGTTGGATTGATTGCGATTTTGGATGCTGCAGTATCTGCAGATTGCCAACCGCAAGAACTCGGAGGACGGCACGACGGCAGTTGTAGTGCTCACAAAAGGCGACGAGATTTTCGTGGCACATACAGGCGACTCGCGAGCGGTGCTGGTGCACGGGAGTGGTAAAGTGTCGGTTTTGACGTCGGACCACAAGCCGAACCGACCGGATGAACGCCGCCGGATCCAAGAACTTGGAGGATCCGTGGTGTTCTGGGGGGTATGGCGCGTAGAGGGCATCCTAGCTGTGTCCCGCGCTATTGGCGACCGCATGCTGAAACCCTTCGTGGTAGCAGAACCTGAAGTGAAGAAGTTCACGCGTACGGAGGCGGATCGCTATGTTGTCCTCGCCAGTGATGGAGTGTGGGACACGATCTCCAACGACGACGCAGCACAGTTAGTGCTCAAATACGAAGACCCCCAGGTTGCAGCACAACGGATCATGGAGGAAGCATACGCTCGCGGGAGCATGGACAACATCTGCGCCATGGTCATTGACTTGAGAGCGTAAGTGCGTGTGAATTTGGGATTTCCCACTACGCAAAAGCAATGTTGTAATTGTTCCTACTTGAATATTGATGTGTGCAGGGAGAAGAACGAGTGCTCAGCAAAAGAAACATAGTTTGACCACCTAGTGGGCCTGATGATAGAGCGATACGGATAACAAGTTGTCGATAGCGGCGATGCAAACGACTACAACCGAACACGAGAAGCAGATTCGCTGATAAGCATGCATGCATCTGAACTCTGGTCATGCCCTCCCAATATCCACAGCACAAAATCAAAACAAGAGATGCCAATAGAATAGTGCTTCCATTCGAACACCTCAAGTGTCGCTATGAACTATCGACTGGGTAGTCTAGCCCACCAGGACGTTGCATCTGTTACTTAAACGTTGGCGGGGAAGGCTTGCATAGCTCCTTGCGAAAGTGGGGCTTTACAACGGGGTCCAAAGACGCGGAGTTATCGGTGACGTAGCGCGCCTTCACGAGCACCTCACCTTCGTTTGTCCAGCGTTCGCGGTGCTTCTGGAGCTCCTCGCCTTCCATTTTACGACCCTTCATCTCTCGGGGTGCAGCAAATTCGGTTGGTGTTCTGGAATTGTTGTACACTGATTGAGAAATGGACTCCCACGTTGAAGAGCTTCTGGTCTTGTCAGCACCCACCAACTCGTGGTAATTGTACTTGGCTGTGTCGTTGCTATTATGGAGCCCCGCCCCAAACTCCTGCACCTTGATGCGTGCGCCATCCTGCATCTGAATTCGCGTGTTGCTGGTGTAGTTGGCGCCTCCATCTCTTGTGTCCTTTACGGCGCCCGGGCGGTACGCTTCCTCCACAAAGTTTCCTACGAGCGTCTTGCATTCGAACGACCGCTTGCCACCACGCAGGATGTTCGATCCACCGCCTCCCAACATGGTGGTGTCGACAAGTTGGCGATGAGACCTGAAATGGGCTGGTTGGTGAAGCCCTGCGTCCTCAATGAGTGTAGCCATTCATAGCTCCCGTCTGATCTGCTAAAGATGGCTTCACAATATGTGATTGGCCAATGAAAGGGCACTTGTTGAAGTGGAAGCACTTCGCCGCCAAGTTGGCGAGGTGGTCGATACCGATTGTCTGTCGATCACGAATGGATTGCGCCACCGTTTTGTGGTAGTGGTTGCAAGACAAGCGCTCAGAAGCATGAAAGGACCCGACCACGGTGACCAATCACTACTGTAGAGCCGTTAATTTCGACTGGACGTGATACAAACTTCTACAAGTCGGTGCAACGCTCAAAATCTAAGCTAGATGGCTTGCGATTCACCGAAAAACGTAACCCGGACCTGGACTCTCAGACCGTTGGCCAACCATCCCCAAACCTCACAGGGAAAGCGACTTGGTGCCCACCTGATTGAAGTCGCACCCATTCATGACAGAGCTTACAGACCGACCCACTGCAGGCATCCCAGTGCTGCGCGTTGACAAACGTGTTGCACATAGCGAAGGAGTGGGTTACTTACAACGCGAGGCACCTCTCCCGCGCAAAAGCAAAGCATCGCATCACCTCGCGCTTGCTCAAATGCCGACTTGCAACCACGGACAAGGCATCCGTTTTCGAGCAGCATGAAGAGGTGCCCATGTAGCCGCTACGGTAGGTAGCGGTCTCCAAACCCTCGAAACGGCCAGGATCTCTGCAGACCACGCATTGGCATAAAATAATCCAAATAATTTGGCGCGTGTCGACTCCTTCATACAATCCCTAAGAAATCAGACCTCTTGGCACGCATAGTAGTCTAACTTCGCATACTTGGATTTTCTCTCCTCCCCCACATACAAACGCGCAGTCATTCTTGGTCGCGAAATCTCTTTTATATCCGCTCGGGTGGCACCCACAGCTCAATCACTTGCCATTCCGAGACGCCGCGCTAAGAAGCCTTCTGCAGCTCTCCTTCACCATGGGCGAAAGCTTGACCGTCAGGTATGTGCTGCTCCTGCTTGTGCACGTGCAAACCCCGCAGGAACGAGGGGAACCGCCTCGAACTCGTCGAGAAAACGCATTGCTAAATATTCTTATTTGTTTGACTAATATATTCCTTGTCAGACTCTTTGTGCGCACGCAGACGTACGATATCCCGTGCGACCCGCGGCAGCCAGCCAAGTGGCTCCTGCAGCAGGCCAGGACCATCCAGCGCTCCGGTCAGAAGAACACGCCGCCCGAGGACGAGCTGGAGGTTCTCTTCAATCGCACAAGTCGCCGGGTCATTGAACTGGACGAGTCCATCGGCAGCAGCGTCTCCGCCATGGACGTAATCGACGCGCGCACGCTGCTGCAGACGCCCGACACGTCGTACAACAGCGCCATGTTCCCGTGGCTACGCTCGTACCCGGGCGGGCTGCAGCTCTCGTCCGACAAGATCGACTCGTCCAACGGTCTCTTCTTCCAGCAGCTCTACGCCTTCACGCTCATTGGCAAGCGCACGCCTGTGTCAGCGGCACAACGTAAGCAGAAGCAGGACAAAGACGCGTTCCTGTCGCTGCTGCACACGTACGTCGTGGGCAATTACGACCAGGATCACAGGGCTCGACCGCAGCAGACAGGGAATGGGCGGTACTCGACGCAGACCAATGGCAATGGAGGTCGGGCAACGACCTCTTCGAGTATGTACGTGACGTCGTCCAGAGACAATCACAACACTGGAGCGAGACGAGCTGCGGGGCTGTCGTCGCCCGCGTACCCGCCCGAGCATGACCCAAACGGCTTCTCAGACTCCGGCTCAGATAGCAGCGTGGAGGGCACGCCGTCATACCCGACACGCTCTTCGCTGACGAATGAACACGGAGGACCGCAGCGTATCCCTGCTCCTTTGAGTCCGGTGCAGGTGCCGATGGTCTCTTCGCCGTCGGTTCCTCGTCCCCAAAATGCGCTGGATGGGATGGAAAACGTTTTCGACATTGTATTCAAGCAGCAGGCTATTGGTATGAAGCTCGGTGCAGATGAGACCAAGCAGTTTGCTATTGTCAAGGAGTGCTTCGAAGGGTCCGAGGCGAAGCGGTATCCAGAGATTCAGAGTGGTGTGGTCATCCTCGCAGTAAATGGCCAGGAGGTGAGTGGTCTGGGGCTGTCCCGCGTACTCTACCGATTGAGAGAAGCACCGCGCCCGGTAGTGGTCCGATTTGGTCGCATGTCGACTCGTCAACTGCTGGAACGACGCAAGGCTCGCGGCCCATGGTAATTTACAAGACGAGAAGCTTTGACATTAGTGTGGCCACGGTCTGAGACATCAGGGTCCTCGTGGAGGATGCCACTTCGAGTTGGTGTTCGTATAAGAGACGACGACCATCGTTTTTGCGAGGCTGGCTATTGTGTACTTCGCTACAATGGATTGACGCTGTAACCCAAAGGTAAAGTGAATACTCAATTGTTTTGACTTCCTATTCTGTTGCGGTTCGTGAAGTCCAGGTGTGAAAACACGGCTCTTCGTTCTCCTAGCTAGCTAAACTGCCTAGGTATACCAGTCTACGGGTCTTGCGTCGAGGCCCTGGCGGTTCATCCTCATTGATTGTAGTGACAACTATCCAAGGTATCTTGTTTAGGCGCACCATTGGATCCTGAAATTTCTCGCAGTCTCGTCAACCTCGTTAGTTCTCGTGCAGCGTGTTGCATTGAGATTGAGATCGAGCATTTTGAGCATTTCCCAAGTCGAATTTTCCAGGCAGCACCAAGTCCTGCAGCTCATCGAAAAGGCGATCTAACGGATTTCCCCCTCCACAAGTTCGGGTGGTGTCGCCTTTACTTAGTTCACACAGTGTGGTTGGTGGAGTCCGCGTACGCCGGCTGGGGGCTAGGCGCCTGCGACTGCTGCTACCTCTCATTGACCCCCCCCCCCCCCTGTGTACCAGATCAATATGCATTCGTGTCAAACCTGACGCAGCGAGAAGTTGCGCAACTTTCGGGAGATCACTGACATCCGTGTCACTGAAAGACTCCATCACGGACTACCGCGTTCTGACGGGTGCGGTGCACGCTGACAATGTGTACGAGTACCCGATCACGGGCGATCTCCATGCTGCATTCGACTACGAGCTCATGACGTACTATCCAGGAGAGGAAACGGTGGAGGCCTACGTGATGACGCAAAGGCGTCAAGTGCATATACCAGAGGCTGCGCTGAAAGCGGGCGCGTGCCGTTTTTTCTTCCGCGACCTGTACGATATACCACTCGGTGCGGCAGACTACTTGGCAATCGCTAAATTGTGCTAAGGCGAACAATTGCGGTCGAACAGCACCACATCGCCCGTGTCCACGCGAAGATCTGTTGACGCACGGCAGCTCGTCAACGACCTTGGTGTCCGCTGTCTGCTCAGCACCCGTGCCTCGTTGCCGAGCTGCTTCTGACTCCTTGCTCTCGTTCTTGCATTGTGTCACCACGTCCACCTCTGGGTCCGGCAGCGTCCAGGAACCCTGTGAACCAACAAAAAACGATATTTAGCCCTATATAATATAGCGAGTATATTGCAGCTATGGCGGTCGATGCCGCTGCCTCGTGACTCCTGCGTGGCCTGCAGCTCGCAGTTAAGCGTCTGCATGAGCCTCGCGACCTGCTGCACATCCCCAGCTAAAATCTACGAGTTGCGATAATTCAATGGCGCAACTCTTCGCCGCGGACGACAAATTTGCGGATGTCGTGTCCGAGCTGGAGGCGCGTGGGTGGCGCCGCCTGCCGTTCGTGGGGTGCCCCAAGTTCGACCTCAAGTGGACCAACTACTCCAAAGTGGCGTGGGGGCGCGTGACGCCCCAGCAGCTCGTGAACCACTTGCAGCACTCGATCCTCTTCTCGCAGAAGGACAAATTCACGGAATTGCTGTACGATTACGCTCATTGTCAGGATCAAGGGCAACTTCGGGTGGATCAATGCTTCCCGAGGACATTTGACTTGAGTAAAGCACGAGACCAATTGCTGCTGCAGCGGTGGGTCTTGTACAGCGAGGCGGTCGCTGTGTTAAAGAGGAGTTTAAATGGGAGTTTGGCAGTGGATGGAGAGCAATTGGAAGCTGCTATGAAGGTGGTAAGAGAGACACTTGATGATGAAGGTTTCTTCGAGAATTGGAGGAGACTGGACAAAGAGTTGGGTGACGTTGATAAGTATGAGGAACCATTGAGTTTGAGGGTGCTTGACTGCAGCAGGAGGGCAGTTGAAGAGCTGTTGAGTGAGTCGGAGCAGCGAGACCCGCAGTTTCATGCTGTTGCTGGTGAAAATGGTGGAAATGTTTGGATCTGTAAACCGTCGAATTTGTCGCAAGGTCGAGGGATCGTGCTGTGCAATTCACTGAAAGCGTTAACTGAGATCACTGCACCCGTTGATGGGCAAGAGGGTGGAGATACGTTGCGGAACTTATCGGCGTTGCCGACGACGTGGATCGTGCAGAAGTATATTGAACGACCGCTGCTACTGCAGAATGGCCGCAAGTTTGACATTCGTCAGTGGGTTCTGATCACCAAGCTCGAGCCGAAGCCAGTCGCATTTTGGTTCGATAAGAGCTACCTGCGTTTTTGTTCTCGGAAGTTTGAGTTGACGCGACTGCAGGATCCGTTCACACACCTCAGCAACTACTCGGTTCAACAGTACTTCACCCCCGGAAAGGTGCCCGATGAAGGTCGTACAGGCCCGGACGTTGGTGCCGCTATGCCAGTTAGTGCTGACCCTGACGCGTTCGAGCCGATGTGGATGTCGGACCAGTTTCGGGAAGCTCTCAGGTGCGTTTGGTTTTGCCTGTACGTATTGCAATCAGTCTCGTTGTCTTCATCTTCGCTACTGAAAACAGGCAAAAGCACGGACGGGATGTGTGGACAGAAATGATTTTGCCTCAGATGCAGAGTACTGCGCGCCTCGCACTGGTTACAGTATTGTCGAAGCTCAAAGTTGTCGGGGTACGTCAAGGGTTGTTGGCGTCTGACAAACCTGAACTCTAATCAAAATTTGATGTGGTCGATTCAGCGAGGCTTCGAGTGGCTTGGTTTCGACTTTCTTGTAGATGAAAACCACCGTGTATGGTTGCTCGAGGTGAATGTGAGCCCGGATGTTAGCCACAGTACCCGAGTCACTGCCGAGCTAGCGCCAAAAGCTACGACTGACGCGTTGAATCGTACGAATTTACTGGGAAACAGGTTTTGGTTTGATCACCAGACTAATATGCGATGTACTTCGCTTACCTTTTTACAGTGGTGCTGGACGCATCGCGATCACCCGACAACGGGTGGCTTCCGTTTGCACTTGAGTAATACGAAAAACCAGTCCTTTATTTCATTGACTCGCGCTGAGCTACTTCGTAGACGTTTTGGATGTCTGTACGAACGAGTCTTGCTTTGTGTACGCTCCGGGGCTGGCATGCTGAAGCCTCGTTTCAGCTCGATTTCGCCGAGTCCTTGAGACTTGGACTGGAAAATCGACGAGGCCGGTGCCTTGCTCTTCGTAGGCGACTCCCAAGTTGTCTAGCTAGTGGTCACGTACGATCCAGACCCCGGAGTGATCATGGCCAAGCCGTTTGTGCCACACCAAGAACGGAGCCATGAATACAGCCACCAGTTGGCAAACAAAATGCAGAGCTCGTTCCCACCCATCCACGGAAATGATCACCACGGTAGAACCACCGTTGGATGGCACAGCCATACTTTGACGTTGCCTCGCTCCTCCATTGGCTGCGTCCAGTTCTTTGATCTCTGGGGCATGGGCACGGGTCGAAAGTAATGGAAAAGTCTCCATCCATCCACTGAAGGATTGACGTGTCTTCCAGAGTTGTGCTCTGTGATAACGGCGCGCGTCAGGCGCTGACACGTCATCGGCTCGACTGCAGCAAGCAGTAGTACTTCAGCATGTAACATTAAGTCCCATACGTCCGCACCATCAGCGTTTGCACCCCTTGCTTCAACCTACAGTACAAAGTCAAGCACTAGGCGCCACATGCGGTGTCCCAACGCGCGATCCAGATCTTTATCTTCGGCCTCCATGTCATCACTGTCTGGTATCATGTAGCCCCGCAATCTGCACGTAATGTGGGGAATGTGTTCCTCAAGTGATGCGCCAACGGTAACGCCGCAGTGAACAGCGAGGTGTGCAAGCCATCGCCTACCACCTCTACCATGTGTGTGTGTGTGGGGGGGGGGGTTCCTCGCCGCTTCCTGGGCAGCACGGTGCGCCACTGCCACTCTGGCTTCCCAGCTGTGCATCGTCTTGGCCATCTTCACGGCGCCGTCCAGCGTGGCCCTCTCTCTAGGAGCCACCGTAGTCAGCAGCAGCTCTCAGCAGTGTCTCCTCATCCAGGAACTGCAACTACCAGCCCATGAGCACCGTGCGCTCCACCGTGCCCACGCCTGCGAGCCTGGGCGGCTGGCAGAAGTGGCGGCCGTGCACTTCGTCCAGCAGCGCGGCCCGCAGCTCATCATTCAGCAGCTCGCCCACGATCTCCGCCGCTGCCTGCTGGGCGTTGGGAAGCTAAGGGTTCCTGACGACGCGCAGCAGCTCGATCCGCATGGCGACAACGTCTACGCCAGCTTCCCGGGCGTCTCCGGCACCGTCCGCGTCCCCACGCGCGCGCTGTCAGAGGCTCCATGTCCGACGCAGAGCGAATGGAGTCCAGCACACGCGCCACCAACAGCTCCTCGAGGCGCCAATCACGCAGCCACGCCGAGACGTCGGAGCGTGGCTCTCCTACGTTTCCTCTCTTATCAAGATGTGGATGTGTGGTCCACATACGATGGAGTGTTGAAGGCGAGATAGATCTGCCAGTCAGGCTCCTTACTAATACTCCAGTGCTGAATGAAGGAGGACGGGGCTGCTGTGCGGCCCGAGCAAGTCCAAGGAGGCCACGCTCACCTTGGCGCACATCCCTTGTGCCTCGGGTTGAGCTCGTGCGCAGCGTGGAGCTGCCGCACATGTACAGGAGCCAGGTGAGTCGCGATGCCGAGTGGCTGCATGCAGAGGTGCGCTGTCTGTTGCTGTGGAGAGGGAGCTGCCACTGACTTGTTGCTGATGCTTGCAGTAAACAGGCTCCTGGTTCATCTGCTGCAGCTCTGGAGGCAGGTGCAGCATGAGGTGTGTATCTGGGCATCGCCCCGACTACATGCTGCACGAGCCCCCGGCCGACGTGGCTGCTGCTGTAGCGGAGCTCACCACCATCTTGTCGTTGCTTGCGTGTAACAGGTCGCTCGTGTTGGGCATGCACTCATCAGTTGGCTTGCAGGATGCTCTGGCGCTGCGGCGATTTATGCTTGGCTAGTTTCCTTCGAAGTCTTCTGACACGCAACGAAGCTGTCGGACGAAGGTGGTGTCCGCTGTTGCTGTATAGAAATTGCAGCTTGGCCCGTGCATGTAGTTGATGTAGTTGGTAGCGCACCAGTAGGGAAACAGCACGGCTCAATGGAACAACAACCGTGAAAGCTCAACGCCATTATAAATTCGAACGCAGCTAACGCTACACATACACATCGCGAACTTGTCTTCGGACTGGTCTTCGCAAGCGTGGTCGGCTGTTCGGCAGAGTTATCTTGCCAGCAGTGTCCATTTGGCGAGCGAACTCCAGGCACCTCACACGACGAAAGCCTCGGACGCAAGCGCCGAAGCAAAGTAGGAGAGCAAGCGAGTGGACAAGCGCAGTGGTCGACAGAGAGCAATGAGTCCCTGTCGACCACTGCAAAAGCCCACCACACTCGCACCTCACGCGAGGCACGCCAGCATCTGCAGCTTGAACGAGGGTAATGAGCCCCGATCAGCTGAGCCTGCTGGCGCACCTCACGCAAGGCCTGCTCGGCCTCGGCACTCCACGCCCAGAAACCTCCATTGTAGAATAGCCACAGAATCGCGCAGGACAGAGAGAGACGAGTCTCTGCCCCGCCAAACTGGAGAGGCCTTGGAGAGCCGACCACGCAAAGAGGCAGAGATGAGTGCCTCCAAGCGGGTCAGTTCCCCACGCCAACCATTCCAGCTTGTCGCCGGTCATCATCTTGACGCAGCCGCAGTCCACGTAGCAGCCACCACGCTGTAGTCCACGCAGCAGTCCACGCAGCAGGCCACGTCCAGCTTTCGCCAAGACGACTAAGCTGTCGACCGCCGAGAAAGCTGCGGCGACGACGTCGTGGGCGAAGGCGCCAACGTCTTGGTCTTGGTCTTACCCGCCCAACCAAACTGCCCTTTTGCCGCAGCACTCATCGTCTGCTTGGGCTGCTGCTGCGTTGCCGCCGTCGACTTGCTCGTAGTCGTGGACTGCAGAGTAGTCTCGACGCCGGTTAAAACATCCCTAAAACTTGATATAGATTTGTTCTAAATGCACTAAAATACAGGTAAGCTTTCACAGTAGGCTATCGGTATTAGAACAGTTTTTAGAAAAACGTAGTAGAGCTCTATTAGTGCAAATTCCGTCTGACTACCTTTCACTCGAATTCATCGTAGTCGGGAGGGATTACGGGCTCGACGCACGCAGCATGTGAAGGAGGCTCACGGCGATGGTTCTTGACATCGTCAATGAGGCGAACGAAGCGACGGGCCTCCTCCTTCGTGATTTCCACAAACGCCACCAGGCTCGGATGGTTCACGCTGAATTTTTCGCTGAACACTCTGTTATATGATTCTAACGGGTTGTTTGTGCGGTTGTGCACGTCAATACCATCCTCGATCATGCTGTTCACGTCCCATAGATCAACGTCGTAGTTTTTCATCCACGTCGACCGGAAATAGCGCCAAAAGAGGTCCCATTTGGTTTTACTTCCAGTTTCCGTGATTCTGGAGCGTACAAATCTAATTCCCTACAGAAAAACAAAACTTATTAACCATAAATCTAAATCAAGAAATATCATAAGTTGAAGTGGATACAGTACCTTGTCAGCAATTTCAGCGACGGAAATTATGGTGAGCACGTCCACCATACCTGGGCTCAGAGCTGCAGCAATCTGGTTCTGGGGGATACGGAGCTCTACGATCTTGCGGCGGAGTGCCTGTTTCCAATGAAACAGGCAACCCACGATTTTGACTAGCGGGAATTGCTCGATGACAGCATTCATTAGCCCCCTTTCAAAATCGCACGTCACAGTCGCTGGCTCCAGAAGCCGACCCGTCTGGATGATCACAAAATTCAGTGCATTCCAGTAGGTGTCTTGATGCTTGGAGTCCATCAGCACGTACATGGCAGGCACGTAGACATCCACGCCGAGGTCTTTCACCATCACGATCAGGCACTGCCTGAACGGCGCCGGCACCATTTTGAACGTGCCATCAATGTAGATGGCAGCATTAGAGTACCGTAGCAGACGGATAAGTTCCGGGCGCCCAAATCCGACGCATCTATGCAGGTCGCACCCAATTGTGTGCACCACACTGAACTGCAAGAACGGTCTGGGGTCGTTTTCGGCAACGTTCCGTGTCGGAGAGCTCTCGATGGCGCGAAACGCATCACTACCGGTAGCTTGGGTGCGCGCGTACTTGATGATCGCGATGCTGGGAGCCTGGCGATCGTTTGGAGCATGGCATTGGGGTGGGCTTCGTGGAGGGAAGCCATTACCTGCTCCCACACCAAGCTTGGTGGCAGGGAGAGGTTGGCGATGCCAGCCTTCTGCAGCTCAGAGCGCATCCTGCTGCGTACGTCGGTGAGAGTGGCAGCTTCCTCGTCCTCGTCACAGCTGTGGCTGTTGCGAGCCTTGATATCGCTGTCCCGGACGATCAGCCGAGCCCTGCAGCCGGACCGATAGCGGGAGTAGATGAAGTAGGTAGTGCCGGTCTCGGCGACTTCGCGCTGACGGTAGAATTGGTAGCCTTTGTACTCCATCGCAAGATTCTAAATGCTGCTGCTGGACGTACTGGCGCTTATCAAAATGGGTGGTTTTGAGTGTCTCAAGGAAATTTCTTGAGTTTTGTATAGATAAATTACGAAATTTATAGCAATTTTAGATCAAACTCGCCAGATCATTCCCTGATTGGTAATTTATTTTAGAACTTTTAGATCGGTTTAGATCAGTATTAGGCATGTTTTCTCCTGACCCGTAGTCTCTTCGCCCAGCTTCAGCTTCTGCAGCCTCTCCCTAGTCTTCGTCAGCCCCAACTCGCGCCTCCGGGAACAGCGCTGCTGCGCCTGCACTGACTCGGTCGCTTCCTCGGCCACTAGCTTCGTCTTGGTGGCGGCAGCTTCCCAGCTGGCCACAGCCGTCGTCGCGCTGGTCAGCAGTGCCGTCATCTGCGCGCACAGTGTCATGTTCGCCTCGACGTGCTGCTTGATCTCGGCCTTGGCGTCTGCCAGCGCCTTGGCCAGTCCGTCCGTCGTCTCCTCGCTGGACAGGCAGGACTTGGCGAAGCCGGCACGCATCTGGCTCATGGTGCTGCTGAGCCTCGCAGCCTCGCTCTTGGATGTCGCCTCGCTCTTGGACGTCGCCTCGAGCGCCGCAACTTCGCTCTCGAGCGCCGCGACCTTGTCAGTCAGCGCTTGCTCTCGCTCCGTGGCCAACTGCTGGGCCTCCGCGAGCTTGCGCCCCAGCTCGACCTCGAGCTCGGCCACCTTGGCCACCGGCCAGTGAGTCTGGCCATACTGCTGCTCCAGGTAGGCCATGTACTCCTCCTCCAGGATCTTCTGCTGCACCTCGTTTACGAGCGACTCGCATGCCGCCTTCCACTGCGAGAGCTCGTCCTGGAGCTTCTTGTGCTTGGCCTGGAGCCTGTCGTGCTGCATCATCCACAGGCATACGTCGGCCTCCTGATCGTTGCGCTCGCCCTCCAACAGCGCGTGCTCCTCCTCGAGCTTCGAGTGCTTGCTCTTGACCTCGGCGTGCTCGTCCTCGAGCAGCGCGTGCTTGTTCTGTAGCTCGGAGTGCGCGTCTTGGAGGCTCGCGTACTTGATCTTCGTGTCCGCCAGCGCCTTGCGAAGGTACGTCTCGCTCACCATGGTCCAGTTGGAAGAAGTCTCTTGCTTGTGCTCTGCTGGTCCAAACGGAGAATGACTCGTTTGGGCCTGGGGCGGGCGTTTGGGCGCCAAACTGAATTCAAACGGAATAAAGATGCGACATCTCTCGTTTTGTGTGGCTCTGGCGCTAAGAATGGCATGCTCTGGAAGCCCCACACTGTTGGGCCGAAAGCGATCCCAACCCACTCGCTGCTGTGGCCCCACACGGCCAGCAGCAAACCTCTGCGTGGGCTCCAGCGCTCTGCGACGATGGGATCAGCTGCTGCTGACAGTCGCGAGCGGTGGAAGCGAGCTGTTCAAGCCCAAAGAAGAAGGAGAACAACAGACTCTGCTTCGCTGAGCCGTGCTGCTGCTGCTGCTGCTGGCACATACCTGTTGCAGCTAGTCGAAGCTGTAGCCATTACACAGTGGGGTCATTACAGTGGGGTCATTACAGTGGGGTCATTACAGTGGGACTTGTAATGGCTACATCTTAGACTAGCTTCAGCAGGGATGTGTAATGGCTACCTCTTCGACTAGTCGCGACTTAGCACATCTTCCACCGAGCTCAGGCCCATCGAGACGAAGGTGCAGGCCACGCAGCAGGAGAAGGACTTGTGGGCCTCCACAGTGGACACACGACCGAGCAGTTCGAATTGCTGCAACAGACCGTCATGTCTCAAGAGACAGCCATACGGACCGTTCGTGGAGACAGCGTCCAGGCGGACGACGTCTACGTGCTGTTTAGCAGTGTCCCGCGCACTACTGAGTCGGTGCTGTGTCTGTTTCGAGGCTTCTTCGAGCAGCAGAAGGTTCCGTAGTTCTATGTGCACACGTGCATGGTCACCCGCACGTTGCACGCGCACAACGTGCTGGTGACCATGCACCCGCTGCAAATGTTCGACGAGGTCGAGTTCATTGCACACGACGACGTGGTGCAGCCTAGGAGCAAGATCGAGCGAGGTGGGCTGTGGTAGCGACTGTGCCATCGCAAGGACTTTTGCTACGGCGCGCTCAAGGATAGCGTGAAGGCGGTGCACGGCTTTGCCAAGGCGGTGGCGGACAACAAGCAGCAGCCGAGCACTACTTCTTCCCAGCGCACCATAACTCGATCGTGGCGCTGCTGGGCGTGTTCCAGATTGATGTGGGGTCGCAGCTGCCTCAGTACGGCATGATGCTGGCGTTCAAGGCGTACGAGGACAAAGCCTCGCACGAAGTTTTTTTTCTTCATCAAGCCACGCTACGAGAGCGAGGAGGTCGTCACACGCAGGACCCGCTTTGTCCATTCTCGCACTTCGAGTCGCTGGCGCTCGAATTCCTGTCCTACAGCGTAGCGCGCCTCGGGCATAGCCGCCATAGCCGCAGCAAATACAAATACACATCGAATTCCTGTCCTACAAGGCCTAAATGGATCAGCTGACGGCTAAAGAGTGTGTATTACTTCTTGAGCGTCATCGAAGCTGCCCAGGTGTGGTGTGGAACTAGTGGACTCCGCGGTGTCTTGGAGACACCATCTACAGCCTTGTCATCGGTCAACACAACACCCGTGCACTGATTGATCGCATACCACTTCTAGTTACTTTTGCACGTGCCAGGAACAAATTTCCGGCACAAACCGTACAGCTTTAGCCAAAGACAAATTCGCTCTCCAGGTCCAAGATTTACACGATCCCATTCACGTGTCCGTTCATGCACTGACAACCCCATCGCCTGCTCATTCCAGTAGCCCACGGGCGAACGTGTTGCCCAAGACCCAGTCCGACACATCAAGCGCGGATAATTGAGAAACCTCACGATGGCCTCTAGTCTGCAGAATGCTCTGCGTGATCCATCAAAGTTAGCCATCCATAGCCTTTGGCTGCACCCAGGCTACCTCATGCGACCAGGACCTTGCAGCAGCTTGTCCTTGGTGAACTTCGGGCCGAGTGTCAGTACAGCTGCAGCATCCGGCAGGAGTTTTATGTCGGATCCTCTCGAGCGAGCTTCGTCAAAAACCACCAACGTCTCCTTTTCGAGCGTCGACGAGTTTTACGGCATCACAACTTGCCGAGCCTGCTCTGCTACCTCGAAGTATCATGCAGCAGTTGTGCTCTTGGTGGATATCTAAATCTAGTACATCACGCCAGTGAAGTCAAAGTCAGGCAGTCCAAGAAGAAAATCTGCTGCGTTTTGGTTTGTGACACCAGCAAGAAGAGTGTCCGTATCGTTGTGAGCTTGAGCACCTTTTCTCATCGCAAAAACCAAGACACTCTGCCACGAAATTACTGTATCTTCGGCTAGACCGGACTTGAAGAAGCTTGTACTAGATTTTATCTCAGCACCTTTTTCAGGATACTCAGTAGCACCCACAGCGCTTGTCGTGAACGGTGTAAAATCTTGCAGCAGGCAGGCCGCAAAACGCTGAATTCCGAACGACGAGCCAGTAGTTTATCCTTCGCACGTACTGCAGTAGTATTCAGGAAGAAGTTGATCAATCCCATACACAACTCGAAGACCCGGCAGAGTATCTTGAACTGTCGGGCATCGACAAGACGTATATGACGCGAGCCCTTTCGGTTTTCTTCGTCCGATCCAACACAAGCATACCAGCGATCGGTCAAACTGTTGCTGTGCTCTAAGCGTAGCAACATTTCACAGTTTGGGAGATATTCACCACCGTTAGCTTAAAGTAAGTACCAGAAGGTTACACGTAGCACTCATTTCAACACGTACATATGCCCCATCCTACGCGATACGTGCATGCAGCTCATTTTGCAGAGTCCCGTTTTCTTGGCGAACACTTTCAAGATCAGCGAGGACCTTGTCCAAATTGCTCCTGCTGTCGCGTGCCTCCAGCTGCGAAATCCAATTATGCAGGTCGCGAGCCGCGTTCTCTTTCTTCCCAACATCACCGATAACCAAAATGAGATCCTCGAACAGTTCGCGTACCTGTGCAAACTTTCGGTAGCAATCAACGTAGGCCTCGGCTTTCGTGCTGCTTGAACTTTTGCTCTTGCTGGCGGCACTATATATCTTTTCGTCGGCCACAGCTTCTGTCCTCTTGAGCTTCTCCGCGGAGATGTTCAGTTGCTTTTGAAGGCCCTTGATATCCTCCAAAATCTTTGCAATATCCTGCTTTTGCTTGTGAACTTGCTTGATGATATCCATGATTCGTGACGTGTACATGTTGCGTGTCATGGGGCCGCCGTCGGGGTGTTTCTTCTTGCCGAGTTTGGCCAATTGCCGTTCTTGTATTTTTTCCAATGCACCTACACTCTCCATCTTCGAGTGAATAATTCCAGTGATCTCTAGCATCTCCGTCCTGAAAGTTTTAATCTCGTGAATGAGCTGTCGGCATCGCGCCTTGCGGCTAGATTTCTGGCCTTCCAACTCAGTGTACTCCTTCAGCAGCGGCCCACGTGCGATTTCCATCTGCTGCACTATCTCCGCCTTCTTTTCCGCGTTTGTTTGGCAAATTGCCTCTAGCTTTGCGATGTTTGCTTGAGCTTGAGGGAGCATTGCCATGAGTTGCTTTTGCCTTGCGACCTGCTTCTGAATGTCTTGGCCGGTGGTTTGAGTTTGACGTACATGCTGCTCGACCGCTTGTAGTTCGCCACGCTCACGATCGAGTACCTTTCGCATGGCCGCAATGCGATGCTCCGTGTCGTCCACCTGCTTTTGCACCTCTTCGAGGGACTGTTCCGACTTCTCCTTTTGTTCTTGCCCCTGAATCACGTTCATGTCACCGACAGCCTTCTTTGAATCCAAGCTACTCGATCCCCCAGACTCCACCAATGATCCTTCTTCCGGCGCCACCCCCGCTCCTGAAGATGATGAATCTAGCGAGAGCGGCACATCTGGAAGTCCACCAGCTACAAAAGACTGCGATTGAATAGCCGCAAACTCGTCGCCCTCCGCTTCTGTTTCTTGTGGAGCTAAAAAACCACCCTCACCAGCACTTGTAGCAGCCTTCAGCTCGCCTTGAATTTCCACCTCTCCCATGTCAACTTCCTCATCAAATTCGTCTTCTCTTAGCAGTATCGTAGCACCACGCTTCTCCACAGCGAGAGCTTCCAAAAGTGACGTCACCTTGACAGAATCACTTGGAAATCCTTCAAAAAGCTTACGTGTCGATTTTCCTGGTCTACTCCACGGAAGTTCAAGCGGCGAGGTCCGTAGAGGCAGTCGTTGAAACCCTCTGAGCTCTTCAACGTCGTTGCTCGGCAGTACATACAGCGTCTTCTCCCGTTTCCAGCTCGAGAAAATATCCGCCAACTGCTTACTCTCCAGCACTGAGTCCTGCCACCCCGCAGTGTCTACCCCAGCCACCAAAACTTCACTTTTGCCCCCGTCCTCCTCATTTCCCTCTAATTTTGACCTCGGCAGCTTCCCCACGAGCCAAGACAAAATGTTCCTTGTCTCCTTCTCACTCGGATACAGAAAGTGATTGTACCCGCAGTCGCCAGCATACCCCAACTCCTACAAAACAGATTCAAAATTCAGTTTTCAAGAAAATAATAAATAATAACTATGAAAGAACCTTGAGTATGTTGGCGAGCTGCGAACCCACGCGGTGCCTCGCCGCGACGCCCACTGGAGCCTTGACACCGGCAGAAGGCAGAGTGAAGGTAGCACTGTCGTCTGCGTCTTGCAATTGCTTCAGGAACCGGAGAACCACGCCGATCAGCGCGTCAGAAGAGAGCTCTGTGACTGTCCAGGACGAGGTCTGCTCGGCAGCTTCCAACCTGAATATTGGGCGTGATTCGACGTTAAAAATTATGGAAATCACATGAGCAGAATCACTATACTATTTTATAGAATGAGGGTAACATGAGGGAGACTAACGCACCATCCGCTCTGCTGCAGTGCCGCCAAGATGAAAGCGTCGGCTTCTGCCATGGTTCTCAGACGCAAAGATTTGAAATGGGTCTAGCATCGCAAAATTGATAGGTAGCCTCTCTAAATTGTTACGTTACGTACTTAGTGGTGATATAATACAACGACGCAAATAAAAAGTATCTTCGTCTGCGTCGCTTCGCCGGTAGTCCCAGTTACGCCGACACGAGGAGGAAGTTTCTGAGTCTCCAGCCCCCGCCGCCAAGCCCCAATCCTCTCACGACCGTCGAAGACCGAATGGAAGTGGAGAGCGTCATGCAGCCCGAGTCAGAGCCCGTGGAGCAGGTGGAAAGCACCTCCCTCAAGGCCAAGCCGTCCCCTTTCACTTCAGAAGCTCCCACTGACACACCTTTGAGTTTCGAGGCGCCTGCAGAGGAGAATTCCGCGATTCCCAGTGCCATTTCAGTGGATGTACAAACGCCGCTGCCGTCAGAACTGGGCGTGACGTCGCCCTCGTCGTCCATTGAGATTCTGGTCAAGAAGATGCAGGAATTGGTGCACAAATACAAGACCAAAAGTGCTGCGAACGCAGTTACAGCCAGAGATGAAGAAGAGGAGGACGTCCTGCAACTGAGGAGCCGGCTGCAGACCCAGGAGGTACTTATCCAGCAGTTGCTGGAGAGAGAAGGGGAACAGGAGGCCGAGAGGGAATACATGAAGAGGAGCGTGTTGGCCTTGCAACAGGACCTGCTCCGACTCATGAACATCGTGGAGCTGCAGATGCAGATCCCCACCACCATGACCATGTCCATGATGCCCATGGCTGGTATGGAGATGCCGTATAGAGGACTCTCACCTCGGTACGCCGGGTACGTGGGGGTGGGTCCGACCTCGACCTCGCCGGGAAGACAAAGTGCTATGAAGCGACCAGCTCAAGGAGATGGTGGGCAGGTTCGACTGGCGGAGACGGCGCTGATCTCCCCTGCACATGATGCAACCACTTTGGTGAAGGAATCCATGTCGCCACACTGCAAACGTGCCAAGGTGTCGGCGGCTTCTACGCCCAACAGCAAGCTGAGCAAGCGTCCATGGAGTGCTGACGAAGACGGAAAACTGGAGATCGCTGTGCACACGACTGGTGCAAATGACTGGTCAGCTATTGCCAGGCTGCTGCCTGGTCGGTGTGGGAAGCAGTGTCGCGAGCGGTGGGTGAATCACTTGAGCCCGGCAGTAAACAAGGAGGCGTGGACGGAGGAAGAGGACGAGCTCATCTTCTCGACGCGAGACCGCATCGGCAACCACTGGGCGGACATCGCTCGCTTGCTGCCTGGTCGGACGGACAACGCTGTGAAGAACCGATACTATTCCACCATGAGGCGTCGCGGACGTCAGCTACGCAGCAGTGGCAGTAACAAGAGCCGATCACCCGATTCGATGTCGGAGACGTCTGAACTCGCTGGTATCACGGGCTCTCCTGCATCATCGGAGACGAGCGCCACTGAACTCCCCTTGGGAGACATCTGAGCTTGAGATGACCACCAGTTCCTGATGTTTTACCTCTGTATATACCGCCAACAAATGTATTCCCTTTGCACTAAACTGCACGTGTATGTGCTGCTAGGACGATTTCTTGGTCTTGATCTCGCTGTAGTCGTTGCGCATGAACCGTCGCCTCTTCTAGTCCAAGTCTCAGCTATGCATTTGTGAACCCCAACGATGACTACAAGAGCTTCAACGCCTTCCTATACTGCTACTGGATCGTCCAGTGGGTCAGCTGCGCCTTCATCTGCCCCGTCCTATTCGACTAGCAGCGGTGGTAAATTTCGGTGGCGCGTAGACTCCGAGAAGAATGTGGTGGTGTGGAACTTTGAGCGTCGAGGCTGGACGAAGACGGAAGGCGACGACTGGAACATCTACTGGGCCAACAAGACCACGATCAAGAACATGTTCAACCCGGAGAACGGGATTCGGTTGGTGGACGGCCAGTACGTGAACCATTTCCCAAACCACTACGAGCTCACTCGAAAAGACCTCATGGTCAAGAACATTAAACGCTACAAGAAGGAAGCAGCAGCAAATGCTGCGAGCGCTTCAAACCCGGCGGTGACAGGACCAAATTCCAATTTGAATTCCGCTGCTGCAGCCGCTGAAGTTCCTGGATCTCCCGACGCGCTCGACTTCTTACCGACGACGTACACTCTACCAGCAGATTATTCGCTGTTCGTGGAGGAATTCCGGCGTAACCCGAACGTCATGTGGATCATGAAACCTTGTTCAAAGGCCCAAGGCAAAGGGATCTTTATCATCAACAAGCTGTCCCAGACCAAGAAGTGGGCAAACCAGCGGTGGACCAATATGCCCATCAAAGAAGGATATGTGGTCTCGCGCTACATTGAGAACCCGTTGCTGGTCGGCGGCAAGAAGTTCGACCTGCGGATGTATGTTCTGGTGCTGTCGTATCGGCCTATGCAAGCTCTTGTGCATCGCGAGGGCTTTGCTCGGTTCTGCAACGTCAAGTACTCAGCCGCAGCCGATGACATGGACAACCCGTTCATGCACCTCACGAACGTAGCTGTGCAGAAGAATAACGAGGACTACAACAGCAACCACGGCGGCAAATGGAGCGTGGCGAACTTGTGTCTCTACGTGGAGGCCACGCGTGGTCGTGGTGCGGGCGAGAAGCTCCTTCGCGACATTCATGCAGTCATGTTACACGCTCTGAGAGCTGTACAGAACGTGATCATCAACGACCCGCACAGCTTCGAGTGCTATGGCTACGACATCATCGTGGACGACAACCTCAAGCCGTGGCTCGTGGAAGTAAACGCGTCGCCATCGCTGTCGACCACTACACGAGAAGATCGCAATATGAAAAGTCGACTGCTTCGAGACGTGCTCGAGTTAGCGGTGGCAGCGGAGGCCGGGCCCGATCAGCGTCGTGTAGTGATACCACCACCTGCACTCAGTCCTACCACGGGGTTCACGTGGCTACTCAACGAGACGGCTCAGCTCGAAGCGGATCGATTACGAACCGATGCACAGCGCAAAAATGCCAAACGAGCATCGAGTGCTCAGTGGCGGTGATAGATGTTGGTACTTTGAAAGTTACTTCACCTAACAATCCACTAACTTCGCTTTCGTTTAGTTGTTTGTCTTCGGACCTTGATAAAATCTCCATCGGATCGACAATGAAGGAAAGCAATGCAGCGGATCAACATGGCGGTTTTTCATGCGAAAGCAGTTGGAAACGAACGGGGTATCACTATTTTCATGCCTACAACCAACCCGTTCAGAGACTGCAGTTGGCTAACTACTGGGTATCTGTCACAAGTGCCGCGATGGGGTCGGAGAGAAAGTTGGAGAGGAAGCTGCGTCGAAAGGAGGAGAAGAAGGGACTTTGCGATGACTCTGAAGCCTCGAGCAAGGTCGAAGTGGACCTAGAGGGCGTACCTGTCCCTATTGATGCCCTCGCTACATCTGATGCTCCCTCAGACCCGTCGAACCAGGGCAAGGCTCAGCGTGTGATGCCGATCGGGGAACTGCCATCCCGTCAGAAGCCCAAAACAGGAAAGTCTCCGAAGAAGAAAAAGAAAAAACCCGAGGAGGATCAGGAAGGCGAGCCAGTTGAATTTCGAGTGAACGGCATACTTGTCGACCGCGACGTGACAGGAGGAGCCAAGAAGAACTGGATGGGCGTCTACATGGTTCTCTTTCGAACCAGCACGCCCTTGGGACAGCGAGTGGCTTTTATCCTGATTGGCCTGGTGACCATCAGTGTCTCTGTAGCTGTTCTGGACAGTGTGAAGGAAATTCGGTACGCATTATCACCATTCTTACCTACGTACAGATTCGCTGCTAACTTGTTGTTTTCTCAGAGATCTATTCGGCGATTACCTGCTGGTCATCGAATTCGGATTCACGATGCTATTCACTGTTGAGTATGGCCTCCGAATTGCCTGTCTCCGCAGACCAGGCAAGTTTATCTTCAGTCTGTTAGGCTTCGTGGACATGTGCGCTCTTGTGCCGTCATACTTCGCCTACATTTTCCCTGAAGCGCGGCCACTGCTGCATCTAGCGGTGCTGCGGGTCTTCCGCGTGATGCGAGTTTTTCGATTGATGCGTCTAGCTCGCTTCGTGGATGCTAGCGCTGCACTGACCGACAACATCGAGACCAACCGACGGAACATCGCAGTCTTTTTAGTCGCATTGTTCACTGTGATACTCGTCATTGGGAGTGCAATGTACCTCATCGAAGGCGACCGTCAATTCGGCAACATCCCCGTCAGTCTTTACTGGACAGTGGTGACCATTACGACTGTGGGCTACGGTGATATCTCCCCGCAGACCATCGTAGGGCGAATCCTAGCCACAGTTGTGATGTTTGTTGGTTACGGGATTATTGCTAGCCCAACGCTGCTAAGCGCTCCACCGGCTGCACCTGTCACATCAGAGTCGATTGACTGCCCGAAGTGCACCAGAGTACAAGAGTGTCAGCGGTGCTTCCAGAAGTTTCACCAAGAAAGCGCAAATTTCTGCTGCATGTGCGCGGAGCCACTGCGGAAACCTGAAGTCAAGGCTCCCAGGACAGGTGGTGAAGAACGGAGGCGTCCTTCAAAGGCACGAACAACAAGACCTAACGAAAATGGGGTACTGGTGACACCTACACAATCGCAAGCGGTTACTGAGGCAGCCGGAACTGCCAATTCGTTTTTCGAAGAGATGAAGCCTGCAGTGCCTCTCTCAGCACACGCTGAAGAGATGGAACCCGCAGAGCCCACTAGCATGATTTGCTAAATGAATTCTCGCTAGGAGAATTTGTCTTTCAATTCACAAAACGAGGAGATGAGGAATAGTTTTGCCTATTGTTTGTATGACATTGCAACTTACCTGAACAGATTGGCTGGTGTGATAAAAGAGGAGTAGGCTAGCTCCATGATAGATAGATGCTACCTTTGTAGCACAGACAAAATTATTCGTCTGACAGTGGAGTGAATAGTTTGTGTTATGCAAAAATGCATTCGTGATTAAGTTTTCTGATCTTTTGGTATGTTGGTTACGGAGCTAGCATAGCTGGATCTTCTTCCGTGCGCAGCATAGTGAGAGATGAATCAAGGTTGATCACGCCCAGCAGTTTGCTGAGTCTCACGACGTAGACCTTAGTCCATGCGCTCATAGCTGCAGTCTTGTGCACACGGTAGAGGTTCACATCCTCTCCGACCTGGTAAAGCAAGTGTCTTAGCAAGTCGAATGCACCGCTCTTTTCCGCAAAAGGTATTACCTGAGGCGGGTAACTCTCCACGGGTACTGACGTGAACGAGAAATCGTGAAATGGCGGTCCTAGCTCCAGCTACACCACAGCAAAGAATATCGTGTCAGCATTTGGGGGTAATATAAAGATGAAAGGTCCTTACCGGGCTGGACAGAGAAGTAGCATCTTTAGGTTGGAAATCGACGAGTGAATAGTCCTCCACCATGGCACTCTTCTTCTTGTCGATGTCAAGAATTTTGGACACTAAGTGCTGGATCCTTAGCGAAACATTCGGGTCCTTGGCATCAGGCATCTGTAGAAGCACAAATGCGTCATTCCTGTGTTCAATCGTCCCCGAAAACTCATGCCTTACCTGTTTCCGATGGGCTGCGATGAAACGCGCCACGGCAATTTCAAGATCATAGCGCCGAAGACATCCCTGCAACGAAGACAACAGCAACAACAAAACCCATTAGAACGACGTCATAAGCTGCTACCTGGAACACTTTGAGTGGCTCCAACCGGGACATACAATCAACATCTGCGTTTCGGCACCGTCGCACAGCGGGAAGTATTCCTCCTTCTTGTGGGTGTCCTGTAATTCAATAAGCACAATGCTCTCGTTAGTCTTCTCACGTATTTCAGGGGACTACAAACCCGATGTCCTTACCAGAGCTTGGATGGCCTCCTCGTACGATGTTTCTTTCGTGAAGAAGGCAGGGACAGGGCTCATGTAGTCCTGGGCGATCTTTTGGCTCAAGACGTGCTCATTCAAGTCGTAGCACACCGAGTGAAGCCCCGCCCATCCAGCCATAATGTCGTAGATAGAAGGCGAGATCGCTCCGCAGACGAAATAGGACACTGTGCATGCCGTCATAACCGGAACCATGTGGCTCAACTGAGACGTGAGCTCGAAGAAAATCACAGCCGTGGACACTGTCTGCGTTGCTGAGGCGGCAAAGCACGCTGCCCCCACCACAGCGTACGTGGCTGGAGACTGAGTTGGACTCCAGTACCTCATGAGTGTTTCTCCGTACAGTCGGCCGACAGCAGCACCGAGCGTGAACAGAGGTCCGAAGACTCCGACTGAGATCGGGGCGCCACAAGGCAATAAGGATGTCAAAAACTTGAGGATGATGTAGACAAACAGCGTCACCTGCGGGTATTCCGAGATCTGCGTCCACTGGCGGAAGCTCAAGTTCTGGTCACGGAACACTTCGTTCACAATCGACCGGTCCGAGAGGCGCATGATGCCGAGCGGGTACGTCAAGACTGCAGTGGCAAAACAAATGGACACGATGTGGACTGTTCGACGCTTCAGTGAAGGTCCATTGAGGCCGAGCTTCGCGAAAAGCTTCATCTGCGTCCACCGAAGCAGTATGGCGAGCCTGCAAAAAATGCCAGCGCCGATCTGAGAATCAATACACACCAACGTAACCATTAATGAGCAAACGCATCGAGCACGGCGTGAAAGTGCTTGGTACGTACGCCAGTGACAACACCCAGCAGCACAAATGCGAAAATCTCGTAGTCCATGTCGAAGCCAGCGAACGTAGTCCGTTCAAAAAGCACGTCGCGCTTGAGGAACGTGATGACGTTGAACACCAGGATACAGACCGAGGAGCAAATAATCCCTTCCCACAGGCACTTGATCTCGTAGTACTTCGCCGTGACTTCAATACTAAAGAGCAAACCCCCAAGCGGTGCACCAAAGTTCGCAGTGGTGCCGCAAGCCACGGCTATCGCAAGCAGCGTAGCAAACAGCTGTGAGTTAAAGGCGCCTGCAAGTACAAAGCTTGAGTTACGCACCTGCACGGATGAAGTTGTAGTTTTCCTGACCAAAATTGACGCGACGAAACAGTGCCAGCTTGCCCATGAGGAAGCCGATCATTGCCATGAGATGGGTGAATGGTCCTGCTCGCCCGACGGACAGGCCAGAGCCCGAGGCGATCACTGTGCTGAGCGACTTGGCAACAAGTGTCCTAAACGACAGCATGTCACCCGGGTTCTGGTACACGCCGGCAAAAAGCGCACGCATAACGGGGATACCCGACCCATCCGAGGCTGGCGAGATGAAATGTCCGCAGGAAGTTGCAAGCATTGCCAGAGTAATGCACCAGCACAGCCAGCATAGAAAGCCCGCAAATGAGTCCGTCCCCACCGATTCGATGATGACACGACGGAATCTGAAGAGCGTCCGGACCCAATTGTCGACCAACAAGCTGCAGTTCATACAGGAGGATGGTCAACTCAATAAAGGCGTCTTGCAGTAAGAAAGCACCAACGTTTACCCGTAAGCTGCTGCCATGGACCCAAGCAGAACCAGGAACAACCAAGTGACCGGCGAATTCGGAAGTTGCTTACACAACCGAAGCGACCGGAGGCAGAGCTGCCGCATTGTCAGCTCCACCAGCGGTCGCTCGCCTCGCAGCAACTTATCGTAGTGCTCGGGCGAGTTCGCTCGGTACCAGCAATCTACCCAACACGCGATAGCAACAACTCACATGTCAGACATCATTTATCAAAGGTTCAGGTCGGGGTGTCGTGGGCACGTACCATAGTTGCCACGCATCGTCGGTCCTTTTCACTTGGTGCTGATGCTGGTCGGTCTCCAATTATGCTCTCGCAAGAGAGAGGATCGCTCCAAGTGGAAAGGTCGGTAAGGCACAGGCTCGACTGTTGGTGTCCGTCGTCCGTTTCAACGGCGAGCTCCACGACACATAACTTCGTTGTCGTGTATTCCTCAGTGCTCGATGGTCAGACTTGAATCTGCAATCCCTGGTGGATCGTATTTGAATACTCTGACGGATGCTGCGCATGTCCACGAGGCAATTAACAGAAGGTGCTACGACCCCTACCAGTTGTTGCTGTCGTGGTGGCTGCCACTCACTTTGGTTGAAGACTCGAATGATTTTCACTACTGTTGGTGGCACCTTGGCGGTTGAAAGAGCCGATGGCGACGCATATGGCTCGATGTCTCTAGTGAAAAACCCTGGCTCTTCGAGTGCTTGAGAGCTCGATATCACATGACGGGGGCAGTGGTGAATTTGCGGGGTTGCGAGACACTGGAGCTTGCTACGTATCGTGTTCCGCTTTGAATTCGGGGCCTCAAGAATCGAGAGCAGCTTTCAAACAGGGGAAAGATGAAGTTCAGAGCTGCTAGAGAGGCGACTTGTGCTCTACTGATCCTGGCATGGCGACCGGCCATCTCCAGGCCAATGAGGTCAATTGTCGTGTACTCGGACACGAACTGCAAGGGCACACCAATCCGGGTTACTCTGGTGGGGGATGAAGAGTGCACGAGCGACAAAGCTGTCTGCACCTCCGACGGGCAGAGTGTCGGCACGCAGTACACTTCATCTCACTGCGTCGATGTCGACCGCCACACTTACGTAGCTGAAATCTTCAGCGAGTTTTCGTTCGTGACGATGGAGTACTACACGGACGACGGGTGCGATACCTTCCAGGGCCTAAATTCGTTCCTAGCGGCAGGCACATGCCAGCACGTTGGCTTTGGCAACGACACGTCATCTTCGATCGTCAGACTCTACTCGAACGGCTCCGCGGTGCTTCAATTATTCGAGGACACGTTTTGCGGGATCGACGCAAACTCCACCATGCACATCGACAGCAGTGATATCACTGAGCACACGTGCTTCGGCTCAAGTTCTGGTGTCAGGTTCTTCTCGAGCCAAAGCCCCACAAGCAGCTACTCTTCGCCAGGCCTTAGTGTCGGTGAGATTATAGGCACCGTTGTTGGCAGCGTCGTGTTCTTGCTGCTTGTCGCTGCAGTGTTTGTCTGGCGACGCAGGTCCAAGTCAAAGCGGTGGCATCCGTCCGAAGAAGTGGAGAGCCCCATTGACCACCAGTGCGACGACAGCAAGCTCAATACCTCGTACGAGTCGGACGCAACGGAGCGAGGCACCATGGCGGAGGTTCACGTACCCAGAGGCTCGAGCATGAATTCTGGCGTCGGTGGCGTCTGGGACGATGAAGCGATCGTCGCAGTGAGGATTCCGCGGAAGAAGGTCTTCGTGCACGAACTCATGTGTCGTGACGGATACGCGGAAGTGTTCAAAGGCACGTTCAATGGGCAGCTCGTCTCCGTCAAGACGCTGCTGCCTCAGACACGGAAGAACGTCGAGTGCGTGACCAACTTCTGCTCCGAGGTCAAGATGCTGACCACGATGGACCATCCTCGCATCGCTCAACTTATCGGCGTCGCCTGGGACAACCGAATGGATGTGTGCATCGTGTCCGAGTACTTGGATGGAGGTGATGTGCGCGGGCTTCTCGACTCATTTGCTCAACTGCAGCATCCCGCTGGTTTCGACTACGACAAAGTGAAGATCGCGCTGCACATTGCGCATGCTCTCACGTACTTGCACTCGCTGGAGCCGCCTGTCATCCACCGCAACCTGAAGTCCAAGAATGTCCTGCTGAGCTACGAGTTGGACGCCAAGCTGACTGACTTTGGCATTTCTCGAGAGCAAATGGACACAACGATGACCGCCGGGGTCGGATCAGCGTTGTGGATGGCTCCGGAGGTGGTAATGGGGCACCGATACGATGAGAAGGCCGACATTTTCTCGTTCGGCGTCGTTCTCTCCGAGCTCGACGTGCATGCGTTGCCGTATTCGCACGCAGAGGCACAGAACAAGTCCCGTCACAAGATGCCCGAGTCGCTCATTCTGCAACAAATGGTGGCAGGCAAGTTGCAGGCACAATTCTCGCAGACCGGATCAGGATCAACACAGCAGCTCGGACGAGACTGCGTAGCGGTGAATCCAGATCAAAGACCAACCGCTGCAGAGGTGCTGTACAAGCTTCATAAGATTCTGACACTGGAGATGTAACCGTGAGTTGGTCTCTTCTTATAATTCATGTGAATAGTTAACAACTTCGGTTGACACAACATTTATTCTACATGCACAATACAGCAAATATCTCCACAAACTATCGTGCGCTGCCAACTACGCGAACGACCCCAGCGGAATGCTATCAGCGTCCGTCAACAGGTTGTTTTGCACGTTAACCATCAGAGCGGAGCCGCGACTGGCGAACTGGGTCACAAGTTCTTGCATCTGCACATGCCCGCGCTCGCCGATAAAGTTTTGCGACAGATCCAACAGAGCAAGGCGAGACTCGCCAGCAATTGTATCCCGAGGTAGCGCAATGGCATCGTAGAGGTCTAAGACGCCATCATCCGAAATGCAGTTGCCAGCAAGTGACAGAGTGCGCAGCCTCGGGAAGTTGCTGGATGGTCCAGCCAACACGTTGGCAACTTGACTTGTCACGTGGTCCTTGAGCCCCTCCGAGTAGCAGAAGTTGAGCGAAAACGCTGTCAGCTTAGGCAGCCGAGCGTTGCTCAGTGCACCCAGCATGCTGCGAACGAGCACATTGCGCGAAACCAGCATCTTCTCGTCCTGAAAGTTGAACTGCCGCGCCTGTATACGACCCGTCAACGAGAAGCTCTCGAGGTTGGGGAACCGTTGGAAGAACGATGCGCGGGCTAAAGATGAGAGCTTCAGCAGCGACAACGTCGTCACTTTGATCGACGTAACAAATGTCGGGAGCTGCGAAGCTGCCTGCGAGCAAGTAGCTGCGCACTGCAGTGTATCAGGGGCGGTCAGAAAGGAGCACACGTGATGCAGCAAGTCGCCGTTGCCATCGAAAAACAGCGGACTAGTGGCAGTCACAACCGACTCATACCGAGCACGTTTCCCACCAACAGGAACGTCGTTCATGGCACTGCACTTGCGCTTGCGGATCATTGCAACATCAGTACGGGCCTGCTCCACGGCAAACGCCGCGTCTTCTGTCGCCGCAAGGTTGTTCAAGTGAAGCTTGACGACCAGCGAGTGGAGACGGCGACTGAGCGTCTGCGGGTTCCGGTACTCCCACGCTGAGAAGGCCTGGCTGTAGAGCGCGAGCTCTGCACGCCGACCGATGTACGAGATCTTGGCGTCCACTTTGCCGTACTTGGCCTTGAGCAGCATCAAACTGAACAACAAATAGCAGAAGATTGTCAATGCTAATGATCTCGAGGAAGGACAACGTACATCGAGGTGAGACGTACATTTGCAGGAGAATGGTGCGTCGAGAAGACAGGTCGATGGACGTGTGCCAGTTGTGCTTGGTATCGGGACTAGTGGTCGTCCATGTTGAGGCGTTGGGGGCGAAAGCGGACGTACTCATGGCGGAAGTAGATGGAGGTAAGTACTGACGCGCAGTAAGTAAGGGAAATTGGACTCCGGTTGTCACGGACCGGAGTAAAGCACAAGTGAGCTGCCTGGGGGTCAAATGAGTCAACGACAAGCAGCGCCATTTGACGCCGTGCTCTCCCACCAGCAGGTGCCGCCCAGAAATCGTGGAAAAGAGAGCACTCGAGCTGATCCCACATCCTCACGCGGCACAGAATGCAAATTTCGGGAACCTGTTCGTCAGCATGAAGAGCGATATCATAGGACCTGTAATAATACAACATGTTTGCATCACGTAAACTACACAGGTTATCCGCATCTACGATCAATAAAACTGTACACTGTATCACAAACAATATTATGTACCCACGATATCATCATATAGTAGAGGCATTACTCACTATCCGCTTATAGAGTTTCTAGGAACCCATCTGGCCGGTGGCAGGTGGTGTGACCGAAAGCTGACCCCGTCACGTTGCAGCGCCATTGCTTGCTTGCCGCTCGTCAGCCGCTTGTTCAACTACCGCACAGCAAGCTTGGAATGATACTGGTGGGTTTCGTTTGGGTGATGCTTGGTCAAAAGGTCATCAGACACTGATGGCATTTCGCTACAGAGCAGGACCCATTCGTGATACGATCACGCTGCCTTGAAGCGCCCGCCACATGGGCGCTGTGAGAACGCTGCTCGTCCAGCTGCAGGGTGCCCGTCTTGAAACTAACCTAAAGAAGCTCCCGTCTTATGGATACGAACGATGGATACTGCTGGGCTCTCACCAAGGTGTCAAGTGCGAGTCTGCTACGGTATCAGCTTACAAACGCCAGCTTCCAGTCGTGTGTCCTTACCGATAGAGTGGAAGTCCTCCTCACATCTGCGCTTCACTACATGTATGCTTAGTGCGCAACGGCAGCAACTAGTGAGCAAGTTGAAGAGGAGTGATGGTCAGTTGAATGCATTGTGTACCAGACACCACACTCTCACTTGCGAAAATGACGAGTTCTGTCGATGATGGCGATGGCGGTGCCCACGCGTATCTCGGCACGTTGGAGGCTGTAGACCACCGACAGCTCTCCGTTTATCCGGAGGGCAAAGTACTGACGCTGCCACTCATCTACCTGCCAGATATTGTAAGCAGAAGCGCACCGCATTGCCGCAGCGCAAGTCTAACCGGTTTTTAGGTTTTGTTCCCAGGCGATGATCTGCCTCTTCGGCTGCTGTCCGAGTCGGTGATTGGCGGCATTCGCGAGCTCCTGTCAAGCGAAGGAGCCCTGTTGGCTGTGCTGCCTCCTCTCCAGACCGGGGACCAGTACGGCTCGACTGTCCGCGTTGAGCGGTTCAGTGTGGAGGACCGCAGCGCGAGGATGACTGGAGCTGCTCGGCAGCGCTTCCGCCTCAAGCAGAGGCTACGAGCTGAGCCGAGTGCTCCGATACTGTATGGACAAGTGGAGATTTTGCCGCAGGACAGAGCGCAGCCGCTTCCCTTCGACGATCTGTGCTGGCATCGAGAGGGAGGCGAAGAGGAGAAGCAAAGCAGGAAGAGGAGTCTGCGTCGGCTGCGTGGACGGCAGTGTCCAGCGTACTGGGGACGTAGCACGTACGCGTTGTATGATGCACGAGTGCTCGTGCAGAAGATTCAGAATATGCTGCTGTCGAACATCCACGGCGAGTGGTTTCGCAAACCACGGACGGATCGATCGAGGGAACGAGATGGTGACGAGAAGTCGTCGTTGGTGCCCTACTTGACGGTGCCTAGCGACCGCCAGGACCCGAACCTGTTCGCGTATTGGGTTGCTGGTAACTTGCCATTGGGCACGGCTCAGCGACTTGAACTGCTGGGCATGAATTCTACTGTCCGCTTGCTGCGGCGCGAAATTGAGCTGCTTGGACAGGTAAAGGAAGACATTTTCTGCTCCATGTGCAGCTCTTTCCTGGCAAACACGCGCGACATCTTCAGCATGACGGAGCGTGGTGCAGCAGGCGGCACCTTTGTCAATCCTGGCGGCCACGTCTTCCAAGTGCTGACGCTGCGGGAGGTGGACCACGCACACGTATTCATGGACATGATGCGCAGTACCGAAGACACGTGGTTTGCGGGCTACTCATGGAGTGTCACGCACTGCAATTCCTGCTACCAACACCTTGGCTGGCGCTTCGACCGAGTTGATTCAACGCGTCTGCCCGCTTCCTTCTTCGGGTTCCGGCGAGCAGCGCTTACTCGTTCAAGAGGTTCTCGACGGGTTGACCCCCGCTCGCTCGGCTTGGACGGATACGACACGGACGACTACGCTATGTCCGTGGGTTCTAGTGAGGGCAGCTCCACCGCCAACAGCGAAGAGATGCCATTGCTGACGAGGCTCGATTAACAAGGTCATGGAAGGCTGCTTCAGCGTCATTTTTATTGTTTTAGTGTATTGGAAGCAAGGTCTCTGATTGCAGTCAGGAGTTGACCTTTAGAGCTGTACTGAGGTGGATTAGTTGTCCGAGACAATCCACGAGTCGAGGGCGCGCTCGTAGTTGCTGACCTCGGCAGGGGTGAACCACATGGAGATCTCGTGCTTGGCCGAGTCGGGGCCGTCCGAGCCGTGCACGAGGTTGCGGCCCGTGGAGATGCAGTTGTCGCCGCGCAGGGTGCCGGGGGCAGCCTGGTTGGGGTTGGTGGCACCGAGGATCTTGCGGCCCGTGAGGATCACGTCCGTGCCCTCCCAGACCATGCAGACAATGGGGCCCGAAGTGAAGTACTTGACGAGGCCCGGGAAGAACGGGCGCTCCGACAGGTCGGCGTAGTGGGCCTTAGCGCGCTCCTCGGTGGCAGACATGAGCTTGAGCGCCACGAGCTTGTAGCCCTTCTTCTCGAAGCGGCCGATCACCTCGCTCACGAGGCCGCGCTGCACGCCGTCGGGCTTGATGGCGATGAACGTGCGCTCCTTAGACGTACCCGGCACGCCGGCCAGGGGCGTCGCGGGCTTGGCGGCGTTCTCGGCCACGGGGGCGGTGGTCAGCGCGAAGGCGACGCCAGCCGCAGCAGCGACGGCAAGAGCGGCAGGGGCCTTGATGGCCGAGGCGGCGCGCGCCTGCGTGGCGAAGGTGCGGGAGGCGTTGCGCTTGGCGGCGGACGCGACGCGGCGGGACACACGGGAGAACATCTTCAAGGCTGGAGGAACGTGCGGCGCAGAGGGCAGAAGCGTAAGTGAGCCTGTGGCGTACGTCAGCCGGATCTTGTCGTCCTGTCGACTCAAAACCGCCGGATCGCAAACACCAAGTTTACACAACTTAATATGGGGATATGATTCGTTAAAAATGCATCGAGTTTTCAGCGAATCAAGTGACGGCATAGATGTGCCATGGATCGGCTGGTCATTCAGGGATAAAGGCGGCGACAATGACTGAGGAGGACAAGAAGCAGCAGGAGGGCGAGGCCTCGGATGACGAGGAGCAGGTGGAGCAGGTCAAGAGCAAGCAGGACGAGAGCAGCGCTATGGACAAGCTCACGGACCTCGTGGAGGAGAAGCAGATGGACGAGAACAAGATGAAGGAGGCGTTCCAGGCGCTGCGCAAGCAGGAGGAGGCCGACAAGGAGGCGGAGCGGCTGCTGGAGAAGAAGCTGGCGGCCGTTAAAGTGGACAAGGACGACGTGGCGCTCGTGGCGCACGAGATGGAGTTGTCCACGCAACAGGCGGACCGGAAGCTGCGCGAGGCCGACGGAGACGTCGTCAAGTGCCTGCAGACGCTCCTCGCCGCCTAATCCGCAGAATGTGGGGACGGATTCAATAGACTGTGACGTCCCTTTGTAGTGGTGTTTTGTGTTGCCAATAGAGAGGAAGGAGCAAGAGCTGGAGAATGGTGGGGCTCTAGTTTTGTTGTATTGGTTGCAGGTTACTTACACGCCACGCCCACGCACATGGAATTACAATGTGATTACTGTTGAGCTAAAGCACCGGAGGACATTTTTCTCCTGGCGTGGGACTTCTGGATCGTACTCATCATGCGTTCGAGCTGCATGTGCTTCATGTCGACGTGGCCCGGGCGTAAGACCTGCAGCGAGTCGCGGAAGTGGTGACAGGCAGCGACTAACTTGGAGCCTCTCCGGTTTGTGTGCGGGTCTAGCATGTCGACTACGTTCTGGAACTGCATACTCTTTTTGAAGCGCGGGAAGCTGTCTTTGACCATTAGTCGCATGATCTCATCGCAAGCCTCGTCAAAGAAGGTGGCCTCGATGGCGTCTACTGGAGACCGTTTGTCCATTTGCTCAAGGATGCTGTCGCGTATCCCCGCCGGGAGGTTGACTTCTTTTGGAGCGTCTGGCTGAACGTATCGCTCGCGGATGTGCTCGGACATCTCACGCCTCTCGTTGTCACCCTCTATCACGCGGAACTTTTCAATGTCCTGGAAGAAGAGGAAGTTCTCGTCACTGTGTTCGGACTCAAGAAATGCCTGAAATCGCTGTGTCAGGATACCGTGGCGCAAAACACTGGCAAAGTCACAGCGCTCGCCGAACCACGCTATGTTTGCTGCTGCACCGGCTGCAGGGTATTCTTCGAACAGCTCTTGAATCGTGCTGAAGGGACAGGTGAGCAATACTGCGGATGAGCGTGCGATGACTTTTCCTTTGCGCAAGTTCATGCGATCAAACGTGAACGGACCCATATAACATCCAGGTGTAAGGAACACGGAGTTGTCGCGCCCGAACGTGCTAGGTTTCCTGTGGTTGCCCGTGATTTCCAGTGCTCCGTACACGAGGAACACAAACTTTGGGTCGTGTGGATCATGCTCGTCGTGTTGCCGAAATACGATGTCACCTTTATGAACTTGGTCCTCGATGTCAACCTCGTGACTGAACCGGATCATTCTTTCACTGGGTATTGACTCCAGAAATGGCAAGACGCCGCTCAGTATTGCCTTGAGCAGCAGTCTTTCTTTCAGCAGTTTACCCACGCTTACTCTCACGTCAGGACATTGGTCCAATAGCGTGTGGAACGCTTTCTTCTCGATGCTCATGAGCATACAGCTATCGAGGGCTTTGACAGTAGCTGCACGCGGAATATTGATCAACAACGACATTTCACCGAAGAAGGAGCCTGCCTCCAGCTTCGCTAAAGGCCCCACTGCCCGAGAGCTCGTGACTTCGACTGATCCAGCCAACGTAACAAACATTTGCGTGCTGATACCTTCATCTTCGCGGAAGATCACGCTGTTGCTCGGGTACACGCGTATAGTCGACATTTCCGTGAGAACGGCGAGTTTGTCTTTCGGTAGATTTGCGAAGAACGGGATGGTACCAAGGAGACCTATAAAATCTGCGTTGGTCAGCGCATTGAGCGACGAGTCTTTTCTTCCTTGAGTAGCGTCAGGAAGCGTATGGGGAGGCAGAAGCAAATACCGCGACTGGTTCTGCAAATCCACGCGAGCGCACATGATTGACTGAAGTATGACTTCATCTCCACCGCCTTCGGTCACGTATCGACAGACGACTTCCTTTTCAGATTTCCAGAAGAGAAACACTTCCGACGTGAGGAGGACCTCCTTATCTTCAAGCTGAGGGTCAAGTTTGTACCCGAGACCAGGAGAATTGGGCACCACCGCTCGCGTGCGTCCAAGTTGCATGAATGCTCGGATATTGAGCCTGTTTTTCCCGTTCGCGTCGAAGAGACTTGCGCACCCGTCGAAAATCACAGCAAGTTGACCGGCCTGAGCCGAAATCGATGTGCGATAGCCGGTCTCAGCTGTACGATGGCCTGCTTCGGCCCCCGCTCTTTGCACTTGAGCATAGCGGATCACTGTTTGAATGCTGTCTGCTCCAATGAGCTGGAGGAATAAGCTGCCTTCGAAGACACGCCGAACCTCGACAAGTCTCTTGCCTTGGGTACCGCAAATACCACCCATGCTCCAGACTCGTCACGCCGCATCAAGACACTGCGTAAAGAACTCGGTGGAACGCACGCACGTGTAGCGACAGCACCGTCGTATAGATAGAAGCAGCATGGCTCTATTTTCGACATGAGGCAGGCACCATACTTATCACCGCTCCTTAACACAATTTCTCGGAGGGTTTTGAGATTGAACGAATGCTAAAACGTGCGAGGGCAAGAAAGGTGACCGCTTTAAAAGCAGCGTGTGGGCGAATTGGTAAACTGGCACCGGAGTGGTTGGCCGCGTACATTATGGTAAGCATGTGTTGCTTTTAGTATTTGGGATTTTGCCTGCTCTGACGGGTGTATTCGATCGCACACGGCAAGCTTGGCAGTCTCCCGAGTCGGCTGAGCAGACCTTGAGCATGACAATAGTCTCAAGCGCTCCAGACTGAGCAGGAGCAAGAGCAGAAGCGGAAAGAGCATATATTTAGTTGGACATCATTGCTGCATATTTGGCCAAGTGCGATCAGACAGCTCGCTATTCCTAGCGATGTTTGCTTGTGGTTTCGCCTATTGCAGCCACTGGGAGAGGCGGTGGCAGTATGTAACTCCTTTTTTGCCAGGCCGGGTGGAGCTGAATCAGCGACCACGGCCCGTGTGAACTGCATTTCGTGCTACGGTTCAACGTCCGGGACCGTCGAGCGCTCGCCCGTCCCGCACGTGCTGAGGCATCTACCAGGCAGAATTAAGCGCGGGTTTGCGGTCGCGCCGACAGCTTCTGGTGGCTCCTTGGAAAAGGATGCGTTTGCGTTGATTCCTGACATTCCCCGCACGACAATGACTCCTCCACCAGAAGCAGGAGCCCAACCAACGAATAAACCACCGACCATCAACGCTTCTGAACATCCCGATAAACCATCAGATTTAAAGAGAAGACTCGGCTACGTCGTGCCGACAAAGGTGAGTACGGGTGGTCGGTCTGGTGTAGGAAGGATTCATCAACCTAATGCTTGAAAACTTGTGCAATTAGGGATTCGGCGCAGATTATGTCATATTCCGGCTCTTGCCGAGGGAGAACGCGGTACGTCGGTGGTGTGTTCGTTTAGTTACGCATCGATACTTCGACCGCTTCATCATCGCGGCCATCGTGGCAAACTCGGTGATACTGGGATTATCGGATTTCTCCGTGGTGGACTCCGATTTAAACCCTGCAAGTTCAGGGAAAAGATTTGAGGGGGGTGTCCTCGTCAAAGCGTATTCGCTCCAAAACTTCGTCGTGGAGATTTCCGAGATGCCGTTCACGATCATATTCACGACAGAGTGTGTACTCAAAATAATCGCGATGGGACTCCAGGGCAAAGGCTCGTACGAGCAAGATACGTGGAATGTCCTCGACTTTTTCGTCGTCGTATCAAGGTACGAAGCCGGTATGATCGCTTGACCGCCCCGTATGAACACTTTGTGAACTGACGTCTTGTTTCCGTATCATTTCCTTAGTCTTGTTGCATCACTACCGGGGATGCCAAACGTTTCAGCCATTCGAACGATTCGAGTGCTTAGGCCGCTGCGATCACTCTCGGTTATCCCCGGAATGAGGCGCCTCATCGCTGCACTGTTGAAGGCGTTGCCTGCACTCGGAAATGTTGTGATTCTTCAGATTTTCGTGTTTTTCATTTTCGGGATTTTAGGCATCCAGCTTTTCGGGGGCACCATGAATCGTCGATGTCGCACGACAATGTTCCCAGTGAAACTCCCGCTTGATGACACAAACGAAATAATTTGGCCAGTTCCCAGAGACTACCTTGACGAAGTGTATGCTAACGAAGCCGCGTTTTACTGCATCGACGGCCAACTACTCGACTACGAAAACAGCACAAGTGGATTTGTAAAAGAAACGTCACCTTGGAGTACTGCCCAAGACTGCTTCTGGCCCGTTGACGATGACGACGAGCTTCTGTGTGCTGCACCGGGGCAGGCAGGAAATCACGCTTGCAACGATGGCATGACCTGTGGCTCGGACTACGACGCGTTTGGAAACCCTCGCTTTCGACACCACAAGGCAATGGTAAACGCTTTGTATCGGCCGAGCTTGGACTGGGGCCTCACAACTTTTGACAACATTGGGCGAGCATTTTTTACAATTTTCCAATCCATTACACAAGAAGGCTGGACTGGCATCATGTACATGGTGATGGATTCATCGCAGCCAATAATCGGAGCGGTTTTTTTCGTGGTGCTCATAATTTTCGCGTCATTCTTCGTGATGAACTTGACACTAGCAGTCATTTCCGAGGAGTTCAATCTTGATCAGAAACCTGGAAAGACAGCGGCTCAGAAACGAGAAGACGAGAAAAGGGCGAAGATTGAGAGAGAAAAGGCCGATAAAAGGGCTCGCGAACACTGGCTGAATGCTATTGTGTCTCATAAATTGTTTGCCGCGTTTATTATGGCTGTGATTCTTGCAAACACAGCTATTTTAGCACTCGACCATTACCCAATGCCTACATCCATGGACGAAGATCTAGAAATTGTAAATTTCGCGCTCTCCTGTGTGTTCGTCGTGGAGATGGTGATGAAACTATTTGGTCTTGGGTTACGCCAATACTCACGCGACAGGTTCAATTTGTTTGATGCATTCATCGTAACAATGGGAATACTGGAGACTGTTGCATCCCCGCCATCGTTCATGTCGAATAATCCCCCTAAAAAGGGAGCAGTGTCAGCGTTGCGATCATTTCGGCTTTTTCGTGTCTTTAAGCTCGCTCGAGACTGGAGATCGCTTCGTGAGCTCCTTGAAATGATCATTCGCGCTGTTGCGAGTATTGCAAACTTTGGCGTGCTTCTCTTCCTATTTATCTACATCTATGCCTTGGTGGGCGTCCAGGTAACCAGGCTGAGCAATGTTCTTCAGCAAAGGATGAATATTAGAACTAACTTGTGCGTTGTCCTGTTTACTGTAGTTCTTTGGCAACACCATGCGCTTTGATGATGAAGGCTATCCAACACCGTTCACACTAGAAGGGTTCTGGGCTGGAACCGTAAGGAATCATAATTTGATTTTGTACGTAGCAATGACTAACAACTCTCAATCGTGACCAGGTTCCGCGAAACAATTTCGATACCTTGCTGTGGGCTGCTGTCACAGTCTTTCAAATTATTACCGGGGAGAATTGGAATAACATCATGTACTTCGCTATCCTCGGTAATGGCATGCTTTCGTGCATTTACTTCATCTCACTGGTAAGTACTTGCAGTCCTGCTTCGTTCACTACTAGAACGCAGTCCCTAACCCATGTTTGGCTGTACAGGTGATCTTAGGTGATTTCGTGCTTATGAATCTGTTTCTGGCGCTGCTACTCGACAACTTCGGCGGCGATGGCGACGAAGAGCAGGCGATGGAAAAACAAGAAGAAACAAAAAAACTCGCCCAGAAGATGTCCGTCATGAGTATGAAAGTTGTTCCCGTTACCTCAGAGAACGAGCGAACAACGACCACAAGAGGAAGTTTCTTGCTAGTATCGACAGCATTTTCGTTGGGGGTTCGCCGGCAATCTATACTTGAAATGGACGAGGAAGGGGATGAGGAAGATGTTCGAGTAGTCAACATGGAGAAGTTTGCAGACGAACTTACACCGAGTGTACCTCTGGCAAAAACGGTCTACATTGAGCCGCCCGGCCGACTCACTCTTCCGAGCGCCTCCACTAACCCGGACGGTACGGACGGCAGGCAAGGCAGCTTGAGGGAGAATTCCCTGAGCAAGTTAAGGAAAAGAGTCAGTACTCGCGGCAGTATTTTTGCGAGCGCGCGGGCGAGTATTGTCTCTGCCATGATGCTTGGCACTGGTGCTCAGCCGCCTCCAGAGCAAGCAGAAGGACAAGACGAAACAAGCATATCGGAGCCAACGATCGACACAGGAACGTCCTTGTTCCTTTTTGCAGGTAATTCACGAGTGCGCCGTGTCGCTTGCTTCCTATCTGGCCATCGGTGGTTTGATTCGACGGTCTTTGGCCTTATCGTCATATCTTCCATTGCACTGGCCGTCGATAACCCACTCGCCGACCCCCAGTCGGGTCTTGCTACTTTCTTGAAAGGACTGGACAAAGCTCTCGCCGTGATATTTGCGCTTGAAATGGTGATTAAAATCGTTTCAATGGGTCTCGTCATGCACAAAGGAGCCTATTTACGCAATAGTTGGAACGTCATCGATGGCATCATTGTGATTTCCTCGATCATTATGCTCGTAGCGGAGTCGTCTGGGCAAGGAAAGAACCTCAAATCTCTGCGGTCGCTACGTGGTCTCAGAACGTTTCGCCCTTTGCGAATGATTAGCCGTCGACCAGGTCTGAAGCTGGTGGTGAACGCCTTATTCGAAGCCATTCCAGAGGTGATGAACGTATTGTTCGTCTGTATGCTCTTCTTCCTTATCTTCAGCATCGTGGCGGTAAACTACCTGAAAGGAACATTTTATGCGTGCAGCGGGGATGTATACAGCGCGTTATCGGATGCCAAACTAAATCTTCTTGTCACTCCAGCAGCTTGGGACACACTTTCCGATCTCCAGCGCAGTTGGTTTACGGGTACATCATGCGAAGGATTTCCTACTGACACCCTGACATCTCAATATATATGTGGGTGCTGGGGAGCTGATTGGGGTGCTGTGCTTCCCCAAAACTTCAACAATGTTGGAGCCGCCATGCTGACATTCTTTGAGATTTCTACTACGGAAGGCTGGGCAGATGTAATGATGGCAGCAATTGATTCGAATGGCATCGGCATGCAGCCTATTCGCGACAACAACATGATGTGGGCTCTATTCTTCGTGCTCTTCATCATGGTTGGCAGCTTCTTCGTCGTCAACCTTTTTGTGGGCGTTATCATCGACAACTTTAATCGCATGAAAGCTGCCTTGGGTGGAGACTTTATGCTGACACCAGAACAGAAGAAGTGGATCGAAGCACAAAAAGCTGCTTCTCGGGTTGGCCCAGTTCGCATTTTGAGGCCTCCTAGAGAGAAATTCCGACGCATCCTGTTTTATCTGGTCAAGATGCAGCGCTTCGAATGGTTCATCATGATATGCATCATCGTGAACACGTTTCTCATGGCTGCTCAATACTTTGGACAATCTACGCTGCAAGCCTACGCCATTAATATTATAAACGAGATCTTCGCGGTGATCTTCACAGTGGAAGCTTTGTTCAAGCTGACAGCGTTCGGGTGGGAGTATTTCGAAGACCAGTGGAACCAATTCGACTTTTTTGTGGTACTGGGGACACTGCTGAGCGTTGTGGTGGAGCTGTTTACCGGAGCTTCCGTTCGATCACTCGCTATGCTGGTGCGTGTTTTTCGAGTCACACGTATTCTGCGGTTGGTCAAAGCATCGAAAAGCATCCGACAGATTCTACTGACGCTGTACATTGCTCTTCCGGGTCTCAGCAATATCACATCCATCCTGTTTTTGATGTTGTTTATCTACTCGACCATGGGGGTTCAGATCTTCGCCAAAGTCGCGCTGTCAGACAACATCGACAGTCACGCCAACTTCCAGGATTTTGGTAATGGATTCCTCTTCTTGCTTCGCGCTGCAACAGGTGAAGCCTGGAACAGCTGCATGCATGACCTAGCGTCGAGTACAGCAGGCTGCGTGGATGACCCGCCCTACGATCCAAACATGTGCGGTTTTAACACCTTCGACGGATGCGTACCTTTGAACGGTTGCGGAAACCCAATCGCCTACGCTTTCTTCTGCACCTTCACATTGCTGGTGACGTACGTCATGCTCAACCTCACGATCGCCGTTATCCTCGAGGGTTTCTCTTTATCGCATGAAGACGAAGAACCGTTGTTTGAGCCAGAGATTCTTGATGAGTTCCAGACTAAGTGGGCTGACATCGATCCTAAAGCCACTGGGTTCGTCAAGGTCGACAAAATGCTGCTGCTCGTGAACCTGCTTAGACCACCTCTGGGGAAGCATGGAGTCCCCTTCGATATGGCTCACTTCTTCAAGTACATGTGTACGTTTCGCGACTGCCGTGGCAACCATCTCGTCCTCCTTTCTAACACATTTGTGGGTTTGCAGGCCAACTCAAGGTCCCTCTATACGAAGACGAATACGTCCATTTCCGCGACGTGCTGCTTGCCATGACCCGGGAAATGGTCAAAGTACGTTTGCTCTTGACAATGCTGTAGAAACGTCCTCCCCACTAACGTGTCCACTGCAGCTCAACGCAGGCACCATCTCCGATATGCCAGCTGATCAGGACGTCACGAACGGGGGCGTCCCTGGCGCGAAGCGGCGCATCGAGTTCTTGGCGCACCAATACTTCGGCGCGCGCCGCATCCAGCGCCAAGTGGCTCAGTGGCTGCGCATCAAACGGCAGCTCGAGAAGAAGTACATGGAAGAGTACAAGAACAAGATCAAGAAGCCCAGCGGCCGCCCCAGAAAGCAGCGCGACGCACGCGTTTTCACCATAGGATAGCTACAAATTCTACAACCCACGGTCGTCTCGTCCCCTTAAAAGAAACACAAAGGACAAAAGTCTCGTTTTCGCTGAATTACCGTCGACTGACACGGCGGCCTCCACGTCGGTCCGCGTCCTTACGGAAGGCCCAATCCACCTGGATCGTACTGCCCAGGATTTCCTGGCCGTCCATGCGCTCCATGGCCGCCTTGGCGTCCTCGAAGCTCTCAAACTTGACAAGCGCGTAGCCCTTGACGAAGCCTGAGCGGCGGTCCAAGTTCAGGTGCAGGTCCTTCACCTGCGCGTCCTCCGCGAAGGCGTCCATGACGTCCTCCTCCTGCGCCTCTTCGTGCACGCCCGTGACGAAGAGCAGCCAGCCTTCCACGGACTGCAGCGCTGTCGAGTGGTCCCTGGGTGACGCCTGGAGCTTCTCGAACACGCCGCTCTCGGCCGGGTAGCGGTTCGAGTCCATCGCCGCGGATCCGGCGCCGCGTCCCTTTACCACGCGCGGCTTGTCCTCCTCTTCCTCCACGGCCATGGCCGTGTCGCTCTCGTAGTCCACCTCGTCCGCCATGGTAGTTGGATTGTGGTTGGAGCTTATTGGCGCTGCTCTTGTTAAGTACGATATTGGATAGATACATGTAGCCATGTTGAGAGATTTTGAGACGGATACATGCAGCCATGATGAAAGGCAACTTGTGTCGCTAGTTAAATACTTCCGAGGAAGCGGGGGAGCTGACGCATGGATACGTGGTGGCTGCAGGGAGTTCAGACGTTTCTCGAGGAGCGGAAGCGGTGTAAGGAACGCTGCAGCGGCTCGCCGTCGTGCAGGGCCTCGAGGATCTTGTTGTCCTGGTCCTCGATGATTTCCGCCTTGGTCGCGATGTCTTCTGCACGCTCGGCCGGGATCACGAGCACGCCGTTGATGTCTCCGCGGATGATGTCGTTCTGGCGCACCACGCAGCCAGCCACCACCACGGGGCAGTTCACGTCGGCGATGGTCGTTGAGCCGTACTCGCCGTGCACTGACGTCCCCGTTGCAAACGCCGGGAAATTCATCGTGCAGAGCTCCTGCACGTCTCGCACGCACCCGTCCGTGACGACACCGGCCACACTTCGCGTCTTGGACGCCGTAGCGAGCAGTCCACCAAACACAGCCGACCTGACCCCCGTCGGGGCGCTGATTACCACCACCTGCCCCATCTCGGCCGTGTCCATGTAGTCGTACGAGCCGTCGCCGTTCATCGCGCCCGTGATCGGCATCATCTTGACCGTGAGCGCCGGTCCGCAGATGTTCATGGCCAACGGGGCGTCATACCCGCGCACGAGGTTCACATCCAGCAAATGTCCCTGGATCTTCATCTGCGCCATGGCGTCTGCGATGACACACGTGGAGAGTTTGGCCAGGCGGAGCAACACTTCCGATAGGTCCAGCGGCTCCCCCTCGGCCTCCAGCATGTTGGACAGCAGCTGCTGCTCGGACCGTCTCAGAGCCAGCGACTGGGCCGTCTCCACCCCCGCGTTTGCGTACACGTCCGCGTTGGCGGTGGGCACTGCCAGGGACGCCACCGTTGCGGCCATCGAGTCGGCCGCATCCGCCACCGACTCCGACTCGGTGGGGGCGGAAGTGACGATGCTTGGGGTCGTGGCTACGTGGAAAGTTTTCTTTTTCTTCTTGGACTTGGGCCCCTCGTACGGCTCGAAGGCCACGGGCGGCAGGTTGGACGGGAGACTTGTCGGCCGCGCGATGCGCTGGTTGTGCTGGAACGTAGGCAGACACTGCGACTTGAGGTGCTCCACCAGGCGCGTGGCGTTGCTCGCGTACTGCTTGTTACACTTCTTGCACTGGTAGCGCACCATGCCCTTGCCGACCTCGGGCTCCAGCCGGGTGAAATAGTCGTACACGTTGCTCGGCTTGCGACCCATTCTTGCGGTTGTTGGCGATGTAGTTTACCGGCACGATGATTTATGACCACTTGCTGAATTATATGGAGGATTGTATGACTACATATCGGCCAATCGAAATGGATTGTAGAACAGTGTTTTGACGAATCGGAGGGAGGGAGAAGAGTGAGGGTCGACACTTCAACTTGACATTCAGTCTGAAACTCGCCCAAATCCCCTTCGAAAGCGACCCTCAGGATTGAAACGCAAGTCGCTGCTCTGGAATCCAACTTGCCTCCATGACGACCCCTTCGCCTGTAGACCGCGACGCGCTGCAGCGTTTGGCGAAGCTCTCCGTGTGCGCGATAGCCGATGCTATGGCCAAGCTTAAGATCCAGGGCCACCTCGTGGACGTGCGTCTCGTACGCGGCTTCGACACCCCTTTGACCACGGACATGTGCGGCCCTGCCTTCACTGTGCAAGTCGTGCCTTCCACGGGCGTCACAGTCAAGAAGCTGCCGTTCCACTACGTGGACAAGACTGAGGAGGGGCAGGTCGTCGTCATCAGTGCTCCGGACGGCAGCACGTCGGGCGTGTTCGGCGGACTATTGGCGACGGCTTCCAAGGCTCGCGGAGCTGCAGGCGTCGTGACGGACGGACGTGTGCGAGACGTGCAGGAGCTGTGCACCATGGGCTTCCCCGCCTTCTCTTGCGGCACGTCGGTGCACGGACAGCAGGGCGCTACCTCCGTCGTGGACGTCAACTGTCCCGTGGTGGTCGCTGGCTGTGTAGTGCGTCCAAACGACGTCATCTGCGGCGACATCAACGGGGTGATTGTCGTCCCCGCCGAGCGCGCCGCAGAGGTTGCAGCCAAGGCGGAGATCATTGAGGAGCAGGACAACAAGGTCGCAGCCGCCGTCAAGCAGGGCGAGGGCTTGCAGCGCTCGTTCCAGCGCTTCCGCTCGCGACTGTAAAGCGAACGCGCTTTTGTGCGGGCACACTGGTTCTCTCTCTCCAGTTCACGCACCAAATCGGTTGTGGCATTATGCTGTACTTCGCTTTGTCGAAGCTAAGCAGGAGCCCCTCTTGATGACGAGTTCAGCTATATCCCACAGCGTAGCAATGGAACCGCCCAGTCAGCAAGAAATGTACACTTTGTCTAAGTTTGCACCCTTTTTCGTAACTATCTTGTTACATAACAACCTGAAGATACCCGTGCGCCAGCGCTCTTTCCGGGGTCATCTGGAGCTCACGCAGCGTCTCTGACAGCCGCACACCGTCCAGCAGACACTGGCGCAGCTCCACGGCGCTCTGCGGGCTCTGCGCCTGCGCCGCGAGGTACTGCAGCGCGTCCTCCAGGAAGCCGCGCGAGTCGTGGACGCTCACGAGCTCCAGCTCGCGCACCACGACGGCATTCATATCCATGGGGACGCTCGCTCGCGGGATCAACTCCAGCCGCGAGCGGTCCACGAGTACCACGCAGCCCATGGACTGCACCAGCGACGTCGCTAGCTCGGCGGACGCTTCTGAGCCGATGAGATCCACGACGGCGTCCAGCGCCAGCTCCGTCTGGCGCGAGAGGATGGTGCGCACAGCTGCAGACTGATAAATATCTAGAGGGGTGACGGAGGCGTGCTGTGTCCCGTTGTTGCTGGCTGTGGAGAACACGTGCAAACTCTGCGCGTTGAGCTGCACAACTTGGTGCAAGTACCTTGTCAGCAGGTTGGAGAGAATCGTTGCAGGACCGTCGCACAGGATAGCAATGCTACGGGTGTGTCGTTGTTGCAACTCGCTGGCGACGGACAGTACCACAGACATGTCGTCAGCCAAGAGTGCCAGGTCATCGGGAACGACAGAGGGCACTACGCAGAGGTTGGAGACTGGCACCACGATGTACTCGGCGAGCGCCCCACTGGCTGCACTCACGCCGATGCATGAAGTGGGGCTCTGCGAGCTGTGAAGGGAAGGCTCTGCGTGGTTATCTTGTTGCTGTTCTCCTTCCTGCTGGCTGGCCGTCGCGCGGGTGATGTATGGTGATGCAACGACCTTGTCGAACAACTTGACGGGGTCATGCGCTGTCATGGTAACGTCGGTCTGGTACGGCTGCATCTCACTGACAACGCCGACGAAGGACCTGCCCAGCACGCCATTCTTGCCCAGGTTTTTGCCCCGGCACGTCTGTGCGTCAAAGAGCGACGCTGCAGCCCGCAGCACGCGCACTTTAGCTTCCCCACTCCCAGCGATGTCACACGGGACGCGGCTGATTGCAACCACCGACGAGTCTTCATTACAGCGACACGTCGCTCGTAGCGCCGTCATCTCCACCGCTGCAGCTAATTCAGCGTTCGTGACCATAGCAAGTTTGCTGTCATCCTGTCCAGTCACCAGCGAGCCCAGCAGCGCACGCAGCTCGTCGCTCTTGGGCGGACAGAACTGCTCGTTGAGAGCCTCAATGAACTCTCGGAAGCCGGACTTCTCGATCAGATCAACGGGTAACTGCTCCTGTGCGAGCCATCGGGCCAGCGCGAGCTTGGCGTCCCCAGCCTTGAGCATCGTGTCCTCTACGTGTTCCGCCGGCTGCCTGGCCACCGCCATCTTCTCCTGCTGGGCGCGCCTGGTTCTGGAGGCCAAGACGCTGGGTGACGCTTGGTTGCGTTGCTCCAGCAGCTGCAGCAGCGCGCCGGCGTGGTGTCGCTCCAGATGCCGCGTCAGGTTGTGCGTCTTGTCCTTGAGCTTGGCCGCGCACAGCAGACACATGCGCGAGGTGGCGTCTTCGGGTGCCAGGTCCGGGTACAGGTCTCGGATGTCCACGGCCTGAATGCGCGTGACCGTCTCCACCTCCGTCTCGTCCGCCATGGGATCGTTCCAACCTGTCGGCGGTGCTGCACTCGAGCAAGTTAATGAATCAGTTGTGCATGAGATGGCTACATCTGAATATACACTGGGTCTGAGTATTAACATACTTCGACGTAATGAGAACGCTTTACGAATCTTGATTGGCCAAAACCAAGATGAGATTTCCGGAATTGTTCACTTCAACGACCATTCGCCATGAAGAAGCTCCTGGGCGGCATGTTCGCGCGCTCTCCGTCCGCCGAGAGCCCGCGTGCGGCCTCTACGCCCACAGGAGTTTCAGACACGTTTACATCCGCCCCCAAGCGCTGGGGTGCCTTCCTGTTGCCCTCGGCGCCGCCTCCTCCCACCGCTGACCAAGTGCGGAACTGCGTTATATTATTTGATGATCGTGTAAGAAATAACATATTTTAAATTTCATCCAGGCGACGTTGAAACACTTGGACGCGGCCATGCGCGGTGTCGCGGCTCACGTGAAAGCGGTGATAGCGAGGATCGTAGACGGCGAGGAACACCGCGAAGAGCTGCTCGAGTTCGCACAGTTCGTGGAGAAGCTACAGGAACAGTCATGTCGGTCCACAAGTGCTGATATTTTATTTTTCTCTCCTTGTTGACTGTTGTATGACATGCAACTTTGTAGGCGAACCTTCGTTGGAGGTTCTAAGGAGCTACTTCTCGTGGCCGGAAGGGATCGCGTTCTGTGAACAGACCGGATTCCCGTCGCTTGTGCTGGATTTTGTTTCTAAGATGCGCGCTTTTGCCGTGATGGAAGAGTTGCAAGGAATGCTAGGAGCTGGTGGTGAGAGAAACCACATAAGTGAGCACTTGACGGGCAGAGAAGATGCTGCATTGCAGGCCGAGGCAGCGCTTGGTTTTGCAAAGCTGGTGCCTTCGCTTGATCTGTTGATGAACTGTGTGCTTGCCATCGGATCAAATGAGACATTGATGGATACGTTTCGGTGTGAGTTGCCGAACCTACTTGCTCTGACGGCAGAAGAGTACCCGCCAATGGCGTTATTTATTCGTGATTTCTGCGGCCGTGCGCTGACGTCTGTTTCTGAGCGAAATTTCAATGCTGGACTGGCATGGTATTTGCTGGACTGCAATACCATTCCCAAGTCGATTCAGCTGATGACCAACTATGCTCTAGCTACAAACGTCACTCCGGAAACAGCAGCACGAGCGTTGGAGCGATATCAAGATACGGCCCGCAAACGCTTGAAGTATGGTAATAATGACACCGGTATCGATAATTCTGCTGCTGCCGCCGCTGTCAGCGAGGCACTTGGTCTCAGTCGGATTATAGGAGGTACGAGCGATCGTGATGGAGTCGTGACACCTACAGCATCGCAGACGGTGCCTCCGAGTCTGAGTGATAATAATTCTGCCATATCCGAATCGTCCGAGATATTCTGCTTACCATGTTACGACGTGCGGGTGGGCCTCAAGGCGGTCGTTTACATGTTGGAAAAGACCCATCGATATACGCCCGTTTTGTTGGATGCGTTCCAGACCTCTGGTGGCTATACATTACTGCTACGTCTCTTAGATACATGCAGTGAGGAGGAGATTCCAGCATTTCTTGATTTGTTGACGTCACTAATGCTGTTTGGACCCCGTTTGTCAGATGCTAACCATAGCAGTGAGCGTCTGGAGAATGGAAACGTGCTATGCGCGCGGAATGTAAATGCCTTTGCGGCAATGAGAGATTTGTTGTTAAACTACGTCGCCGAGCCGGACAGAAGTGCAGAGCTTGACACGGAGTGCTCTTCTGTGGCTAAACGTAGAAATGAGCACCTCATTTTACAGCTCCTTACCAACGTTTTGCACATATACACGAGCGATTACGACAATTTTGCGTTTCTTGAGCCAAAAACCCGTTCGCTGGCGCTGCTGTTGACAAAGTTACCGTTTACGGCGTTTTATGACGCGCAAGTCATTATCTTGCGCATCGTAGAGTATGTTTGTTGCTCTGCAAAGCCTGACGACCCACTGCCTCACGAAATATTATCAATTGTATGCGGAATGCTTGTTGCATATGGCCCTCTCAGCGATCAACGGGATACAAATATGAAAGCACAAAATACTGACGCCGGTTTATCTTCCACACTGATTACGCCCAAAGATTTGGTGGGAGCTTTCGATGAAGGACCGAGCACGTTGATCTCAACTTTAATGTGCGAGTGTCTAATAAAAATCGTACGCAATTGTGAAGCGGACAGATATAAACAAGAACTGAGTGGCTTTGGATTGATGGACCGTGGGATTTATCTATGGCTAGAGCAGATTGCTGCTGCTTTCACCTCAGCCCCAGTTACGGACGTGTCAACTTTACAGGAACTTCTGACCGCCCTCAAGCCTCATCTCGAGTTATATGGCAATGTAATGTGCTTAATGTTACGCAATAACGCCCGCGAATGCATTCGGTATCGGGAATCGCGGATAGATCAGTCACTGTACGTTATTATAGAAGCGTTGGTATCAAGCGACTTGTTGGCGACTCCTTTCGATGAAGTTCGGTCATTTGAAAGCAGTCAATTGTCAGTTGTGTCTGCCTTTGTGGAGCCTGCGGGTGTTTTGCGATCCGTGAGTAGTCGTGGAAGTGAGTTTGTGTCGAGTACCATGCTTCTACAGACTGGAGTTGAGTCGGATTTAAGCTTCATCTTAGAGCTGTTGCAACGATTTCGTGGAGCTGTTTGGAGGCAGGTCTTGTTACTTTATATTTTGATGGATACTTTGAAAATGGGTGGGCTGATGATAGCTTCACCATGGAAAGGATGCCAAGGCTACGAAATTCTCCTCGCTATGCTCTCATCTGTAAATCTTGCACAGAGTGACATGCTTGATCGCTCGTTTCAGATGATGGATGTGATTCTTATGGCCATATGCATCACGCTTTGCTCGCCAAGTAACGTCGAGTACTTCAAAAGTATTGAAGGTTATTCCACAGTTGCAAGCTGTATAATCACCTCTGGAGCTCTTGACAGTGCTAAAAAAGAAGCGATTCTACTGCGAATACTGGAGATTATCGCTGGCGATGCTCAACAACGTGAAATACTCAATGGAGACGCAGTTCAGATAATATTTTGTCTTCTTCCAATCTTACCTTCTCGGGATGCCGTCGATATAATGACCAAATTATTCTCCATGCTCGAAACCGCAGGAGATACATCGATTCTTCGCAGGAAAGAGCAAGTCGGCCGCCTCGTTCGTGCTGGCGCCCTTCAATGGGCTCAGGAACCAGAGCTAATTAAGAGAATGCTACGAACTGAGGACCAGTTAAAGCCTTTTCTTGCCAAGTGGATTGTGTCGATTGTATTAGAGGAAGATCTTTCAATCCCTCGCTTGCAAGAGTTTCTGGAAATCGCAGGGAAGACAATGCCGAGGCTTCTTGGGGGCTATAACACCCTGAAGGAAGCACCAGAGGCGAGTACTGGCAACGACCTTCCTGAAACAGGGCTACTCTTGCTGCAATGCGTTTTACGAAACCCTGCCATTCGGCACATATCTGTGGGTAAACCCCAGGGAACAGAACAAACTGGGCGATACGTTCATATTGTGAACAGTGCTGATCGTGTGTGGCCTCCGTCATCTGGATACTCCTTTTCATGTTGGCTCCGATTTCCTCTAGCTCCCGTTTCAAACACTACCAAAACCGATTCAAGTGCATCAAACGTTACGCTTGAAAATAATTCGTGTTCTATAGTGTCTGTTCCACTATGTGAAGGATATTTAAGTGTGACGTTTGATGCTGCGGATGGAGAACGAATGAATGTTTATGGAGTCCTGGTGGGAGCCACTTTGACGCTGTTTAGCTCGAGTGATTGTGCCGCTCAAAATCAAGAAGCCATCGCTGAGTTGGAAGTATCAAACGTTTCTCGAGCTGGGCCCTTAGACTGGTCCTTTTTGTCCACTAGGGGACGTTACCTGGCAAGCTGTGTCGATGCAGACAATATGGAGATGTGGTGGCGTGCAATAGATCAATCTAGAAGTTTCACTAGTCCAGATTCTGGGCCCGACTCAGATGATACTCTTCTTGCGTCATTTGGAGGCGCTAGTGATGGTGCTGCATCTACACCAAGTCCAGCAAGCAATGTGACCGGCGATGCAGAGGAGGGGTCTGCCTGCATCGTTTCCATATATTCTTTAGAGTCTTCCGGGTGTTTCGTTCGAGCATTTTTCGAGCAATCTACAGGTTTTCTTCGCTTCAATACCGGTGCTGTAAGTTCGGGACCCAGCATTAATGCGAATCCCAAGCGCACTTCAGTCGTATTCGAGTCTGTGGCAATTGGTGATCTTCGACCCTCCGTATCTCCAGACGATCGCTCTTCTTGTAGTGACGATACCAGCCCCAATTGCGATGATACTACTAGTATAAATGTTTCACAGACGACCCAGACAGACCGAAAGCGCGACTGGCATCACTTCGCATTCACGCATCGGAAATCTGTGGTTGGGAGTTCTGTGGTTACGGTGTACATTGATGGAATGGAAGTAGCAACAAAAAAGTTGAACTACCCATCTGCTCCCTCTGTGGGCTCTTTTCAAGCCTTCGTGGGTAGTGACGCGCAAGTATGTAGTCCTCATTCAGCTTTATCGTGGAAAGCAGGACCGATGTGGCTAACGGATGAAGTCGTATCAAGCAGGACGATTGCCGCTATCTTCTCCCTGGGTCCCACGTTTGCACACCAGTTCAGCGGTCATGCATATCGATCAGTGGGGGATTGGCCAGAAGCGCTTGCGAGCTCGCACTTAGCTCGAGCAGCTGACCGCGGAATTGAAATCGTACAATTTGCTCAGAGACTGCAGCTTTCGAGGTTGGGGCGGTCTTGCCGCCGTCAGTGGCGCGACTGGAATGACTTGGGTTCCGGTTCTGGCTCAGCACAGAACACAGCTAATGATATGGTCGCGACTAGTGCCGCTTCGATTGCGGAATCTATGATCGCAAAAAAAGAGGAACTTGCTGAAGGATTGCGTCTTGCTGCTGGAGGCGTCGGTGTTCCTTCGCGAAAAATGAAGAATAAGGTGGCAGCTTTTCGGAGCTTCATCAGCGATGATTGTGCCCTGAGCGCGTTTGGAGCTGAAATTGAATCTCTTCTCGGAAATTCCAAGCTTCCAGCAGATACCGTTCTTTTCACTCTGAATACCTCGTGCAGCGACCGCTCCAGCACGCCAGTATTAGTGAACACTCAGGCACATTATATTAACTGTGCTCAATCTTGTCACTTGGATTTGGCCCGATCTCTTCCTTATGTCGGAGGTATAGGCCAAGTCTTATTCCCGCTCTTAGATCGGGCCAACCATCAATGCGACTTTTACCTGGTTCTGAAGATGCTGGTAAATGTATTGCGCCGCAACCCAGCGTGCTTAGCAGAGTGTATCGGTTCCAACGGTTATGCTTTCATTACATCGCTTCTCTGCACGCGTGTGCACTTGATTAATGAAAAAGCGCTTCGGTGCGTCGTACGACTAGCGGTAGCAGGAAAGCTTGTGCCATACGCAACAACCCATGCAGATACCACCACTAGCACGAAGCTGGCGCACCCAGTGGTTGTAAATGTTGTTGCTCTAACCCAAGTTGTGCTGAGTACCGAGCTCCGCAAAAAATTGCCGCATCATTTGCAGTGCCAGCTAGTTTCACTTTTAATGGACTTGCTGGTGGCGTCGAATCCCAACGCAGTGTTTAATGCTCGCCAATTACGAAGAGCAGGGTTGCTGCAGTGGATTCTAACGTACCTGTCAGAGCTAGGAAACGAAGAGTGCGAAATGAACCCAGGTACGGCTCTAGAAATGCGGTGGTGCTTTCCAAAGTTCACAGAGCCAACATTTGAAGCAATTTTGCAGTATGCTTTGTCATTATTGCGCGCCTTTTTGAGAATTGAAAGCCACGCGGATGATTTCTATGGTATAGCCGAGATTATGTTACTTTCAATGACGAGCACCGCCATACACACTCATGAAAGTCCAATTCGCGTGATACTCCTTCAATTCATGCTCCACGAGATTGAGAATGATTCGCTAATTGGTCCGAACAATGGAAAAACAGATCCAGCCCCGAGTGGTGGATATTTGGGTGCACAGCGTCTCTCCGATACTATTATCGAGGCTATTTTGCACCGTGAAGGTACTGTTTCAGCAATTAAGAAGCGAGATGACAAGCGTGTTGAAAATGGAAATAGTCTCGAGGCTGCTTCGTTGGGCTCTCCAGTATCAGAAAGTAGTGCAAAGTTCGGAAAGGGACTTTCCTTGACTTACCCCGTTGACGGTTTTGCAAGTGTACTTCTTGACGTGATCGATCAAGAGAGCAACAGCGGTCGCTGGATTTCTGTAGAAGCACTTCTAGTGGTGCGGATTCTGTTATCACTTGCTCAATTGCGCGTGGCATTCGCAGAGCATTTGCTGTGTAAGACGGTGCTGATGGAGAAATTGAAGAGGGTACTGTTGAAATATAGCACCGATTGCTATGTATATATCCCCTTACTGGCTTACGTTTTCAGTATTCCTGTCAGTGATACCAGCTACAACGATCCTGATACCCTTTCAGCCACAGATGTACCTTCCCGTTCACTTTCGTCGCCCCCTCTAGCCAAGGCGCTAGAATGCACTGAAAAGTGCGTTGACCACGTTTGGGATTTGATTGGAGAATTGCTGCTACAAAATTGTCAGTTGATCTGCAGCCCATTTGCTGTGGAAGTGAACGTGAACGTGCTGGGGAAAATAGCGTATCAGGTGAAAACGAGTCCATCCTTTTTTGGTGCTATGAGCAAGTCAAGTGGGACGATCTTTCGAATCATAGTGGAATGTCTGTGCACTTGTTTGGATAATACTGCAGACGCTAGAGACAAGACCCCGCGTTCAAGCAGTTGCCAAACAGAAGCTGGCAGCTGTTCTATCGTTGATGCTCCATACGCGTCATTTGAAAGACTAGTTGAAACTATGAGAGCTGAAGTAAGTGGACCGAGCTCCATAGTTAGCGCCTGTGTGAATCTGACTCAAACGATCATGGTCCGAGCTCTATTTGGGAGCGAAGAGTTCGGGTCCTTGATGATGCTCTACTTGGAAACTCTTGACGAGAGTATTTTAAAGCTAGATGACTCAATGTTGTCACGTGTGAGTGGCCAAACGTTTTGGTTGGCTCTGCTAAATTATATCATTGAGAATGAAGCGGCGATAACAACGAATTGCGCGTTGGTATCGATGAAGAACGTCTGCACTGTCTGTGTTGCACTTGCTCGGTATCTAGCGGATGAAGATAATCATGTGAAAGAGATGGCTAGAACTGCTTCAGCCACAGATATGCCTGGAGAGGATACCTGTCATTTAGGTGCAACTTTTGCACACGCCGAAAACCTTGAAACAGCACATGCCACTTGCTTCGGGGAGAAGGCTTTTCATTTCTTAGTGAGCTGTTGTAAAAGTTGTGCTGATCCAACGACTACGCTAGTGCTCGGTGCCGATGAGCAACAGTTTTTCTATGGATCCCTAATTTATTCTGCACAGATTGTGCTATTGAACGAGCTTGGGGGTGCGCATAAAGATACAGCTGTAACATCACAGCTTTTGGATTATCTAGTGGAGTGGAAATATATTCTTCTGGAGAAGCCTAGTTGGCAAGGGCTAGTGATTTGTGGCATTCCGTCACAAAGTTCGACGAGCGAGGTCACTGGAGGACTTGATTCCAGTAGTAGCAATGCATCATCAGGACGGCCACGCCGGATACACCGTGTCCGAAGCCTGAGCGCAAACGCTCCCAAAGAGTTTGGTCTTGGCACCGAGTCGGATCGCAGTTTTATCCTTACGCTAGCTTCACTACTGTTCAGAATGCTGATGGATGACGCGGCGAAAGTTCGCCACACAGCAATCGTTATGTGGCAGTTCCTAATCGACCAAAGGTTTAACGTGCTGAAGGAACTGTTAATTGCAGAGCCACGCACTTCTCTTTTGCATACGATCACGTCGACAAAGAAAGAAGCTGCTGTTGATGTATTCCATGGCGGTTTTGATCGACTACTCTATGCGTTACACACTACTGAAACAGAATCGGAGAGTTCGAGGACTGAAGGAAATAGTGACGCTATTGGACTCAACCAAGAGATCTGGTGCCAATTCCAACTTTGGCTTGTCGAAAATAATGCTTCACTGACAGATCTTTTAGTTACAAGAACTGACACGATATACCGCCATCTACAAGACGTCATTTTGTCGTGCATCAGCCTCCAACAGCTTCCGAATAGTGTGGACGCTCGAGAAAAGCTTCAATTAAATTTCCCGGTCCGACTTGACGTAAAAAAAGTGATCAATGCCAGTCAAATGTACGATAGCTTTGAGGCTGAGCTAGATCGCCGCGACATGATAGCAAAAAAGGCTGTTGTAAAGTTTTCAAGCCTCAAAGATAGCGCTCTTGAGTCTATGAATGATGGTTTATCTCAGTGGCATGAAACGTCGTTGCGCCTCGCATTGACGCGAAACATTTGGCGAACGGGAAGGTGGCAGTCCGTGTCGTCAGGAGACTGTGCATCAAGTTTTGTCTCTGAAGAACGGAGCTTATTCCAGCACAAATCACTTGGTTATCGCCTGGACACCACGGAGGGCCCCCAACGGATGAGACTTCGACTTATCCGAGATTACGTTTCCGAAGAAAGTCCAAAGCAACATCTGACTGAGAATAACGAGAACAAGCCAGGTAAAAGAGATGACCAGCCAACGCAGAGCACGGAAGACTCTATGTCGGCGTCTCATCTAGCGACTTCCAGTAATATTATGAACGCTGAAAATGAGGCATTCCGACAAAGTTTAGAATTTCACGAAGCCGTGGACGTATTCAGGGAATTTGTGTACCAACAATCCATAATGACTAGTGGAGATGGCATTCTCCACACTCTTGAAAACATCGTGAATAGTTGCAAGCTGGATTCAACACGAGGGCTCTTTGCCAGCATTAAAGAACCAGTGGAGAGCGAATGCAACTATGGAGAATTGACACCACTTGCAATGGCGCGTTTGCTTTATTCTTCATTCTTCAATGGATTGGAACAGAATGACGGCAAGCGCGCTATGGGCGTTTCAGCGTCTATCCTCGCTGATATTGATCGCTTAATTCGAGAATCTGGAGACAATCCCGATGAAAATCCTATTCAGTCGACAATGTTTGATGCGGCTGATGCCGAGGCGACACAATATGCGCTTTGTTCTGTGCGTGAGGAGAGTATTCGATCTATGCATCTCAAAATGCATGTTTTGGTAGAGAACGACATTGAAGTGGAGCGTGATGGTTCAGACGATGAGGCTGAAGACGAAACACCAATTGGATCAGGAAATCTGGCTGATGAACTAGAAAGTGATGACTCTGATGATGGGTCTGCAGGTATTAAGGGGGTAGACACAACGATCTCTGGACAAGAAAATGTAACCCACGCTGAAAACGAAGAAGATAGCTCCATCGAGGTTTCGCTACTAGAGCCAACATCACCGAAAGCAGAGCAGAACAGGCAAATGGATACGTCATCGGATGGCGTCTACGGAGCTATTGCACGCTTCCTTCGACGCGACGACTACCCGCCAATACGAAGCTACAATGCAACGTGTATCGCGGGTATGGGAGGCATTCCAGGTCTCTTCACCATTTGTAGATCCGGATTGTACTTTATCGGCGGATATGGTAAGTTGTACAACGACCAGGTTACCGATGGTGACACGAGCGTAGAAACCGATACTGCAGACAAGGCCACCACAATGTTTTTCAGTGTCGAGGGAGAAAATGGTGCTAGCCAGCGAAACTCTCAGAGTGATAAATCAACGAGCACTCCAACAGGAGGGAAGAGGAAAACTACCAAGACATTATTGCGCGCAGCGTTGACTGATCTGGGATTCTCTCAATCTAAAGCCAGTGGTGTACAATTCTTTACGGTTGTACCTTTGACAGAGCTGCCTACTTATCCTGGAGATGCTATACCATCGGCCTCTTCCTTTACAACAGCGACAAGCTCTCGTTGGAGTATCAAGTATTCGAACGTCAAACAGTTCTGCCGCATCAAGTATCAGCTTCGCCCAGTTGGTATCGAGTTCTTCGACACATTCGGCTCCACTTATTTTCTCCAACTAGAAACTTGTGCTGACCGAGAAGAGGTTATAAAGTCGCTCTTCCAAATGCCATTGGTTAACAGCATTTTCTGGAGCCCTGTATTTCGTACGGGATCCCTGGTGCCGTCTAGCAAGCGAATACGCCAAGCGGTAACAAAGCGGTGGCTACGAGGGTCTATGTCTAACTTCGAGTACCTTATCCACCTGAACACATTGGCTGGGCGCAGCTTTAATGACATCACACAGTACCCGGTATTTCCATGGGTGATCGCCGACTATACAAGCGAGTTTCTAGACTTGGATACGCGTGATACCTTCCGCGATTTATCAAAACCGATGGGAGCGATTGGCCCAAGTCGAGCTGCACAGTTCTCTGAGCGCTACACAGCCATGAACCAGGACATGGATGGCGATGGACCAATGGGGACACCAGCTTTTCACTACGGTACACATTATTCGTGCTCGGCGTACGTGGTCAACTACCTGATCCGTCTAGAGCCTTTCACGGCCTTAGCGTTAGAGTTGCAGGGAGGGATCTTTGATCACCCCGATCGCCTTTTTCGGAGCGTTTCGTCGTCCTGGGCCTCGGCCTCGAGAGAGAACCTGCAAGACGTGCGTGAGCTCATTCCAGAGTTCTTTTATCTCCCTGAGTTTCTGTACAATGCCAACGACTGTGCATTTGGCACGACGCAAAGTGGTGAGGAGGTTTGCCATGTTATTCTGCCTCCATGGGCACACGGAGACCCACGCGAGTTCGTGCGTCTGAATCGGCGAGCTCTCGAATCCAAGCATGTATCAGAACATTTGCATGAATGGATTGATCTTGTGTTTGGCGCCAAGCAAACTGGGCAAGCTGCAGTAGATGCTCAGAATGTGTTCATGCACTTCACATACGAAGGCACAGTTGACATCGACAAAATCTCGGACCCGGTAATGCGTACAGCAACATTGGCACAAATTGAACATTTTGGGCAAACTCCATCACGACTCTTTTCAAGCCCCCACCCACCGCGGAAAGTACCCACGCTGCTAGCCGCTACACCAGCTCCTGCTCAAGTTGCGGAGTCTCCATCAATGAACCCCTCGGTTGGACATCAATACGATGGAATCACGCTGAGCACAATTGAGACTTATGTCAAATGGCATACGCCTTTGGCACCAGCGCTTGTGTCGATCGGGAAAGACTACGTGTTTATGAAGAAGCACTCGGTAGTCTCTGCGCAGCTAAACGGAGGAGCAGTCGGTGACGTGAAATTAATTCACGACAAGATGCAATCCCAAGGCTTCGGATGCACCTTTATGCCGCCGCGATTCGCTAAATATTTGGATTGGGGGAATAACGGTGGCCTCATGAAGCTTCGTGTTCACCAACAGAGCGCTGGTCGGTACCGCGAAGGCAACAAGGCTCTAGCCGTTATTGAGGGAGCTCACCATGATGGCGTTAACTGCGCGGCAGTCTCTGAAGATGGTACATTATTGGTGACTGGGGGCCAAGATGCAGTTGTAAATTTGATTGAGTGTTCAAAATCTTCAGACGGACGTCGAGTATTCAAGCAAGCAGCAAAGCTCGTTGGGCACACTGACTTTGTCGTCTGCGTCGCTATCAACAAGGTAAGTTCCTGACGTACTGATCACCAATATATTTCTGGAGGCTGATGTTCCATTGTTGCATGCTTTAGGAATTCAATTTGATCGCAAGCTCCTCTGCAGACCGCAGTGTGCTGCTGTGGGATCTGCGAACACGTGCGTTGCTACAGGAATTGGCAGGGCATGCTACAACCGTTGCTCACGTCTCTATCAACGGCGCAAATGGAAACGTATTAACGACTACTCACTCGGAGCTACGGCTTTGGAGTATCAATGGCGATCTGCTCGCAGTATCGAGCTCATCTGCGTTTGGACTCCAAGCAATTGTAAGCAATTCACAAATACTTGCCTCATGCTCACAAACTAATGATACTGTGGTTTCTGGTTAGACATGTGCGGTATCGACTCGCTGCGAGTCGTGGCAAAGCGGCGTAATAGCCGTCACCGGGCATACAAATGGCGCGATAGCACTTTGGGGGCTCCGGTATCCTGCTGACTTGGCCCGCCAAAAGAAGGATGCCCTGGATGCACAGACTACATCTGCTGAAAAGCTCAACCCTCTGCAATCCGCGAGTGAGTCTGGGGTCTCACCAAGCAGCTCAAAGAGGACAGACCCGGCCAGCATACCAGTATCGGTTAGTGCTTCCCCGAGTGCACGCAAGCAAGTTGCTCCATCCTGTCAGCTTTACATCCTGAAACTGCTGCTCGACCATCGCGCGAAGGTGACCGCACTCACACTCGGCCCAGAGCAGCGCCAATTACTTTCGGGGGATGCAGAAGGCAACTGCATCCGCTGGGTGGACGACAGTATTAGCACAAACATCCACTAAAGCTGGACAGCATGCCAATCAGGTGGATAACCGCCGCCCTCAAAATATTTGCCGACAGTTTTTGTGTAAATGAAACTTCCGAGTGGCACTTTGCTCGCGGTTGCCAATGCCAGGCAAACCGATTCGAGCCGCGATGACACAAAGCGGATTGGTTGAGGCTTTAAGGAAGACATCGGACGCCAGGCTTTCTCGGTCACGGGCCTCGAAACAGATATTGTGGTACGCGATAGCATGGCTCATTGCTGCAGCCTATTCTGTATCGCTGGCAGCAGCTACACCTATCGGATCCCAACATCGCCATCATCACGACTGCATTCATGACAAGAAAGCCGACGAGTTTGAACGCACGGTGGACATGAGTTCGATCGTGAATCGACAGATATTTGTCGCCGAAGATGCATCTCCGACACAGACTTCCACGCAAAATTACTTTGTAAACGCTTTTCTCGATGCGATTGGCATAACAACAACGAGTTCTCAACGCAAACTCGAAGCAATGGCCACTTCTACCGCGTACCAACCGCTTCGAATTGCCTTCGATGTGTCCAAGCTCTACTCGTAAGTGACTAACCGATCTCTTATTGCTGTAAGTGGCGATGGCTTACTCTTGTGTTATCGTGTTGTGTTTGATATTTCTAGTGATCCTGGCTTCAAGTGCGAAGAGCCTGGAGATATTGTGGAAGTGGATAATCTTAACTACACGTGCTCTCAAGGAGACGTCCTAACTCCGGCCAAGAAGGAGTTCCTCACGACCATTCTCCTCAAAACGATCGCGACCTACTTTGGCAGTATATTGTCCGTGAAACGCGTGGCAGGAAATTTGGTGGTGTCTGGGATGTCGTGCTCCAACCAAACCGATTGGGCTTGCTGCAAGCGCTCCATGCCAGCTGAGTATCGCTCCGTTGGTGTGGCTAACGCAGACTATTTGCTGCACGTTACAGCGCGCCCTACTACGGGCTCCGTCATAGCCTGGGCATTGCCTTGCAACCTTGACCAGTTCGGTAGACCCATTTCGGGCCAAGCCAACTTCAGCCCTTCACGTCTCAACCCGTCGGGTACTGTTGGTGCGAGCCGCACCGAACAAGTGGGTACTGCACTGCATGAAATGACGCACGCGCTCGTTTTTTCCCAGAGGTTATTCACAAACTATCGAAAGCCGCGTAATGGTGCGTTATGGGGGTACAATAACGTAGTCTCGCAGGTGCAACGCAACGGAGGAGTTGTCGTGAGTAAAATCATAACCCCGCAGGTGGTGAAGTATACCAAACAGCACTTCAACTGCTTCGATTGGGTTAATGCTGGGTTAGAGCTGGAAAACGGGGAAAAGGGAAGTGCTTCGTTCAGCTCTCACTGGGAAAAGCGTGTCGTTATGAACGAGTACATGAGCGCAATAAGCGCATATGATCCCGTGTATTCTGCTCTCACACTAGCATTGTTTGCGGATAGTGGTTGGTACGAGGTGACTGGGTTCGCACAGGCGCAGCCGTTAGCCTGGGGATACCACGAAGGCTGCGGCATGGCACAGTCCAAGTGTTCCGAGTGGAGCGACCGATACATCTGCACCGACAGCTCCGAACGCGGTTGCACGGCCGACTTCAATGTCAAGGGCTATTGCAACGTTGCTAGCTACAGCTCGAGCATCCCAGCAGGGTTTCAGTATTTCCAAGACCCTAAGTTTGGTGGTCGTGACGCCTATGCGGACTATTGTCCATTCTATCGCGGGTACAATAATGGAGATTGCCGTGGCATTGGACGTACGTCAACTCTCACTGATGTCGACATGGAAGAAGTAGGTTCATCAAGCAAGTGCTTCGAGTCCAGCCTGCGTCGTTCGTCTAGTGAATCGTCAGACACGCGCCCCACCTGCTACAAAGTGCTAGAGTGCTCTTCAACAACGCTGATACTATCCATCGGTGGGGTGAAGGTCCAGTGCCCCGTTGAAGGTGGCGAAGTGAAGGTCGATGGATATAAAGGGAAACTCATATGTCCGCCTAGCACGCGGCTTTGCCAATTGTTGGAAGACAAATGCTCTGGCAACGGCGTACTCCTTGCCAGTGGAGTTTGCGAATGTTTCCCAGGATTTGTGGGAGATGATTGTGCAGGAGTTGAGTGTCCGAGTAATGACAAAGGGGTGGAATGTGGAGGAACTCAGAATGGTGTGTGCAACCGCAGTACAGGACAGTGCACGTGTTCTAGTGGGTATTCGGGACTTAGCTGTTCAGATCTGGTATGTCCTAGTGGTGATAACAGCAAAAAGTCATCGCAGTGCTCTGGGAATGGAGCGTGTGACGCGGATACCGGGACGTGTACCTGCCGCAAAGGTTACTGGGGTGATCTTTGTGAGTGTGTGCCTGGCTGTACTACTACATCCTGTGGTAGTCATGGAAGCTGTAGTTGTGAGTCTGGTGCATGTACATGCGTTCAAGGCTACAGGGGCGCCAGCTGCTCCGTTGCTCAAGCTCCTACCGTGATTGAGCTTAGTGAAGCATCCAGTGGAATTTCCGTCACTGTTAACTCCAAGGAGTACGCATTCTTCAAATTTTATCTGGCATCAAGCAGCTACGATGTTACATTTGTTGTTGGCTATCCATCGGGGGCTGCTATCACAAGTGATGTAGACTTATACGGCTCTTTTGATGACAAGTTCCCAACCGCTCTAACATCTAGCAGTGTACGCTTTGAAAGTACTAACGAAGCGAAAGTCAAGGATGAAATTCACCTCTGCGGGACACTTAGCGAGTTTCCACGTGGGATCAACTCCACGTCCCGCTATTGTAGCAAAGCCACGGAGGCTTTTGTGCAAGGAGTTCCTGGTTACTTCTACGTATCACTCCTCGGGTTTTCGACTGCAAACAGTGTTATCAACCTACGCGTGGAGACAGACAAATGTCGAGGTGTCACTTGTTCAGGACACGGTACCTGTGGTCGAATAATCCCTGGTGTATGTAGTTGCCATCGCTATTGGAGTGGCGACGATTGCAGCACGCCGAAGTGTGGTCCGGACTGCCAAGATCTAGGAATATGCTCAGACGCTACTGCATGGAGCGGTTCGTTGAATCTGCCAAGCACTTCATCGTCCGATCCTTCCATCGCATCAGTATCTATTGGCACGAATGCGCTACGCAGCACTTCCGAGTGCTATGGGAATGGCGTGTGTCAAGTAAGTGGAGACGGTGAACCAGCGTGCGTTTGTGATGAGGCGTTTTCATTTGATTCTCCAGCGACATCCAGTCAAGCTCTATGCCAGGTACTTCGACCATCCGTGACATATGTACAGCATTTCACAAGTCCTTTTCGGGTTGAGGCAGGTCTTTTGGACTTGCAGATCGCACGCGGTGCCTGGGCATTCTACACGCTTCGGGTTAAGGACAGCTGGAAGGTTCTTGTCGCCAACCTCGACATTATCTCGTCAGAAGGAGATGCCATGTTTTTTATCCGTCGGGATACGCTGCCCAAGACATTCCTAACTTCTTCCACTTCGTCCGACTCGGTGCAATTTACTGATGTAAACGGCTGGGCTTCAGCAACCTCGACTCAAAAAATTGTACTCACTCGTTCAACTTCCACGCTCAGCTCGGGACTCTACTACATCGGCGTCCACAATAGTGAATATGCCCGTGGGCCTCTCGGATACCGTCTAACCGTCAACGTAGCTGCGAGTTGCAGGACACCAGCACTCGTGGCAGCCTTCAAATCCGTCGTGGATAAGGCTAACGCGTCCATATCAAGTGGCAGCGGCAGTTATTTGAGTGACGCTGCTGGAGATGACAGCAGTTTGAGTGTCTGCTTAAACGGAGGGGTGTGTAGTACACAATCAAGTGAGTTGTGTACATGCAAGGGAGGGACTGCAGGTCGATACTGCGCACTCAAGCCTACGCGGGTAGTGTTATCCCAACGTACGGGGGCTTCGAGATTGAATGGGGGTGACTCGTCTTCATACGTGGCATTTCAAACCTCAGACAACACTGCACTTGCAGTTGGCGAGTGGGTCTACTTTTCGTTTGACGTGAATGACACAACGGCCAAAGCTGTTGAGTTTAAACTTGATATACAGAACGAAATGGTCGACGCTGCTACTCCACCACGACCTGTGCTTCTTGTCCGTGGGCCCGACGAGGCAGGATTTCCTTCCCTAGCATCAGCTTCATTGCAAGATTTCGAGGCTGCGGGATCTCGTTCATCGACTCAGCGCGTGGCAGTGGCAGTAACCACGGCCTGTTCATATTCGACAACCGGTGCAGACTGTTACAAAGTGGCTGTGCACAATCGAGCTGTCTCCGGGGCCGCCTTGATGTATAGCTTGGAAGCGATTGTGCACACGCGCACGGCAAATACGCTTCCAGTCCCGGACGCATGCGGCAGTGATGGAGATACTACAAACTGCCACGGTCATGGCCAATGTCTTCTACAGGAGGCGGTTGCTTCGTGTCAATGCGCTACTGGATGGTCGGGTCTTTCTTGTAACTCTCCTACGGGTTTTGAGCTGGTTCAGCTCTGGGGCGCCCTGGCCAATGTGACAATGTTGTGTTCTACATGCAACAGCAACTTCACTCTGGCACGTGGCGAGGTGAAGATGTTTCGAGTTCCAGAGCCACTTCGAGCAGGAGTTGGGCTACGTCTGGCACTGCAGTCAGTTGGTCAGTCTAGTGGTGAGGCACCGAGCGTGTACGTGAGTGAAGTGCTCCCACGGTCCATCTACGACTTCACGTACATTTCGCTTGCCAGTGACAATGCAAGTGCTCAGACGGAGAGTCAAGTGGTGGAAGTAGACAATCCCTCGTTCTCAGGGGACTTTTGGGTGGTTGTTCACTCGGAATACTTGTCGTCAAATACTAGCAGCCAACTCACGGTGGCTGATACAACCTCAGCTCAGGTTCGCAATAGACGACTAGCGGACAGTTCGTTAGACAGCTTCTCGTTCCAGCTCGTGGCGCAACAGTATGAATTGCCTGACTCTACGTTGAGCAGTTCTTTGCTGACGGATCAATCGTTCGCCCATGCGATATTCTCCTGGGTATTTGATAGCTCAGCAGGAATTGCTGTGTTCACTTTTGCCGTGGCATTGCTGGTTATCGCACTTGGCTTCTGTGCTTTCCGGGTTGCCAGAGCACCAGAAAATCAGGACAAAGTTCTCGCTCGGCTTTATCCTTCTCAAAGCACTGGTGCAGCTGCTATTAACAGCAAGAACACAACGCCTGGCCGTACGAGGAGGGCCAGTGGCGCTTTGATTATGGACATTGAGGATGTTGTATCAGGTCAAGACATTGAGCTTTCGAAAATGGCGAGCAGCACAAAAGATAATGGACACGTGAGTGCTGTGGAATCACCAGCAATATTGACAGTAGAAGAACTGGGATTAGAAGCATGAAGCTGGGAGGTTTGCTTTGACGTGATCCAGTAGCACATTTGGATTGGCGTGTCACCAGCAACAGCTACGCGGGGAAGCTGCAGGACATGGAGACACGCTACAAGAAGGGTACGCCGTACCTGATAGAGGAGCTGGTGACACTGCAGCACAAGGAGGGAAATGAGGCACCGTCAGGAGAGCAGCCATTATCACAGGTGGGCTCCTGAAGTGTAAGCGAGACGACGGCGACGCCTGTGGCGTTGATGGAGGTTTCGAGCAGGCCCACAAGACTTCTTCTGTCGTGACATGCTGCTAGATGCCGACAAGATCGACTCAATCCTTGACAAGAGACTCTGATGTTCAAGTGACCAAGTTTGTTGGCTAGGAACGGGCTGAAGACAATGTGTACTTTACGTATGTGTGGTAATACTTTATATTGAAACTAGCAGAGCGTTTTATCTCAACCAATGCATACAAGGGGAAACTCGTATGTCCGCCTAGCACGCAACTTTGCCGATTGTTGGAACCCGAACATGTGCAGACTCAGTGACGCAGACGATTGTGTACCGCTCAAAGGTTGTGGGAGTCCCATGGCGTGCTTCTTCTTCTGCTCGTTCACGCTGATTGTCTTGTCTTGTGATGCTGAATCTCATGGTGGTCGTCGTTTTGGGGAGTTTTGTCTCCAAAAGGAGGAGGGGTCAGTTCTTGTACCCGAGCGGCTTGAAGAGTTCCAGTACAAATTGATCCAATCGTTCGTTCAAGTGGATAAGCTGCTGCCGTTGGTTCATGCTGTGCTTCCACCTCTCGGTGGCGCGGTATTCCAATGCCAATACCTTAATTCTTCCACTACATGCGTACATACAAAATAGAAACGATAACTACGAGGCGTTCTAATGTTTTGCATGGTCAGGGGGAAATCGGGTACGACGATGATGCATGTTTACTTCGATCCCGTCGTGTTAGCGATGTGGACTTTTCGGTTCCCGGCAAAAAGCTCACAAATGTTGTGCTGGTTGGGGGTTAAAATGCCACTTATGAACACGTCCATTCAATACCTGCAAGTTGGATAAAAGCTCTGAGGCGCCTGGCCAATGTGACAATGTTGTGTTCTACATACAACAGCAACTTCACTCTGGTACGTGGCGAGGTGAAGATGTTTCGAGTTCCAGAGCCACTTCGAGCAGGAGTTGGGCTACGTCTGGCACTGCAGTCAGTTGGTCAGACTAGTGATCGTTGTTGTCGAATTGAATTGGTCTATTGCTCGCAATGAGACGATCCTCATCCCCTGAATTGGTGTATCGTTTAGAGCCCAGTGGTTCATCTAGTAAAGGAACATTTGGAGATCGTCAGAGGATGAAGCAGTGCATCCTTGCCTTGTTTAGCTGCACGTACCGCGAGCTAGAATTACATCCTGAAAATGAACCAGATCACCTTCATCCAAAGGAAAATGAAGAGAGCCCGACCAGAATTTGCTAGACCGACAACCTGAATTGCAGAGGTAGAATTCAAGGGTTAGCATCGATTTGAGGGGTTGCTTTACTTTACGAAATTTCTTGCGACCAACCTGTACTTTGGACGACGGCGCCGTTGGATAGACAGCAAAATGGGTCCATTTGACGCAGGAGTTGGTGGTCAGTGTGAGTTGACTCCACGAATGCGCAACCCAAACTCGTTCTCCCCTGGACGTCAACATGGCTCCCACAGGAGGAGCTTTCCCGTCGAGGTGGGCCCCGGTCCACTACGGAGGTCAGCATGCCGGGTCCCCAGCAATTCGCCGTTTCACTGCGCTCCTGGCCGTTTGAAAGTGCAATGGCGCTTGAAACCCCTGCGACCTTGACCACCACGATAGCATGACGGAAAGCTCGATGGTGCCGGGAACTCGGCCTCTGCTCTCGCGGAGGTCCTTTGGCGAATTTAACTGGCCCCTTTGCGTAGCCATCTCGCTGCCGCACATTAGTTAATCGGCCAAGCCGATTCCGAGCCTGGTTCAGTCAAGAGGGTTCCGACTTGGAAGTCCCGACAGCGGCCTGGCCTGTCGGAAGCGGGAAAGCCTCGGCCAGCGGCGTCGTGGTCAGAGCTGCTCGGAAATCCGGCCATCGATCACAATTACTGCCGTCGTTTTACTTTTTGGCCGACCACTTGCACTTTTTAGGTCCGGAAGTGCACTGAAACTTGCACGCGCTGCATGCCAGCGCTCAGTTTGGAATTCGCACAAAGCGTAGCAAGTCGTCGCTGGTCATGGGGTTGAGTCGTCGGGCCAAGGCGGCCGAGGGCGATGCCGCTACTTCCTCCGCGTCGTCTCGCTTCCTGGCCTTCTTCTCGCACAAAAAGCAGGACGCAGGCCGCGCCAGGGCCAAGAAGACCAGTCACCGGGCAAGGCGCAGCCGGAGCCGCAGCTTCAGCGGCGGCGAGGAGGAGGACGAGCCGCCGGCCAGGGCCAAGCCGGGCCAGTCCCCGGCCAACGTGCAGCTGTCCGCGCGAGTCGCGCGTGACGCGTGCGACGGCGTCTTCCCGCAGCGGTCGTCCCGCTCGTCGTCGCTGCAGTACTCGACGCGGTCGTCGTCCTCATCGTCGTCCTCCAGGTCCTCAAGCTCCTCGCTGAGGAAAGAACGCAGACAGAACCTAGGCCTGGCTGTTGGCCGGGATCACGACGACCTCAATCGCCGACGGAGCTCGTCAGCCGACGACACGTCCGTTGCGTCGGACACGCAGGTGTCGTTCCAAGCCCGAGAAATGTGGCGCGAGAGCTCCGTGGACGAGTTCCTGGCCTGCTTCCCGAGAGACCTGACGGCCGACGTGCGCGTCACGTGCAATGTGGTGCGTCCGCGCGCGTCCAAGCGCTACGTGCGCGGGCTCATTTTGTCGCTCGAGTTCGAGATCCGCGCGACCAAGTGGGCCGCCTACTTCCTGCAGCTCGTGCGCCGCGCGCGCAAACAGCATCGGGTGTCGCTGCGATCGGCCATCTCGCTCAAGTGGTCCATTTGCGCCCACGTGCATGGAGAAGCGCGCGCGAGACAGGAACAGCAGAAGCGGCTGGACGTGGCCCTGCAGCGCAAAATGACGGAGTACCGCGTGGCGCTGCAGTGCGTCGCCGGCACGAGCGTCGTCAAGTTCGGCCGCAAGGGCAAGCCACACGCCACAACTCTGTGCGTGGAGAACGGCGACACGCTGCGCTGGACGTCCAAGCTGCTGGCGCACGCTACGCACATTGCGGTGGACGGCATGACCGCCACCACGACCATGGGCAAGAAGCGCGTCAAGGCCAAGAACGCCATCCCGCTGGCCAGCATCCTGCGGGTCTCGACGGGGCCTTCCACGAGTGTGTTGGCTCGAGCACTGCACAAAGGCACATTGGTTCTGGGCGACGCGGGTTGCACGCTGTCGGTGGTGACGCACACGCGCACTCTGGACCTCAAGGCAAAGACGGCGGAAGAACGTGAGTGGCTGCAACGCAGCTTGGAGTTCCTCGTAGACCTTGCGCGTGACCATGAGCGGCGAGTGGCGCAGCAAGTGGAGCTGACGATTATGAAGCGCATGGAGACGTTGTGTGTCTGGAAGTTCGGCCGCAAAGGCCGGCCCCACAAGACGCGCGTCTTCGTGGACCGCTTCGGAGAGGTGTCGTGGATTGGCCGCAGTGGAGACTCGCTGCAGCTCGACGAGATTATCTCAGTGCATGAAGGACACCGCACGCCCGTGTTTGCGAGAGCAAGAGCGGCAGGGCGGGTGTCTCCCGCCAAGGCGTCACACTGCTTCTCTCTGGTGACCTCGCTGCGGTCTCTTGACATCCAAGCAGTGAACGAGCAGCAACGCGACTGGTTTGTGGTAGCCTTCCGATACCTGCTGGACAAAGTGCACGAGAAAACTGCCGCCATGCAGCGCGAGCGAGCTGAGAGGCAGCTTCGCATGTTGCAAGACCTCTGTCGCGAGGACGAAGAAGACAACTTCCTCACGGGCGATGGAGACGATATCTACTACGACGACTGCCCGCCGGCGCGGCGTGCTTAGGTCTTACGTCACGGCACAAGACCCTCAAACTATTGTTGAGGGGAGGGCTAGTGTCGCGCGCCCACCAACCATCTTTGACAAGCAGAAGATAAAGTACAAAACTGAAGAGTATCTATCTATTCTATGTCGTTCAAGGTTTCTTCCACTTATTAACTATCTCACCGCGAGAACTGCAATACGTCCCGCTGCATCTTCAGCCACTCCTCCATCTGCAGACGCTCGAGCGAGCGCGCGTTGGTAAGGCGCTGCTCCACGATCTGCGCGAGAGCAAGTTGGTGGCCACTTTCCAGCACCTCAAGCTGGCCGTTGCTCAGCGTACTGAGATCCGTTCCCGGAACCAAATGGAACGCACGCAGATCTACAGCGGACGCCCGCGGTTCCGAAGACTCCAGTACATGCTGCATGTTCTCCATAGAGTAATGAACCGAATCGTTCTCGCTTGACATGGAAAGACCTAGCGCCGCCGCTTGGGCCTGCGCAAGACTATTGCGCGTCATGGACCCCTTTTCGATCACTTCGTGGCAACTCACGCACTTGAACATGGCTGAATTGACCGTCAGGAAGGCCGAAGACTGCAAACACGATGCACAGTACAACTGCGTGCACGACGTCTTGTCGCCAGCACTAGACGCACCACCGTTGCACTGCAGATTATCATTCACGAGCTCGCCACACAGTCCGCAGGCAAGGTAACCCAGCGTTTCGGCCACATTCTCGTTGCTTAGACGCAGCTTATTTACCCAGCGCTCCCGGGCCTCACGCGCCACTTGATGGTTACCACTGGCGCGCTGCTGTTTCCATGTCAAACGTCCTGCTGAGGAGTAATGCAGACCAGCCGACGCCGACGACGCTACGGTGTACGGAACCATCGCAGGTGACACACTAAAGCCTGGTCGCCACGGTGAACCAGACGAAAACGGAAGCCCACTTGAACTAATTGCTGTCGACGACACGCTTGGCGTATTGGTCGATCCGGTGGCCAGTCCAAGCGATCGGAAGTTCATGGCATTGGGATTCAACGACGACGCGATTGACCGAGGAGTATGGCTAGTCGCAATGAAGCCACTCGTCTTTCCCCACCGCTCTTCTTGAGCTCTGGCGGATGTGTGAGCAACAGCAACAGCTTCCTTTCCCGAAGGTGCAATGGACGCTGACGTTTGCGGATTTCGATCGATCGCACTTCTTAGTCGTTGATTGATCTTTCGCCGAGGCATCTGCGGGCTGGCTTGCGCAGGAGAGGCAGCCGTGGACTTTCCTCTTGCTGGGGTCGACAGCGGGGCCTTCTCCTTTTTCGGCGAGCTACTCGATTTTGTCGCAGCGCTGGCTATTGCTGCAACGGGTGAGCGATGTTTCTTGCCTACTGTTGTCCACGCACCAGCCGACGGGGTAATAGTAGTATCAACTACTTGGGTAGGTTGTTCAGCATCGGCACCTGCCGCCTGGTTTATCTCCGAGTCTGATGTATTCTCGTCAGCCTCGTCGTCGCTATGCTCATGACTGATGGACACACACGAATCGCGAAGGGTATCCTCCTCTTCCTCACCCGAGCTAGCAGAACTTGCTTCTTCATCCTTCAACTCGAGTGTACCCGTCATATCGCGATCGGGTGCTGCAGAAGGCTCTTCGACAGCAGGTTCTGGCACGGCGGGCTTGTCACTATTGACGTGGCTCTCATCTTGCTCTGTGGCTTCGCTGGAAACTTGGCTCTGGTCGTGCTCAGAATCTTTCTCCTGCTGCAATTGTTGCTGCTGCTTGGCTGCCGCCTTGCGTTTTGCTTTCTTGTTTTTCTTCTTGCTCTTCTTGCCGCTTGTGGCATTGCCAGCCCCACTGCCAACTGTAGCATTCTTGTCCGCCTCCTCTTCCATCTCCAGCATCGCCATCATACGCGCCGCCGCCTCCTCTTCCAACTGTCTCCAGATACCACGCAAGTGCTCCACACACAGGCCACTCTGGCGCAGCTCCGAGTCCTGCGCTTCTTCCAGCGGAGTCTGTCCAATCGCGTTCCTCAGCGTGATATCTGCACCAAATGCCAGCAGCGTCTTCACGCACTCTAAGTACCCGCACGCCGCCGCCAAATGCATGGCCGTGCTACCCTCTCGGTCTTGAAAGCTCACCAACTCCCCGTTCTTCTCCAGCAGCATAGTCAAAATCTCCGCTCGGCGCGCATCGCTCTCCGCGTCCTGTTCCGGGTCCTCTCCAATCATCACGGCGCACAGCAATGTCGACGCGCCGAACTGGTTCAGCACGTTCACGTCTGCGCCGTGCTTCAGCAGCACCTTCACCGCCGCGGCCCGGCCTTCAATGCAGGCCCAGATCAGGGGCGTGTCCGCATTGACATTCCAGCAGTCCACCACGGCCGTGTCACACTCACACAGCGCGGCCACGATCTCTGCGTCTCCGTTCTACAGCAAAAAATGGCAGCATAACGCCTCAGCCTCCGCTAAAAGTTACAGCTCCCTATGAACAGACAGCGACTCTACCTTAGCCGCGAAGTGCAGCGCAGTGGAGCGAAGCTCGTGAGTGCGCACGCCAACGTCGGCGCCACGCCGCAGCAGCGCGCGCACCACATCACGATGGCCCTCGGCCGCAGCTACCATGAGGGCGGTAAAGCCGTCCACGTCGATGTCGTTGACGCCCACGTGGCCACTCTCCAGGATCTCCTCGAGGCAGTCGATATCGCCCTCGGCCGCGCACTCGTAGAAGTTGATGGCCCACGTCTGGCCGTCCGCCAAGTCCACGGAGAACTCGGCGGTCGTCACTTCCTCTTCGTCCGAGTCAGCCTCGCCTTCCAGAGAGATTTTCGCGGTGGCCAGCACAGTGGCTGCAACACTTGTGTCTGAAGAAGAAGGTGTTCGCGGTGGCCTCGATGGAGACGCTGATACGGCAACGCTAGGTGGTGGCGCAGGGCCGGCATCTGCATCCGCTGCCGCCTCCATTGCTTAATGATGGCGTTGGTTGTGTCGGAGTGATGACGGGCGTAATAGTTTGTCTCCAAATGGACTCGCGACGGAAATGTTGGTACAATAGTAGTATTAGTTTGATAGTAGTATTAGATAGTATAGTAATTTCGCAGTCCGTATGGTCTGTCATGATTAAGACTTAAAATACAATAATAATGATATAAATAATAGTAATATTGGTAACAATTTCAATGGGTTTCAAGGACTGCTTTTTGAGCAGCCTCCTCATACATGCACACGGCAGTGTCAATGTTGTATAAGAATAGACTTAATATTTGCTTTGAGCAGCGACAGTGGGCGCACAGACACGGGACCGAGCGTCGTGCGCCGCACGGAAGACGAGAAGTTTAACATTCAAAAGCGAATGATATTACTGTCATTTTAATATGATCAGAAACGAGTGGTATCAATATAATATTAATATGATCGGTGTTTGAGAGATGCGAACTGGAATAAGAGTCTCTCTGCGTCAGGTTTGTGCAATTGACGTTCAATTCCGACATTCCATCGGAATAGTGCTTGAATGGGTCAGAGCTCATGGAGCTAGGCAATGCTTTTGAAAGCTGCTGCTTTGAGCATTTCGAAGTGCTATGTCGTATCCATTTTCCCCTACAAAGAGACATCTGTCGTCGCGATCGATGCTTCCTCTTCATGCAACTAGAAATACGCTGAACTCGGTTTTGAGAAATGCACCCAGTCCTTGCCAAAAAGGGCAAGTTCCTATCCAGAAACAACCGAGCGATCACAATGGCGTCTTGCCCAAGCACCCAGGTCACCCTTGCGACTCGTTAACGTCGGCAAGTAGATAACAAACTTCTGGGTACAGCTTGCAACAGTAGTAAGCCCTTGCAGATTGAAGCTGTGGCACAGAGCCTGTGATCCAATTCCGTGTGAGCGCTGATCAGGTAGTCCTTCGCAAGGAGTAACGAGGTGTTTGATGTATCGTGCGGCTCTCTGCCGAACCGCTTGCTCTCTGCTGAGCAAGTTCCAAACTGTCTTTGCTTTTTATGGTTTGTCTTTCTTTTTCTAGCTACCTCTCCTACGGGTCACAGTTGCGAACCTGGACCTCCAGCTGTCGGGTCCTAGATGCAGACAGATCAGTGTTTGCTCTTGCAATTTCAGCAAACAACTGCCCAATTTTGTTGGGCTGAGAATACTGTGCCCGTCGCAGAGTCGACGACTGCTTTCCCGGCTGCTCAGGCTTTTAGTCCGGACAAGGCAGCGTGTAGTTCCGCTGACTTAGTATCGATGCTTTTACTATTTAATCATTGCTACTCGTGTCGCTAGCGAACGACTTGACAGGGAAAAGGCTCAATACTGGCAGAGCGCCACAGCAAAAGGCATCGGCTCAGCGCTGGCGAGTTTATGGGGACAAAAGCTTACGGGGCAGTCGGTAGCAACCGTTGCCTTGCATTCCCGTCCTGGAGTTTACGGAAGTCCAAGATTACGCATCTTCTCGCTAGGAGAGTCTTTTTTCGCTAGGCGAGCCGCAGCGAGACTTCAACTGGTGCAGGAAACAGGGACACCCTGTAGGCCTGTACCGCGCACGTAGCCAGAACAAAATGAGGTGTGCAAGCCTACGCGCGTCAAGAGCCGACGTGCTCTCCCTGCTTCTTGATGTAGTCGCTCGAAGAAGGCCATTCCCGATTTTACCGGCTTCGGCTCAAGTCTCTCAACAACTTTCAACATGGTCCGCATCCTGTCGGCTCTAGTGTCTAGCGCAATTGCCCTGGCACGCATCACCTCGGCGTCCTCGAAGCTCCCGGTCATTTTCTTCCACGGTGTTACTACAACGTGGCAGTTTGGCCACAACTTCGCTGCAAATCTCACTGCTGAAGGACGTGAGGTCGTGTCGCTCTCATTCTGTGACGCCCAGTGCTCCATTGAGTCGCTCCTAATCCAAATCCCTGAGGCCGTGAAGGCCGTCCGCAATACGGTTGCCAACAACTCGGTATTTGACGATGGATACATGATCATCGGACACTCGCAAGGAGGGATCATCGCCCGTGCCACAATCGAAGAAATGGACGACCACAAAGCCAAACGCTTCATCAGTCTCGCTGGTCTCCAAAACGGGCAGTTCATCGGACACAACGCGGTCGATATCGCCATCGAAAAGGGTGCGCCATCCCTCACTAACGTCGTCCCGGAACGAGTGTTCAACTACACCAAGTATGTGCCGAAGGACTACTACGGCAAGATGCAGAAGGACTTCACCATCTTCTCCATCGAAAACCCGGACACTCAGTACGAGTACGCCCAATTCAACGTCCAGCGCTGGCCCCAGTTCGGAAGCTGGTCCACCACGAACAAGTTCCTGCCCGTGTACAACAACGTGAACCCGTGTCTCCCTGGCAACGACCAGTGCATCAGCGACCAGCAGCGTCGCCGAGCCAACTTCCTCAAACTCGAAGAAGCCCACTTCTTCGCGTCTCCCGTCGACGATGCCATCATGCCGTGGGAGAGCTGCGTCTTCGGGCGCTACACCGAGGTGGACACGCTCGACGAAATCGAGACCAGCTTCATGAACATGACCATTGTCAATATAACGGACACGCTCGAGTACAGGGAGGACACGTTCGGACTGCGCACACTGGATGAGCGCGGTGGTCTGCACCTCCATATCGCTCCCAACGTGACGCACAGTTGCTGGTGCGTCGACGAGAAGTACTGCAAGTGGGCTCCCGTGTACGACGAGTACATCTACCCGGCTTTGAATTGAGCTTCGACTGGGGAGGGGGGGTACAATTCGTGCTGGAGTTAAAGACCAAGAAGCAATGAAAAGTGTGGTTGAACACTAAAAAAAAAGCAATCGATCCTTCCTTGAATCCACGTACCGGTTCTTGAGACGCACAAGTTGTGAGTATCATTCTAGGCAGCAATGCGAGAGCTTCACCACGACATAGTAAAGAAAATCAATTGTAAACGCTTTGGCTGGTCCTTAATTCAGCAATGGAAAGTACATGTCGGAGTCGGTCTGCGCAGAGGCTAAAGCAGTATTACTGCGACGACGAATAACTACAAGTCCAACTGCAACGGCCAGCGCACCTCCACTTAACACCATCATAGCAGTAGGATGCTCTTGAGTGACCTCGGAGAGCAAGGTGACAGGAAAGTAGTAATAACTGCTGTACGGCCCTGAGGTCACCGGTTCACAACGCATGAGGTCCGCGTCCGTGTTAGGCGTGTCTAACAGCGGTGTGCAAGCAACATCCGTCTGTGTACAGCCCTGGCAGCACTTCTTCTTAGCTGACTCCACGTACGTGCTGGTCTTCGTGCTCTTGATCATCGTTCCACCGCATGCTTCGTACAAACCAGCCTTTTCATTGCCCGCGCATGCATCGTATTCACACTTAGCTCCAGGTACGTCAAACTGGGGGCCTTTGCAGTCGATAATGGAGAAGGAGCGACCACAGGTCTTCGTATGTGTCGACTCGCTATAGTCCAGATACGTAAAGTCGCACGACACGTCAAAGTTCGTAATCGCCTCTGTGCTTGGAATGTGCAGCATTTCCACACCAAAACGAGTTACGATCTGTGGCGAGTTCTTGGTTACTCTGAGGATCTCAACTGGCGTGCGGTTCTCCAATGTTCCCGTGCAAACTACTTCGGACACATTCATCCGCAGTGCAGTCCGTGAGTATTGAAGCCCAACATTCGGGTGGAAATCAAAGGTCAGCTCCGCGAAATCGCTGCCTGGGTACGCGCACATTTGCGCGGCGATGGGAAGCCGTGACACCGACGTCTGGTACCACATATTGCTGAAGTCCTTGCACACGTCGACAGCGCTGTTCACATGTAGGTGGACGTAGAAGAAGAAAGTGCGAACAAGTCCACATTGCGTCCATGCTTCAATCGAGATTTTCGTTTCTGGGTCCGAGAATGTGATCACGTCGTCGTTGTCGTACACAGCTTCGCAAGTCGACCACTTGCACCCGGTTTCCGCGCTTGTTTGGCGCCGAGTCTTCCACAGCTGCCACTTCTCCGAGTCGCCGTTCACTTTGTAACGCCAATGAACAAAATCATTTACGCGATAGTCTCCATCGAAGTTCAGAGTCTGTGTCGTCTCAACGAGCTCAGAGATCTTCGCCATGTAGACACATTGGCCGTCGTCGCCGTAATACGACGTGCACTCGAGTGCACGATGCACCTGCGTCACCGTCTGGGAGTCTTCTTGATGCAACTGCTGCAGCACTTTCTTGGACTCAGCTACTACGTCAGGCTTGATATGAGCCGTGACTGTCGCGAGCGTATCCCCCTTGATCACAAGACATTGCTCGAAAGCACAGGACTGATCGCTGTCGCCCTCGCAGTAGCGTGCGTCATAATCCGATCCGCACCGGTAGTCTGTCCAAAACTCCCTCAGAGTGGTGGTCATTTTGCAGCAACGTTTGCACTGGCCAGCCGGCGCTGGATCGATCACGTCGAAGCATTTGCCATCGCTCTGCTTTAGTGGGTTCACGGTCGCCTTCGCATGGTTTAGGAAGTCCCCCAGCACCAAATCCTGATCAAAGCACGATAGGCCCTCGTCGTGCGAGTATCGAGTGAACTTGCTTTCGAAGAAATTTTGCTTGCTGAATTGGTGCAAGTCGCAGCGGTTGTTGCCACTGCAGCCATCGTTCTCGGCTTGGTCGCCATACTCAAAGTATTGCTGGATCAAGTTGTTCGCTCTGGCTACGCTTTCTACTGTCAACTCAGCCGTGCATCCACAGTTTGCAGCACCTGCTGCTGAGTCGCAGAAGCTGGCGGGGCATTTGGTGGTAGCTTGCGGTCTGTAGTTGTCAAGAATGGCGAGGCAGCCTGCGCATGTAGCACTTGAGTAGTAGTCGTACGCATCCATCTCCAATCGGTACTTGCCGTAGTCGTTGAACACTATACTGTTCATGGCATCAGCTCGGTTCGACTGATAGTCCTTCCATGTCTTTGCCGCATCATGTATGGGAAGATCGTCATTGCCGGGGACCATTGGGTCAAATTTTGCTGCGCTTGGAGCTTTCACGACAACATCTTTAAATTTCAGAGGCCAGGTCGACGGAACGCTGCCGAGTGCGCTGCTGAGAAACTCTGAGTAGTATTCAGGCTTCTGTTCCTTCACAGCAGTCACCCGCACACGTGGATCCAGCGAGCCATCGGCAAGAAGCAGGAGCTTGTTCGAGCCATAGCCACTCGTCGGAAGCGGAAGTGGGATGCCCCACTTGTCCACGACATGATCGAACGAGCAAACACTGGCCTTCGAGTTAACGCGGTGGTAGTAGCCACTAACCTTGCTCCACACACAGTTCGAGGCATTGCCCCCAACCTTCACGCACGCTTTATCACGTCCTTTTGTCTGCATTTCGTAGCCTGCAGGACAGCCACAGAAGCACTGGCGCGCGCCATCATCGCCGACAAGGGTGACTGGAACCCCGTTCTCGAGATCCGCACAATCCAGCGACTGGGTAACAGTGAAAGGGTTGTACATGAAGAGATCTTCCTTCTCTTTCAGCTCGATGCAGCTTTCCGGTCCACCTTCGCAGTTCTCTCCACTGCCACTCAGCTGGAAGTTGATTGTGTTGACGATTTGAGCTGTACTCTCGAACGTGACGATCTCGTTGTACGAAGTTTCGTCCGTTGCGAACGAGATGGCTGCAGTGAAGCCGTCGGTGGAGCCTGTAGCTAGATCCAGCGGATACGCATCACCCAGTGCTGGGAATGCAGTGAGTCGGTCCAAGTCAGCTTCGGAAACTTGTTGAGGCGAGGCCGTGGTGGTGCAGGTTCCAGATACCATTGTGGCCTTGAAATTCAGGGCCACGCCGTCATAGTGGCCGACCGTATCTTCCACAATGTTCTTCATATCCCGGGCCCAGGTCTCCACTGTGGACAGCATCGAAGACTCGATACACTTAGAAAACATCAGCAGAACGTCGATTGCGCCGTCGTACACTGCGTCCGGATGCTGTGAGCACATGACCATTTCCTCTACAACCGTCTCGTTGCTACCGTAACTCTTCTTCATCTTCTTCTTGGTCACTTTCTTGTCCGTCAACTGTGTCATGAGCAGGTCGCTGCGCAGCTCTTCCGACGACGCAGCGAAGGAAATGCCGTTGCTCGCGAGGGACACGGCCAAGTGGCTGTTGAATTGCAGCGCCGCGGCCTCAATTGGGTCCGTTAGCTGGAGCAAGGCCAGGAAACTCCACAGCATCAGCAGCTCCGTCCCCCGCGCGGATGCAGAGCTCATACTGAAGAGGCTGGCCGAGAATTGCTTGATTGACAAGCAAAACGACTGATGGCCATCAAATCTTGGATCTTTTCGGGCGGACGCCTCTTCGCGGACGTTGAGAGACCACGATCACCATGAATCATGGTCCATGATTCACCATTTGAGGATCAATTCGAGTTGGTAGCTGCGCGCTACGATAGCTCGAGTCTGGCTGCTACACTACGGAGGTGTTGGTAGTGCGCCGTCCATTAGCCAAAAGCGGTTGCCACAAAAGACTTGACGTCGCCACGTCGGTGATGTGGGCAAAGCTCCATCGAAATATTGCCCCAGGCTGAGCAGCAATTTTCACAGCGAGCAAGTGCAGGGCGGACCAACGCGGCAGTCGTTCGTCGTCACTTGGCAGCCGAGAATGCTGCTGCTTCGACTGTCCCAGCAAGACGATCCGGCCCAGCAATTGCTCCGGCGAGCTTCCTGAGTCTGCACCAAGAGCAAAGCGGGTCATCGCCGCTCCTGTAGAAAAGGGTTCGCTGCCTTGCCCAGGATAAACAGACGTCGTCGTCCATTCCGCCGACGAGGACAAAGACTCGTCTCGGCCAACACGGAGAATGCCGGTGAAGCGGGCGCCCTTGTTATGACAACCAATCTCGCAAGTGCAGGAGACTGGGAGACCGCAGCATCCCGGTCAAGTCATGGTCGGAGTCGGCAATGGCTGGCTGTCGCCGTACATGTACATGTAGAACCGGATCCTGCCGACAAGCGACCCGGTCTCCGCTGGACAACCATGAACATGTGTGTACGGTGGCCAGCCAGCCGCACAGAGATTTGAGGCGCGCATTTCATGGAGCCCAAGTAATTTTTCGGCCCATGAGCGCTGCACTAATAATACAGATATGCACGCTTACATGTAGCCGCGCCGCCGAGTCAGGGCTGGCGATGCACGCGCTTGGTCGCGCTCTGCGTCAAGGACCAGCTGCCTGGACCTACAGCTTCAGCTTCGGCAAAAATTACCTCTGTCGACGTCCGGAGCTGCTTGGGGGATGCCCCCCAGACAATAGACAGGCTCATATAAATTCTCGTCGTGCGTGGCGCCACTTGTTGATTCACCTCCTGCCTCGCACCCGCCATGGACAGCACGGGCGCCACGGCGCGCACGCCGCGGATGCGTCGGTCACCGCTGCCTGGCCGCCGCGACTTCAGCAGCTTGTTGCTGCCCGAGTCGCCGGGCGTCAGCATCAGCCGCACGTACGACGGCTCCACGCCGCTGTCGATGCGCGCCGTGAACATGAAGACGCCGCGCCACTCGTACCACCCGCGCCGCGCCGGCGCCGCGGCCACGAGCATGGACGACCTCGTCGTGGATGTGGAGGAGAACACGGCGCTGCTGCGGCCGCGGGACGGGCCCGTGCTCTCCCCCACGCAGCGGAAGATCAAGATCGGCGTCTACGGCGTGCTCAACACGGTCATCCTCGTGCCGCTCATGATCAGCTTCGCGCAGATCATCTTCCGCGACCCCGAGTTCCAGCCGTACATGAACGACCTCGTCAAGCTCGTGCTCGTGTCGGCCGCCGTGCACCAGATCTGCTTCACGTGCGTGAGCTCGCTGCCCTTCGCCATGGGCCAGGTGCAGGACGCGGGTCTCATCTTCCTCTCGGCCATGTGCTCGTCCATCATCAAGTCGCTGCACGAGAGGAGAGGAGACGACTTCTCCATGGAGGAGGTGCTGGCCACCACGCTCTTCACCATGGCCTTGTCCACGGCCGCGCTGGGCGCGGCACTCATTGTCACGGGCAAGCTCCGACTCGCCAGCTTCGTGCAGTACCTGCCCATGCCTGTGGTCGGCGGATACCTGGCCTTCATTGGCTTCTACGCCATGGAGGCCGGCCTGTCGATGATGACCACGCAGAGCATCAAGGAGCCCGCCGACTGGATCAAACTGGCCGACTGGGATGCGCTGCTGCTGTCGGTGCCGGGCGTCATCGCCGGCACGATCATCTTCTGGGTCAACTCGCGCTGGGATCACATGGCAGTGATGCCCTGCTGCCTCGCGGCAATGCTCATTGCCTTCTACACGCTGCTGCTCGTGACAGGGACGTCTCTCGAGGACGCGCGCGCTGCTGGGTGGGTCGCAGAACCGCCGCCGTCGCCGCGTTCCCTCACGCAGATCTACGGGTTTTACGACTTCTCCAAGATCGACTTTTCTCACTTGACCGCGCAGATCCCGACGTGGGTTGCCATGTACTTCGTCGTTGCGTTCTCGTCCTCGCTGGATGTGGCTGCCGTCGAGACGGCGCTGGGCAAGCCGCTGGACCACAACCACGAGCTGCAAACGGTGGGCGTCAGTAACTTGCTCTCGGGTCTGGGTGGCGGCTTTACGGGCTCGTACCTCTTCTCGCAGACCATATTCACTCTGCGCGGCAAACTCGAGTCCCGCTACGTGGGACTCATCGTGTTCCTCCTCGAGATCGCCATCGTGCTGAGCCCGTTCTCAATTATCGCCTACGTGCCCAAGGTCTTCTTCGGCGCGTTGCAGATGCTCGTGTGTCTGGACCTCATGACCGAGTGGCTCTGGCACGCTCGCAACAAGCTTCTTTCGCGCGAGTACGGCATCGTTTGGCTCACGTTCTTGTCTATGGTTTTCGTGAACCTCGAGCTGGGTATTGTTGTCGGCATCATCATTGCTGGCTTCAACTTCATCTACTCGTACATTGCGACGTCCAGTGTTCACCGCGTGATGAAGCGCTCGCGCGTGGAGCGTGACCTTCGCGAGCGCGTGCTTCTTCAAAACATGCGCATGTCTATCGTTACGCTGGAGCTGGAAGGCTACATTTTCTTCGGCTCCAGTGTGAAGGTTATGGACGAAGTCCGTCGTCACGTGCTGGTGACGACCATGGAGAGGCAAGAAGCAAAGACTAGCACCCTCTCTGGTGCTTCGCCCTTGATATCTCGACGCAATGCGTCATCTCCGTACGTGGCCCGGTCACTAGAGGACACATTCAACGACGATCTCGCAACGCTAGACTCGGTTTTCGACGACCAGGAGATTCACGGCTACTCGTCCACGCCCAGGGCAGGGAAGAGTGGATCTGCGGCACTTCATGCCGCTCGTACCAGGTACTTTATCCTGGACTTTGAGAAGGTGAGCGGCGTGGACGCCACGGCTGTGCGAAGCTGCTTCAACGCTACAAAGGAATTGCTGGCGCAACACGGTATTGCGATGATCTTTGCAAGTGTTCCGTCAGACGCTGAGCGACTGCTCCGAGTTCACGACGTGATTGAGAAGGAGGACGGCTCTGGCACGGGCTCGCTTGTGTTCGACACGCTCGACAAGGCATTGGAGTGGTGTGAAGACGAGCTGCTCGTATCTGAAGGAGTGCTGCCGCTCAGTGAGTCGGCACCGGCCGGTGGAAACGATGGTCAGCACTGGCAGTTGCTGGACGAGCTCTTGCCTCGCCCGGATGGCTCGCATCGCAAGGAGGAAGAGTCTGTCCTTACGAACGCGCCTTCGGACAGCTCACCGACTAAAGGGGACAAGAGCGCAGTGCTCACGAAAGAGCTGGGTGAGATGTACGTGAGCCATTTACTGAAGCAGGAAGGCGAGACGCTGTATCGCGCCGGTGGATTCGTGAATGGTGTTTACTTTATTGGTTACGGCAAGGTGGACGTGTTCATGCCGTCTAAGATTCACGAAGGTTTGGGTCCAGGTTTCCGGGGGCGCAAGCGCATCACGCGTGTGTGCCAAGGCGGCCTGGTAGGAGCGTCCGAGATGATCCTGCACAAGCGCCACCAGTTCACCGCGCAGGCTCGGGCATCGAGCTCCATCTTCTTCCTGAGCAAGTCTCACTACGCCCGAATGCAAAAGGCCCACCCCGCATTGGCTGCTCGCTTCCAGCAGGCCATGCTGCAGTCCATGGCCATTGGTGTGCTCGAGTCCAACATGACTGACGATTGAGCTTCTCGCATGAAATAGTGGGCCAAAGCTCAGATCCAATTCCTGAATATCAATGCTTTAGGCTTTCGCTGTCATGTCTTCTGAAGCAATGCAAACTTTTATTACAATGTAGAATATGAATTTCCTAACGCACTGAGTGCACGTGGGCCAGCCTTGCCCCCACCTCCATAATCATCGTCGGCATCGCAACCTGCTTTGCTAGTCCCGGACCTCCCCACCTCGCCTTCTAACGACACTGAACCAGAAAGCGGTCGGGCTCACCTCTCGGCTCACTCTTTCTTTTGTTTTTCATTTCTTCATTCAGACGACGTGGTCACTTCATTCACAGGCAGACAACGTTCTCGCTGACTGCTCTGCTACCGGCCTCTCCTGTTTCTGCAGTTTTTTCTGGTGTTCTCTCTCTCTCGGGTCGAATAAGTAATTAAACAGAGGCGCGGGAAGTCGAGTCCATACGGTGTCGAGCAGGTCGAAATCCCAAGCATCGGCTCTTGATGGTGATGGTACAAGAGCGGCTCGGCCGATGGCGGCGGGGGCGGGAAGTCGCACGCAACGGAATCCGGTCCAAGCCCACGAGCGCGCACATTTTGCGACGTTACAGATCTAAATTCTGCATCTGCGTCTGCAAGTTCTGGCGTGTTGCTTGCTGCGGCTGCTGTTGCTGCTGCGTCGGCATCACCGGCACCTGCTGCTGCGCCGCGTGGTTGTAGTATCGGATTCTATTGTTACGAGGAGTGGACGTGTTTGACAGCTCGTCGTCATCCTGAACGCCGCTGTCCTCGAGCCGCGAGCCGCTGGCGTGCAGGTGGCCAGCCGTGCCGAAGAAGTGCGGCAACCGGATCTTCTTCGTCGGCTTGATCGACAACACTGTGCGGCCAAACTTGACGTGCAGCGACTGGTTGTTGTGCAGGGTCAGCGGGCGATAGATGTACCGCAACGTGCCGTTTGAGCTGCCGGCGTCCTTGAGGAAAAACTCTCCTTTCGAGTAATGAATCTCGGCGTGGATGGTGGACACAGTGCGGTATTTGAGCACGAGGTCGCACTGCGACGAGCGGCCCACCATCAGCGGTCGGTGGATGTCGTTTTCCATGAGCATCTTGTAGCTCAGCTGGTAGCGCGTGGACAAGTTGAGCGTGGACGACGAGTGCTTCGTGACCACCTGGAACATGATGCAAGGCGGGTTGAGGCGGTCCGGCAGGAGCGATAGCACCTTGCCGCTCGGCAGGCGCGTCTTGCTCGGGTACGGGGCCTTGCAGATGGAGCACGTGCGCGCGTTGCTCTCATCCAGCACGGTGCAGATCTCGTTCTTCTCCCCGTTTGTGTTCCAGCGCTTGAGGCAGTTGAGGTGAATGTACTTGGTGTCGCCTGAGCACTTGCAGGGCGCGATGAGCGGGTTGTCGTCCTCCGTCTCGTCATAGCACACGTAGCAAATGGCGCTCGTGCTCTGCCTCTGCAGGGACGAGCGCGGTTTGGACTCGTCGTTGCCCGACGCGTCTCCGTTCTCGTCGTCCGTGTCCATGCCGCTGTCCACGTCAGCGAGCGCCTCGTCATGGCACACGACGCGCTGGATGAGGCTGTTGACTTCCGAGGGGCTGAGCGTGGCGTCGTTGGGGCCCACGCCGCCCGTGTCGATCTCCGTGACCAGCAGGCCGACACTGCCGAAGCGGATGATGTCCCCCACGCGCACGCGGTGCTTGCCCCCGCGAATGCACTTGGTACCGAGAATCTGGCACACGCCCGTGTGCGCTGAGAACTTCTCGGACGACGGCAGCAGACGGTACGCGTCGTTCGAGTAGTCGATGTTGAGGCACGGCGCACGCGGGTCCTCGATGAAGATTTTCTCGCGACTCGCGGCGTCTGACGACGAGGCCGCGGCCGAGTGCTTGGGCCCGTAGATGGCCACGCCGCAGCGCGAGACGCTCTTGCGGAACTTGTCGCGCTTTCCGGCTGCGCCCTTGGTTACGGCCGTCATGCCGCGGATGTCGAGCCTACAGAAGAGTATTTCGGTAAGAATGCGGCCTTTACACTATATACAAACAAGGAGAGAAGGCACGCACATGTCGGGCTTGCCGTCGCCGCTGAAGAACTCGGTGGCACGCGCGAGGCTCCACCTTCGGTCGGAGTTGGCGCTCATAGCTGTGAGAAGGGGAGGGGGGGGGAGGGGGCGTCTGGCTTGCGGTTGCTTTGAGGACTGGCGCTGCAGAGTGCGGAAGGCTTCGGGGCTTCCTCGCGCTTTCCTTCCAAATGGCGAGTCGGTAGTTTTGTCGACAGCGCGGAGAACACAGAGGGGGAGAGAGAGCCCGAGAGCCCACTGACTCCACATACTGAGCACCAGATCTTATCGATCTGGTCTTTGCTCCCGAAAAATCGTCTCGCCTTTTCGGCCAATCGGAGCGCGCCGCCGATCTCGACCGCACGAAGTAACACACATGGCGCAAAGTATGGGACCAACGTTCCGCCTCACCAGCAGCGCCAACACCCAAGTGGTGGGGAGTGCTTGCAAACGCCTGCAGTTACTGCCGCTGGAGGGGGCATGTCGACGCGCTGGCCCCATTTCCTTTGCCGACTGCAGGCCGCAAACTCAGGCCGTTCGTTTCTTTTTTTCAGTCGCCATTTTTCGAAACGGTCCATAGTGTGGCAAATATTATCACTGCCCGCGACCGCGGCCAGAGCTCTGGCAGACAATTTCCGTGGGCGAAATGCGGGCTGCGCTATTGCGAGCGTTCGCTCGCGTGCGCCACACCAAAACCAACTTCAACGCCGCCAGCCAATGGGAGTCGACTTCAATTCGCAGGCTGGGAAGGGGTGGTCGGCGTTGGAGCTCGCACTTGCTCTTGACATGATTGGCATGATGTCACCCACCGCAACGATACCGCTATCCAGTTAACGCTGGGGTGTTGGCGAGGTGTCGGGGATGTTCGCCAGAACCATCGCCGTTTGATGTGCAGCGAGATTCGCTGGTTCGCGTATTCGGGCACTGATCACGGACCACCCTCATCCGACGAAGGTGGCATCCCGAGGCACTGCTGCAAGCTAACAAGCTGATCCTGGCGCTAGCCTTTGTCAGAGTCGAGTGCATAACCCATTTTCCGCCTTTCAACGACCCCCTCCCCCCAGGGAACACGCTGCTGATACCGGAACCCGGTATGACTTTCTGTAATTCCGGTATGAAAAATTGTATCTGAGCCTTTGCAAGCGGGAGGGGGTGGAAGCCGACTAGCTTGGCAAGCCGAAACAACGCCTGTGGTTTAAGATCCGTGTGCGCAGTACGCGGGCTTAAACCCCAAGGACCAAACGTGGTCACATCTCGCTCGGTTTAGGGTTCTGTTACCGCGCTCGTAGGGGGGGGGAGGGGGGGGGGGGGGGTTGAGGTGAGGCTTGGGTGTAGATTTCCTGTCGGCATCTCCAATTTTGTCCTGTGTAGCGAGTTGACACCTGTTCTCGTTTCGACATGCCTTCATTAAAGAGGACCGAGGTGGTGCAATCATTTCGCCTAATTGTGCCAATCATTCGGCAACTTTTTCGGTATCAGTAACATATGCCCCCCCCAGACACTCGTCCCCTTCAAGCTGCTGGGATTGCAACTTGCGATTCACAAGACCGAGGGTAGCACAACTTGTACTCCACAGAACTCTCGTGACTGTTTGATCATTTTCCATGCGGGCGACTGAGTTGACAACGGGTAACTAACTAACTCGTCCGTCGTAGCGGCAAGTAGCTGCAAGTACAAACAATGCGAACCGCTCGCACAAGTCCGTGACCGGCCTGGCGAAAACGGGTCCAGGCAGATCTCTTGCAGCCTCGGATCTCGGGCACCCCTCATGCCAATCAACCCCATGCCAATCAAATCCCCGTTATGCTTGTCAATCACTGTTCTCCAAAAAGATCTCGCCAAAACGACCCTCCAGAGCAGATCTTCCGGGCAATGGACGGTTGCGAGCCGCCTTCGAGCCGCAAGATGACGCTTCGGAGCTCGATATCTTCTCGATGCCAATCAAAGTCGCGATCCCAATCAAAGGCAGCTCGTTGCCATTCCCGGATTTGCCGCTCATCGACCACTTCCAGCGCTCGATCTTCCAACTAAGCAAGCCCTCAATCCGCCATGAAATTGCTAGGGTTGCTCGCTGCGGGCGCTCTCCAGCTGCCTCTCGGGGCATTGGCCTTGAGCGCCTCGTTGGGTGTCAAGGACACGCTGCTCGCTGAAAGCCGGGAGCGCAGTGTGTCGTTCGCTGCGCTGCCTTTCGACCTGCCAAGCACCACGCTCGTCTCGGAGGGCATTGCCATGCACGCCTTGAAGAACGACTACTACTCGGACGTTGTGGGGCCCGACGGCCACATCGCCTGCACAGAATCGACTTCTGTTGAAAATAACGGGAAAGTCGCAGTGGTCTTGGCCTTCTCTAAGTGTCTGAACGACTCGGCGTTGACTATCGTAGAGCAGTGGGTGAACCAAGTCAAGACGACAATCTCGACCATCGCCTACGTGGACAACCTTCAAGTCGAGTTCCAGTCGACAATGGTGCCGGGTGTGTGTGAAGAGCTCAGTGAGAAAACCAAGCGCGGACTCAACGATACCGCCATGCAAAACCAAGGCGGTGCCTCGTATCCTGTTGCGGTAACGACTCAAGGACGAGCGCTACTCGCCGACGCAGTGCTCCCAACCGATCTCAAGCGACTGGAGGCATTCCCTGGACTCGGCACGGCCGTGGACCTTGCCGATGATACCGTTAGTCTGACAGTCAAGCCAATTGCTGTCATCTCTTTTGTGACCGGAGAGAAATCGTACGGCGAGGTGATGCAGTTCGAGGCCACTGCGCACGTGTCCAAGACGTTCAATTTCCAGATCTGCAATGGGGGCGCAAACTGCAATGGGCACTTCGAGAATTGCATCTATCTGGCGCAAACGGTAGACCTGTTCATGTACAACCCGTTCACCGTGACGCGCTCGCTGCAGTGCGCAAACTTGGACGGTGGTGTCCCCGTCACGTACCTGGACCACTACGGGGCCCGTAAGTGCTTTTGCAACTGCCCCGCCGGGTACGAGTTCGGAGAGAATGAGTACGGCCATGCTGCTTGTAATAAGGTCGTGGAAGACACGTGCCCCTGTGTGTGGGCAGAATGCAACGGGTTCAAACACGAAGTGAAAACTAACGAGGCAGTGTGCTCCTTCAAAAATGTTGCTACGAATTGGGGGCTGCCGGTGCCTTTCCCGAATGACGGCTACGTTGCTGACAAGCGCGACACATTGACAGAAGGGTATTATTTAGACCCTCGCATCACCTTGACCGCGAGTCGGGAGCAGGGCAAAGAGTACAAGGGGTCCGACGTGCGTAGTATCGTAGGCCTCGAAGTCTCGTTGCCACTGACTTTCCAACAGGTTGTGGGGGTCAACCCGAAGGCCTCCAACCTGAAACCCATAGTGAACGCTGGCTCGGATACCGCCGTCAAACACCAAGATTTCACATGGAAGGACTACCAGATGAACCGCGACGCCCACATTAACGACTTGGAGTTCACGTCCTACGGCAAGTACCATCTCGCAATGGAAGCACAAGACTACTATTCGAGCGCCACGTGCTCGGGGTGTCTTGTGATCGTGGATCAGAACCGCCCGAAGGCAACGACGCAATGCCCCAAGAGCTTCTCTGATAATGTGGTGGACGCCGTCCATCGCGCGGATTCGGCTGAGCTTACCGAAGCCAACATGGCCAAGGCAAAGGATCTGGTCACGCAGTACTACGACTTCGCCGGCAAGGCTAAAAACGATGCGTGCAGCGTCAACAACCGATGCGACTCGGAGTCTTTCAGCCGGCGCGACTTCTTCGAGGACAAGTACAAGGACTGCAGTAAGAGCGCCGAGTGCTTCGACAGGAACAAAGTGATCGAGGACCTGCTGAACGACAAGCATGCCAAGAAGAGCCCGTTGGTCAAGAGTAGCAACGACAAAGACGGCAAAGATAGTGCCGACAAGGGGTGCGATAACACGGCCGAGCCGGTGCCTGCTGGCCAGTGCACGAGGTGCTGCCAGATGCAGACGGCCTTGAAGGAGTGGTGGACGGACTACCGCTGCGGATCGGACTACGACGCACGCTACTGCGAGGGAGACAGCGCAGAGACTTGCGAGTTCAAGCAGTGTCTGGTGATGAACGGTGATACGTTGGCGACCGTGAGCGCACACATTTCCGATGACGCGAAGGCGGAGTCGGAGTCGGTGTTGACGCAGGTGGAGGACGAGGCGTACCAGACGGTGACGCAGATCCACCGCGCTCTGGAGTGCACTTCTTTCGGTGCTGACGATGGCGTGTGCGACTTCAGGGCGAAGCTGTCGGAGCTCATCGACACAACGGCGCAGTTGAACTTTGGTACGGACTCCGGACACTGGGAGGCCACGGACTACGTGTACTGGCGCTTCAAGCTCGTGTCGGAGGGCGAGTCTTGGCAGCTGTGGAAGACCGCAAAGGCCGTCGACTACGGACACGACGTGTACGAGAACGACCCAGTACTGACGTTCTCGAACCCCGAGACGAAGATCGCGATTGAGGCGTGGACGCAGTGCGGCCTCGTGCGACGCTTCTTCTTCTACGTGCACCTGCACGTGAATAGCCCCGTGAGCGTGTGTGAGAAGTTCAACGACATGTGGTACCAGACGTCGGTGTCGAGACTGCCGATCACGACTGGCATGTGCGCGTACCCGGGTAGCGACTTCGCCGAGCTGACGTTCGACTTCCACCCGAACGCCGGTCTGCAGTACTCGCGCACCGAGCTGAAGATGAAGGTGTCGAAGGTTGAGTGCACGGGCGCGCTGGAGAAACGCTTGCCCATTGACATCCTAAATGTGACGAGGGACTCTCCTGAAATCGTGACTCGGTTCGCTGTGGAGATGCTACACAAGGCTACAACCGAGGCAGCCACGGACTTCCACGTTGAGTGTAGCTTCACGTACTCGAAGTACGGCGGTACGACGGCTATGGAGACGTGCGAGCGCGACTTTGCCATCAAGGACTGCAAGGGACCCGCGTTCGACACGCCCAATGCCAAGTGCGAGTACGATGCATGCGCAGGTAACGTCAAAGCTGGCCTATATGAAGCGTGCGGCGGGACAGTTGTCAAGGCCGACGATAAATGCACGATCGTCGAGACGGGCGACAAGGAATGTTGCCAGGGCTGCGGCGACACGGAGGTTGTCTGCAATGCACTGTTGGACCTGCCGGATGCTTCAACCGACATCAAGCGGTGTGAACCGAGCTCGGACGGAGCCTACGCCAGCTATAACTACTACGCAGCAGTACTTTTGACGGAGACTGCCCAGGAGCACCCAGCCGCCACGGCCTTGCTAGGAGCTACGGCATTGATTGCTGTGGTGGCGCTCATTGTTGTTCGTCGCAGAGTGGTGGCTTCCCACTCGGCGCCGACGGCCGACGACGCGTACTACCCGTTGCTTCACTAGACTCGGAAGTCTAGAGAGCAAACTTTCGTGACATAGCATCTCGACCTCTGTTCGGCTTCATGCGTTTGCTTGCCACGAACTATCGTGGTGACCGGGTCGTGTAGTAGTAAAAGAAACAAGTATGCAACATAATACATTGAATACTCTGGTTCACAACAGCGTTCTTCAGCGAGAAAACTATCTCCTATTCTCGATCAGGAACGTCGATATCCGAAAGCCTGTGAAAATAATGAATACCTGTTCTTCACAGCATGTTGTGAACCCTGGATACCTGTTGCAGAATCAGTGATTCGGCTTGGAGTGCATTAACTGCTGATTTTATCGCCTCTTGCTGCAAAATAGAGCCAGCATGACCCTCCATATCCACACCGCAGTGATTGTGAACATTGTGGTGACCGTCGCGGGTTGTTAGTCATAAGCGTGGAAATTAATGTTTCTGATGCGTTTTGGCGGAGGCTCGAGCATACGCATACAAAGTAAAGTTTAGCGAACGCCAACAGTTCGCAACCTTAGTTTTATTGCAGTGAAAAGGAGCTGTAGTGTAGTTTCCTCCGTGGTGCCTGTGTCTTGTGAACTCTGTGAACATGTTATGCAAATGAAGCAAAATGTGTACAAGCTCAACACATGCATCGAAAGCTTCTGTCTACTCCAGAAAAGCGTAGTACGCGTCCTGCTCCACACCGGCACGGGTAGCAGTGCTACGACGCTTAATGACGACGAGCGCCACTACGGCCACCAAAGCACTTGCGCCCAGAAGTAACGTCGTCGTCGAGCTAGCAAGGCTGGATTTCTCCCTGTCAACCATTTCAGACACCTCGGCCATCAAGAGCGGCGTCGGCGAAGGTTCGCACCTCATGACGTCTGTCGTGCCGACACTACTACACGTGAGTGCTTTTGTGCACTTGGAGCAGCAAGTTTGCGGCGTCGATGGCTTGAGGGTTGTGCTCACATCAGACGACGTCACGATCGAGCCTCCGCAGGCCTCAAGCATGCCTGGGGCAGTGTCACCCGCGCACGCATCGGCGCAGACATCCTTCTTCTGGCCTAAATTCAGCTCCGGTTGGTCACAGTCCATAATCGTGAACGTGTGGCCGCAGTCGAGTGTATTGTTGTCTCCCGTTGCGGCAGACGCGAGCATGAGGCTGTTACTACGCGGCGTACGCGTGAACTTGCAGTGGATGACTCCAGTTGTCTTCTGCGCGGTGGTGGGGCTGGTGACGAGCTCGACACCGTAGTATTTGTTAATGGTAGCGGATGTCTGGTCGTCCACGAACGTGACAACCTGTTTGTCCGGCCCACCCGTCTCCTTCACCATGATGTCACACTTCACACCCGTATACGTGCCCGTGACGGTACTGCTGGCCTGCTGCAGGACGTCTGCGACCGCCATGTTAAGCTTCAGGACTGCAAAATCACTGCCTCCATACGCGCAGTAGGTGCCCTCCGTCCCTTGCACGCCAGGCTTCTCCACCACTGTCCACATCGTGTCGAATTTGGAGCATGCCAGCGTGCTGTGCAGGAAGAGATTGACAGTGAAGGTGGTCGTGTACGCCCTTCCGCACGCCGTCCATGCCTCCAGCACGATGGTAGTGCTTGCATCCGTGAAGGAAATCATCGTGGTGTCCGTGAGCGGGTCCCACTTGACGAAGGTCGTGCCATCCTTGTTGTAGCGCCAGGACACGAAATTTTTGCTATTTGCCGCCTCGCTAGTCGGAGTTGGGAACGCTGTCACGAACCCGGTCGTGACGGTAAGCAGCTGCGATAGCTTGGTAGTATACTGGCAGTTGGCGTTGGTCTTGTCGAAGGTGGTGCACGGGATACTATAGTAGACGTTCTTGACAGGATCACTGCCTGCGGGTTTGCTGGGCAGAGCATCGAGGACGTTGCGGGAAGCCGCCTGGACAATACTGTTGATTGTGACCGATGCTGCGATGATATCGGTGCCTTTCGCTTCGAGGCTCACGTCGATGGAACACATCGTTGGGATTCCTGTTCCTTCAGTGCAGATAGAGTCTGGTGCATGGGGCTCAGACTCGTAGTCTGAGGGGCACTCGTAGGGGGTGTAATTCTCCTTGAGCGTTCTTTTCTTCCTGCAGCTCCACTTGCACTTTAGATTGAGCGAGGACTCCAGGGTGGCAGCCGCTGTCTGTAGAGAGGCGGGGAAAGGAAGGTTGCTCTTCAGTTTCGACACAATTGTCCCGAAGGTCGTGCTATCGAAGCAGGAAGTGTAGCAATCATTTTCGCTTTCGTAGAAGAGCGTTCTCTTGGAGAATCCGTCGGCACTGGTTTCTTTGCAAAGACTGCCGCTGTTCGGGTTATTCACAACGTTATTGTCGGCCACATAGTTCTTGTACGCAGTGTCGTAATTCTGGAAGGCAGTGAGTGACGTTGTCGTCAGCGTCTGCGGGCTCATCAACGGAGTTGGGCAGCTACAGGCGCTTCCGAAACGCGGGCGAAACATGTCCAAGATGGCGACGCATCCGATACACGAGACCTCGTGGTTGTAGTCGTTTGCGACAATGGACAAGCTGTACGTGCCGGGTGCGTCGAATACAATCTCACTCTGCACCAAAGTCGGATTCGTCACGTATTGATACCACGATGTCTTCTTGGTCTTCTTCGGCGTTGATACTGTCCCTTCTTTCTGCAACGTAGCCGTGAGCTGGATGAACGGTTGCTGGGACGCCACCTTCTTGGCGGGGTCGTCGTACTTGTTGCGTCGTAGATCCGCCACGTAGTTGTCGGTGGGGATGGGGACCGGCAGGTCGCACTTGTTTGCTTCTCCAAGCTTGAGGTTGTTGTCAACTCGATCCAGTAAGCAATCGAGCCCCATGGGCCAGTAGCAGATCGGTTCGTCGTCGTCCGCCGCCATGAGCTCTAACTGCGTGTCATTCTCATCCAGAGCCTTAGCGACAGCACCACAGGCGGCCCCGATCGCAACCAGCAGCACCGGAGTTACGCGCATGAGTCCAGGCGTCGATTATGTTGACCTTACGAAGGAGATCCCGAAGTGCCCGCCAACCCATGGCGAAGGTTTTGGCGAAAAGATATTCAAGCACCAGCGAAGATCGCGGCCGGAGAAGTCGCGCGACTTGGTGAAGCGTCGTGGGTTTCCAGCCCTTGGATCATGCAAGTTACATGTTTTGGATGAGCGCCTTCTAGATTGAGAATGCATTTCAGTAAAAGCTTGGACGCCACCTCACCCTGCAAAGCCAATGATGGTAATTTGGCCTTCTATTTGGTGTAATATTAAATTTGCTATAGAAGCCTTGTAATACGTAAGACGCGACTTGAGGCCAATGGTTTCTTTTCAATGAAGACCTACACGTACTTGCTGATTGAACTCCACTCCTTGACGAAAGAGTTGAGCTGCACTGCATTAGTCATGCACAGCTCAGTTTTGGACGTGAGTAGGGCTCCAACGCTGCAAAGGTTGTCTAGGACCTCCTGGAACAGCCACCAACTTAACTGGAACAGAAATTGATCTGTGGGGGGGGGGGGGGGGGGGGGGGTTCCTCGCCGCTTCCTGGGCAGCACGGTGCGCCACTGCCACTCTGGCTTCCCAGCTGTGTACCGTCTTGGCCATCTTCACGGCGCCGTCCAGCATAGCCCTCTCTCTAGGAGCCACCACAGTCAGCAGCAGCTCTCAGCAGTGTCTCCTCATCCAGGAACGGCACCTATCAGGCCACGAGGGCCGTACGCTCCACCGTGCCCACGCCTGCGAGCCTGGGCGGCTGGTAGAAGTGGCGGCCATGCACTTCGTCCAGCAGCGCGGCCCGCAGCCCCTCATTCAGCAGCTCGCCCACGACCTCCGCCGTCGCCTGCTGGCCGTTGGGCGTTGGGAAGCTAAGGGTTCCTGACGACGCGCAGCAGCTCGATCCGCATGGCGACAACGTCAACGCCAGCTCCCCGGGCATCTCCGGCGCCGTCCGCGTCCCCACGCGCGCGCTCTCAGAGGCTCCATGCCCGACGCAGAGCGAATGGAGTCCAGCACACGCGCCACCAACAGCTCCTAGAGGCGCCAGTCACGCAGCCACGCCGAGACGTCGGAGCATGGTTTCCTTTCTTATCAAGATGTGGATGTGTGGTCCACATACGATGGAGTGTTGAAGGCGAGATAGATCTGCCAGTCAGGCTCCTTACTAATACTCCAGTGCTGAATGAAGGAGGACGGGGCTGCTGTGCGGCCCGAGCAAGTCCAAGGAGGCCACGCTCACCTTGGCGCACATCCCTTGTGCCTCGGGTTGAGCTCGTGCGCAGCGTGGAGCTGCCGCACATGTACAGGAGCCAGGTGAGTCGCGTGAGTCGCGATGCCGAGTGGCTGCGTGCAGAGCTGCGCTGCGCTGTCTGTTGCTGCAGAGAGGGGGCTGTAACTGACTTGTTACTGGTGCTTGCAGTAGACAAGCTCACGGGTCATCTGCTGCAGCTCTGGAGGCAGGTGCAGCATGAGGTGCGTATCTGGGCATCATTGCCCCGACTACATGCTGCACGAGCCCCCGGCCGACGTGGCTGCTGCTGTAGCGGAGCTCACCACCATCGTGTCGTTGCTTGCGTGTAACAGGTCGCTCGTGTTGGGCATGCACTCACCAGTTGGCTTGCAGGATGCTCTGGCGTTGCAGTGATTTATGACTGGCTAGTTCCTTCGAAGTCTTCTGACACGCACTACGGTGGGTCATCGCCTGAGTTCCCGACGTGTTACCGCAGAACGACGCTATCGCGGAGCTGCCGAATGCCAAGCACTATGGTGTCAAATGAGTACGTCTGTATTAGCTGTATGTATTGTGAGTCGTGCCTAACCTATTGGCATTCACATTGTGCTTTTGTGACCAACTACTCAACTAGGTCAACGTCATCGACTTGAGTCGTATCCGATACATCTTGATGGGGTGAATCGCCCCCAAGGAGAACCCTGCTGTGCTCGTGCGCAACAGCCTCACGTCGAGCGGCTCTAAGATCAGCGAAGTCGGCATCTTCGTCCCTAGTTTGTTCGACGTCGAAGGAGTGCGGATCGTGAACAAGCACGCAGGCCACGAAGCTGTCGGACGAAGGTGGTGTCCGCTGTTGCTGTATAGAAATTGCAGCTTGGCCCGTGCATGTAGTTGATGTAGTTGGTAGCGCACCAGTAGGTAACCAACACGACTGAATGGAACAACAACCTTGGAAGCACAAAGCCAGTATAAATTCGTACGCAGCTAACGCTACACATACACACCGCGAGCTTGTCTTCGGACTGGTCTTCGCAAGCGTGGTCGGCTGTTCGCCAGAGTTATCTTGTCTTCATCAAGCAGCAGTGTCCATTCGGCGAGCGAACTCCAGGCACATCACACGACGAAAGCCTCGGACGCAAGCGCCGAAGCAAAGTAGGAGAGCAAGCGAGTGGACAAGCGCAGTGGTCGACAGAGAGCAATGAGTCCCTGTCGACCACTGCAAAAGCCCACCACACTCGCACCTCACGCGAGGCACGCCAGCATCTGCAGCTTGATCGAGGGTAATGAGCCCCGATCAGCTGAGCTGCTGGCGCACCTCACGCAAGGCCTGCCAAGCCTCGGCACTCCACGCCCAGGGACTCTCCCCGTAGAATAGCCGCAGAATTGCGCAGGACAGAGAGAGAGATGAGTCTCTGTCCCGCCAAACTGGAGAGGCCTTGGAGAGCCGACCACGCGAAGAGGCAGAGATGAGTGCCTCCAAGCGGGTCAGTTCCCCACGCCAACCATTCCAGCTTGCCGCCGATCATCATTTTGCCGCAGCCGCAGGCCACGCAGCAGGCCACGTCCAGCTTTCGCCAAGACGACTAAGCTGCCGACCGTCGAGAAAGCTGCGGCGACGACGTCGTGGGCGAAGGCGCCAACGTCTTGGTCTTGGTCTTGCCCGCCCAACCAAACCGCCCTTTTGCTGCAGCACTCATCGTCTGCTTGGGCTGCTGCTGCGTCGGCGCCGTCGACGCGAGTAGGTTGGGGTCGCTTTCGGCCCAACAGTGCTGCGTCGAAGCCCCACACTGTTGGGCCGAAAGCGATCCCAACCCACTCGCTGCTGTGGCCCCACACGGCCAGCAGCAAACCTCTGCGTGGGCTCCAGCGCTCTGCGACGATGGGATCAGCTGCTGCTGACAGTCGCGAGCGGTGGAAGCGAGCTGTTCAAGCCCAAAGAAGAAGGAGAACAACAGACTCTGCTTCGCCGAGCCGTGCTGCTGCTGGCACATACCTGTTGCAGCTAGTCGAAGCTGTAGCCATTACAACGGGGTAATTACAGTGGGACTTTTAATGGCTACATCTTAGACTAGCTTCAGGAGGGATGTGTAATGGCTACCTCTTCGACTAGTCGCGACGTAGCACATCTTCCACACCGCACGAGCCCATCGAGACGAAGGTGCAGGCCAGACAGCAGGAGAAGGACTTGTGGGCCTCCACAGTGGACACACGACCGAGCAGTTCGAATTGCTGCAACAGACCGTCATGTCTCAAGAGACAGCCATACGGACTGTTCGTGGAGACAACGTCCAGGCGGACGACGTCTACGTGCTGTTTAGCAGTGTCCCGCGCACTACTGAGTCGGTGCTGTGTCTGCTTCGAGGCTTCTTCGAGCAGCAGAAGGTTCCGTAGTTCTATGTGCACACGTGCATGTTCGACGAGGTCGAGTTCATTGCACACGACGACGTGGTGCAGCCTAGGAGCAAGATCGAGCGAGGTGGGCTGTGGTAGCGACTGTGCCATCGCAAGGACTTTTGCTACGGCGCGCTCAAGGATAGCGTGAAGGCGGTGCACGGCTTTGCCAAGGCGGTGGCGGACAACAAGCAGCAGCCGAGCACTACTTCTTCCCAGCGCACCATAACTCGATCGTGGCGCTGCTGGGCGTGTTGCAGATTGATGTGGGGTCGCAGCTGCCTCAGTACGGCACGATGCTGGCGTTCAAGGCGTACGAGGACAAATCCTCGCACGAAGTTTTTTTTCCATCAAGCCACGCTACGAGAGTGAGGAGGTCGTCACACGCAGGACCCGCTTTGTCCATTCTCGCACTTCGAGTCGCTGGCGCTCGAATTCCTGTCCTGCAGCATAGCGCGCCTCGGGCATAGCCGCCATAGCCGCAGCAAATACAAATACACATCGAATTCCTGTCCTACAAGGCCTAAATGGATCAGCTGATAGCTAAAGAGTGTGTATTACTTCTTGAGCGTCATCGAAGCTGCTCAGGTACTAGTGGACTCCGCGGTGTCTTGGAGATACCATCTACAGGCTTGTCATCGGTCAACACAACACCCGTGCACAGATTGATCGCATACCGCTTCTAGTTACTTTTGCACGTGCCAGGAACAAATTTCCGGCACAAACCGTACAGCTTTAGCCAAAGACAAATTCGCTCTCCAGGTCCAAGATTTACACGATCCCATTCACGTGTCCGTTCATGCACTGACAACCCCATCGCCTGCTCATTCCAGTAGCCCACGGGCGAACGTGTTGCCCAAGACCCAGTCCGACACATCAACCGCGGATAATTGAGAAACCTCACGATGGCCTCTAGTCTGCAGAATGCTCTGCGTGATTCCATCAAAGTTAGCCATCCATAGCCTTTGGTTGCACCCAGGCTACCTCATGCGACCAGGACCTTGCAGCAGCTTGTCCTTGGTGAACTTCGGGCCGAGTGTCAGTACAGCTGCAGCATCCGGCAGGAGTTTCATGTCGGATCCTCTCGAGCGAGCTTCGTCAAAAACCACCAACGTCTCCTTTTCGAGCGTCGACGAGTTTTACGGCATCACAACTTGCTGAGCCTGCTCTGCTACCTCGAAGTATCATGCAGCAGTTGTGCTCTTGGTGGATATCTAAATCTAGTACATCACGCCAGTGAAGTCAAAGTCAGGCAGTCCAAGAAGAAAATCTGCTGCGTTTTGGTTTGTGACACCAGCAAGAAGAGTGTCCGTATCGTTGTGAGCTTGAGCACCTTTTCTCATCGCAAAAACCAAGACACTCTGCCACGAAATTGCTGTATCTTCGTCTAGACCGGACTTGAAGAAGCTTGTAGATTTTATCTCAGCACCTTTTTCAGGATACTCAGCAGCACCCATAGCGCTTGTCGTGAACGGTGTAAAATCTTGCAGCAGGCAGGCCGCAAAACGTTGAATTCCGAACGACGAGCCGGTAGTTTATCCTTCGCACGTTCTGCAGTAGTATTCAGGAAGAAGTTGATCAATCCCATGCACAACTCGAAGACCCGGCAGAGTATCTTGAACTGTCGGGCATCGACAAGACGTATATGACGCGAGCCCTTTCGGTCTTCTTCGTCCGATCCAACACAAGCATACCAGCGATCGGTCAAACTGTTGCTGTGCTCTAAGCGTAGCAACATTTCACAGTTTGGGAGATATTCACCACCGTTAGCTTAAAGTAAGTACTAGAAGGTTACACGTAGCACTCATTTCAACACGTACGTTTTGGATGTCTGTACGAACGAGTCTTGCTTTGTGTACGCTCCGGGGCCTGGCGTGCTGAAGCCTCGTTCCAGCTCGACTTCGCCGAGTCCTTGAGACTTGGACTGGAAAATCGACGAGGCCGGTGCCTTGCTCTTCGTAGGCGACTCCCAAGTTGTCTAGTTAGTGGTCACGTACGATCCAGACCCCGGAGTGATCATGGCCAAGCCGTTTGTGCCACAGCAAGAACGGAGCCATGAATACAGCCACCAGTTGGCAAACAAAATGCGGAGCTCGTTCCCACCCATCCACCGAAATTATTACCACGGTAGAACCACCGTTGGATGGCACAGCCATACTCAGGTCAGGTACTCGTGCTGTTTCTTGTCGACGGTGGCTTCGCCGCAGAGTTATCCTCGGTATTCGCGCCTGAAAACGCACATGAGTAAAGCGTCTCCAGTAAAATGACCACTATTAGACGAATGACATACAGCCACGTCTCACTACATACGAGGCCTCTATTTAAGCTCAACTGGAAGGCCACTTAAAACTCAAGTAAAATAGCCTCTATAGCAACCATGCATACATCAAGTCACGTCTTGCATATTATAAGGCTTCCATAGGAAAAAGTCACATAAACATCAAATAGAAGACCTTACCACCTATAGCAACCATGCATTTTCCAAGCTTTGCTAACTATTTTAGCTTTTGTTGTTGTAGCAAAATAATATGCCGGAATATGTATTGGTCTTTAGTTGTTAATCTCCTGCAAGCACTCAACAACTCTCGTTGCCGTTGTCATCGCGATGATATTCAAATAAAGCCTCGGATTCATATACAAGTTCAGCACATGCAGTACCACGTCATGGCCACGACTGCAAGAGCAGGATGGCATCCTCCAGCTAGCCGCTCTTGTTATCAGCACCGTAGCCAACAGCCATGCACCTCTTACTCGAGCAGTGGGTAGTACGCGTCGTCGGACTCTTCCGCGCGCGCAGCAGCATCGGCACGGCGCTTCACAACAATAAGAGCCACGACAGCGATCATGGCACTCGCGCCGAGTAGTGCCGTCACCGTCTCGCTCGAAAAGACTTTCTCCTCCGCAGCAGCCAATTCCGCAAGGAAAAGTGGCGTATCCCCCTCGAAGGCGCAGCGCTTGACAGACACAGACGTACCGGTGGCGCGGCAGGAGAGATCGGGGCCGCACTTATCGCAGCATACTTGATCGGAACCCGGCACGTTGACGGAGGTAGCGACCGCGTTAGAGGTGACAGTCAAACCGTTGCAGAGCTCACCAAGACCAACCGCCGAAGGTGTCGAGTCGTCTGCGCATTTGTTGGCGCAGACATCCGTGTCGGCAGTGTGCAGCTTCGGCTTGTCGCAGTCGGTTATGGCGAAGTCGTGAGTGCACGTGAGCTCGTGCGGGCCGTTGTACCCAGGTGCCACAGAGTCCTGGTTGGCCAGCATCGTGTTGGTGTGCGCCTCACGCGTGAACGTACACTTGACTTGGGCGAACGTCTTTTGCGCGGTGTTGGGCTTGTGCACAAGCTCGACAGCGAAGTCCTGGCTCACTGGCAACTGCGTACCTGTACGTTCCAGGAGCGTAGCAGGAGTCGTGTCCGTTGCACCGTTCTCCTTTGCCATAATCGTGCACTTGAACCCCTTGAACGTGCCCTGCACCTGTTCTTCGCCGGCCGGCACGATTTCCTGGGGTGTTTGAAAGTTCAGGTGTAAGACGGTAAAGTCACTCCTTGGAACGTTGCAATAGGCTCCTCCGGCTTCCATCTCCACGCCCACACCTGCCCACATCGCATCAAAGTTGGCACACGTCATCGTGCTGTGCACGAACAGGTTGACATTGAACGAAAGCGTTGCGCCGACTTTTCCCACCATCGACCACGCCTCGATGTGCACGGTGGTGCTGGACTCGCCGAAGACCATCTTGTCAGTACTGGCCGGGTCCCAATCGTGCCACGTCAAGCCGTCGTAGTTGTAGCGCCATTTCACGATTCTACTGACCTCCTCATCTGTCAACAACTGAGTATCTTTGGACGTTGCCTTGACTGTGATCAGGTCTGACAGCTTGACGTTGTATTTGCACGCTTCAGTTCCGTCCAAAGATGTGCATGGGATGCCGTAGTAGACGTTCTTGGATGCGTCGGCACCAATAGGTACGCTCGCAAACTCATGAATCACGTTGTTAGAAGCCGTCTGCACTTCTGGTTTGATGGTGAACGCTGAAGTGGCAAGGGTGTTGCCAGTCGCTGTCAGGCACGGATTGAAAAGGCAGTCACTGTTACTGTTCCCGAGACCAGAGCAAGATGCTGTGGGCTGTGTCGCGGTGCTGGGACAGACATAGGGAGTGTAGTTCTCCTGGAGAACTTGAGATTTGGTGCAACACCACGAGGACCCATCAGGGACCGGTTGCGCTAGTTGGAGGTTGGAGCCGAAAGGCGAGGCTTCGAGGAGGGTCTTTGTCTGGGTCCAAGCGGTGGCACCAAAACACGCACCTGGGGGGGCACTTCCCGTCGTCGCAGTGAACGGTTGCCACGATTCCGAGTAGCTGCCACAATCACCCCCGCTGTCCGCGTTGTTTTCGACGTTGTGTACGTGGGTGTCGTAGTTCGACTCGGAGCTGCTCTGAGCAGTCAGAGCAGCCGCGGATAGCGTCGTACTCCCTCCGGCAGCATTGCAAGACCAACCACCCGCAAACCGGGGTCGGAACGTATCCTTGATGTTGATGCAGCCTGGACAAGTCGTCTCGCCGTTATAATCGCTCGCGGCGATCGACACATCATAGACTCCAGGCTTGTTGAAGGTTACTTGGCTCTTTGCCGGGCTGGGGTCGGTCAAGTACGTTTTCCACGCCACCTTATCGGTGTGCGATGGATTCGGACCGGTGGACGTGATCTGGATGTACGGCCTGCTGCTCGCTACGCCACCAACGTCGTTCTTGTTCAAGCGCTTGTCGGCCACGTAGTTATCCGACGGGATGGGCACAAGCACCGGACAGGTGGTTCCAAGCTGCAGGCTGTTGGTTGACGCCGACAGAGTGCACTCGCCACCCCAAGTTGTACAGATCGAGGCTCCGTCCGCCATGAGCAAGTGACCGGGCGCCGAATAGTTTTGCGCAGAGAGGTCGCGCAGCATCGAGTGGCCGGGCTCATCTTGCGCCAGGGCGTCGACGAACACGCCGTACGCGGTCGCCACAGCGAGGACAGTCGCGATGCGCATTTAGAAGTCGCTTGGGCTCTTTAGCTTGACTTGGTCTTGAGGCTTGCACGACGAGTTGCAAAGTGACTGCTAACAGATCACGCGCGGCCTTAGCAGCTATGAGCCCTTTGGAGGCGACTACTGGGGAGCCCATTGCGCGGACCCGAGGCAAGATCCCGCCCTGGCCGGCCGCTCGAATGTCGTCCCGCAAAGATCCGCCGGTGGTGGACGGAGATCAATCGCCCGAAAGCGTCCGTCCAAAGCGACGGAGGTTTCAAGGGCGAAAATCTAAAACCGACTTTAGATTCGTGCTGTTTGTTGACTTTTCAGCAGCACTCGAATCGAGCAATGTTGTTAACGCTGCCGTGCTCGAGTTGGATATGCTACCCTAGGGATAAATTGTCAAATTGTCTGCAAGGAGGAGAACTTGTTTCGTTTTGATTCCAAACCACCCCCACGAAGAGTCACCAAAAACCATCGTAGCGACTCGATCGTGAGATCCATTGTTGGCATGGCCAAATCAAACATTATTCTAGAAGAGCCTCTTGGCACATCTGCGTAGTACCCAACATTTATCAGCCCCCGTAAAATACCAGTGTGCATTGCGCTCTCATTTGAATATCAGAGGGCGACAAAAGGGTTTCGAGATCGTAGCAAGCTGCTGCAACTGTATGGTGCTCAGTCTTACCGCGTTGCAATATAGTACAGTACATACGAGTTCTGTGATCGAATTTCGCCAGCCGCTTTTCACCCACGCCGCATTTTCAACACCAAATGGTGAATACTGCCCCACACCTACAGCTAATACACTCTGCCGCGCATGACGCGATCGATAGGATTGGACACGGCACAGCAAAAGTCGGAGAATCGATAGCATATCTCGTACCAACAGCGCAAGACGACTAAGCGGATCAACCCGGAGGTAGCGATGGAGTTCATCAACAAGCTTCTAGTGTTTGTTCTCATGGCGTTAATCATCCCCTCGATTGCTGCTACCATGACGAATACGATCACCATCTACTCCGACAGCCAATGTAACGGGACACCCGTGCGCGTGTACATGACGGAGGCCTCGAATTGTACGAATTCAGAATGCACTGAAGGTGATTTCAATGGCGGCGTCCAATACCGAACAACCGCGTGCGTGGAATCAGGCCGTCACGAGTACATCGCGGAGGTCTTCAATGGAGTCTCTTATGTCACTCTCGAACACTACGACAAGGGCGGATGCGAGAACCTCACGTTTTCCAGTACCTTCCTGGCTGCAGGCACCTGTCAAAGCGGCACCACCAATGCAACCGTGATCACGAAGCTGCATTCCAACGGATCAGCATCGATCCAGGCTTTTGATGGCCTCACGTGTGGACGCATGGCTAGTGAGTTCTCTCTGGACGAAGAGGTCATCACAAACCATACGTGCGTGCAGGACCGATACAAGTTTTACTCGAGCACAAGTAAGGAAGCGGCCGGTATCTCAAGCAGCTCGTCCAGTGCTAGCAAGGAGTCAGCTGCTGAAGACTCTGCTGATATCGGCATTGGAGCCGTCATCGGGATTGCTATTGGAGGGGTTGCGCTGTTGCTGCTGTGCTTGGCTGCCTATATGCTGATGCGACGCCGTGCTAAGAAAAAGCAACTCGACGAGGAACCCACGACACCAACCGGGCTGACACCTACCAAAGGAGGTCATGCGTCGCTCAAATCATCAACAGCGCAAGCGCACTCGGTCACAGACCCAACTGATTCTCAAGATCGAGCGAGCGAATTGGCTGGGACAATTGTAGGCATGTGGAACGATGAAACTATCGTCGCTGCTCGACTGCCGCGTGAGAAGGTGGTCATTAACGAGCGCATCAGTCGAGGTGGGTTTGGCGAGGTGTATCTAGGCTCTTTCAACGACCAGGTTGTCGCAGTGAAGATGCTGTTGCCCGAAACTCGAAAAAGCATCAGTCATGTGAACGACTTCTTGTCGGAAGTAAAAATGATGGCAACGATGGAACACCCTCGCATCACCAAGTTTATCGGAGTGGCTTGGGATTCACTGGCAGATCTCTGTGTTGTCTCCGAGTATATGGCGGGCGGAGATTTGCGAGCACTTTTGAGCCGCTTTGAAAAGGACCAGCGTCCTAAAGGGTTTGACAAAGACAAAGTCAACGTTGCCCTGCACATCGCTCATGCGCTTACGTACATGCATTCGCTGGAGCTGCCGGTGATTCATCGCGACCTGAAATCGAGGAATATCCTACTAAGTGAGGAAATGGATGCCAAATTGACGGACTTTGGTATTTCTCGAGAACGAGTCGACCAAACCATGACAGCTGGAGTGGGCACATCGCTCTGGATGGCACCCGAGGTCATGCTTGGCGAGAAGTACGACGACAAAGCTGACATGTTCTCCTTCGGTGTTGTCCTCTCCGAGCTTGATTCACATTCGCTGCCGTATTCGAACGCAAAAGACTCGAGCAACTCTGAACGGAAAATGCCCGACGCAGTTATCCTTCAGCAGGTGATGCTAGGCAAGCTCACTGTCCAGTTCACCCAGACGAGCTCTCAGTCGATGAAAGACTTGGGTTTAGCCTGCGTTTCTGTCGACCCGAACGGCCGCCCCACATCGGCTGAAGCGCTGGGAAAGCTGCAGCAGATTCTTACCCAGGAAATGAAGACTGAACGAGGTAATGATAGCTCAAGAACATGTTAACAAAGAGCACTTACTACATGAAACCCCACTGCTTCGAGTTCACTCACTTCCTCTAGCTTGTCAGTCGACAACTCCACTTATCAGCCTCAAGTATGTCGAGCCTGTAGTTTGGCGTACGATTCTGCTGGTACGACAAGTAAGGATCCACGCCGACATTGGCTGGCTTGGGATTTTCACTATCGTCCGTCTACAACGGAAAACCAACACACGCCTCAGTTACAAGAGCAAACAACAACCTAAGTACTGTACCTACCTCCACCCTGACACGATACCGAGAAAATTGGCGAAAGCGCTCCTCCGTCAGCTTGCCATCGTCATTCGGCAAATCCAAACGTGGGCCCCCGCTGCTTGATATTTGCGAGCGATCAATGGCTTGGTAGTATACGTTTCCTTGAACTTTTAACACGCTGTGGATATTTCTGCCAACACGAAGCATCTCTTCCTCATTGGCCAAACAGGGAAGAATTAAGCAGCATTTAAGGGTTGCCAGGGGTGAGAAGCCCAATGAAGCTGCGCGGGATGACAATGCCGAACTTTGGACGTGCATCAACTCGTCAAAGTCTCGCTTGGTAAATCTTCACACGCAGTAAAGCATTAATGATAAGATTTCTAAAGCAATCAAGAATTTTCGTAGAGATCACGTACGCTCCGCCGGAAGCCGTGTGAAACTCGATTGTATCTCCGAAGCGGCCTTTGAAAAGGTGTGCATGCATTACTGTACGCCAGACCATATCCAGTTCCTTGATGGGAAAAAAGTGAGCCTTGCACAGAATCAATGACATCGTTAGATGCTCCCCGCAGTAGCATACTCGTTCATGAAAGTTCATACGTACAAAGAAGCCTCGAGTAGGAGTGTCCGCTGTCACCGTTCGCTTTCTCTTCTGCCCGGTAGACACATCTGATGTAAAAATCGCTGATGATTCAGAAGAGCCCAACGATTTCCTCGTCTCCTCAATATCAGGAGTAGCACAGGGGGTGCTTCCGTTTAACAGACACGCCAGCGCAATTCCTCTGCGATTACTTGCGTCTCGAGGTGGCTGCATACCTCCTTCAACAACCCCTTCATCCGCAATATCACGCACAGCAATCACCGATCGCAGTTTCATGATAGCGTCCTTCTAAACATCCAATACACCAACTTACTAATCAGACCAGCCCATCAACTTGAGATTGTTCACAGATCCAGGTGATGAAGCCATACCTCCTCAACCTCCTTCACTGGCTGACTCAGTAGCACCACTTTACTATGCGCCAACTTGGTCAACGTCGTATTCAGAAGGTCTATCCACCGCAAAACCAGTTCAATGCGGTTAGCCCTCATCTCGAATCTTCACAAAAAATAACAAGAGAATAGGAGAGACCTACCAATCATGCTCTTGGTCATCACTTGGTCATCGAACGCGACCCAAAACTCGTTATCGCCAGTTTTCCCTTCCGACTTGAAGACCTTGGCTCTCTTGGTCATAGGAGGCACTCCACCAACTCTGAACCCCAATTCATCCCCCGAATCGTAGTACACGTCGTCCTCGTCTTCCTCTTCGTCTTCCTCTTCATCCCCCTCTTCAATGCCAGCAGCTTCGTCCTCGTCTTCACTGTCAAATTCCGCTTCGAATCCGAAGAGTCCAGTAGACCCACGAGTCAAGTGGGGAGGAAGAGTGTTTGTGACACGTTGATCCTGATTGCTCCTGTCTGCAACACGAACTTCCGTGGACGCCACCCTGTTCTGCTGGACTAGAGTGTCTGCATCTCGTGCTATCGTAACGTTTGCAGCACTTGGTGTGATATTTGCAGCACTTGGTGCGATATTTGCAGCAGGAGCTGCAGCTTCTTCGTCTTCGAGCATGAGATCTTGCCAGTCGTTCTCCAGCAGCCACGCAGAGGCCACCGCCACGCTCTGGTCGCAGATCTCCAGCTGCGAGCGAAATGAAACGAAGTGAGCACAAGCCACCACCGCTCTGGATATGCAGCATGCAACTAAGATCTTACCACGCGCAGAAGTGCCTCGGTCGGCACCGTGGGGAATACGCCGCGGAGCGTCTCCATGGCTCAGGAATCTCTCTTGGGATTTCAAGATTGGGCGGTAATAGTACGCTAGTACTACTAGTAATAGTATAGTACTTGCTAATACTAGAAAGTCGCATTGAGCCCAGCATTTATACGCGAGCAAGAGGGCGTGGCAAGTTGCCATTGGCAACGGCGTCCAGCCAAGCGGAGTACATGCGAGACACGTTAGCAAGGAGAATAATGACGCAGGCATTGAGCCTCATGCGTGCTTAGATAAAAACACTACTGTGTATTGTTCAAGTACTAATATATGTACGAACATCGGGGACTGTCGATGGCAAAGTCGTTTTCGAGATGAACGGGGACAAAATCGAAGCGCCTAGATTGCATTTAATCACGCTCACGATGTTGAGCGGGCCCGATATGTTTAGCGTGGTTCTCAACAGTAGCAGCAATGTCCTAGGCCACGTCATTTCAAGCTCCGTAGCATCCTCCACGAAGTTGGTGATCCCAACGCTGTCCGAAGACACAGCAACAATCTGGTTCAGAACATTGTCCAGCAAGTTGCTGGCAGCAACTCCTTGCAACATTCATGGTAGTACATAACCACCGGTAGCGAACACGCTCCGCAAACTCGCAGGCGGCATCATCGTTCGTTAGCTCTTTCCACGCCGGCTAAGGTAAGCATCAGCGACGGGAACTTGAAACCAAGGCGGGCATTTTGCGTAATAAATTACCAATTAAATTACTTGCAGTTGCATGCTACGTGGAAAATGCAACTGGTATTCATACTCCTTTTTTGTTGTTGAGAATTCGATAACTTTGGTTGATTTCGTGGGAGGGCTTCAGTTCAGTTCTAAGTGGCCTTTTATTTGAGTTTTTGTTACTGTCCTACAGAAGCAGTAACCACACAAGTACTGGAGCCTACCGAGAAGCTTTTCTGGGAGGGTACACATCAAATTGTGTTGAAAAGCACCACGTCGCGATCCGAGTAAAACACCAAATGAGTTTTCACGTGTCAGCAGTTTCCTATCTTTGACGACGAGTCTTTCAGCTCGCGAGCGACTCTTCAAGAAGTCGCGCTTTCGTAAAGCCATCGGCGGTCAATGGCCAACAAAGATTTGGCTGCGAGAGCTTGCACTCATTGCTTCACTTTTTCTTTTGAGCGTGGCTAGCGACCCAGTTGTATCATCAGTTCACCACTTGGGTTCACGAGTGCATCTCGCTTGGTAACCAGCTTCTCAATGCTTTGGGCTGCTACGCTTCTCGCCATCGTGTTCACGGTGGCTGCTGCCACCGAACCAAGTACCGAGTACCTTCCAGGGGATATCTGGGCCGACGGATTTCTGCAATACCGGGTGATTTCTCAAACGGATGCTGCATTGGTCGATGGCTCTTCAAACGGCACGAGCGCCGGTCTTCAGGGGGCGGCAAACGAGCTCATGAGTCTCGTCACCACTCCTACCGTAAGCTGTGTCGTGAACAACCAGTACACGCTGCAAATCACGATATCCAAGTGCCTTTCCCTGGTTGAATACGTGAAGGTCTGGGACATATCGAGTTGGGCAATCTCGAACGCGAACCTGCATGCGGTTGAGTACACGTACTTGGATTGTTCGTCTGCCGTTGGCGCTTACGGGACACCCACTGCGGTCTCTGCACCTCCTCGAATCGAGTTTATGCTAGGAACAACTACCCCCACCGTACCTGGTGCTGTGGCGGTCCGTGTGTGTCCTACTCTCAGTTGCGCCGTACTGTCGACAGACGTGGTGGTTTCATCTTTGACAAACATCGTGTCGGTCATACCATCGTCTCTCAGAGACTCGATCGATTGCCCTGTTCCAGCAAATTCCGTCTCCTTTCATGAAGGGAACTCAGGTACCTGCAAATGCAAGTGCCCCGACATATCTACCACCGATACAGGCACAACGTGCACCTGTGGATCTGGCAAAGGCCTTCTGAACAAAGTTTGCACATCATGTCCTCAGGGGTCGACCGTCGTTAATGGGGTGTGCACGTGCTCAGGTGGCCGCAGAATCGTCAACGGAGAGTGCACGTGTCCAATTGGGACCAGCTTATTGAATGGAATTTGCCAGTGCTCCGCCGCAGGACAGGGCTTCGTCGGCGGTGTGTGCACCGCGTGTCCGGCAGGGTCGAGTGTCGTTAGTGGTGTCTGTACATGCTCGGGCGGCCGCAGTATCGTCAACGGAGTGTGCACATGTCCGTCGACGTCGACGTTCGTGGGAGGAGCCTGCCAGTGTGCTCTAGGCCAAACTCTCTCCAACAACGTGTGCACGTGTCCGGCCGGAGCCAGCCTTGTAAATGAAATTTGCCAGTGCTCCGCCGCAGGACAGGGCTTCGTCGGCGGTGTGTGCACCGCGTGTCCGGCAGGGTCGAGTGTCGTTGGTGGTGTCTGTACATGCTCGGGCGGCCGCAGTATCGTCAACGGAGTGTGCACATGTCCGTCGACAGTCGACGTTCGTGGGAGGAGCCTGCCAGTGTGCTCTAGGCCAAACTCTCTCCAACAACGTGTGCACGTGTCCGGCCGGAGCCAGCCTTGTAAATGAAATTTGCCAGTGCTCCGCCGCAGGACAGGGCTTCGTCGGCGGTGTGTGCACCGCGTGTCCGGCAGGGTCAAGTGTCGTTGGTGGTGTCTGTACATGCTCGGGCGGCCGCAGTATCGTCAACGGAGTGTGCACATGTCCGTCGACAGTCGACGTTCGTGGGAGGAGCCTGCCAGTGTGCTCTAGGCCAAACTCTCTCCAACAACGTGTGCACGTGTCCGGCCGGAGCCAGCCTTGTAAATGAAATTTGCCAGTGCTCCGCCGCAGGACAGGGCTTCGTCGGCGGTGTGTGCACCGCGTGTCCGGCAGGGTCGAGTGTCGTTGGTGGTGTCTGTACATGCTCGGGCGGCCGCAGTATCGTCAACGGAGTAGTGCACATGTCCCGTCGACGTCGACGTTCGTGGGAGGAGCCTGCCAGTGTGCTCTAGGCCAAACTCTCTCCAACAACGTGTGCACGTGTCCGGCCGGAGCCAGCCTTGTAAATGAAATTTGCCAGTGCTCCGCCGCAGGACAGGGCTTCGTCGGCGGTGTGTGCACCGCGTGTCCGGCAGGGTCGAGTGTCGTTGGTGGTGTCTGTACATGCTCGGGCGGCCGCAGTATCGTCAACGGAGTGTGCACATGTCCGTCGACGTCGACGTTCGTGGGAGGAGCCTGCCAGTGTGCTCTAGGCCAAACTCTCTCCAACAACGTGTGCACGTGTCCGGCCGGAGCCAGCCTTGTAAATGAAATTTGCCAGTGCTCCGCCGCAGGACAGGGCTTCGTCGGCGGTGTGTGCACCGCGTGTCCGGCAGGGTCGAATGTCGTTGGTGGTGTCTGCACATGCTCGGGCGGCCGCAATATCGTCAACGGAGTGTGCACATGCCCGTCGACATCGACGTTCGTGGGAGGAGCCTGCCAGTGTGCTCTAGGCCAAACTCTCTCCAACAACGTGTGCACGTGTCCGGCCGGAGCCAGCCTTGTAAATGAAATTTGCCAGTGCTCCGCCGCAGGACAGGGCTTCGTCGGCGGTGTGTGCACCGCGTGTCCGGCAGGGTCGAAGTGTCGTTGGTGGTGTCTGCACATGCTCGGGCGGCCGCAATATCGTCAACGGAGTGTGCACATGTCCCGTCGACATCGACGTTCGTGGGAGGAGCCTGCCAGTGTGCTCTAGGCCAAACTCTCTCCAACAACGTGTGCACGTGTCCGGCCGGAGCCAGCCTTGTAAATGAAATTTGCCAGTGCTCCGCCGCAGGACAGGGCTTCGTCGGCGGTGTGTGCACCGCGTGTCCGGCAGGGTCGAGTGTCGTTGGTGGTGTCTGTACATGCTCGGGCGGCCGCAGTATCGTCAACGGAGAGTGCACGTGTCTGGATGGCCAGATCTTTGAAAATGGCGTTTGTGCACCTTCGTGCTTTTGGAACGCTAATAATGCCGGGTTCGTGTGTCCGTGGTGGAACCCGGATAAATCATTTTTGAAGTTGGAAGAAGACTGCAAGGTTGTCGCTCCGGTAGCAGAGGACAATTACGTGGCAGACAAGCGCGATAACAAGAACGATGCGACTAGAGACGACCCTGTAATCGCCATTACCGCAACCAAACACGGCGGATCCCTCAGCGTGACTCGCAAAGCAACGTGGAAGGATTATTTTCTGACCCCCACTGCGCTCGAAAACGAGATCACTTTTACTTCGTTTGGCGTCTTCGATCTACTGATGACCGCAAGCGACTACAGCGCCGTCGCCAAGTGCTCCGGATGCGTAGCCATTCTCGATACCTTCCCTCCAACGGCTGTTACCAAATGCACAACGACTGACGCACAGATCACCCCTGTGCTGTATTCTGATAGCCTCCTTGCCGAAGCGATCGCTGAGGAGGCTAAGTTTACTTTCTTTTACAGCGACGGCAACATCGTCAACAATGGCGCTTCCGATACGGGCGCCGGGGCTAGTGTACGCTATGATGCAGTTTCAGCCGAGATTCAAGACTTCTTCGCCACCTCAGTGTCGAACCTAGACTCCGTTGACGACAGGTGCTTTGACAACGATTTTGTGAAGTATCTGCTAAACAAGAGTCCTAAAGGCAGCCCCCTTACGATGTACTCCCAAAGCGAGCTGAATGCGCTGCAGTGCACACGGTGCTGCGCCAAGTCGCTCACGCTGCAGGAGTACTATTACGACTACAAATGCTGGCACAGAATTTGCACAAACTGAAAAGAAATTGGCGACATCGGATAAATGCGCCTTCAAGCACTGCCTAAAGATGACGGGCGAGTCGCTGGTTAAAGCGAGTGCTAGCATCACGACGACCACTGCTGACGAGACGACAAAGGTCATAGCTGGACTACCGTCACCTGTCCCAGCAGCAGACGGCAAGACGATTCATAGCAGCATTACGTGCACGACCTTCGCCGAAGGCTGCTCTTTCACGTCAACACTAGGCGACTTATTTCACCACTCATCGTCGTGGAGTGCGACTGTTCCGACACACGATGTCGACGACTACGTGTTCTGGCGATATTCGATCGACACGGAGAACTGGCATACATGGAGCGACGCTGCGACGTTGACGTTCACCACGGCTGAGAGCACCGTGTACGTGGAGGCGTGGACTCACTGTGGCCAGGCGTATCAGGACAGCTTCAAGGTGGTGCTGCACCCCCACAGCTCGCACAATGCCTGTGCAGCGTTCACAAGCATGTGGACTGAAAACTCGCCAAGTCCGCAGGCCGATGTTGAGGCGCACAAGTGTGCCTATCCAGGAAGCGACTTTGTAATGATGACGTTCGCGTATGACAGTGAGTCTGGCGCCATCCACGATACGAGTACCGTCAAGGGCAAGTACACCGATGTCAAGTGCTACGTAAAACTGGCAGAGGGCGGGGCATTGAGCCAAGTAACGGAGACGGAGCTGCCACTGGCATGGCCTTCCAGCCCCTCTGGTCGCATTCAGATCTCTAAACAACTTGCGTTCGAGTTGGCGCACGACCCCGAGACGGCTCAAAACACGGATGTGGCCGTGCGGTGCGACTTCACCTTCTCATTCTTCAACTCGGGCTTGACGAAGGTAGAACCGTGCCCTCATACGTTCACCATCACGGACTGCAACGATCCGGGATTGGCAGAGCCTGGTACAGAGGTGTGTGAGCTGGGAGAGTGCGAATCCCCCACGGGTATCCCCGGTCCGTTTGAAGCCTGCAGCGGCAGCGTGTTCACAACAGTGAGCAGCTCCTCGCCCTTGGCGACGCAGATGAAGCCCCTGGGCGGTGAATGCTGCCACGACTGCAGCACAGCCCTCACCTGTGCTGCGGTAGCGGAGTCGACTACGACGGGCGGAGTGAAGCGGTGCGAACCAGGAAATGCCCCCGGACAGATGATGGCGGTGGCGCTGAGTGTCGAAGATGAGGACAATCAGAAGAGTCTAGCCTCGCCCTCGACAAACGCGATGGAACTGTTGGTGGCCAGTGCGATGGTCGCCGTCGTGGCGTTAGTGGTGGCGAAGCAGCGAATGACTCGTGAGAAGCACGCTGCGAGCGAGCTGGACAACGTGTATGTCCCTCTGCTGGACTAAAGTGGACGAATTGCAGTGGGTCCTCGCGTTGATCAGTTCATTCTGTTGGTACGTAGTCAAACGAATAATACATGTAGCTTTCCATATAAAAATGTGGTCAAATCCTCACCGAGCCCTAGTACGTATTCGCCCAAATCTGACCAGCAGGCGGTCTCCCGCTCATTCCTCAATAGTTCAGCAAGTAGTGGCGATGAAGTCCAAGCAGCCCAAGTGGAAGAAGTTCCACTGCCCGCCGCTGTCGGCGTCTCGCCAGGAGCAGATCACGCACGAGGCCAACCGCGCGTGCGACGAGCTGCTTCGTTTCTCGGCGGGTGAGGCCTTCAGCAGCACCGGAGGCTCGAGCGACAGCGACGCGGACCAGTTCGCCGACGGACTCCGCTGGGAGTACACGGAGCAGATGGAGAGCGTGCGCGTGGAGAAGGTCAAGGTCAAGTCCGAGGGCAAGAAGGGCGTGTTCTACTTCCGGGGCATCACCCAGGTGGAGGCCGCCGTGGACGAGGTCATGGAGCTCTACGACGTGGACATGGCGCACCCCAACATGCAGCTGGAGAAGAAGCTGTCGCCCGACATCCTGCACTCGGTAGTGCTCTACGAGATCCTGCCCTACCGACCCGACGAGAGCTGCGTGTTCATCGGCATCCGCTGGTCGGCCGTGCGCTCGCCCTACGTCCTGGTGCGCAACCGGGACTACTGCTACCTGGAGATCCAGCGCCGCTTCACGCTGGCCGACGGCCGCAAAGGCTTCGCGCGCTGCCTGCACTCGGTCAAGATCAAGAGCTGCCCGGACATGGAGAAGTCGCACGGCTTCGTGCGCGGCAGCATGTACCGCTCGGGAATTGTCTTCATTGAGAGCAAGCGCGACCGCAAGACGCTGGACATTGTGCAGGCCGTGTACACGGACCTCAAGGGGAATGTACCCCAGTGGGTGGCGGCCAAAGGCCTGCGCCAACGGCTCATGAGCCTCGAGCACCTCAAGAAGTACGTCAACATGAAGCGCGTGGCCAACCAGACGTTCGCGCGCCGCAGCCAGCTCATGGCACCCGGCAAGGTCAAGACGTGCTTCGTGTGCGTGGACGACATCGGCACGTTCAAGAGGAGATACAACTGCCAGAAGTGTGGAGAGGTACGTCCAAGTGACATGTTGAGAGACGCAGGGGTGACAACTCTGGTCCGGTTGGTGCTGGTGCTGGGTCTGCTGGGCGTCTACGCAGGGTTGGGCTTTTATTAACGATGGCTATGGGGTTTGGCTCTGTTGCGTGCTGTCGTGTCTATTGTTTGTAGGTCATTTGCAGCCGCTGTAAGCTGACGATCAACGCGGACATTCCAGTGGTGGGCAAGATGAAGCTCACAATCTGCAGTCTGTGCTCCCTGGCCATCAACCGCAGCGCGCTGCCCGACAACAATAACAGCGACGACAACGACGGACTGGGCCATCGACCCTTCTCAGCTACGCAGCAGCCGACGTATCAGCACCGCGACTGCAATGATGAGGAGCCCGTGCGCAAGCGCGCGCTGAGTTTGAACTCCTTCCACACAGCCAACTTCGACCACACGTCGTTGCAAAGTTCAGTCTTGGCTCGCGAGTTCTAGGGCGGCACGGGTGAGGCAGTTCAGCGAACAGCCAAAAATCGGCAGACACCAAGATTTGAGGCAAGTGGAGTTCTGCGTTGTAAGTCCAGTGACCCAGTGTTCAGCGCGCGTGCCTTTTTCAGCTGTTCGCCGAGATGTAAGTAGGTTCAGATGGTGTTGCTTCAGTTTTGGCAGTCGCAAGTTCTTTTCAATAGTGCATAGCTCGGAGCCCAACGATGTACGATGTACCAGCATGTAGCCAGGGATGTTGGCGCTCCAGAGCAATTAAGTGATGGTGAAAATATACGCATCAGTAGCATGTATGAATACTGAAGGCCGTGCCTGGCTGGCTGTTAGTTTTTACCAAAGCCCACAGCAACAGATACTGCAGCACACTGCATTGAAGAAGAAAGCATTGGAACGCATACGCAAGGCGTAAATGTATACCTGCAAACTGGAAGAGCGAACCAAGCGGAGGTCAACGACGACGATTACACACCAGGCCACAATGCGTCCACGCCTCCACATACACCGCGATCTCGGTCTCGGTCTCGGCCTCCATGAAAGTTAGTGGTGCAGTGTCGTCCCATGTGCTCCAGATCTCCAGACCGACCGAGTAGCACCAGAACAGGTAGTTATCCACGTCATAGGATCTGTCCACCGTCACATCCCACTTGGACGAGTGCTCGAACAAATCGCCTAATGTAGGCGTGTACGAGCACCCACCACCGAATGATGTGCACGTAATGCTGCGATGAATGTCCTTGGTACCAGGGGGTGATTGGGGTGGGTAGTCCGGCAATGATCGTTGCTGTTTTAGCGGTTAACCGGGTCCGTAACTTTTGCCTCAGACGTGACGAGATCCTCAGTTGACATCTGGAGGCAGTAGTGGCCAAACGAACACGAGTCCGACGTGGCTGTCTTCTTCTCCGTGTGCTCGAGCGCTGTGCCGCAATGGCAGTCGTAGTAGTGCTCTTGGAGCGTAAGGACCTTGAAGCAGCACCGAGTGCACTTGAGCTCGTTCATTTCTAGCTCTGATAACAGGAACGGACTAGCGGTCGGAATGTCCTGCACTAGATCGGCAACGAAGTCGGTATCGAAGCGTGTGGTGTCGATCAATCTCAGCTCCGTTGGAGATGCCGCCAAGAAGTCCTGTAGCGCAGCAACGGTGACATCACAGCGCTCGTTTGAGCCCGTGGTCGGGTCGTATACGCCGTTGTTGAAAACATTCTCAGGGCTGTGAAATGCCGCAAACTTTGCTTCCTCCGCGATGGCTGCGTCAAGATTGGACACAGAATACAGTACCGGGTTAGCTTGAGCGTCGCTTGCCTCGCACTGATCCTTCACTGTCGGTGGGTAGTTGTCAACAATGGCAATGCAGCCCGTGCATGTGGAATGGTAGCGGTAGTCCGTCGCAGTTAACGCCAAGTCAAACACACCAAACGAGCTGAAGGTTACCTCGTTTTCAAGGTTCGCCGGCGTGAGTGCGTAGTCCATCCAAGGCGCTTTGTGCGTTGTGCCGGTGATATCTCCCTCTCTGGTTGCAGTGATGGCAATCACAGGGTGAGTGTTGGCTGCGTCGTTCTCGTTTGTGCGTGCGTCGTTTACGTAGCCGTCCTTGGGAACAGGGGCGTGCACAAGGCAATCGTTCTTCAGTTTGAGAAATTCCTTTTCCGGATCGGACCATGGGCAGTGATAGCCTGCGTTGTTTGTCTTCCAGTAGCACGTCGGCACGCTCACACCGTCTTCAACATGTTCTCCTTCCGGACACGAGCACACTCCTCTTACCGGTGCCTGTCCATACATGAGCAGACACCTCCGAGAGGAATTAATCTATTAAATGAGATTCAGCCTTATTTGTCGCCAGTAAGTAGATTGATGTTACTACTTGTAAGTAGATTGAAGCTAAACCTACTTACCCGTAATTTTCCTTAATTAAGAATTAGGTTTAGTCAAAATTATTGGCGTTCGAAGGATAGTACTTCGAAGTATTACTGTAGGTACGCTTTGGCATAGTTCAGAACGAAGCAGACAGATTGGACGATTGAAACGACGCAAGAGTAGATTGTGCAGGAACCGAGCGCAGGAACGAATATGACTGATGTTGGGATTCGTATCCGGGACCGCTTCTTGACTTGAAGGTAAAATGAAGACTGAATTTGTTGGAGCGTTAGCTGCTCTGCTCTCGAGCTCCTACCAACACTCACTGGTTCAAGCCTGTTTCTCACTACTATCTCACATGAGCTCCATCCCAGCTCTCTTTGTCCAGCGCATCAGCCTGAGCCAGGTCTTGAACTTCAATATGCATTCCAACAACTGATCTCCATGATCCAGCGTTTTCACGCTTTCAGGCTTGCATTTTGCGCTACCTATCTTTTAATAAAACAAATGGATTTGAATAAAAACTGCCTCATTTCTCAGCATCACCGTAATATTATAGTTCCTGCACACACGAAACAAACCCGTTAGCCGACTCTCGTTAAAGTAACTTGTGTTTGAGCACCTTCAGCAACTTCGCCCACCCTTTTGGACTGAAGTTGCGCACCCTGGGGCACATTCGCGTCAAGCGAATCGTTTGAGCACCTTTCAGTAACTTCGAGCACGTTCGAACTATGCTGCGCACCTTCACGTTCAGCTTGTCGTGATAACAACACCCTAACTTAGGTTGAGATTCTGCACTACATTAAACCGGTGCTGGGCCACGAGTTGCAACGTTGCAGTAGTAATTAATCATCTTGCCTAAACGTCCAGTCGATCGCTATAATCTGTATCGCCCGTGAACTCAACCACACTAACACACTCACATTGCCACAATGTGGTAAGGCTTTCATCACCTTATCTGGCATTGCTTGTACGATGATCCATCTCATTGTTCTCTCTCCCAGTTGTACCAGATTAATATGCATTCTCGTCAGCCCTGGTACAAAGTTGCGCAACTTTCGGCAGATCATTGACATCAGGGGGTGCATGCCGGACGACGTTTTGGAGTACGAGTGCGTGTCCGAGTTGCTACCTGGTGCTGCAGCACTTACTTAAAAGCACCGGTGTTTCAGAGATGTGTGAGAGCGTGTTGAAGACACTAGAGCACTTGTAAGTTCAAAAACACAAAGGAGAGAGTTGCAATGTCAGCTGTAAAGTTCACAAGGTCAATCCAAAGCTCACAACTTACATGTCGTGGGCTTCCGGTGTCAATTTGGCGATGTCATGACTTCCCTCGTCTAACAGCAACTAATCGTCGAGGTCTGCCTCCATCGCGTTCAGGAATTGCATCCTGACAATTCTTCTGCTACTCTCAACAAAAATTGGGTTGAAGAAGATTGTATCCAGCATGGACGTATCCTGACGATGGCAAAAATATGACCAGCTTCATCCCGTCTATTCTAGAGAATTGAAAATACTCCTTATCAAGTCTGTGTTGGCAACACACGGTTCTGCCGTTGTAGAAGCATACGCTGCAAGATGCTAGGACCGCTCTGTACGATCGTAGGACTTCGCGTGTTTGTCTTCTTCTCCGCTTCACGCCGTCTACTTGCGTCTCGTCTGATACTTGACCTTGTTGACCCGGTTGATGCATCTCGGCATTCCGTCAGCACAAGGGCTTCGAGGTCTTGTGGCACATGTGCACGTACGACGTCCTCGAACCTGCGACTCTGTAGCAAATGTACACAAAAAGTTGGTCTCAATGCAAAAAAGATCCGAAAGAAGGAACGAGACCCACCCCGAGTTCATTGCGGAGATGCCTCAAACTCTTTTGCGCTGAGATCCGCACGGGTGCCGACTTCGACAGTAGCGACTTGGCCAGCAATGTGAGCAGCACAGTCGACGACTCGGACGACTCGAGACTTGCCACTTCAGACTTACTCCAGTTGCGAACACATTTGTCAACGTAGACGGATGTCTTGTGAGAGCAAGAAATAATAAGCATTGTTAGTGGTACATGTCCGGTAGCTTCTAGACAGCCACTTACCAAGTTGTAAAGACGAAGGTCCTCATATTTGCTGTATGTCTCGCCCAGTTGAAGGAAGAGCAGCGCAAGTTTTCGACCGCTGCAGTGCAAGATGATCGCGTCGAGCACTTCGGTCGCAATCTCGCACAGGAACCGCTTGTCGACGCTGAAGACCGTCGGGATCACCACGGGAACGATTGCATCTGCATACCAAACAAACGTTAGTCGACCTCTTCACTTGAATGATCAAAGCTCCGACCTGAACCCACCAAAGAAAGGAGCAAGACGCTGCTGAAGAAGGAAAGCTAAGTCCTTCATCAGAAGTAAGGAATCTCGAGCCTGGCCAGCTCCAGAATGTGCAGATGTATTCCTTGACCTTGGAGATCGGGACTTCCTTGGGCTGTGACTCAAAAGAGGGCCATCCAGCTCGCGTAATTGGGTCTCTCTGAAGTTGTCGAGAGTTTGGAGCATTAGATGGTTGCATACACTGAATCCGTTTAGCAAAACTTACATATGTGCGCGGAGGATATCTGGGTGCTGCGTTGCGAATCGTTTAAGAGATTGGATGGAGGCGAAAGCTTCACCCCACGGTATCTTGGTGCTCTCCATACTCCCGACCTGTGACTGAAACAACCTTCGCTTGCGGCTCAAAATCTGGTCCACGTTCTTCCACTCCGCCAGCTCCTCTGAAGTAGCGTCATCGGCTGTCCTGCAACGAAAACGTTGAGAAATGATTGATGATTCTCTTTCTCGCAATCTCCGGTGCGGTGCTCTAATAGTGGCTCCAGCCTCGATGCCTCGATCTTTCCGACTCGCTGGGGATTTTGTACTTGGTATTACGAGAATACTCGGGATTTCGGGCAAGTGTTCGACAACGAGATCACTATCTGCAGGTGGCTGGTTATGTGGTAGTCGTAGCGATGGGTGTTCGTCTTCAGACACCTTGAGGGAGGGGCGTAAATCGTTCAAAGAGACAGCAGCGCCTTGAACAGCATTGTCGCACTCATTGTGTGAACGAGTTTTCAGCATTCGACAGCTTTGAACAAAAGTATTCTCCTCATTCGGTCGAGGTAGACATAATCCTGAGTCAGAATCTACTACCACCTCGAAGACGTCAACCAATTGTGTCTCGGCGTCAGCCACTTTGCCTGAACACATCAAACTTGACTGGGTATCGACAAAATCGGCACCTTTTTCTTGTAGATTTTCTTCGCCATTTCGTGAGTTACATGTTGCCGTCACTGAATCGTTCTCAAAGTGAGTTTGTTGTTGATACGTATCATCACTTGAAGCGCTTCCGAGGCTGCTTTCGCTCGACAAATGAGGCTCGTCCAACGGTTCATCCTGGGGAAATGTCTGTGCGTCCCCAATTTGTTCGTTCGCATTCTGCAAGTCTTCGTGACATCCAATTTGTAAAGGCTCTACCAGCTGAATATACTCGCGAGGGACACAGCTCTCTTCTTCGCCATCTTCGTAAACGATGTCGTAGGCACCGTTCGAGTGACAATAAATAATCACACCGGTGAACAAGGCAGAGCGCGCTTCATAGCGCACTTGGACGCGATCGCCTTCACGCAATGGAGGAGAATAATTTTCAGCACACGCTGAAGTCTCCGGAAGATTGATTGCATGTTCGATCCACTTCACTGGGCAGATAATCGTTGCTCGAGTAGGACTTGGTAACGAGGTGCAAATCGACATGCTAAGAGGTTTCGAACAAGGCGCCTTGTGCGTTCCAGCGTCGACATGTTCATAGCCAGCTACAGCTGGAGACTCCGCCTCTGCCAATCCATCATCGTCTTGGTTAACGCCTACATCTTTTACATCATTTTGGGTAGTGTCTACTGGATCGCTAGGTGGAGTCACTGTTGGTAGCTGGGTCATGAGAGCTGTTAATGCTTCGTAAACTTGTCGCTCGCTTGCATCATCCTCTTTGCTAGCCTTTTCCACTGAAGTGTTATTATCGAAAAGAATAGCCTTGGAGTGTTCATCGTCAGCGATAACACATTCGTTATCCCCCACAAAGTCGCTAGATTCAGGAAATTGATTTTCAACCATCTCGGTGGATATGGACACAACGCATTCGCAATTGAAATCTTCACCTTCAGCGTCAGCAACAACACTGTCGACGATGCCGCTTGTTTCTGGTACAATAGCTTGGGTTTCGGCACTCTCTGCGGATACGGCTTCATCGCCAGCAGATAAACTTTCATCCACAATTCCGACCGGAATGACAATCTCGCCGGGTCCTACATGATTCCATTCCTCCTCTCCATTTTGATCCAAGATTCCCAGCGCCCTGCAATCGATAGTACAGTCTTCAACATGAATGGACTCAGCTAGTGGTGTTTCATCCTGCACAGTTGGTTGGCCGCAACCAATTACTACGCTACCACTGCCATTCTCATTCATCACCGCCATCATCGGTAGACTTCGATCCTCAGCGTCTGTTTGATCGATATTGCATGCATCGATAGAAGCCTCCACACCTTGCTTGGTAGCTGCCAGTTTCCCTTCACGAAGAATTTGGTCGACGGTCTTTCTGGAATACTGACGCAGCCACGACAACTTCTCGGCTGAGCAAGTAGTATCAAACTGCTGCAGATCTGTCAATGAATCATCACAGTCTGGTTCACCCACGTTCTCAAGCGAAACTTGTACCAAATCGTCGCTAGCAATATCTATCCTCTTCAGAACCACGAACAATCTTGCCGAGGATATCGCTTGTTCAACCGCCTCTAAACTGACTGTACGTAGCGCTTCCAGGCTCTCTGTTGGTCGAGGGCATATCATGTGCGGCGACGCATCTGTTACCGAGACTGAGTTGTCGCTATCTCCATCGCTTGAATCAAAACGGGCAGTACTTCTCTTCTCAAGCTCAAGTTGATTGCTATCATCAGACTCGGACTGCTGATCGGTATTTGCTTGCGATTCATCGGGCTCTGCGTTTGGTGAATCCGAGTCTATCGACGGTGACGATGCCACCATTCCTTCGTTCTCTGAATCTATACCCTCGGACGGATCTGCCGACATCTGCAACCGGGGTGAGATGATCTCAACCATTTCCAAGTTCCCGATTGCTTGCGCTGTTTCCAGTGCTACTTCCAGTTCTTCTCGACAAAGCCTTATATGGTTCACCAGAAACCGTACCAGCGTGGTATTCTCCGACGAAATGCCGCGTGCTAAAGCAGCCGCATCCCAACGCACCAAATCGCCCACACCGTCGTGTTCCTCTCCTACAACGATTGATAACACTTCTGACCGCGATGCAGCACCAGAAAAACCTTGTGCTACTTCCGCGCGCAAAGCGTCGATGATCCCCATCATGTTGCAAAGTGTTCCTCGTGGGTCGCACTCGAGCAGCAGCTCCACGATCTCAAAATGCCAATTCGCAAGTGCTAGACGCAAGAGGCGAAGGTGGTGAGCACCGCCAGCAGATACTACAGGGTAGTACGATAGATAGTGGGGCAGCAAAATGCCAGCGATATCGGTAGACCCATTCGTACACGAAACTTCCAGCGCTTGCACCACTGCGCTCCAGCGCGTCTCATTCCCAGTGGAAAACCTGCCACCAACCAGAAATTCCTTGACGATCGGGTAGTGCTGGTTCATTGCCGCTTCAATCAAACATTCCGCCTCAACGGCATCAATATTCGGTGCTAGCTCGTCACCAGCGGCAATGTCACCAAGTAGCAGCGACACCATGGGCTCGTGTCCGACGATCGACGCTGCGAGAAGAAGTTGTAGGCGCAAAGCTCTCGGGGATGCCTCGAAACTATCAGCGATTCGGTCCAGCCACTCCGTTCGCTCCTCACTCGCGTCCTCAGCAACGCTCGTCGGTAGCTCAGAGGCAAGTAGTAGAAAGCTCCGTGCACGATCTTCTGCTGTGAATTTGTTCAAGTGTTTGAAAAGCTCCTCAACTACTGCTCGGGGACTGTGAGACTCCAGTGCGTCGACTAGCCGGACCTTGCGGTCTCGAATGGTTTCGTACCTGTCGTCCCGGTAGAGTAGTCGAATGAGGTCCGGGTGGGTGTAGGCACTTGCACCCTCGAAAAGAGCCGCAACCTCTTCGTACGTCGGCGCGCAGAGCTGCGTGATCCACAGATCTTCGTTAACGGCGACAAAGTAATAGTCGATGCGCTCGTGAATTCCCACAAAGCACTTGACCAGCTCCTCCGCTCGTGGCGGCAGCCTGACGTCGTTCATCACTCTATTGTGCTCTTGACCTCGCCACTCTTCGCTGCGCACACAATCAGTGAGCGAAATCTGCTCTCCGCTCAAAATAATGGCAAGGTATAGCCTTGCTTGCTAAACTTAGTTTGAAATATGCGCAGGGCTCTGCAGAAGCTTCAATGGAGAGCTGGCAAAGTCACATCGGGAGTGACGTCGTCTTCACGCTCTCTCTTCACTCTTACCAGCACTGCTTGGTCGCCAGCTTCCTCGACTCTTGGAGCTGGCCCTCGTCGGTCAAAGGAGAGATACACATGTTTGATCATCCGCGAGACCGATCTCGGAAGACAACACCACCATCAACTGCTCTGTATCCGCCTTAACACGACACAGCCTCCTTGCTCCGTCCCCGCGAACTCAAGATTTGCTGGAAATTTTCACTCGAAATTGCCGGAATTGGCCGCACTGCCGACAATCGCTTTGAAACATAGGTTTGAATGATACATCTATTACTCCCCCTGAAAGCTGAGGTCGCTTCCCTTACTTGCTGCCTCAGTTGGGCGTGTCGAGTCCGGCGCGCACGCCGCCGCGCACAAGCAGGTCGGCGATGTCGTCCTTGTTGGTCAACTGCGACGAGCGCAGGTCTTGCACGAGGCGCTGCACCTTCTTCTCCTGCTTGAGGTACTGCAGGGCCATGTTGCCCAGGTTGCTGTCCGGCAGCGCCTCCGTGAACTGCAGACCCTCGCGGTACACGATCTTGCTGGCCAGACTCGAAGCCACGATGGAGCGCAAGTACGCGAGCGGCACGTTCTGCTGCACGCGGTCGAGCGCCAACTCCCGGAGCTTGGGCGGCAGATGCTCCTCTATGAGCGTGAACAGGATCTGCTGGTCCTCCTCGCACACGTCGTCGAAGTGAGCCAGAACGGCGTCGTGCACGCGCGTGATCGCGCGACTGATACGCTCACTGGCAGGCGGCAGCGCAGACGTCGGGTCCTTCTTGTACTCGCGGAACAGCAGCTGGGCCTCCACGCGCGCCAAAGCTCGCAGCTTGTCAACCACCTCCACAACGAGCTCGTCCTTGACGGCCAAGAACTCGTCCGTCTCCAGCAGCATGCTCGCCACGATCTCGTACGACGAGCACACCACACCGCACTTGTTGGCCGAGCTGTCCTTGACGATCACCACGCCAGCGTTGTCGAACAGCAGCTGACGCGCCTCGGGGGTGATAAAAGGTTGGCACCCTCCACAATGAGACCCGACGACGGCTTCCCGTCGGCGTCAATGTAGTCGCGCCAGTTGTTCTCGTTGATGGTGTTGGGACGACCACCGGCGGGGATGAAGAGGTCGCTCTTCACACGGTTGTGCATCGAGTTACGCGCGCGCACACCCCCTGAGTACTCATGTCATGCTTCACACCAGTGGATGCCACCTTCGAGCCGTCGAAGCTGGACAGCGGCAGCGACTCGTCCACCAGACGCAGCACTCCGGCATGTCCAGGCCCTGTGGGTCTTCGATCACACCTGTGCCGTCGCAAATGCCCACGATTCGCAGGTTGTTACCGTACTCGCGGTGCAGGATCTTGATCACGTTGCCTGCAACATCGCCATCAGTTCCACCGGTGATCTTGACCGTGAACGGCTGCTTGCTCGGGTCAATGTTCTGCGAACGCAGAGCCACATCAGCGAAGACAGCCACGCCTTCGCTTGTGACACCGTACACCTTGTGGTTGAAACCGGCGTCAGGCTTGGAGCTGATGAAGGCACGCGGGATCGGGTAGCCACGGTACGCAGCCCGCTGGTCATCCAGACGATGTCCTCTGGGATGATGTTCTCGTCCGGGCCCAGGTAAATGAGCTCGTCCTTGCCGTAGTAGTCCACAATCTTCGCCTTCACGGCCACGTCCGTGGTGTTCAGGTCCAGTAGCGCGTCCGAGAAAGATTTGACACTCTTGCGCAGGATGAAGTCGCGGGGGGCAACGTCACCAATAGGTCCCACGATGGGGTCGCAGAGCACCACAGCCTTGGAACCGCCCTCCGGGATATCCTTGTTCTTAAGCTGCTGGGCGAAGGCCAAGTTGTACGCCTCGTTGTACTGACGGGCACTCTCCAGCGCGTGGGCATCCGTCGAGCCGGGGTACACCATACGCAGTCCACCGCGAGCAATGTCACGGAAGCGCACGTGGAAGCCCTTGAAGCGACGACCGTAGATGAAGAAAACACCGTACGGCGTGTCCTTGCCCACCGTGCCGTAGCCCATGACCTTCGGGTCCATGCGCAGCGACAGCGCGTAGCGGTCGCGGATGAACTTGTTGGTACGCAGCGTGCCACGCACAGCGTCCGCCATGCTGTTGAGCAGCAGGATGGCGTCCTCCTGTTCCACATTGCGGCGGATCTCCTTCTTGAGCTCGTCGACGATGGCGTCCTGCTCGGCATCCGTCATCTGACGGTCGTTGCTAGGGTCGAACTTGTCCAGGAAGAAGTCGGCAATGCGCGAGGTCAGCGGCAGGTGCTGGGCGTGCTCCAGCGTCTCCATGATGCGCGTCAGCGAGTACGCAAACGGGTCTTTCTTCGCCAGGACGCCGTGCAGCATGTTGCCGTAGGCGTAGATGAGCTCGGCGCGAGAGATGCCCAGGTCCGGGTGCTGCAGCGTGAGGTGCACAGGACGGTCGTCCACCCACTTGAGGTACTTGAGGTTGCCCGAGATCTTGGACCACTCGAACTGGAACTTCTCCTTCAGCGCTTCCTCACTGGGCTGCACGAGGATGCGGATCATGGCGACGTGGCCCTTGTTCTGTGGGTCCTGGACCACGTCCAAGTGGGCGCGCACCACGTTGAGGTTGCACAGACCGAGGTACGTGGCTGCCTTCTGCATGAAACTCTTGGGGATCACATTGGGCGCCGCGATAGTGAGCATGGTCTGCGGGATGCCGCTACTGGCCAGCTTGTTCTCGTCGCTGCGGGTCTCCCACTTGTGCTCGACGTCCACGGCCACGCCTTCCGTGCCGCGCACCTTGCTGAACAGCTGCATCTGCCACGCGAGGCGGCGCGGGTTGCTGAACTGCACGTACATGGTGGTGCTGTGGGTCAGGAAGGTGTCTACAGCCTCCGGCTCGAAGTGGGGGCCCGGCTGCGGGTAGCACGCATCGCCTGCGTGCTTTCCCGCTTGGATGTCGGCGCAGAAGCGCTGGATACTGGCACGCGCTATCTTCTCGTCCTCCGTCTTGTTGAGGAAAGGCTCCTGCTGGCCGAAGCGGAAGATGTCGAGCCCCAGGGAGTCGTCCAGCGCCGTGAAGATCTTGACGCGTGCGAGCGTGGCGTCGTCCACCGTGAGCGGCAACTGCTCCAGCACGTTGGCCAGGCGGCCGGGGAAGTTGGCGCCCGAGCGGAAGTGCGAGAAGACGCGCGCGTCGGGCGAGCGCAGCAGGATCTCGGGCTGCTCGGCGCCCACGAGCGCCGTGATGGCGTTCAGGTGCTGCACGCGGTCCTCCTCGTGGATGGAGCGGAAGTAGGCGGGCGGCATGTTCTCCAGGAACCACGGCACCGTCTTGCTTGCCGACTCCTTCTGGAACTTGTCCAGCGCGCGCAGCAGCTCGTCCTGAGAGACGCCCGAGCTGCTCAGGGCGCGCGCCAGCAGGCGGACCGGCGCAGGCGCAGAGCGGCGCAGCGCGCGGAACTGGGAGACGTGCAGCATTGGAGAGAGGCGCTGGCTTGGCGGCGAGTTGGCGAATGAGGCGGAGGATCCAACTGCAACCTGACGTCACCGGGCGGTTAAGGGTGAGATCTTGGTTTTCGTAAGCGGATGCGTCGACGGCGAACGGACCAATGAAATCGCTTGGCGACGTTTGGTCTGTCTCTGTTTTCAGTGCTTCCAAAACGAATTTTATAAATCCGCACCGGAAAACGGCTTCTACAGGGATGATGATCATGAAATGACTTGAATTAGGTTATCAAATACTGCAGAGTTCCAGGATAAAGAGGTTTGACTGCATATAGCGATACAACATGGCTGCACTTACGCTTTCCGCGTCACGGGAGCCAAGGTGCCGTGCTGATGGAGAACCGCGCACCAGCACGCACGCCGCGCCACCACCACCCGATCCGCAGTCGTCGCAGCGCGTGCCTGGCAAGCACTGCCTGCGGCTTTCGTTCGGCAGGGACCTGTCGTGAGCGAGCGGCTTTAACACAGGAATCTGGTTGAACTTGCCTCGTTGTTCAACCGCATACCTGCGAAGAGGCAGTCGGGTTCATTCCCAACGAGGACAAGCAGACCGCGGGTCAGGTTGTTATGGGACTGCTACGCGGCGCTGTTCGCGAGCTCCTACAGTTGAGCTACATCGACAGAGCCCTGGACAGCACCTGACCGACCACCGGCTCGTTGGCCGACCATGCAGTGGTGACAAGAGACGAGAGAGCTCGTGCAGTTGAAGGTGACCTCGCACTGAGAACGCTAGAGTGGCCGTACTGGAGCCCCGTCCAGCTCACTCGCTTCATTGCTACGCACTTTTCAAACTACAAAGCTTGCCATTATTTAGAGCGGAGAGCAGATTTCGTTTACTGGCTATATGTCAGCGAAGAGTGACGAGGTCAAGAGCACAATAGAGTGATGAACGACGTCAGGCTGCCGCCACGGGCGGAGGAGCTGGTCAAGTGCTTCGTGGGAATTCACGAGCGCATCGACTATTACGTTGTCGCCGGTAACGAAGATCTGTGGATCACGCAGCTCTGCGCGCCGACGTACGAAGAGGTTGCGGCTCTTTTCGAGGGTGCAAGTGCCTACACCCACCCGGACCTCATTCGACTACTCTACCGGGACGACAGGTACGAAGCCATTCGAGACCGCAAGGTCCGGCTAGTCGACGCACTGGAGTCTCACAGTCCCCGAGCAGTAGTCGAGGAGCTTTCAAACACTTGGACAAATTCACAGCAGAAGATCGTGCACGGAGCTTTCTACTACTTGCCTCTGAGCTACCGACGAGCGTTGCTGAGGACGCGGGTGAGGAGCGAACGGAGTGGCTGGACCGAATCGCTGACAGTTTCGAGGCGTCTCCGAGAGCTTTGCGCCTACAACTTCTTCTCGCAGCGTCGATCGTCGGACACGAGCCCATGGTGTCGCTGCTACTTGGTGACATTGCCACTGGTGACGAGCTAGCACCGAATATCGATGCCGTCGAGGCGGAATGTTTGATTGAAGCGGCAATGAACCAGCACTACCCGATCGTCAAGGAATTTCTGGCTGTGGTAGGTTTTCCACTGGGAATGAGACGCGATGGAGCGCAGTGGTGCAAGGCCGGAGCTGTTGCGTCTGGTGGACGAGTCGCTGCCGCTGTCCAGCTTCGACGGCTCGAAGGTGGCATCCACTGGTGTGAAGCATGACATGAGTACTCAGGAGGGTGTGCGCGCGCGTAACTCGATGCACAACCGTGTGAAGAGCGACCTCTTCATCCCCGCCGACGGTCGTTCCAACACCATCAACGAGAACAACTGGCGCGACTACATTGACGCCGACGGGAAGCCGTCGTCGGGTCTCATTGTGGAGGGTGCCAACCTCTTTATCACCCCGAGGCGCGTCAGCTGCTGTTCGACAACGCCGGCGTGGTGATCGTCAAGGACAGCTCGGCCAACAAGTGCGGTGTGGTTGCTCGTCGTACGAGATCGTGGCGAGCATGCTGCTGGAGACGGACGAGTTCTTGGCCGTCAAGGACGAGCTCGTTGTGGAGGTGGTTGACAAGCTGCGAGCTTTGGCGCGCGTGGAGGCCCAGTTGCTGTTCCGCGAGTACAAGAAGGACCCGACGTCTGCGCTGCCGCCTGCCAGTGAGCGTATCAGTCGCGCGATCACGCGCGTGCACGACGCCGTTCTGGCTCACTTCGACGACGTGTGCGAGGAGGACCAGCAGATCCTGTTCACGCTCATAGAGGAGGGTGTCGTCCAGGAGCGATGCGTGCGAAAGAAAAGGTATATGCCCAAGCTACTGCGACTTACCGCCAGTTCCCAAGAATTTAAGTTTTTGGACAAGTCGACAAGTTCCAGCCCCGACGATGAAGATGCCAGTGATGACAACTGAGCTGAAGAACACGAGTTGCCGCCGGTGGGACACAAGCGACACCACGAAGCGGTAAGTGGTGAAGTGTGTCCACCAAGCGCGCTCAGACTTCAGCAGAAAAGCATGAATTGGTGCACAAATCGCTGGGTGAATCGATTCAAGGCACACGTGTCTTGAACTGCATGCTTAAGAGTTCCACGTACGAGTCCTGGAGTTGTGCCCACTTTGGATCGATAACGGGCTTGAGACTGAGTCCCAAGCCTGCAGTGCATCGATCTCATCACGCCCCTGACTTTCAGCGACAATTGCAGGAGTGTAAGCTGGACTACGAGAAGAAAACCACTCAGCGCGTCTTGGAAGCGGGCAGCAGAAGCGCGAGTGTGACGCCAAGATGAATGAATCGCGTGTCAAGGCTGAAAAATGGAAAGCCGAGGCTGAGCCGATCGGAAAAGATTCGCTGTCTCGTCAATCTCTAGCTGAGAAGGGCACCACTGTGATGGCAGGACATCGCAGATTTGCAGGAGTGTGTATGAGGCTAGTTGTCAATGTGCGATCTTGAGTGATGAATCTGATCTGCAGCGTCATCTACGCAACCCATTCGTCGACATAATGCGCAATCATTTTGATACAAAATGGGTACTCCGCCCTGACGCCTCCATAATCCGATCCACCGTCTTTTGGGCACTTGACCATCATTCCTGCGCCCATGGCCGAGCCCGAGGTGTTCAAGCGTCTGCCGACGTGCGTCGTGCCCCAGAAGGTGACCCCCTGCCCACCACTTGCTAAATCTGTGTCTTGCGCTTCGTCTCACGCTTCTCCCGTGTCCGTGCGCCCAGTATCACGTGCACTACGAGCTCATCGACCTGCTCAACTTCCGCTTTGAAGGCTCGGAGCGTGTTGTCTTGCGCGTAGAGGAGCCCACGAGCGTCATCACCTGCCATGCAGTGGAGCTGTACGTGTTTGACGTGGTGGTGGAGGACGCTGCGTCCTCCTGGAAGACGCAACAAGCCCAGCAGATCCAGTACCAGGTCAAGGACGACTCGATCTCGTTCCACTTTGCAGAGCCATTGGCTGCAGGCACCACTGTGACGCTCTCACTGCATTCCACGGCTTCCTGAACGACCAGCTGCGCGGCTTCTACCGCACTGAGTACGAGAACCAGCGCGAGAAGCGCGTGCTCGCCGTCACGCAGTTTGAAGCCTGCGACGCGCGTCGAGCCTTCGTCTGCTGGGACGAACCGGCGTTGAAGGCCACGTTCGAACTGTCCATGGTCACGGACGTGGATCTTGTGGCGCTCTCGAACGCGCACGTGGTGGAGACGCTCGTGCGGCCTAGGAAGAACGCGCACATCCGGGAGAACACGCGCGCAGACGTTGGCGGGACGATGGAGAAGCTCTGGAAGTTTGCCGAGTCCCCTGTCATGTCGACGTACCTGGTGGCGATGGTGGTGGGGGAATTCGACATGATCTCGGACCTGACCGAGGAGGGAGTGGTCGTGAACGTGTACACGGCACCCGGACAGAGCGCCCGCGGGCGCTTTGCGCTGAATGTGGCGACCAAGGCGTTGTCATTCTTTACCGAGCGCTTCGGCATTCCCTACCCGTTGAAGAAACTAGATATGGTCGCGATCCCGGATTTCCTGGGCGCGATGGAGAACTGGGGACTTGTGACGTACACGGAGACGTACTTGCTGGTGGATGAGAAACTCAGCAGTCACGAGTAAGGCGGATGCGGCACGCACTGTCTGCCACGAGCTTTCGCACCAGTGGTTTGGCAACCTCGTGACGATGGACTGGTGGACGGGTCTGTGGCTCAACGAAGGGTTTGCACAGTTCATGGAGTTCGACGCGGCGCACCACATTTTCCCGGAGTGGAAGCTCTGGGAGACTTTCGTGCAGGACATCATGCTTGGGTCTGCTTTCGTGAAGGACGCCATGCTATCTTCGCACCGATCGAGTGGTGGTGAACCACCCGCAAGAGGCGGATGAGATTTTCGATGCCATTTCGTACCACAAGGGCTCGAGTATCGTGCGCATGCTGTCGGAGTATCTTGGCCAAGACGTCTTCTACCGCGGCGTACACGACTACCTTATCAACTTCAGCTACAAGAACACAGTGACTGAGGATTTGTGGGAGGCGCTGGAAAAGGCATCGGGCCAGAAATTGAAGGATATGGCTGACACTTGGACCAAGCAGGTGGGGTTCCCCTTGGTGACTGTGAAGCAAGAAGCCGATGGCAAGTGTGTGCTCGTTCAGGAGCGTTTCTTCTCGGACGCAAGCCTGAACACGGCGATAACACGCTGTGGGATGTGCCACTGGCATTTTGTACGTCGGATGACCCGAAAACAATTAAGCGTATTGGAATTTGGGACGCCAAGACGGCGTCGCTGAAGAACTCGACGAAACTCACGACACCACTAGCAGCCGGCGATGAAATCAATAAACAGATCCAGGTGCCGGCAGAGCCCAAGGGCTGGATCAAGCTCAACCCAAACCAGGCCAGCTTCTATCTCGTCAACTATTCGCCCTGCTCTTTGGAAGCGCCTCGAAACCCCTGTTAAGGAGCAGCTTCTTGGCGTTCCGGACCGTGTTAGCCTCCTGAACTCCGTCTTCACATTTGCTCGCGGTGGCGTGTTGGAACTGCCTGTTGCTCTGGACTTCACCAACTCGTATGTGGACGAATCCGCCTCGTTGTGCTGGAAGGAGATCTCTCGCAACATGGGATACTACTCAAACCTGTTCCGCGACGAGCCGTTCTACCCAGAGTTCCAGCGATACATCCGCACGCTGTTTGCGCATGTAATGACGCGACTGGGCTGGGACGCTGACTCATCAAAGCAAGGTGACGCTGACGAGGGAGAATTCCGCAAGACTGTGATCTATCGTTTGGGCCTCGCTAACGACGAAGACGTGCTCATAGAGGCGAAGAAGCGCTTCCACGCATATACCGGAGGCGATTCATCGGCGCTTTCGGGCGACTTGCGTGGCGCCATCTTCGATATCGAGGTCACGAACGGAGACGCGTCGAACGCAAAGCTCTTGCAGGAGCTGCACAACAAGAGCGACTTCGCCGAGGAGCGCAGCGATTGCCTTGGCGCCATGGGGTCTGTTTCGGGCGCTACCGCGAAGCTCCAGGTCTTGGAGTGGGCCGTGGAGAATGCTCGGTCTCAAGATATCCACTACCCCTTTGCTAGCGTGGCCAGCGATAAGCTTGGCGCACAGGTCGCGTGGCAATACGTGCAAGACAAGTGGGACTTCTTGTCGAAGAAGTACTCGGCGATGACGTTGGGGTTCATTGTGTGCGCCGTCGTGTCTCGTTTCCAAAGCGAGGCCAGCGCAGTGGAAGTGGAAGCCTTTATGGTGAGCAAGGACACTTCAGGGTACAAGCGCCGCCTCGAGGTGGCTCTGGAAGGAGTGCGTCTCAAGAGCGCCGCGTATTGCCGTGACCGTGAAACCCTGGCGAAGTGGCTGAAAGAGCGGGCCGTCTAAAGAGGAGGAGCTGCTCGTGGTTGGCTGTCAATTTGAAATCTGCATGTGTTCTCACAAAATATTCTTTTGTTTTGGTTACCAGACACCGTATGCTATTGAACTCTCCGCGTGCCCTCAGTTTCGAGCGCCTTGATGAGCGACAGTAGAAGCTCGTTCGTTGGGGTGGGGATTCCGTGGCGCTTTCCGCCGGCCACGATGCGTCCGGTGATGGCGTCGATCTCGGTTCTGTGTTGACACAAGCATGTAAGCAGTCAAAGCAAAACTCAGCGATGTAGTGGACTACGAACCTGGAGCCGCGACGCAGATCGGCCAGCATGGAACACACGTTGGTGCCGGTGTTGCGAGCCACTGCCAGGATCTCCTCCACTAGCTCCTGGCGGAAGGGCACAAACTGTTAGTGAGTACAACAGGAGGCCAGTCATCGTTCGTACATTTTGCGTGCATGACAGAGGAATCTGCTCGCTCTGAGCCACCGCGAGAGCTTCTTGGACCACCATATCCACGCAGCGGCGACTTCCTTCGGAATTGGCAACGCTCTGGACAAGGAACAAGTGTCAGATTCAAACCGAATTCTGATATTGCGAGCAGGACATGGTTTACCTTGTTCGTTGCATTTAACAGCGACGCGAGTGGGTTGATCGCTGCGTTCACAATCAGCTTTCGCCAGAGCATCGCCTGCATCCCACCTGTCTTCAGCACCTCGCAGTGTATTCCTACACACAGCATTGCACTTCACTTTAGCATAGCCAACAGCAGAAATGCCATCAAACTGAAGCTCCATGTACCTGCGGCTAGGAAAACTTCAGCCAACACCTTCATCTTGGCACCTCATCTTCGGAACCATCTCCACCAAACGGTGCGAGGTACGTCATCCCTGTGTCCAATCCACTCACCAGCACATTTCCAAAGCCCAGCGCCCGACCTCCAACAAACGTCACTCCATTCGCAAACTGCCATCGATCCCCTCCAGTCAACCTCTCCTCTAGCGGCACTTCACCCAGTCCATTCTGGAGCAGTACACACAGTGCATCATGCTTCAACAAGTGCCGACTATTCTCGCGAAGCTCTCGAACCACCGCGGCACTATCATACGCCTTCACTGCGACCAGCAACACATCCAATCTCTCGTCCCCCAGTTCACTCCCAAGGGTGCGAACTCGAACGTTGCGCGTGTCAATCGCCGTCGCCACCTCCTCGTTCGAATCTACTTGAAACTCCAGTGTCTCCTGGCCCCCGTCCTTTTGCAATGCGAACTGCAGCTTCTCCTTCCGCGCCCAAGCTTCAAATTGCTGCGGTTTGATGAAGGCGTCCACGTTCAGCGCCGGGATCTTGGAATTGGTGGCCAGTAGCCCCAGCCGAGTGAAGAAGATGGTCCCGATAGCCCCCAATCCCAGCACACCCACACGGAATTCACTAGAACGGGTGGCTGCTACTGCGGCTTCGGAGTGCAATACAGAGAAAGCAGCGCGTCCTAGACCCCGGCATACGCAGGAATTCCTCGCCCGCAGTCCCCACATGTGCTCAAAAATTGGGCTTACAAACTTCAAGATAACCCAGAGATGTATCCATGTAGCGCATCAACCGAGTTCTCAATTGAGACTGCGCACAAACCGGCGCGTCGTTTCGTGTCCAAATCCCATCGAGCGCTCGGACACTTGGTGTCAATGCCTCGTCGTGCTCTGACGATCGATTCCTCGGCCTTTTCAGCCTTGGCGGTCGAGGATGAGATCGTCCAGTGGCTTAGAGGCCAGCAGGACGAAGCTACCGGCTCGGTGCCGCTTTACGAAGACCCCGACTTCTCTGCGGAGCTTTCGAGTCTGTACTTCGACCCGAGCAAACTCCCGGACTACTTCGCTCAGCAGAATGGCGAGTCTGCAGGCCACGTGCACTGGTACCGACCGACGGAATACACTGAGGACCCAGACTACTTCAAGAGCCCGGCCGGGTGCGGCGTCCTGCGCGAAGGTTTGCTCAATGATGCGTGGCTGCTGGGCGTGTTCGCAGCGGTGGCTCTGCACCCGGACAACCTCGTGGAAAACCTCTTCGTGTCCGAGTCACTGCACGCCTTCAAGCAGTTTGGCGTCTTCACGTGCCGTTTCTACAAGGACGACACGTGGATGTCGGTGACCACGGACACTCGAATTCCCTACTCGATGGAGCTTCAGCCGGAAGACAAAGTCTCGGGCTCCTTCTCGCCTCCGGGGTCCGCTCTGTACGGCAGCAGTGCTAACAAGAACGAAGTCTTTATCCCGCTCCTGGAGAAAGCGTACGCAAAGCTGCACGGAAGCTACCAGACACTGGATGAGAAATACGGCGGAGGCGTCGGAGGAAGCGCTGGCACGAGCAGTGGACGAATCCTTGAGGCCTTTTTGGACTGCACAGGGGGTAGTGCGCATCGCGTTGATCTTCAGCTGGAGCGCGTCAAGCAATTGCAGTTTGATCAGGCGACAGCGGGGAACCCAGCTGCAGCAGCTTCGAGTCCGTCCACACTCTTGTGGAAGCAGCTACTACGCTATAGACGCAAGAAGTGCATCCTCACGACGCAACTTCGCCAGCTCTCGTTCAACTCACAAGACATCACAGCCATGGGCATCGTGAAGAACCGTCAATATGTCATTCAGCATGTGACTGAGGTGGGGCTACCGTCAAGCGGGGGTCCTGGGGGGTCAGGCTCGGCTAGTCAGCAAGGTTCCGAGGAGGTGCTGCGCTTCGTGAAGCTCAAGACTGTGTGGGGCCGCGGCATGTGGAAAGGAGAATGGTCGAACGACGATAGCAAGTGGGAAGAGCACGCGCAGATCGAGCAGGCGATGCGCTCCGATCCGCGCTGTGAGTTCTCGCGATCAGGACACGACGGCTGCTTCTGGATGCTATGGGAGGACCTGTTAGACACGTTCACCGAGCTCTTCGTGGTGCACGTCTTCGCTCCGGACACTCGCCAGTACAGTGTCCGAGGTGACTGGGTGGGCACAACTGCTGCTGGAGCACCCGTGAAGACCTCCGTCGCGACGGCTCCGGCACCTCCACCAACCGCGGGAGGCGAGGATCACCATCATAATTCTCAACACTCTCCTGCACACGTGGCTCGCTCGAAGGAAATGCTGATCGAAAAGACTCGGTGGGGCTGGCTGCATGACGCAGACCCCAACTGGCACCGCAACCCGCAGTTCAAACTGTCCGTGTCGCTAGAGAGCGTTGGCCATACTGTTGGGGACCCACTCATCGACAAGTCAGTGAGTGGGGTGCTGCTGTCACTTACACAGCGCGACTTTCGACTGTACGGTGGGGACAACTACGCCATCAACTTTGTGCTGCTCCGCGAGAAATTGACTCTCGCGACGGCGTCTTCGAACGAGCCTCCCCCTGCTATCTGGGAGTTCAAGCGCAGTCACGTTGCAGCCGAAGCCCATTCCTACGAAAACTCGGTCTCTGCCATTGACTGGTCTGGTGCTGCTGCCCCTGCAACGCCGGCCACGCCATCCTTGCCGCATCCAGCTACTCCTAGTGCTGGAGCTGTACCTGGAAGTCAACCGAAGACACTGCCGGAGCGTGAGTTGGTCAAGGAAGACGTTACGCTTTCACCGGGAACGGCTTACTATCTCGTCCCGTACACGACCAACCCCAAGGTTGAGATGGACTTCTTCTTGCGCGTAGTGGCGCCTCAGCCCATACGTGTCGAGCGCGTTCCTCCCATTATGTCGGTGATTCGGACCGGGCGCTGGCGAGCCGATGATGGCGGAGCTGCAAACGGGGAGGCCAACGCTGGGGGCACTAGCAGCACCGGCGAGATAGCCAATGCTGGCGGGCCGCTACTGATGTTACCACTGCCCCAAGCTCATGTTGCGGGCGAGGAGAACCCGGCGTGGTGCCAGAATCCGCAGTTCTGGGTTCGCTTCGCAGAGCGCTCACCACGCGAGCTCCGACGGCTGCGCAAATTGCTGTCGGCCAAAGCGCACGTGACTATCAAGATCGTGCTCCGCAAAACCTCTCATCGCGCTTCGCTGGGGACGAAAACGCGTCAGCAGCGTGAAGCAGCCAAGGATCGAGCCAACCTCGTCGGAGTTACGGTCGTACGAGCTGCTCCGTGCATTACCACGCCAGTGGTTGTCGGCGGATCCGGGAGCTCAGCCGCTACGCAGCTTCGTGCGCATGGCAAGGGCCAGAAGACCAACTTCCTGGGCGAAGTTGTCGATTCTCCATTCGCCAAGGCGACAGCGATCAGCGAAGGCTTGATACGAGGAACCAAGCCCCGCGGGAATCAAAAGGCTGAGAGGGCAAATGACGACGACCTGGACGAAGATGGCGAGGCCCCAGCGCAGGCCGAGGCTGGGGCAGCAGGAGTTAATTTCCCAACGCCGAAGTTTGTCGTCAAGCCCACGGAGTGGTGTCGACTGTCTTCGTACACCAGTCCAGCATCCGCATGCCTGTATCTCCGAAAAGTGCCCAAAGAATGGTTACTCGCCTCCGATTCACCTACTGCGGTCAACTCGAGCGGCGGGGGCGGTCTACTAGTCGTTCCAACGCTGGGTGAGCCTGGAGCCGAAGGTTCCTTCGAGCTGCAAGTCGACTGCGACTTCCCGCTGCTCGTGGATGAACTCCCCAAAGGTGCGGGCGCTGTGCAAAGCATGCCAGGGGAATGGACGACAGCGAAATCGGGAGGCTGCCACCTCCATCCTGACTGAAGACAGAACCCGAAGTTCTACCTGCAGATGCAAGGCGTGCGGCCCACCAAAGTACGCGTCACACTTACTCGTTCAGAGCGGGAGTGGAAGTCGCGTTGTCAGCGAGACTCCGTAGGCTCGATGATTGGCTTCTACCTGTTCCGTGGGGGGTCTGGCAAGCTGATGCGTCCCGGAGACTCGTCCGCCGACGGAAGTGACTCGGGCTCTACGGCGCACCCCATCGTTATCAATGGCCGACCGTGGAGCGAGACGGACTTTGTGCCTCTGCACTCTGTGAGTTCCCCTCCGGAACTTGTGCTCTCGGCAGCAGCAAAGGGCGGGTACGTGATTGTGCCTGCCACATACGAACCCGGCAGACTCGGCAAGTTCGTGCTCTCAGTGCAGTGCGACGCTGAGTTCGCACTCACTTGTGGCACCGAGTAGAGAGCCCCAGCTAACAGGAACAGGTAAGTTTGATAATTCACAGTAAAATATAACCCATTAGTTTATCGTCCGACCACAGCGTTCTTCCTCTACGGGAGGACATGTGTTGAAACTCAATGCAATAGCGCTTCTGGCTGCCGTGTCGATAATACGGTAGTGCAGTGGTCTTCAATGTGTTTAGCACTCGCATCGGTGCCGATGTGGTCCCACCACTGCTTCTGCAAGCCTGGGAAGTTGCAGCGATTGCGATTCTCGCAGTCCATGGGAGACGCCAGAGACTGCTGGTCGCTGCCTTCATCGTCAGTCTCGTTGGCCATCGAGCTGCAGTTGCCCTTGTCAGCAGTCTTGGGGTTCAGCATCTCGACGCAGTCCAGGAACAAATCTGCCGAGTTGCTGCGTTCGCGGCCAGGGGTCCCCTGCCGTCTCAGGACGTCCACCCTCGACTTGCCCAGCCACCGCTTCTTGTCCCCCGATGCTGGTGGTGTATCCACCGCACTCGACGTGCTGCCACAGCTGCTGCGACGACGAAAACTCGCGATCCGTAAATTGCAGCCCGGGAAGCCCTTTCCACGCCGACTGGTGGTTCTGCAGCGTCGGTCCTTGATGCGGTACACTCGAGTCCAACTTTACAGCACCGGAAAGTCTGCGGCCCGGAGGAAACAGCGACGAGCTGCCACACTCCACCGGAAAAAGAGCTTTCGGCGACGGCAGCGTCACCGGCATGGGCAATGGCATCGCTGTGCCTCTCTGCGACAGTCGCAGCGGCGACAAGAGCGCTGGAAAGCCAATCGGCGAGCTCACTGACAACGGGGAGGCCAGACTCAGTGCAGTCGACGCTGCCGTAGCTCCGCTCCAAATCGAAGTCGGCGTCCACGTTGAAGTTGTCGGCTCCCCCTTGACCTGTTCCTGTTTCCCTTGTGAGGCTACTGCTACCGTCTTGTTGGCCTTCTCGTTGAGCTTGGCCGCCTGGCGACAGCGGCGTCGGTACGTCGAGTACCAGTGGTTCTTGATGGCGTTGTCGGTCCTGCCGGGCAGCAGCTTGGCGATCTCGGCCCAGCGGTTGCCCAGCCGCTCCTGGGCCGCCAGGATGAGCTGCGTCTCGTCCGCGCGCCACGGCGCCTTGTCGATGTTGGGGTCCAGGAAGTTGAGCCAGCGGGTGCGGCACTGCTTGGGCGTGCGGCCCGGCAGCAGCGTCGCGATCTTGGCCCAGCGCTTGGTGCCGCACTCGCGCACGAAGCGCAGGATCACGGCGTCGTCCTCGGGGGTCCACGCGCGGCGCTTGTCCTGCACGACGGCACCGCACAGGATCGGGCCGTCCGCATTGGCGGACGATACAGAGACAGAGGCCTGCATGAATTTTAAATATGGGAAGGCGCGGTGCCGGGCAATTTGAAGCACTTTGGTGGCGAGCGGGCAGTTGGTCTTGAAGTGAGCGGAGTCGGAAACGGACAGCTACGGCGCGCTGTGGTTGGCTGAAAAGCGACGTCAGCCGCACGTAACGGTCGTCGACGCAGAAACAGGCCATTGCGACCTTTCATTTTTTAGAAGGAAACAAGGGGGATGGGCCGCGTTAGTTTCGACTCGAAAGTGTCTAGGAGCTCCGATCTCCATGCGCTAGCTTTGGCTTGTGCTCAGACCCCGGGCCATCCGGCGCTTGGTCTCGCTGTGATGCTATGCCTTGCCCCGGCGTGTGCGTGTGCGTGTTACAGCCACGTTGGCAACGCTGGCAAATGGCAGGCCCGTCGCAAGCAGATGGCTGCCTGGAGGTGGCGTCAGTGGCCGTTGAAATCACGGAAGAACAGCGAGCGTCGAGACCGATGAAGAGCAAGGGCGGAACATGGCCATGCCTGCGTTGCTGTCTGCAGTGGCGCTCGCACAGCTCGCAAGTAGGCTTGACGCCTTGTACGCACACCGCCTAGAGAACTCTTGCACTTTGTGCGCGTCCTGCAGCCCCACACTCGGCCACGAAGACTGTGGTGGCCGATACGTTCGGATCACCCGTTTCATGCGTGGGCGGCGGCTCCTTCTCTCAAATCAGGTTCAGCATGGTCACGTTGCGCTGCCCTGCGGCTTGCTTGCTAGCTCCACTTGCGGAGGATTGCCGAATGCCAGCGGCGATGTAGCAAGGATCCCATGGCTGCTGGTTCAAGCCGTTGAGCTACCGACGACACAATGCCGCTCAACGGCAGGGTTGTCGAATGTTGGCAGGTTGCAGGCGGTGAGAAAGCAAGCGCATGCATTCATTGCACCAGAGCTATAAGCTGCCGTTGACCCTGGAAACGGCCATCCATGCACACTGCTCAGGTGCAATGGATTCATGCGTGGATAGCTCCTTTGTGTGGAGTGTGGAGACTGTCGACCACTTGAATGCATTTGCTTCGCCTCAATTGTTCAGGGCTCGACACGATGGGAGTAGAATGCAGCCAATATCCAGGCCATTTCCAGCGTCGTTGAAGTGCTGGCGTTCTTCTCCGTCGCACAGCCAACTTCTCCGTCAATGACAGTAAACAACGCATCCCAAAAAACCTTAACAGGGTTTTATTGAACCTATCACCTGACATATCGTATGCTTTGTACCAGGTATTCGTACTTACCGCGAGGTGGCACGTTGGTTGGTCGAGGAGCTACGCGCGCGTCCCGCCAGCCAGTTACGCCGGTCATTCGAGTTCGCTCTCAATCTCCCGAAGCTTCTTCCCCCTTTACTCGCATCCTCTATAAACACCATGGGCGCTCCACCTCCGGCTGGCGAAGAGAAGGTCGTCGTTCTGCGTACGGTGGGCGGCGAGGTTGCCCCTGCTTCGGCTCTGGCCCCCAAGGTCGGTCCGCTCGGTCTGTCCCCCAAGAAGATCGGCGAGGACATCTGCAAGGCCACCAAGGACTGGAAGGGACTGAACGTGACGGTGAAGCTCACGATCATCAACCGTCAGGCCACGGTCACGCTGATCCCCAGCGCCTCGTCGCTGCTGGTCAAGGAGCTCAAGGAGCCCCCGCGTGACCGCAAGAAGGTCAAGAACATCAAGCACGACGGCAACCTGTCTCTGGACCAGGTGATCAGCGTGGCCCGCATCATGCGCGAGCGCTCGATGGCCCGTACCCTGGCCGGCACGGTCAAGGAGATCCTGGGCACGGCCGCTTCGCTTGGCTGCACGGTCAACGGCGAGGCCCCCACGGAGATCCAGCGCCTCATCTCGGAGGGCGAGCTGGACATCCCGGAGAACTAAACTGGATGACAGGAACCTTGCAGATACCTCAGTGATCTAACGGGCGTAACGATCGACCGACGAGGAGGCGGAAGGCGACGACTGCCGACTCGGTTGGTTGACGCACAACCAATACGACCCTGGGAACTTTTTTTGCAGAGCGAAGACGCGATGGTGTTCAAGTGTTTCGTTGGATGGTGGTGCTGTTGTTTGAATGCAGGTTGGTGCATGCGTTGGATCGGCGAAAGGTACGTGGTGTATTGCGTGTAGGATGCATGCGTGTGAGGGCGGGGATTTGTGTTGCCGATGATCGCCAATCAACATACTTTAATATACTCTGATCCGGAATGAGGACAAAGTACAACACGTTGAGGCACACAAATCCCCCCAAGCTGTAGGTAAACGTAGTGTACATGTTTTAGCGCACGTTGGTGCCAACTCTAGGATATTCTTCATGGCGCGTTCATAGCTTACAGTGCAACTTTTACAAACCCAGCTAGCCAATTGATCAATGAAAATCTTGACAAAGTGTCGTCTAAAAACGCCAACAGCGCATTTGATTGTTGTTTCGTAGCGCGTGCTTAATCCACATCCCGAGACGACCCGTGAACGTATGCCTTAGCCGAAGATGATGGAGCTCTGCCCAGCGCCGTGCTGTTTCTTTCGTGCCACTTGGGGGTGGAAGCTGTCGTTCGAGCGCTTGTTAGCGTCGCTCTCGGCCTGGACGCTGCCAGAAGTGCTCACAGACTTGATGTCGTTGATTCCCTGTGCCTGAAGGTTGGCGCGGATGGCCTCCACGTTTCCTGCAGCGATGCCGAGATCGTTCTTCACCTCCTCGATCGTGTGCGAGCCGTCCGCGTGCGTCACGAGAACTCGGCGACAAGTGGTGTTGGCCGACCAGCCCTCACCGCCGCTGATGTGCCAGGCGTTGCGGATCATGAGCTCAAAGTAGTCGTCGTCATCAATAGAAGCGCTCACATTGGCGTAGTAGCGCACGAACTCGTTCGGGTGCACCTTGCCGTCCTTCTCGCCACCGTCAAACGTGTCCAGGAACTCGAGCAGCACCTCGTCCTCCGTCTTGCGGCCCTGCAGCACATCAGGGTGCTGCTTTACGTTGTACTTGCCCTTAACGTCGTTCAGGTCCACGACGCCGCTCCCATCAGCATCCAGGATCTTGAACGCCATAAGAACCAGCTGGGTGCGACGCTCGTTCAGCTCGCCACGCACAGCCAGCAGGAACTCGTCAAAGTTCACGCCACCTGAGTTGTTCGCGTCGATAAAGTGGAAGAGCTCCTCCACTTCCTTCTCCGTCAGATCCAACGCGTGCTCACGGATAGCCTTGCTGAACTCCTCAAGACTCAGCGAGCGGTTGCCGTCGTCGTCCACAATACGGAACTTGCGTCCCAAGCCCCGAATGCCCCTGGCTCCGTGCTCGTACAACGAGTCGCGCAGCATCTCCAGCGACTGCAGCACAGTCTTCGACCCACGCAGCAACTTGGCCGGAAGCACATTGCCGCGACTAATCTCCATATGCTTCTTCACCGGCGCACCGGACGCCGAGTGTGCAATGGGACCCACAAAGCCACCCAGATTGATCAGCGGCACGACGCCCTCAGCGTACTCAGCCCCCCAGCCGCTGCGCACCTTCACGGACGCCACACGGGACTCGCTAATGAGTACAGCCTGCACCACGGGGCGCACGTTCTTGACACTGATCTTGATGAGACTCTGCGTGAGCGCAGCGTTGAGCGCCGCGAACTGCGGGTCCTGTGTGTTCAAGAACCCGAAGCAGATGACTCCATCAAAGCCTCCAAACTCCGTGAGCTTGTTGGCAGCGTAGGGCAATTGCTCCAGCGTCGCCACTGTGAACGTCTCGGACGAGACTTGCAGCTTAGCCAGACAGTTCTGCACTGCGCCGTCCACGATCTCGGCGTCGCTGCTGGTCTTGAGCAGCGCCACACACAGCGACGTCGGGCTGATTCTGATGCTGCGTCTGAGTCTGAGTCTGCACGGGGGCGGGAGGCGGGGACTCCATCTTGACGTCCTCTTGGGCTGGAACTTGAGCCTGCGAGAGGTGCTTGCGGCCCGTGGGGGCGGGCGCTGAGTCGCCTCCGAAGCTCCAGCTGGATCCTCCACCAGGCGGCGCGTGCACGCGCGTGCTGGGGCGCTTGAGCTCGCCCATGTCGGTGCTCGTGAGCGTCGACATGCTATCCTTGGTTGCTTCTGCTAAAGAGGGGGAATGATGGTGGGGATCCTTTTGAGAAAATGAAGTTGGAATTTCACGCGTTTGGATTGGTGGAAATTCAGACATGGATACGCGTCGACCACGTACTTGAAGCATGTACATCATGGAGCTACATGATGTAGCTCCTGCTTTGAGCGTTGAGACTAGAGATCGTTCACTGCTGAGTGTTTGATTAACTGATTTCCTCCGCTGCTCGTCGGCTGAGAACGTTTCCAGCGCTCCACGAGGCGGCATCTGCATTGCCTGCACCTCACTTGGAGCCCTTGAATCCGCCGAGCTGCACCAACGACACGACGCCGTCGGCAAACTCGGCACCCCAGCCTCCCTTCACCTTGACGGACGCCACGCGCGGCTCTCCAAAACACGGCGCGCACTACGGGGCGCACGTTCTTGACGCTGATGTCGATGAAACTCTGCGTGAGCGCCGCGCTCAGGGCTGGGAACTGCGGCTCCTGCGTGTTCAGGAAGCCGAAGCAGATGACACCGTCGAAGCCTCCAAATTCCGTGAGCTTGTTGGCTGCGTAGGGCAATTGCTCCAGCGACGCGACCGTGAACGTCTCAGAGCTCACGGCCTGGCCTTCCAACTTCTCGAAGCAGTTCTGCACCACGCGGTCCACGAGCTCCGCGTCGCTGCTGGTCTTGAGCAGCGCCACACGCACGGCGCCAGCAGGTACAGGAGCTACAACAGCTGCAGACACTACGGGTTGAACGGGGACAGGGAGGAGCTGCATGCGGAGATTCCATCTTGGTGTCCTGCTGGGCCTGGGGCTGCACGAAACGCTTGCGACCCGTAGGGGTGGGTGCCGAGTCGTCTCCGAAGCTCCAGCTGGAGCCGCCTCCGGGCGGGGCGTGCACACGCGTGGTAGGGCGTTTGAGCTCGCCCATGTCCGTGCTCGTGAGGGTCGACATGGCTCTGGTCTGGTGCTGATGTTGGGGAGACACAAAATGGCGGCAACCTTGGATTCAAGATCGGAGCGAATTTTAACCAATGAGGGGAGAATCTGACCAGCCGTGAGATGGCTCCACTTCGCCACCATTTTCGCGTTGCACACCGACTTCCTCGGATTATAGTAGACATCTACATGCAAAAGTGACCAATCATGTTGCAGTATTTGCACCCTCTCGACGCCTCGGCTTATAAGTTCTGCAACAATGTTTTCAATACAAACGTACTAGTATTGGTACCGGTATGACGACATTCCGTCTATGGCTTCCAGCAGTCGCACCACGGCGGCGAGAACCTAACACTCGCCGAGCTTTCAAGGATCAATCGTAAAGTTTATTCATGTGACCTTAGTGAATCGTCTTTTGAGCCTAGTGCTACGGCGGCTACGTGAGAAGGCCAAACTGGAGTATCAGTGTGCAACCAAGAACGGCAGCAGCATAAGGGATCACATAGTCGGCCTAGTCAGTAGACAGCGGCGAAAATAGCACTCTCGTGGTGGACGAGCTCTGGGGGAAGCTCGCAGGTGCTTAACCATGGAACATTGCCGCGCGCTGCAGACAGGTGGACTTTGACGCGTCGTGGAGATGGCAAAGTGCCTCCAAGACTCACCAAAAATTGACCATGAGGGCAAGGCTGTGAGCTGGACAGAAGGCGCTCGCTCTTCTTGAAATTCGTCGCTGAGCGTGAATCCTGGGTGCCAAAGAGCGTAGATTGCGAACCGGACTAAGTCATTTTTGTATGACAGTTTGTATGGATCTAATTGATTGCGCTCTTAGTACAAATACCGGTATCCATAACGGTAGCCTGAATCGGAAGGTCACTTTTTCACAGTGGTACACTGTACCGACATGTAGGATGTCCACTATAAGCCGAGGAAGTCGGTACATTCTTGCTCACGTGTTCGTTGTGCTTATACTCGGGAGCGATAGCTTTTCGACCAGCCAGCATTGCCCAGTGTGAAGTCTAGCAGCACAGCAGGTCTTGTAGCGAGGGTTCTGTTGTGAAGCTCGTTTAACTGTGCTCAATGAGCACTGGAGTCCAAGGAAGCATCAGCGCGTAGACACCTCACTAAAGGCGTGATTTTTCAACAGGTAGTGACAGCGTTCGGCCCATGAAGCCGAGAGCAAGCAACAGCGAAAAGGTGGATGAGAGTCTCATTGTGAGCCTTGGTGTTGAAGGTCGGAGCAGTCTGTTAAACCGGTGCTCAGTCGTGGCTCAGTCGACGCGGTGTGATATCCAATCTTTGAGCTTCCCTGTCCTACGTTGCAAGTTGCTGTCCAGGTCTTGGACTCCAGGACGATCACCTCAATGCACAGCACCACCAGCACAGCATGAATCTCCGCAGTCTGGCTATATCGTCCTGCTGCTAATTCGTCGCTAAAGCGTCAGTTAGCGCGCCCGACTGCGCACGTCAGTATCCAGGTGGCGCGTGCCACATAGAACCGCGCTCGTCGCGTTGTTTTAAGCTTACAATCGGTTGCGATAGCTCACTAATAATCGGCCTAAAAGAGCTGACGTCACTTTCACTCTCCCTCAGGAAGTCAGAAGCGGTCTCCGATCACTTTGCCGCTCCCTGCATCGAGTACATCCGAGCGCTCAAGCCGCATGGAGACCAGCCTCCCCGCCATCAGCGTCACGACGCTCGAGATCCCCGTCGAAATCGACGCCGAGCCCATGAAGCAGCGCGCAGGCAAAGTCCCAGACACCAGAATGCAGGATGAAGAGGTGGCCAAGCCCTTGCTGGGCTCCTCCCGCAGCACCAGACGATTCGCCTACGCGCTGGCATTGGCCATGATCCTCATAACGTTCTACAGCTTCCCCATGCACCACCATTTCCACGGCCGCGGCGGCAAGAACGCGCGCTACGTCTGGTGGTGCGGCTGGCTCACGGCCATCGCCACGGGCATCGGGGCGCTGCCGTTCTACTGGATCCGAGACATGGACAAGTTCTGGCTCGGCATCTGCAATGGCTTGGCGGCGGGCATGATGATCGCGGCCACGGGCTGCTTGTTCTACGAAGGGTGGTACCTCCCTCAAGCCGCGGACTACGCCGTGTCCGTGACCTACCGACTGTTCCTGGGTGCATTCTTGGGCGTGCTCTTCATCAAGTTCACTAAGGTTTTTTGGAAGACTACGAGGACGTGTCCGTGTGTGGATTGAAGGGGTTGGACGCTCGCAAGGCGTTGCTCATCATGGCGGTCATGACGCTGCACTCGGTGTCGGAAGGCATTGGCGTGGGCGTCTCATTCGGCGGCGAAGGCGGCATCCGTCGCGGCCACATCGTCACCATGACGATGGCGATCCACAATATCCCGGAAGGCGTGGCCATCAGTCTGTCGCTCGTGCCGCGCGGCCTCAGCGTCTTCTACGCGGTGCTGTGTGCATCATGTCGAGTGCGCCGCAGCCGATCTTCGCCGTGCCTTCCTTCCTGTTCGTGGAGCAGTGGCTGCCCATCCTGCCCGTGCGGCTTGGGCTTCGCCGGTGGCGCCATGGCCTACGTGGCAGTGCAAGAGCTGCTGCCCGAGTCGCTCGAGGACACCAAGTCCGTCCCCACGACGGTATCGGCCACGGCGTTTGCCTTCATCGTGTTCCTGACGATCCAGATCGCGCTCAGTGGCTCCATCTAGATCGAGTTCGAGGCAGTCTTATGCGTGGGGATAGATGTACGTGGAACTGAGCAGAGCCTCCACCAGAACGATGCAGCTAAGGACTCAGCCAAATGCTTTTATTTACAATCTGTAAATTACAAGACGTAGCGACTGTTTCATCGTTGGATCATGAAAAGCCGTTTGCGACCAGCTGCAGGAAGCCAGACGAGGGGTTTTCTGCCGAAGCGTCATTTCTCAATATTCAAGCCAAGAAGAAGAAGAAGAACTTCCCAAGAAACTAGAATGAAGCTGTCGACGGTGATTTTGGCGCTCGTGTGTTTCGCGCAGCTGCAGGGCGGCAGCTCCGCCAACGAGGCCACCGACATCATGCGCCGCCAACTGCGCGTCGGGAAGGCCGTGGCCTCGCTCTTCGAGAACCAGCACCAGTCGACGCGCGAGCTGGAGGAGAAGATCATGCAGGACGACGACAACGAGAAGGACGCCGAGGTGCAGGCTGAGCCCACCAAGTTCCGCATGCGTCGCCTGCGCTCGCCCGACTACGTGGAGCTCATCGAGTAACTAAGCCAAGAGACACCCCCTAAGATGCAACATAGTGTCGTTCATGTGACTAAAACTCAATCTACAACATGGCTTCTGTAGTCGAGATTCTCGATTAGTTGCCTCCTTCCCAACAGTCTGCGTCTAGTCGCAACGGCGGAGGGCAAGCGCCCGGAGCTAAAGATCCTTGCGTCCTTCCATGACGAAACCAATTAGGATCTCGAGCTTCATTAGCCGCTGCATCTCGCTCACTTTTGAATTGGTGTCCAAGCGAACGGAACGATGAAGATTGGTGCGGTGATCGGGTTGGTCGTGGTGGCGGTGGCTCTGGCTGCAGCTCCGTCGGATGCAGTTCCTCCTCGCAGGCTTGCGAGCCAAGACATGCAGCAGCAAGACGTTCCTCCTCGCAAACGTGTAGCAGACGTTCCTCCTCGCATGCTTGAAGGCCAGCAGCAAGACGTTCCTCCTCGCAAACGTGTAGCAGACGTTCCTCCTCGCATGCTTGAAGGCCAGCAGCAAGACGTTCCTCCTCGCAAACGTGTAGCAGACGTTCCTCCTCGTATGCTTGAGGGAGACGTTCCTCCTCGCAAACGTGTAGCAGACGTTCTCCTCGCATGCTTGAAGGCCAGCAGCAAGACGTTCCTCCTCGTATGCTTGAGGGAGACGTTCCTCCTCGCAAACGTGTAGCAGACGTTCCTCCTCGCATGCTTGAGGCGCAAGAGCAAGACGTTCCTCCTCGCCGACTTGAGGGAGACGTTCCTCCTCGCATGCTTGAAGGCCAGCAGCAAGACGTTCCTCCTCGTATGCTTGAGGGAGACGTTCCCCTCGCAAACGTGTAGCAGACGTTCCTCCTCGCATGCTTGAGGCGCAAGAGCAAGACGTTCCTCCTCGCCGACTTGAGGGAGACGTTCCTCCTCGCATGCTTGAAGGTCAGCAGCAAGACGTTCCTCCTCGTATGCTTGAGGGAGACGTTCCTCCTCGCAAACGTGTAGCAGACGTTCCTCCTCGCATGCTTGAAGGCCAGCAGCAAGACGTTCCTCCTCGTATGCTTGAGGGAGACGTTCCTCCTCGCAAACGTGTAGCAGACGTTCCTCCTCGCATGCTTTCGGGCCAAGACGTGCAGCAGCAAGCAACCCACCAGAGCATCATCGCGGAGGACGGTCTTGAAGAGACAGACAGCGACAACTGGGATGCTGCTCGGGGCGGGGAAGAACCTCAGAAGAAAAACTCTTGCTCAGCAAGCTGATGGACTCTAAGGAGCGGAGAAAGCTACTTGTGTCGGGTAGACACCCACCCAACCGCTACCAACCCACTTGCACAAAGTGGCGTTTGAGCCCTCAACAGCTGATTGTCTTGCTGCAGGACTCGACCGCAAGCCTTGTATGGCAGCTCGATGGAAAATAACAGTAGTATAAGACTTGCTTCACCTTGAACATATACATCATGGAGAATCCACACCACGGATATGCGCCACCCCGCCATAAATTGCACAGATCCGTCAACTTCGCTTGATCCATGTGCGGCCCAAGTAAAGCGCAGTCGGCAGTGCCTTTTTAGTCTACTGCAGTGTCAAACCAGCACGACCTGGGCATCCACAGACAACGGCTTTGCCTTCCTTGCCACAACGTACATCTCAACACAGCATGCGGCTATCCATGCCATCGCTTAAAGCAAGTGAACCCATTCCCAGCTTCAACGAGGGTGAAGCATTTGAAGCCGGTAGGTTCCGCTTCATTTCGAAAGTCGCAACGTACAGCACAGTCCCCAACTACACGGACAGTAAAACCCGACGAGCATCATGCGCACGAGCTTCTTGTTGAACTGGCAACGATCGTTGGCGTGCTGCTGCTACACCGGTCGTGCACGCCGAGGAGGGGAGGATCGAGGTCGGTCAGCTCAAGCGAAGCCCCGCGCGCCGTGCCGAGGAGACCAAGGATAAGGTCGTGACCGCCAGTCTACCCAAGATCGCTCACTAAGGCGGCGGCGACAGTTGGCAGAAGCACTTGGTCGTAACGTAGGCAGTCAATGAAAACCCCTTTACCAGTGCATTCTTCTTGTCCTTCTCACTCCACAGTGTGGAGCCCACACACAACGACATGCTAGCCGTTGGAAGAGTTTGTGGAGGGCCAGATGAAGAAGCCAGTAGGTAGCAAGCAGGTGTGCACCCAGGTTGACGTTGGTCTTCATTTTTGATCGAGCGGACTCCTGCAAACAGCAAAAGACCACGCGCCAAGATGAAGATGATCTGGTTCTGACAGTGCTGAGCTGCTTCGTGCTCAGTCTCGCGCCTGCACACGCCGAAATCTCTCAGCGGCTGCGTCGCGAAGATGACCACGACACCAGAGCCCGAGTCACCACTGGATGTGTTCCTCACTGCGATCCAGGCCGTTGAGAAACCGGAAGACCCCCGTGAACTGCGCAGCGACGATGACGGCCAGGAAGCGATCGAGAACTTTGTTAAGACAATAGAGACGTTTGGGAAGAATGGACGCTTCCGACGCACGGAAGAAGAAGATACGGAGCACCACGTTGACTTCCTGGGACTGATCAATGGTCGCGCTGTGATCAAACCCAAGTCGGAAGAGCAAGAGACGTAGCAGACCGTCTGCAGGCAGTGGAGGCAAGCTGGCGCAGTCATCCTTGGCCAAGCTTCCCGCGAGATGGCCGATAGCAGACCAGCAAAAGCGCTGTGGTCTTATACTGGACCGAGGAGTGGCTCAAAACTTGTGCTCGTTGAGTACTGGGTGTCAATTTGCGAGTGTTTGAGACTTGGAAACAGGAGACGCAGGAGGTTGCAACCATGAAAACAAAGCTCTTTATTTTTCATATCATCAAAATCCTGTTTACTTTTAATATGGTTCGGATACCTGCACGTGCTCGGGCCACGTCGGGATTTAGCAGCGTCTTCGCACGCCCGGGGTTTGCCGGCCAGGAAGCGACTTGGTGCAGCATCGACACGTTGCCACTGTAGTAGGTCGAGCGAGTTGTCCGACACGGGCGGCGTGGTTGACCTGGCTCGGGAAGAACTCATTCGGGCGCACACAAGAATAACCAGCAGCAGCCCAGCCCCCTTGGACGGCAAAGTCCCGAGTCATTCTCCAATTGACTTTTGGACAGCAACCGGCTTCTTCGACGACCATGACGAACGACCACGAGACGCGAATGCCAGAACGACTACGAGGAGCTGGAGCAGGACGCGACGAGCTCAAGCAAGACAACGCGAGGCTGAAGCAACACGAGTTCAATCGGAAGAAACGCGGAGCTGGAACAGCACGCGGCCGAGCAGCAGCGCAAGATCGAGAGACAGGCCGAGGCCGCAGCATGTGCCAGGCACTGACCTGCGAGGTTGCCGCGCTCAAGGGCCACCTACAGAAGAAGCAGGACGACTGGGCCAGGTCGACCGGGACTGAGTGAGGGCTGGAACCGACTCACCGAGCAAGACCCCAATGTGCTTAATGTGAAAGAGAAGCTGGTGTTGGGCGTGACGAAAACAAGGAGCTAAGGGTGGACAAGGAGATTAAAACAAACGTTTTGAGGAGGGAAGCACCCTGGTGATTGTGCAGGCTATTGTGGAGGGGTCGTGCTTCGTTACAGCCGAAAGATGTGGTGCTCGGTGTTGTTCGATGAAGCTACGGCGTCGAGTGCGGCGGATGTTGTGAAGACCCCGATCGACAGCCTCTTCACTGGGAAAATGGCAGAGTTGCAGTTCGACGACAAGTTCCGCACACCACGACGCTGCAGCACGTGAAGCACGTCGGCTACGTGTGCGTGTTGCCGGCGGACTCGCCCAAGCTCTTGGCACTGCTGAAGCAAATACGGACCCTGGTCAGCTGTGGTCACGTTGGCCTGCGCTCCTTGTATACACAGGATCAGTTCTACGAACAGAGGAAAGCGCCTGGAGACAACCCGTACTGGTGCGGGGCAATCTAGATGAAGAACATGAACTGTTTGGCTCTGGATGCGCTTCACCACTACGCCCAGCCGAGCACAGGCAGTCCGTTCGGACAGACTTCAGTGGGGCGAAACGGCGCTGCGTGTGAACGTGATCTCCAATGTCTATCGGGAGTACGAGCAGACGGATAAGTGTACGTGGAGAGCGAGTTCTGGCGCTTCGAGTTGCTTTTGAAGCCATCGAGGCCAGAACGTGCAGCTGTGGCAGCTTCAGCAAAGTGGCAGTGGAAAGCTGCAGCGGAAGAGGCTGGATTCTCCAGGGTGGTGGTGGGGCGACGACAGGCAGCAAAGCCAAGGAAAAGGAAAAAGGTAGTCAAGGTGACGCGTTTGAGCACGTTCCAGAAAAGGAGAAGCTCGATGAGCGCCAAGGCCAAACCGAAGGCGAAGAAGAGCGGCGAGGACGAGGAGATGGGGACGTGGTGGAAGGACTTGCAGTACAGAGGCACCGATTACATGGACATCCTCGCTGGAGACAAGGTTACAGCTGTAGATGGTGTCTCCAAGACACCGCGGAGTCCACTATGATAGTTACATACCACACCTGGGCGGCTTCGAAGACGCTCAGGAAGTAATAAAACACTCTTTAGCCGTCAGCTGATCCATTTAGGCCTTGTAGGACAGGAATTCGATGTATTTGTATTTGCTGCGGCTATGCCCGAGACGCGCTACGCTGTAGGACAGGAATTCGAGCGCCAGCGACTCGAAGTGCGAGAATGGACAAAACGGGTCCTGCGTGTGACCTGCATAAAAGACCTCCTCATTCTCGTAGTGTGGCTTGATAAAAACTTCGTGCGAGGCCTTGTCCTCGTACGCCTCGAACGCCAGCATCGTGCCGTGCTGAGGCAGCTGCGACCCCACATCAATCTGCAACACGCCCAGCAGCGCCACGATCGATCGAGTTATGGTGCGCTGGGAAGAAGGAGAGCTCGGCTGGCTGGCTGCTTGTTGTCCATCACCGCCTTCATAAAGCCGTACACCTCCTTCAGTTTGTTCTGAGCGCGTCGTAGCAAAAGCCCTTGCGATGGCACAGTCGCTGCCACAGCCCACCTCGCTCGATCTTGCTCCTAGGCTGCACCACGTCGTCGTGTGCAATGAACTCGACCTCGTTGAACATTTGCAGCGGGTGCACGTAGAACTACGGCACCATGTGCTGCTCGAAGAAGTCTCGAAGCGGACACAGCACCGACTCAGTGGTGCGCGGAACACTGCTCAGCAGCACGTAGACGTCGTCCGCCTGGACGTTGTCTCCACGAGCAGTCCGTATGGCTGTCTCTTGAGACATGACGGTCTGTTCCAGCAGCTCGGACTGCTCGGTAGTGTGTCCACTGTGGAGGCCCACAAGTCCTTCTCCTGCTGCGTGACCTGCACCTTCGTCCTGATGGGCCTGAGCACGGCCGTGCGGTGTGGAACATGTGCTACGTCGCGACTAGTCGAAGAGGTAGCCATTACATCCCTGTTGCAGCCACTGTAGTCGAAGCTGTAGCCATTACAGGTCCCACTGTAAGTGACCCCACTGTGTAATGGCTACAGCTTCGACTAGCTGCAACAGGGATGTGCCAGCAGCAGTAGCAGCACGGCTCGGCGAAGCAGCGTCTGTTGTTCTCCTTCTTCTTTCATCTTGAAGAGCTCGCTTCCACCGCTCGCCACTGTCAGCAGCAGCTGATCCCATCGTCGCAGAGCGCTGGAGCCCACGCAGAGCCCTTGCGAGGTTTGCTGCTGGGGCCACAGCAGCGAGTGTGTTGGGATCGCTTTCGGCCCAATAGTGCGGGGCTTCTAGAACATGCCATTCTTAGCGCCAGAGCCACACAAAACGAGAGATGTCGCATCTTTATTTCGTTTGAATTCAGTTTGGCGCCCGACCGCCCAAGGCCCAAACGAGTCATTCTCCGTTTGGACCAGCAGAGCACAAGCAAGAGACTTCTTCACTGGACCATGGTGAGCGAGACGTACCTTCGCAAGGCGCTGGCGCACACGAAGACCAAGTACGCGAGCCTCCAAGACGCGCACTCCGAGCTACAGAACAAGCACGCGCTGCTCGAGGACGAGCACGCCGAGGTCAAGAGCAAGCACTCGAAGCTCGAGGAGGAGCACGCGCTGCTGGAGGGCGAGCGCAACGATCAGGAGGCCGACGTCTGGCTGTGGATGATGCAGCACGACAGGCTCCAGGCCAAGCACAAGAAGCTCCAGGACGAGCTCTCGCAGTGGAAGGCGGCATGCGCGTCGCTCGTAAATGAGGTGCAGCACAAGATCCTGGAGGAGGAGTACATGGCCTACCTGGAGCAGCAGTATGGCCAGACTCACTGACCGGTGGCCAAGGTGGCCGAGCTCGAGGGCGGAGGCCCAGCAGTTGGCCACGGAGCGAGAGCAAGCGCTGACCGACAAGGTCGCGGCGCTCGAGAGCGAGGTGGAGACGCTCAAGACGACGTCCAAGAGCGAGGCGACATCCAAGAGCGAGGCGACATCCAAGAGCGAGGCTGCGAGGCTCAGCAGCACCATGAGCCAGATGCGTGCCGGCTTCGCCAAGTCCTGCCTGTCCAGCGAGGAGACGACGGACGGACTGGCCAAGGCGCTGGCAGACGCCAAGGCCGAGATCAAGCAGCACGTCGAGGCGAACACGACACTGTGCGCGCAGATGACCAGCGCGACGACGGCTGTGGCCAGCTGGGAAGCTGCCGCCACCAAGACGAAGCTAGTGGCCGAGGAAGCGACCGAGTCAGTGCAGGCGCAGCAGCGCTGTTCCCGGAGGCGCGAGTTGGGGCTGACGAAGACGATGGAGAGGCTGTAGAAGCTGAAGCTGGGCGAAGAGACTACGCTGCAGTCCAGGACTACGAGCAAGTCGACGGCGTCGCCTGTGGCGTCGGTGAACAAGCACGTGAAATCGACGGCGCCGCCTGTGGCGTCGATGAACAAGCACGCGAAGTCGACAGCGCCGACGCAGCACAGCCCAAGCAGACGATGAGTGCTGCGGCAAAAGGGCGGTTTGGTTGGGCGGGCAAGACCAAGACCAAGACGTTGGCGCCTTCGCTTTCGCACATGACGTCGTCGCCGCAGCTTTCTCGGCGGTCGGCAGCTTAGTCGTCTTGGCGAAAGCTGGACGTGGCCTGCTGCGTGGACTGCTGTGTGGACTGTGGTGGACTGCTGCGTGCGGCTGCGGCAAGATGATGACCGGCGACAAGCTGGAATGGTTGGCGTGGGGAACTGACCCGCTTGGAGGCACTCATCTCTGCCTCCTCGCGTGGTCGGCTCTCCAAGGCCTCTCCAGTTTGGCGGGGCAGAGACTCATCTCTCTCTGTCCTGCGCGATTCTGTGGCTATTCTACGATGGAGGTTCCTGGGCGTGGAGTGCCGAGGCCGAGCAGGCCTTGCGTGAGGTGCGCCAGCAGGCTCAGCTGATCGGGGCTCATTACCCTCGATCAAGCTGCAGATGCTGGCGTGCCTCGCGTGAGGTGCGAGTGTGGTGGGCTTTTGCAGTGGTCGACAGGGACTCATTGCTCTCTGTCGACCACTGCGCTTGTCCACTCGCTTGCTCTCCTACTTTGCTTCGGCGCTTGCGTCCGAGGCTTTCGTCGTGTGATGTGCCTGGAGTTCGCTCGCCGAATGGACTTCTTCTATCGTGACATGCTGCCTGACTCGACTCCATCCTTGTCAAGAGATTCTGATGACCAAACGACCAAGCTTCCTAGATAGGAACAACCTGAAGACACGTTTGCACTTTACGCGATGAGTTTAAATAACGTAGTGGCAATGCATTTATTGAGACCACCAATGGGCTAAAGCGTTTTCTCTCAGCTCTGCCACGGAGATAGTTGAGGCAGCAGCGGCGCCAGGAGTGCATGTTGTTCCTCATATTCCTCACAATTCGTAGTTTACCAGTTTCAAAATCCATCTCTGTCTGTAACGTGATAGCTCTATGTCGTTAGATACCTCGCTCGTTGGCCGTACAGAATCTGCTGCAACCGGACAGTTCACTTTCCCACACCGGCAGCTCGGGGCTCCTCATACTCTCACACTCTTCTTCATTTTCTACTGGGTCCTTGGCAGTTCCTTCGGTGCCAGGGGTAAGAAACAAATGAGCTCTAGATTGGCCATGAAACTCTTCGCGACGCTCGCTATGTGCCAGCAAGTACGCTTCGCTTCCCATCTACAGACAGCAAATGATGTATTAGCATTCTACAATCAACCAGTTCAAAGTGACAGTCACGCACCTCCGTCAAGCGAGACACTGTACGATCAAACGCGAAGACCTCGTCAACGTTCGACTTCATGTTAACGTCGACTTGGTAGAGGCGTTCGGGCCTCTCCGGTGCCAGGCAATGCAACTATCCAGCACAAGACATAATGACGGTAAGCTTGCAACTCAAACACCAACACGCAGAACAACGAAAAGTAACGTACCCGGACACCGCGGTCATACATGCAGTCTACGAACGTGATGAATCGCCGCATCTGGTTGAGTCGCTCGGCGTTGAGCAAGGAATATCGTTCACAAACACAACCGAGAAGGCCTTGGAGATAGCCAAGTAGTCTGCCGCACCGAGCGGTTTATCGCACAGGTCACGGAAGGAAAAGCGACACGCGCCCGCTTTCACTGCAGCCTCCGGTACATGCACTTGACGCCCTTGCGTCGTCACGTAGGTCTCCACCGTCTCCTCTCCGCGACAGTAAGTCATGAACTCGTAGTCGAACGCAGCACGGGTATCGGGCGTGATCGGATACTCGTACACATTGTCAGCATGCACCGCGCCCTTCAACACGCGGTAGTCCGTGGTCGAGTCTTCCAGCGACACGACGTTGCATCGTTCTCCTAGTAGGTCGATGAACGGCACGAACAGTTCTCGCTGCAGCCCGTTCTTGTAGAGCTCACTTGGTGGTCTATTGGACGTGGCGACCATCACAAAGCCTCGCGCCAGCAGGGCCGAGAAGAGCCGCCTCAAGATGAGCGCGTCCGCCACGTCCGTCACCTGGAACTCGTCGAAACACAGCAGCCAGCTGTCCTGCAGCAGCTTGTCGGCGATGTGTGGGATGGGATCCTCTCGGAAGCCCTGCTGACGCAGCTCGTGCATCTGCTTGTGGACGTCCAGCATGAACTCGTGGAAGTGGACGCGCTGCTTGTGCTCCACTGGCACATTGTCGAAGAACATGTCCATCACGAACGTCTTACCGCAGCCCACGCCGCCGTACAGGTACAGCCCCTTGGGTGCAGCTTCCTGCAGTTTCCTCATCCTTTCCAGTCAATTTCTGCCACCACGAGCCACTAGACGCCGCCTTGGCCTTGGGGCCGCCATAGCCCACGAGCGAGTCGTACAGTGCGTCCAGGTGGTGCACGGCGCGCACCTGCACGGGGTCGTACGTCACGTCGCCGTCGTCCGCGCGCTGCTTGTAGACGCCGTGCAACGTGTGTTGGCTGGGCGGGATGGACGTAGCCAGCGTCGAGTTCCAGCGTGTTGGCTGGCGCAACGAGGCCACACGGCGAGCAGTTAGTCGCAGCATCTTCCAAAGGCCGAGACGTCTGGCTCCGCTGGCAAAATGCTCAATGACTCAGCATTTTTGCGTTCGCAGTGATGATGTTTAACGGCTTCCGTCGGGTTTTGGCCAATGGTGGAAGAGATAAGGTTGAAGCGCGCCCTGATTGGCGAGCGGCGGAGGCCAAGAGAAAGGTTCAGACACACGCGCACTAAATACGAATAGCGCATAAGCAGCGGCACAATCACTGCTTGGACGAACGCTCGGGATACGGCGATGGGCAATCGGTGGCAAGCGCTGACCGACGAGCTCCGGGTCGAGCGCCTCGCCGCCTGCTGTGCGATTACTGCCAGCCTGCCGACAGCGATCTTTGCGTGCAGTTCCGTCCGTGCGGTTCATTTGGCCTCGCTGCTGCCGGTCCATGAGTTTAAGTCGGAGTCTGCTGTCGGACGAGGATGAGAATAAGTCAGAAGAGCTCCATCCGAGCGCGGCCGGCATGAGCGCTGCGCAACGGCAGCACGAGACTTTGGATCTGCATGGAAAGTATATCTTCTGTCGAGAGTACGGTAGATAGATACAACGGACACGCAACATATCTACATGTAGACGTGGAAGGAAATGATACTGAGTACAGGATGCTACGAAAAAAACTGGGGAATGAGTGCTAATACTAATTGAGGTAGGGTGCCGGAGTTGAGTCTCCATCATCGCGAGTTCTGCTGCAATGTTCGCGCTAATACGCAGACTGGAACACGCCGCACAACAGGAGACAGCAAGACGAGGGTTAGTCAATCCAAGCACTGTTGCAACAAGTCAGGGCAGTTCGTACCGTGGCGTAGTGCTCGGACGCACTCCTCTATTGCCACCGTGTTCTTGGAGGCCTGTGCGCCCTTCTTGTAGACTACCACTAACGCGTCGTTGCCTTCTACAACGCTCACTTGTATGCACGAGTTACGCCCGCTCTGAATCGTCATGGAGCTCACACCATCGCCGGAGAAGGACACTGTACACGGGAAAAGCAGTATCCAACCACGTAATAGGTCAGTTCTTGTGCCTTCCACCATTCCACGCAGACCCACGTACTCATGTCAATCGAGCTGTTCACGAGTGCCTGCAGATTCGCCAGCACTCCGATCGGGTCCACGTCTCCTGTTGCACACGTTACTGCGCCGTCCACCACGAGCATGGCCTTCAAGATTCCACGCTGCTTTTGCACTGTTCGAACATCAGCACGCAGCCAAAGCGATTAGTCACAGCTCTCCAACGGCGCACACCAGTCGGCAATCCCGTCTCCCAATGCCCCACAGCACTCACATTTTCTGACAATAGGCTTGACGGACTCGCGTATGACGCTGAGAATTCTGTACTGAAAGCGATGGAAGTCGCGCAAATTGTGCCCCATATTGCCCAGCTCGTCTCCGTGCTGCGCGATGAACGCAGCTAACAATTCCTGCGCCACGAATGCCGAGAAACTGGCCCCGTCCGTCGTGTCGTGGAACATGGCACAGAAAACCTTGTGCTTGTCGTTGGTCACCACCGTCACGGCCACTATGAAAGCAGCAACAAAAACGCACACACAATCCGTCAATCATCAACAATTATGCGTCTTGCAGCAAAACTAGAGCGAATCAGCGCACCGGAAGACATCTGAATATACGACACAGGAGCCCCGCTCGCCTTATTGGAGAACTCGAGCATCGCTGTGATCAGGGATCCCACTAATCGCGGCTATACAGTAGCGGACAGACGAGATAATGGCATATTTTCTGTAAGAACTCGGCGAATACACCGAATTGGAGCGCGAGAATTGCACGCATCAAGCGCCACGATGTCGGCACGGGTGGGTACCTGGGCGACAGCGTTCGCGTACTCCTTGGAGAAGAGCACGATGCCACTGGACGCCATGATGAGCACATTGCGCAGCATGGTTCGCCTTTGTCTTTGGTTCAGGGGGAGTCAGGAGACGCGGGGACGCTCCATACTGAACTCAAATGACTTTGAAAATTCTGAACCTATAAAATCCTTGGGATCAGCACCGCAACCTATAAACGCTACTCATTCGTCGACAGTCTAGGAATACGTAGCAATGACGCCGCACGAGCCTGCGGTAGACATGGCGTCGCCCTTGGAGCAAGGAATCTCTGGCGAGAAGGCCGTTCCGACGGTGATTGAGCGCTATCTGAGTGACGAGCAGGTTCAGCAGTTCATGGAGCAAGGCGTGCTGGTGGTGCCCAATGTGTTGACCCCCAGGAGGTCGCGGAAGCTCGTCGCGGCCTACACGGAGAGCTCGCCAAGTACGGAGTGGTGCGTTGCTGATTTGGTTTTATCATTGCCACTGCGGATACAATTGATTTTCTCATGTAATTGCAATGGTGTGGTGATTTTGGCCGTGGCAGGATCACAAGAGTTTGGAGACGACAGGTGACAACCTCAAGAAGTTGTCGAGTACCGGTGGTGCTGGCGGCATCTTGGACCTGTTCTATCCGTCGTGGAGACTGAAGGTGGCGGAGCACGAGAAGGTGTTTGCAGCCATGACGGACTTGTGGGAGGCGACGTACGCGCACAACCATCCGGACTTCCAGCACCCGTTCGGAGACTTTGACGGCAAGCGCGGGTATATGTACATCAACCGCGTGTGCTATCGCGTGCCGGATGCGATTTCCAAGAAGTTTGCACAGAAGAAATCGCGTCCAATGCAGCGATCGCTAACACCGCACTGGGACTGCTGCCCGACCAAGATGTTCGACTCGGGCAAGGACACGCCTCGTTGGCGACCTATTCAGTGCATCACAGTGCTCACCAGCAACACGGAGCCCAACACGGGTGGATTTGAAGCCGTGCCCGGGTTCCACAAGGAGTTTGTGGAGTATGCAGCCAAGCACATGCCGGAAGTCTTGACAGCAGTGCCGTTGACCGCTCCAGTTCGCCGACCGCAGGTCTGTCTCGGCGACTTCTCGCCTCTGCGTATGCAGGAGGACCGTGAAGTGATCGATCGTTACCAGCACATCGGCTGTGAAGCTGGCAGTGTTATCTTCTTCGACTGGCGCATTCCGCACGCCAACAGCTACAAGCACGTCGGTAGTATCCCTCGCGAGGTCGTCTACACAGGCTTCATCCCGGATACACCCATGAACCGCAGGTACGTGCAGGAGCAGCTTCGCCGATACAAGGCGCGTCTTCTACCTGCCGATCACTGGCAAAAAGACGACGTTCACGCCCGCGTTGCCGAGGACTTCTCCGCGCACCACTTTTCGTCTCTCGGCTCACGTCTCATTGCTCTCCACCCTTGGTAACCCAAATATGGCTGCATTTCGCTGATCGCACGATCTAGAATCGATCCTACAGCCTTTTCCTACATTATGTAAAACTTGTGTACGCTCTGCCACTCAACCATTCGTCGACAATGCTGTGCCGTACATGCTCACGCGTTGCGGCGTCAGCACTTCGACGTCACCCCCAGGCCTTATTAGGAACCTCTGGCAGCCTCCAGAGCTCACCAAGACGCCTAGTTAGTGTTGCCAGCGCTCTCAATGCCTCTACTAGCCCTGATAACAGCAAGACACATGTGGTTGTGGGCATGTCTGGTGGAGTGGACTCTTCTGTGACTGCGCTGCTGCTCAAGCGCCAGGGATATCGAGTTACAGGGGTTTATATGAAGAACTGGGACCCCAGCGACGAGGAAGGAGAGTCGGCGTGTCCCGTGGACTCGGAGTACTTGGACGTGCAAAAAGTCTGCGAGCAGCTCGGGATCGAGGCGCAAATGGTGGGTGGCTGTTGTTAATGAGGATTATGCAGTGCTGATGGGGCTGGCTGTTGGGGTTTTAGGTGAACTTGGTGCAGTCGTACTGGAACTCGGTGTTCGAGCCGTGTCTGGAGGGGTTTGAAGAGGGCCTGACGCCGAATCCAGATATTTTGTGCAACCGAGAGATCAAGTTCAAGGCCTTCACGGAGTACGCGCAGAAGATTGGCGCAGACTACGTGGCGGGTCATTATGCGGCGTTGAGACGGGCTGAAGATGGCGGACCACTAAACCTTTGTGCGGCGGTGGATGAGACGAAAGACCAGAGCTACTTCTTGTCGAGTGTGGATGGAAGAGCGTTCGCGAACGTACTGTTCCCGCTGGGTGGCATGTGCAAGACGGAAGTACGGCGGATTGCAGCAAGCGAGGGGCTTTGTACAGCGACGAAGAAGGACTCGGTGGGTATCTGCTTCATCGGCAAGCGCAACTTTGCGGACTTCATTCACCAGTACATCCAACGCCAAGAAGGATTCTTCTACACAGTAGACGGAGAGAAGATGTACCCGCATCACGGCTTTACTGCGTACACGGTGGGGCAAGGCGCTCGCCTTCAAGGTATGAGCGCCAAGTGGTTTGTTGTCGGTAAGCACAAGTCCGATCACTCCGTGGTCGTTGCTGAAGGCACGCGGAACCCGGCACTCTTTTCAGATGCACTCTTCGCCTCAGCAGGGCAGTTCAACTGGATGGCAGGAGATTTGCCTAGAGAGCTTCATGAGACTGGTCGCATGCGCTGCTTCTACCGTGTGCGTTATCGCCAAGACCTGGATGAGTGCACAATATCGCTTGTGTCGAACCGCGAGGCTCGTGAAAGGGCCAGCAAACTTCACGACTGGCAGCCTGAACCTCTTGCAAGTGCTGACGATGAACAAGGAAGAGAGCGAGAGAAGCGCAGCTACTTGCGGGTAGACTTCGATCATCCTCAGCGCGGCGTCACCCCCGAACAAGCACTTGTGCTTTATCGCGCCGACGGTATTTGCTACGGCGGTGGGCCCATTGCTGCAGCCGGCGAGACCTACTTCGAGCAGCAAAAGCCTCTCGCTGACACTGTACGTGACTGGCATCGACAAGGATAGTAGAACTTAAATCGGCAGGCATGTGGTGCTCCTGCAACTTCACCTCCCCTTCTATTGGCTGAAATTGGTCTCTTCTTGAAGCCATGTCTCCTTCATTCCGCATTCTCCTTCGCAGCCATGAGCAGCTACCCGACGGATCCTTCGCCCATGCTGCCGCAGTCGGCGCTCACGCAGGCCGCCGCAGCTGCCGCGGCCGCCATGCCCTTCGGCCTGGGCGGAGGCGACTCCCCCGATGCCGGCGGCTTCGCCGTGCAGCTGCCGCTGTCCCCGAACCTCATGCGCAACCTGGGCGACCGCTCGTACGACAAGCGCAAGGGCGCGGCCATGGAGCTCGAGAACCTCATCAAGCAGCTGCAGGAGAACGCCGCGTCTATCGAGTTCCACCAGCAACACCAGCTGCAGCTCAGCGCTGACTCGCCGGCCTCGAGACTCAACGCCTCGTCCGGGACCGAGTCTGAGAGCGTCGACGGCCCGTTCGCAGTACCCAACCCGAGCCGCCAGCGGATCCCGGCCATCATCGAACTGCTGGGCAACGACTTCGCCTGCTCGTCCAACGCCAACCACCGCAAAGGCGGCCTCATTGGGCTCGCAGCCACAGCTATTGGCCTTATGCACGACGCGCACCTGTACCTGGACAAGCTGCTGCCCCCCGTGCTGCACTGCTTCGACGATCCGGAGAGCAGAGTGCGCTACTACGCGTGCGAGTCGCTGTACAACATCGCCAAGGTGGCGAGGGGCCACATTTTGCACTACTTTAACCAGATTTTCGACGGCCTGTGCAAATTGTTTGCAGATGTTGATGTCGACGTGAAGAACGGAGCCAATTTGCTGGACAGGTTGGTGAAGGACATTGTGACGGAGAGCGAGTACTTTGATGTGGACATGTTTATCCCGCTGCTGCACAAGTACATCCGGATGACGAATCCGTATATTCGGCAGCTCTTGGTCGGTTGGATCACCGTGCTGGACTCGGTGCCGGACATTGACATGCTGGATTGGTTGCCCGAGTTCCTGGATGGGCTGTTTAATATGCTGAGCGACGGGAACAGAGAGATTCGACAGGCGGCGGACAGCGCGCTGGCCGAGTTTCTGAGGGAGATCAAGCACGGACGACGTCGAGTTCGGACGCATGGTGGACATCCTTGTGGGTCAGTGCAACAGCAAGGAGCGGTTCAACCGACTGACTGCAGTGAGCTGGGTGCAGGAGTTCGTGAACCTTGGCCGTGAGAAACTTGTCGAGTTCTACGCAGACCTGCTGGCTGCTATCATGCACTGCATCTCGGACGCTGAGCACGAGATCCGCCAGGTGGCTGAACGGGCGAACGATGATCTGCTGCAGCTCGTGAAATCCACGACGGAAGATGTGGAGCTGCTGCCACTGATGCAGAAGCTTACGTCGGAGCTGGGCAGCGACCATGTCCCGACCCGAATGGCTGCGCTACGTTGGATCTCGATGTTGCTGGAGAAATACCCGAACCAGCTCTCTGCTCACATTGGACAGCTCTTGCCGGCTTTGCTTCGGACTTTGTCGGATATCTCTGACAGTGTAGTGCTCCTGGATCTGGAAGTGCTTGCTCGCATCTCGCTCAACAAATTTGAGTTTGAGAAAGTTCTCAATGCGATTTTGTTGCTCTTCGCACAGGACCGACGGTTGCTCGAGATGCGTGGAAGCATGATCGTGCGCAAGTTGTGCGTGCTTTTGGATTCGAAGAGCATCTACCTCATTTTTGCGAAGGTCCTGGGGACAGAAGCTGTATACCTGGACAGCCAAGCCGATTGTGAATTCGCTGCCGTGATGGTTCAGACGCTGAACCTTATTTTGCTCACGGCCAACGAGCTTGAGCACCTCCGCGATATCCTCCGTCGCAGTTTTCAGCCACGCGCATCCGAAGATGACGTCCAGGTGTTTACGGTAAGCACTTTGACACCTTCGTAGCTGTGTAGCCGCTGTTCTTACGTCTGTTTCGATTTTGGCCTTTCCTTTTGTTGCAGGCACTCTTCCGGTCGTGGTGTCACAACCCCATTGCAGCATTCAGTCTCTGCTTACTCGCCCAGTCCTACTCGCTATCTGCTGCGCTCATCAGCAAGTTTGCAGATATCGATGCATCCGTGGGTTTTCTGATGCAGATCGACAAACTCGTGCAGCTGCTGGAATCGCCGATCTTCATTCACATGCGTCTTCAGCTTCTCGAGATCCAAGAGGACTACCACACGGACCTGGTCAAGAGTTTATACGGATTGCTAATGCTTCTCCCGCAAAGTGCTGCTTTCCGTGTGCTACGGGACCGACTAGCAAGCGTGACGAGCATGGCTACTGCCATTGGACGGATAGACTTGAATGGTGACTCGCGTCGGCTGCGCAAGACTAAAGAAGCACCTTCCAGTTCGTCAAGCAACGATACACCCTCGTCAGGTGCTCCGCGGATCGACGCCGATGCATTGCTCTCTCACTTCGAGACTGTCCAGACGAAGCACACGGAGCTTCGACGGAAAGGTAAGGCTGTTTACTCATTCAATGTAACACTTCGTGCTTTGTGGCTTACTGATTTATTGTGTGACCTCATTACAGGAATGTACGAGAAATCGCTTGCCAAAGAACAGAACGGTGCGAAAAAGTAAAAGTGCAAGGCGACAAGAGTCACACAATGTGGGTACCCGTAAATGAAAGAGCAATATGAACGCGAGTATGATGTTTTGACTATGCTTTGTGAAGCTTCAAGTTGGATGGTGATAGTCATGTTAGCGCGAAGGTTTGCAGCTCAAAATTTCACTCGGCCTTGACTTTATCTTTGGCCTCGGTTTTGACATCACCAGGTTCGTCTGTCTTCTTGCCACGCCAAAGTGCCAGTCGACCAGACGAGTTGCCACCTGCAATCAGCTCGAGGTGAGGGTGGAATGCGTTGATGGAGTGCACGGATGCAAAGTTGTCACTCTTGAGTTCGCGCACAGGGCGTCTGCGACCGGCACGGAAGATCTGGATTCGTCGCGGCTGCTCCATGCATCCCATCACGAATTGGTTTGGTCGCTTGGGATCCCACGCAGCATGGAGCTTCGTAAGCCACCGCCCCGTTATGTTGTTGTGTCGAACACGGGTCGAGTCTGGGAGCGTAATTGCCGACTTGTCTGACTGCCTTACGTTCGGTAAGGCTTGATGTATCGAACATGTCGATGTATGAGTCCTGACCCACCGTCACGAGCCACGCGCCATCTCGTGGGGAAAAGTACGCGCAGTTAACACTGCGGTAATGCGGCAACGCTATCAGTGGAGTGTTCTTCTTCGACGACATTTTGCGCGCGTCCCACAAGCACACAGTGCGATCTAGCGATGCAGTCGCGATACAACTACAACATAAGGTAAATTAGCGCCACTTTCAATGACTGGTCAGCACAGAGCAATACTCACAAGTCGAGGCTCGGGTGCTGGGACACTGTGTTGATCTTCTTCTCGTGCAACGTGTAGCTCGAGCTTTTCACCTTATGCGCGCGTCGATCAATCAGCGCACCGTACCGTCATCGCAACTTGCATAATAACACTGTGACGTACTTGCTGTAGCAAGCGACGAGATGCCTGCGCCGTCAGTGGCTTCATACACTACCGACGACTCCGCCGCGCGCAGATCAAACTCCCTCACCGTTCCGTCAAAGCTACTCGAAACCAGTTTGGACGCGTCTGGAAAGATGAGCTGACTCACCGGGGTGTAGTGTGGTCTGTAAACCGCCAGCGGCGGAGCCGAGCTCTCCTGCTTCACGGCCGCTTCACTGAGAGGCGTCCACAGCGCCACATGGCCCATTTTATCTCCGCAGGCCACCACCACGCGGTCTGTACGTGGCAAGAACGCCACCGAGTAGATCCGTTCCTGTACCGCCTTGGTGATATCGTCGTCAGCCAAAGTGTACTCGACTCCGTCGTCGTCGGCCAAGACCGTATCCTCCTCCAGCTCCTCTTCCAGATCCGCCGTGATGCCTCCGAGAAAAGCTTTGCTCTCTCCATCCACCGCATCCATCACATGCAAATGACTGCCTCGTGGGGTCGTGGCCCTCTCATTTTGTCATTTCAAACTGGTCGATTGCCTCAATCGGTTCCACCTCCACTTTCTTCCCCTCCAGCCGTCGAGATTTGCGGACCGGTTGCGTCAACCGATCGGCTATTCTAGCAGCCTGCAGAGCTCTCTTGACAGCCTGCTGTTGTCTCTTGGTCTCTTTTGCAGATTCGTCCCCCACCGCCGTCCTGGCGGAGATTTTGGCCGTGGAGACCCCCATCTGCTGCATGAAGGCCATGTTGCGCTGGATTTTTCGCGCCGCTTGCGCTCGTACTCGGTCAATCCTACATCCTGTTGCTCGTCCTGCTCTTCATCTTCGTCCATGCTCATCGTCCTGTCCTGCGTCCTGCTCTTCCGATTTGATCAAAGTTTTCGTGACTTTCGGTTGACGCCGCGAGCGCCGCAATGAAGCGACGGGTGGAGGAGACAGCGGTGGGTTGCGTGCCGTCGACCGGAGTGAGCGAAGACGCTGCGGGGCCTCGGCCAACGCGCTGGAGCGAGTGCGGCGCATGAGGCAGGATCAGTTCGCGCCAACGGTTATTGTGTGGGAAAGTAAAACTAGGAAGGCTCTTTGGTAGGGAGGTGGTTGTATAGATTTATATGAAGAAGAGCGCATGCAAGGGATGATGCTCGGTAGGTCAGATTATTATTTGGCATGTTTGGGTACTTTTTTGGATGACAACATTGTATTTACATGAATTGCTTGCCACGCCGAAGTGACACTCGTGTGACCGCTTGTAAGTAGATGCGGGTGGAACGCGTTGACTGGAGTGATGGAGGTGAAGTTGCTGCCCATCAGGGTTGAGGATATCCGGCGCAGAAAACCCGAGTCCGTGGCGGTTGGTACATGCAGTTAAACACGAAGTGATTTCGTCTCCTGGGGTCCCGGACAGGATGTAGAGGTGAATCCGATGCGCTCCAATTGCGATGATACATTCGAACGGGTCTGGGTATCCTGAATGGTAGTGCGTTGTGGCTGTATTAAAACATGTTGATGAATCGGTCCTTCGTCGTCAACAACAATGACCGTCGTCCGGAGAGAAATACGCGCAGTTAACCGGGCTCGTAGGACGGAGTTTTGTCAGCGGTACGTTCTTCTCGGAGGTGTTGTTGTCCATATCTCACAAACACACAGTGCAGTCCCGTGACGCAGTTACGACGCAACTACGCGAATCAACACGTCAAGGAAACATTAGTACGGCTCCCCTATATATCAAGGTAAACTCTACAAAATCAAAACTTACAAGTCACGACTCGGGTGCGTCGTGATTCTCGCGTCGTGCAGATTTCGCGCGTCGTCACAGTCCGCATAAATGCCGCAGCTGAATCAAAGCCGTCACGCTCACTGCTACTAGCTGCGTTTAGAAGGTGCCACAAGTGCAACATGGGTCTCCTTGTCCCCACACGCTACGACAACTCGGTCTGTGCGTGGGAGAAAGTCATCGAACGAATGGGATCGAGCACGGCTTTCTCAGTATTCTTGCAGTGCTTGTACCACACCCGTTTCGTCGATTTGACTCCGATCTTGTTACTGTCACGTCTTTGAGTTTCACTTTCCTCTTCTGTCGACAACGCATCAGCTCCCATACCAAAAACAAACTTCCGAATCATGCCCCTGCCATCTGATCGTTTTTCCAGTTCTTCCCGTAGCTGTCCGCGATGTGATATTCTTCTTCTGCTGCTTAATTTTTTTTTTTCCGCAGGTTCCATTCCAACAACAGCACGGCCCATGCACCAGACCTAGAATTCCTTTTGAAAGGTCTCCCTTGGCTACGTTTCCCATTTCCTACCGCTTCGACTGACGCACTAGTTGGCACAAAGCTCATCTTTCCTTGCAGCAACCACTCGCCGAGCTACCATCTCGATTGCCGTGCGAGCAGTAATTTCACCAATTTTCTGCATGAAGGCCTGGCTGCGCAGGATGTTCTCTCGACGTTTGCGTCCATATTCAATCATTTCATCATGCACATGCTCTTCTTCGCCTGCATCTTCATCTTTATGGCCGTCCTGCTTTTCAGCTTGGTCTTGAAGTTGTGCCAGATCCTGAATTTGGTGATTTTGGTGTTTACTTGTTCTTGAATTATATGATGCTCCTGGTCTTTGTCTTGGCTTTAAGAGCTCGGTTCGCTTCTTCCGCCTCAACCGCTTCTTGTGGGAAGTTCGACAGCGCGGCACTGGGATCTCGGTGCCGTGCATTGCAGTAAGAAATGATTGGCGGTAAGTTATTATCTTGAGTTCGTATTATTGTACATTCTTTTGCTCCATCGAGCCTGGTATTTTATTCTGAAGCTAACTTGCATTATACTGACTCAGTCAGTGTTAACAATGTTGTTGAGGAGGACTCGTGATCTACCTTCGAGCTCGACTGAAGTATTATTTGCCTATCAAGGCATATGCAGTAGCACAATAAGAGCGCATGGTACGGTCACAGAAAGCATGCGGAAATTTTTTTATTCAAAATTCGTCTGGCATACTTAAGTAGTCGTTACTTCTATTACGCTGTGCGTGAACGCAGCCCAACTATTGATTCGATGGCTACCTGTTCTTGGCTCGCCAGAGAGAAAGACGCCCTGTCGAGTTGCCACTCGCGATTAAATCCAAGTATGGGTGATACTGGGTAACCACGTCAAAGCTGTTGTTTGTGACCTCTTTTCTCACAAGCTCCCGAATAGGTTGGTCATATCCCGCGCGGAAAATCTGCAGCCTGGATGGGTGCCCCCAGCACCCAATTGCAAATCGGTTCGGCCTCTTGGGATCCCACGCTGGCCGGAACTTGGTGGATGTTCCCGTGTTATTGTTGTGCGGAACGTGGACGCGACTGGGTTCTAGTGGGGTATCTGACGTCCCGCACTTGACGAGACGTGACGTGTCGTACATGTCCATGTACGACTCACAACTCAGCGTCACCAACCACGCGCCGTCATGTTTAGAGAACTGTGCGCAATGCCTCTCGCTTCGGTGCCGGAGTTTAGAAATCGGAACATTTCCCTCCGAAGCGATTTTGCGTTTATCCCAGAAACAAACATTCAAGTCCTGGCCTGCAGTAGCAATACAACTACACCAGACAAAGTTTCCAGCAAATGTTAGCGCATCTACCAATAAACAATAAAATCTGCAAGCAAACCTTACTAGTCGAGAGTGGGGTGTTGATCCACCGTGTTGATCTTCCCCTTGTGGAGCCTGAATCCCCCGCTGTACAGGTTTCGCGCGCGACGATCAATCAGCCGCACTGTACCATCTTCACAGCTTGCATAGTAGAATTGCGGGTTGCCCGATTCAGCAAGTGACGTAATCCCAGTCTCATAACTAATATCGCATACTAACGAGGTTTTCGACGACCACAAATCAAATTCACACACGGTGCCATCCATACTGCTGGAAATTAGTGTCGACGAAGTGGGAAATATCAGCTGGGTGACAGGGTAACCATGAGGCCGGTACATTGCCGCCGAAGAAGTGGTGCTGTTGTTGCTGCTCGATGGTGACCAGAGTGAGACTAGACCTTCCTTGTCGCCACACGCTACGCCAACTCGATCTGCACGTGGAAGGAAAGCCAACGTAGTAATGCGGTACGGCACGGCCTTGACAATATCGTTTGTCTCCAGTGTATACTCCACATCATCCTCCGCATCCCCTGGTACCAACGCTTGCTCAATATTGCTCCGCTCGTGGAAGCTACCAATGATTTCTTGGCAGAATGCTTTCCCTTCGTCATCAATGACATCCATGACATGCACTTTACCGGTGCAATTGAGTCGAATCGTTTTCATTGAGAGCAGATCCATCGAGTAGTCCAAGCCGTTTGACTCTCTAACGACGGCCTTTTCACCACTCAATCGACGCGATTTGCGTACTGGTTGCTTTAGAAGCTCAGTACGGCGAGAAGCTTTTAGTGCTCGCTTGGAAGCCAATTCCTGTCTCTTCGCTTCTTGTGCAGCCTCGTTTTGCAGTGCTGCGCAAGCAGCGACTTTGACTGTAGACACTCCCACCTGCTTCAGGAACGCTTCGTTGCGTAGAATATTTTCGAGACGCTTGCGCTCGTATCCCGTCACCACTTCTTGCTCATCTTGATCGAGTTCTTGTTTGCTGATATTTCGATTTGCATCATTTTTCTCGAGATTACTATGGGGGCGAATCTGACCGGGATCCGCGCCGGTCTTCAGCTTCATCACAATCTTTTCACTCCTCAACTTCGAAGGCTTGCCCACTGGCCGACTCAACAGACAAGCTTTCTGCACGGTTACCAACGATCTCCTCGTAGTCATCTCCTTTTGTTGAGCTTCATTTTCGGCTTCAGTTCTTGATGCTGGAGCTGAATGCTGATCATGATCTTGATCCTCATTACTGTTGGTTTGGTCATTTCCATTCTCGGCAACTTCCCGTAGAGAATGTGGCTTCATTTCAGGTACGTCCCCGTGCGAAAAGAGCACTGGATCCATCGTCTTCACGGCTCTAACCCCTGAGAGGTTACCAACAGACTTCGTCATCAATTTCAAAAGCCGATCCCTCGCCTTGGTCACCACTTTTTCCCTTTGCAAACGCTTTGATTTGCGCACTGGTTGACACAAAAGCTCAGCTTTCCGGGTAGCCGCTAACGCTCGCCGAGCTACCATCTCCTTCCGCTTCTCCTCATTTTCAGCTTCATTCCCGACTGCCGTGCGAGCAGCAAGTTTCGCCGTCGACACGCCAACTTGTTGCATGAAGACCTGGTTACGCAGGATGTTGTCCCGACGTTTGCGCTCATACTCCGTCATTTCATCCTGCACTTGCTTTTCTTCGCTTGCATCTCCATCCATATTGCCGTCCTGTTTTTCAATTTGGTCCTGATTCAGTGTCAGATCCTGAATTTGGCGATTTTTTTGCTGCTGCTGGTCAAATTGAGTCAGATCATAAATGCGTTGGTGTTGCTGTGCCTCTTTGCCTTCAATGTCTTGAAAATCATTGCAGTTCTGCACTTTATCTCGGTTTGTAGAGAGTTCTCGGCCTTCGTCCTGATTGTCGCTTTTCGCCCCGACTGCAGGGTCAAGGCTCTCGCGCTTCTTCAGCCTCAATCGCTTCTTCTTGGAAGCTCGACAGCGTTTCTTGTGCGGCACGGAGGTCTCCATGCCGAAGTCGCTGCCGTGCATTGCACACGTTCACACGGTAAGAAATGATTGGCGGTAAGTTATTTTCTCGAGTTCGTATTTAGGCAGAGTTTGAACCTAAATGCACACGTTTTTGCTCCAACTTCACCAAAGCTCCAACTTCATCGTGAGAGCATGGGGGAAAGTCTGTTTCGGGAAATGTATTATTCGATTGGGTCAACTTCAAATACTGCAGACGCTGCTGCTTGTACACGGAGTATCCAGACAGAGGATCAACACTAGTTTTCAGCATTCAAAACTGCTTCTTGACGCGCCAGGGTGCTGACCTTTCTGGATGATTCGCAGTTACTAGTCGCTATAAGTCCAGGTGGAGTGCACGGAGTCTGATTGTCTTAGTATTACACGCTTGGTACGATGTTGGCTACATGTATCGGCTCGAAATATGATAGATGTACATTGCGGGTGTTCCGCAAACTGGTTAGTATCACAACTGCACAGCAGTGTTCGTACACAACGGTAGTCTCGTACACTTCCAATACAACTACAGACACGTGCGCACAGCAGTAAGTCACAATTCACAGAAAAACTACATGTCTACCTACACGCAGGTGCTGGTGGATGGCAGGAATATGTAGTATGTGCAGCTAGCACTTCATACTTTAGACCTTTCCACTCGTCCCTTGGTTCATCGCACTCCTCCACCCTCGCAGCATCGATAGCACATGTCGTAAAACGCAACTGTTGTAGCAAAACGAGTTGTGCATGACTCGAAATGAGCACATACCAACTCTTACACGGACCCGTCCAAAGTAACAGAAACCAACTTCAACGAGTTGGAAAATATGAGCACTCAAGAAATGTGGCAAGATCTTCTTGTTCGGCTTCCTCTTATGAGGTTTCAAACTACAAAGATTTATTGCGGCATGTCCACCGGTCCAACTATCCTATTTACCAGGTTTTTCTTGTCTGCCACACAACGTCAACAATGGCGAGCAGCATGCGCAAGATGCTGCTGGTCGGATGTCGCCGTGCGGTGACCTCTACAAGCTCTCTACGCTCGTTTTCTTCGCGTAGCTCCCTTCCGGACGGGTTCAGGAGCCCTCAGGCCGTTGCAGATGCAGTTGCAGCTGCTCTAGCGTCCGAAAACGACGCCGACAGTGCTGCCAGACGCAGCAAAAGCCACTCGCCAGCGGATCCCAATCAAACGGCCAAGCTGGAACGCCGTCACTTAGAAGGGGATGTGATCGCTACCAAGAGTATCACCGCGCAGCAATTGTTGCACCCAAAAAGCACTCCAGACTGGCAGTTGATCAAGCCTGAACACTTCGAGAAGGTCCCGACCCCCAAGGGCTGGAAGAAAGGACTGCAGCAGCTCCAGGAGCGTATCGGCGTGCAATTCCAGGATGTGGCACTGCTGCAGAGCGCTCTGACTCACCATGGATGTCTGCCGAGCAATCCCGTGCCGGAGGACGTCCCCGTGGTGCGCCTGTCGAACCGCTGTCTTGAATTCCTAGGAGACTCGCTGATCGGGGCGGCGGCGGCGGGATACGTCTTCCAGATGCTGCCGAGACACCAGGAAGGGCAGCTTTCACGAGCCAAGTCGGCGCTTGTGAATAACGATACGCTGTCGAAGATCAGTGAGGATATGGGCATCACAGACCTCTTGCTGTGGCCTCCAGGGTTCAGTAAGGCGAGTGCCGCACCGGTTATTGTGAAAGGCCGAGTCACCATTGCTGCTGGCGCGGTGGAGTCGCTTATTGCGGCTATCTACCTGGACCAGGTACGAAGCTTTTGATGAAACCCAGCGGTGCTTTAATTTACTTACTGGTTTGTTGCTGCATTCGTTCGACAGGGAATGGAGACTGCGATGGATTTCGTGGCAACACACATTCTTCCTCGCTCGGTTGAGTACGCCACGCGCGAGGTCATTTGGGAGCCCATTGTCGAGCTACAGAATCTGCTGCAGGGTCACTACTACGGCCAACCTACCTATAAGTAGGAAACTGTAAAGTTGTGACGGGAGTGAACGGTGGACTAACACTCGTCTTGCCATGTTCAGATATTTGCGGGCCCCTGCAAACGCTAGCGAGTACACCGTGGAGCTCTACGTGAAAGGACGGGTACGCAAAGGCACTGAGCTGCTAGTGCTGATAAAGATGCTGACGTCATTTGTTGTTGTGCAGCCCATTTTGAAGGCCAGTGCTCCCTCATACAAGCTCGCTCGAGGTCGTGCGGCGGAGGCTGCCTACTGGCATTTCGAGAAGCTACTGGGCCCTGCTCCGTAAGCCAAACGAGCAACTCGATCGATGCTTAGAATTTAGATTAGTTCGTTAGCAAAAAAGCCTCTTTCTACCATGTCAACCGCCGTAGCAAGGCGTTACACAATAAGAGCAAAGAGCAGCTGCATCTCGACGTGAGTTATCCGAACTCCGTCAACGCTTCAGCTCAGAACTCGGCTTCGTCGCTAGACTCGCCGTCCTCATCGTCCTCCTTGTCCTCCTGTTTCGCAGGTACCTTTGGCGCCACTCCAGTTGCAGCGGCGATCTCCTCCGAGGCCAGCGCCATGGCCGCCACCGCAGCGCGACGTCGGGAGCGAGGTATGATGTTGGACGTGTCGACGCCCACCAGGTCGTCCTCCGTCATCTTGATCTCTGGCTCCGACTCGTCTCCGCTGTCTTCGCTGTCGTCGCTGTCCCGCGTCCGCCGCTTCTTCTGCTTGGGGGCCATGTCCTCCTCGTCACTGTCCTCTTCCTCGCCCTCCTCGGCGTCTTCATCCTCTTCATCCTCATCATCCTCATCATTTTCATCCTCCTTCTTTTCCTTGCTCTCTTCCTTTTTGGGCGAAAAGAACGACGAGATCTTCTTCTCCTCGGGCGCCTTGCGCTTCTGACCGGCGACTTCCGTCTCAACGCTGCAAAAAGTCCATACAAAAGCGTCAGAGCTATAATTTGTGACGTTTCATGGGCTGTGGAGCTCGTACGGCTTGGTTGCGGCCTTCTCGTCGCTCGCCATGATGCAGCAGGTTCTTGGGGTGCAGAAGGAGCTGGCACGGACGCAGGAGACGCAGAAGTGAGCGGCGGACAGCCCAACGATGGTTGTTGGCTCGGATAAAAATAGCTGGCGGTAGAAAACCGGTAATGTATCCATTTTTAAATGTAACCATCTTAGCCGGTAAAATGTAGCCATCTTAGCTGAAGAGGCGTGAGAAGTTTATGATGGAGACTGACGCTCCAGCTACGACGGACGAGCCCGTTGCGCAAGGCGAAGAGGTGGAAGCTGTCGTCGCGGTGCCCTCCGTGACGCCTGCTCCGCTGGAACAGGCGTACCGAGCGCGATACAATGAAACGATCGCTCCCCCGGGTGGTCCGCTGTCTCGAGTGGCAAGGAGAGCTGTGTGGTACATGAATTGGTGGATCTATCTGACTCAAAGGTCGAGTGTCATTGTGTGCTACATGTAGATCCGTCCACCTAATGAGTTCCCACCCGAGTCAAAGCGAGCGGACCAGATCGAAGAAGCGGAGGAAGATCTGGAAGTCGACATGGAGGAGCTCAAGGCGGCGGTGCACGCCTACAATGTCGACTTTCAGCAGCGCATCGTAAGCTGAAACTCTTGCCTGATTGTTGCGAAACTCTATCCGACCTGTTGCTGCCTGCTCTGTGGCCGTGCAGGATGCAGTCAAGCAACGTGGTCGCGACCTCGAGTCGAAACTGGGCACAGAGCACGAGGCCATGATGGGGTCGATCGAGCAACTACGGATGGATTTCCGTAAGCAGTTCCAGACAGCCTTCCTCACGCTCGAGCAGAAGACGCTCTCGCACTTTGCCCGGCTCGAGGCACAGGAGATCAGCTGCCAAGAGAAGAAGTGCGTTCGCTTTTGCTTGTGTTCGACGATGCGTTGTACACTAACGTTGTTTAATCTGCAGACTGCACGAATGCGATGCCGAGTTCCGTACGTTCGCGTACACGACCGTGCCCGAGATCATGGAGAAGCTACAGGGCGCCATCACGCGGAAGCTGGAGAAGAACCACGAGACGTTCGACATTGAGAACGCCAAGATTCAAAAACGCGAGAAGAAGACGCTGCACGCTCTTGAAAGCAACGAGCGCAAGACGGACGCCAGCTTCCGCACCGAGAACGCTCGACGCGTTGCCAAGTTCCAGGAGAGAGAAGAGGAATTCCACCACGTCATGCGTGTTGACAACCGTGCTGTCGAACGAGATCAATCCTCGCATGTGCAGGGTCTGGTAGCGCTCCGTGCTCAGCTGCGGGCTGATAGCATGCTACGAGAAAAGGAAGATCTGGAAATCCTCGACAACTTGTCTTCGTCATTCGGCAGACTGCAAGCCAGCATCCTCGAAAACCTAGGAGAAGACACCACAGCAGCATAGCACAAAACCACTCACCAAACTGCATACCAACACGAACAGAACCACAAAAAGACAGTGGAGGAACGGCTAAAGGATGTGAATATTGGATTGGAAGGTCGTAGGCGTCTCATGGAGGCCCGAGAAGCAGTAGACGGTCGTCTCCGCACGCTTTCGCCTGTGTCGTCGCTCGTCTCGTGCTGCAAAAGCTCCACGGTCCGCTCCAAGTTCTTCTCCAACAAGTTTCCACGCTCCCGGTCGCCGTCTTCCTGTCGCTTCGCTAGCTACTTGTCGATTTTTTTACCCCAAGCTGCCTGTTGTTCCCTGTTCCCCTCGAGAGTGAGTGTACTTAGTTGGTGGCGGCCTTCTTCGAGACGGCCGACGAGCCCTCGCGGAAGCCGTTCTTGAAGCGACGCTGCACGTTCTTCAGGTGGCGCATGCGGCCAGAGCCCGTCGTGCGACGACGCAGGGCCTTCTGGCTCCAGTTGTCTGCAATGACAGTAAAGCCCAATCATCAGTTCTCTGCAGAGAAAACTTGCTACATATTGACAGGCAGGCACGTACACTTGCGCATCTTGGCAGCCGGGTAGCCACACGAAGAGCACGTGCTCTTCTGGATGTGGTAAGAGCTGCGCCCACACCGTCTACAGATGGTGTGGGTCTTGTTGTGGCGCATGCCGAAACTCTGCGTACCTTTCGTCTAACATTGGGCACAACAAAGCGTCAGTCCTGCATCCTACGTAGTTGGTCCTGTCCTGTGCTCCGTCTCCTGCGCGTCCTGTTCTGATTGGGTCGGGCGCTGTAGCTGAGAGGAGGCGGAGAGGAAGGCCCACAATCGTACCATCTTGGATTCGGGCTTGGGACTTTAACGCGGAGCGGAAGGAAGGGTAAAATAAGTCTAGCGGTGGCGGGGAGGCCGGAGGCGCGGCGCTGGCCATACAAACGGGCCTTCAAAACGCGGCCCATACAAACACCAAGTCAGTGTGAGCCCCGCTTCACTCGGACCAACCAAATGCAGGCGGGTTAGGGCGGTGCGCCTCGCCGCTTTTCGACGAGTCGCAGCGCTTTATTTTGTTTGAGCCCCCGCGATTGGACTATTATTCTGGCTGGCCACGATTCGAAAGTGAATCGTGCGCACCTTAAGTTGCTTCGAGAAGGACCGATTCGAGCAACTTTCGCGGTGATGTGGACCTCTGAAGGACAGCTGGGAGGACATTTGACGTTGAAGTTGTCTTCAACTTGGACAGTTAATGCAGTCCGCAATTATTGCAATAAATTAATATTCTAGTAGCCCTGCATGGCCTCGTAGAAGTCCACGACGCGCGTGTCCGCCAGCCTGCCTCCGTTCTCCCGCACCCGAACACGCAGTCGCAGCCCTTCCAGCGAGCGCACGCGGGACAGTGCCACATAGGCCTGGCCAAACTCGAACACGCGCGACAGATCCAACACAGCGGCGTCGAACGACAGTCCCTGGCTCTTGTGGATGCTGATGGCCCAGGCCAGCGCCAACGGCAGCTGCCGGCGAGAGGCTAGCACCGTGTCCGCTACGCGCACGGAGAAGTCCTCCTGCCCGATGATCTCCGTCACGCCGTTGGAGAAGCGCACAATGGGCAGGTTTGACTGCGGCGTGAAGCCTTGCACGATGCCTCGCGAACCGTTCACCAGGCCGCGCGTGGCGCTCAACGTCTTGATGAGGAGGACCCGGGCGTTTTCTACAAAGAGATTCCAAACCAGAGCAGTGAGTACATGACGCAGAACAGAAGTGGATGACAATTCGTACTCTTCAATGATAGCTTCACTGGAGCAGGAACGGCACTGAGGAATTCGGTTTTGCCACTGTCGATGCAAGAACAGGCAGTAGTTTGTAAGTTTGATGACAGCATGAAGTGATTATTAAGCTGTACGCAGTACACGTACCGATCTGCCGAGACGTAGTTGTATCTTTTTCCTCCCAGTTCGTCGAGGGCCCGAGTATTCGTCTGCCGAAACGAATATCATAGCAAGCAGTAAGTATCACCCAAACCAACAAAGAAAGAGCACCATCTGCAGACGTACCTGCAGCACGTCGTCGTTGTGTGAGAAGATGTGGATGGCGTCATCGCTATCATTGTCGGAAATCGGTTTGTAGCGCTCGTTGAGCTTGTTGATCATTGTCATAGTCGGCTGTCCGACTCGGAACGCGTTAAGAATGCGCACAAACTCGTCTTCGCGCTGACGGAAGATCTCTTGAAGTACAACCGTCTCGGTGATGCCTCGGACCCACGCGCTACTCTCGAAGCAAAGCAGTGGTGCTGGTGCTGCATCCGCAGCCTTGCCACGCGTACGCCGGCCGACCGGTGGTAGCTGGAAGAAGTCTCCTGAAAGAATTAGTTGGATGCCACCAAAGAAAGCAGTACTACGGCGAATCTGCCTCGCAACAGCTTCGAGGTCGTCAAAAAGTCGCCCATCCAGCATCGAAACCTCGTCGATAACAAGCACGCGTGCGAGTTTCCATCGAGCCACAGCATCTTTCTTGCGGGAAATCTGTGTCAGCAGCTCTTGCCTCGACGTGTGAGCGCGCGGATCAATGCCCGCAAAGTGGTGGAGCGTCATGCCGCCAATATTATACGCTGCGATACCCGTGGTGGCCGTAGCAAACACACGCCCCATGGCATGGCCACAGCCGTGCTTCAGAAGATGCTGAAGCAGGAACGACTTGCCTGTTCCAGCACTGCCCGTGAAGAAGACGTTCTTGCCCTGTGCGACAAGCTCCAACACGCGCTGTTGCTCGGTCGTCAAAGTCGTTCCCCTGTGATCCGGTTGCAGCGGAGAAGTCGAATGACGCGAGGTCTTTCGTCGTCGATGTCTGCCTTCCTGAGGTGGCGACTGCGAGCTGTTGGTCAAGTCTGTTAGTGCACTTCGGGAGCGCTTCACGCCAGCTCGACGCTCCTGTACAGGAGTGGATGGCAGCACTGGCACAGATCTCCTCGCTACTGCCACTGGCGCTGCAACAACAATCCTCGACTTGGAGATGCCACCTGTTCGAATGCAAAAGTCCCGCAGCGCCACCATTTCCTCCGGATCGCCGTCGCGCAGGTTAAACTGCGTGATACGCGTCCTCTCACGTCTACCACGATAACGAGTGTCAACCACCTTTCCACAAATGCAACAGCACGGCACCAACCTGATGAGCGCAAGCTTGCCCATGGCCGCGTAGCTCGAGTAGACCTCGTACTTGTGCGCCTGGAGCTTGAGTGCCTTGTGCAGTGGTGGGTCGTCGCTCATCACCTCCAGTCCGCCGCGGCGTCGAATGACCTGGCAGCAATGGCGCACAACACGAAAGGTTAATGGTTACAGTATTGGTGGTATCGATACAAATGTTAGCTGCGCACCACCGCTCTCGGGTACAGCGCCGTGGAGATGTTGCGACCGGTGCAGCCGTCGGCCAATTGCAGCTCCACCGTGCAGCGCACTGCCATGTTGGAGGTGATGGCGATGCAATCGTGGCGGACTGCAGTGCTACGGGCAGAAGGGGCGAGGTGGTGCTGTAGACGATGATCAAGCTTTTGAGTTGCACTATTGAACGTTTGAATTTTGCCGGCGGTTTTATGAACGGCCAAAGTGTGAAATTCAAGTTTCACATTTGAGGCAGGTCCAGGTGATTGGCACGCGTTGGCGATCCGGCCAAGACTTCCTATCTCGTGCTGCCCAAAGAGTAGCTCATCATGCGATGAACACGCCGATATCTAAGATGCAGGACGGAGTTTGAAGGAGCTGGATCAAGCGAGTACACATAGCTGTCGTAATTCATGGGGTTTGCCTCGCCGTGCTGGTGGTGGTGCTTGGTGTTTCCTGAAGCAAGCATTGGTACCAGAGCATTATGCAGTAACTTCCGGGGGGCTTTGGTCGCGTCGTGACCAGGTGCAAGCCCATCGCAAAGCTAGCGTCATGACGTGAGAGGTGGTCTTCTATAGTCGCCTTCGCTTCCACGTCCCCCGCCAGAGCCAACAAGGCGAGAAAGTGTCGACGTCGAATGCAAATCGCCGAACTCCGTCGCCAGCATTAGACATCAGTCCCCTCACTTTGTGGTCGTCACAGCGCCAGCTCCAAGCCGTCAAGCACCACCAGCATCCCCCCACTTTCCACCTCTAATCGATCTCTCGTCCACATGCTCGAAAACTCCACCAAAAACAACGATAAAAACCCTTTCACTTCAACTTGTCATCTGCCCGCTTCTGTCAAGGGCCGTGCGTCCAGCAGTAGCCACTTCACTCTCCAACTCGCGTCCGAGGCCCCAATTCGACCGAAAGCCTCCAAGCAGCCTATCCACCCGCTTCGCCATGCCCGCCACCCGTAAAGACGGCGACCAGCGCTTCGTGTTCCTGGACCTGGACTCGCTGCTCGCCTGCGTGTCCGCCCACGTGCTGACCCACGAGGCGCAGTTCCACACGGAGCTGGCGCGGCACTCGACGGACGTGGCGCTGGTCCCCGAGCGGCTCACGGTGCTGCTGAACGACCAGCATCCGGCGCGGGTCCAGTGCTGGAGAGGCACCTACTGTGCCAACCCCAATGTGGCCGAAGCCAGGGCGCTCGAGGCCGTACGCAGCGACGGCGGCGTCGCCATCCACTGGCAACTCACGCAAAAAGGGACGCCGCAGCACCCGACGCTCGAAAAGATGCTCACGCGCCACTTGGCCAAGCTTGGCGCCGTGAACGGAGCTAAAAAGACCTTAGTACTAGCTGTAGGAGCCCTTAATAAGAGCCTCAGGAGCTGCGTCGACGCCTACTTGAAGGCGCAGTGGCACGTGCAGCTCGTGACGCTGGATGCGTGCTACAAGAAAAGCAACTGGACGTTCGAGGACGGATTCGACGTGAAATGCATGGACAAATACCTTAAGAAGTTGCTGACAGGGCGCCACAGCCGGCCCGAGGTTGAGAGGAAAGTGGGCTCCCCCACGCTGCGACCACGGCAACGTATTGGCAGTTCCAGCAGTTGTGGCAGCCCCGTTAAGCCTTTCGACGGGCTGTCGCTGCCGCTGGAGTATTTCCAGGAAGACAGGAGAGCGGGGATGCTCGACCAGGAGATTGGTGACATCGAGCGCCGGAAAACGAGGTTAGCAGCGCTGCCGACGGGCAAATACGCGCTTGGCAATCGCCAGCGCCATGTCTTTATGAATCTGGACAACGTTGCAGGCGCCGTTTGCAATAGTCAGTGGCTCTATCAACGTATTGCAGGCGCTACCAGCGGCTACGATGTGCGGCTGAATTTCCGAGCTTTGACGGACCGCGTGTGTGGAACGGATGCGGCTTTCGTGAAGTGCCGATTGGCGGCGTACCGCAAGATGCCGCGCGAGTTGGCCTTGCCCTTGCAGGAGTTCGACTGGGCCATCAGTGCGTTGAGTCCGAGCTCCAGCGGGAATAAGGGGCTGTACTACGTGTTGTTGGACTTGTTGGAGACGACAGGCTCGGCGAAGCACAAGAATACGCTCGTGCTGGTTATGGGCGACGGCGCTCTTGGCGGCAGTGGGGCGGACCAGAAGGAGGCGACGAGAGAGCTGCTGGCCAAGTTCCTCGAGAAGAACTGGTTTGTGGAGATTCACTCGTGGCTGCACGCGCTGAACGACTGGTTCTTGGATATGCAAGAGCAGTACCAGTACCGTGTCGCGGTGAAGCCTTTGGACGACGCAATCCATGAGCTTGTGTATCTGAAGCAGGATGAGGGGGACGCGTGGGTGCCTCCAGTGTGGCACGATCCGTCGGGGCGCCAGCGTGGAGCAGCGGATGCAATTCGCGCAAACTTGCAGACACCGCAATCGCCACGTCCTCCGTCTGCGTGGGCGTCCACTGCGATTCCTACCACTTCCCTGTTTCCGACGACCCCGTTCTTGTCGCTGGAGCAGAAGTTGGAGCAGAAGATGAAGCTTGAGGACGAGCGAGAAGACCTGCTTGAGCGCTTACGCAAGAACCAGGAGGCGCTGGATGCGCTCGAGTTGGAAGCGTGGTCGATGCAGATTTGCCAGCAACAAGAGCTGGCACGAGTGGCGCAGCAAGCGAGCGACAAGCAGTTGGCGATCCGCATGGCCCAGGAAGAGGAGATGCAGCTGAAGCTCTTGCAAGAGTATGAGCAGTCCCAAGACGAGGAGTCGTGGGGCTGGGCCTGATCTTCAGGGTCAAGAAAGTCTAAGGTGAGGCGTGAATCAGTCCATCCGTGACGTCGACGTATTCCAAATACACGCCACCGTTTAGCTTGAGTCCGCGCTGTATGGACTAACGATTTGCCGTAGACGTGCGTCAATCTGTCCAAGCGGCATATTGTGTGACTCCACCATGGATCTCAACGGCGCTAAGGGGCTACTGCAGCAAGCGCTCTCCTGTGAAGGGGAGCGACGAGCTGATTGACAAGCTGCGAGACATCGGTCTCGGACAGTACGTTGGGCTCCCGCAGATCGCCGTCATGGGCGACACCTCCAGTGGCAAGTCGTCGCTCTTGTCGGCTCTTTCGGGCGTCTCCTTTCCGTCCTCCGACCAACTCACTACGAGATGCCCCACGCAACTTGTGCTCTCCAGAGCCGACACCTTCCGTGGCAGTGTGCGCCTCGTCCGATTCCAGTCTGTCAGTACTGGCGGCGACAACTCGTCCGACGACGGTGAAGAGAAGGAGACCTGCAGCGACTGGAAGATGTGCCCGACGCCATCACCAGACTCACCAAGAAGCTCGTGGACGAAGGCCAGTACATCAGCGACGACCAGATCGTGATCGAGATGAGCGGTCCCGACCTGTCCCAACCTCACGCTCACAGACCTACCAGGGCTGGTGCGCACAGTGGGTGACCACGAAGACCAGAGTATCATCCCGAGAGTGCGTCAAATGGTGGATCGGTACATGCAGCAGGAGCGTACGGTGATCATCGCCGTCGTACCGGCCAATGTGGATATGCACAATACCGAAATCCTGCAGGCTGCGCAGGAGGCGGATCCGAACGGTACTCGAACGATTGCTGTGGTGACGAAGGTGGATTTGGTGGACTGCTGGGGCGGAGTTGGCAGTGCACGAGTTGTTGCTCAACAAGAAGAAGCGTATGCATCTGGGCTACCACGCAGTCAAATGCCGCAGTCAGCGCGAGTTGACGAAAGCACGAGTATTGAGAAGGGCGTGGTGAATGAGTGACGGTTCTTTCGGCAAGCACGAGTACTTGGCAGCGACTGCCACCGCACTTGTGGGGAGTTCCGAGGCTGAGTGAGCGTCTGGTGTCAATTCTCCAGAGCATCATCCGTCGTTCCTTGCCGAAGGTGGTTGCCGAGATACGTTCTCGCATGGTTTGCATACAAAAAGAGTTGTCGAAGCTGGGCTCGTCCTTGGATTCACCTGGTGCTCAGCGCCAACAGTTTGGCAAGTGGGTAAACCAATACCTGCGTCTGATGGAAGCAAATATGACTGGACAGTACGAACTGCCATCTCCACCAAGTACATCCCAGTGCTGGGCGTCTGAAGCTCGATTGCGTGCGACCCTGCGGCAAAAAGACCTCAGTTTTCGTGTCGACATTGAGGCTACAACAGCAGACAACGTACTTGGGTTTGGTGACTCCGCACGACTGGAAAAGGCCGCTGAAGGTAGCAAATCGGACAACCAAGTGGATGTTGGTGTGGGAGACAGCGTTCTTGTCCAAGTTGGACGTCAGGAGACGATGCTATGCAAGGTGATGGAGACTCGTGGCACCGATGTGCTGTGCGATAAACTGCCACACGAGTGGCTGGGTGCTTCACGCTGGAGTTTTACTTCCGATATCGCCGGTTCTGCTCAGAGCCATGGATCGGCAACGCTGAAGCAGTTTATCCTAGCGAACCGCGGCGACGAGCTAGCTATTTTCCCATCGTACCGAGTATTTTGCAGTTGCGTGCAGCGAAGCGTTCGAGAATGGGAGCGCCCTGCGATGCAGCTCCTTGAACACTACCACACCCTGACAAGATCAGCCTCGCTTCACTTAATCTCCATGCTTCTAGCATGACTGCGGTACTGTGCGGGTCAAAGAGTTCTTCGAGGAGACAACCGATCGAGTTCTAGGAGTGCTGAAGGAGGCGGCACAACGGGAGCTGGAGCTGCTACTGCAACACGAAGGTCGACCGTACACTCAAGACCAGCGTCTCTACGATGAACTTGACAGGCTTCGACGACGTGCTCTCCAAGCTCGACTGGAAGCTGCTTTGCCGCCTGGAGATAAACATGGCCTCGTGTCGCTTGCTGAGGTTGCACGAGTGTTGGGAGGAATCTCGATGGGGCCATTTGCAATGTCTTCAGATGACCGCGAAGCGCTCGAGATCGAAGTCGCGCTACGTGCGTATCTGGAGGTGGCCTCGCATCGTTTTGTTGATGTGGTGCCTATGAAGCTGAACGGTTTACTGTTAGATGCGTTCGTCCGCGAAATGGAGAGTGAACTGTTGGGCGCTGCCACGGATGAAAAGGTGGCCGAACTGCTGCAAGAGGACGATGACACGGCGATTCGTCGTCAGCAGCTTCGCAACCAACTCAAGGTTCTTCAACAGGGGAAACGGATCATCGAGAACAGCAAGTGCTTGTAGCTCGCAGGACACAGTGAGGACGGAAGATGCTGAAGAATGAGTGTGGGGCATCTCGTAGTGAGTTGGTCGGAGGACGGAAAGGAGACGCCCGAAGAGGCCGACAAGAGCGACGACTTGCCACTGGAGGTGTCGCCCATGACGGCGATCTGCGGGAGCTCAACGTACTGTCCGAGACCGACGTCTCGCAGCTTGTCAATCAGCTTTCGCTCTTCTTGGGCCTTGACAGGTGAGCAAATATTTCTTGGACGAATTCTTAGTATTGGTCATATCGAAGGATGAAGTAGAAGGTTTGGTGTGCTTGAACGAGGAAATTGAAGAGTGAGAACTGCCGTGTGTTCTTTAAGCGCAAAGACATCCCGTCGCTAGCAGCAAAAAGCCAGGAAAGTAGCTAAAAGCTACTGTTACCGGTTAGCAAACCAGCTCAATCTCCTGCTTGGCATTGACCAAGCAATCAAGTTCCTCCTTGAGTTGTTGGCGCTCAGCGATCTTGTGCTCCGAATCCTTCATCAAGCGAGCGAGTTTCTCGTCCGTCAACCCGTTGAGCTCGTTCGTCATTTCAGCCACAAACCTGCGCAGGACCAAATCGTTCAGCCGCATCGGAATCGCGTCTACGAAGCGGGGCACCGCCACATCCAAGTACGCTTCCAACGCCACCTGCATCTCCAGCGCCTCGCGGTCTGCAGTAGCGAGTGTCACCGCTTCAACCGCCTTCATCACCTCAGCGAGCAGAACTTTGCCGCCCGAGTCGACAGGAACAGCAGTCTTGACCTGCTCTTGGAGAGCTTTCAAGCGCTGCTGGTCCAGCTCTTCAAACAACCGGTCGTCTTGAGTGTAAGGACGGCCTTCAGCCCGCAGCAGGGAGTTCATCTCTCGATCTGCAGCCTCAACCACGCGGTCAAGAACACCGGCAGCCGAGCTGCGGATGAACTGGACCACTCGAGAGGTAGCACAGACCTCACCGGCCACAAAGTCCGACACGAGCTTGGTCTGCTTCTGGTAAGCGCCCAGCAGCTTTTGTGTTGGTGGGCCCCACTTGTCCACGCACTGGCGGAACAAGTTGCAAAAGACCTGGTAGGACGGGAAAATCGCGAGCTCGTCGCCTCGGTTCTCGCGAATAAACTGCTTCAACACTGCGCGCCCGTCAAAGCGCCAGTGCTCCTTGGACTTCCACTGGTTGTCGAACTCTTCGCAGCAAACGTCCGTTCCGTTGATTCCTTTCACGATTCCGCTGCGCCACTTGTCGTCAAGTTCGATTTGCACGGCGTCTCCCACTGCGACTTCCTCTTGACGCTCTTTACCTCCCGCCCCAACGACGTGGTCCTTCGTTTCATAAATTCTTTCTCGAAGAGCAGCCTCCTTCACACGAAGCACAGCGCGAAGGCGAGCGTTGATCTCATGACCAACCGCCGAGCCTTTCAGTGCTGAGTTGGAAGCTGGTAGCAGGTCGTACTGCCCAGACATGGCGGCTTCTATCAGCCGCAGATATTGGTCGGCCCACTTGCTGAACTGCTGACGTTGGGCAGCCGGAGATTCCAACGGCGTGCCAAGCTCCGACAGAGCCTCGTGCGTCTCACTTATAAGACAACTGATCTCCGTGATCACCTTAGGCAAGGACCGACGGATATTATCCTGCAGAATCGCCACCAGCCGCTCGCTCAGCCGCGGGACTCCCCACAAGTGCGGTGGCAGTCGCTGCCAGTACTCGTGCTGCCCGAAGAACGTCAACTCATTCACCACGCCCTTCTCAATACTCGTGCCTTTCGTCAACTCGCGCTGACTGCGGCATTTGACTGCGTGGTAGCCCAGATGCATACGCTTCTTCTTGTTGAGCAACAACTCGTGCACTGCCAACTCCGCCCCAGCATCTACCAAATCCACCTTCGTCACCACAGCAATCGTTCGAGTACCGTTCGGATCCGCCTCCTGCGCAGCCTGCAGGATTTCGGTATTGTGCATATCCACATTGGCCGGTACGACGGCGATGATCACCGTACGCTCCTGCTGCATGTACCGATCCACCATTTGACGCACTCTCGGGATGATACTCTGGTCTTCGTGGTCACCCACTGTGCGCACCAGCCCTGGTAGGTCTGTGAGCGTGAGGTTGGGCAGGTCGGGACCGCTCATCTCGATCACGATCTGGTCGTCGCTGATGTACTGGCCTTCGTCCACGAGCTTCTTGGTGAGTCTGGTGATGGCGTCGGGCACATCTTCCAGTCGCTGCAGGTCTTCCTTCTCTTCACCGTCGTCGGACGAGTTGTCGCCGCCAGTACTGACAGACTGGAATCGGACGAGGCGCACACTGCCACGGAAGGTGTCGGCTCTGGAGAGCACAAGTTGCGTGGGGCATCTCGTAGTGAGTTGGTCGGAGGACGGAAAGGAGACGCCCGAAAGAGCCGACAAGAGCGACGACTTGCCACTGGAGGTGTCGCCCATGACGGCGATCTGCGGGAGCTCAACGTACTGTCCGAGACCGATGTCTCGCAGCTTGTCAATCAGCTTTCGCTCTTCTTGGGCCTTGACATGGGTGAACAAGTTGTTCTTGGAGGCCTTGGTCATCTTGAATGGAAGAACGGACGGCGAGGTAGTGTGCTCGACTGGGTAAGTTGAGGAATGCGACTGGCAGACAATTTTGCAATGGTGTTTTAGCGAGCTTTCAATCAACCAGGATGGAAGTCTACCGACTTGCAGAGTGAAAGCTAAAGGATTTTCTTATCATTGTCAGCCTCTGTAACACGCATCTTCACTCAAAGAAACACCTCGGCGCTCTTGATAACGCCATGTTGTTTCATTTCCATCGCGAACCAGTTCGTCAGCTCTTCCTCCATGAGAAGCGTCTCGTTTCGAGGACACGCTCCTTCGTCCGGCACTCTCTTGGGCCTTGGTGCTGTTCGACCCCCAAAGGGAAGTCGATCTCTCAGCTGCTCCACGCAGTTTCGCCATTGCTGAGCCAGCGAACTCTCCTTCTCTCGGATGCGAAAGCTAAAGCAGACGAAGAGCAGGAAGCCATAGCGACTATCGTACTCGACCTCGACTTCCACGGGGATTCCGGGCTCCAGCATCCCCGCCGCAACTCCAGCACTGAACGGAGACACGGAGTTTCCCGCTAGAGTACCAGTAGCACGGTCTGTGTCTCGGTTGTTCCGTGTTCGCAGTTTCCCGAACGCTTTCAAGACGAGGTCCTTCAGCTTGTGTTTCCACGAAAGGGAGCCGCCATTCAAGAACGCGACGCTCCTGCGCGGGTGGGCGCGCTCGTCGTTGCACGCCTGTAGGCCCAGGTCTTTCCACACAACGCGGCGCACCTCCGACGCAAGTTGAGAAACGCTCTCCTGCTTGTCCAGCACCCGAGTCCCCAGGAACAGCTCGAACTTGTCGACGTCGATGGCCTTGTTCACCTTGATCCGCAGCGTTCGCCGTCCGAACTCGACCTCATGACTCTTTTTCCTCTTGTACCGGATCAACGCGTAGACGCAGCCAGCCATCCAAAGCATATTGAGCACGAAGAACAGCAGAGGTACGTCGATGATGGGTTTTGCGAAGGCCGTCTCCACCCATTCGGGCATTTCCGCGTTCAACGTTCCGCCTGGGATCCGGTCCAAGAGCGTGAACGCGAAGCTGCCTGCAAGCAGCACCTGCACCAGCTCGAGGGACGAACCGCACTGCTCAACCGCCAGCGACGAGTCTGCGAGCACTTTGGTGTTGCCTTCCACAGTCTTGAAAATGTCTTCCAGCTCGGAGGTGTTGAGCACCTCCGCCATCTGCCGCAAGTTGACGACCTCGTATTTTGCACCGTGCACGAGCTTCTCTAAATCGCGTGCGCGGAGGAGGATATCGCGGTGCTGCTTCTTCAGGTCGAGGTAGCTGAAGATTGATTCCTCTTCTTCTGTAGCGTTTGCCGACTTTTGAGGAATCTTGACGAACTCGAGCGACTCGAGCAGATAGCCCAGCGTGTCGGTAAACTGAAAATACAAGAAGCCGAGACCCTGTTAGTACGAGCCATGCAGCACACGTGTACAAGAGCTCACGTACCAGAATGAGGTCGTTGGTTGCTTGGTTCAACTTGCCTCGGATGCTAACGAGGTGGTGTGGGTCTTCTTTGGCTCGGAAAATGAGCTCTCGGATGTGCTTGAGCAGTTCCTCCAGCACGAAGATGCGTGTGAAGAAGCTACGCAGGAACATTTCGCGGCACAGAAGCGAGAAGTACGAGATGAAGATTTTCTCGAAGCGCTTGGAGGCGGAACCGGCGATCAGCATGCCGTCTCGACCGACTATCAGCACACTGTCCTCGCCGATATCGTACGCACAGTGAATGTCACCCAGTACCTGCTTCAGTTCGTTCTCAAAGTCCCCTCGGTCCATGTATTCCAACCCCGGCATGAACGGGTCGATCTGGTCAGCCATGATCATGTTAAACTTGCCGCGATTCGCGATATCACCGAGGAAGACCATGTCGAGCAAGCTTGTCTGGTACGAAGAGAGCAGGTCGTCCATAATTTCAGACGAGTCTTGGTGGATGTCAACCAGCAAGCGCGACAACAAGTCCACGGAGATGCGGTCTGCTCTTTTGTCCAGGATAGCGTCCACCTTGATCCCGTAGAAGATGGTCCCGTCCACGTTGAGGTGAATGCCAAAGTTCTCGACCTGTACGATCCCATCGTCTTCTGGGAAGTTGATCTCGGCCTCGAAGTTGATGTACCGCACGGGGTCATAGTCGAGAATCCGCACCTCCGTTAGGCCGGGCGGCACTTCGAACTGCGTATCCGTCGGGCGGTCGTCGATGAGCGAAGTGAAGAGCCCTCCCTGGCATCGATCCATCGACCCGAGGCGCTCGTTCAGCGCGACGATCTGGTTGGACCCGAACGGGATCCACTCGCCCACAAGACACACGGGGTTGGCCAGCACTATCGCCTCGGACAGCGTGTCACGGATGTTGGACTGTCCGCTGGCAGCTTCCAACGCTCGGTGGGCGTTCGACGACAATTGCTGGTAAGCTTCCAGGCTGCGTACGCATTGCGGGACGAACGGGCTGGACACGTACGACACGTCCTCGGTTTCAGTCACTCCCGAATACCGGAAGTACCCGATGGACTCTAGGATAAAGCGGCCTTCTTCGTTGAACTCGGGCTCTTCTTCAGTAGCCTGGATGTCTCCAGTCAGCACCGTAGTAAGATGCTTGCCGCTGCCCTTTGAGAACGTCCACGCAGGAACGTTTGCCTCGGTAATAGTCAGTGGATCTGGTGGGTCTTTGATCGGGATGTAGCGGATCTTGAGAAGCTCACGTCGATACGGTTTGGGGGCGAAGATGAAGGCGTCGACGTTGGCCTTGAGCTCCTTGCTGACTTGGGACAGAAGCTGAAGTCCGCGTAGAGAAACCTGGAAGGCCGTGACCGAGTGGTAGTCCTTGGTGGAGAGCTTGAGGCCGTTGATCAGGTTGGCTTCACGCAGGTCGTCGATGGCGGACTTGCCGTCCTGCGTCGTGTTCATCCAAATGCGTTTCGGTCGTCCTTCCTGTGCGATGACCATGGCTGCGGGTGCGTAGTCGAAGTTGAGTCCTCCGGCAGCGATCCCCTCGTACATCAAGACGAGGAGAGGGATCTGTCGAATCCAAGACTCCTTCTCCTCTTTCGTGCGCGCACACACAGCATACCTCGAGAGCATGTAGAGCAGCATCACGTGGTCGGTCGGCCACGTCTCCCTCACTGTGCGCCCCGTGTCGTCGCCTTCCTTGGACATCTCCGGCAGGGTGAAGGTCAATTCGTCCGAGTCCCCCGCTTCGTCTTCATTGCCACTAGCTGCTGTTTCTCCTACCGGAAGAGCTGAATTGGACCCGGACGGATCGGTCTGTTTCGACATGCGAGACCCAACGCGTGACCCGCTGTTGTTTATGGTTTGTCGACGATACGGCTGAGTAGGAGCTGCAGAAGCCCCGTCACTTGGTTTCAGGAGACCCGAACCTGTGCGTGGGTCTACTTCACTTCGGGGAGACCTGACGCGGGTTGACAACTTGCGTGGGGTGAGTCCCTGACCTGGTTGCTGCGATGACGGAGGATGAGGTGAGGAAGTTGCTGAGTCTGCACTTCCTGGTACGGTTGCCTTGTTTTCGCCTACCGAAGTGGCCGTGCCGTCACTTTGGAGATCACCATTTTCAGGCGACCCAGACGCCGACTCAACCGGTGCAGGCGGGCGAGAGGCCATGAGCTGCTGCCTCGGCGACGCTGGAGGCTCAGGAGGTTTCGGGATGAGACGATAGGCGGGGCTAGTGGAGCCGCTCGTGGTGGGGCTTTGCTGTCTGGGAGACTCCTCAATGATCTCGTCGAGGTGCGGGATCTGGCCTGGAAGAGGATGATCTCTAGTTGCCATCCATCTGAGAAGATGGCAGCGGGGCGGGGCGGAGGAAGCTGGTTCAGGAATGGCACGGACTGCGACCCCCCAAGACAAGTCGTTTCACTACATGTAGTTCACTGAGCTGTAGTTCGTTGACAACCAAATTGCAAGTCACTGCACATTTCAATGGAACGTCTGCATGGAGAGCGACTGCCAGGAGTTGAAATCGACTCACATGGAGTGGAACGATGGCGAGATTGTCATCATCGAGCTGTCGTCGAGTGAGTACGACCACTTCGGCATCCGTTCACTTGAAGCGATGACAACGCCAGGGAATACCTGAGGTCCTGCGGTAGCTCGTACGTGAAACATCTTCGCCGATACGAACCTGACGAAAGTTTTGGCCCTTCGAGTGCAGCAGGAGGTGCTCTGCCGGCTGGGCTGAACGACACGCCCAAGGTGGAGATCGGCTTTTCGCGCCGTTGGAGCGACAATCCTGGCCTATTGGACTGGAAGGCCAACGAATGGGCCACGTTTCCGGGCGTTCGCTACATCCTTTGCGTGGCGGTGAAGAAGAACCTGGCGAGCGCCACCTACAAGCTTACACGGTGGAGCAGCAGGGACACAGATTCCCCGTTCAAGACCCCGAGCCTGTGGTTGCCCCGCACACGTTGCTGACGCTCGACTCGCGTTTGCTGCTGGGCTGGCAGCCAGGAGCCTCGCTGCCTGCCCAGTTCCCTGATCTGTTCGTCGTGGGCCTGTACGAGGTCCTGGGATATGCTCGTCAAGACTTTCCTCAAGCTTAAGTTTGCAGCTATTCTCCGTAGCGCAGCAGTGGTAACGTTAGCCACTCTTTGCGCTCGCAAGCAAAGTGATGGGAGAAACTACTAACCGGGGCATGCCTGGTCACCTCTCGAGCTACTCCATGCGAGAAAACTTGAGCTTTTGGGCTCTCCAGGAACACGTTCTCAGTCAGCCTCTGTCCTAGCCAATTCGACGACAATAGTAGCTCATCAGATGAAGAATCTTGCGTCTGCAGGTACAACAAGCTAGCTAGCTCAGAAGCCTCACCCAGACAAGTACGCGCTGCTTCCATTCGCCAATTGTTAGTCGCTACACCAGCAGAAGAACTTCTGGCCATTCGAGAGAGCGACAGCGATAGCAGCTCTGCGTGAAGACACGTCGAGACTGGAACGTAAGAGACTGCGGATCAAAAGGCAACTTCTTTGACGGAAACTGTATGTGGAACATCGATTTTCCAGCCGTAATCGGACCCACATGTCTCCTCGTTGGAATTTGGTCGCCACGTCAGTCGTCATTTGACAATTATGGTGGCGATCAGCGAGTCCGAGCGCGAGGGGTTCGACGATGTCTTGGGCAGCGGGGGAATCTTCCGCAAGATGCTGACGGTGAACACGGACGGTATCCAAGCAGGTAACGCGCTCGTGCAACCGTCATCTCCATCCGCATTGTATCTACCGAGATATCGCCACTTTACTGAGGTATTGACACGTGGAGCTCTTGTGCAGAATTCGGAGAAGAAGTGGGCGTCATATACTCAACGTGGGAGCTCAAGTCGGGGCAGAAGGTGGTGGCGGACGAGGCCCGCAAGTTTCGTATTGGAGACGGCGAAGTGATGCCTGGTACGGGCTTTTTGCTGTAGTTTTGCTACACTAGCAGAGAACTTAGCCGTGTTCCTGTCTGTGACGCAGCGCTGGAGCTCGTGGCCAAGATGATGCACGTGGGAGAAGTGTGTGAAGTGCGCTGTGACGCGCGCTTCGCCTACGGAGACGTGGGGCTGGAGCCGCACGTGGCTCCAGGGGCCGAGATGAAGCTTGTGGTGGAACTCTGCCGCGTGGGGAAGAAGATCACGGCCGAAATGGGCTCCCAGGAGCTGATCGTCGAGGCCACGCAGAAGAAAGAGAGCGGCAACCGCTACTTCAAGGAGAAGAACTACGAGCAGGCAGCCAAGCTTTACAAGCGCGCGCTCAAGCTGCTAGAGACCTGGGAACACTCGGAGGAGGACGCCGCGCAGTGCAAGGACCTTCTCCTCGCGCTGGGAAACAATGTGGGCAACGTGCAGCACAAGCTCAAGCAGTTTAAGGAGGCGCGTCAGTCAAGCCTCGAGGTGCTGCAGCTCGACCCGACGAACGTCAAGGCCATGTACCGTGTGGGCCAGATCGCGCTGGACCAGAACGAGTTCGACGAGGCCAACATGTTCCTGCGCAAGGCTCTCGAGATTGAACCGAAGAACGCCAAGGTGCGCCAGCTGCTGGTGCAGCTGAAGAAGAAGAAGCGCGACCAGAAGGCGCTGGAGAGGAAGTTGTACGCGAAGTTGGGCGGCAGCAACGCGACTGAGACAGCAGAAACCGGCAAGGTCTCTGCGCTGGTGGCGCGTGTTCGACAGAACCCGGCGCTTATCGCCGCTGTGGTGACTGTGATCCTTGCGATCGTCATGTACGTGTATATCGGGAAGCCGAACTACGAGGTGCCTGCCACGGATTCGGCGCCGCAGGATGATTGAGAGCACGCTGCAGCAGGCCAGTGCCTCAACCCTTCTGGTGACTCAAACGTACGGCTCCGCCTCGAATCAAAGGTTGGAGTTAACACTGCGGTGTGGACAGACTTGTTCACCCCCATTTGGCTCTCGACAACCGTGCTAATATAATACTCTGTTTGAGATTCGATCGTCTCTTTTCCGCTGCGTTGCTGCGAACTCGACCACCGATCTAGACGAAACACTCCTGGTGCATGGCCGAGCTGAAGGAGAAATGAGCATGGTTCAAATGCCAGCAAAGACTGCTTTCAGTAGACACCAACACAGGTGCAACGTGTGTAGCCATTTCGCGTCGCGTCGCGTCACTTTTGAAGCAAGTACCGTGCTTAACATTTAAAAACACCAAAACAAATACCTTTCAGAAATAGTACTCGTCAACAGCTATTCTGAGCTTAAAAACACTGCAATATTAAATCCACCGGTGAATACAGATATATCTCAGAGCGAGGCCGTACGCTCGCAGATACATTGCTCACGCGACTTGGCTGCTTGGATTGCTGCACTCGTCGAGCTCATCTGCAGTCGTGCCAGTGGCACAAGTGAATCTCACCTAAGACCCCAAGCAGCAGCCACAACCTCCACGTGAACATGTCGGCAGCCCCACGCACCATCAAGGCCCTCGCCTGCTTCGGCAAGAGCGAGGAAGTGCAGCCCTGGGAGTACGAGTCCCGCCCGTTGGGCTCCGAGGACGTGGAGATCAAAATCTCACACTGCGGCATTTGCGGCTCGGATCTGCACGTGATCGACAGCGGCTGGAAGCCCACGATGTACCCGTGCGTAGTGGGCCACGAGATCGTGGGCGAGGTGACCCAGGCCGGCCCCGAGGTGAAGGACCTCAAGGTTGGCGACCGCGTGGGTGTGGGCGCGCAGGTTTGGGCCTGCCTGAACAAGGACCCCGCGGCTCCGTGCAAGGACTGCGCCAAGGGCGCTGACGCCTACTGCCACGGCATCGTGAGCACCTACAACTCCAAGTACAAAGACGGCAGCAAGACGTACGGCGGCTACGCCGAGTACGTGCGCGTGTTGGGCGCCTACGCTTTCAAGATCCCGGACAGCATCCCGTCGGACGCCGCGGCGCCGCTGCTGTGCGCCGGCACGACCGTGTTCACCCCGTTCAAGGAGGCGGGTGTGAAGCCCGGCGACCGCGTGGGGATTGTGGGCATTGGCGGACTCGGCCACATTGCCATCCAGTTCGCCAAGGCCATGGGCGCCGACGCTGTGGTGGCCTTCTCGCGCTCGGCGAACAAGGAGGAGGAGGTGCGCTCTCTGGGCGCCGACGAGTTCGTCAACTACTCGGACCCCGTGCAGGCCAAGGCGGCGGAGGGCTCCGTGGACATCCTGCTCGTGACGGCCGACGCCGACGGCATGCCGTACCAGTTGTTCCTGAGCTTCCTCGCGTCGCGCGGCACGTGCATCATGGTCGGCCTGCCCAACGACGAGGTCAAGTTCAAGCCCGCTCAGGTGGTCATGAAAGGCGCCAAGTTTGTGGGCAGCCACATCGGCAGCATCCAGGACGTCAAGGACATGCTCGCGCTGGCAGCCGAGAAGAACGTGCGACCAGTTATTCAGAAGATGCCCATGAGCAAGGCCAACGAGGGCATCCAGCTGCTGCGCGAAGGCAAAGTGCGCTACCGTGTTGTGCTCGAGAACTAAATGGATAGAGCTTATGACAAGAGGAGCGCGCCTAAGTCGCTTCAACACTGCTCTCATTGCGTTGCATTGGTCCATGTAAGCTTAGCTGGTACGGAGCCTCCGAGAGCATTGGTTATTAGTCCTTGCATGCAAGTCCACACATCTCGGACGCGTCAGCAAATCGTGGGGTGACTCATCCAGCTGAAGTCTGAAGTTGAACTGCACGGCTGCGACACAACTCAAGATGCGGCAGTTGGAGCTTTTGTTCCTGCTGGCTGGAGGTTGAGCGCCACAAGACTCGGCTCTGCCTGTACAAGCACTGGTGACTGCTTTTCATCCCGATACCGGCTCAGCCATATCTGAGAGTGCGGATATCGTTTGACTTCGCTGACGTTTTTGCTGATGACAACGGACTTCATGGTCCAAGTCATTTACAGCACGAATATGCGTTGGTTCTCAGAGATAATGATGCACCACATGTAACTTACAAGCTTAAAGCTGCCAACTTGTCGCGGAACGCTGCTATTATTATAGTTTGGGACGGACAGGTGAATCAGTAAACTTACCCGACAGGCTGCAACTGCCTCTGGCCCTGAACACCATCCAAGCGGATTAGATCAACTTCCCTGTCCACGTCATCCCGATTAGTAAAGCAAATGCCATGCGCAAGCAAGCAGCCGCCGTGAGCTGCGCCTTTGAACACCACATCGACAGTCACTTTGCAATTTGCCACCAACTTCACAGCAGCAGACAACAGCAACGATGTCCACCGCCCCGAGAACCATCAACGCCTACGCCGCCTTCGGCAAGGACGAGGAAGTCAAGCCCTGGCAGTACCAGTCCCGTCCGCTGGGCGACGAGGATGTCGAGATCAAGATTTCCCACTGCGGTATCTGCGGCTCCGACCTGCACACGATGGAGAGCGGATGGGGTCCGTCGACGTACCCGTGCGTGGTGGGCCACGAGATCGTGGGCGAGGTGACTCTGGCCGGCGAGAAGGTGAAGGACCTCAAGGTCGGCGACCGTGTGGGTGTGGGTGCCCAGGTTTGGGCGTGCCTGAACAAGGACCCTAGCGCCCCGTGCAAGGAGTGCGCCAGCGGCGACGACGCCTACTGCGCGCACAAGGTCTGGACCTACAACGACACGTACAAGAACGACGGAGCCACTTCGTACGGCGGATACGCTGACTACGTTCGCGTCGCTAACGAGTACGCCTTCAAGATCCCGGACAACCTGCCGTCGGACGTTGCTGCGCCGCTCCTGTGCGCGGGTGCGACCGTGTTCACGCCTCTCAAGGAGGCTGGCGTCAAGCCCGGCAAGCGTGTCGGTGTTGTCGGCATTGGTGGTCTTGGCCACCTTGGCATCCAGTTCGCCAACGCCATGGGCGCCGACGCTGTCGTTGCCTTCTCCCGTTCGGCCAACAAGGAGGCCGAGGTGCGTGCTCTGGGCGCGACGGAGTTCGTGGTGTACACGGATGACAAGCAGGCTGCTGCGGCCGCTGGATCGGTCGACGTGCTGCTGATCTGCGCGAACGCCGACAACATGCCGTTCACGAAGTTCCTGAGCTTCCTGGCTGTGCGCGGCTCGTGCATCATGGTGGGTCTGCCGAACGACGACATCAAGTTCAACGCCTTTGGCGTGGTGGGAAAGGGCGCCAAGTTCGTGGGCAGCAACATTGGCAGCATCCAGGACATCAAGGACATGCTGGAGGTGGCGTCCAAGAAGAACGTGCGTGCGGTGATCCAGAAGCTGCCGATGTCCAAGGTGAACGAGGGCATCGACATGGTGCGCAACGGCACGGTGCGCTACCGCGTCGTGCTCGAGAACTAAGACGTAGCGAGTAAATCAATGCTACAAGCCTTCGAATGGATCTCATTTCTTGCGACGACGGGTTCTGCTTCAAGAACACCCAAGCAGCGTTTCCAGGATACGAAAAGGCAGTCTGAGTGATGTGCGGTCACTTGTAATGGGTTCCAGCAGCTACAGTACTCGGGAATTTGGTCCTTGGTGGTTGCTAGCTCATTCTGAAATCTGCCACGCAGGACGCACAAGCACCAAGAACGAAGAAGACCTCAAGTACCGATCATGTCGACTGGACCACGCACCATCCACGCGTACGCGTGCTTCGGCAAGAGCGAGGAAGTCAAGCCCTGGCAGTACCAGTCCCGTCCGCTGGGCCCTGAAGATATCGAGATCAAGATCTCGCACTGCGGCATCTGCGGCTCCGACCTGCACACGATGGACAGCGGATGGGGCCAGACCACGTACCCGTGCGTGGTGGGTCACGAGATCGTGGGCGAGGTGACGCTCGCTGGTGACAAGGTGAAGGGCTTCAAGGTCGGCGACCGTGTGGGTGTGGGCGCCCAGGTTTGGGCGTGTCTGAACAAGGACCCTAGCGCCCCGTGCAAGGAGTGCGCCAGCGGAGACGACGCCTACTGTGCCAGCCGAGTTTGGACGTACGACGACGTGTACAAGAGTGACGGTGCCATTACGTACGGCGGATACGCTGACTACGTGCGTGTGGCTCACGAGTACGCTTTCACGATCCCCGGAAACCTACCATCCGATGTGGCGGCGCCGTTGTTGTGTGCCGGTACCACCGTGTTCACGCCTCTCAAGGAAGCTGGCGTCAAGCCCGGCAAGCGTGTCGGCGTTGTCGGCATTGGTGGTCTTGGCCACCTTGGCATCCAGTTCGCCAACGCCATGGGCGCCGACGCTGTCGTTGCCTTCTCCCGTTCGGCCAACAAGGAGGCCGAGGTGCGTGCTCTGGGCGCGACGGAGTTCGTGGTGTACACGGATGACAAGCAGGCTGCTGCGGCCGCTGGATCGGTCGACGTGCTGCTGATCTGCGCGAACGCCGACAACATGCCGTTCACGAAGTTCCTGAGCTTCCTGGCTGTGCGCGGCTCGTGCATCATGGTGGGTCTGCCGAACGACGACATCAAGTTCAACGCCTTTGGCGTGGTGGCGAAGGGCGCCAAGTTCGTGGGCAGCAACATTGGCAGCATCCAGAACATCAAGGACATGCTGGAGGTGGCGTCCAAGAAGAACGTGCGTGCGGTGATCCAGAAGCTCCCCATGAGCAAGGCGAACGAAGGTATCAAGATGGTGCGTGATGGCACGGTGCGCTACCGCGTCGTGCTCGAGAACTGAAACCACGACCCAGCACGGCTCCGCTGCGCTGCCACCAAGCCGCCTCAAGGGTTAAGTCGTTTTCGACCACCGATGTTTTATGCTGCAACGTTCAATGCATTTCTTTAGTGAGTAGCAGTGGCCATCTCATATCAATGCTATGAGATGGACGAGGAGGAAGCTTGCAGAACCTCATTGCGTCCTTGATGCGCTCGATCTCGGAGATCTCGCTGAGCCCGTTACCGAAGCACGCGCTGTCGGTCGTCATAGAACCACTGCAGCACATCCTACTTCTCACCCACATCCTCGTGCTGATGGCACAATTCGCGCCAGACGCGTCCGACAAGGCGCAAAACTATAGGATGCCAAGGTCGTCCGATGAAGTAGCGAGACAGAGCCCATGATATAGAGATACCGGCAAATACCTGATCAAAAGCCACAGAGCGCTTCATCGTGACTGTACGATAGCGAATGCCAATTCGTACGTGGATGCCTGTCTGTCTCTCCTGTAGTAAACGATTTCTTCCCATTCGAGAATTGCCAACGAGACGATGACGTGCAAAGTCTCGTACCGTGTCGCGGGTGGAACGTAAGCGCCTGGGAAGGGGATTTCCATGAAGCATGAGGAGATGGAGGGCATTGATCGTTTCCGAGCAGTACTTGCCTAGCAGCGTCCGGACGAAGCCAACGACGCCCAGCACAATCACCTCATGTATTTGATAATTGTGGCGCGAGGCCACTGCTGCTTGATACATTGGTCAGCTCAAAGCAAAACCCGCTCATCGTTTGAGTTCCGAAGGTCTGGTTCAAGTTAGTGGCTGTCGACACTGGCAATGCGTTCTCCGCCGCAGCGTCCGTCCCTCTTACTGAAGAAAATACCGTTGAGAAGCTGCGGAATGCAGTGAAGAAGATCTATAATGGCAGTCATCTCTCAGGGGTTGCTGCTTCCGACCCCAAAGTGTACTCCAGCGATGGTGTTGCGGCGCAGGCTCTTGGATCATCGGCTATGTTGCGTGCTTACGGGAAAGACGCAGACGACGCGCTGGTTGTGCAAGTTCCACGGCGCACTCAAATCAATTCCGTGAACTGGGTCCACGCACAGCTGAAGATCTTGGGGCTCTAGTGGAAGATAGGAAAAGTATTTGGGATCAAGGACCGGTTTGCTCATGATCCAAGTGTCAAGTGCGGCTTGAATTGCGTCTTTGTGATGGCGAGAGCGAGGAATTGCTTTGGGGGTTGATAAAAGCCAATGGATGTGAATGGGGACCTTGGGTCAAGTGGACGGCATTTCGGGAGTATCTGGAGACGTACAACTAAACCTATCAATGAATGCATGAAGATCTAGCCGAGTAGGATGCAAATACGTGGGCAGTACTGTCATGTGCCCTGCAGTCAAACGGGACTTTGACAGCCGACGGTGTTCAAAATCGATGTGGCGTCCTTGTGGAGGGTGGTTCATGCATAAGGTTGATGTCGCTGCAAGGACCTCATACTGCACGGCGGTCGATGCAGCCCTCAACTCGAACCAAGATGGCAAAGACAGAAACCACACCGAGCCCCGAACAAATGGACGGTGCTGAACAGGAAACGTCAGTGAGAAGCTCCGTCAGCGGATTCATTAACCACATCTCGTCGTTCTTGAAGCGATAGGTGCGAGTTGCCGTAGACATAATGAGTATCGAGACAAACTGTCTGCAAAGAATTACAAAATCGTGCGCACTAGTTGCTGGTTGCAGACCCGAACACGATGATCACGGACCCAGCAGCCACGTCGAAGCCAGCAGCGAAATCTTCCAATGATGCCGTGGTGGTGACAAAAGCTCAAGCAAGGGGATCATGGGGTTCTTTCCGTCACTCTTCACGAGGTAGGCTAGGCCACAGAGCGATCAAGCAAGAGCACCGTCTTACTGATACCAGCGAAAGGAGGAAACTGAAAATGTATTGTCAATGTGAAGTTAGAAAAGAGGAACCACAAGAATGCTAGCTCATCGATGCCTACACCAGCGTCTACCGCTTTTGGTGGTTGATGAAGCGCAGCGCCAGCAGTCCCAAGACGCGATACAGCGCTGTGATTCCGATGATAACAGCGAAGTTGCGAGCAATCCTGTCATGCTTCATGCCGAAGTGATCTTCCGTGTACTCCTTGAGCGTCGTGTGGCCCACCGTCACTGGAGCATTCGCCATCGGTTGGCAGCCAAGCTGCGAGCCAACGTTGGTGTAGGCACCAAGAGTATCATCCCACTGAGGAAGCTGGTCGCAGTCAGCGAAAACGAGCGACACCATGGTGGATAACGGGTACTTGAGAGGAGAAATCTTGTACAGCCACGTGTAACCTGACGGGATCGTGCTAGCTGGGGGCGTGAACCCCATGAACATCATGAAGATAGCCGGCGACAATCGCCACTTCCTCCGTCGGGAACACAAATGCGAGCATCTGACCTTGGTAAACTTGCATCAAGGTCATCATCGAGTACGCCAGCCAGTACACCACAGCAGTGTCGAAACCCTTGAAGCCCACCATCGGGTAGAACACAACCGTGAAGAACAAGCCACTGGCGAAGGAGTACGGGATTTCCACGATGGTCGAGCCCACGAAGTACCAGAAGGCGTTGTATGTCTGCGAAGCACGCTCGCGGTAGAAGGAGGCTCGGTCCGTGAATACCACAGGCATGACGCTCTCGAACGACACGAATGCATTGAAGAGCGCAGCCATGTAGATCAGGCCGACGCCTGAATTCAGGCCGGAGTACGTCGTGTATGTCGCGTCGACGAACACCAAACCGAAGACCAACCCCAGGAACACGGACACAAGAATCCGCGTCAGGTTGTACGACGGCGTGCGCCAGTACGCTTGGATGAAGCGAGTGACAACGAATTTCATCTGAGTGACGGAGTTGGCAGCACGTTTCTTGCCAAAGATCATCTCCGGGAAGTCTGGCGACGGGACAGTGATGCCTTCCTTTGCCATGTTTGCATCCAGTAGCTGTTTGGTCGAGCTCTCCTTGAAAACCTCGACAAAGTCGGCGGTGGCAGCTCCGGTGCTAACTCCGGCCCCGATGCACTCCAACATCCAAGTGGCCGGGTTGTAGCCTGTCGGTAGAGATGAAACACCAGCAATGCCCTCAAAGTAGTCGATCAGATTGCGGCAGTTCACCCCCAAGTCACCGAAGAAGACGGTCTCGCCGCCGCGTTTGAGCAGCAACAAGCTATCGAACAAGGCGAAGACGTCTGAAGAAGGCTGGTGGATCGTACAGATAATCGTGCGGCCGGAGTCCGCCACTTTTCGCACGCCCGTCATGATCAGCTTCGCCGACCGCGCGTCTAAGCCGCTCGTAGGCTCATCCAAGAAAATCACGCTGGGCTGCGCCGCAAGCTCCACTCCGATCGTTAGCCGCTTCATCTGCTCCATCGAGCTGCCGCGGATGATTTGGTCTGCGATATCCTCCAAGCCGAGAAGTTCGATGCACTCGTTCACGGAATCGTACTTGGTGGTGGCCGGCACTGAGCTGTCTTGACGCAGGAAGGAGCTGAAAGTGAGTGCTTCTCGGAAGGTTGCTGCCTCCGAGTGCACATCCATCTGCTCGCAATAACCAGTTGACCTGCGGATCGCTAGATCGCTGGCCTCGTATCCGTTCAAGAGGATTTTACCAGTGATCTTGCCGCCGGTTTTGCGGCCAGCGATCACGTCCATCAACGTGGTTTTGCCAGCTCCCGAGGAGCCCATGAGAGCCGTGATTGATCCAGGAAGCGCGAAGCCACTGATACCTTTTAGCAGCTCCAGCGATTGCTTTGGGTTGTGCGGGTCCGGGACAGAGTACCTCAAATCCTGGAAGGCCACTGTCACAGGCTCGACGCTGTGCTTCTCACGACTGTCGATCTCTACTGCGCAGGTATCCACTTCATTCAGTTCCCGGGCATTCTTGGGCGTCTCAACCAGAGCGTACGCGTCCTCTTCACACACAGACTCCGATACATCGACGTTTTCTGGTGCATCGAAGCGAAGGTACTCCAAGCCGAGGTACGAGAGGAACATGAAGACGAGATAACTCGCGAACGTGTAGACGATGCCGTAGAGAATCCACACCTTGTCCGTCTCCATGCCGAAAAGCTTGAGGTTGTACTCGCCCATGGTGACCCCGTACGTCACACAATAGTCGACGTCTTCATACACGCACACATCGAACGTGTCCGCGCGATATTGGTTGATAGCGAGCGCTCGGAGACTCCAGCTCATGGGGCTGATCCAGTGGCCCCAGATGAGGAAGTTCGGGATGTTGTCCTTTGTGACGATGAAGCCCGCGAAGATGATGAAGACCAGGAGAGACACGATGCCCATCGGCGCCGCAACGTTGGCATTGGCACTAATCGCCGCCAGGAAGGAGAACCACATGCCCATAGCCAAGTTCGTCAGGAAGAGAATGGCCTCGAAGACGGTGAACCGCAACGCGTCAGCCTCAAAGCCACAAATCCAGTACACCATGACGCCGAAGATGACCGATTCGGCCAAAACCAGAGGGATTTGGCTGGCTGACGTTGCCAGCACGTACGCTTTGGTGCTGAAGAAATTCGCACTGCGCTGCTTGTAGAAGATGTCGCGCTCTGCGATGTAAGTCGGAACCTGCGACGACTGCCCCATGGAGAGGAAGAGGATGGTAGCGAAGAGCACGCCCATGACAACGGAGACCTCTGTCGGCTTGAAGTCGTAGAAGACCGTCGAGTACAAGAGGCCCATGACCACAATCATCACCACTCGGCCGATAACGAAGGGCCTGTTCCGATACAACACCATCACCTGCCGTCTGAGCAGCGTCTGCATACTCTTCAGGAACGATTGCTGGAACTCGGGCACTTTTTCCAGACGATTTTTCGCGTTTTGAAGGGCGATAGGGTCAGGCGGAGCTGCAAGTTCGGCAAGCGTTTCTTGATGAATCTGAGACTGCCGGAAGCACTCCGCAAACTCACATGCTAGGCGCGGGTGGTTCTTCTGGTAAGAGTTGACTTCGTAGCGATCCTGCTGCGATGTCCCCAGATCCAACAAAAAGTCGGCAAGATCACGTCCCGGCGGACACGAGAACCCCAGCTCTTCGAAGTAGCCCTGCACTCGGTTGCAGGGCCCATGGTACATGACTTCTCCTTCGTTCAGAACCATGACATCGTCGAACAGCGCGAAGACTTCCGGTGAAGGCTGCAGGAGCGCGATGACCACCGTCTTGTGGAGTTTCCTCGCGACGCTGCGCTGCGTCTTGATGATGTCAAATGTCGCGGCACTGTCCAGACCCGTACTGATCTCGTCCATGAGCGTCACGCTCTTCATGCCGAACTCCATTTCAGCTGTGGTCACTCGCTTACGCTCACCCCCAGAGACGCCCCGCGTCATGGCGTCGCCTACGATCGTGTCCTGGCACATCTGAAGTCCGAACTGCTCGACAACAACGCCTGGGTACTGCGTTGAAATGGCCTTCAATGCGTCAAGTGCCTCTACATTTGCACGTTGGGGATCGTTCCTTTGGGCTTCCTCAGCTTCGCGTAAGAACTCGCCACCAGAGACTTCGTGTGCGAATTTCAGCGTCTCGTTCACAGTCAGCAGAGGGTGATGCTTGTCACGTTGACTCACGTACGACACGATCTGAGGCAGTCGGTTGAGGAGCGTTTTTCGTGACACACCATTGAAGAGGATGTCACCTTCTACAGCGATGTTCTTCTTCATGGGGAATCGACCACCGAGCACCTTCATAAGCGACGACTTGCCCGATCCAGGCTGGCCCAAGAGCAGCGTGATCTTCCTCGATTTGAACGCCCCGGTGACATTCTTCAAAATCTCCTTGCGGACGGTCTGTTTACCGGACGGAGCGACCATCTTCTTGATCTCGTTCAGCATCGTGGGCAGCTCGTTCTTGGCGTCGTTCTTGTCCGCGACTGAGATGTCAGCGGCCACCGACAAGTTGACAAAGCGAACTTTCACTTCTGGCAGAGCTCGAGCCGTAGCTGCCTCCATCTTGGCCGCGATCAAGTCGTGCAGCACTTCAGGGCCTTCCATCATCAACCCCGCCCCAGACGCGAAACTTAGTCCCTTCAAAGCGGCTGAGTCTTCCATTACTTGGCTCCTTGAATCGGTTTGGTGGCTAGGCAGGAAGTTTGAAAATGAGGTTGAATAGCAAGTTCACTCAGCGCCGCAGCAGAGTGCAAGTCCAGGCGTCTATGATACGCCGTGTACCATCAGCACTGACGGTTCACATGCTGCGGTACCAACACTCCGATTAAAGATGGCACGCTGGTCGTGCCACAATCGCAAGTGATACCGTATGTTGAAGCGGTCTAGGCGAAATATTCCAACCGAACTTTCACATTATAATGTCACATTCTGTTGGCTGTGCACAAACACAGCAGCAGCCATGCTGTCGGTCCGCGGCCGTCTCGTGCTTCCGCTAGTGCATCGTACCGTCCGTCCCAGCACTCGTCGCAGACCCTTCCAGCGCTGCTTAGCACCCCTGCAGCTGCTAATCGGCCGCACGGCGACCACCCGCAACTTCTCGCAACAAAATGACAATACCGAAACGCTGCTCCACCGTCTCAAAAACACCATCACGGACGCCACATCGACCGCAAAAGTCATCGCGCAGGAGGCTCGAGGCGTCGACCTCACTGACTACGAGGCCACCACGCTGTTGTCAAATTTCGCCAAGCAGAAGCGCCTAGACGACTGCGTGGGGCTGCTCCGCTACTGTCGCGAGCACAATGTGAAACCTGAAATTTCGGCGCGAATCTCGGCATTCCGGACTTTGTGCGATGCACAAGAGTTCCAACCGGCACTGCAATTGTTCAAGGAATTGAGCCGAGACGGCGTCCAATTGAAGCCCTGGATGGTGGGGAGGGCGCTCCAAGCGGCAACGAAAATGAAGCGACCCGAAGTCGTGACCGAAATTTGTCAAATGTTGGTGGCCAAGACCAAATTCAAGTTTTCGGGCGGCGTGCACGATTTGATGAAGGAAGTTGGAGAAAGCGGTGACCGGTTGAGCGAGTTCGCTCTTCGGTCTATTGTGATTTTTGCAGATCGAGCGGGGGACGCGGAATTGGCGATGGACGTTGTGAGTTCCATGAAAAAGGAAGAGATGCAAGTGACGACGGATGTGTATGCGTCGGTGATGGAGGCGTGTGGTAAGTGCGATCAATGGACGGATTTAGTGAAAGTTTATGAAGAAATGCCGGAGCATTTACGCGAGAAACTGTACAGCAGGCCGTTGAGTTTGGTGGTCAGAGCGCACACTCGAAGTGGGCGTGAAGAGATGGTGGAGCGCGGTTTGGAGATTTTCTATCAGCACCAAAAGGGAAAGTGGAGCAGCTTCCCGTGTGACGCATCTCTGGAGGCGCTACTGAAGACGCGGCAGTTTGAGAAGTTGTTTGATCTTGCTGAGGAGATGAAACGCAACGGTGTCAAGTGGAGCGCGTTCACGTACAAGATGGTGACTATGGCGTATATCGAAAGCGGCTCTGCTGGTAAAGCGAAGCAGATGCTTCAGGCTAGCGCCATGGACATGGAGAATAGCGGCGTGGAATGTTACCGTGAATTGGTTTCATATTTCTCCAAGGAGCGTGGAGATTGTCTTGAAGCCTGTCAGGCGTACGCTGATATGATGCAGAACTATGCTGATCTAGATGTCTCGGATTGGGCTAACGCGCTTGAGCTCGCGCTCCAGCTCCCAGATCGAGCAACGTACTGGAATTTTCGCAAGCAATTGCGGCTGTGTGGCAGATCAACTGAAGCGTTGATCCCGTCCCGCTTGCTTCTGTCGATCCAAGATGAGCTGCCCAACCAACCTGTGCCGTTACCTCGGGGTGATCCCGAACAGATAGAGCTCAAAATCCAGACGGACAACACGGAAGCAGCCCAACCGCTGACGCCCTTGAATGACGTTCGAGAATCTAATGATGTTGAGGCGAAAGAGAGAAAGTTATCAACGCTTCTCTCGACTTTTGCAAAAAGTAAAAGAGTCGATGAAAGCGAGGAGTTGCTTCGCTACTGCCAAGCACAAGATCTCTCTCTCGACAAGTCTTCCCAGAGCGCTGCTTTCCGCTCTTTATGCGATGCTGGCAGATTTGAAGCGGCATTGTCATTATTTGAGACGCTATCAACAGGCAAGTTTGCTTTACCTCCATGGGTATACGGTCGGGCGTTGGAAGCAGCGGTCAAATTAAACCGAGAGGAGCTTGTCCTATCTGTTTTTCGACGCTTACTCAATGATGGCGACGCATTCAAGGACCATCAAGTGGAAACAAGTGGAAAGGGGGTTCACGCTATGATGCGAGTCGCTCGTGACCGAGGAGTGAAACTTTCAAAGCTCGCACTTCGTTCCCTTATCATTTTCGCGGACCGATCAGAGGACTCAGAGCTAGTACAGGACATCTTTTCCATCATGCAGAGTGAAGGCATGAATGTTTCGCTTGACGTGTACGGATCGGTGCTGAACGCGTATGGAGCGAGCGAACGGTGGGGTGATGTTCTGACATTGTACGAGTCCATGCCGGAGAATATGCGCTCAAAACTGCATGGTACGTCCTTAAGCTGGGTTGTCACCGCGACCAGCCGGACAGAGGGCAAGGAGCTGACACTGCAGCGTGGTTCAAGCGGTACACAAGTTAAACGCCCACCGACTGACAGGCCGGCACGAGTCTCAGATGTGTTGCTAGTTCGGGAGCGGTTCGAAGCGATAAGGAACAATGGAGGTGTGGGGCTGACGGAGCATACAGCCTCTACACTCCTGGGGACAATGGCGAAGCACAAGCGCGTCTACGATTGTGCCGAGGTGCTGCGCTACTCCGAGAAGCAAAACGTATCCTTGAAGCCGTTTGCAGCCCTGGCTGCTTTCAATCTCTTCTGCGAAGCGGAGGAGTTTAGCCTAGCGCTGCATGCCTTCGAGAACATGTACGAGGGAACTTACACTCAAAAGCCGTGGGTATTCGGGTGGGCGATGGATGCAGCCACCAAGTTAGATCGGCAGGATTGGGCTGCTAGCATATTCCAACGCTTGCTGGCACCCGAGGGAGCCAAGAAAGACATTAACGCAGCTGAAATGTTCCAAGTGCAACCAAGTGAACACGGAGTGTACGGGATGCTGTTCGACGCGCATGATCGGGGAGTGCACGTTTCGAAGTTCGCATTTGAAGCTCTTCTCAGCTTTGCGGACAAGTCTTCCCAGTCAGACCTAGCGTTGGATGCTTTGTCAATGATGCAAGATGAAGGTATGAAGCCTTCAAGTGACTCCTATGCAATGGTGCTGATCGCGTGCGGCAAGAACGAACAGTGGGGTGAAGCCATCCACGTGTTCGAGGACATGCCGAAAAGTCTGGAGCCAGAGTTGAGTAGTGCGGCTTTGGGTACGGTGGTCATGGCGCACACTCGAAGTGGGGACGAGGGTCTGACAGTCCGCGGTCTGGAGCTGTTTGGCGATCACAAGGCGAAATGGAGCACCTTTGCCTGCAATGCGGCCCTGGACGCACTCCTGCAGATTCAACGATTGGATGACCTGCTCACGCTTGCCGACGATATGAAACACCAACAGGTAAAGTGGAGCTCTTTCACGTACAGTCTGGTGACATTGGGACACATTCGATGCGGATCCATGGAGAAAGCTAGACGAATGCTGCACGACAATGCAAAGCGCATGCAGAACGACAGTGTCCCATGTTATCAGGAACTCATCGAGCACTACGCAAAGACACTGGGAGATACCATCGAAGCCGTCCAGCTTTGTGAGGAGATGATGCAGAACAACTGGAAGCTCTCATTCTCGAACTGGCACACCGCACTTGAGCTCTCACTCGAGCTCCCGGATCGTGCATCGTACTGGCGTATTCGTAAGCAGTTCTGGCTGCGTGGCGAGTCCTCTGAGCAGAGAATCCCCTCACACTTGCTGCTGTCGGAGCGAGAAACCCCACGAGCGCAAGGTCTGTCGTTCGAGAGACAAGAAAGCTTGCAAACGGTGCATGACACCCCAGCCATACCGGCGGACGTATCCCTCGCACTCGAGGTTTTCGATGATATCTGGAAAGCTGGAGGATCAGGTCTCACGGTCAACGTTGTGACGAAGCTTCTTGTGGCGATGGCTCAGTACCAGCGTATTGGCGACTGCGTGGAGATGCTGGACTACTTCAAAGAGCACAGAGTGACTCCGAAGCCATTCGCTCGTCTGGCTGCGTTCAGAGCTCTCTGTGCTGCGAACGAGGACGATCAGACGCTGGAATTAGTGGAGGCGATGCTCAGCGACGATGTGATCCTGCACGCGCGAGATTGTCCGGTAGCTGTGGATACGGCGATGAAGATGAAGCGACCTGAACTCGTGACCAAAATCATCGACCACATGCGAGCACAAGACTCGCGTTTAAGTCCCAAGGACTACGAACGTATTTGGCGAAAGTATGGCCTTGCGGAGGAGTGGGCACCGACCGTCGACATGCTGTCAGCAATAGTGGACGGAGAGCGCCGTCATCCCCAGAGACCGCAGCAGTATTGGTCATAACGCAAACCAGCCGCGTGTTGGAGCACCAAGACACAACTAATTGATTTTATGATTCAATGCAAGAAGAAACTCGTGACATGCAGCTTCGTGGACACACACCGCGGACCATTTTAACTGAGGAGGGAGACGAGTAAATCGTCCAGCTCACTCGTTGGGGGAGCCGCATTCGCCGCTCGGTGCTTCATCACCAACAACGCCAGGACACAACACCCCGCACTCGCAACTAGCAGACCCACCAACGCTGTGGAATTCGACAACAAGCTTTGGCTGCCAACGCTCAGTGCACTTGCCATCACGGCTCCAAGTGGTTTTGACGGCTCGCACCGCTTCACACCATCCGTCGAAGCCGACTCAGTCAACTTTGCGCAAGTCAGAGTCGAGCTACAATCCCGACAGCATTCCCCCTTCACAGGCTTCACTTGCGTCACCAACTGGGACGAATTGACCGCCGTAGTGAACACACTACCATTGCAGGCTTCGAACGGACCTGGAGTGCCACTTGGCGACTTGCACTCGTTGATCTTGCACACTTCTGAGCCGGTTAGCCTCAATTCGGGACGGTCGCAATCAGTGATAGTGAACGTGTTGGCGCATGACTCGAGCTCTGTCGTTGTGGCATTATAGTGCGTGAAGGTGAAATCGCACCGCACCTTCACGTCGGTAGTCGTGGCCGTCGTGGGGTCGTGCACCAGCTCGAGTGCTAGCTGCTTGGAGATCTGGATGCGGCTGCCTGCGCTTGAAGGTAGGGCCAATTCAGTCTCCTTGACCTGGTCGAGAGCGCCCCCTTCTGCCAATTTCAAGTAGCATTTCACCCCTGTATACTTGCCGTTGACTGAGCTGGCGTCTTGCGTAGTGTTAGCTTCGCTGTCATACTTGAACGTCATCATGACGAAATCGCTGCCTGGATACGAGCACATGCGGGACTCCGACGAGCGCGGCGTGGGCGAGTTTTCCGTCCACATTTGACTGAAGGCTGCGCAGGCATTGTGTGGGCTATGCGGGTGCAGAATCACCTTGAAAATGTCCTGGAATGCTCGTCCACAGTGGGTCCATGCCTCCACGAACACAGTGCTGTTGGCGTCGAGGAACGTGAGCGTGGCCGAGTCATTCCACGCATTCCAGTTCTCCGTATTGATGGAGTAGCGCCAGTACACGTAGTTGCTCACATTGTACGAGCCTGAGATGTTCACGCCCCACGACAGCGACCGATCGAACAACGAGCCCAGCGTCGCTGAGTACGAGCAGCCCTTGTTGAATGTCGTGCACGTAATTGTGCGATGAATCGTCTTGCTGTCTGCTGCCACAGGTGGCAGTAGCCCACCCAGTACCGTGGCGGTCGCTGACGCTATAGCTGCCTTGATGCCAGTCTTCACGGTGACCAGCAAAGTGCTTGGGACGGTGAGGCAGTGCTCAAACCCGCATTCATCCCCCGACGCTGAGATCTTCTTTTCGGTATCTGCGAGCGTGGTGCCACATTTGAAGTCGTAGACGTACTCTTTCAGCTTCCGCGCCTTGGAGCAGCACCGCGTGCACTGCAACGCGCTCAGGTCGCTCGCAGTGCACGACTTGAGGAGGTTGACGGATGGTGCCGTATCCAGCAGCCGATTCAGAAAGTCATTGCCGAAGCATTTGGCGTCGATGGAGCTCAAATTCAACGAGGTGCCCCCGAAGAAATCCCTCATCTTGGCCGACTTGTCGTCGCAGCGCTCGTTCGCTCCACTGGTCGCATCGTACGCGCCGTTGTTCGCGATGTTGTCGCTGCTGTAGAACGAAGTAAACTTGACTTCCTCACTGATTGCGTTGGCGAGGTTCGCAACCGAGTACAGCGCCGGAGTGGTCTGCGTCGTGGTCGTCTGGCACTTGGTGCGAGCAGTAGGCGGGTAGCTGTCGACGACGGCAACGCAGCCAGTGCACTTGGCAGAGTCCCCATAATCGACTGCATTCATCAGCAGGTCGTACACGCCAAACGTGCTGAACGTGATCTGGTTCTCGAGTACACTGGGGCCCCCGCAGTAATCCTTCCACGCCGATTTCTTCGTCAGGCCAAAGGCTTCGCCTACTTTCGTAGCGCTAATCGCAACCAGAGGGTTCCCCCAAACGGTCTGGATCAAGTTGCTCATCGTGGACGGAGCAGTCACGCCACAGTCGTCTCTCAACTTGAGCGAAGACTTGTCACAACTCCGCCAGCCGCAGTCAAAGCCCGCGTTGTTAGACTTCCAGTAGCACGTGGTCACGCACTTGCCACTGGTCAGCTCCTGGCCTAGCGGGCATTTGCAAACGCCTCCTTGAAGTGTTGAGGTCGATGGACACGTACACTTGCCGTTGACGAGGCTCTGACCGCCCGAACACTTGCACTGTCCGTCCTGGAACGTCGACGTCGACGGACACGTGCAAACGCCATTCACGAGTGTCGACACGGACGGACACGTGCAAACCCCGTAGACCTCAGTGGAGATGTCTGGACATTGGCACGAGCACGTGTTGTAGCTCCCCAGCACCGAAATGGACTTCTGCAGATAGGAGCAATCCATCGTGTTCTTGATCGACGCCGGAACGAGGTCGTTGACGTTCGTCAGGGACGAGACCACGATATCCGTCGATTGCTGCGCACAATCGAGCTTGGGGCACACTCGAATCGCCACTGCACCCGATACAGTGGGGGCGGTGGTTCCCTGCAAGACCTCGATCCGGGGAGGTGCGCAGATACCGGAGGGCCAGGACGGTAACTTGAGTGGAATCCCCAGGAGGCAGCTCGTGTACTTGAACTTGATCCCCCCCAGGGGCGCGTTCGAGAGACCCCAGCATGAAAAGTCCCACAGCTTCTTGTACTCTTTGGACGACACACAGAGCGAAATGGTGATTTCCAAGCTGTACCAGTCGTCGACGTCGCATCGATTGGAGGACCCGTAAGCTCCGAGTTGCTCGGTCTCCAACAGCGAAAGGACCCCCGCGTCCACCACAGAACCAGCTTGGTCGTCGCGAGGGATCGTCTTGTAGCGTAGAAGCCCATCTTCCCAGACGTCCCCTTCCGGCTCGACCGGCTCGGTCGGATCCGTGGCAGTCGCCACCGCTGCGAGCGACAGCAGGATCGCAGCCCAGCGCATGCTGTCGTTCGATCCGAAGTGAGAGTGAAGGGACTTTGCTTGTCAAACTTGGCGCCTCTTGATGGACATCAGCGATCTTGCTTTCAACAGTCGCCTCTCTTGAGTCGAAGATCCACCCCCTGGAGCCTCTGATCGCAGACTGCTAACCCTGCGGACGCCACGGGTGCGTCGGACAGAGGAGTTTTGCAAGACGGCGTCGGGTGCTCCTCAAACGATCGGCGAGCGGCCGTGTCGCCGATAAGTTCTTCTGCACCAGGTAAACAGCAAGCAAACAGACAGAGTGGAGAACCTGGAGAACGGCCGCCGCATTGGTGACCACTGCGTTGTCAGGTGGAACTGTTCGTTTGCAATTCATATATCTTGCTAGGTGGCCAAACAAAGGCCCGGCCTAGACTCGTGTACTTGAAGTAGAGATTACTTGTTCCTCAGATTCTGGCAGCAGGTTTGTAGTGGCGCTCGATGAGTCCGTAGATATCTTCGAAAGCTGTGAAGAGCGCACGCTGGAATTGAGACGCAGTCACCCTGGGAAGACGTGGTCCTGGTGGGCCAGGGAGCTGTTGGTCGCGGTCGCTTGGGTCGAACGATGTGATCATGAACGACAGGTAGTCATTCTCGCTTCCATAGCAGATCCCGATGCCGTGCGGGAGCATGGGCACAAAGCCTCCCCACAGCCACGGGTAGCCGGACACGTTGCTAGTGGAGAGCACGAAGTTGCCACCTCCGCCACTCCTGACATAGCTTCGATCCGTGAACAGGTCCGGCGGAGAGCCCGTCTTCTGCATGGCAGCGATTTGCAGCCCGAGTAAATGGCGGTCGATGCCATTTCCCATCAGTGCCTCGAGCGAGATCTCTTTGTGGCGGGCCATGGCTCGATTCAACTTGGCAACGACCTCCGCTTCGTCGACGTCACGTTGAGCGTGGGCCTCCAGCCACGCAAGCACCTCGCTTGTCACCGTGCGAATGGTCTCCGTGCGTCCTTGGACAAACATGCGCGTGTGGCCGCTCTCATAAGTGGCCACGGCTCGGCCGAACACTCGATACCCTGCCAGCTGGATCGCCATTTGGACAAAAGTGTCCGGGAACAGCTTCACTGCACGCAGCTTGGTCTTCCCGAAGGACTTGTTGCGCACGACCAGCATACGCAGTTTACTCCCGTCCCGCTTAAAAGCGTCGAGTGCTGTTGGGATGACGCTGTTCACGATCTCTTCAGGCAAGCGCCAACGTAGCAACTCGGGGGGAGGTAGGAACTCCAGCGAGTGGTGGCGACTTTCAACGAATGTCTCGTAGCCGCCGTTGCGGTTCAGATAGCGCTCCCCGAGCCAGCGAAACATTGACTGTAGCACCGTAGCGTCCGCGTTGGCGTGCTCCATGTTCGCGCCCACCATCCCGTTGGCAAACACAATGTACTGGAAGCTCTTGTCGAACCAGCGATTGCCAGCGTTAGCGGCCGCACACTGCCGAGCGAGCTCCGACGGCGTACCAGGCGACGTTGACTCAAGACAGAGCGCAAAAAGACTCGTCTCGATCGAGTCAAGACTGCGGATATTCAGCGGATCAAAGTCCGCCAGGGTCTGGCGCGCCTTTGCCCACGTATCGCGCCTCATAGCCGTCAGAGCTCCCACAAATTGTGGAGAAGCGTCATCAGGGCGCTTTGCAGCAGGAAGTGCGTTCAAGTACGCCGAGTGCCGCAAAATATGCAGCAGCTGAACTTCCAAGTCTCCGATGGTCAGCAGCTCGTCCTCTGCGTCGTAAACGCGAAGCACAAACGTCCGGCCTTCGCAAAAGACAGAGATATGGCGAACTGTGGCGGGATCCACTCGCTTGAATCTGTCCATCGGCTGCTCTGGGATGCGGCAAGTGGAGAAGAGGCGTTTGAACATGTTCATGCACAGTACATGTCCCCCCATCGTCTCCGGGGGGACTTGTTCACGCTTGAGTCTCTCCACATACTCGCACGTGTAGCGGACAGTCTCCGCAGCTCTTCTGGCTTGCGAGACGGGCCTCTCAAAGTCTTGGAAGGAGCCGAAACCCGTCACCATGTTGACGAACAACGCATTCGGCGTCGGATCACTCAGATACGCCACTTGCTCCCACCATTCCGCCAGCTACACAACCGCGTTCAAACCCTGAGACCGAGAATGTTTCGTTTTGCTAAGATGACGCTTTCACACTTACCCAGTTGTCTCGTCCTTTGGCTCTTTGCAAGAGCTCCTGCTGTAGATCTTCACCTGGGCCTCCAGGCTTCCCAAACTCCTTCACTAGCGTCTTGGTTCTCTCCAGCTCCTCCTACAGAAAGTAGATATCATACATGAAGTATTGTAGCAATGGAACTGTCCTGTATGAACCTTGGTAACCAGTGGCTCGATTGAGAGCAGATACTTGTCCAGCGTGGCTTGCAGCGAGGGAACTGGTAGATGCGGCAGCGACGCCTGGAGCGCGTAGCTGGATGGTACATACGTAAGCTAGAGGGAATATATATCGTTCCAAGAGGAGACGTACGTTGGGCTGCTACGCGTTGAGCGAGGTGCCATCGTGAGTGAATTGTTAAGTGTCTCTTTAGCGACGAAAGAAGGAATGGTATCTGGCTGCGACGGCTCGCCTCTTTCTTTTTCTGGATGTGACCAGCAACGTTGGCCTCCAATTCTTCGGGGAATTGCGGCCAATTCTTCACAATCACCGTAACTCCATCTTGAGGATTCTCGCCGTCTTCGACATCATGAGACTTCTTCACCTTCAACAGGAATCGTAGCCCCGAAGATAAGCACGGTTAGTTTTGACTGATAATTTCAAGCACTCGTGCAACGCCCAGTCATGAAAATCAACGCAGATTTCACGGTGCAACTCGTAGGATAGCGTACAGGTACAGGCAGAATGTCAGGGTCAGGCAAAAATTGCATTACATCTATCATTTATCAATCACAAAAGCAAACGTGTCACCTAGTAGCAGAATTTATCACTGGAGACTTCAGGATACCTCCTTTACGCTTTGTAAGGGGCATCTACAAGAAACTGGCGTCGACCCACCAGTTCGACTTGTAGTCCTTACCGAGGATTTCGGTGATGTCCACCGACGCGGTCAGCTGTCCACCGAAGGCCACACGCTCGTCGGTAGCCGCACCTGCACCAATGTTGTTGAACTCCTTGAAGTAGACGTTGCCAGTGTTGTTGTCCTTGTTCCACGTCTGCCAGCCCTGCGGGTTGATAACGTCGCTGAGGTTGCTGTTCTGCCAGACGACGCGAGCGTACGGGTACCACGGACGACCGAGGTAGGCCGTTCCGTTGCCGAGAGCACCAAACACGCGAGCGTTGTTGAAGACGTACTCGGACAGGTTGGAGCTGTTGCCGTTGCCGTTGGCCGTGATGCTGCCCTTACCGACCGACTCGATGTCGCAGGACTCGAACCAGGCCTTCGACTGGAGACCAAACACGAAGTCGACGGCGCCAGCAATGTACGAGCGGGCGTAGAGCTCCTTGCCCTTGTTGGCACACAGAGTGTCCTGGTAGCCGGTGAAGTTGCAGGCGTAGAACCCGTAGTCGGTGTTGTCGACGTACGTGGCGACGGCCTGGCCGAGCTGTTTGATCTTGCCAGTTGGGTTGGCGATGTTGAGGTTGTACACCTTGACGCCATTGCGCGACTTGAAAAGCATCGTACTGACCAGCGCGTTGAGTGCACCGGTCGTGTTTGCAGGGAGGTCCCTCTGGGCCATGGTGTGGGTCACAGTCACTTGGTTGTCAGCGTACGACTTGGTATCGCACGTGTAGCCCTGCAGCACCAACGGACCGTTGAACTTCGGGACGATAACCTGCTCGTGGTACACGCCTGGGAAGACGAAAAGGGTGTGCTCCGCCGTCGTGTTGGGGATGTTCGCCACACCCTCCGACACGGTCTGGTAGCTGCCCTTGTAGGCTCCCGAGGCATCGACGACGACGGCCCCCGATGGTGGCTGAGTCCGCGCGTTGGCTCCATTGGACGTACAGTCGATTGCGGCTAGCGTGCTCGTCGCGAGGCCGGCAAGTGCCAGGAGTGGCAGAGCGAAAGTGTGCATCTTCCGTTGAGTTGACTTGAGTGGCGAGCAGGAAATTGAAAAGTGAGCGACTTACACCCGCGTTTTTCCAGGCGTGGCCGCCGAATTGTGGCCGAAAGGTGCTACGATCATGTTGTCGCTCTGGTCGCTTCCCAGGAGAAGACAGAATACAGGCTTACGGGAAGCCGCTTTATCTCAGGTAAGTTACCTGTCCTATTCTGTGGGCTGGAAGAGTAGTCGCCTAATCTTGTGATCGTGCTGACGACTGCTGTGTCCTTGCAGATGGACAAAAGGAACGCACTCAAGCTGCAGTTCCGTGAGAAGGAAATAACAGAGCTTGGTCACGATCAGCGGAAACGTAGTTGCAAGTTCCCGCTGAATGCTGCCCTCAAAGGTGCGCCGACAGTTGCAACTTGTTATTTGTCGGCGGGTGCAACCTTTTGCTTATATTTTGCTTCCACGGTACTTTGAGCACTCGAAGTTAATTGTGCAAGTCCACGAAGTTGAGACGGTTCACGAAAGCCCCGCAGCCGTTTGCCAAGAACACACGAGATCGGTCAGATCATAATCATCGCTGCTTCGTACATGAGCATGTTAGCGACCAAGATCGGCATTTTGGTTAGTGTGCAAAACTTTCTGCAGAGAAGATTGTAAAGTACGTGGGCTTTCTGCTAGGATGGTTTACAATCGCTAGGTGCCTCTCCTCGCGCTGGTCGCCAACTTGACGAGCAGGTCCTTGACTCAGGACCTTGAGCTCCTGTCGGACAAGGGGGGGGGGGGGGGGGGGGGGGAGCTGAGTCACCGTGGCGTAAAGCCCACAGAAAACGTGCCAGTATATACCGGTATGAATCATTAACTCGAAGTGGCGAGCCCAGCTTTCGAGGCCAAACGATTTTACGGGTGAATTATGCAGTGGATGTTCAAACACTCGAGCATATTGTCTTTGCTAGCCACGATTACATGTAACTTCTATTTATCGGTGCGCATAACGGCTAACACGTCGAAGACGACAAGAGCTTTATACTCGAGACCAAATGAGCTGGACACTCGTATTCAAACCAATCAAGTGGGCACGTTAGCATTGTAATACCTCACTGAGAAACGAAGCGGAGGGAGAAGTTGCTACTCGAGAAAATGTATTTGCAATTGGAGGGTTGCCCCCTGGTAGACTCCTTCCACCCTCTCCAAAGCGAAGAATCGTTCTCGTGGAGTTTTCCATTCCTCTGTGCGACCAAGGCTCTAATAATGCGATTGTAATTGTTTCAAGTCATGGAGAGCATGTCCTTTGGAACGTCCAAAGCTCCTTCCAGCAGGCGAGTGACGCCACGCAAATTCTCTTCTTGCGCATTATGGGAGTGTAGTCCATCTTGGTGCGCGAGTAGAACCTCACAAATTTGGCTGTGCACCCACAGTGGCTCCAGTACACCTCGCGCTCAGCAAAGCATACAATTTCCGTAGCAACTCGTCGATCCCTTTTGTGATTCGCTAAAGTGTTGCTCACTGCCGACTTTTTGTGTCAAAAGTTCCGAGCTGGTAGACTAACGTTATATTAATTCGGGAAGTGCATTCGCCACTTGCAGGCTTCGACGCTTTCATAGGAGATCAATCATTTCGGGGTGGGCGACGCGGCTCATAACTACCATAAACACCGCGAAAGGGGTACACAGTCCCATGGGTAGATTTCAGCATGGAACACCAGTTTACATAAACGGAGAGTACCCCTCCTAGACGTGGGGTTGGCATTGCTTCAATGGTGTCCGTCCGCCAGGTGGCGTCTTCACTGCTGGGGCAGTCGGTGCAGCGCTCGCAATCTGCCACCCATCGACTGGAACGTCTCTCGCCGCCCCTAGCTGCGTGTTTGCAGACCGAAAGCCGTTCCTTTTCGAGCTCTGCTGCGAAAAGACCGCTTAAGCATGGGCAGACGTTCGTCAAACCTTCATCTATGGACCTACCGATGGCTCTCAAGCGGTTGCAGGAAATTCAAGCGTCGGATGTTGTGAAATTGACCAAAAATGACGCGTCTACGCTGGTGGACGCGTTGGTCAAACACAAGAAACACGACGAGTGCGTCCAGCTGTTGCGATCGTTGCAGAAGCAAAATGTGCCTCTTAAACCCTTTGCACGGCTCAGCGGCTTCAGCATTTTGTGTCTCAAGAAGGAGTTCAAGCTTGCTCTGAAGGAGTTTGAGAGTCTGCGGGACGCGGAGGTCAAATTGACGCCGTGGGTGTTCGCGGCGGCGCTGGATGCAGCGACCAAGTTGAACCGACAGGAAACTGTGCGCGATATTTTCAAGCGCCTGGTGACCAAAGGTGAAGAGCGGGTGGAGGTTTCTGGACAAGGGGTCGTCGACACGGTGAAGAGTGTGCGTGAACGCGGCGTCAAGTTGCCCGAGTTTGCCCTTCGGGTGTTGGTCAGTTATGCGGACAAGTCGCACCAGCCAGAGATGGCGCTGGAAGTGCTTTCCATAATGCAGGACAAAGGAATCTCGCCTGCTGTCGACGTCTACGCGTCTGTGTTTGTGGCGTGTGGCACGGACAAGCGGTGGAGCGACGTGCTCAAAGTGTTCGATGCGATGCCGCAAAAGCTCCTGCCGCAGCTGAATGATGTATCGCTTGGCCACGTCGTGATGGCGCACACGCACAGCAAAAGTGAGGAGCTGACGCAGCGAGGGTTGGACATCTTTGGCAGACACAAGGAGAAGCGGAGCAAGTTCGCGTGTTCCGCGGCGTTGGAAGCGCTACTGGAGACTCGCCAATTTGAGGTGCTGTTTGCGCTGGCTAGTGAAATGACACGCCGTGGGATGAAGTGGGACTCGTTCACCTACAAGATGGTGGCGCTGGCTTACATCCGCGACGGATCCATCGAGAAAGCTAGGCAATTTCTTCACGCGAACACTAAACACATGAACAATGATAGCGCTCTGTGCTACCGCGAGCTTATCGATCACTACGCAAATACGAGTGGAGATGTCGAACAGGCCTGCCAGCTTTACTTGGAGATGATCGAGAACAAGCTGCCGCTGAATGTATCCGACTGGTGCAACGCGCTTGAACTCGCGCTGCAGCTATCAGACCGCACGGTGTATTGGGGTATCCGCAACCAGTTGGGGCAGCGCAATCAGAGCTTTGAGGATGAGCTGCCCGTACATTTGGTTCTGTCGAGCTCAGAGGATGCGCAGCATCAAGTGCGTGGCCTAGAAGCTTCAACGCCTGCTGTTTACTCAGATGTAGCGTTGGCAATGAAGAGCTTCCGTGACATTCAACAAGCTGATGGGGCTGGTCTTACGATAAATGTCGCCTCAACGCTCCTCGTGACTATGGCCGAGAACTATCGCACTGGTGCTTGCGTTGAGATGTGGCACTATTTCGAGGAACAAGGGGTGTTACCGAAGCCATTTGCCTGCGTGGCTGCTTTCGGTGCGTTGGCCAATGCGAAGAAGTACAGCCACGCGTTGGATGTGTTCAAGACCATGGTGAATGGCGATTCGACTCCAAGTACGTGGGTATATATGAAAGCTTTCAATGCTGCGATCAATTTGAGGAGGCATTCTTTTGTGACGGACACCCTACGTCACATCCGAGAGAATGGGGTAAGCCTGACCGTCAATGAATACGTGAAAATCATTGCGACTTGTACACAAGCAAAGGAATGGGTACTGGCCACGTCTGTGTTAGCCTCGATGCAGAGCCAAGGTCTGAAGCCCATGGTGAGCATTTACAACTCGCTGCTGGCAGGCTGTGGCAAGGAAAACTACTGGAATATGGTGATTGCATTGTACAACATTATGCCAAGCGATCTGCGCCCTCTGCTGCAAGGTGGGGCCTTGGGCTCAGTTCTCATGGCGCATTCTCGTGCAGACAGCGATGAAATGAAGCAGCGCACGGCTGATATCTGCAAAAATCATTTTGCAACGTGCAAGCCGTTTCCGTTTGAAGTGGCGATGATGGCACTGCTGGAATCGAAACACTTTGCCGACGTGCTTTCAGTTGCTGCTGACGCAACGAGTGAAGGGTTTGAGTGGACTCCGATGATGTACCGAAGTGTTGTGATGGCCAACGTCCACAATGGTTCGATGGAGCAAGCAAAGCAGCTACTGCAGGAGCATGTGCTACGCTTGACCAACATCAGCGTGGAATGTCATCGCGAACTGATCCGGTACTATTCGAAGGTACGCGGGGCCGTGCTTGAGGCAAGCAAGTTGAGTGTGCAAATGATGCACAACAACACGGACGTGAGTGTGGATGACTGGCGCACCGCTCTCGAGCTTGCGTTGCAGCTACCCGACCATGCGATTTACTGGGATCTACGCAGATGGCTGCGACTTCACGGGGGAGCTGCGTTGAGCGAACTTCCGGACCATCTTTTCTTGCCGGAGGAAGCGTTGCAGACTGCGACTACCGACTAAGTGGAATGCGTCTATGGCTAGTGGAATTGATGAAATGGTTCATGGCAGTTGTTGTACATCGGTCTCTTTCGCTTCGTGCTGCGGGGTGACTTTTACCTACGGTAGTCGAACAAAAAGCAGTGTCGAGTGTGGATAGAGCTCTACGAATCGCCTAGTTCTCCAGCACCACGCGGTAGCGCACCGTGCCGTTGCGCACCATATCAATGCCCTCGTTCACCTTGGACATCGGCATCTTCTGGATCACGGGGCGCACGTTCTTCTTTGACGCCACCTCCAGCATGTCCTTGACGTCCTGGATGCTGCCGATGGCGCTGCCCTTGAAGTTGGCACCCTTGCCCACGAGCGGGAACGGCTTGAACTTGATCTCGTCGTTCGGGAGGCCCACCATGATCACCGTGCCGTGCACCGCCAGGAAGCTCAGGAAGAGCGTGTAGGGCATGTCGTTGGCGTCGGCCGTGATGAGCAGGATGTCCACCGAGTTGGCCGCGTCCGCCGCCTGCTTCTCGTCCGTGTACACGACGAACTCGTCGGCACCCAGTCGCCGGATCTCCTGCTCCTTGCTGGCAGAGCGAGAGAAGGCCACGACGGCCGCGGCGCCCATGGCCTTGGCGAATTGAATCCCCAAGTGGCCCAGGCCGCCGATGCCCACGATGCCGACGCGGTCGCCGGGCTTGATGCCGACCTCCTTGAACGGCGTGAACACGGTGGTGCCGGCGCACAAGAGCGGCGCGGCCACGTCCGACGGGATGTTGTCCGGGATCTTGAAGGCATACTCGTGCGTGACGCGGATGTAGTCAGCGTAGCCGCCGTAGGTGATGGCGCCGTCCGTCTTGCGGTACTTGGAGTCGTACGTGCCCACGCGGTGGCGGCAGTAGGCGTCCGTGCCGTTGGCGCACTCCTTGCAGGGCTCGTCCGGGAACTTGTTGAGGCAGGCCCAGACCTGCGCGCCGACGCCGACGCGGTCGCCCACCTTCATGTCCTTGACCTGGTCGCCGGCCAACGTCACCTCGCCCACGATCTCGTGACCCACCACGCACGGGTACGTGGTCTGGCCCCAGCCGCTGTCCATGGTGTGCAGGTCGGAGCCGCAGATGCCACAGTGCGAGATCTTGATCTCCACGTCCTCGGGGCCCAGCGGCCGCGACTGGTATTCCCAGGGCTTGGCGTCCTCGCCCTTGGCGAAGGAGGCGTAGGCGTGGATGGTCCTCGGGGCAGTCGTCATAGCTTCGGGCTGTTGGTTGGTGTCTTGGTGCTTGGTCGACTTGTGACTTGTCGATCCAAATCGGAAATGGACTGCAGTCGGACGGAGGACCCCATCTATCCAGCCCCAAGCTGCAGCTTTCATGCTTCTCAGCCTGTAGGGCACGTGCGTGGCTCATGGCTGGGCTCACCGTCGCATAGCGGCGATCCAGGCTCGACAAGTATGGTTTTCATTCCTGTTCCAGTGGTCGACGGTCTCTCGTCCGCTTCAGCTTGGGTAACCACTCTCGTTTACAGATCGAGTAACCGCCGCAGCATACAAATGCCAAGTCAACGGGTTGGGACACTCTAAATCGGACACATCGCATGTAAACTTCTCGGTGGTTGACGCGCCCACGCCGGACGAGAGCTGTGCGCCAAACTCGAGATCACGCCTTCGCTTTGTTTACACAGAGGGACTGTAGACGCCAGCGCCAGCAGTGACACTGACACCACCCTGTGTATCCCAATGCTGCCGATCCGCCTCGGGCTCTAATCTGCTCCTCGTTGCTGGCTGGCTGGCTGGCTGGCTGGCAATTGCAGCAGCTCACCACGACCTGTTGTATCAGAGCGTATTGCACACGTCGGTCGGTCGCCTGCTACTCTGCAAGAACGGTTTCGGTTCGATCGTCGCCTCAATGCTGGTACAGATACCTCTCACGCTGAACAGAAGATACTACTACTAGTACTTTGAAAAGAAAAGGGCTGTGTATTTGTATTTGATGTTGTTGTTGGCGAGACCGCAGCGGATGGCTGCACTCCCTGCTCTAAGCTACAGTAGTCGTGCGAATGGAACTCGCCTAGTTCTCGAGCACCACGCGGTAGCGCACCGTGCCGTTGCGCACCATGTCAATGCCCTCATTCACCTTGGACATCGGCAGCTTCTGGATCACGGGACGCACGTTCTTCTTGGACGCCACCTCCAGCGTGTCCTTGATGTCCTGGATGCTGCCGACGTTGCTACCCACGAACTTGGCGCCCTTCGCCACGACGTGGAACGCGTTGAACTTGATGTCGTCGTTCGGGAGACCCACCATGATGCACGTGCCGCGCACGGCGAGGAAGCTCAGGAACGTGCTGTACGGCATGTTGTTGGCGTCGGCCGTGATGAGCAGGATGTCCACCGAGCCGGCGGCCTCCTTGGCCTGCTTCTCGTCCGTGTACACCACGAACTCGTCGGCGCCCAGGCCGCGCACCTCCGCCTCCTTGTTGTTGGAGCGCGAGAACGCTGTCACGGAGGCGGCGCCCATGGCCTTGGCGAACTGGATGCCCAAGTGGCCCAGGCCACCGATGCCAACGATACCCACGCGGTCACCGTCCTTGATGCCGGCCTCCTTGAACGGCGTGAACACGGTGGCGCCGGCGCACATCAGAGGCGCGGCCACGTCCGACGGGATATTGTCCGGGATCTTGATCGCGAACTCATGGGGCACGCGCACGTAGTCGGCGTAGCCGCCGTACGTGATGGCGCCGTCGCTTTTGTACTTGTCGCTGTAGGTCCAGACGCGGTGCGGGCAGTACGCGTCGTCGCCGTTGGCGCACACGGAGCAAGGAGCCTTGGAGTCCTTGTTCAGGCAAGCCGACACGAGCGCGCCGACGCCCGCGCGGTCGCCCACCTTCAGACCCTTGACGTCGGGGCCAGCCTGAGTGACCTCGCCAACAATCTCGTGGCCCACCACGCACGGGTACATGGTCTGGCCCCAGCCGCTGTCGAGCGTGTGCAGGTCGGAGCCGCAGATGCCACAGTGCGAGATCTTGATCTCCACGTCCTCAGGACCGAGCACGCGGGACTGGTACTCCCAGGGCTTGATCTCTTCGCCCTTGCCGAAGGAGGCGTAGGCGTGCACGGTTCTCGGGGCGGCAGACATCTTGGTCGATTGATTGAACTTGTTTGTTGGTTTGGGAGCAAATTGCAGAATGAGATTGGTTGGGGCGAGTAAAGGAAGTTGGGTCTACCGTAGTGTTGCCCGGATAGAACCAACCTGTTGATGTAGCCGAATCAAGCTACGCACACAGTTGACTGATTTCGTAGGGCATTTTCGTTAAGTAATACACATACGTGTACAGAGGTCCTTCTTAATAAATGTACCTCGTTGTTTTGATATCCCGATATTTCCGATCGTTGATCCAAAATAAGCCAGTAAAAATAAACTTGCACATCATTAATCCCTTCGAAAATGATTTGATTACGTGCTTGCGCTTATTGAGAGGGGTCTCTGTACTGTACGTACTTTAAAGTATATGCGACCGGTTCGGCTTACATGTACTCAGTGCAAAGCAAACCGCTTGAACGGAGTTTCGGACCTTGCCGCTAACTCAGAGCTCAACATTGGTGCTTCGCAGCAGTCCGGGTACCGGCACTGTAACTCGGTCACTGGGTGATCTCTATCGTTTACAAATGCGGTGATCTTGTGCTACGTCCCATATCAAAGCGCAGACCACATGTCACAATACGGACGTGAAAGGCATCGCAAAATGTAAAACAAATTCCACGCTCAATCGATCTGCAAGATTCCCGGCACTTATGCTCCACCTCTTACCACGCTCACGCCCCAACCAATCTCATTCTGCAATTTGCTCCCAAACCAACAAACAAGTTCAATCAATCGACCAAGATGTCTGCCGCCCCGAGAACCGTGCACGCCTACGCCTCCTTCGGCAAGGGCGAAGAGATCAAGCCCTGGGAGTACCAGTCCCGCGTGCTCGGTCCTGAGGACGTGGAGATCAAGATCTCGCACTGTGGCATCTGCGGCTCCGACCTGCACACGCTCGACAGCGGCTGGGGCCAGACCATGTACCCGTGCGTGGTGGGCCACGAGATTGTTGGCGAGGTCACTCAGGCTGGCCCCGACGTCAAGGGTCTGAAGGTGGGCGACCGCGCGGGCGTCGGCGCGCTCGTGTCGGCTTGCCTGAACAAGGACTCCAAGGCTCCTTGCTCCGTGTGCGCCAACGGCGACGACGCGTACTGCCCGCACCGCGTCTGGACCTACAGCGACAAGTACAAAAGCGACGGCGCCATCACGTACGGCGGCTACGCCGACTACGTGCGCGTGCCCCATGAGTTCGCGATCAAGATCCCGGACAATATCCCGTCGGACGTGGCCGCGCCTCTGATGTGCGCCGGCGCCACCGTGTTCACGCCGTTCAAGGAGGCCGGCATCAAGGACGGTGACCGCGTGGGTATCGTTGGCATCGGTGGCCTGGGCCACTTGGGCATCCAGTTCGCCAAGGCCATGGGCGCCGCCTCCGTGACAGCGTTCTCGCGCTCCAACAACAAGGAGGCGGAGGTGCGCGGCCTGGGCGCCGACGAGTTCGTGGTGTACACGGACGAGAAGCAGGCCAAGGAGGCCGCCGGCTCGGTGGACATCCTGCTCATCACGGCCGACGCCAACAACATGCCGTACAGCACGTTCCTGAGCTTCCTCGCCGTGCGCGGCACGTGCATCATGGTGGGTCTCCCGAACGACGACATCAAGTTCAACGCGTTCCACGTCGTGGCGAAGGGCGCCAAGTTCGTGGGTAGCAACGTCGGCAGCATCCAGGACATCAAGGACACGCTGGAGGTGGCGTCCAAGAAGAACGTGCGTCCCGTGATCCAGAAGCTGCCAATGTCCAAGGTGAATGAGGGCATTGACATGGTGCGCAACGGCACGGTGCGCTACCGCGTGGTGCTCGAGAACTAGGCGAGTTCCATTCGCACGACTACTGTAGCTTAGAGCAGGGAGTGCAGCCATCCGCTGCGGTCTCGCCAACAACAACATCAAATACAAATACACAGCCCTTTTCTTTTCAAAGTACTAGTAGTAGTATCTTCTGTTCAGCGTGAGAGGTATCTGTACCAGCATTGAGGCGACGATCGAACCGAAACCGTTCTTGCAGAGTAGCAGGCGACCGACCGACGTGTGCAATACGCTCTGATACAACAGGTCGTGGTGAGCTGCTGCAATTGCCAGCCAGCCAGCCAGCCAGCCAGCAACGAGGAGCAGATTAGAGCCCGAGGCGGATCGGCAGCATTGGGATACACAGGGTGGTGTCAGTGTCACTGCTGGCGCTGGCGTCTACAGTCCCTCTGTGTAAACAAAGCGAAGGCGTGATCTCGAGTTTGGCGCACAGCTCTCGTCCGGCGTGGGCGCGTCAACCACCGAGAAGTTTACATGCGATGTGTCCGATTTAGAGTGTCCCAACCCGTTGACTTGGCATTTGTATGCTGCGGCGGTTACTCGATCTGTAAACGAGAGTGGTTACCCAAGCTGAAGCGGACGAGAGACCGTCGACCACTGGAACAGGAATGAAAACCATACTTGTCGAGCCTGGATCGCCGCTATGCGACGGTGAGCCCAGCCATGAGCCACGCACGTGCCCTACAGGCTGAGAAGCATGAAAGCTGCAGCTTGGGGCTGGATAGATGGGGTCCTCCGTCCGACTGCAGTCCATTTCCGATTTGGATCGACAAGTCACAAGTCGACCAAGCACCAAGACACCAACCAACAGCCCGAAGCTATGACGACTGCCCCGAGGACCATCCACGCCTACGCCTCCTTCGCCAAGGGCGAGGACGCCAAGCCCTGGGAATACCAGTCGCGGCCGCTGGGCCCCGAGGACGTGGAGATCAAGATCTCGCACTGTGGCATCTGCGGCTCCGACCTGCACACCATGGACAGCGGCTGGGGCCAGACCACGTACCCGTGCGTGGTGGGTCACGAGATCGTGGGCGAGGTGACGTTGGCCGGCGACCAGGTCAAGGACATGAAGGTGGGCGACCGCGTCGGCGTCGGCGCGCAGGTCTGGGCCTGCCTCAACAAGTTCCCGGACGAGCCCTGCAAGGAGTGCGCCAACGGCACGGACGCCTACTGCCGCCACCGCGTGGGCACGTACGACTCCAAGTACCGCAAGACGGACGGCGCCATCACCTACGGCGGCTACGCTGACTACATCCGCGTCACGCACGAGTATGCCTTCAAGATCCCGGACAACATCCCGTCGGACGTGGCCGCGCCGCTCTTGTGCGCCGGCACCACCGTGTTCACGCCGTTCAAGGAGGTCGGCATCAAGCCCGGCGACCGCGTCGGCATCGTGGGCATCGGCGGCCTGGGCCACTTGGGGATTCAATTCGCCAAGGCCATGGGCGCCGCGGCCGTCGTGGCCTTCTCTCGCTCTGCCAGCAAGGAGCAGGAGATCCGGCGACTGGGTGCCGACGAGTTCGTCGTGTACACGGACGAGAAGCAGGCGGCGGACGCGGCCAACTCGGTGGACATCCTGCTCATCACGGCCGACGCCAACGACATGCCCTACACGCTCTTCCTGAGCTTCCTGGCGGTGCACGGCACGGTGATCATGGTGGGCCTCCCGAACGACGAGATCAAGTTCAAGCCGTTCCCGCTCGTGGGCAAGGGTGCCAACTTCAAGGGCAGCGCCATCGGCAGCATCCAGGACGTCAAGGACATGCTGGAGGTGGCGTCAAAGAAGAACGTGCGCCCCGTGATCCAGAAGATGCCGATGTCCAAGGTGAACGAGGGCATTGATATGGTGCGCAACGGCACGGTGCGCTACCGCGTGGTGCTGGAGAACTAGGCGATTCGTAGAGCTCTATCCACACTCGACACTGCTTTTTGTTCGACTACCGTAGGTAAAAGTCACCCCGCAGCACGAAGCGAAAGAGACCGATGTACAACAACTGCCATGAACCATTTCATCAATTCCACTAGCCATAGACGCATTCCACTTAGTCGGTAGTCGCAGTCTGCAACGCTTCCTCCGGCAAGAAAAGATGGTCCGGAAGTTCGCTCAACGCAGCTCCCCCGTGAAGTCGCAGCCATCTGCGTAGATCCCAGTAAATCGCATGGTCGGGTAGCTGCAACGCAAGCTCGAGAGCGGTGCGCCAGTCATCCACACTCACGTCCGTGTTGTTGTGCATCATTTGCACACTCAACTTGCTTGCCTCAAGCACGGCCCCGCGTACCTTCGAATAGTACCGGATCAGTTCGCGATGACATTCCACGCTGATGTTGGTCAAGCGTAGCACATGCTCCTGCAGTAGCTGCTTTGCTTGCTCCATCGAACCATTGTGGACGTTGGCCATCACAACACTTCGGTACATCATCGGAGTCCACTCAAACCCTTCACTCGTTGCGTCAGCAGCAACTGAAAGCACGTCGGCAAAGTGTTTCGATTCCAGCAGTGCCATCATCGCCACTTCAAACGGAAACGGCTTGCACGTTGCAAAATGATTTTTGCAGATATCAGCCGTGCGCTGCTTCATTTCATCGCTGTCTGCACGAGAATGCGCCGTGAGAACTGAGCCCAAGGCCCCACCTTGCAGCAGAGGGCGCAGATCGCTTGGCATAATGTTGTACAATGCAATCACCATATTCCAGTAGTTTTCCTTGCCACAGCCTGCCAGCAGCGAGTTGTAAATGCTCACCATGGGCTTCAGACCTTGGCTCTGCATCGAGGCTAACACAGACGTGGCCAGTACCCATTCCTTTGCTTGTGTACAAGTCGCAATGATTTTCACGTATTCATTGACGGTCAGGCTTACCCCATTCTCTCGGATGTGACGTAGGGTGTCCGTCACAAAAGAATGCCTCCTCAAATTGATCGCAGCATTGAAAGCTTTCATATATACCCACGTACTTGGAGTCGAATCGCCATTCATCATGGTCTTGAACACATCCAACGCGTGGCTGTACTTCTTCGCATTGGCCAACGCACCGAGCGCAGCCACGCTGAAGCGTTTTGTGTCTCCTGTTTGCTCTAGTCTTTGGACAACACACAAACTTTCGAGATCGGCCACGGTCTGCACACTTAGGAGGTAGAGACCATCAAGATGTTACGCAAGATCAGTGTAGTATCAATGTAATAGGGCCTGGTTACTTCTGTTAGCGCGTATATACACTACGCGCATATTTCAACGATGCAGTTGATTCAGCAGCGCCGTCGTCAGCTCGACTTCCGCAGTAAATGCCGGTGTATCGACAGCTGACAGGAGTACCTTTTGAATGCCTTCCAGATCGTCGGACAACGGAAGGAGCGTGTTCATTAGTTGTCCCAGCTGGTACAAGTCATGCTCGAAGATGAGTTTGTGTCCTCTAAATGTGTGATTCCAGTCAATCGTGGTCGTGTTTGGTTTGCGCGACTCATCCATGTCAATCAAAACCCAGTACCCAGAGTCGCTAGCTGGGATGTACATAATATTTGACCAGCGGAGATCGCCTTGGCAGTAGTTGCAGCTGTGCCAATACTTCAAAGCAGTCAGCATGCATCACAACCAATCGTGCACTTCGTCCACGTCTTTAGGTGATCGAACGTGACCAAGTGGGCTCAGATGCACGCGAAGAAGGCCTTTTTTCACGTCCAGCTTTCGCACGGTTTGAAGATGTGTCCTCACATGTTTTCGTTTGTCTAAATCTTGAAGCGTAGCGTAAATATCAGCGAGTCTCTCGAAATCCACATTATCACGGCACTGATTACGCTTGATCGTCCGTATAATCATCGCAGCCATTAGCTCGATCTTTCGCTTGCCATTCACATCGGGCGTAAACGGCACCAGTAGACTTGGACACGTTCGTTTCGACAAGATCGTCATCTTATGAAAGAAAAACGCCAAGTTGTAGGACATCTTAATCACCTCTGACGGCTGCTGAAAGATGGAGGGAAATTCGAGTATCGTGTTTGCGTGGAGATGTCGATCGATCATGACCACTCGCAGCCGTTCCCCACTTGTAGCATAGCCCAGAATATACGGAAGATCTCCATACAACATTGGATTCCTGGTGTACATTTTCTTCGTCAACTCCTTGCATGGCACATCAACGTCTGTAGCAGCACTCTTTTCTTCACCACGGAGCAGCACCATTCCGAGATAATGAAGGACGAAATCCGGCTGCATACCGTTTGCAGTTGCTCCTGTGGTGTTGACACGATTTCTGCTCGAGCTAACACCAAAACCGTAGGCTTTGCACAGACAAGTAGAGATGTCAAGCAGCTGATCATAGAAATGTTGCCACGTGTTCTCAGACGCCGTCGATAGTCACACGAAACTGTAAAAGCATTAATCAGCGACGTAGGAAACTCACACACAAGAAACGGGCCGCTCGGGTCAAAAAAATGGCTTCATCGTCGAAAAAATTACGCACTTCCACTTGGAACGGCAATGGTCGTTGAAGAAGTGTCGACAACTCGTGCACCAAAAGAAATACCGTCATTTTCATCTCCGAGTACCGCCACAGCATTTTCAAGGATACGTTTTCCTCTGCCTCCCGCCTTTTCGCGTCTCTTTCCATGTTCCACACTTCCGCGCCGCTGACCCTTTCCAAAACCATCACCAGCACGTGAATTTGGTCAGTGGATGGCTGCGGCATTTTGTTCTTGTCAAACAGCCAGTGCTGCAAACTCTTCGTCCCCCTTATCTTCTCGTCATTGATCATCGTTTGAATGTCCTGATGTGTCTTTCCTTCTTCCAACTCCAGCGCAGCAGGATCGTCATCTTTCAGCCACTCATTGCTCTTCTTCGCCAGGAAGAGCTGCAGCTGGTCGGCTCGCCCAGTGTACTTCAGCTCGTCTGCGATCGCCTACTTCAAGAGGGCCACAATCTTGCTCGTATCGATGACCACGGGGACGACACTCCCTTCTCCAACCAGCGCGCACATCAGCGTCACCTCCACTATCTTTCCTTCAGGCGGCAGATTCTCGAATGAGAGGTTGTACGGACGCTTTTGAACTAGAAATTGGGGATTAGAAACGGTTAAGCTGTCTACGAAGCGTTGGGTGCCTCCTAGGTTGTGTTCTATCATCGCATTAGAAACACTTAAACCTATTATCCTTGTAAAATAAAGCTAAGAAGGAAAAAAAACTGCGTAAGGTGCTGCTCTTTACTACTTTTGAAGAGCGGCAAATTGAAGCAAGCGGAGAGGGTTTGTACGGAATGCTGCAAGCAGTGCGCGAGCGAGGCATCAAGGAGTCGGAGCTTGTGATTCAGGCGCTCGCTATATTTGCTGAACAATCTCGCCTAGTACCTGGCATGGCGCCGGATTTATTATACTTGCCATGGTACAAAACGAACGTGGCCAACCGAAAATAACGCGGTATATCGTATGGTGGTGGTGGGGGGGGGGGGGCATCCACACATCCGCGAATGCATCGAATATCTCTCGCCTCAATGGTCGTGGCTTACATTCGCAGTGAGAGTAATGACTACAAGAACGAAGATGGAGTATCTTTCCCTTGAACGAAGGAAAGTGGACGGCGTCTGCAAGCAACACGGTGATGCAATCCGAAAAGGAACCGAGGTGGAAGCTGGGCTTTCGATTCGTTATCGCGCTGCCACGACTGCTTTCGAAATTGCCGGTAAAACCAGCATCTTACAGAGATAAAAATCTTGCGTGATAATGGCCTGCCATCGTCACATGGAAAACAAGAACAAAAGGCCCCAGTTACTTGTTAGCTAACATCAACGCCAATCATGACGTTAACTTGCACTTTCGATGGTGTTCGGGAAAATGCGGATTAGGCCAAACATTTAGTATCGAAGATTCTCAAGACTTTCATCAAGAACAAGCGTGTTGACGAATGAGTCGAGTTATTGTGCGACTGCCAAGAGCCGAACGTGGCTCCTTTTTCGTACAACTGGAGCTTTGCATTCGCTACGATTCACGGCGCGGGGAGGTTACGATGGACACTGCAGACATTCAAGACGACACACGTAGATAGCCACCTCCTGGCCCTTTCTTGTATGACTTAGTGCTGCCGGATGCAGTGATTAAGCTAAACGGCGTGGACACTGTGGCTGAAATCTGTACACATTTGCTGGCGGATACAATGAACACTTCAGAAATTGAGAAGAAGTGCAGAGGGGATCCACGCTGTGCTTCGTGATGTATAGCGTGAAGCTTTCGGGGCTCATTACTTTTGTCCAGGAGAGATACCAACCAGACATGGTTTTGGATGTGTGCGCTATGGTTCAAAGCGAAGGGATTGAGTTTCAGCGTGATATCTTCCAGAATGTGCTGTCAGTATGTGCATGAGTAAACGATGGAGCGAGGTGCTCGCCATCTATGAGTCCACGCCGACAGACATGCGTGCTGAGCTAAATCATGCACCTTTGGGCTCGGCAATCGTGGCATACGCTCAAAATGGTCCGGAGGAGATGAAGCGCACGCAGGACATTTTCGGCGAACACAATTCAAACTGGGGCCCCTTTCCGTGCCGTAGCGCACTACTAGCGTTACTTCAAACCCGTCAGTTCGCTGCTCTCCCTTGGGAGTGGAAGGAAGTGTCATGGAGTCATGTGGCCGTCTACAAAATGATGGTACTGGCCTACCTCCGCCGTGGGTCGATGGAGGAGGCCAAGCAGTTCCCGAAGGAGCATGCTCAGCACATGCAGAACGACAGTGTGGCTTACTACCGCGAACTCATTGAGCGTTACGTCGACGAAGCAGCGAAGCTAAGCCTCAAGATGATGCAGAATAGCCTGTCCATGACTGGATCGCGGTCCTCGAGCTCGCCCTGCAGCTCCCTGATCACACGCTGTACTGGAAGCGACTACGGAGGCATGGTGGGTTCAGCTCCCGGGGCGTCTTATGCTAAAGGACGAGGAGCAGGAGCAACGCTTTGAATCTCCGTAGAGCCTGCTGCGATATAGTTTCTCTTTCAATGTGAAACTTTACTGACCTGAGTGTCGAGGTTCCCCATTGCGGGGTCTATATGCAAGTTCTGATGCGCCAACACTCAACACTACATGTAGCTGCCGTCGTTTGCGCATGAAGACTACCGGTACCAGCCGTCTTGGCAGTAAATTTGCCTGCATTCCTTTTTTTTTTACGGGGGTGCAGTTGGCCGGGAAAAGGCAACACGCCACCGCTACGACGCTAACGTTGCTCGGACGTGTACCGCCTCAACCTGGACCAGGGCCGCTTTGAGGCCCCTCTGGAGCTGCAGTCGCAGGCATCGGCGGCCAATGTGTTGCGGTTGCCGCAGCACCTTGCATGCGACTTGATGCCACACATCGTTGTAGTGCACTCTCAACTTCAACCCGCGTTTTCACTTGCTTCCAGTATACCACTCCGCTCCGAATATAAGCCCCTATATCCAAAGAGCCCATTCCGCATTCTGCCTTCCGCGTGCGCGCTCGCACTTCAACCACGTGACCATCACTCGCGCCATGCTGTCTGCACGTCTGCTGGGTCGCGAGGTGCTGTCCGCGCGCAGCGGCGCTTCGCTGCGGCGCCTGCAGCAGGCCGCGGCCCCGCGGGAGAAGCTTTTCGACAAGATCCTCGTGGCCAACCGTGGCGAGATCGCCGTGCGCGTCATGCGCACGTGCCAGAAGTTGGGCATCAAGACGGTGGCCGTGTACTCGGAGCCTGATGTAGACTCGGTGGCCGTGCGCATGGCTGATGAGGCCGTGTGCGTGGGGCCCGCGGCCTCGGCCCAGAGCTACTTGAGCATCCCCAAGATCGTGGCGGCCGTCCAGGCCACGGGCGCCCAGGCCGTGCACCCGGGCTACGGCTTCCTCTCGGAGAACAAGGACTTCTGCGAGGCGCTGGAAGCCATCGGCGTGGCTTTCATCGGGCCTGGACACGCAGCCATCCAGGCCATGGGAGACAAGATCGAGTCCAAGCAGCTGGCCATGGACGCAGGCGTCAACACGATCCCGGGCTTCCTGGGCGAGATCGACACGCCTGAGGAGGCGGTAAAAGTGGCCCAGGAGATTGGATATCCCGTCATGATCAAGGCCAGCGCTGGCGGAGGCGGCAAGGGCATGCGCGTGGCTTACAACGACGACGAGGTGCGCATGGGCTACCGCCTATCCAAGGAAGAAGCAGCCAGCAGCTTCGGAGACGACCGCATGTTCCTCGAGAAGTTCATTGAAGACCCGCGGCATATCGAGATCCAGCTCATTGCCGACTCGTTCGGTAATGTGGTCCCGCTGCCCGAGAGAGAGTGCTCGATCCAACGGCGCAACCAGAAGGTGATCGAGGAGGCGCCCAGTGTGCTACTCGACCCGGAGACGAGAAGGGCCATGGGCAAGCAGGCGGCCATGCTGGCCAACAAGGTGGGCTATGTGAGCGCCGGTACGGTCGAGTTCTTGTGTGATAAGCACAAGAACTTCTACTTCTTGGAGATGAACACGCGTCTGCAGGTGGAACACCCCGTCACAGAACTCATTTCTCACGTGGACCTAGTGGAGCAGATGATCCGTGTCGCTGCAGGTCACGAGCTGCCCAAGGAGTTGGTGGATGGACCTGTAAAGATCCACGGCTGGGCGATGGAGAGTCGCGTGTATGCCGAGGATCCACTGCGTGGTTTCCTGCCGTCTATCGGCCGGCTGCTTCAATATGACGAGCCCGTGCACCTCCCGGGTGTGCGCGTGGACTCAGGTGTGAACGAAGGCAGCGATATCTCCATGTTCTACGACCCGATGATCTCAAAGCTCATTACGTACGGCAAGGACCGTTCGGAGTGTTTGGAGCGCATGAAGATTGCGCTGGACAACTACGTTATTCGCGGCCCTGGCAACAACGTTGCGTTCCTGCAGGATGTCTACCGTCACCCTCGCTTCGTGAGCGGTAAGATTACCACCAAGTTCATCGAAGAGGAGTACCCGGACGGCTTTGAAGGTGTGAAGCTGACAGCACCTGAGATTGAGGACCTACGGGTGGTTGGCGCCATCATGCACCTAAAGAAGGCTATTGCCAGCAGCCAAATCTCGGGCCGAATTCAGTCAACACCAACGGAAGGTTTTCCCTCCTTCGACTCGCTCAACAATGACGATTTGGAGTTTGTTTCTCATCAAGAGGGAGTTGTCCCGCGCCTGCGTGCTTTCACCCCTGGTCTATCATCGGCGGAGTTGATCGCGATTGCGGAGCGAAACGACCTCAAGAGTCTCGGTGCTCAGCTGTCGGTTAGCATCGATGGACCATTTGGAGAAGCGAAGCCTGTCGTTGTTGTCGAAGTGGAGCTTGAAAACGCGCGGCACCGCATGGAAACGGCGACGCTCGCTTTTGTCGACAACAAGTGGCACGTTGTGGGCGATGTGGATTGGTCGCTGAACAGTCCGCTCTTCAAGGCGTCATACGCAAAGCAGAACGGACCCAAAACTGCGCTGGCGTCGCAAATGCTGCAGACGCTGCCCGAGGGATTCCGTCTCCAATTTCACGGAGCAGTCCATGATGTCGTCGTACGCAACGAATTGGAGGCTGCGTACGGCATCCACATGAAGCCGAAACCCGAGGTCGACACGTCCAACTTGCTGCTATGCCCGATGCCCGGCATGCTCATCTCAGTGGCTGTCGAGGTCGGCCAGCACGTGGAGCTTGGGCAGGAGCTGGCCGTCGTGGAGGCTATGAAGATGCAGAACGTGCTGCGCTCTGAGAAGAGGGGCGTCATCAAAAGCATTGCGCATGCTGCTGGTGATTCACTCAAGGTTGACGAGATCATCCTCGAATACGAATAAGCGCTCTATGCTGCGCTACAACTGGAAGGTCAACCTAGGCTAAGACGTAGCGGTGCACATGGAGATATGGAAAACAAACAAAATACCGATTGCATGTGAGTTTATTCAGGAGGTCGCCGATCTTTTAGGCGTGACCCCTCGCCCACAAACTACGATGAGCTCAACCTCGCGCCGAGCAGTCTATACATCGCTGACTTCCTTCCTGCTGGTGGAGTGCATCCACGCAGATACAGCAGTCTACAAGCTGCACACGGATTCGAGCTGCGCATCAGCGCCGACCATCATCGGCTTCCAAGAATCGCCACCTCCATCCTGCTCGGTCATCACCGCCTGCACCAGTGTGAGCAATAACGGCGAAGATTTGTTCTGGGACCGAGCTTGTGCATCGGACGAATACAACACGTTGTCGAGTGCAGCCTATGGAACGAAGCCGTACGTGCTCATGGAGATCTACGAATCGGGTGCAGGGTGCAAGAAACTCCTATCAGGCGCGGCATTTCTTGCTGACGGCAGTTGTTTGGCCACCGACAATGGTCTCTCCAGCATGAAGGTATCTCTCTACAAGGATGGATCAGCATCTTTTCAGACGTATCGCGGAGTGAGCTGCAGCGGTACAGCCGTGAAAACCACTCAAGTCACCAACTCATCCATCGCTAGCCACTCGTGTGAAAACGGAGCCCTCCAATTCTACTCCAGCGACGCTACCACGACGTTGTCAGCATCTTCGAGTGGAGCGGAAGACTCTGACAAGACCATTTCAACGACGACATCTCAGTCAGCGCCGCGCTCATTTGACGCGTCCGTTCTCCTGACTGCAGCACTCACAGTGACTTTGGGAATGGCCATCACCTTGTACTGATTCAATCCCTGAAGGGCAAGACTAGCTAGCTTGTAAGCCAGCAATCGAACCTGCCTAGTGATAGATCCCATTGAATACGAGCTCTTTTTGTAGTAAGTACACCTGAGTTGCTGTCATTGACATGCTTGCTGAAGGGCGCATACCACGTCGTTGGGGGCTTTCCATTTGGCAGGACGCAAGCACGGGAACTGGAACTCGGGGGTCTCATGAGAATGAGGGAACTTGCGCTGGACGATGACCGGTGGGTGGCTGTCAGGAGTACTCTTGTGTGCTGCTGCCGTCTGGGATCGTCGAAATGCTCGAAGCTGCTGCTGTACCTTCCTTTGAGCCACGTCGCGGCACTTGTCGTTCTTGTCGTGTATTCGATCCAGTGCTCGAGGCGTGAAAGAGAAGTATGGTGAGAAGCAGTCGACACGATTCAGTGCTATCAGCTCGACGGTTGGTGAATCTGCGACCACCGTATACGCGCGCGTTTGCTGCCCCTCGATGAACATTTCAAACCCGAAGAACCCCGCGCCTTCCTCAATGTGGAATGGCACTCGAGATCGAACAGCATGCACCTGCTGCTTCCACGAGTGTGTGCCACACGGCCATCGGTGGCGACGTTCATACTGGATGTCCACCTCGAGTCTTACTCGGCCCGAGCGTACGATGTAAAAGGCGCCGACCGACTCACCTTGGTTGTAAAGTATCTCTCCCTTCTTTAGCGGCACATCGATTGATACGAGCTCGAAGAAGTGGAGCTTGCTCTCCACACAATCGCGAAATAGTGTCACCTCCGTGTGCAGCCAGTTGACGAGGTGCTTCCGCCGTCGTGTCTGGCACCTCGCCAACGTTTTGTGGTAGTCTTCCGCCATGACCATGAGCACCTCACACCCTATCGCCGGCTGCGACGAGTTCAGTGTCAAAGCTCCCGGTGACAATGCAGCTTGTACGTCAGCTCCACGAGTAGCATTCTCGAGCTGAAGAGCAATATCACCAAATGCCGAGTTCTTAGTGACGGCGGCTACTTTTTCTCCATCGATGAGAATGTGAACCTCGCCACTCAGAACAAGGTAACAGGCATCTCCAAGATCGCCTTTGCGGAAGACGTACTCCTGGGGGCGGAACGCCCTGTACCTTGCCAGCTTGGCGATTTCCGTAGCCTGGTTCAGATCCAAGAACGTCGACATCGACGGGATCTTCATGATCCAGCGAGCTATGCACTGCAGCTCCACAATATTGCGCTCACCCGGCTCCTTGGGCACTCCTTGCTGCAGAATCTCTTCATCTGTAACCACATGATCCGAAAAACGAGGAAAGAAAACCTGAAAATCCTTGCGTTCACGAATCCACGCTGGAAACACCTCACGATCTCCAGTCAGAGGTGCTGCTGCCGGCGGCGCTGATGCCGTCCGTGGCCTCACTTCCTGGTTATCCTCCTCTCGGTCGGTGCTGCTGTCGCTGCTGTCATCGGCCTGCTTCCTGACATGGGGCAGTTTGCCCTCCTTCTGCACGATACTTCCCCGACGAGTCATCGACGACTGACGAGGTGAAAGTACTGGGACAGTACGCGGTCGCACGATATCCACCAGACTTGCCAGTGCATGGCTCGTATCCCGAGGAGTGTTGCGTCCACTGCACTCGCGAGGAGAGCTGAGTGCGTTGGCGGAGCTGTGCAACGCCTTCAGCTCGCTGACACCCGACGAATTGCTATTCGCCATCATGGCCGCTGCAATTGCAGACGTCGCGCGCGCTGAAGCGACCACGAACTTGGTGTACACATAGATGGGATTCGTCGACTGCGGACCTCTCGGTGTCGCGTGCTGGTTGGGTTTCATCTTCACTGCAGACTTTCCACCGTCCGGTCGAAGAAGCTTCAGCTACTGCCGACTGTCTGCATGCCGTCAATTGATGCAACGGGGTACGAGTGAGGTCCAGCAATCTGGTCCACGACTATATTTGATTAGCCTCGTCCTCGGCCTTGCTGACGTATTTGCTCGCCTCCCATTGGTCCATTCGCTTCGACGTCACTCTCTCAAAGTCACTTCGAATCCCTCGTCTTAATGACAACAGCTTCTGTCCGGATGGAACTGAGACATAACAATACTAAGCCTTCACCGTCGTTATTGTATGCAGAGTGCCATGTTGATGATCTTCTCGGTCGACGCGAGACACCATGGGGCGGGGCCCGTCAAGTACGCGTGGGACCCCCACGGCGATTACGTGGCGTCGTCAGGGACGTCCCGCGTCGCGCACATCTTCGGTCGACGTGGAAAACTCGTGGATCAGATCGTGCCGCCGTCGCCAAGGTGACGAGTTTGGCACATTTTATGACATATTTCGTGTTATTTACGTTATTATTGGTGCAGTATGTGCACACTGTTGGAGTGGAGTGAGAATGGAGACATCCTGGCCATTGTGCAGGCCAATTCATCGTCCCTGGTGCTGTGGGAGCCCAAGAAGATCCAGCAGCATCAACTCGTGGACTTGCCGTGCAAGGACGTGAGCTTCATCAAGTGGTCCAAGTCGCCCAACTCACTACTGGTATTATAATATAAATGGTGAGGGTCAGGAGATGAGAACTAATGGTTGCTTTTTATTTGTCAACAGTTGGCCGTTGGTACCAATCGAGGACAAGTATACATTTACGACCATACTACTGGTACCAAGACCCAAGTGGCGAGCAAACACAAACGCCGGATTTTGTGTGGAGACTGGAATCTTGAAGACAAATTCGCCTTTGGATCGGAAGACAGACAGATTACTATTTGCTTGCCTTCAGGTCGGACTTTTGACCAAGTCAAGATCAAGGCGTCACCTCAGAGTGTTACAGTACGGCAGCACTGTTGTGTTTTTCTGGATCATCTGGTACAATTTACTGATGATTCGTTGTTTTGTAGTTTGGCGGCAAGACGGAGGATAAAGACGCCATACTTTCAGTAAATATGGGTGGGAAGACCATTTTGCTCTACGATTTGAATGAGCGTGAAAACGCGCTGGAGCTAGCTTTCCAGGCGCGATACGGCAATATCGTGTCGTACCAGTGGTTTGGCAACGGCTACATTATCGCGGGCTTCTCGTCGGGCTACGTTGTGATTATTTCCACGCACCTGAACGAGATCGGCCAAGAGCAGTACTGTGCCAAGTTTCACGAGCACTCTCTGCGCGAGATCGTGTACAATGAAGCTAATGGCACCGTGGCAACCTGTGGAGACAACTGCATCAAGGTGGTGCGCATGAGCGACTGGAAAGAGATCGCCGTCGAGTATTTGGACAGCGAGCTGCCAGCTCCGTCATCTTCACATTCTGGCTCAACTGCCAATAGCTCTGGAGCTGGAGGATCACCTCCGCCATCGTCATCATCTATGCTGGCAGATCTTTCAGGACCCGGAAACTCGGGCAGTAGCTCTATGCAGGCGCCCTCACTGTGTTTTGAGGACCTCCAGTGGACCTCCGACGGGCGGATTCTGAGCGTGAGCTCGCACAACGGCTGCCTGCACAACTTTATGATTCTCAGCTCGGCGCTGCGGTCTTCTTTATTCGACCTGGACTCTCCTTTTGCAGCGGTGCTGAAACCCATTGCCCCCTGGACAATGCTCTTCACCATGGGTTTCATGGTCATCGCAGTGCTGTTTGTGATCAGCGTACAGTTTCAAGTGTCGTGTATGGATGTTATCCGCGCCATGACGGGCTTCGTTGAAGGCCTGTGAGATTTCCCAGGCGTCAGATAGAGCTCACTCGGTGCTGACTTGGAGCTCTGTCACCGCCGTTCCACCGTGATTTCAGAGACGAGAAGCAGAATAGCTGCCCCATTCCGCCGGATTCTTGCAACGAGAGACAAAAGCGCAAAGCAAGCCCAAAACAAGCGCAAAACAAGTGTATGGATCATTCAATATAAAGTCGTGAATACAACTGCAACTAGCGGTCAGCTCTTCTACCCGAGCTGTTCATGCGTCTTTGCGACGCTCACTGCATACCCTTCTGTGCCCGTCCCTCCGCTTGCAGAGTACTGCAAGCGGAAGGTGACCCGTGCAGGCAGCTTATCCAATGTTCTGGATGCCTGTGAGCTGCAGCAAGTAGCCGATAACCCAGCCGCATGCCGCCGCAATGGTGCCGTTGATGGCCATGGAGCCACCGGACTTCCACATCTTCTGGCCGACGAATTTGCCCTTGACGGCGCCCAGCAAGAAGAGCGTGACGACCGTGAGGAAGCAGGACAGGTACAACGTCGTGTCCGGACTCATGCTGATGCCCGGGATGAGGTTGATGAGGTACGAAAGCAGCGGGATAACGCCGAAGAGCATAAAGGAGAGGAAGGTGATGATGCCACCCTTGAGCGGCGAGTCGTCCTCGTCCACGGGCATGAGGTTGAGCTCCTCCACCATCATAATGTCAATAAAAGCTTCCTTGTACTTGGCCAGTGTGTGCACCACGAGCAGCGCGTCGTCGGTCGAGATGCCCTTCTTCTCGTACAGCTCGACCATCTCCTCGATCTCGCCCTCGGGGTAGTTTTCAAACTCCCAGAGCTCTCGGGACCGCTCATGGTTGGCGAGGTCGGCCTCGGCCTGGCTGCTGAGCATGTCTCCGAGCCCCATGCTGAGTCCGTCGGCCACAAGGTGGGCCAGACCGATAATGAGGATCACCGAGTGGGGCAACCCTGAGCCGGCCACGGACGTGACCGTGGCGAACGTGGTGATGATACCGTCCAGGCCGCCGTACACGGCGCTCTTGATGTGCTCACCGCCCATCATGTGGTTCTCCTGCGCGTGCGTGTGGCTACCCATCTCCGTCTTAAGCTGGTGCAGCAGGCGCGACTGCTCGGCGTCGCCCCGGCCGAACGCGTTCTTGACGTCCACCATCACCTGGCTGTAGCTCGTGCTGCCGTAGTCGAGCTTGCCGTTGGAGTCGCTGCTGAGGATCCCGGTCGTGCTGTTGGCCGTGCTGCCGTTGGAGCTCATGATGGAGACTGTGTGGGAGTGCTAGGGGTCGCTGGCGCTGGAGCTGCAGGGCGCGGATGACTGGTGTGCGCGTTTGAAAGCGGATTCGAGACTGGGGGCGTGCTAACGACGGATCCGAGAGCAAAAATATGTGAGGCAAGGGTTTAGAAACGCGGTAGAAATGCAAAAAGGACGGGATTAATTTGGAAAAAAGTGCAAGGCGGGATTTGAGTGAGGAGACCGGTGGCGGAGCTTCGTTGCTGGAGAAACAGGGAGACTTGGTTGCGTCGTCAATGCAATGCGCGACTCGCGGTGTTCAGTGGCATCGGGAAATGAACTTCATTTTGGAGGTGTTCAATTTGGCTCTCTCTGAATCCAAGCGATCCGGGCAGAGCTGAGCAGCGCAATGTGCAGCCGCTGCCTTCGCTGCAATGCACAGAGGGGATGTCCCAAATGCATTTCTTTGATATGCGGCGCAACTTTGTGAACCAATTGGTGGCGAAGTGTAGACAGAGGGGCGGACCTGAATAAGAAGTGGGCGGACGTCCGCCGCCACATTCCGCTTCATGTGAGCAGAGATGGCCAGCATTGCCGCGGCCCTAATCCCGGATGTTCATTCAGAAATCGCATAGGCAGCCCTCGCTGAGCAGTTCTGCGAGGCAGACCAGCGCTGCCGCCTTCAGACAGGGCCCGGGTGATTTGAATCATCCCAACGACAGAGAGCAATGCATGTACAGGACTGCCCTAGTTGAACAGGAGTGTGCGCTACATGTAATGCTTCTGCACCAGCTTGACGGATCGCAGCCGCACCTGCCACGCGCTCGCTGCGCCAATTTGCAGCAACTGGGACTGATTTAACTAAATTATGTACGAATCCGGTTAGAAATTGCTAAATAGCCGTTGTCCGCCCTACATCAAAGATACCGTCCAAGGGGCGCACAAAAATCTTCGTCTGCAGCGTACTCCTGCCAGGAGCTCGTGCTCAGCAGACTGCTGAAGCGGGCGCTCATGCACGTATCCGTCCAGCGAGAAGTGCAGCCTCGTGCTGGAGTCCGCGGCGGCAATGCTGGCATTCCGTCAGCGCAGGGACGTGCTGGTGGTACATCAGCACCGGGTCAGCAACCATCATTCCAGGCGATGATTATCCAAACATCAGCATGCCAGCGTCATTCCGGTGGTTCTGCCACTGCTGGAAAGCTGCACTCGAACAGACCCTGCCATGCTCTTCAGCCTGGTCTCAACTCGAGACTCTCGAGACGCTTCGATTCAGTCAAATGTCATTGCGATTCCTCCTGCCAGTGTAAAATGACTGCATATTTTTAAGTTGTTGCAACGCTGCCGTCTGCATCACAGACCCTCATTTGGAGCTATTTCGAGCGGCAGTCCTTCAAGGCTCATACAAAGAAGTGTCGGGTAAGGCTTACCGTAAGCCGCGAGGCCGTGAATAGCATCACCATCCACCTAAGCTTGAGCTCCTGTTGGCCTGATCCCCACTTTCTTCAACGCTATTGGGCTTCATCCTACTTGCAAACCTCGCCACTGACCAGGTGAGACTCCAAGGCAGCCATATTCCAATCGACCAGCAGACTCTGCGGTTGGCTCGTCCGGTGACCGTCAAATTCCGATCTGCTTCCAGACCAACAACAGCAAGTGCTCGACTAGAAGCGTACAGCATTTGCTTTTCCGTCACCAACAGCGCAAGCCGAAAACCAAAAGCCACTGATCAAACACAATGGCGTCATCACCTCCGCGTGCGCAAACGTCTCCGTCCAAGTCGCCTAAGGGCCCAGGAAGTCCGATTCACCAAGCGTTCACGGACATTAAATCCTCTTGCGGCGAGCAAGTCGATTCACGCAAGGTTACTGCACCCGTGACGGTCTTCGGCAGCGGCACGCGTCCCCGCACGACCAGTGGAGCCAAGTCTCCAGGCCCGGGAGCGTACCAGATCCCGTCGTCCATTGGCAAGCCGGTCTTGTCGACGATGGTGCAGGCTCCATCGTGCTCCATTAGTGGGCGAGAGAAGTTTGGCTCCACCGCCGATCTGAAATCCTCTGCGAAATTCCCAGGACCCGGCGACTACACCACAGCCATCGTCAATCCGCGAGAGCGAGCAGCCCCTAGCTACTCTCTCGGCAAAAAATGGTCTCCGATGACTGGCCAGAAGAAATTCCCGGGGCCAGGAGCTTACGAGACCACCCCAACAATCGGGCGCACCGTCTTATCCACGCAAAAGTCCAATCCGATGTCATCCTTCCCCAAGGTAGAACGAAAGCCGCTTCGTAACGCAAGCACGGCGGACGTCGGACCTGGCCAGTACTCGGTTGTTGTCGAAGCAGTCGGTCGCCAGGCAGTATCTACGCTGACGTCAGCAGCAGCGTACTCCTTTGGCACGGAGTCGCGCTCCAAAACCGGTCGTTCCACCGCCGACGGCGTCCCTGGCCCGAACATGTACGATCACAAGAGCTCTGTTGGCTGGCAGGTCGAATCTACGTACCGCACGGCGCCCAAGTGCTCCATGTCCGGACGGACCAAGTTCGGCAGCCACTTCTAACCCTGGATCCAACAGCATCACAGCAACAGCAAAAACAGTCTAGGCAAAGAAAGAAGATAAACAGAGAGCAGACTAGGAAACCAGGCAGCCGCGATGCACCGCTAGCTCAGCTTATTCTCCATCACAATGTATCTATCTATCAACTCACCCTTTGGCCTCACAATGCCACCTCGTGGTCCAGTTGCCTAGATCTCGCTCTTGCCCTCATCCACGAAACAAAGAAAAATCTCCTTCAACGCTCCTTCACCTACTGAGGCTGCGCCGCGAGCTTCTCCTCCTCCTCCTCCTCTTCATCTTCTGCTGCATGTTGCATCTTCCACGCTCGAACTCGCTCAAACTCGTTGTAGTGCATCTTGCGCTTCTCCGCAAAGTGCGGGTCCTTGTCAATCTTCTTGCCTTCCTCATCCCGCGCGGCAAAGCTTAAGCCCTCAGAGCTCTCGTTGTCGCTGTTGTCCCACTCACTTTTCTTACCATCCTTGACATCCTGCAGCTTGGACTGCAGCTCGTCCCACTAAAAAAAAAACACAGCATAGATATTTGTTAGTATTACCTACCCACAATTTGCTGTTTGTACCGCACAAATAAGATCCACCTGAATTGGGGGCTGCGCTTCCTTGCCCGACAGGCTGCGCGCGGGCGAGACGCCGCCCACATCGTCCCCCTCCGCGTAGTAGTGGTAGGGCGTGTTGGGCTCGTCGATCTTCATGCGCGTGCCGCGGTCCAGGTCGTGGCGCGCGATGGTCTCTTCGTCCCACGTCACATGGGCGTCAGCAAGCTGCGGTTGGCTCTGGTCCGACACGAGCGCCTTGTGCTCGGGCACCTTGCGCTTCTGTTCCTCCATGGTGGTCGAAAGTTGGAATTTGTATGGGATGGGGACGTTTTGTGTGCGATTTGTGAATTGGTGACAGGAGACAGAGATGGGATCACAAAACAGGGTTTGGATCACTTCAACTTGTTACAAAAGATGGTAGGAGTGTACAGTTGAGTCCGATTTTCAAAGCGTCCTGGTGCAATTGCAAAACCGGTGTCGGAGGGCGAACATCCCTAATACACGTACCACGGCGAAGTACTACCCTGTTCGTCTTCCTATCACTGACAGGTCGTCGTCCTGATTGTCCTGAAGTTCAATGATCCGCTGGTGCTGCAGGGCTGCACGTGCGATACGATGCCGTGTGCTAACGAGCTAGTGGTGGTTACGCAGTCGGAAGTCGGACAGAGGCATGATGAGGTACAACCTTAACAACGCCAACGCGGGACATGCAGCATGAGAAATAAGGCCTGTCGGCGTAAACCACCTTTCAGCGGATCTTTACGGCCTTGCCAAATTGCATCAACAACTCCAGCCTGCTTGTTGTGGTGCGGATTACCCAAAGCTTTGGAACGCGATTGTACGTTATAATGGTCATTAAGAACACGGGACACAAGCGGTGGTAGTAATCACTCTTCGACACCACGAGCAGCAGCTCACACCCTCAACAAATCGTGATGATCAACGATCACGCTCTCACTCAGCCCGATCGTAGGATGCGAATTAGAGTAAGCATGCGGAAGTAATAGACGATAGGCGAAAAATGAACTATCGGTACCGTATCTGCTCGTCCTTCGCTGAGATTTTTCACGATCGTATTTCTGCCAGCACCATCAGCACACCACCGAAGCGACGGGCTCAGAGCTCAAGTACATACCCAAGGCATTTCCGAAGTTAATCACTTCCAGTTTTTCTTCTCACCATTCAAGTTAGCCCAACCAACATGCACTCGCTCGCGCTGCCACTCGTGGCACTTGCCAGTCTCGCGACAAGCACAGCTGCCGCAATCGATGCACCCTGCAACGGACCGAACGCGCGGACTCAACCCCCGGCGGGTGCCATCGTGGTCGACATTACGGGAACGTACAACGGCAGCTACCAGAGTGTGGCGGAAGGTATGGCGTACCTTCCCAACACCACGGAGGAGCACACCGTCTTCCTGTTCCCGGGGGTGTACCAAGAGCAAGTGATCGTCCCGAAGCTGGCGGGTCCGCTGGTGCTGCAGGGCTACACGTGTGATTCGATGTCGTACGCTGAGAACAAGGTGACTATCACCCACACGATGGCGCAGCGAGACCTTGCACCCGAGATCAAGAATAACCGCAACGCTCTGGTTAGCACCATGCGCCTCAAGTCCAGCAGCGGTGTCAAAATGTACAACCTCAACGTGGCCAACCCGACTGGCAAAATTGACCAGCTCGGTCAGGCGATTGCCGCCTACGTCGATGCTCCAAACTACGGTTTCTACGCCTGCAACTTCACCGGATACCAGGACACCGTGTGCGCTCACAAGGGCCCCGAGCTCTTTGCTCGTTCGTACATCAGCGGTGCTGTTGACTTCATCTTCGGTATGCGAGCACAGGCGTGGTTTGAATCGTGCGACATCGAGACTGTCGGTGAAGGCTGGATCACCGCCAACGGCAACGTCAACAGCTCTAACCTGTCCGAGTACGTCTTCAACCGTGCACGTGTCTTCGGATCGAGCGGCAACGGGTCGACGTACCTTGGTCGTCCATGGCAGCCTTACGCTCGCGTCGTTTGGCAGAACAGTGAGCTTGGGGACGTCGTCCACCCGCAGGGCTGGTCGACTTGGGACGACAAAACCAGCACGGAGAACGTCTACTTCAAGGAGTTCAACAACAGCGGTCCCGGTGCGGCCATCGAGCAGCGCGTGCCTTTCAGTGGACAGTTGAATGCGTCTGTGGACATCAAGGAGATTCTCGGCGAGGGGTTTGAATCGGCGTGGTGGGTCGACACCAAGTACCTCTAAGCACAGAACTTCTTCCCTGTGCTGAAAGCTCCGACAACGCACTCGACCAACGTCACTACGGCATTCCTTTTCAAGACGTCTTTCTGAACAATAACCCATCGTGTTTGTTATTGTGCTTCAACATATTGGCCGAGTCTCGTGCTTCACGTAATAAAATGGCCGATTGATTTCCCCTTTGCTATAACTTCCCCTCCCCCCCCCCGCGTTGATTGCTTCAGCTTGGAAACATACATCGCATCGAAACAAGCTCAACAGGATCAATTATCACTGGAAGCGCCTTGTAGCCTCTCATTCTCTTTGCAAGATAATACATGTATACCTGGAACGAACTCAGCCACAGCGCGTTGTCGTTCGCACCCAGTCTTGAGCAGATTCACGCTCAACAGAAAGTATATTTACAAGCCAACGACGCACTCTACTGTCGATCGAGAGTCTCTACCGACCGGCACTAACGCACAGAAGGTCGCAGAAAGCCATTGCTCTGCAGCGACTTCCTTATAAAAGCAGACGACTCCGATGGATCAACTGCCCGACGCCCACCGCGTGCCGCCGACTCCACCCTCGTCCTGCTCGCCCTCGTCACTCAGCTCCTCCAGCGTCAGCGGCTGCGTCATCTCGACGTTCTCCTCGGCCAGACCCGAGAGCGGCAGCGGTCCGAACGACACGGAGCGCCGTCGACTGTTTTTGACGGACGAGCTGGCCTGCGAGTCGCTCTCGAAGGACCAGGCACTCACACTGGACTGCTCGCCGCTCTCGTCCCTCTCTTCGTCGCTGCGTTCCTCGTGGGGTTGCGCCACCCGCAGCTTCGGGTAGTCGTCGTCAGCGCCGTCCACGTCCATGTCGTCGTCGTCCAGGAAGTCGCTGAGGTCGTAGTCGCTCTCACTGCCCTCGTCCTCGTCAGCCGCGTCCTCCTCGTAGCCTTCCTCCTCGTAGCCCAGCTCCGAGGCCGACAGGAACGTAGTTCTGGCACACGTGGCCACCATGGACTGGATGAGGCTGTTCTTGCAGTGGAAGACCACGAGCGCCTCGTCGGCCGCGCGCTGCAGCTCCGACAGGCCTTTGCACGCCCGCACGCGGGTGCGCACCGTGCGCTTGAGGTTGTGGCGCAGCACGCGCTCGCGCTCGTCCTCTCGGCGGAGCTGCTTGAGCTCGTCCGCCAGGTTCTTGAGCAGTTCGGCGTTGCCCAGCGCCTGCGCGCGCTCGAGGTCGTCCTGCAGCTCGCGCAGCTGCTCGAGGCGCTGGCGCTGGGCCAAGACGTTCTCCACGATGTGCGCGCGCAGCAGCTGCGTCTCGTCCGTGGCGGCCTGCAGGCGACTGGCCAGGCGCTCGCGGCGGCGCTTGAGCATGTCGCCCACCTGCTGGCTGGACGAGGCCACGCACTTGAGCGCCTTGAGCACCTGCTTGGAGTTCTCCACCGGGTCGTCCGAGAGCTGCGGGAGCGGCAGGAGGGGCGACATCCACGACATGGCGGCGGTGGACATGCTGATAGAGGCAATAAATTAGCGACTCCGCGGCGTCCCAGTCCCGATCGGAGCAGGAGGAGGCGAGCGTCCAAATTGAAAGTGCTCTGGGCCCCAAGAGTCTGTGGGGTCGACGCCGGCCGGCCGCTGGGTCCCGGTCATCTCCTACCGTGCGCGTTTATTGCAGACGGCGAGGCGTCTTCTTTGCTGCGAGGGTGACTTGGGGTTTGTAGGACAGGGCGGATCTGTGGAATTGCGTTCGTTTAACGTGTTTTTTCTGCCGAGGCTGGACGGCACCAGGGCCTGGTGCAGACTCCCGTCAGGACAGGAGCTCCGACGGACAAATCGACTTGCACTTGCCCCTGCTTGCGGGTGAAGAAGGGCTTTGACTGCGAGGTGCAGCCGATACGAGCCAGCAACTGTATCGTACCCAAGTCTCCGCGACGAACAGCTTGAACCATCGCCTGGAAGAACTCCCATTGATAGTGGTGGGGTTCTGTGCGAAGAAGCTTCGCCAGACTCGAAAAATTGGAGACTCCACGCCCACAAAAAGTCTAGCAGAACAAACGACTCAATTCACAGTCTTGGTCCAGCGGCATGTCAGCTATGAGGACGTTCGAGATCGTGACGTCAACCAAGAGCGGAGCCTCCTCCATTTTCGACTTTGCTTTTCTGTGTGAGATTTTTTTTCAAAGACTCTTGAAAAAGAAAACCGGAAACGACAGGGTATGTATCTGTGTGTGTGTGTGTTTTTTTTTTTTTTTTTTTGGGGGGGGGGGGGGGGGGGGGGTACTGTACTGTACTGTACACTCTAGAGCGGTCGGGTAGTTCTCCTCGAACCGCAAGTTTCGAAGGAAGATTTATGCCGGCTCACAGCGAAAGCGTGTCGTAGTTTAACAGTGGTGAAAGTAGGGCACTGTGTGCGCAGCAAGAGTACGATATTATATTATCAAAATGCAATAATACTGCCTTCTTCACCGCTTTCGCTAGCCTGCCACTTGAAAGTAGATACCGAGTTGGTGTGAGTGTCAGAGAAACGGCTGTAGACTGCGGCTGCGACGATCGTGGCTTTCCTCCGAGTCGCAGGAAGCCACTTTGTGTCATGTGGTGTATTTGAGGCAGCAGCAAGCGGAAAGTTCGAGCTGATTCGGTGGCTTTATTAACAATATGGTCGTGGCTCCAAAGCTGTACTCTTTCGAGTTCTAGAAAACGAGGACGTGGATGCCGATTCGATGTTTGGGGCCCGAACTGCCTCACTGTAGTGTTTTCCGGAGATTGAAGCTACTTGAAAACACGGGGCGGGGCAGGTGGCAATCCTGCTGGAAACTTGTAGCCTAGTGTATTGTCGATACTTGTGCAGTAGCTATCAGAGTGGAAAGTGAGAGGACTATACAATCGTCACCGGCTATCCGTCTCAATGCAGTAGGAAGCCTTCATGCTGATGGCAGCATGAAAGGGAATCATGTAAGACACCCAGTGGTTTCACTTGGACCACTGGCGGCCTCCTAACAAGATCCTGTAACTGTCCATCGAGTCAGGTACCGTGTAGTTTGACTCTTCCATTGGTTCTGTGTAGTATCGTACAAACAATACACTACATCAACAGGTTTACTACTGCCTGACACCATCACGTTTGAATCCATCGCGTAATAAATTGTACGTCTACAACTTCCTGTAAATCGTTGTAAGCTGCTGCATTCGTACGCGGTTGAATGGTCTGGTGCTCTTGACATCATACCTTACAACCCGTGGACTTCATCATTGAAGAACCCGAATTGCCAGACGGTTTACACCTTAACTGAGCCTCGCAGATATTGGAGCACCAACGCTACGCCAACTAATATCTCGACGACATTGAAGATGGCGCATACAAAACAGCAGTTCGGGACGACGCAAAAGAAACGCAGACAACTTCGGGCTCGTACCGTCTTGACGATAGGTACCTTTTAGCACGCCAAAAATCGGAGACGCTGTTTCCTCAGTCGACAACAGCGGCTTGGTGCGATCGCACTCGTCAACACGCCATCTCACTCACACGACTGTCGGGTTCGTCCACCCCACGGACCTATTACCATCGATCGCCGCTGGCCCTTCAGTGGCGACAGACTGCAACAGCCATCGTTACCCACACGTTACCTGCACTAGTATTGCGCGGCGCATGGTTTTGAGCACTGCTTTTCGGATCGAGGGTATCCACCCCAACCACCGCCACACAGACGCCCCTTTCTGGCAGGTTGGCTGCACCTCGCAGTCAAAGCCCTTCTTCACCCGCAAGCAGGGGCAAGTGCAAGTCGATTTGTCCGTCGGAGCTCCTGTCCTGACGGGAGTCTGCACCAGGCCCTGGTGCCGTCCAGCCTCGGCAGAAAAAACACGTTAAACGAACGCAATTCCACAGATCCGCCCTGTCCTACAAACCCCAAGTCACCCTCGCAGCAAAGAAGACGCCTCGCCGTCTGCAATAAACGCGCACGGTAGGAGATGACCGGGACCCAGCGGCCGGCCGGCGTCGACCCCACAGACTCTTGGGGCCCAGAGCACTTTCAATTTGGACGCTCGCCTCCTCCTGCTCCGATCGGGACTGGGACGCCGCGGAGTCGCTAATTTATTGCCTCTATCAGCATGTCCACCGCCGCCATGTCGTGGATGTCGCCCCTCCTGCCGCTCCCGCAGCTCTCGGACGACCCGGTGGAGAACTCCAAGCAGGTGCTCAAGGCGCTCAAGTGCGTGGCCTCGTCCAGCCAGCAGGTGGGCGACATGCTCAAGCGCCGCCGCGAGCGCCTGGCCAGTCGCCTGCAGGCCGCCACGGACGAGACGCAGCTGCTGCGCGCGCACATCGTGGAGAACGTCTTGACCCAGCGCCAGCGCCTCGAGCAGCTGCGCGAGCTGCAGGACGACCTCGAGCGCGCGCAGGCGCTGGGCAACGCCGAACTGCTCAAGAACCTGGCGGACGAGCTCAAGCAGCTCCGCCGAGAGGACGAGCGCGAGCGCGTGCTGCGCCACAACCTCAAGCGCACGGTGCGCACCCGCGTGCGGGCGTGCAAAGGCCTGTCGGAGCTGCAGCGCGCGGCCGACGAGGCGCTCGTGGTCTTCCACTGCAAGAACAGCCTCATCCAGTCCATGGTGGCCACGTGTGCCAGAACTACGTTCCTGTCGGCCTCGGAGCTGGGCTACGAGGAGGAAGGCTACGAGGAGGACGCGGCTGACGAGGACGAGGGCAGTGAGAGCGACTACGACCTCAGCGACTTCCTGGACGACGACGACATGGACGTGGACGGCGCTGACGACGACTACCCGAAGCTGCGGGTGGCGCAACCCCACGAGGAACGCAGCGACGAAGAGAGGGACGAGAGCGGCGAGCAGTCCAGTGTGAGTGCCTGGTCCTTCGAGAGCGACTCGCAGGCCAGCTCGTCCGTCAAAAACAGTCGACGGCGCTCCGTGTCGTTCGGACCGCTGCCGCTCTCGGGTCTGGCCGAGGAGAACGTCGAGATGACGCAGCCGCTGACGCTGGAGGAGCTGAGTGACGAGGGCGAGCAGGACGAGGGTGGAGTCGGCGGCACGCGGTGGGCGTCGGGCAGTTGATCCATCGGAGTCGTCTGCTTTTATAAGGAAGTCGCTGCAGAGCAATGGCTTTCTGCGACCTTCTGTGCGTTAGTGCCGGTCGGTAGAGACTCTCGATCGACAGTAGAGTGCGTCGTTGGCTTGTAAATATACTTTCTGTTGAGCGTGAATCTGCTCAAGACTGGGTGCGAACGACAACGCGCTGTGGCTGAGTTCGTTCCAGGTATACATGTATTATCTTGCAAAGAGAATGAGAGGCTACAAGGCGCTTCCAGTGATAATTGATCCTGTTGAGCTTGTTTCGATGCGATGTATGTTTCCAAGCTGAAGCAATCAACGCGGGGGGGGGGAGGGGAAGTTATAGCAAAGGGGAAATCAATCGGCCATTTTATTACGTGAAGCACGAGACTCGGCCAATATGTTGAAGCACAATAACAAACACGATGGGTTATTGTTCAGAAAGACGTCTTGAAAAGGAATGCCGTAGTGACGTTGGTCGAGTGCGTTGTCGGAGCTTTCAGCACAGGGAAGAAGTTCTGTGCTTAGAGGTACTTGGTGTCGACCCACCACGCCGATTCAAACCCCTCGCCGAGAATCTCCTTGATGTCCACAGACGCATTCAACTGTCCACTGAAAGGCACGCGCTGCTCGATGGCCGCACCGGGACCGCTGTTGTTGAACTCCTTGAAGTAGACGTTCTCCGTGCTGGTTTTGTCGTCCCAAGTCGACCAGCCCTGCGGGTGGACGACGTCCCCAAGCTCACTGTTCTGCCAAACGACGCGAGCGTAAGGCTGCCATGGACGACCAAGGTACGTCGACCCGTTGCCGCTCGATCCGAAGACACGTGCACGGTTGAAGACGTACTCGGACAGGTTAGAGCTGTTGACGTTGCCGTTGGCGGTGATCCAGCCTTCACCGACAGTCTCGATGTCGCACGATTCAAACCACGCCTGTGCTCGCATACCGAAGATGAAGTCAACAGCACCGCTGATGTACGAACGAGCAAAGAGCTCGGGGCCCTTGTGAGCGCACACGGTGTCCTGGTATCCGGTGAAGTTGCAGGCGTAGAAACCGTAGTTTGGAGCATCGACGTAGGCGGCAATCGCCTGACCGAGCTGGTCAATTTTGCCAGTCGGGTTGGCCACGTTGAGGTTGTACATTTTGACACCGCTGCTGGACTTGAGGCGCATGGTGCTAACCAGAGCGTTGCGGTTATTCTTGATCTCGGGTGCAAGGTCTCGCTGCGCCATCGTGTGGGTGATAGTCACCTTGTTCTCAGCGTACGACATCGAATCACACGTGTAGCCCTGCAGCACCAGCGGACCCGCCAGCTTCGGGACGATCACTTGCTCTTGGTACACTCCCGGGAACAGGAAGACGGTGTGCTCCTCCGTGGTGTTGGGAAGGTACGCCATACCTTCCGCCACACTCTGGTAGCTGCCGTTGTACGTTCCCGTAATGTCGACCACGATGGCACCCGCCGGGGGTTGAGTCCGCGCGTTCGGTCCGTTGCAGGGTGCATCGATTGCGGCAGCTGTGCTTGTCGCGAGACTGGCAAGTGCCACGAGTGGCAGCGCGAACGAGTGCATGTTGGTTGGGCTAACTTGAATGGTGAGAAGAAAAACTGGAAGTGATTAACTTCGGAAATGCCTTGGGTATGTACTTGAGCTCTGAACTCGTCGCTTCGGTGGTGTGATGGCGGTGTTGGTAGAAGTACAATCATGGACAACCTCTTTCTTCTTTTTCTGAGGTACATTGATGTCATTTAGCTCTATCACTAACGACCTCCTATGTCCGTTGTGCCGGCTGCCTCAATCATGGACAACCTCGGCGAGGGGCGATGGTAATTACTCACTTTAATCCGCATCCTAAGATCGGACGGAGCAGATGGATTAATCAATTCAAGTATATTCAAGCCATTTTTCAAAACGTAAGACTGACTGTACTTGGCAACGGTGCTGACTGTACTCGGCAACAGTGCTGGAGACATGTACTCAATCTGCCACCAGCACCGCCCCCATCACCGTTATCTGCGACCCCGAGACGGCCTTTACCCTGCGCAACTCAGCTTGCCGCTACTTGGTGCAACACAACTGCTATATGAAGCAGTCATTGCAAGACCAGTCTAGTCGCTACAATCTACTTACGTGTTTTGAATCTTTTTGTACTTGAATTGATTAATTGCTCGACGGAGCGCGACAAGAAGAATGATTCGCCATCGCATGTGCCCTACGTGTTCTTAGTGATTACCACCACGTACAATCGTATGCGAAAGCTTTGGGCAGTCCATGCTGCAGCAGGCAGGCTGGAGTTGCTGATGCATTGGCATGGCAGTTAGAAGGAGCTGCAGGGCTCATTGAAACGATTTCTGGAGCATTTCTCAGATAGAGTTTCCGTCTAAATCTCGCCTGTTCTGATTGCGTACAGTCCGTTGCTCACCTTCGAGATGGCTAATGTTGCAGACTCCAAAGTGAGACCAAGTATCTTAACTTTGACGTCAAAACCACGATTCTAGACAGCCTTGAGAATGTGTCATGGGGGGGGGGGGGGGTCGAGTGGGTGCAACCTAACCTAAAAAGAAAACTTTGCGTGGCGAAAACAGCTCGCCGCTTTCCAGGAAATTCTCACAACCAAAACCAAACTACGCAAAAGTGTCTTGTATCCATTTTATATAGTAAGCTTACATGAAATCTACCACATAAAACCAAAATGATTCATTGTTAATGGCAGGTGGCTCGAGAAGCCCACAAGGAATTCTGATGCTGTAAATCAGGAGATCACCGTCGTTTGAAGCTATCCATATATTGTAATATGTTAGTGAATTGAGTTCTTTTCAAGTCAAAGGGGTTTGAAATTCTTTTGAAAATGAATGCCGCACGCTGAAAGCAGGGCTCGAATGTGTCGTCGGCGATACAGACCAACAAGTTCCGTCAGTCTGCGTGCAAACCGCTTACAAGTAGTTGGTGTCGACCCACCACTCTGATTCGAAACTCTCGCCGAGGATCTCCGTGATTTTCACAGATTCATTCAGCTGCCCACTGAAAGACACTCGCTGGTCGATGATCGCACCGGGACCGCTGTTGTTGAACTCCTTGTAGTAAAGGTTGGCGGTGTCGCTTTCGTTATTCCAGCGCTTCCATCCTTCCGGGTGGACAACATCACTGAGCTCGCTGTTCTGCCAGACGACACGAGAGTAGGGCCGCCACGGGCGACCAAGGTACGTCGAGCCGTTGCCGCTCGAGCCAAACACGCGGGCGCGGTTGAAGACGTACTCGGACAGGTTAGAGCTGTTGGCATTGCCGTTAGCAGTGATGTAGCCCTTACCGACAGTCTCAATGTCGCAGGACTCAAACCACGCCTTCGCCTCCGTGCCAAAGATGAAGTCAGTCATACCGGCAATGTAAGACTTAGCAAAGAGTTCGCGACCCTTATTAGCACAAACGGTGTCCTGGTATCCGGTGAAATTGCAGGCGTAGAACCCATAGTTCTCGGCGTCAACGTAAGCAGCAATCGCTTGACCGAGTTTCTTGATTTTTTCAAACGGGTTGGCGATGTTGAGGTTGTACACTTTCACACCGCTGCTGGACTCGAAGCGCATGGTGCTAACCAGCTCGTTGCGGTTATTCTGAATCTCGGGCGCGAGGTTTACTTGTGCCATCTTGTGGGTGATAGTCACCTTATTCTCAGCGTACGACATCGAATCACACGTGTAACCCTGCAGCACCAGCGGACCCGCCAGCTTCGGGACGATCACTTGCTCTTGGTACACCCCCGGGAACAGGAAGATGGTGTGCTCCTCCGTGGTGTTGGGAAGGTACGCCATACCTTCCGCCACACTCTGGTAGCTGCCGTTGTACGTTCCCGTAATGTCGACCACGATGGCACCCGCCGGGGGTTGAGTCCGCGCGTTCGGTCCGTTGCAGGGTGCATCGATTGCGGCAGCTGTGCTTGTCGCGAGACTGGCAAGTGCCACGAGTGGCAGTGCGAACGAGTGCATGTTGCTTGAGCAGGCTTGAGTGGTGTGAAGAGGAATGCAAACTGAACTGCCTGTAAGAGTCTTGAGGTCGTGGAAGTTACCGATTGGTTTGATTTGGTTTTTTGATGGTGGTGTTCGTCGAGCTGTTTACGAACTAAGCGTAGTGTTGTGTGGTGTGGCCTCTGGAAACTACAGTAGCATCTTAGGATCGGAAGGCGTACGGCAGTCGCTTTCACACCATCCAGGATATCTCCTAATTTAAGCCGGATAGAACAGATTAGGCTTCGTGTGATACGGAGACACATATAGGCTAGTTTTTTTGCTACATGTATTGCCTTCAGCATTACAATGTCGGTTCCACTAGTTTCCTATCGCTGCACTACATTCAATACCCAATACATGACGCAGAGCGCCCCAGCAGCATTACGAACACTGCTAAATGTATTGAGTGAGTGAGTCGGCCGAAGGGTGGATGATCTACCGCCACGAGCGGCATCTGCATAGCAAGAAGGTCAAAAGCGTTTTTCTTAGGATGTACATTATACTGTAGTTTAATCGCGAGATCGGACGCCGTACGGCGAGCGGTGCATCATCATGTTGTGTAAGTTACACTTGCTGTTGGGGAGAGGCATACGCTGAGTCACTGCATGCGTAACGAGCGGTGAATACTCATACATGTAGGTGAATCACGGTAATTTCTGGGTACGAGTGTTAATTGTGATGGAACCCTGGTTAGTCTCCGCGACGCATTTGTGGTGGCCATGCATGCGAGGCATCATGAATGAATGAAATAGTTGCTTGCGGGGAAGTACAACGACAAGCGCTCGATTGTGTGTCGACCTCGCACGTGATGCGGAGTGGGAACATTCAGTGCACAATTCGGACCTGGTACTTGCCCGTTTTTAATCGGTTATGGCGTTCCGCTCAGACAGCACTAGCCACACAGAGCCACGAGTGGCGGTGCAGTGTGCATTTGGATTGAGCGGTTTGAGGCCTGAGAAGAGACACCGGAAAGGAGCTACCTATGAACTACTGGTATTACTACTTTGCATATGTAGTTGAGCGCTGTAGAAGTCAGAGGCCGTAGGATGGGACGATGTTGGCAGAAGTACGATCATAAATAGTTTCGGGTGGTTCGTGAAGCCTACAACGAATTCTGATGCAGCCACAGGACCCGTTTCAGGCGGTTGTGCATTTATCTTGGAAATAATACGAGCTGAATGTATTATTTTGTATTATTTTGGAGTTGTCTAGAAAAATGGATACCGCACGCAGAATGCAGAACTCGAGTTGGTCGTGCTACGGACGGGAAAGTGTTCTTCGTCTACGAACAAGCAGCTTAGAGGTACTTGGTGTCGACCCACCACGCCGATTCAAACCCCTCGCCGAGGATCTCCTTGATGTCCACAGACGCATTCAACTGTCCACTGAAAGGCACGCGCTGCTCGATGGCCGCGCCAGGGCCACTGTTGTTGAACTCCTTGAAGTAGACGTTCTCCGTGCTGGTTTTGTCGTCCCAAGTCGACCAGCCCTGCGGGTGGACGACGTCCCCAAGCTCACTGTTCTGCCAAACGACGCGAGCGTAAGGCTGCCATGGACGACCAAGGTACGTCGACCCGTTGCCGCTCGATCCGAAGACACGTGCACGGTTGAAGACGTACTCGGACAGGTTAGAGCTGTTGACGTTGCCGTTGGCGGTGATCCAGCCTTCACCGACAGTCTCGATGTCGCACGATTCAAACCACGCCTGTGCTCGCATACCGAAGATGAAGTCAACAGCACCGCTGATGTACGAACGAGCAAAGAGCTCGGGGCCCTTGTGAGCGCACACGGTGTCCTGGTATCCGGTGAAGTTGCAGGCGTAGAAACCGTAGTTTGGAGCATCGACGTAGGCGGCAATCGCCTGACCGAGCTGGTCAATTTTGCCAGTCGGGTTGGCCACGTTGAGGTTGTACATTTTGACACCGCTGCTGGACTTGAGGCGCATGGTGCTAACCAGGGCGTTGCGGTTATTCTTGATCTCGGGTGCAAGGTCTCGCTGCGCCATCGTGTGGGTGATAGTCACCTTGTTCTCAGCGTACAACATCGAATCACACGTGTAGCCCTGCAGCACCAGCGGACCCGCCAGCTTCGGGACGATCACTTGCTCTTGGTACACCCCCGGGAACAGGAAGACGGTGTGCTCCTCCGTGGTGTTGGGAAGGTACGCCATACCTTCCGCCACACTCTGGTAGCTGCCGTTGTACGTTCCCGTAATGTCGACCACGATGGCACCCGCCGGGGGTTGAGTCCGCGCGTTCGGTCCGTTGCAGGGTGCATCGATTGCGGCAGCTGTGCTTGTCGCGAGACTGGCAAGTGCCACGAGTGGCAGCGCGAACGAGTGCATGTTGCTTGGATAAGCTTGAGTGGTGAGAAGAGGAATGCAAACTGAGCTGCCTGTAAGAGTCCTTGAGGTCGTGAAGTTACCGATTGGTTTGATTTGGTATTTTGATGGTGGTGTTCGTCGAGCTGTTTACGAACTAAGCGTAGTGTTGTGTGTGGCCTCTGGAAACTACAGTAGCATCTTAGGATCGGAAGGCGTACGGCAGTCGCTTTCACACCATCCAGGATATCTCCTAATTTAAGCCGGATAGAACAGATTAGGCTTCGTGTGATACGGAGACACTATATAGGCTAGTTTTTTTGCTACATGTATTGCCATTCAGCATTACAATGTCGGTTCCACTAGTTTCCTATCGCTGCACTACATTCAATACCCAATACATGACGCAGAGCGCCCCAGCAGCATTACGAACACTGCTAAATGTATTGAGTGAGTGAGTCGGCCGAAGGGTGGATGATCTACCGGCCACGAGCGGCATCTGCGTAGCAAGAAGGGTCAAAAGCGTTTTTCTTAGGATGTACATTATACTGTAGTTTAATCGCGAGATCGGACGCCGTACGGCGAGCGGTGCATCATCATGTTGTGTAAGTTACACTTGCTGTTGGGGAGAGGCATACGCTGAGTCACTGCATGCGTAACGAGCGGTGAATACTCATACATGTAGGTGAATCACGGTAATTTCTGGGTACGAGTGTTAATTGTGATGGAACCCTGGTTAGTCTCCGCGACGCATTTGTGGTGGCCATGCATGCGAGGCATCATGAATGAATGAAATAGTTGCTTGCGGGGAAGTACAACGACAAGCGCTCGATTGTGTGTCGACCTCGCACGTGATGCGGAGTGGGAACATTCAGTGCACAATTCGGACCTGGTACTTGCCCGTTTTTAATCGGTTATGGCGTTCCGCTCAGACAGCACTAGCCACACAGAGCCACGAGTGGCGGTGCAGTGTGCATTTGGATTGAGCGGTTTGAGGCCTGAGAAGAGACACCGGAAAGGAGCTACCTATGAACTACTGGTATTACTACTTTGCATATGTAGTTGAGCGCTGTAGAAGTCAGAGGCCGTAGGATGGGACGATGTTGGCAGAAGTACGATCATAAATAGTTTCGGGTGGTTCGTGAAGCCTACAACGAATTCTGATGCAGCCACAGGACCCGTTTCAGGCGGTTGTGCATTTATCTTGGAAATAATACGAGCTGAATGTATTATTTTGTATTATTTTGGAGTTGTCTAGAAAAATGGATACCGCACGCAGAATGCAGAACTCGAGTTGGTCGTGCTACGGACGGGAAAGTGTTCTTCGTCTACGAACAAGCAGCTTAGAGGTACTTGGTGTCGACCCACCACGCCGATTCAAACCCCTCGCCGAGGATCTCCTTGATGTCCACAGACGCATTCAACTGTCCACTGAAAGGCACGCGCTGCTCGATGGCCGCGCCAGGGCCACTGTTGTTGAACTCCTTGAAGTAGACGTTCTCCGTGCTGGTTTTGTCGTCCCAAGTCGACCAGCCCTGCGGGTGGACGACGTCCCCAAGCTCACTGTTCTGCCAAACGACGCGAGCGTAAGGCTGCCATGGACGACCAAGGTACGTCGACCCGTTGCCGCTCGATCCGAAGACACGTGCACGGTTGAAGACGTACTCGGACAGGTTAGAGCTGTTGACGTTGCCGTTGGCGGTGATCCAGCCTTCACCGACAGTCTCGATGTCGCACGATTCAAACCACGCCTGTGCTCGCATACCGAAGATGAAGTCAACAGCACCGCTGATGTACGAACGAGCAAAGAGCTCGGGGCCCTTGTGAGCGCACACAGGTGTCCTGGTATCCGGTGAAGTTGCAGGCGTAGAAACCGTAGTTTGGAGCATCGACGTAGGCGGCAATCGCCTGACCGAGCTGGTCAATTTTGCCAGTCGGGTTGGCCACGTTGAGGTTGTACATTTTGACACCGCTGCTGGACTTGAGGCGCATGGTGCTAACCAGGGCGTTGCGGTTATTCTTGATCTCGGGTGCAAGGTCTCGCTGCGCCATCGTGTGGGTGATAGTCACCTTGTTCTCAGCGTACAACATCGAATCACACGTGTAGCCCTGCAGCACCAGCGGACCCGCCAGCTTCGGGACGATCACTTGCTCTTGGTACACTCCCGGGAACAGGAAGACGGTGTGCTCCTCCGTGGTGTTGGGAAGGTACGCCATACCTTCCGCCACACTCTGGTAGCTGCCGTTGTACGTTCCCGTAATGTCGACCACGATGGCACCCGCCGGGGGTTGAGTCCGCGCGTTCGGTCCGTTGCAGGGTGCATCGATTGCGGCAGCTGTGCTTGTCGCGAGACTGGCAAGTGCCACGAGTGGCAGCGCGAACGAGTGCATGTTGCTTGGGATAACTTGAGTGGTGAGAAGAGGAATGCAAACTGAGCTGCCTGTAAGAGTCTTCAGGCTGTGAAACCGCAGATAGGCTTGGAGTGGCACGTTCATGGTGCTGCTCGTCTATCGTAGCTGCAGAATACGAACGGTACGTAAGCGTAGTGTTGACACGGTTGTGCTGCACAGCTTATGCGCACACCATGTGTGGCCTTCGGATGTTATTGTACCTTTCTGTCGTCTTGCCAGAGTTTCAGTGGACTTTGACAAGTACTAGTAGTTCCCTAGCAAAGGCAGGACTTTAATCTTAGGATTTGAGAGAACTAAAACGATTCAGGACCTATGTTCATGAAGATTTACGGAAGTCTTGGCAAGGATAAAGTTTCCGATTGGCCGTGTATTCTCGGTCAATCGGGCTTATGGTCCTCCACAAGGCTCCTAAAAGGGCCCTACGCAAGACGTTCGCAGCGATTTGCGGGGGTGTAGGTAAATCGGAGTGTGAGACCTAACCTTTTTCTGAGAAAGGCACTTTTCCAAGTCTGATTTGCCTAAAGACTTGAATGGTACAACACATCTTACGATCGGGAGGCTTACGGCGAACACTTCATGTATCCATATGATAGGATTTGTCCAATGCTCAATCCAAGTTGAAAAGAACGCTAGGGTTAGTCACTACCGCCGTGATTGCACTTCGAAGTACAGATGTATTATAAGGCAATAACCCATGCGTGATGCAGGGCCTCCCAGTGCACATGCAGTAGCATTACTAGAGAGACAGACACCGACTGACGAGCAATAGCAATTGCCACCACAATACGGTAGACCGCTTCAGTCGCTGCGGCATCTGCGTGGCATGCCGTACACCCGGTGAAGGCAGGAACCGCTCGCTCCAGTGACTCAACGTAAGTACCGTCCGCCACCGTGCAGCGTCCGATCTCGAGATTGAAGTACAGGTACATGTACAGTTCAATGTGCTTTGCGGACAGACGAACACACAGCTCGCACATCAAGTTGATGATCGACTGCTGCCGTTGTCTCAGCGCCCCAAGACGTTCGAGCCGAAAAGCTCGTTTGATCCTTTGTACAAGCATTAATACATAGAGGCTTTCGCTGACTCAGCGTCGCTGATTCGGAGGCTCCGGAGCATGTATAAACAACCCATAGGTGAATCCCAACTTATCGGATAAATTTGCCCGCAAAGATTAGCGGTAGATCAATATTAAGGAAAGCCCAGATAATGCTAAATCTGGCTTTCTGTAAGTTTTCGTCCGTTCAATTGTGTGTCGACACATTTGGTGCAGAATGGGGAAGATTCCGTACACAAAAGCTCGGGCCAGGTGCATCCAAGCTGGACGCCATCATAGATCCATGCTCTTTCGTAAGACAATACTTGTCTTCTTCTGAGGGGTGCTGTCCGACGCCATGTCTTATGTTTTGCCATCAACGCAAAATGACTACATCTTGATTTAAGTATTGAGACGGCTACAATTGGCTGAAAAAGGAAAACCTGAAGGCACGACTCCTTCGTCTGTCATGCCGCGAGCCATGTACAGCGCCACCCTCCACAGCGATGTCCGCGGTCTCCACTCGGTCTCCGCTCGTCGCATCGGCAGGGCTCCCCTGATAGCTGATATGGTTCGCTGTGTTTGCACGAACTGAATGTGGATCTACCAGGAGCACACGCACACACGCACACACTGCACGCTACGTCACTGCTCTGCCGGGCACACGAAGCCCGATCCTCGCCATGGCTCGGGAAGAGCGCGCTCGTGGGCATCTCCGACATGAACTTCTGCGTGTGCGCTTACGAATGTTCGGTGGTGGGGCAGAGTATCAAGCCACATGGCGTACACGCACGTGCCGACGACACCGAGGTGCATGTTTTGTTTGTGCCAAGGAGCAGATCAAGACGCTTGCGGCGTGCGTCAAGGATTATCTGGGCGACGAGGTGGTTGTGCAGATTGATACCAAGACCGACGGGGAGGGCGTGAGTCTTACCGGAGCCAACAACTTGTCGCTAGCGATGCTGGACCAGTCGAGGCTCACCCACTACTTTCTGGTGACATTGATTAGCTACACGTCGGATACTCCAAAGGCGGCTTACTCGAAGAAGATTATCACCACTAATCGAGATCATGCCACGAGGGCGTCGTGCACTCGTAGACATCGTAAAGCTGAGAATCAACGACACAGCTCACGGGCACCTGATGCTGCGGATGGTATATTATTAACCGAAGCAGTGCACACGCAGAAACACAACTACGAGTAGGTTAGTAGTATTTAGATAGCAGAGCCAGCCAAACTACGATCTCAATTGTACATGTCAAAACTGTTAAGTCATCACTGTATTTCAGCCAATGACATCGCACTATTGGATCCGGCGCCATACTGTCTTACGAAAGCTCGACACAAGTGATTGAAAACAATTGTATCCGGATAGCCTTAACAGACTCGGGCGTACGCCTCCTCTTATCGCAGAGAGCCTACACAAGCCATATTCGGGTAAAGTTAGGCAGGCCTGTTCACGCTTGCACGCACTGGAACGGACAGTGTGCCCGTTACTCTACGGCACCAGCTCTTTTACCAGCATAATAATTTTTGGTTACTCTCTCAGTGACCTCGTCAAGTCGCGCATGAGACTACTTCCAACTATTTCTACTAGCACAATTGTTTGTTTGGAGGCTCATCAGTGCAGTCATCTCTCGAGTTACCGAGAGGATTTCCTCACAAAGATTCAGAGCAGATCTTGGTATATTTGCGAACATCATATGAGCCTCAGGCCACTGCGGACCAATTAGTATGCACCTTCCTGCAGATTGACGAATGAGCTCCAGTTTCCCGTTGTGTGTGTCGGGCAACACCCAGCAGCCAACCATTTGTTCCGCCCAAAATAACTCCCGCGCCGACTATTCTAGGCTGCCACACCGCGTTTACCCTAAATCCGGACCTCATGTTCTATACACCATAGTAATGTGTCGACACACCAAGATTGAGCGCGTCGTTTCGAAACGGATAGCTGCTTGAAGGCGGCGCTCGCCCGTGCCTCTTACTCTTGAAAAAGATCGGAGCGACTCGTCGTCTCAGTAACCTCGGCAAGAACTGCTCACTGCGAGAATGGGTCTCTTGAACCTGCTGCGCAAGCTCAAGAAGGACGACAGCGAGGCGCGCATCCTCGTGCTGGGGCTGGACAATGGCGGCAAGACGACCATCCTCAAGAAGCTCTCGGAGGAGGACATCAGCCACATCATGCCCACGCAGGGCTTCAACGTCAAGAGCCTGCAGGTGGACGGCTTCAAGCTCAACATGTGGGACATTGGCGGCCAGAAGACTATCCGCCCGTACTGGCGGAACTACTACGAGCAGACGGACGCGCTGGTGCGTCGAGCTGCTCTGAATTAGCTGTAGAGAGCGTGGAGTCTAATTGTGTGTGTTCTTGGCGTGTGCAGATCTACGTGATCGACAGCGCCGACCGCCGCCGTCTCGAGGAGACGGGCATGGAGCTCGTGACGCTGCTGGAGGAGGAAAAACTCTCCAACGTGCCCATCCTCGTGTTCGCCAACAAGCAGGACCTGCTGAATGCACTGCCCTCCGGGGAAATCTCCACGGCGCTCAACCTGGCCACTATTCGCGACCGCACGTGGCACATCCAGGCCTGCTCGGCCAAAACGGGCGAGGGTCTGCAAGAGGGCATGGAGTGGATAGTCAACACAATGAGCACCGGACGGGAGGCCAAGTAGGAAAAGAGGACAAGAGGAAAAGGAGCAGCGCGACAGGTTTGGTCCCGTGTAGCCCTCCTCGCCTACAATGTCAACTCTCAGTAATGCAGATAGGCATGCGACCGGCACTATTAACAATCTCCACCTTTTTACAAGATAACGCGGCTCCGTGTTAAGATTTTCTTGGCTTGTGCACACCAACGCACTCCACGACTTTATTAGTGGGTGTTACACCCTGGTGCTACTTCCAATCGCAAGCGTTCGCTTACGCCTCGAACTCCACGCCAATCTTGACCTGCTCGGCCTGTGCAACGATGTCGGCGATCTTAACAGCCTTCTCGGCAGCGTCTTCCAGGTCGTCGGCCACAATCATCTTGATGCCCGACTCGGCGATAATCTTGCGCGCAGGCTCCACGTTGGTGCCCTGCAGACGGATAATGACCGGCTTCTTCAGGCCCAGGTCCTTGGCGGCGGCCACGATGCCAGCAGCGATCACATCGCAACGCATGATTCCGCCGAAAATGTTCACCAGGATCGACTTGACCTGGTCATCGCCGTCCAGGATCTCGAAGGCCTTCTTGACCTGCTCCTCCGAGGCACCTCCGCCCACGTCCAGGAAGTTGGCGGGCGAGCCACCGTACAGCGAGATGATGTCCATGGTCGCCATGGCCAGACCAGCGCCGTTCACGAGGCAGCCGATGTTGCCGTCCAGGCCAATGTAGTTGAGGTCATACGAGCTGGCCTCTACCTCACGCGGGTCCTCCTGGGTCTTGTCGCGCTTGGCGAAGATCTCCTTGTGGCGGAAGGCGGCGTTGTCGTCGTAGTTGAGCTTGGCGTCGCAAGCGAAGATCTCGCCCTCGCGGGTCTCGGCCAGCGGGTTGATCTCCACAAGCGTGGCGTCCACACCAATGAACATGTTGTACAGGTTCTTGATCTGGGTCTCCAGCTTCTTGAGAACCGCGCCCTCGCCGCCCAGGGCCTTGGCGAGGCGAGACACCTGCTCGTCCGTGGGGCCCGTGGAGATGTCGACGCTCTCCTTGAAGATGAGCTCGGGCGTGGCCTCTGCCACGTCCTCAATGGAGGTTCCGCCGGCGGGCGAGGCCACCATGACGGGGCCCTGCGACGCGCGGTCCATGAGGATCGAGAAGTACATCTCACGGCGCATCCACACGCGCTCCATGAGGAAGACCTTGGCCACCTCAATGCCCTTCTCGCCCGTCTGCTTGGTCACGAGCGTCTCGCCCAGCATCTTCTTGGCGAAGTCCTCGGCCTGCTCCGGCCTGGTGCACATGTGCACGCCGCCCTTGAAGCCGTTCTTGAACGAGCCGAGGCCGCGGCCGCCCGTGAGCGCCTGCGCCTTGATCACCACGTCCACGCCCTCTGGTCATAAGAAAGATATTTGTTAAACAAAATCCTCTCTTCGTCTATGCACAATAATGGAGGGCCAGGAAGAGAATTTTCTCCCGTCCCCCTCTGCTATTATTAGCAGTCCAATGGGGTACGCACCACGGTCGCCGCGGATCTTGCTGAACGCAGCCTTGGCCTCAGCAGGCGTGTCTGCGGGGATGCCCTGGGGCGTGGCCACGCCGAAGCCCTTCATGATCTCCAGCGACTGGAACTCGTGCAGGTTGAGGCGACGCACCTGCGCGCTCTGGCGCGCCGGCATGGACAGCAGCTTGGGGTTACGCAGCACACGGCCGAACATGGTGGACACTGGGACGACTGTGCGGGTGGCTGAAGGCGTCTCGGGAAATGATACGGAGCTCCCCGGCCCCACGAATATGGGGCACGTACCGTAGTTGGCAAAACTTTGACAGTCGTCAGGAATTATCACTATTGAGCTCCCCCGCTGTGTAATTCTCTATTTGGCGGAGGGGGTGGAGAACTGGAACGAAGCCCTCACGCATTGGCTGAAAAGGGGACAAATTCGGTGATTGGACAAAATGGCCCCGACTTCATACTTGAACTCTGAAGGGCGCATCTTCAAGTACACAAAACGTACTTCATGTTAAAAGCGACGATCGCGCGTAGAGCGCGTCAGCAGATCAAGACATTGCTCAGCAATTTGCTTGCCAGCTTAGCGCCCGCAGTGTTCATGATTTCCCATAGGAGTCCTAGGTGGTGCTCGAGTGCGTGGAGTTCAGCGTTGGAGCGAGGAGCGTCGGCCGACAGCGCGCGTGAGACAGTTGCCGATGCTCAGGACCGCCGGTCAGTACCGTCGGGATGCCTGGGCGTCAACAAGTGCTCTGCAAGGCCGTGGCCGAGGTGTTGTTGGCCCTTAACTTCCTTCCGTGGTCGAGTGCATTGCCCAATTTCATCGTACTAGGGGCGAGGCGACTTGCGAGGCGAAATGCAGTTTGTGATACAGCGGGCGCATGGTACCTTAGCGTAGTTTGCTCGAAGTGCGTTATCAAAGACATTGCATTACTGGGGGGGGGGGGGCAAGAAGCTCCAGCAGTCAGCAGAATGGTGCAAGCGCCTGTGGTGACTGAGCGGCTCAAATCGTCTCTAAAGTCGAAGGCAAGTGGACTAGCGGGGGCTGGCAATCCAGTTGCTGCAGTCGACACAGCAACTGGTAGTGATCTTGTAGACATTCTTTCAGAGAGCACTTGGACCCGGCTTATGGACTTGCAATGAACCGACATAGAACACATCCAGGCAAGGCGTGTCAGCCCTGCGCCTATGCTCTTCAGTTTGCCTCGTCGCATAGAGAGATGTAACTTAAGTGATTTAATTAATATAGCGTGTACACATACTGTGGTGTGAAGCTATACACCATCTAGTTCTTCAAGCAATTCGCAACTTCGAGCAGCTCCTCCAAACGCCCGCCGGTCCATGGCGTCCGCTTCGTCCTTCAACGCCACTCTGGCCGTGCTGCTAGCCGCCAAGTACTGCCGTCAGTACCCGCTCTTCCACTGGCGCGAGGAGGCGCTCCCAGCCGTGGGGAGGCGTGCCGAGAAGTACTGCTTCCGAGTGGATATGCTCAATCTGCAGCAGGAGAGCTGCGGTGAGATGCTGCTGGCGTTGCTGCCCACTCAGCTGAGTCTGCTGGACTTCCAGAAAGAGAACACGCTGTACAAGCTCAAAGCGCTGCTTGTTACGCTCAAGGTGCGACGTTTTACGCTCCAAATTGACATACAGGGTAACGTGTACTTACACTGTTTTTTATGTGCCTATATTGCTGCAGCACCCATACATTCTACCCGTCATGGACATCTATTACTCCAAAGAGAAGAAGGCGCTTTTGGTGGTGCAGCCTTTTGTGCCCATGGGTAGCATCAAGGACCGCATCTACCAGGTGGACAGTCCAGCCAAGCCTTATGATGTCAAGTATCGGCTTGAGAACGCCCACCCGCTGCTATTTGAAGAGATCGCCAAGTTCTCGCGCCAAATCCTGGAAGCTCTAGCTGGACTGCGGTCGAAAGGGCTCGTGTGCGACCACTTGAGGTCGACGAACGTGGTCATTGACGACGGCAACGCGCGGCTTGCGGAGATCTACACGCCGCTGCTGGCCATTGACCGCTACAAGAACAGTCGCGAGTTGACAGTGAGTCTTGAACAGCATATGGACATCGACCTACTGCTGTTCGGGCAGATTTTGTACGAAATGGTCACGGGGATGGAGCTGCTCAGTCCACAGCCCGAAGAAGGGGTGCTCGAGATGTTGGCTCCGGAAATTGCCGAGGTGCTGCAGGCAATATTTTACTATCCAGACGCGCTAACTCCGCCGGAACGGGCACCTCCTTCAGCTTCATCATCAGCTGGAGCAGAGTTGGAGAACAATAGCGCCGAATTCGATGATGCCGCATCAGTTAGCAGCACAGTTAGTAGTCGCAACAAGAAACACTTGTTCATGGTAGATGTCGAGCGGATGCTGGAAGATTTTCCGCTGTTCGTTGCTGCCCGTGACGTGCCGCCAGTCCGGACACTGTTCTCTGGGTTTCGTCTGGACTCCGGCATGAAGAGCACCATCAAGTACAGCATGCGCATCAACGCGAGTCGCAGCCAGGCGCACATCGTGCACTACAACGACCAGGAGGCGCTGCTGCGCGCTCGCCAACGTGCCGAGCGTCGCGTGTACGAGGAAAAGGAGAAACAGCAGCAGCGTATTCAGCAGCTCACAGCCAGCAAGAACCCGACCAGCAAGGGCAACCCGTACAGCAGCAAGACCATGCCCTCCAGACGAAAAACGTACCGCGCAGACAGTTTTCGCAAGCACGCGCAGCGCACATTGTCGCGCCCTGACAGCAGTCAATCCAACGCGAGTGCATCCAGTGCCTAGAGAGAGGCCTTCATCAACATGGTAAATGCATTCTAGACACCTGTAATGAGACCAACACATTGTCGATTCTAATGACGCTCTGCAACGTTCTGGTTGACATGCAAGCGGATCCTCAAGCGGCGTATCAGCTGAAACGACTCTGCGGGGCGACTCTCCAATTCGCCGAGAAGAACCTAACCAAGGCAGGACTAGCAACATGTCGTGCGCGCTGAACGAGCCGGCCGCGGATATGACGCTCGTAGACCTTGAGACGGGCGAGCAGAAGCAGCTACTGGAGTTGGTGGAGAGCTCGGACAAGTACACGATCATGACGTTCTACGCTACGTGGAGCAAGGCGTGCGAGCCCGAGGTGGAGCTCATGGAGGCCTTCAGCAAAGACGGTCACGACAAGCTCATCAACTTCGTGTTAGTGAGCCTGGACCAGAACGTCGGAGAAACAATTGCGTTCCTGGACACGACGAACGAGAAGACGGGCAGAGCGCGCGTGTGCCGGAACTACAGCCAAGAAGACAAGCCTACCGTGCTGCACTACGGAGCGACTGAAGTGCCTGAGCCGTACGGTCTACAGAGCGTCCCGCACACCGTCGTGATCGACCCGGACGGCATTATCCGCCGAAACGGCGAGAACTTCCACTGGGATGACATCGCCGCCTTGCTACGCCACCGCCAGGAAATGACGGATACGAGCTACTTGAGCAAGATCATGACGTGGCTCCTGCCTCCTATCACAGCGTAAGCAGCACGCCGAAGGGCGAGCCACAGCTATCGTAATAGACCAGAAGCAGAAGAAAGGTGGCACAATAATACTTGGTCATTCCGACGCCAGTAGTTTGGCTTCGCATGAATGAATAGCTCTAGCAATGCAAAGAATCACTGCATATTGGCAACACCTTCACTCTACCGGCGCTGTTTCTTTGGTCGCAGTTTTGTCCTTCGTGATCAGGAACAGCTCGCACTCGCCCGTGTTCGTGAGCTCTTGCAAGAACTTGTAGCACTCACTTTCACTTTCAAACGGCTACCAACAGCACACAACCCACAAAGATCACGTCAGTACCATATCAAACCGCTCAATCTCCCGACTTTCCTACCACCGGAGCTGGCAGCTTGGAGTCCAAGTTGTAGCAAACGCCTCGAATCTTGCGGACCGCGAACCAGTGTCGCTGCATCCACAAACTGCTGAAACCCGTGGACATGACCACGTTGCAAAGCACCCCCTCCGCCTCATCCAGCTTCACCAACTTGTCATCCACCGGTAGGCGCTTGTCCAGCCACTGCATCACGTAACCTGAAAAACAGTATTCAGCCAACCTTCGTAGTATCTGTATAGTACGCTAGTTCTTATTCGACCTTTTTGCTGTAGGGCGAGTGTCAGTGCATTGACGTCGTAGTTCCCAAGGGCGAAAGGGGCTCTGTGGGGGTTCCAGGCCCAGTTCATGAGCCCCTTACCAGCGTCCGGGTGAGTTTTGGTCGCCAGCTCCTCGCACGCTTCGTCCAGTGCGGCTTTACTGAAAACGGGGCCTTGTAGAGTATTAATTATGAGGTCTATGTGTCTTAACGCTCTTGGGACGTACCTTGGAGCACGTTGTTGAGCGCGTGGAGGCCGCAGCGGTAGAGCTGCTGCCGTTCATGGTACAGTTCCTGCCCAGCCATCGTTTGAATTGGGAAGGAATTAAGCGAAGTTTTAGAGAAAGAATTAGAGTTTTAGAGGAGGAATTATGGATGTCACCACTTCAACTTGAGAGATGGCTACATGTTGAGAGATGGCTACATGTTGTGTCATTGATTGAGGTTTCGTAACGGAGCATGCGATGGTGCTTTAGATGAAGGCCTTGGTGGTTTTCCATGCGCGTGTGCATGCTGCAATGCTAGCGATGATGTGTGAGAGCATTGTCCTGTTTCCAGCCAAGTTGAGAAGCCACAAGTTCCTAGCAAACCCACTGCAACTTGCTACTCACCAAGCAGTCGCAACCTTTTCACCATGGGGAATCGAGGTAGCAAGGCCAAGAACACAGGCGAAGAGGAACCGGAGGCAGGTGCTGTTGTACGCGCTCAACCTAGTGGCGAGCCGACCAGCACCAACCCGTTCAAGCCCAACAACCGGAAATGCACGGACGTGCTGTGCTTGCTCTTCTTCGTCGTCTTCTGGATCGGCATGATCATCATCGCTGGCGTCGGGTACCAGCACGGCAAACCGCAGCGGCTCATCTACGGCACGGACTGGATGGGACGCACTTGCGGCGCCCAAGCTGACAAGACCGACACCGTGCCGGCCTACGACTTCACCGCCTACAAGTACATGATCTACCCGCGTTTGTCCGAAGACCTCATGGCCCTCTCAGCGTCTGGCATGAGCGCGAAGCAGCTAGCTCGCCCTTCGACGCTGCGGAAGCTGTTCGGTGTGTGCGTTCCATCCTGTCCGGTTCTCAGCGACACCGGCAATGATGTCTACGTGCACGCGTACTTGGACTACACGATGCACATGGCCCCGGTAAACGAGGACGACCAGAGCGCGGGCGCCGCCATGGAGTACGAGAAGGCTGGCTCGCCCTGGAAACTCATCACCAACTCGAGCAACGTGCTGTACCGCTGCGTGGAGCTCACCAAGATCGAAGTCACGCAGCACGCTCGGTGTGTGGACGACTGCACGGACGAGGAACAAAAGAGCTATGTTGCTGGCACGCCCTTGACGTGCGGCACCGATGAAACGAAGAACCCATTCCGAGACTGTGGCGACCAGACCTGCGCCGAAATGGTCACTACTCTGCGTCCCAACTGCACAAGTCTCGAGACAACTCGTGAAGAGCGCCAGATCGGCTCCACGACCGAAGACCCCATCACGAACATGCTGAGTCGCAAGTGGTACATGGTGGCGCGTTGGCTGGGCGACTTGCAGAAGGCCGCTTTCCCTATCCTGATCTGTGGCGGGTTGTTCGCCATGGTTCTCGGCCTCTTCTGGCTTGTCCTGCTGCGCTACTGTGCTGGGCTCTTCGTGTGGCTCGTGATCGTTTTCGTCGTCATCATGCAGATTGTGGTCACCGTCTTCTGCGCGTACGAGGGCAACTTGATCGATAGCACGAGTATGCAGAGCTCCTTGACTAACATGGGCATGTCGAGCACCAAGGCACAAGCGCTCACTGCTGCAACCACAACGTACATCACGTCGGCGGGTATCACTGCAGCCGAGGATCAGGCGCACTACTGGGCCATCGCCTGCTACGTCCTCACCGCAATCGACGCGCTGCTGCTTCTCTTGCTGATTTTCATGTGCGGTCGCATTCGTATCGCTATCGGCATCATTCGCGAAGCGTCGAAGGCGCTGCAGTCCATGCCCATGCTCACGCTCTACCCGATCGTGCCCACGTTCTTCGCAGTTGGTCTTGTGGCGTACTGGTTGGTGGCAGCTGCCTTTATCGCTACCTCCGGCGAGGTTTCTCTCTCCGAGGTGGCCGGCGCTGCTTCCAACGTCACAGGGACCAATATCGCTGTCCCCGTTGAGATGAAGGAGAACAACACCATGCACTACCTCATGATCTATCACCTCTTCGGGCTGCTCTGGACGAGCCAATTCATCCAGGCTGCAGCGTACGCAACCATTGCCGGCGCCTTCTGCGAGTACTACTGGACCCTGGACAAGCGTCAAGTTCCTGCGAGACCCGTCCTGCGCTCCATGTGGCGTACTATTCGTTATCACTTCGGGTCGGTGGCTTTCGGAAGCCTCATCATCGCCATTGTGCAGTTCTTGCGCATTGCGCTCGAGTACGTGGACCAGAAGATGAAAGCCGCCAAGCAGGGAAACGCCATCGTGAAGGTGGTCATGCTGTGCCTCAAGTGCTTCCTCTGGTGCTTCGAGAAGTGCCTCAAGTTCCTCAACAAGAACGCCTTCATCATTATGGCCATGAAAGGCCGCAGCTTCTGCCCGTCCATGAAGGACTCGTTCACGCTGCTACTCGCCAATGCTGCGCGTGTCGCCACGGTCAGCATCATCGCGCGCTTCCTGATGATTCTCGGCAAGATCTTCATCACCGGCTTCTGCATGCTCTTCATGTTTGTCTTCATCAGATACCCACCCACACACCTCCCGAGCTTCTTCATGGGCGACCTCGCAAGCGTCAGCAGCCCGATTTTCCCAATGCTTCTCACAGGTGTCCTCAGCTACGCCACGGCCTCCTTCTTCCTCGACGTCTACGGCACCGGCATCGACACGATCCTGCTCTGCTTCTGCGAGGACTGCAACGTCAACAAGACCTCCGAGCAGTACTACATGAGCGACGAACTCGTAGCCTTCATCGAGGGACCTGCCAAGCACAACGCCTTCACTGTTTATCAGTCTCGCAGTGTTTCCAATACCCGAGACAGCGTGGCCGCGACAGCTCCGCCAATTTTCCAGCCACACACTGGTCCCGTCACGAAAGGCCCGTAAGTCAGCGCAATACCGCTATCTAGCACAACAAGTACATATCTCGATACCCTCACCTGCTAAGTTGCAACGATTCGTGTTGCATTTACCTTTAAGAGCTGTCAGCGTACCTGTTTTCTTACTGGAATATCCCTCACGCCTCGACGGAGTGCAAGCTATCAATCCCAGAAATTGCATCAGAGAGCACGTGCACCTCGTAGTTGGTACCCTGTGTTGGCAAAGAGAGCGATACGTGAACCTTGTGCTTCCACGCTACGTGCTTCACATGGACAAGCTCCTCTCCTGCAGCTTCTTTCTTGATCAAAACCACGTAGAAGCCGTACGGCTTTGGCTTTTGAAGACGCGACGTGAATGCGAGATTCCTCCCGCCTTGGTCGTTCAAACCTGTCAACGCCACATCAACCACTTGCTGCTTCTGCTTCACCTGGACATCCACTCGAAGCTGCGGAACTCCCTCGGCCACACGGATAAGCTCGTTGATCTTGTGCTTTGTCAAACCGCTGGGCCGGCCTCTCTGCTGCTGCGACTGCAAACTCTGTAGACGTTCAAAAATCTGCGTTTTCTTGTTCTTCACTGCGAGTGCTGCTTGAAGATCAGCAATGTTCGAGACCTGGAACTGCTCCCTCAAGAGCTTCACAACCGACTGGGACGCATGTGGCAGCTGAGCCAGCGCATCGTCGTTTCCGACGCTCATTTCATCCGGCCATCGACCCCGGACAACCGCTTGAGACAGGCGAATGCCTGCGAAAACCAGGTCTGTCAGCTTCAGGTAAGCGCAGAGGTCGATTGCTGCACTGAGTAGACGTGGCAAGTGGTCGAGCAGAGTTCGCAGGTCATTCACGAAGTCGCTTGATGGCAGCCGCATGCCCATCAGGTGCATTTGCAGCACCAACAGCGCCTTCACCTCGCTTCCGTGAGTCTCCAACAGTGCCTTCTGACGCTTCGGCGTGCTGGTGAACAAATGCTTCAGCGGCGAGAACTTGACCTTCGCGCAGAGGTCCACGATGAGGTTACTCATGACCTCGTTGTGGCGCAGTGGAATGTCACGCAGCTCCATACTCGACTCGCAAATCACACACAGCAGCTGTCGTGTGTTGGCTTGAGCAGCAGCCGTGGCAGTAACTTCTTTCTTACTAGAAGCAACGGCCTTTAAAGCAGTGAGCATGTTGGATACCGTGCGCACATCCACGTAGAGTGAGGCCGCGAGTTTTCCAGCAAAAGTCGGCTCGAACGATGATACGCCTCCAGCTTGTGATGTGGAGATGCACTGGCTAGACTCTAACTGCTGCATCGTCGAGGATATCAACTGCTGGAAGAACGTTTCCAGTTCATCCTGCTTGCTGGGTTTCTTCGGACGCTTTCCCTGCTTGCTCTGCTTTCCGGGCGTTCCGTGGGGAGAGTCCACCGTAGAATTATTGGTGCCAACTCCATAGTAGCTTGGGTTCTTCAGCACACGCTGGAAAAGTAAGCTCCAGCTCAGATAATCCATCACATCCTTAGTCGTGTGAATCAATCCTGCTGCGATCTCGGCGTTCAAGTGGTTGGCCAAGATGTGCGGCGCAGCGTTCCCACCCAGGCAAGACTCAACCGCCAGGGGCTCATACAAGAAGCGTTGGGTCATGTTCTTCTTGCTTTCTTCCACGAGCACACACGCGATGCCCTTGTCATCCAAAAGCGGGCGTCCTGCCCTGCCAATCATCTGTAGCAAGTCACTCAGCGGGTAGGAGCGATACCGACCATTCTGGAAGTACTCGGTGCCCTTGATGACAACAAGGTGCGCCGGGAGGTTCACTCCCCACGCCAACGTCGATGTCGAAATCACAACTTGGATGAGACGGTCCTTGTACAACTTCTCAACTAGCTCTCGGTCTCTCCGTGCCAGCCCAGCGTGATGCAGTCCAATACCAAAGGAGAGCGTGTGCTTGAGGGTTTCATCCACGATCTGATTTGACTGGCAGATCGAGTCCATGACCGCTTCGTCCATTTTCAAAAAGCGCTTACTTCCATCGCCACCCTCGTCAGAAGCAACGCAGAACTGGATCAAGTCCAATGCTGTCAGCTTGGTCTGCGCCTTCGACGACACAAAAATGAGTACAGGCTTGTCTGGGGAGTGCGCCTTGATAGCCATGAAGGTGGGTTTGTTCATAGCTGCCATACGCGCCACATAATGGCGCTCTGGGAAGCCTTGGATGTGGACATCCATTGGCACGGGGCGCACAGACGCACGGAAGTTGTACACTTGACCACCATCCGGGTTGTTCGCGTGGCTTGAAGTGATTCCACCCAGCCACTGACCCACATCCCCTGCGTTTGCAAGCGCAGTAGAGAGCCCAATCACGCGAATTGGCGGACCAGAGCGCTTGAATCGCCTGAGCCGGCTGATCAGTACCTCCAGCACAGCACCGCGCGGAGCTTCCCCTACCAAATGAACCTCATCTACGACAACGAGCGCCATTTGAGACATCAGAGCGCGACCAACCGTACTGCTTCGCGTCAACAGATCCCATTTTTCCGGCGTTGTGACCACGATATCAGCCTTGTTCAAGATGAACTCCACGTTAACGAGCGTGTCGCCAGTAACTTCCACGACCTTCTTGCGCAGATGCGCGTTGTTTTCGAAGCGTGCTTTCCATTCTGCCACCTTCTCACGAGCGAGAGCCTTCATCGGCGCGATGTACACAATAAGTGACTGTGAGGTGCGTCGACCTCGGCGTGTCGGACCTGCTGGAGCGTCCGAAGCGCTCTCACCTTCAAGTTGAGAGTTCTCGCTAAGCTTTTGCTGCTTCCATACGCGCAGCATAGCCAGCTCAGCACACGCCGTCTTCCCGCTACCAGTTGGCGCACAGAGCAGCACATTTCCATTCTGGTGGTAAAGCTGGTGGAATGCTTGAGTCTGGATCGGGTTGAAATACTGGAACTTGCCCACGTACAGTGCTTGATACACAGGATCGTCGAGGGACTGCAGAGGTTGCGGGTGAAGGCGAAGTAGCTTCGTGTACATGTCGTCCTTCTGCTTCTTCGTCTCGGCTACGGTACTCTCGCTCGGTGTGTAGCTCACCTCGTAAAAGGACTCGATTCCAACAAATCGGTCAGATAGAATGCGGATCACGTAATTTGCTTCAGCCTGATCTTGTGAGACGAACACGGGCAGGTAACACTCCATCTCGAGCGTCTGAGTGCCTGCCTTCCACCCCATGAATCGGCTCTGGTGAAGCACGAAATACTCCGAATGATAAATGTAACCAGTAATCGCGTCCTCCACCCAGAGCCACGAGGACAGCGTCTTGCCCTGGAAGACACCCTCCTTCCACTCCGGAAAGAGCGGGTAGAGCTCGAATGTCACCTTGATCAAGTTGCCACCGAATGGTTGCGTTTGCACGTTGTCGATGTCAATGAACGGAACGCTCTGCACCCATTTCTTCACCTTGGCATTCAGCTTGAACGCGTCAGGGTCGACCACCGCGTCGTACAAGGTCATGTTGTGCCGGCGGTCAACCTCTCCAATGATGTCCAGCGGGACATTCGGAAGCTGCAGCATCGCGTTTTGGTCCCACCACAACTTCTGGTCGATACACTTGGCAAGCTGGAGGAATTTCTCAGCCTTGCGCGCGCTGTTCTTCTTCAAACAGATTTCAAACAGCGCACGGCACACACGAGACCCGTTCTGGGCGACGTAATTGGTGTCGGAGATGAGCGTGAACGTCGACACACGGGCACGACCGATCATACTCTGCAGAAGGATGTTTGTCTTTCCTGTGTAGGTGTCCATGCCACCGCCAAGGATGTCGTAACGGCAGAACCTGCGCTTCAGCTTCTCCAGCTCCGGCATCTCTTCTTCGCGCGATTTCAGCTGCCCAAATTCGTTGCTACTGCAGAGAACCAACAACACCTTCTCCCAGTCGAGATCGTCTTCGTCGTCTCCCTTCTGGCCTGCCTTGCTGTCAAGCAGGTCGTTGAACGTCTCGATCGAAGAGTGCTGGATGTAGAAGTGACTTGCCACACGCCCCATCGACGTCACGGCAAATGCAATCTTGCCTTCTTGGTCGGATCCCGGCTGGACCTTTTCGCGTAAGATCTTGATCATTCGACAAGCTGCCAGCTTCTCAGCAGCGTCCATAAGTAGCCGTCTGCGCCGTGCAAGCAGCATTGGGTCCTCATTCACGTCGTCTAGCTTCATGCCGTAGGCTAGCGGGTTCTTCCGCATACGCACATACAAGTACGTGTAGCTGAGCCACGTGCAGGCTTCCTCAAGGTTGCTAACAGTGCCTGACACGATCTCGGCGTTCAAGTGATCAGGCAGCGCCTTGATAAGTGCTGATTCCATCGGGATACCTGTCGTCAGCAACCGCAAATAGTGAGGTAGTTGGTCTTGAGTTGTTACCAGTACGGCGTCACCACTCGTGTCATACTGCGGACGACCAGCGCGACCAAAGATCTGCATAACATCTAGCATGCTCAGCTGTGTCATGCCGCCCTTGTCCGCGTTGTATACTTGGGTGCCCTTGATAAGAACAGAGTGAGCAGGCAAGTTTACACCCCAGGCCAGCGTTGCGGTACAGCACAGCACGCGGATGTAGCCCAATTCGAAAAGTTGCTCCGTCAGGTTTCGATCACTGCGCAGCATACCAGCGTGGTGGATACCCAAGCCGTACCCCAGCAGCTCCTTCAGTTCTTTGTTCCGGCTTTTTTGCACACGCTCTTGTAAGTTGATAGGCATCTGCAGTTCCTGCGGCGGGAGGAATGCTTCCAGTGTACCGGGTTCTTCCTCGTTACCACGCGAGAGCTCAACAATGCTATGCATCGTGGCTGCTGTTTCTTTTCGCGAATGGACAAACACCATGACTTGCTCGTTGTGCTGGACCTGCTTTAGGCAGTGGGCCAGCGTAAGCTTGTTCATCATCAACTGGATTTGGCGCTGGCGACTCATGTTGGCGTTCGCGGCCTTCTTCTCTTTTGCAAGATCCTCTTCGCTCATTGTCACAGTCGAGAGCGCCGCAGCGCTCAAACCCAGCGCATCCTTTAAGTTTGCGTTTGTACTCACCCCGATGAACGTTTGATCCAGAGGCACGGGTCGGTATGTCGAGTCGAAGTAGAACAGTCCGCCCTTGCCACTGTTAGTTGCTGCATTTTGCATGCGTGCGTCTCCACTCGGAACGTACACGCGCAAGAACGACGCGACGTCAACGTAGTTCGGCAGCGTAGCCGAAAGACCGACGATACGGATCATGCTCTGCGTACTCTCCACACGCCGCAGCGTACGTGCCACGATAGTCTCAATAACGGGACCACGCTCATCTGCCAGCAAGTGCACTTCATCGATAATGAGAAGCTTCACCTGGCTGAGAAGGGACTGCTGAGTGCTCGATTTCCGCGTAATAACGTCCCACTTCTCCGGCGTCGTCACGATCACGTGGGTCTCTTCGATTTCCTTCTTCGTGAGCTGCATGTCACCTGTAAGCTCGCGCACCTTCAGTTTGAGAGCCTGCAGACGCTGGCCAAACTTTGTGACCACCTCTTGCGCGAGAGCCTTCATGGGAGCCACGTAGATAATCTTCATGTTGGCCACACGTTGACTAACAGACTGGTCCTGATGCCGGTTCATTTGCGTCTTTACCTCCTGCAGGATCGCGAGCATTGCCACATTGGTCTTACCAGCGCCCGTGGGGGCACACACCAACAGGTTTTGGTTCGAGTTGTAGGCTGCGTCAAACAGCTTGGACTGCAGTCGGTTGAGCGTCGTGATTCCATGGAACGCCGTCTGCGCGAACGGCTCAAGGCTCGAGATCGACACCAGCTTCTCCTCTTTACCCAACGCTTTCTTCGCGTGAGCAGGGATAAACACGTGCTCATATCCCTTGTAGTGCGTTCTCTTCGTGTTCGAGGGCAGTGAAAGAGCTCCCGCCGACATCAACTGGCCCGCTGCAGCCGTTGATTCGTATCCTCCTTGCAACTCGCCAAACTCCCGCTGCACGAGCGACGTCGACTGCAGTCGCCGTTCTTCCTCTGCAAACTCTCGCTGGAGCCTCAGCACTTCCGGGTCGTACCCGGCTGCTTCCAGCCAATTCAGCTCCTCTTCTTCCCCTCCGTTCTGTCTGTTGGCTCTGCGTTGGGCCTTACGTTGCTGTCTCTGAAACTGCTGCTCAGCTTCCGTCTGCACACTGAAACCCGCATGCCTCGCTCCCCCTGCAGCGAACTTTTCCGCCATCTCCATCCTGTTCTGCGCATCCTGCAGCTTCTGATTCGTCACACTAGACTCAGCAAGCTCTTTCTGGTTTTGCACTGCAAATGCAATGAGGTCCATGCCTTCCACGCCCACAAGGCCGAAAAGTTGAGCCTGCACTGTATCGGCGTCTCCAGGGCTGCTCTGCACCGTTTGCAGCACGGACTCGGCCAGCTCCAGCGTCGTGAGGAAGCAGCTGTCTCCATTGGCGGCCGTGTGGGTGGCGCAGGCCGCCAGGAGCTGCTGCGCCGCATCTTTCTTGGGCTCCTGAGCCTTGGGTTTGTGCTCCTTGCTCTGGCGCTTTCTTGAGGTCACCACGGCGCCCACAGCGCCCGCCGCAGCCTCACGCTCGTTGGCGGCACGCAACGCATTGTGGTCCACTTGTAGCACCTTCAGCAGGTCGCGGCGGTGCGTGGGGAGCGAAATTTCCCACAGTTTATCTGAGGACAGGAACGGGTCGCGGAATTCGGTGTTTTCCGGGTCCACCGGTGGCGGTGAGAGCCGCGGAGACTCGCTAAACATTGCATTTTGACTGGCGAAGGTGGTGGACGCGGAGGGAGCCGGGAACGCGGCGCGCAAGGCATCCAGGAACGACGTCATGACCGCCAACTCTCGGTAGCTGATCTTATTGTGATGGTCGAGCCACTAGAAGACTGCTATTGGGAGGGATACGGTAATATTTTGACTGGATTTCAGTATGGGGAAGGACCGGAAAGAAGATGCCGGGATTGTTCAGGACATGGCTACGGTATGAGTGATGGTCGTGCAATGTAGCTATGTGTTTGCACAGGAAACCATGCACTCAGTGATTTTGCTGCTACAGGTAGTTGGAAGGCCCGGTCGACTCAAAGCTAGGTATGTAAGTAAGCAAGCAAGCAGTGCAATGTAGAGCTTATAAATGAGCAGGCTCGATGAATCGCTTGTACTGCAGAGTTTGCACAATATCATCGAAATTTGTATTCGCGTGGCACTTTGATGCACTTCTTTCGCGCTGATCTGGCAAAGATGGAAATGAACTCGTGGCTTCTAGTCCTTTACATTACCCCTTTCTCCGGGCTGCATCCCTTTGGGACTTGGTCGTCTTGCGCTTGAGCTTCTGCAGTTCATTATCCGTGGATGTGGCCCCAAATTTTGCTTTGGGACGAGCTGGTGACTGATACTTGTTCAGCTGTCGTCATAAACAGTAAGACGTGGTGTGTTTGGCAGTGAACGGAGTCTGTAGTGCACCGTGAAAAGATGAATCTAACGGGCTCCATAGCAGTATTTCGGCTGGTCTTGCGCTGAAAAGGAGAGACACATGATTCAAGTGCAAAATGGCTTTGCTCAGGCACTTCACTCTCCATGCTGCAGATTGCTGACGGCGCCAAAGCCCAAGCAGGTGTCGACCAGCAAGTCTCGCCGGACGAACCGAAAGCCCCTTCTGATCGTCGGACTGGCAGCGATTGACCAGAAGCTGAAGTGAACGATTCGAGTTCCACCAGGACAAGCTGTCCTGCCAAGACTCCTGGGGCAAGAAGTCGCAACATCGTGATGCAACACCCCCCAAGTGATCATTGCCAACGTGATCATCGGAAAAACTAGTCGTACAAACGCACTGCATGTACACGTACAGTCAACGATATGGACCGGACCGGTCTCGATTTCGTTGTCCTGCACGAACTCGCAACTGTGGCCATTGTGACAAGACAACGAGCCCCACCGAAGTTTGTCAGTTTTAATACCTATGCTTTGCCCTCTGTCGTTGCGGACACCATTAGCTCACCGAATTGGTAGGCGTTGGGGTTGGCCTGTTGGAAGGAGCAGCGAGCGAGGATAGCGGGTCGCTGCCACGACCCACCGCGTCTGGAACTCAACAAATCGACAACGGACACGTCCATGCAGCTCTCTCAGCTCGAGCTATTGCGGCTGGTAGGTGAAGGTGGAGCGTTGGGTCAAGGCGCTCCCACCTTCCAGTTAGCATGACGAGATCTCCTGTTGCCATGGAGCACAGCCGTTCAAGCTGCAACGCTTCAAAACACACGCATTCATCGATCGCCCCACCGCAAGACTGCTTTGCTCGATCTGTTCCGCACACGGCTGCGATGGTGCACGTCCACGAGTCACGCAGTTGATGCTGTTCGTGCAATTCCTCGCGGCACCGCCGAGGACCAGCTGCAGCTCTAGAACCCGAACCGTCCAGGTGGATAGGCCACCAGAAGGAGCTCTTGAAAGTTCAGCTCGGGTGAGAGAAGGGAGGACCATGATCGGGGGCTCGAGCTCGAGTCGGAGCTCTTGGCGCCGACACACGTAGACAGTCCGCGCGCTCAAAGGCAGATCAAATCGACCAGGTCAGCCCCTCGGTCTCCGTTTTCAGTGGAAGGCACGAAAACGAGCGGTGTCGTAGGCGTTGACATGCTACGCGCGCCATGGCTCGGGGCGCTTGCCCTGGCGACGAGCGGCGGGTTGGTCGTGCACGCGGACTACTCGACGGTCGAAATTTACTCGGACGCCAACTGCGCGTCGACGCCGCTGGTGGTGACGCTGGAGGTGACCAACACGACCTGCACAGAGAACACCGACTCGTGCAGCGCTGTCGAGATCAACAACTCGTCGTACTACTACGCGGAGCGGTGCGCCACCGACCGCTTCGAGTACACGTCGCAGTTGTTCAGCGGCTCCAAGTACCTCATGATTGACGGCTTCGAGGAGGACGGGTGCCAGTCGTACGTGCGCTCGAACATCTTCCTCGCTGCCGGGACCTGTCAGCTGGCTTCGTACGTAGGCACCCGCAGTGAGATCGCCACGCTCTTCAACGATGGCTCGGCGTACATGACCATCTACAATGATTCGGCGTGTGCGACCAAGGCGCAGGTCTTCGACCTCAACGCCTCCACCATCAAAGACGACGTCTGCTACATGGGTCGCAACAAGTTTTACACGTCGGAGTATTCAGGGGTCACTACTGCAAGCTCCAGCAGCAGCGGCAGCGGCTCCAATTCGACGACAGCTGTGTCGACGTCCCATGATTCCAAGATGAGCACGGGTGCGTTGTTTGGTATCGTCGTAGCGTGTCTGGCCATCGTGATCCTCCCCGCGCTGCTTATCTTCTGCAAGATGCGCCGCGCGAAGCTGAAGCAGAAGCGAGGAGGCAGCAGTCGTGCCACCCCCGACGTTGCGCTGGCGGTGAGCGACAAGCACGAAAACGAGGAACGGTACGCTCCAGATATGTCTCCCGTGAGCGAGCAGAGAAGTACTTTCAGCTCGCACACCGGAGGTTCCGCGGCGTTGCGCAGTAACGAGCTGCGTTGCGACCCTCTGCGGAGTGACGAGCTACGGGGAACCCCGTTGCATAAGGACAAGTATCGAAAGGAAGAGCAGCGAAGTGGGAAGGTGCGGGGCGAGGAGCTGCGAAGTGGTGGCAGGTTGCGCAGTGACAGGTTTCGCGGGGATTCGATCGGCCGCAGTGGCCGACTGCACACCGACGAGCTGCGCACTACGCCAGTGCGTGGGAACCGGCTGCAGCGTCAAGATTTGAGCAACGACCCCATTCACAGCGACCCGGTGCGTAGTGACCGTCTGAAAAATGAACGCATGCGAAAGGAACGGCAGCGAAAAGAGCGCGGGGAACCGCGGAGTGACCGTAGTGACCACGTGCGGCGTGATCGGGAACGGATGCCTAGCGACCCTGTACGGAGCGACCGAATGCGGGGCGACGAGGTGCGTAGCCATCGCCCGCCCAGTGACCCGGTACCGAGTGACAGGGTTCGCAACGACCAGCAGACCAACGTAGTCAAGCCCCAGCCCATTCACGCCCAGAGGCTACGCGGTCCGGTCACTGCAGATAGCGTCTGTGAAGACGACATCGTTTTGCGATCTCGAATCCCGCGCGACGACGTGTTCGTCGAAGACTTGATCGGCCGCGGCGGGTACGGTGAGGTCTACAAGGGCACCTTCGAGGGGCGGGCGGTGGCAGTGAAGATGTTGTTCCCGGAGACGCGGAAGAGCACGCGCCACGTGACGGAGTTCCTTACGGAAGTCAAGATGATGACGGTCATGGACCACCCCCGCGTCGTGCAGTTTATCGGTGTCTCCTGGAACAACTTGATGGACTTGTGCGTGGTGACGGAGTTCATGGCGGGGGGTGACTTGCGAGCGTGGCTAAGTGACCGCGCTGACAACGACCTCCCGGTTGGCTTCGACTACGTGAAAGTGAAGATCGCGACGCACGTCGTCCACGCACTCGCCTACTTGCACTCGTTGACCCCGTCCGTGATCCACCGCGACTTGAAGTCCAGGAACATTTTGCTGAGCGAGAACCAAGACGCGAAACTGGCCGACTTTGGCGCGTCTCGTGAACGGGTAGACCGCACCATGACCGCAGGAGTCGGCACGTCGCTGTGGATCGCGCCGGAGGTGATGATGGGAGAGCGATATGATGACAAGGCCGACATGTTCTCGTTCGGGGTGGTGCTGTCCGAGTTGGATTCGCAGCAGTCGCCTTACACGCACGCAAAGATGAACAACCAGAATGGACGCAAAATGCCCGAGACGGCCATCCTGCAGATGGTGGCCATGGGCAAACTACGCGTCGAATTTTCGCCAGAGGCTCTCAAGGGAGTGGCGCAGCTTGGTACGGCGTGCACTGCCATCGACCCGACGGAGCGTCCGTCTGCAGCTGAGGCATTCCGGACGCTCCAGACGGTGCTGGCACAAGAGGCAAAGAAAGCAGTCAACGCGAAATGAACCTATAAGAAGAGGGACGTTCCTCACGACGAGTGTGCGAACAATATATCCGCTTCCGCGTTATGAAGGCTCCTACGCAGCGTACGCTTCACACGAAAACGCTCGTATGGTCTCGGCAGTGGGAATCCCGAGAGATGACGAAGCCATTGCTTGCCCTTGACCCAGAACCTCCGCTGCTGCTACCGAACCTGCCATCCTGGCATCTTATATACACCCTGAATAAACCCGATGTAGTTGTACTCGTACGAGTGATCGCTTGTTGAGCTTGTGGCTCTCTTGGGTCTGTACGGTCTTTCATGAAAGCCTTATCTTCTCAACCCGAGTCGGCGAGCAAACCGCTCCACTCGTTCAAAGCACAGGATGCATGCAGCCACACAGAGCATGATGTAGGCAACGACGACACCAACGATAGCTCCAGTGTTGATGCCGCTTGAGCTTTCAGAAGGGGTGATTGACGCCGTAGTGCTCCCGACAGCATCCGAGTTGTCTTCACATTTCGAGGCGCTTATCGGTGTACCAACATCACCACACCCACTTCCAACAGGATCGTCGCCCACAAAAACACTTCCACTGCTACTAAAAGTCTGGGTGCTGGTCAGACTTTGAGAGCTGGTGGAGCCGTCGGTGACACTCAAACTGGTACTCGTAGCAATATCGCCGCCGCTGGAACTGGAAGTGCTTGAGCCCGTGCCAATGTAAAACGCGTTGTAGTTCCCGTAGCATGAATGGTTCGACACCGTGTCGCTGTCGGGTGTGGAGCTGAGAAACGGAGTGCCGCTACAGGTGCTTTCAGTGTAAATCTCAAGGCTTGCGGATCCGTCTTCATTCACCGTAGCAATGACCCCGTTGTCGCTGGTACTGTCGGCAACTTGGCACTCTCCGGAAGCCAAGAACGCGTTGGCGCCCATGAAGAGTTTGCATGTTATCGTGAACGTCTCGACCAGTAGGTAACTGAGGCTAGCGAACACACCGCCCACGTACGTCTCACGATCGGCGCTCACGCAGGTCGTGGAGGTGGAGTACGTGACGCCGTTCGTGGTGAAGAGGCTGCACTCGAGCGCCTCGCAGTCGACAGATTCCACGACCGACACGACCAGCGGAGTCCCGGAGCAGTCACTGTTTGCATAGACAATTGTACTTGCCATCGTCTCCGCAGCAGTCGACGAGGCGAGAGCAGCGATCAGGACGAGCACAGTCTGCAGAGTGAACGCCATTGCGACGACGACCCAATCGGTCAACGAAAAGTTTGACAATAAGATCGGCGAGGGTCGACTGCGGGAACCGATGAATAGGCATCACCAAGAACCTAATGGACAGCATGGAAAGAGTTGCCGTAGTAGTGAGGCTCCACTTTTCGGTCTGGTGGTTGCCATTGACTTGGCAACGGAAGAATGGTTGAACGTGGCTGCCATTTGGCTGAATAGGGAACTTTGTGGGGCCCACCAAAGATGACTCGAGACTTCATGGTTACCCTATACTGGACGTGCTGTACGAGCACACGAAATTTCGCTTGAATAAGGCTACAGCGTTGTAGACACCTACCACTCTTCAGAATGACTACGACGGGGCCCAACAAGCCACAATTCCACTTCGACGACATGAATGATGGAATATCGATCAAATACGCAACGACCAGTGGCTGTGTTGACAGAGGACTTGTACCTACCGTAGAGTCAACGGTGCACGTTCTGTTTGTTCGCATTGCGCCGACGAGGAAATGTGCCCACCACCTGTTCATCCTGTAGACACAAAGCGAGCCCAAGGCTTCTGTGGTCTGTCCCATAGCGTTCAAATTGAGCGCCACAGTGACAACTGAGGAAAATGTCGCGTTAGCGTGGTATCCTAACGTACGAGGCATCGGGCTTGAATGTTCAAGCTGTTGGCTACTGCTTGTCGAATCAAAGAATAAACGAAGCGATCGATCGATTTATCCATTGCTACCAATTCGGAGCTGCCATCCACCGACATTGACACTCGCGAAAAATCAAAACGGGTATTTTACCTTGAGACTTAGATTCGCCTTTCAAAACAGTTACCAAAACAAATCAAAACACACACGGAAGTTGAGATTGAGCGCGTCTCATTTACCCGGGTTCACGGGCACGGTCTCATTCATCGTTTGCTTTTTATTGTGTTTTTTTTTCGGTTGCAGCACGAATGCTCGCTTTGTTTTTCTTCTGATAGTGATCAAGTGGAATATTCCGAATTGGGTCTTTAATCAACATCTTTTGGTTGCTCTGCTCCTTCGCTCGTCCCTCACATCTCAGATCAATCCATCGCCGCTCATTCTCCAATTCGACAAACAACCGCAACGCTTATCTTGGATAATGTTGCTTTCAACCATCATCACTTCGATCGTTAGTTCTAAGCCCAATAGAAATCATGCGCGCGGCATGTCCTAACGATGAAGGTAGCCTCGACGTGTGACAACGCCGGCTGCAAATCAGCGGTGGTCAGGAGCCTGCCGGTGCTGGCCAGCTTCAGCTGCATCTCGGACCAGCACACGCACGGATAGATGTTTGTCCTACGTGCTGGTGAACGAGTATTTCGGATTAGAACTGCAAGATATACACAGGAGGGCGCGCGAACGGAGATTGTTAAGCAATCGATGGCCACACCTCGAGGATGGTCGGCGACTTCGACGGCGAATCTAACGAGCAGCACCTGCGATACAACCTCATCGACAGCGTCACTTGGGCATTGTTCATCCAGGCCACAGCCATAAGGGGCGTCATGCATGCCTTCGTCGTCCTCCATCTCAATGCCCGCTCCGTGCTTCAATAGCAGCCGCGCCGCGGTCGCCTGTCCGTGTTCATTGGCAACGTAGAGCGCAGTGCATTTATTCGGGCGCCGCGCGTTCACGCGGGGCCTCTTGTCCAGCAGCAGACCCAGTATTTGGTCGTGGCCGAACTGAGCCGCCGTCATGACGGGCGTCCAGCCCTCATCGTTGTTTATATTAACTGACGCGCCGCCCTACGCACCGTTTCCACGCGGCCGTATTCACAGGCCAGCCGCAGAGCGTTGTAGCCGTCGGGCCGCTGATTGTTGATACACGCGCCTCGGCTCAGCAGCAGCTTCGCCACGACGTGATTACCGGCCAAGGCGGTGGCGATGAGCGCGCGACGTAGTGTCTACGGACACGCCACTCTCCAGTTGGAAGTTCACCACGCCGGTGTGGCCGCTAGCGCTCGCCAACATGAGCCCCTGGCGGGCGACGCTATCGTCGGTCTCTGCTTCCAGCTTGGGGGCATCCTGGTTGCCCGCCGCTACTACAAACGTTAGTACGCATTGGAGCAACTCGATGCAGCTTGCTGGTAGTTCTTGGTTGAACGATTGGTCCAACTTATATGCATTTCGTGTAGCACCTTCGTCAAAGCCGTGGCTGTCGCTCCCAGTCGCATTTGAGGTCAACCTCTCAATCGCATCGAGATGCCTACATTTCGGAACGAAAGCCAATTGAGAATATCGGAGGCGACCGTCGTCTCCATCACGTAGCTATTTTTTTTCGCAGTGTGCCATATCTGCGTGTAGTAGACACATTGCACTACAGTCAGTACAGCTTTCTTTGCTCTTCGACTCTCAGGTCGTGGGATGCTTGTAAAAGGCCGAGAGGTACAATGTTTTCCGCAACAGCCCCACCTGTTGCTTGGCAGGAGGGTGATCACTACGAAGGAGCAGCGCTAAATCAATAAAATCTTCTGTCGGAATTGGTACCAAGTTCATGAAGCGTCACCTTCCGAATTCTACAGTGAAATAGGACAAAGACCAAGTCGTATCGTCCATGGCTGCAACAGCGGAAGGTGGAGCCGGGGGCGACGTCCTGAAGACGCTGACGACGAGTCTGCAGAGCGAGCGCAAGTGGCGGAATGTGCAGACTGTGTTACCCGAGTCTTTCGAGCTGGTAGCCCGTGCGCTGGTAGAACAGAGTCGAACGATCCAAAAGTTACAGCATCGCATCGGTGACTTGGAGCGTCTCCAGTCAGCGGCGGCTAGTTCGAATACTATGGATGCGTTGGAAGAACGCGTTCGTGCGGAGATGAAGCGCCGAGCATCGAGGCTGCGAAAGGAGGTGGCGAAGTTTGCTGTCTTGGACGACGTTGCGCTAGGTTTTGCTGATTGTTGGGTGTGCTTTCGTGCAGCAGCAGACGATGATGCAACAGGCTCAAGAGGAGTCGACGGTCAGAGCTCAGCAGCAGGAGGACGCACTTATTAAGGCTAGTAGAGGTGCTGGAAGCAGGAAATTAGCAAGAGAGCGAGGCTAACTGGTTCCGTTTAGCGGTGTGTGCAGGTCGAGCAGAGCTTTGAGCAGCGATGCTGTAAACTAGAGGGGAGGGTGGATCAGTTGATCGAAAGTACGCAGGACCAGCTGAAGGACCACGACTTGAAGTTCAGGTCGACACGTGTATCGGATGAAGACAAGTTGACGAAGCTACGGCAAGAGATGGCGAAGAAGGTGGAGGCCCTAGAGAACAAGCTGGCAGAAGGTCAAACGACGAAAGAAACTGCACTGGTGCCTGCTATGAAGGAAGTTGCGCCAACTCCTGAAGGAGAAGAGGTGCGCCGTCCAAGCGTGAGAGATTTGGAGTGCTCGCGTTTTAAATGTGCGTTTGTGGAGTGGGTTCTGGTAGGACGCCATTCATGAAGACCTTACACGAATCTCTCAGGATGTCCAAGGATTGGAAATCAGAGTGGAGAAGCGGCTTACAGGCTGGCGGCAAGAATTGTTGTTGGCCATCGGGCAGAAGCTCTCCAAGAGCGAGGTTACGAAGCTTCTCACTCGAAAAATGGATACGAGTACGTTCTTGGGTTACAGGACACCACGCAGACAGTAGGGTATGCTAATTGCTCTTGACTGATACCGTTCGCAACTGCAGTGGATGCCTGGAAGCAGCTCGCAGAAAAGGCCGACAGTGCTCGGGTGGAAGAGGTCACCTGTGCTCTCATGGACAGCATTCAGCGATCCCAAGAGAGCACAATGGACGAAATGGAGCAGCTACGGCATCTCAACGAGGCCAAGGTGGAAAGGTTAGAGCTTGTGCAAGTGAAGCAGAACATGGTACGACAGAGATGCGTTTGGTTTCGCAAAGTGTCGTTGTTTCTAACAGTGCTTGCTCACCAGCACAACTTCCTCTCAGTTGCCGAGTCCATCCAACACGAATTGGCCGCACTGAAGCGAGTTGTGGACGAGAAAATGACGGTTGCGGACGCGAAAGAGCTGCTAGACGCACAGTCAACACTAAACGACCTGCAGAAAGCAAGACAGCAAGTGGAGAGCGCAGCGGCTGGTGAATTTGCGAGCACATCTCAGCTTGACACGATGAACCGGCAGGTACAAGCCCTAACGCGTCAGCTACGCAGCGAAATTTACCAGGCCCGCTACGTAAGTGCTTCTTGTCATTGCAGAGTACATACTTTTGTGAAAGCCGCACAATGACACCATTATGCTCGTCAGATCTGGAAAGAAGGTCGTCCCAGCGCAAAGCAGACGATTCCATGGAGCTCTCAAGTGGTGAACACGAACGCTGACGTTTTCCTGTGGCAGTTCGGTTCCGACGAAGTTAGGCTGCCCTTGCCAGGGCTTTATCACCTCCAGGCTGCGTTCTTCACCAACTACTCCCCCGCTATCCAAGTTCTTGTGAACGGCGAGCCGGCTGTGCTCCTGCGCTCATCGGCAGAGGCGAAAGAGGCGCCTTCATGTGGTCAACCGGTTGTTAGACGTCTGCATCATAGTGCTGGTAATGTTGCCGGTCTAGCAGTTGACGTCTTCCTAGCACTACCGGCCAGAGCGCTGGTCTCTATCTCGTACGACCTTGACGAGAAGGCCCAGGGGTTCCTGAACCTACGAAAGCTTTAGTGGCAGCACGCTATACCATCAGTACAATACAGTTTATATAGCCGATCAGACGTCATAGTTAGCAGATTGGGTGAGAAGTACCATACAGGGCTTCGCTAGAGAGGCCACAGCAATTCGAGATGCGTTCCAGACAGACTCTGGCAGAGGCGCTGCGGCTTGCTCATGGAGCCATGTCACGACTGGCACGAACAGCGAGTGGATGGCTACATCGAGAACAAATGGAGGAGGGGCTGCAGATACCTCGACAACTTCAACATTCGCTGCCAATCCCCGCGGCGCTCGTATTCGGCGTCACCCGCTTGCAAGCCACCGGTCTCAGCTGCCGAGATCGACCGGCGCCGCTTTGCTCGCCACTTCCGAAGTTGCTATCGCAATGCAGCGCCTCCTCCAGTTCGTCGTGTCCGTCGTGACCGTTCTGGCCGCAATTCGTGCCGACGATGGCAGTAGTGGCAATGGGACGCTGTGCGACTTCACGGCCGTCATCGAAGTGGCCAACGAGTACTACCCGGGCTGCATCGACCTGTACAACGTCCTGGCGCAGTCCATGCCCGTCAACTTCACCAGCACCTTGTGCGACGACTCGGACTGCATGGCCGCCATAAACGAGCTGCGCGCGATGGACCTGGGCGACTGCATCGTGTTCGGCTCCACCACGCTCACCTCGGACATCCTAGACCAGTGCAAAGAGAGCACCTCGACGGCCTGGGTCGGGTGGCTGCTGTTGGCCGTATCGCTGCTGGTCTTCGTCCCCGTCGTGGTCTACCGTGTCAAGTACTACCGCACCAAGAAAACTGCGGCCGAACTGGACCTGGCCGACGGCAAACTGGGGATGAACGACGCCCCGTACAAGGTCATCGACCTCGCAGGCACGCGCGTCTAACGGCAAAGTTGAGCAGTGGTGGTAGTCTCTCTTTGCTTTTCAATGAAGCTGCGTCATGAGTTGTCGGGTGGTGGTGGTTGGCATAACTTCATATCGTTAACTATCTAAATGGGCTGCAGCTTCCGTCTACAGCGTCACTTCTTGCTCCTCGTACGTCTTGAGGACAAGGTGCAGCTTGTACAGCGCGTCAGCGGCAGTAGGCCGGTCCTTGGGGTCCACGGAGATGCAAGCGTGTGCAAGTGTCAGTAGCTCCAGCGGGCAGTCGCGGGAGAACTCGACCTGCAGGGTGCCCACGGCCACCATCTGCAGGATAGCAGCCTCCGTAGGCTTGCGTCCGCTGGAGTTCCGTACGTTGGCGTAAGGCATCAGATGCGTGTCGAGCTCACTCAGCAGCACGCCAAAGGAGAACACGTCGGCCTTGCCGTCGTAGTGTCCCCCTATCATGACCTCGGGCGCCATCCAGAGAGACGTGCCGACTGCATTCGTCATTAAACCGTCCGAGCGCTCTCGAGACACGCCAAAGTCCGTGAGCTTCGCGTTCAGGTGCGACGTGAGCAGTACGTTGCGCGACTTGAGGTCTCGGTGGAGGATATCGGGCTCCATCGAGTGCAGATACGTGAGTCCGTGGGCAATGTCCATCGCGATCTGCACCTTGTCGTGGTCGTAGCCCCGAGGGCGCGTGTGGTTGTCCTGGAAGCTGTTCAACAGAGCGCGGAGGTCGCCGCCCACCAAGTACTCCGTCACGCAGCAAATGGTACTGAGCGACTCCCACGCGATTCCGATAAAGTTGACGATGCACGGGTGCTCCAGCTTGGCCATGACCTTGGTCTCCGCGAAAAGCGCGTTGATCTCGGTCATGTCCTTGGCCGTCTCTGGCAGTAGCGTCTTCACGGCCACCGTTTGGCCGTTGTAAGTTGCTAGAAAGACCTGTCCGAACCCGCCGCGAGCGATGAGTTCCTGAATGCGGATCTTCTCCAGAGGAATGCGCGCGGCGACAAGCAACGGGTCGTCCCAAATGCCGCCCTTGCGCATGTGTCGCCGCGTGAACGGATCGTCACGACTAATAGTGAAAATGCCGCTCATGTTGGGGTCGTCCATCTCGCTCCGGCCGCTGTTGAGCTTGCCGAATGTACCCGGGGGGGCCAGTCGGGAAGTAGCAAGCGGCACGGCCCGCGATTCTCCGAACACGGAAGGCAACTTGCTCAGTGAGAACCGCTGGCTCGCAGCTCGCTTCTTCATCGTCACGAAAGCTGCAATCATAAACATGACGCAGGCCGCACCAACGACGACACCTGCGATGGCTCCTCCGGGCAGGGAGGTGGAGCTGTTAGACGTTGAGATCTGCTGGGTGGATTCGTACGCCGATGAATTCGCAGTGGCCGCTGGTGTCGGCGTAGGTGGCACCGTAGGGGCAGCTGGCAATATCGTGAACGGGGACGCAGTAGTGGAGTCTGGCGCTGGCGTCGTCACACCTGAACCTTCAAAATAGTCCCAACTGTAGGAGTCGCCCGTGCTTCCGGAATGTGTCTTAGTGCCGGACTTCTCGGGCTTTTCATCCGTGGTCTTCTGCGTTGTAGACCGAGGCGCTTTCGTCGTCTTCGAGTCGGTCTCGGTCGATACCGAGTCATCCGTCGTCGACTTCGTAGGCATCGACGGCGTTCTGGTGGTCGGCTCCGGCTTTTCCTTCCTGTTCGAGTTGCCGGAGCCATCACCGCTGCCGCTTCCGAACAGCGTGTCCTTCACCCTACCCACCACATCTTCCTGCGTTTACATGCACAGCAATGGCATTAGACACTTGTACGTTACTGTAACCCAAAGTGAATACACACCGTGTCATTTTTCAACGACTCCAGCGAGAATTCCTTCATTGTCTTGGGCGGAATGGAAAAGAGGGACTGAGGGCGGGCAAAAGGTTACTGTACTGCCCCACCGAATCAATACTTTGCTGCGACCCTCGGTCTGTCGTCTTATGAAAAAAGTGCCCGCACTTCTGCACTCTGCACCGCACGAAAGGCCATCCGGGAAACAAGCTGACGCGTCCAGAGCGCCCGCATCGTCCAACCTTGACCCCCAAAGCGCAGGTAAAACACATCGCCCTTGATTATCGTATGGATAGCGGCGCCGGATGGCCGTACTTTCACGACAAACGTCAACTCGATCGAACACAAATTCGAGCACAAAAACTTTGGTGCTTTCCCACCGCTTTGTGGTGGTCAGACTCATGAAGCCACATATTTCTAACGTTAGGAACCAGTGCACACGTTATGCCTTTAAATTACTACCCAATCCCTCTGTAAAAGTGTACACACACCTCCGCTTCGTGTCCAAGGAGGGAAACTTTTGGTGTTCTCCGTGCAAAATTTTCGCGACGCCCTCGTTCGTCTTGTCCCTTTGGCGGCCACAGCTCCCATCACGAGAGTTCAATGCAGTCTGTCCTCGGGTGTTACGCTTGAAGCGACGAACTGGTTGTCTTGGCTGCCGTCTCTGCGTCGTGACGAAATGTACCGGATCTACAGCGCGAACTCCTCCTCTTCACCACGAACGCCTTGCGATGAGATGGTGAGCGTCTCCCTGGAGATCGACTGCAATCGCTCGAACGCCTCGGCGGCCGTCGGACGGTCGGAAGGGTCCAGCGACGTGCACGCCATGACCAAGTCGTAGATGCCACTAGGACTCGCCTCGGACATTTCCAGCCGCAGCTGACCGGCCGCCACCATCTGCAGGATCGCCGTACCAGGGAGCTTCCGGCCTGTGCCAGACTCCTTCGCGTGCGAGTACGGAAGCTGCTGGCAGTCCAGCTCGCCCAAGACCACGCCGAACGAGAACATGTCGGCTTTCTCGTTGTACCGGTCGCCTATCATCACCTCCGGCGCCATCCACAGCGACGTGCCGACGCCAGCGGTCATCGTGATGTCTGCGCTCTCGCGAGAAACGCCAAAGTCCGTCAGCTTGGCGTCCAGGTTCTTGTTCAGCAGGATGTTCTTGGACTTGAGGTCGCGGTGCAGCACGATCGGGTCCATCCCGTGCAGATACGTCAAGCCTTGAGCCACGTGGAGAGCGATATTGAGCTTGTCGTCGTCAAAGCCGTGAGCGCGGTGCTCTTGCTGCTCGAACCGCTCCAGCACCGTGCGGAGATCGCCGCCTTCCATGTACTCCGTGACGGCCGAGATGTCCGTCCACGACTCCCAAGCCACGCCAAGACAGCCCACGATGCGCGGGTGGTCCATGGACAGCATGATCTTGATCTCCACGATGAACGCCTCGACCTCGCGCATGTTCTTGCGTCGGTCGGGCAGCAGGCGCTTGACGGCCACCGCACGACCTCGGTACGTGCCAAGGAACACCTCTCCGAACCCCCCGCGGTTGATGAGCTGCTGGACGCGCAGGTTCTCCATCGGGATGCGAGCTTCCTGGATCTCCGGGTCGTCCCATGAGCCGGTCATCATGTCGTCCATCTCGCTGCGTCGTCCAAGGATCTCCGTGCTCGTGATCTCGTCAAAGTAGTCGCCGCCCGAGATGGGTATGGCGACGGGGATAGTGTGGCTGTAGACGCGGTCTCCATACTCCTTGCGACTGCTGGTCGTGCCTGTGTAGTGATCGGTCGTGTCGTAGCGAGGACTCCTCGGCCGTTTGGTCCGCCTGTACCAAATAACGAAGGCCGCAATCATGAGCACCACAGCAACGGAGCCCACCACGATACCGACGATCACGGGGACTGCACGACACGCACAACGGAGCACAACAGTCAGCAACACAGCAAAGTCTCAGCTAGTTCGACTTCGGGCTTACTTCCGAGGGCTCCTCCCTCTTGACTGCCATTAGACTGTCCGCCGTTGTCAGTAGCTGTAGATCCTCCGTTGGTATTCTGCCCGTTGTTATTGGACGCTGCTGATGTCGCGGCAGGGGAATTGGTGGCAGGCGTGTTGCTGTCTGTTGTGGTGGTTTGGGTGTTTCCATCCGTCGTGGTCGTCGTCTGCGCGTTGCTGGTGGAAGTGGCCCCTTGGCTGTTGGTCGCTGCGTTGGCGTTGTTCTAGACGGCAAGCACAGGCAAAAGAACAGAGAACGGTTAGCTCGGGGCGTCGGGATCATCCGCGGGGAATCGACACGGAATTCCTCACCTCCGACATCGTCACCGACGGTCGAATGTGACCGAATGAGAACTGGAGGGCGGAAATTCCTCCAGCACCTCAACGCAATACAAGGCCAGCGCGATAGTGGGCCGGGGAGTGATAAGTGATAAGCGGGTGGTGCACGACTGGCGTGACTGATGTCGCGGCGGACCAGCTTGGGTTCCCGCGCCGCTGATTATTACAATAAGAACGCACTTCACTGGGTGTTTGTATGTGGCTAAAGCGAAATATTGCATTAGCGTGGGCAAGAAGGAACAGAGCGGAGGTGAGCTCCTCCTCAATGTGAACGATCTGATCACCTTGGGCTTCAATGTCCATTGCGCCGTCTCATGCCTCGTGAGTCGCGAGTACGTTGCTCCATCGAGAGCGAAGGTTCGAGGCTATGGAGAGGCGATATTTTCCTCGCAGAGGTGCTCGCGGCCGCTCCGAGCGGTGCGATCGACGCCGTGCAGCCAGTTCCTCCCTCGTTTATGCGAGTGGAGCCATGCCCAGCAGATCAATTTCCGACTCGCGAGACGGGATCAGAACGGACGGCGACCTGCAGGCTACAGGTCAACGAGGTTTGGAGCTCAGTCCTAAAGTTGTATTCGCCTGACAAGGTGCACAACACTTTGCTCGTTCTTCATTTCGGTATGCAAGTACATTGTAGTTAGCTTTTGACGTTGTGGGTGCGGATCCGTTGGACTCAAGCCTGGAAACGCAGGAAATCTAGTTTTGAACATCGGCCTTCTGCGGCGAGGAATGTGAACAAGTTGCGGTGGGCAATTCGATCTAAGCTATCCACGACCATCTCGCCATAACTCATAATACCCGCAGCACCTCTGTTACGGTACTGACAGCTCTGGCTCGACATACATATTCAACGTGTTGTGGTTCAGCGTTGAGGCTAAGCAGACGAATCAGTGCGGAAACCAAGCCGTCAATTTGTCATTCACACTGATTCAACAGCAACGCTGCCGTTCAAACTCTAGTTGCGGGGACAGCGTCACCTTTGGCCTTAATAGCGTGGCGAGAAAACGCTGGTTCGTCGTGGAGGAGGAGGGAATCGCGGTTACGGTCCTGACATCCGCAAAGATGAAAGGCGCTTACAAGAGCGACAACCCAGTTCATCGCAACAGCAACTACGAACAGCCCCATTCACAAAGGCTGTTCTCCGATCCAAGCAACACGTAAAGGCTCCAAGGCTCCAACCTTCATAGGATCTAGTACACGTCACACATTTGCTAGCGTTATCATCAGTTTCGCTTGTTCACCAAGGATAGCAAAATTTATGATAACGGCTGGGAGAAATACCAGTTGGCTCGCGTGGAGTTGATGGCGCTGATGCGAGCAGTTCTAAAAAACGACAGCTATCACATCGTTTAATCACCTTGCTGCAGCTGTGGGGTTGACCTGTTCAAATCAACGCCTCGGCGGTGCGATTCCCTCGCCAAGTTCAATCAGTGCAAACACCATGTGGGAGCTTCTTGTACATTGACAAACACTTAAGGATACCGGGATAGGACGGACTTCTACTGTGGTGGCCGACAACAGCAACGTTCTCGCTGAGAAATCTGTGCTTACTTGCGGCGACGCACGGGGCATTTTTCAGCAGCAGGGGCCTCCGTCGCAGGGGTCCCCTGCGTCGACGAGGCGGAAATGGGCGATGCGGTCACGGTTATGGTGTTCGAAAAGGTTGGCGAGTTCTCTCCACCAGTAGATGCCTCGCCGGCGACCTCCGAAGTCGTCGACGAGCGGGTCGTAGGAGTAGTAGCGGTCGTGGTTGAGGTGGAGGTCGACGCGCCACCGCCTGAGGGAGCCGCACCGCGGCCAGAGCCGCCCTTCAGCCACACGCAGTCCGTGTATACCTGCCACGGGGCACCGTGCACGGCAATCCAGTAGATCGTGAGGCGGTTGGCATTGGCGCACTTGGACTCATCATAGGGCATCGTGGCGGGGATGGCCGGGTACTTGGCCTGGCAGTCGTAGTCGAACAGCACCTTGGTGTCATCGCACCAGACCTCGCACGGCCCCGGGTGCGTGAAACCAGTGAACCCGAGCTGTGATGCGGGCAGTGCCGAGCGAGCGGAGTCTTTGTAGGCGGTGAGTCCGCATTCGGGGTCAATTTCGTTGCTGTAAAGCTTCTGGTTCTTGGCGATGAGGGCGCTCAGCGAGCCGCCGCCTTTCGTGGGGAGCATAGCCTTGATAAAGTTGACGGTGCCGTTGGGTCCGTAGCCATACTTGGAGCCGTCCGCTTCGCCCCAAATGGTGTTGTCGATAGTGCCGCCGTATCCGTTAGAAGGGTAGCCTTGAGTCCACTGCGCGGCAGGCTTCGTGATGTACCCGTGGCCCTGCACAGCAGGCACCGAGGCCAAAATTGAAGCTCCTACGGCGACGAGAGCGATGACCTTCATGCTTCTACCTTGTTTCTCTGCTGGTGTCTGCAAATTCAAGAGTGGCGAACCCGTTGAACGCACGGGGGGAGGGGGCGCAATACGGACAGCAATACTTTGTGTAGTACACTCGTGCTGGCGATTCGAACAGCTATTAAGCTTATCATGAAGGATGGCGTCATGTGTAAAGGATCATGCAATCTCAAGATGGGGTCCCAACACACCTGTGGAGTCCACAGGGAAGAGAGAGAGAGCCATTAAGCCAACGTCACACTTTCGCTGATACCGTGTAGCGGATTTCGGCTTTTGACATGTGAATAAATACGTGGTGAGGAGAGGTCAACAATACGCTGCAGATTTTAAACCACTGCTCCAAGACGTTGAGCGCCATCGCTCTCTGACAGAGAGCCACTGTTTCCGGCGGCCCGCTATGCTCCCGGGAGCGTGCTTTTAGTAAAAGAGAGGCGACTGCACTACTACGTAGTACCATGCTATAATACAGATCCAAGTGGAATTGCTTACAGTAAACCTGTGCAAGTGATCCGTCTTCCAGGTCATGTCGCCGACTTCACCTGGTCTTCCAGTGGACTCTTCCTTCTGATCGGATTTACATGTACATGTAGTGCGCTGTACGCAGTGGAAACCTCGAACGTTTCCACCGTGAGCTCCAATTACGCGGATACGCGGCTGGCGTAATTAAGTGCAGCTGTCGTGGCGGAAGACTCGCGACGGTCTATTCTCCAACTTAGTGATCCCGACCGAACCTTCGTTGTTCTTTTATAATCCGGACGTGGTTATAATATTTATACCCTGATTTCGACGATCCAGACTATTATTTTTTGAGAGCCTGGTGAAGCGCTGTTTAAAAAACAGCGTTAAAATAAGGTTTTCAGACTTTACACGTAAGCTTACATTATACATTTGCCTTGTACTTGCGTAGAGTGCCGAAGCATTCTGCCCCCGACGTTGCCAGTTGGCGAAAGGATAGCTCTGATGCTGCTGGTGAAAATCGTCGCCGTCTCTGTGCGGCCTGCTGGTGTCCGAGAATGCAATCTGCATCGGTAAGGACAGGGGCTTGGCCCATCGAATACTGCATCCTCGAAAATACAGTACAGTAATGATGGTTTTGATGAAGAAATCACCACTTTCGAGGATGCAACTTGATCGGTGCGAACACCACAAAGGCAAATGTGCGAATGCTGCGTGCAGCTTCTTGTACATTGACAACACTTACGGTTTAAACGAACATCTACACAGTGGTCGGCGACGGCGGCACTCTTGCTCAATAAATCTAATTGCGACGACGAACGGCGCACTTCTCCACAGTGGTAGCAGGGGCGTCCGTGGCGGTAGTCGAAGTCTCCGTTGCAGGGGCCTCCGTTGCAGGAGCCTCGGTATCCACGGTCGTTGGGGTCGTGGCCGCGGAAGAGGCCTCCGATCCAGCAGCAGAAGCTTCAGTAGAGCCCACCCCGGCAGTGGAGGCTTCAGCACCAGTCTCCTCCGATCCCGAGGTAGGCGTCGCCGGAGTCGTGGCAGTGCTGGGAGCAGTCGTTGTCGTACTGGTCGACGGGGCCGTAGTCGTGGTCGTAGTCGTGGTCGACGTCGAAGTGGAACCGGAGCCGCCGACAGTGGAGGCACCGGCACCCACAGTCGAAGGAGCCGCGCCACTTCCGGAGCCGCCCTTCAGCCACACGCAGTCCGTGTACACCTGCCACGGGTCACCATGCAGACCGATCCAGTAGATCGTCAGGCGGTTCGCATCGGCGCACTTGGACTCGTCGTAGGGTATCGTGGCGGGGATGGCCGGGTACTTGGTCTGGCAGTCGTAGTCGAACAGCACCTTGGTGTCATCGCACCAGACCTCGCACGGTCCCGTGTGCGTGAAGCCCGAGTAGGTAAGCTTCGACGCCGGCAACTCGGAGCGAGCCGAGTCCTTGTAGACCGTGAGTCCGCAGTCGGGGTCCGTCTTACTGCTGTAGAGCTCTTGGTTCTTGGCAATGAACGCTCCGAGCGAGTCGTATCCCTTGTCCGGGAAAGTGGCCTTAAAGAAGTTGAGCGTACCGTTCACACCGTAGCCGTACTTGGAGTTGTCGTACACGCCCCAGATCTCGTTGTCGATAGTGCTGCCGTAGCCGTTGTTCGGGTAGCCGTCGGCCCACTGTGCGGCGGGGTCTACGATGTAGGCATGACCATCGACGGCGGGAACGGACGCCAAGACGGCGGCTCCAGTGGCGATGAGAGCAACGACTTTCATGCTTCGGATCTGATTGTCTGCGAGGTGCTGCAAATTCGAGAGTGAAGCATGAAAAGAGCCCGGCGGGAAGGAGGTCGATACGGACAGCGGACGGCATTATGTCGGTGCAGCGTCGATCCCGATTAAGGAGGGGTGCCCTCCATCCAGCCAGCTGGAAGGTTGGCGGTGACGATGTAAAGGATCAGAGTGCCGACAGAAGTCGGGCAATTTGGATGCAAAGCATGGAGAGCGATCAGTCTTGCGCGCATGACGCTGTGGGATGCAAAGCTTCATCGTTACCAGCCGCCAGCAATGCCATTCGCCAATGAAGGCTCAAGTCACTCGCTATCGGTTGACACGGTCTCTGCTACATGTGGCAGACTGCTATATGTATAATACTCGACAGCTGGAAGCGCGCAAATTGCGCGAGACCAGTAATGTACAGACATCAATGCGCATAAAGCGATTTCAGAGGGATTTAGGGCGGCTGAGTTCAAAACAGTGCTACTAATGTCATTTTGGGAATCAGATATGGAGGGGTATCGAAAGTACGAGTGCTGATGGCACACCTTGAACCCGAGCCGTTCCTGCACAGGGTCAGCTTCCCGGTTCATGCCACCGACTTCTACCTGGTCCCGACGGATTCTTCGGCGACTTCTTTCTGCGAGAGACCTGGTCGGCCGCGCAATCCAATGGAGACTCGACAGCGTGTTGTGAACGATTACGAACATTCTACATGTCGACACTTTTGGACTTGTCTTCATGGATTCCGCCTAGTCGCGGCGCATACGGCGGCTACATTTGGCTGTCGTCGACGCTCCCGAAGCCTCCGATGATTCCGTGGCTGGGGCGGTAGTGGTGATGACAGTCGAGGTATCCGAAGACGAGGTGGACGTCGAGGCAGACGTCGTAGTTGGAGTGGAAGCCTCGTCGGCCTCATTAGCCGTTGAAGACGACGATGTGGTGGTCGAAGCGGACGAAGCCGCCGAAGAGGCAGTTGAAGTGGCCGTGGTCGTCGATGGTGCGGTCGTAGTTGTGGAGGTAGTGCTGCTGGTGGAGGAAGAAGACGTATCGGGGTATGCAGTCGTCGCCGTCGCCGTGGACTCGCTGCTTGTTGTGGGGGGTGCTGTGGCGACACTGGAGGACACCGTCTCCGCCACAGACGAAGGTGCCGACCCACTGCCCGAGCCGCCATCGAGCCACACGCAGTCCGTGTACACCTGCCATGGGGCGCCATGGACGGCGAGCCAGTAGATCGTGAAGCGGTTGGCGTCCGCGCAGAGCGACTCGTCGTACGGGATGCCCGCGGGGATGTCCGGGTACGTGGCCTGGCAGTCGTACTCGAAGAGCACCACCGTGTCGTCGCACCAGACCTCACATGGGCCGGGGTGCGTGAACCCGGTGTGCGTCAGGTTGGTGGCGGGCATTGTCTGGCGGGCAGTGTCATCATAGACGGTATATCCGCACTGCTCGTCGATGTTGTCGCTGTACAGCACCTGGTTCGTCTCGATGAATTGGCCCAGTGAGTTGTAGCCCGACGAGTTGAACTGGGCCTCGAAGAACGCCACGGTGGCGGTGGTGCCGTAGCCGTACACGGAGCTATCGATGGAGCCCCACATACTGCTGTCAATCGAACTGCCCCAGCCGTTCACGGCGTAGCCATCCTTCCAGGTGGCGGCCGGGTCGACGATGTAGCCGTGGCCCAGCACCAATGGGACGGAGGAGAGCACGATGGTACCGCTGGCAATTAGCACGAGGACGTTCATATCTGCAGCAAGTGGTGGAACTAGGCAGATGAAGACTGCAAAATGGGAAATGATCGCTTCCCCCAGAGGGCAATGAAGTGAGCCGTGGGCTGTGACCGGAGCAAGTTGCAGGTGCTGTCGCTACAGGTAGGATCGCTTGGGATCATTCTTGACCTGCGCCCAGGTCAGCTCGCGCAGTCCGGGGCTCCATGCGATGCGGAACCTTTCATCGCTTTAGCTCGCGATAGCATTGGCCTGCACACACTGCACACAGGTGGCAAGACGGAAGTCCCGACTTGCATGCCCATGTATTGACGACCACAACACCGCCGCAAAACAACGGGCAGTCACGAGTACAGCGACGATATCCCCGCGTAAAGGCAGCGGATTCTTTTGCATCCGTAGTGGCCAGGAAGTCCCAGCCCGAGATCGAGCAATGTTGAGCAGGTTGAAGCGGCCCGGTCATGCGAGACCAGGATGTCATCTCCATGTGGTTTAACAGAACGCTCCTCGTCGATTTGCGTGAGTCAGTGAAGCTCAGACCGAGATTTAAACGCAAAAACCGTAGGAAACAGCGAGAATGTTCGTCTCTAACTTCGTAGTTGGACCTAACGCTAAGTTTGAGAACCATTCTAACTACCTACTGCATATGTCTGACGCTGCAGCACCGTCACGCACGAATGGTTGCGTCCAGACGGGTTGGGACTGGACGCTCGGTCGACGATGCAACACAAAGGCACTGAAAGCTTGCGCCGCCGTCGAGTTCAGGATCTTGGTCCGCGTGTTACACCGGCAAACTCCACGCAAGCTCAAAATCCAGTCGTTGCGGCAACGCTCACCGTGCCAGAGTATGCCTCGGCAAGTCTCCCACGATATGAACACTCTTGTTGGTCAGAGTGTCAGTCGAAAGATGTCAATCTAGTTGTGAAATGGCAGTTTTGATTGATTGGTTATGACCAGCTCATCCGTACGATGCTAACGAAAACTGCGGCGTGTCGTGCGCCGTTCTTCCTGCGCTGCCCAGCCAGCGCGCACCCGCTCCACGTATTCGCGAGATGCTTGGCTCTGTGGCGGCTTGACCTGCGTTTGATGATAAATGCAGTAGCCGTTGGGGCAAATTTCCCAATCCTTGAGACAACGTGAGCCCGTCGACGACGCTGTGCCCAGGCACTGATGAGCGTAGGGTGCGTCCACCAAGTTGGGGTCCGCTGTGTCTTGCTTCTTGTGGTATCTGCAAAACCCGCGTGCATTCAATCCTACGGAGATTTTGCAGCGCTCGACGCTGTTCTTCCTAATGCCGCGGCACTTGACGACATTCGGGCCATGCCAGTCGCAGTAACCTTCTTCGTTCAGGCCGTACCGAGTTCCGCACCTCCTGCCAGCTCGGTTGGTTCCACGGCAGGTCATCTTGTAGGCTGTCGTCGTCTTGGTCTTCTTCCTGTCACGCACTTTTGAGAATGAGCTCAGGACGGACATTGTTTTCTAGGAAGTGAAGCCAAGGCGCGGGAATATCCAATGCAGAGTTCACCTTGGAGGTACTGGACCTGTTCCCGCAGCATTTTTCCGGCAGATTTCCCGCCAAATGGTGCAACGCGTTGTTTGTGCGTGTATAAATCCTGTCTAAATTCGTGTCTAAACCCAAATAAACCTGGTTTTACTACATGTGGTGCCTCCAACATTCCACTCCAAAATCCAAGCATGGCAAACGCGCTATGTAGATCAGCTTCGTCATCAAAGCTGGGGGTAATGTAGCTCGAAACGTACCATTCACCATGTCGGGCACTTTCTTTATCGCTACAATCGTTGTCACTCCACTCTTCTTTGACTGCCTACTCCGGCGGGTTCTGCCTACGCCGGCGCTTGATTTTAATGGTGGTCGCACCAATCCTTGCCGCACCGTTCACCCGTCGACCTCACGATACCTTGACATCGCGAAGCCAGAAACCTCGACGACAGACTCGGCACCAGCGTCTCGATCCTCACGGAAGTTCAGGCCGCCACATTTTGTGCAGCGATCTCCAGTAGGTGTCTCGTGCTTGTACTGGCACCGCCACGCCACAGCAAATAAATCGTTCCTAGTCACCACTCTTCTTCGTTGGAGAATGGTCGCTGCAGGTCCGTATCAATCTGATTGATTGAATCACACCCTTATTGTGAAAATTCAAGCATGTATTTGACTCATTACTACCGGTATATGTTTACCTATGTTCACTCGGAGTGGCTGAGCTTCACTAGAATCCGCGATTCCGCTGAAACGGGAACCACGCCATAGCTTGCTGTCAGAAACTCGCAATTCGCTACCATTCAGGGCTCATATCCGGCTCTTTCTCGCTGCGACTTCCCTCTTGGTCGACTTTAGGGCCATCATCAACCTTTACTGGCGCTTGCTCCTGATGGTTCTCGCAGTACCCATTCGAGAGCACATCCCAGTCCTTGCCGCACCGTTCGTCCGTCGACACCGCGATACCCAAGCACCGTGTCTTGTACGGCTCGAAGTACCAAGCCGCGACGGCAGACTTGAAATCCGGATCTTGTTGTTGATGGTACCGGCAGTACCCATGCGAGTTTAGTCCGCTGTCGATTCTACAACGATTGCCAGTGGAGACAGCCATGCCCTGACAGTTGCCGCAATTGAATTCGGGCGAAGACACCCACGAGACTACGAAGCAAGACATTTGGAGAATGGGACAACACCCAGCCACTTCCTTTCTTGGACGGTTTCCAGGGAAATTTGTCCTGGAACGCCGCTTACCCCCCCCCCCTACTTTCCAGGAAATCGAGCATGTTCAAGTTTGTCGAAACCAGTATCATAAATGTTGCGTTTTGAAATCGATGCTTCTTCTTATGTCAATAGGATCTCAATCGCAAAATAGCCATTCCTGAGGCTCACGACCAGCAGAGATGGCCAAGCTCTTCGAGAGAAACCCGCGCAACGTCCGGTGAGCCCCACCATTGCAGCTCCGCCATTGCAGCCCCTCCCTATGGACGAACCCTGCTGACTTTGTATGCGTGTCCCTATTCGCCAGCATCGCGTCGTGGGTCATGGCGTGCGGCCTGTTCGCGGCCTGGTACCAGTACGACCGGATGAAGGAGCGCCAGTTCTCCGACAAGGAGGCTTCCCAGTGGAACGAGGCCGTGCTGCGCATGCACCCGCAGAAGCCCCGCAAGAAGGACTAAATCACAAAAAATGCAACAGAGCATTTCCACGATATTGGTGTACTGTATCGGCGAAGGGTGAAGACCGTTAGTTGGGTGCCGGTCTCAGCTCTCGAGCTTCTTTTTTGACGCCTTGTCCCAGAGCGGACAGCGTCTTCCATTGACAAGACTTCATTTGTGAAAAAGTGGTGGTGCGACCATGACGACTCCGTTCGATAACCCGAGCAAGATTGCAAACAACGTCAAGAGCGGCAAGTGGACGTACGTAGTCGTTATTGTTGTACATTGCAGAAAGGGGAGTAATGATTTGGGGGGTGTTTGTGTGCAGGATGCCTTTGCTTGCCATTGCGGGTGTTGGAGCTGCCGCCTGGTACATGACGTCAACGCGCGACCATAAGCCCGTTTCTTCCGATCGCGACCAGCGCGCACCCCCACCCAAGATGAAGTAGCTGTAGGGCATGGCATGGGAGTCTAGCGACGCTGAGTGAGGCGAGCTCTCGAAGCAAGCCGTCGCTGTTGATGAGAGGAGGATGGCCTCGGAAGATCGACCGACCCGTAATTTCATACAGTTTGTTGTTGGAACGAGCTGGTTGGTTTTGCTTCTCTAATGCCCACACCACCTAGGATTCAAAGTTTTTTGTCAGTGCCGTAGAAAATGTTTCAGAGCCCAGTCTCGTGGAGAAAACCTCTAAATGGTCTCGCCAGTTCCACAGCGAAGGCTACCAATGAAACCTATGTTCATCACGGAAAACAGTGAGCAAGGAAGATAACATTACCAAAAGGCTGGAGCTCGTATGTGCTTCTCCGGAGAAATTAAACTTGCGTTGTTCGTAGCATGTAGGTGAGGAGCTCCAATAGCGAATAGAGTAAAGGGGTCTCCAGCTCTCGTCACCTCCACATTGCTGGAGTATGGACTTATAAATCAAACACCAAACACACTGGTACTCGCAGTAAAACAACACTGCGGGCTTGGGGAGGGAGTCTGCAACTTCCTGTGTTCCCTGATCGAATACGGCATTCATACGGCTCACCAAGCGCCAGCTGCTGCTAACGATACATGTCAACGTCTCCAGACGCTGTTCAATAGGGACAGTACCTCCGACGCGGCACCCGTTGGCTTACTGGTAACTTCGGCCTTAACAACCAACGAAAGCTCCGAATTTCCATACTCGGCCGCTGGCCGTACCCGGAGACTTCGCTCCAATGCCATGGAGCTCCATGTCGCTGGCTGCGCATGAAGCCAAATTTGCAATGGCAATGCAGTGACTTCAATGCACCTACCGTTCAGATGGGTACACACTGTGATATCCGAGATCTTAGTTGTCTGCAATTCCCTCGCTTCCCGCCATCCTGCCCGCACATGGCTTGCCCATGCATGCCCTTGCAGGTCAAGTTGTCATTTTACTTGCGATCTGCAAGTTGCAGAGACCCAGTCATGAGTCCATGTACCCATCGGGGACCAGGTCAGTTTCGAAACGGCCGCTCACTTGAACAAAGTATGGCGTCTTTTTCCTCCAACCAGCGCCATCGCCTTTTGCACCAATCCTCTGTCCCGTACCCATCGTCTATTCAGTTCACGCCTCATTCCGCCATTCGCGTCGCTTGGCCCCATCGGGCTCCAAGATGTGGCGTCCTGCGTCGTCCGCACTGCTCGCCGGCGTCCTCGCCGGCCATGCGCTCGCCCGCACCGACATTACTTCGATGCTCTACAGTAACCAAGCCATCAAAGCCCCCACAACGCCTGACAGCTTGCCCTCGTTGCTCACGGACCTCTACCTCACGGCGTCCAACTTCACGTCACTGCCTCCGAACCTGCAGCGCTCGCTGCTGTGGAGCGCTGGCTGGGTGCGCGCCATCCCCGAGTCGGCGGGATCCAGCTCGGACGCCTCATCGAACCAGTACGTGCAGGTCTACGTGCGCTGTGGCCGCACTATGAGCGGCGTGTTCCAGACGTCCGAGGCGTTCGATAACGCCACCGCCTGCGGCCTCAAGACGTGCAAGAGCAACGTCATCACATACACGGAACAGGCGTGCAGCCCCAGCTACGTGGCACAGAAGGCGCTGTGTGCACTGAATCCGGACGCCAGCGTCACGTTCGCGACCAAGAGCGGACCCATGTGGGCCCTGGACGGACAGATCGACAACGACAACTTCAACCCGCAGCTCTTCCAGTTCTCAAACGCCTCCAAGGACGACGACACGACCGTCTACATGCTGGCCCAGAAGGGCTCCTGGGCCATGACGGACGCGACGTGTCCGAACGCCGCCATGTCCATCGCTCCGTGCGCTGCCGCGGACTCGAGCGACGTGGGCACCGACTCGAAGCAAGTCACGTGGTGCATGCCACATCTGGATGAGGGCGTGGTTCTGTGGCTGCAAAACTACCAGGCTAGTTCGGAGTCAAGCTCAAGCTCGTCGAAAGTCTCATCTACTGTTGCTATTGTCCTTGGAGTCCTACTGGCCATCTTCGTCGTGGCGAGTGTCGTGTTCTTTGTGCTCTATCGCCGAGCCAAGAGCTGGCCCAAGGACGGACTCCATGAGAACGAGCAGAATACGTTCTTCGTGCAGGCTCAGTCCTTCCGGGCGCCGAATGGCCCTAACGGCGGCAACAATATCTCGGGGCAGTACGTGTCCAACAACGGACCGCACCCGTCTTATGACAATGCCATGCAGATTGAAGCTGTGAACGAGAGCTTCCGTATGCGGTCCCCGGAGCTGGCAGCCTTCTGTGACGACCAGGAGCTCATGCTCAAGCGGATCGCTTTCGCGGGCATCGTCTACCGCGAGAAAATGACGAGCGGGCCTAACGGGGAGGTGTGGCGAGGCGAGTATGAAGGGCAGCAGGTTGCCATTAAGTGCACGCCTGCAGCAGCAATTGCTAGTGCCGTGGCCGCTAATGGTAGCCGAGGGTCTTCGGCCTTGCATGCCTCGGCGCTGCTTGGCGACAAGGAACTCAAGGCCCTTGTGGACTTCACCAAAGAAATTCGCATGGCAGCGTTCCTCGACCACCCGAACATCGTCCACTTCATCGGGCTTTCGTGGCGTACGCTCCCCGACCTGTGCATGGTTTCGGAGTACGTTGCTCTTGGAGACCTGGCGCACTTCCTGGCTCAGCCGGATAGCAAGCACCTCACGTGGAAGGGCGACAAGCTGGCCATCGCGGCGGATATCTCCAACGCACTCGTGTACCTCCACTCGCTGTCACCCGTTGTACTGCACCGTGATTTGAAGTCGCTTAATGTGCTCTTGACGGAAGATCTCACGGCCAAGGTGAGCGACTTTGGACTCAGTCGTGAGACGAGCTTCGACGAAACGATGACCAGTGGCGTGGGTACGTTGCTCTGGACAGCTCCTGAGGTGCTGCGCGGAGAGCACTACTCGGAGAAAGCCGACATTTATTCTTTCGGTGTTGTGCTTGCCGAACTGGACACGTGTCTGCCTCCGTACGCCTACAGTCAAGGCCGGAAGAACAAGGGCAAGAACGACATGGACTGGGTGCCGCTTATCGCCAGTGGCCGGGCCACCCCTCCATTCCGTCCGGACTGCCCACGGTCGATTCGCGACCTCGCGGCTCAATGTCTCGACCAGGACCCGAACAAACGCCCTCCAGCCATGCAGATTGTGTACATGCTGCGGTCGAAGATCCCGCTCACGCTGTAAACCCCCTTGATCCACTGCACAGAGGATATACTACCTTTTCGTTAATGGAAAAAAAGCATAAGCACTATTTTCGAAGTGTCGTTGACTCCACAGTCTCCAGTTTAGGATGGCTACACTGCATTGCATTGGGAAAACAAAGGACGCAAATTGCAGTGACGAAGCTGCCAAGCTTCAGAATACTCAACTCGAGACCATCGCTTCGTTGGATTGGAAGATGCGGCGCTGTTTCTTGTGCGCAGCGGTTGCTCCGTGGAAGGCGGCGTAACGACTGCGAGCCAAGCGTCGAGGCTGCATCGCTCCTGCGTGGGGACAGGAGACCTCAAGGACGTTCAGCAAAGGCCGTTGCCGCGCAGGCAGAGCCGGTCAAAGCGAACTTCCAATGCAGGCTGAAGTACCATTGCCTCATCGCACGTGGCGGAGCAAAAAAGGCAACTACCCGCAGCGTGTGAGCATTTGCCTGCCAGGCGGACAGCACAGCACTACCCAACCGTCAGGGCGAGGAGAGTCGTTGCGGTGAGGCGAAACACGCCGGTTTAACCGCTCGACGCCAGCGACGACAACACGGTAGCCCGTTCAGGATGGCAGTCGACTTGAAGCCTGAGCCTACAACGAGCATCGTTGTGCTTCGAGCAGGACCCTCTTTTGCAGGTAGCTCCACTGTCGAAGTTGGCAATGCCAACGCGACCGCCCAGCCGGAGAGAACCGTTCAAGCTCCGTCGCCTTCGTCATCGTCGTCATCTTCCGAAGGAGCTGCGCTTACCGACGATGAACTCGGTCTTGCTGTTGGTGGCAGCTTTATAGTCGTGGTCATGATCTGCATCCTCTTCGTCGGTCACAGGCGTCGACGGAGAATGGACAAAGACATCGCGCCTGCTCCGTCGCCTGGCACTCTCGAAGGATCGACCAGGCGCTCGCCTGCCGAGGAGCTGTATGCGCTTGACAACAGCTCGTTCATGTCGCCGTCCATTTCGTTCGGTTCTCAAGCATCCTGCTTCCTGCACGAGCAGACTCCAGCAGAAGCCCCCGAGTCCTGGTATCGCCCCGAAGTGTTAGCAGTCCGCGTCGCCGTGAGTGAAATTTCTCTCGATGAACTCGTGGCACGCGGAACCAACAGCGAGGTCTACCGCGGCCAGTACAGGGATCGCGTCGTCGCTATCAAGAAGCCACTGCCGCAATGGCTTGGGGATCGCGACAATCTCGACGCGTTTTTCGACAGAGTACGGCTACTAGCATCACCGGCACTGACGCACCCCGGAATGGTGTCTTTCTTGGGCGTGTCGTGGAGGTCGCTCGTGTACGTGTGCATGGTGTCTGAATTTATGGCTGGTGGAGATCTCCGCTCGTTCGTGAGTCGACGACAACACCAAATCGGTCTTGCGCGAGATGACTTCGGGCGACGCGGCTTTTGCCGCCAGAAAGTATATCTCGCGTCTCAGGTAGCGAGCGCGCTGAGCTTCTTGCACGCGCAAGGGCTCGTGCACGGCGCAATCAGCTCGCAAAACGTGCTGCTCGACGAAAACATGCACGCGAAGCTGGCGGGCTTTCGAGGTAGCAGCGTTCAACCAGCGATCGACTGCAGTCGACCTAGCCATGACCCTGCAAACTTGTCGGTACCGCCACGGCTCCTGACAGCGTCTGTGCCGATCGGAGTAGCGGACAAATTACGGCGAGAGCGCAGTCGAGTCGACGCGCTCTGGAGCGCGCCCGAGGTGCTCCGTGGCGAGCGCAGCAACGCGCAAACCGACATTTTCTCGTTTGGCGTGGTGCTGTCGGAGCTCGACTCGCTCGGCGCGCCATACGGCTACAACAACCGGTTCGGCGAGCACGGAGACAGCGCCGAGCTGCTCGAGAAGGTGGCAGCGGGGCATGTACGCGTCCATTTTGCGAGCTCAAGAGCCAGACACGGACGACGAGGGTCGTCATCGCCCGCAGAGGTGGACGCACGCTCCACCGCGGCAGTCGTGCGCCTCGGCAAGGCTTGCGTGGCGTTGGATGCTCTCGAACGACCTTCGGCCGCCCAGGTGTCGGCCGAATTGCACAAGCTCCTGCAGACACTCGAGTCCTTGAGACCCCAAGCTTAGTCGTACGTCGAGCGAGCCGATGCCTTCACTGCTGCTGCAGCGTCCCGTGGCCGTGGCCAGCCGTTTTGCCAGCTGTGCCCCACCTCATAGATACGCATAGATACTTGTCAAGGCAACTTCAACATGTCAACCGAAAAAGGAGTCAGCCTCTCCTCTAAACGAGCTCTAAATTAATCCTAACGTTATGTACACTACCAGCAAAAAGGCAAACTGCAACATGTACGAGCCGTCGTTTTATCGGAGTTTATTTCGCGAGATTTGTGAGCCACAGTTCGGGTCGGGCCAAACAAGCAGAGGCAATAAAGTCTGCAACTTGCGATGGCGTGGTCCGTTGGGCGTGTCCGCGAAACTCTCGCGTGATGAAGTTGCTGGTTGTTGCCATGCAAAGTATCGTCACCCTCGCCGCTGATACTGAACCCACCACGCTTTGACTGGCATCACGCAGACCTGCGCACGATTTGCGCTGCACTCAAAAGCTAAACCTTTTCGTTTTTGCAGCGCAGCGGCGTATATCAAACGTCCCACGCTCACTATGGCTACCTCGCTGTTTGATCTTTCCCGTACAATTCGCCTTGCAGAGCAGTTCGCTCTGGCCGCTCAAATTGATCCTCAATCCTCGGAAGCCACGTTCTATATCGTTGGCGATCATTATTTGTTTCGCCACTCTGGGGCTCAAGTGGATGGTCTCCGCTGAGGACCCGGGACCTGCAGTAATGGGCGCATTACGCCGTCTTGAGTCCCAACCGGACGGTGGCTCGAGCTTCGACTTGCTGTATCTGATCCCCATCATCCTGGGGGCGCTCGTGCTGCTGCTGCTGCTGCTCTGGCTGCTGTGTCGACGTCGCCAACGTCCCCAACGCAGGAGCAGCGAGCAGTTCCAAGTGTTCGACACGCCCCCAATGATCGCAGCATTAGGGACCCCAGACGAGGGACCGGTCAACATGTCCCCCATGGACCCCATGGCGTCCTTCTCGTCCTTGAGAGACGCCGAGAGCGCCACCAAGAACGTGTGGCTCAGTGGCAGCGGCCGCACGCTCAACTCGGTCAAGAGCGCGAGCTCCAGCCGCAGTCTCACGGCCTCCACAGTCGCCGACTACGTGCTGAACACGGCGCAGAGGGACCAACTCTTCCATGTGCTGCACCACGACGCGGCGCTCGCTACGCAGCGACTCGCAGTGGACAAAATCGCCTTCGAGCGCGTGCTGGGCGAGACGCGGACGCGGCGCCTCTGGCTCTGCCAATTCGAAGGAGAGGAGATCGTCGTCAAGAGCCTCAACCCACCGGAGAGGGACGAGCAGGTGTTCCCGGCCCTGCAGAACTTCGTGCTGGAGATTCAGATGACGGCGGCGTTGGAGCACCCGAACGTGCTCAAGTTCCTGGGCGTCGCGTGGGGCCACAGTCTGCGCTCGCTGTGCTTTGTAGCCGAGTTTTTGTCTCGAGGAGACTTGGCGTCTTTCTTACGCCGCTGTCGGAAGCGGCGCCAGCAACTGACGCTGCACATGTCGTCGTCGTCGGTCTCGGACGCCTCAAGAGGGTCGTCGTCGTCGACAACCACCGGGCAAACTGCACTGACAGGTCCGTCGCCGCCTCCGTCGTTGCAGAGCTCTGGCTCGGGTTTCACGCTCACGAGCTGGGTGGATGACAAGCTGCCCATCGCTGTTGGTGTCATGCGAGCGCTGGTGTATCTGCACACGCGCCGCCCCAAGCCCATTGTGTACCGAGTGCTTCGAGCGCGGAAAGTGGCCATGAGCGACCACTTCGAGCCAAAGCTCATTGATTTGACCCCCGCAGCGGGCGGCTCCCCGCCAGTGGACCAGGAAGAAATGGCTGCAGGTGTTGGGAACGCCTTCTGGACGGCACCAGAGCTGCTAACGGGGGGAGTCCCCACCCAAGCCAGCGATATTTATGCCTTCGGCGTGCTGCTAGCCGAGATTGACTCGGAAGCCAAGCGCCCGTACCATACAGCGCGCGACACACGATCAGGTGAGAAGCTGCGAGCATTCCAAGTGCTGAACCTCGTGGCTAGTGGCGAGTTGAGACCTCATTTCGCCACGAACTGCCCGCCGGAGGTTCGGGAGATCGCGCTGGCGTGCATGCGTCAAAACCCAATGCAGCGCCCCACGGCTCGTGAGGTTCTCCAGGGCTTGCAGAGCTGCGCAGCGTGCAGCGCAGCGTGAAGATCTGAACACGTACTGAAGGATGTAGAGCGGAGGAGGCACGCCATCAGCGCGTACAACTAAGATTGTAGGGTGACAGGAACACAGGTGAATCGTGAATAACGCGGGGTTTAATTACAAGGTGAATACTAGTGTTATGTGAGTTGTGTACGATGAGGAAAGGTTTAGAAGACGTACGACTCCTCCGTTTCTTCCTGTGCGAAGGCGCGCATGACGAGCTGCATCTGGTACAGCGCCTGGGAGGCCGTGGGTCGAGCATCCGGCTCGAAAGCCACGCAGGCATTGCCCAGGTGCACCATAGCTTCCAGCGCTGGAGACGCAGGCGGCGTGAAGTCCACACTGAGTCTGCCACTGGACACGAGCTGCAGGATGGCCGTATCCGGGATAGTACGCCCAGTCTCGGTGATCTTGGCTCTAGCGTACGGCAGCTTGTGCGAGTCCAACTCGCTCAGCACCACGCCGAAGGAGAAGAGGTCGGCCTTCTCGTCGTATCGCTCGCCCATCATGACTTCGGGGGCCATCCAGAGCGACGTGCCCACTCCGGCAGTCATAGTTCGGTCACTGCGCTCTCGAGACACTCCAAAGTCCGTGAGCTTCGCGCGCCATCTTTTATCTAGCAGGATGTTCTTGGACTTGAGGTCCCGGTGCAGCACCATGGGGTCTAAACAATGCAAATACGTGAGCGCGTGGGCCACATCCAGCGCGACGCGAGCCTTTTCGGCGTCAAAGCCCACAGGTCGATGGTCCACTTCGTCAAACTTGACTAACAGCGCGCGCAGATCGCCCCCGTCCATGAACTCCGACACGACACACAGGTCTGTGAGTGAGTCCCACGCCACGCCCAGAAAGCGCACGACGCGCTCGTGCTCCAACGCCGCCTGCAGCTTGACTTCAGCCAGGAACTCCTCGATCTTGGCCAGGTCCTTCCTCGACTCGGGCAGCAGCCGCTTGATCGCGACCTCGCCGCCCTTATACGTGCCGATGAGCACCTCTCCGAAGCCTCCACGACTCAGTACGTCACCTGTCGTGATGCGATCCATGGGGATCCGCGCCGCCACGATGGCCGGGTCGTCCCACAAGCCTCCGTGTCCGGAGCTCGGCCACGCCCTTGACTCGTTATTGTTGCTGTTGCTGCCCGCTGTCAGGGCGCTGCTGCTCGTGCTGTCACTGTATCCCATGGCTCTCCGGAAGCTCTCGTGGCCCTCAAAAGAGTTGATTCTGCTGCGTGCCGACGTGTCGAACGTATCCAGGTCCCGTGTATCTTCAAAGCTGCGTTGGAAGCTCGCACCTTCCGGTTTCTGGGGCTGAGACGTGTCGCTACCTGCCAAGAAGGACGAGGACGGCCGCTCCAGTCTACTGGACGAGCCCTGGCTGCCTGTAGGCTTGAGCACCGCGGGCGGCAGCGTGGTCGTGTTGACGGGCGACGTCATGACGTAGAAGCCGGCGTGGGCGTCCATGGAGCCCAGCTGCAGCTTAGTGGCGGACGCGTGGCCCGAGTGCTGGTTGGCGGCCGTGGCGATGCCTGGCGATAGCTGAGAGGCCGGCGGGTTGGGCGCCAGATTCACGAACGGCTCGAGCGCCAGCGCCTTGTTGCGGCGGCGCTCGCGGCAGTAGAAGACGATCCCCAGGATGATGAGCAGCACGGCCAGGACGCCCACGGCCGAGCCAATGACGATGGCGTACGGGAAGTCCGAGGAGGAGGAGGACGAGGCGAGGCGCCGCCGCAGCGACATGGTGTATTGGGGGGATTTTACGCTTGTGCTTTTAGCTTTTGTCTTGATGGACGCAGTGCAGGAAGTGCGCCATGCGGGTGTTACTGTGGGGGAGATGGGGTTTGTTACCCAAGTCAGGTGGCTAAAGTTCAGGTTGCTTGGTGGGCAAATGGCGAGTATCTCACCCCCTGCTGTTGCAACGCCGGTCTCGTGGCGTGGGGCGCCCTGCATGGGGCCCCGTAGTCTGGTGCCCAGATCGGCATGGAGCGCTTGAGACAATGTGATGGAGGTGTGTTCGTTGAAGTGATGGTTGTCAACGAGACGATCACAGGGAAACGGCTTGCCTACGTTGTTGCCTTTTGTCCAGTCCTCAAACGCGGAGCCGGTTGCGTTTATGAGAGAGGCGCGTTCGTTGCATTTGTCTAGGAGACATTGGACGAGATACGTGCCGAGTTGAAGAGCTGTGGGGCCTCGGAAGTGGATTAGGCCTCCTTGAACCACACGAGCTGAGCGGCGTCCGGAAGGTTGTAGACGCGCGGGTAGCTCAGTGGTAGAGCGTTAGATTGCAACTCGAAGGGCGTCCGAAAGGTTGTACCACGCCGAGTTCCTGCTGAGGCCGTCCCAGCACGCAGAGATGGTGTATTATCAGCGCTGCGTGCAACGTCTTGCAGGACGACCTTCAGTCAATATCTGTTGACAATCCCAGTCAAAATATTCATGTTAACCGGTCAAGTCATAGTCCAAGCTGAGTGGGGACAGCCCCAGAGTGCTGAACAGGGGCTGTCCCGTGCTGGATGGTTTGACCATCTATTGCCGATGCTCCATGGCGCAATCAGTCGCCATTTCTTGCTTTGAACGACAAAAGGTTCTTGCGAATCTCGTGTATTATGCAGGGATTCCTTATCGCTCAAGTTCCTGCAGATGCGTTGTAGACAAGGGCGTCGGCGTTGTCGTCCAGGTCGAAAAGGAAGCTCACGTTAGAGGACGAGTTGGTGGCGTTGCGCACTGCGTTCTCGTGGCAGTAGTCGACGATGCCGTCCGTCGGGTACAGTCCGTACTGCCTCACCATGAAGGACGACACCTTGTTGTAGAGTGTCGTGCCTTTAAAGTTGATGGAGCCCTTTGGCGCACTCTTGGAGATCGAGTCACCTGCGCAGTACATGTCTTCGTACCACACGATCTGCCCCGGATCGGGGAGTCCAGTCCACTCGGAATCCTTGCTGTGGTCGTCCCAGCAGTGCGAGATCGTGTAGCAGCGCTGCGTGTGATCGAACCCGAAGCCCATGAAGCGATTATTGAAGTATAAGTGCATTTTGGCGTCGGCGGTTGGCGGTAGCACGACCGACAGCAGTGCGATCACTGCGACTTCCAGCAAGAACTTCATAATTGAGTGAAGAGCGAACAGCTTCTGGCAAAAAAGAGGAATGAGAAAAGGAACGGTGCTGGCAACGGCAATGCTGGTTCCTTTGGAGAGATTCCCTGTATCAAGTGGAACGTTCGCACTCCGCCACAAATATTGGATGTTAGATTTTACAACATGACTGGCAGCATCAGTAGTTTCACGTATTTTCGCTGCAAGACCAAGTAGAACGAAGTTCACTATCTAATTTACCGCGACTCGGGCTTATCGAATCGAACCTTCACGTGTAAGCAATGAATCACAATGTACCGAGGATGGAAATACCGCGAAAAAAGGTGTCTTCGGAATGAGCAACTCTTCTGCGGTGAATGTATTGGTTGGTGATCAGTATCTAGGATAATTTCTGAAGCAGCTCCTTCCGGTCTGAGGAGCTTCCCATCATAGACGGTGTTTTTGCAATTTAGGGAACAGCAGATAAACTTGACCAGAGGGGGAATTTCTGGCAGCTGGTCATTCCCGACGGTATCAGGACTGGGATCGCCATTGGTATACCGCAGGAGTACTGCGCCACAACTCCAGTAACAGCAACTGCCTCAGGCATGACAACAGAGGTCCGAAGCAATTGTCAGCTTGTTGCGCTTCAATCTGAAGTTGTTGCAGTCGTGTGCCTAGCTCGGCGGCCTTGACATGTCATTTTCCGTTAGCAATGTCCTCTAAAATCTGTGCAAATCCCTTCTTCTCCATCTCCTAGAAGACGTTTCCAAAGCTCATTCTTCTGGCCGGCGTCCTTGGGCAATGCTCGCGAGAGCGCCCACAAATTGCTTTCTCCCCATCTCTTTGAGCACCTTGTAAAACTGCACAATTGCACTGTCTCAGCTTTTAACACTTGGCTCTGCGCGTATATCGCCTCGATTTTTTCTGTTTGGTCAGCAAGAGCTTCTTGAATTGTTCGATTTCAGGAGCGTACAATCTCTCTTGGCAGCGTTGCTTCAAACGGACTCGCTTTTCCTTCAACATTTGGGCACGAACAAACTCTATCAAGGCTCCATTCCCTTCGAAAGCTTCTTTCACCAAAGGGAAAACTTCCTCCAGGAAAAACCTGTCGCTCTGATCAACTTCAAAAACAGTCCTCGATATGGTACTCAGGACATGATCCTCTGGGCTCTAAGGCATGTTGAACTACTTGGACATCAATGGGTGGGTCAAATCGACTGCGTATTGAGTATTGATTGTCATCATCAACAAACTCAACTTAATCGTAGCGTGCATCTTGAGTTATCGTTAGATTCCACTCTCAATAACCAACTTAATGTGTACTTCGATGTAATGTTGTAGCTTCTCTTTCTATCGTTGACTGCTTGAATAGCGCGTAGATCCACTCGCTTCCGTCTTCTCAATCGGAGCGGGGATCGTCAACTTCAATAACCACCAGCCCTTGCGTCGGGTACTCACTGTCTTGCTGCACCATGAAAGACGACACTGCAAGATCAAGTTTGTTTCCCTCTTCAAACGGAAAACTGCCTGGCGTGGCCTCTGACATCTTGACATTGGGCTCGTACAGCCAGCGTGTATGTAAAACACGAGAGAAGTGCTTTTAGGCGACTTCTTCTACGTCGTTTGGACGGCGCGGTCGTTCCACAAGTCTTCAATCGTGTAGCACCGCTGCACAGTGTTGATAGTGAACTTGGTGTTGCTGCCATGGCTGTACAGCCACACCTCCATCGCCGATACATCGTACCACAACAGGGAAAGAATCGCCATTAACAGAATACATGCCGGCTTGAGTACAAGGTAACCACATCAACGCCAGCATCAACAGAAAAGTCACTGCATTGGCAATCGGAAGTGCCATTTGGGGTCGCTCTTTCAAAATGGCAACACGGTAATGCTAAGCTATGTCCGACTACCTCATGCGTTCAGTTGTCAATGAAATGATATCAAGTGGAACTTTGTGGTCCATACAATTCATACTTGATTCCCTGATTGCCATAGACTGCCGATGCTCACGCCGTCAGTGAACTGTTGGTAGCAAACCCAGCATCATCAAAAGAAAATGTTGAACTCGTTGTGGACGAGTTGGTCGAATTGAGTAGCGCGTATTCATGGCAATAGTCCACAATGCCGTTGATGGGATACATGCTGTACTGTCGAACCATGAAGGAGGACACTCGGTTGTCCAAGACGCCACCTTTAAAGTTGACGGTCCCCGCCGTGAGAGCATCGTGAATGGAGACTCCTTGGCAGTCGTCATCGCTGAACCACACCATCTCCGACGAATCAGGGAGGCCCTTCCACTCGGCGTTCACACTCTGGTATTTGAAGCAGTGCGAAATGGTGTAGCATCGCTGCGTGATGTAGAAGTTGAACCACACGCTGCGGTCGTTGAAGAATAGCTGCATCAAATTGGCGCGCGCAGTGGTGAGCAACACCATAGTGAACGTCGCTACGACAACCCATAGTTTCCCAATTGCAGGCGACATCTGCGCGGTCTTGAAGAAAAAGCAGAATGAAACCTGCTGAGCAGCATAACTCGCCTCATAAACGTCGTAACATGAATCCTAATGTCCACTTGTCTTGGGTGGCATCCACGGATGTCTCCAGGATCCAATTTCTATGGGAAGCTCCATGAGTCGTTTTCTAGAGGCCATGTTGAAATAGTCCCGAGTCGACGAGTCGTTTCGTCAAAGACTCACTTGCATCTGCAGGTCTTCGCTCGAACCTTCACTTGCGTTGCGTAGGGTGAGAGCGAATGGATGTCGCTACCGCGAATGCTAAGCCTGGTGCTCGACCTGTGGAGCGGGTGAAGGTTTTCTGTCGAGTGAGGCCTCTGCTGCAGCGTGAACGCGACGGATGGAGCTTCGAAGAGTACTGCCAGTACTTTGGGGAGGACGGTCAACGCTTGGATAGCAATGACACACAACCTGCCACCGACGAGAGTCCCGAGGATGACCCAGCAACGTTCATCACGGAAAAAGGTCGCAAAATCACTGGGTCTTTAACGCCTTCACTCACGATGCAGCCTGATAGTCGCAGCGTCACTTTCCAGGCCCCAACTGCAGCTCACGGTGAAGCGCGGTTGTTCCAGTTCGACGGCAGTCTTAACGAAGCTTGCGACCAGCAAACAGTCTACGAACGTGTAGCTGCTCCCATTGTAGAGGACGTGATGGCCGGATACAATGGTACCATCTTGGCGTACGGTCAGACTGCTACCGGTAAGACGCATACGATGGTGGGTCCTGGAGACTTGGTACATGGAGATCAGCGTGGGCTGATCCCGCGGGCCCTGGAAGACGTCTTCGCCCGAGCTGAGAAGACCCGGTCACAAGCCAAGACGACCATTGCAGTCAGCTACGTGCAGATTTACTGCGAGCGCATCTTTGACTTGCTGGAGCCTGAGACCTTGCCTTGCAACATCCTGGTGCGTGAAGATGCCGATCGAGGTGTATACATTGACGGTGCTGCTGCAGTTCACGTCGCGAGTGTTGAGGACTGCTTGGGCCTCATGGAGCGTGGCAACGCGAATCGCGCCGTCTCCAGTACCGAAATGAATGCCCACTCCAGTCGTAGTCACGCCATTCTCATCCTCCGCGTTGAACGTAAAGAGTTTGCTCCGCCACCGTCATCCAGCGGGCCGACAAAAGGCACGACTCAACCTGTAATTCGACTGAGCAACCTGTATCTCGTGGATCTCGCAGGCTCGGAACGCGTCAAGAAGGCCAGAGTTCACGGTCGCCACATCAACGAGCTCAAAGCTATCAACCTCAGTTTGTCAGCGCTTGGAAACTGCATCTCAGCTCTCAGCAAGCAGTCTCAGCAGAATCAAGCGAGCTACCACGTGCCATACCGAGACAGCAAGTTGACGCGCTTGCTGCAATCGAGTCTGGGCGGCAACGCCAAGACCGCTCTGGTGGTGACCGTCACACCCGCTATCTCGGAAGCACCTGAGACTCTCCAGACGCTGCAATTCGGCCAGCGGGCGATGCAGGTCGCCGTTCGAGCGCACCGCTCGGCGTTGTCGGTGCTTGATTATCGCACTCTGTATGAAGAAATGCGTCAGGCACTTGACGAGGAGCAGCAGCGGTCACAGCAAGCTGAGGCAGCGGCGAGCGATGAGAAAGCGCAGGCTGCTATTGCAGAGGAGAAGCTCACAAAAGCGCTCCTCCGGGTCCAGCACTTGGAATTCGAGCTTGAAGCAGCTCAAACCGTGACCAGGCATTCGAATGGAGCTGAAGGTGATGCTGGGAACGACGTCGACCGCATGAAATTGGAGCTGCAGCAACTGGTGGCCCGCCATGCGCAGGATGTGGCGCAGGTGAAGTCGGCATGCGACCGCCAGATCGAAACGTATAAGCGCCTTGCGCAAGAAGCCTCACAGGAGTGGAATGAAGTCGAAGGAGAGCTGGCAGGCGAGAAGACCCAGGTGCTGCACACTTTGCAGGAGCTCAAAGAGTTTAAACTGCGTTTCTTCCAGCTTGAGGAAGACACCACGGAGCGCATTGCGGAGCTTGTTCAAGACGAGCGGGATCGTGAGCGTGAACGAGATGCTGCCATGTCCAGGGTCGCTGTCTTGGAAAAGGAATTCAAAGCCATCCACGCCAAGGTACGTCGCAACAGTAGTTCCATTATGATGGCATTCTGATAGCGTTTGTGTGTCTTGCTCTGTGCAGCTGGTGGAGGGAGAATCGCAACGCGAAAAGCTTCAGGATCAAATCGACACTGAGTTCGTGCCCAAAGAAACAGTAAGGACAGCGTCGTCAGTGCATGATGCTAACCGGACGGCATCGAACTCATTCGTGTGGCTTGTGAATTACCTTGTCCAGATCCAGCAAATGGAGGTCTTGTACGAAGGAGCAATCTCGAAGCTCCAGGCGCGAGTCGGCTGTCTGGAGAGCAAGTCCTTGAACCGAAGACCGAAGACGCCGAACAACAACAGTAACAACAACCCCACACAGCCCCAGCGATCACTACCGGAAGTCAGGAAACCAGGCATGCCGGCCAACCGCGCTGTGCCCAAAATTGGCCGGCTTATACCAGGCTCCAAAGCCGGCTCCGCTTCAAGGCTTAACACAGGTCCAAACGCGTCATCACGGAATCTGCATTAGACAGTCAAACATAATACTATACCACGTGCACAAATTCGTACGGCGTCGCTCGAAGAGCCATATATTGCATAGCAGGTTGGGAGGCGTTGCAGCAACAGAAACACGCCAGACGTGCCCAGCGCTCAGCTTCGTGGCCTGTAGTTTCAAAAAAGCACTAAAGACTATGGAAAGGGTTTTCCGGGTCGTCCAAATCGTTTCCCTCGGGATCGAAGTCGTCAATAGCCTGATCAGCACGCACAACTCACACTAGTTAGCTCCGACACTTCCCACCGCACCCTTCTGCATATATCCCACCTTGTACTCCTCCCATGAGTCCTCCACAAAGGAGAGGAACTTAATGAGCGAGTCCGTGGACGTCGTGTCCTTCTCCGCCAGCACCAGCAGCGGGTGGAACGTCTCGCTCGTGAACTCCACTCCGCGCGTCTGTCCCTGTGTCATGAGCTCCGTCGCATCCTCATACTCCCTGCCCTTCACGAGCTGCACCAGCACAGGCAAGAAGGTTTGCTCCATGGGGCACACGTCCTCCCCATTCACCACTTCTTTCAGAATCTCGGTAGCTTCCTCCGACCTCTTGGCGTCCAGCAGCGCCGCCAAAAGTCCGTCATAAGCCGGCAAATCCAGCACCACTGCCTGGTTCACCGCCTCGTCATACAGCTAATAAAATAACAACAAATGCATCTCAATGTCACTTCCAGAGCACAACAAACTCTCAAAGACCGTGGAAAAGAATCAAAAAAGCACCTCCATGGCCTGGTCCAGCATCCGATAGCGGAGACACGCGTCCATGACGTAAATGGACGCGAGTTTCGTGTAGTCGTCGGGCTGCAGCCCCGGTGCGCGATACACGCCTCGCAGGAGCTCGAAGGCCTGCAGCGCTTGAGTCCTGTTTTTCTTCTGTCTGGCCAGCAGCACCGCCAGCTTTTGCAGCACAGTGGTGCCTGGGGGTGTCTGTAGCTGAGCCAAGTGGCTCAGCGCTTGCGCAGGGCGGCGCTGGGCGATCGACTGCTCTAAAAGTGCCAGCAGGTGCGTGTCATTGACTGCAGTGGCGCTGTTCGACTTCAGCGCCACGGCAGGGGACGCGGCAGGTGCTTGGAGAGCGGGTAGAGAGTGGAAGAACTGCGAGGACGCGCGTAGGGGGCGACGCAGCGCCGGCGCCAGCGAGCGGAGTAGCATCAGCATTATTAATTGGTAGTGGCGGATGGATGTACGGGATAAAGTTGGGTAACTGTGATAATGTATATTCTGTTTAATATATTTGGAATATTTAGTTATTATAAAGCCTTTAAATATTGAGTACATATTGTGAAATCGAATATCCGAGAATTTTGTTAGGTAGATGGCGTTTTGGTGGTGAGGGCCCCACCGCAAGCGCGAGTTTAACGGTGTTGCTGTAGTCTTGGAGCGCGTGCGTGCGCCACGGAACTCGTGGTCGCACAGCACATTTCGATTATAATAGGGATGCGAGTCAACGGGCTTCATTGTGGCAGCAGAATGCAAGTTGACCGGTTTGGTTACTCGCATTTTTTCGTAGGTCGGTCATAGACTACATGCCATGCAGCGGGCCGTCACATCTTCTGCAAGGAGAGCAGATACACGCTTGTACACCGGGCACAGCGCCTGCTGCATTGATCCTATCCAAGTGAAAGTTGCCTTTCTGTGAGTGATGGTCATGAGTGATTGTCACCCGAGGACCAGCGTATCTGGCAACATTATCAGAACGCAATTTCCTTCAAGCTATCGACCCCGCTCCACAGTCATGGATCGAGTTCAAAGGTACCGCGGGTGTTTGGCGCTGCGATTCGCTGCCGATTCTCTTGTGAAGCGGGAGATCCGAACTGATGTTGGGTCTGGACTCTCGGCAGTCTCAGCTTCGCGATGTTGCCTGAAGACGAGTGGCACATGACGCTCGTAACCAAGGACGAACTGCGCGAATTGAGCTCCGATGCAGTGCAAGAGGCGATGGAATCGCTGCCCACGCGGTGTTTCGCAATTGGGTTGGGCGGTGGAGACGGAGCGACACAAGACCTGAATCCGAGCGGAGTGTACTTCGTCGTCTGCGTGTGGCCGAAAGCACAAACTTTTCGAGCCAAGCACGGACTGCCGCTGAAGGATTTCCACGTGTCTGTGTCGACGGCGAATCGACACGATATCGACAAAACGAGCGGAGCACTGCTGAGTGATTCATGTCTGGAGATATTGGACAAGTCGGCACTTGAAGCGCTGAGTCGCCAGGTGCTACTGGAGCACAAACCCGAACGCGCGCTGGAGATTGCAACGCTGTTGTGTAGTCACTTTGGAGGTGAAACTACGCGTGGTTGGGTGCGGCTAGCTGATGCGGCGCTGCTGGCGGGTAGGCGGAAACTTGCTATGCTCAGCTATGGATATCTGATCGAGCGGATGACGAGCGGAACACTTGAAGACGAGAGTGCAGGTCATGGATCTCAGCTGTGGAAACACTGCTGTGCTCAAGTGTCGAAATGTGCGGAGTCGACAGAGTGGGGTCCAGTGTTTCTCGACGGGGAGATCGAACAGGTGCCTTCAAACTTGCGTAGCGTGCTCTGTAAAGCGTGGAGGATCGTTACAATGACCGCTATCCGAGATTGTGCAGAAAACACTTCAATGTCTCTCACGTATCCTTCGCGTGAACGGCTTACGACATTTTATAGCATTGTAGGACGCTCGCCAATTCAGTATACACTCCCGCGATTCTTCCGATGGATTGTCCCTTTCCACCTCGCTGCGATGTCAACACCCCGGAACCAGGAAGACATTCGGTGTCTCTGTTACTCGTTGCACGTACGGCATGTTGTCACGCTCACGGAAGAGGAGCCACTTCCAGCAGCATGGTTTGATGGGCTCCCCAACATCAAGAACACTTTCCTGCCTGTGGCCAACTACCACGCGCCCAGCATACCGCAAATCGACATGTTCATGCGGTTGTGTTGCATTGGATCACCTGCAAAAGCACCTGTGCTCGTACATTGTGGTGGAGGAAAGGGGCGTGCAGGGACGATGATCGCTTGCTACCTTGTGGCTTTCGGATTCCATCCATCTCCAGCGGAGCTTTTGCAAAACGATGGCGTGGCGAAAAGCGAGAGTTGGTTTCAGCCCGCGATGACGGCATCGGAGGCCATTCAGCCCTTCGAGCAATGAGACCAGGCAGCATTGAGACCAAGGAGCAAGAAGAGGCTGTGAGCACGTACTGCTCACTTCTCTGGAAGCGGCGCGGGGTCTTTCCAACAGCCACAACAACCACACCAAGTCGACCTGCATCACGGTAAACCAATCGAGACGACGGATCTCCTTGTGCTGTGTGGAATTCCCGGATCCGGCAAGAGTTCCTTTCGCCAGGCACTAGTCAAGCGCAACACGGCTTCGCACGCGGCTCCGACCACAGTTCGGGCAAACAACTCCCTCTACCAGCCTTGGACTGAGATCCACAGCGACGAGATCGGTCGTAAAGGTTGCGAGAGGAGTATCGGCCAGGGAAGTACTCGACGAGTCATTCTGGACCGATGCAATGGTGTTGCTGCAGATCGGCTGAAGTTCTTGAGTCTCGCTGCAACGTGGAGCAAGCACGCAACTGCAGTGGTTTTCGACATCCCGACGAAGCTCTGCGAAGCGCGAGCGATGCAGCGTGCAGATCACCCCACTTTACCACCACCCGGTCGTCGCGTAGGCCTCGCCGTTCACCAGCACTCGAGCACATTTGAGTTCCCGCAGCTATCTGAAGGGTTTCAAACAATCATTCGGGTCACATCTGTCGAGGCTGCGCTCGAACTAGTCGACTTACTGTCGCCTCCGCTGCCGCTACTCAAGTTCCCGCGCACAACGCACCTTCTCAACTTGGGTGCTGCAACCAGCGACGACTTGATCAGCGACATCGACAGCTTGTCCGTGCAGACGAAATCACGACTATTGTCATCACTGAGAAGCTGGACGGCGCCAACATGGGGCTCTCATTGTCAGCGGACGGCGCAATTGTCGTGCAGAACCGCTCGCACGTCGTCAGCTCCGAGACGCATCGTCAATTCCGAGATCTGAACAATTTCTTGCACGTTCACCGTGCGGTACTGTACGAGATCCTGCACCAAGACCCGCTGTTCCCTGGCCGGTTCATCCTGTACGGCGAATGGCTCGCAGCGACGCACTCCATCGCGTACTCGCGGCTCGGCAGCCTCTTCTATGCCTTCGACCTGTACGACCGCGAGAGCGGCCAGTTCTGGGATCGCTCGTCTCTCCAGGAGCTCCTCGCAGTCAGCGCCGCCTCTTGTCCAGGCCTCAAGTCCATTCAACTCGTGCCCAAGCTCTGGGAAGGGCGAATGCTGCCCCCACGCGACGAGTTGGTGACCATGGCGCAGCAACGCCGCTCACAGTTCTATAACGGACCGGTGGAAGGCGTATACATCAAGTGGGAACGCCTCGGACGTGTCAATGAGCGCAGCAAGATCGTGCGCAGCAACTTCATGGCCGGAGACGCGCACTGGAGCCATCATGCCATCCACTTCAACCACGTTAATGAGCGTTTTAAACATGTTTAAAACTTTGTTAAATACGGTTATGAAGAGTGACGGTCTACATTCACAAACGAGCTTCATCCATCACCCGCAGATCACTTTCGAAGCGCGTCATGTTGTCTCGCGTGCTACGAGCCCGCGGGCGCCCTTGTGCGCGCGTCCTCCAGCGTCCTGACGGCGTCCGCCGCCCCCTCGCGCGCCGCCGTGCGTCGCCAGCTGCTGGCTGCCTCCTGTTTTGCGCTGGAACACGTCGACGGCAACTCCAACGCTTGCATCGGCCGCCAAGAAGGAAGCAGACTCAGGTCCAGTATCAGAAGTTACGGACCCTGCGGACAGCGTGAAGATCGACCTGGGCACTGTAGGGGCTGAGGATGCCAGATTTTGACGATCGCCGACGTACTGAACGCCCCGAGCAGGAGCTGGCGACCACAGGCACTGTTCGACTTTGAGGAGTGGGAGAGCATCATCGGCACGGTGAGACGAGGGGGTGTACATGCAAAGGGAGGAGAAAGCTGATGTGGCTGTGGTGGTGTGTAGGAGACGGTGCACGACGCGCGGTACTGACGATGGTGGAGCGAAACATCGGCTCGCTCATTGTGACGGAGGAGAAGGAAGGAATCGTGGGCATTGTGACGGAGAGGACATCCTCAAGAAGATTTCGCCCCGGACGGTGCTGAACGAGGAGAAGTTCGTGCACGACGTCATGTCCTCGCACATCATGTGCATCCACCCGAGCACCACGGTGATTGAGTGAGTGGCTGTGGCGTTTTGTGATGATATGTTTTGAGCTGATGGGTTGTGGCTTGTAGTGCGTTGGCGACGATGACAAGGAGAACATCCGGCACTTGGCAGTGTGAGCGGCGACATGACGAGCGCTGTCAAGCGTGGGTCGGTCCAGGAGGAGGTATGCGTTGCGTGCTTCTATTACGGACATTGTCCGTGCGTACGCCGAGTTTGAGGCGTCGAAGAACCCGGTGACTGCTGAATCTGCCGTGGGACGGAGGCTCAGAGCAAAAAGGAGACAGACAAGTCGACAGAGACAAGCTCCTACTACTGACGCTGCGGCGGACCGTCGACTGAGGCTGCAAAGGCAGAGAAGACGGAAGTGGCGCCAGACGCGGCGGCAGCGACGACGCCGGCGACTCCGTGTGACTGCGGCAACGCTGCTGAAGAAGAAGCCAAGACATCAAGCTGATTCAACTCACGCGACCAGAAGACAACGTCCCGTGGCGGATGCTGTGGAGGAGATGGCGAGGCGTGACTTTGTGCGGTTCTGGTAGTGACAAGAGCAGCGTGTGCTGGGGCATCTTTACGGAGCGCGACTACATTCGCAAGTACTGTTTAGCTCAAAGACCCGACGAAGGTGCTGTGACGGATGTGATGTCGTCAGTTCGGCTCGCTGCTTCAGATTGAAGATCCGCTGGAGAAGTGCTGGGACTTGGCTGCCACTTCCAACTGTCGCCACTTTCCCGTGATTGGTGTGATGCGCCAGGACCGCGAGAAGGAGCTTGCTGGCATTTTATCGATCAAGGATATTGTGCGCGAAATCCCAAGGATCACCACGCCCGCCCGGTTTCCGCCTCATGGAGTTCTTGAAGTCTAAGATGGAGCCGAAGCGTGTGGAGCCCAAACCCGAGCCGAAGGTTGAGCCGACACCGGAACCGAAGGTGGAGGCCGCAGCTACACCGGCTCCGACGGTGGCCAAGGACGCTAGGTTGTGCTTTCTTCAGATGCTACTGCGTCTCCGGTGAAAGAGTGAAGGAGGAGACGCCTGTGAAGGGCGCTGACACTGATGCTCAGGCGAAGAAGTCTGTGGAGGAACCTGTCAACTGTAAGGACACAGGCGCATAGGCCCAGGTAGATAGCTAGCTCCTAAAAAAATGAAACTGCTGGCAGCACGACAAGGTACAGAGTTCTTGCATTAAATAAGACCGCTGCTAACGTCTCGATTAGTCAAATGTAGCCCCCGGCAGAGGATCCAGAGCAGCCCTCTTCGTTCCTGCACGCGGCACCGACATCTTGCTCTCCGCCTCACTCGAGTACGTCGTCCAGTTACAGTAGAGGTCCTCGCTCCAATCGCGATCAGTCGGGTCTTCCACTTGAACGGTTTGCTTACGTACACCCAAAGACGCCAGCACGCGCTGCGTTGATCGAAGCGCCTTACGAGGCTCACCGTTGGGCAGAATGTGCACACTGGCAGCGTAGTGGCCTTCCGTCAGCATCCACATGTGCAGATCGTGGACGTCATAGACACTCGGGAGCGCTCGAATTCGCTTCTCAACAACCCGCAGATCCAGTGCGGGCGGCGCTCCTTCCATCAGAATGTGGACGCTGCGTGAGAGCACTCCGACGGTCGTGCCCAGCACCAAGAAAGAAAACAGGATCGTCGTGATCGGGTCCGCCATTTGCCACGACGGGTTGTGCCAGATCAAAGCACCGGCGAGACACACGCCAACACTTTGCACGAAGTCACCCAGCGCGTGGATGTACGCCGCTCGGACATTGATGTTCTCAAACACCGACGACTTGGGCGCCAGTCCTTCCGAGACACCCCCACATGGCTCCTCCACTACGTCAATGAGCGCCATGGCCGACATGGGAGTGCGCACCACATCTTGCATACTGGGGCTCTGCTCCACGACGTTCCTCTCTTCTCCATGACTGTGTCCATGCCCTCCATGACTGTGTTCATGCCCTCCATGACTGTGTCCATGCCCCCCATGGCTGTGTCCGTGGCCCAGAATCTTCATGAGCAATAAATTAACTCCCAGTCCGAACACCGCGACGAGGAACATGGCTTTACCGTCCACTGTCTCCTTAGCGTCCGGTCGTCCTTGGTCGATCATGCGTCTCACGGCTGTGAACATGAGCCCAATAGCCAGCACCCAGATGAGCAGCACACTCACCAGTGCGCCAATCACCTCCGCTCGGTGGTAGCCAAAGGGCATCGAGGCGGAGGCCGGCAGCTGCCCCAAGTACATTGCAAAGAGTGACACGAGGAAGCCCGCCACATCCGACAGCAAGTGGGCCGCGTCCGTCATGATGGCCAGACTGTCGGCGTAGTAGCCGCCCGCGAACTGTACGCACATGAAGACAAAGGAGCAGAGACACGCCAGTTGTAGTTTCCGCATGGCCGACTGCGCGTGCTGCGCCTCCTCGTGCTTGTCATCCTCTAGCTCCTCCTTCTCGAGCGCCACGAGGTGGTCGTGCGTGGCGGGGCCCTGCACCTCCTCCAAGTCCACGGACGCGTCCACCGTGATGTTCAGCGACGGCAGCGGTGTGCGCTGCGGCTTTACTGGCTGCGCTTCTTCTCCCATTGCGGTCGGCGATCGAGACGTGCCACGTATGGAGCGGAACCGGGAATGGAGCTGCTCGACGGGAGCTGTCAGACGGCGGGAGAGTGTCGTTGATTGTGGAGACAGCCTTGGTGAGCCATTTTGTTAACATATATGTGTTATGCACGATAGTTTGAAATAGAGGTGAATTGGTAATTAACTTCAGAGGAGATCATGTATTATCTACAATTAGTATATAGAGGTTACGTGACCATTTAACGCCGCGGCTGGGATGGCCATCCGTGAACAGCACAATGTTACAGCGCTGCTGTGGTCTTTTTTAAAGCCGATCTTCAGTGTAGCGGAAACCAAGGTCTCGACTAAAGCTGGTGAACTGAAGCAAGGACAGGTGGTCAGGGACGCCATGAATGTGAAGCAGATTGCGACGTCAGCACATAGCGCATATGCCCTGTGACTCACAGTCCTTAGACCACGCAGCGTCTGTTGCTAGACCTTGACGAGGCTGCTGGCTGGTGCAGTGGCAGTCCTGCGGCTTGCTGCAGTTCGCGGAAGGAGGAAGTACTTCACCGAGAGCGCAACCGATCCTATCATGCGCGCTAAGCGTATCTAACGGACTTTACCAGTACGGCACACAGCGTATTCCATTCAAAGTTTTGGCTCTCTTCTTGATCAGCCCCAACAGAGGCAAGCCACAGCGACCACCGACGCGCAATGCGCCTCTCAAAAGGCGAAGGTGAAGACGAAGTGAAGTGGGCCAGGCACACGCTGCTGGCAGCAGAACTGAGAACTCCACCTCCATCCAAGCTTCGGTGTTGCGTGAGATATTACTTCAATACAATGGCATAAATACATGGCGCCGTGCTCTTCGCACTAACTACGACCAACAGGCCTCAGGATCGTCGACACACCTCGAGACTGCCGGCCGACGAGCTGTCCTTTGAAGCAACAGCTTCCGTTGCAGCTTAGACGAACGAGAAGAAGAGCGCCTCGCACGGCTTGCTCCAGCGGAAAGCCTTGGCGAACACAACCAGCGCGTTGGGTGTGCGCAGCTGACAGTACTGCAGTGCGAACCCGAAGCACGGGTTGGCGGCTAGCGCCTTCGCGAGGAGACACAGCAGCGCGTACAGCAGCATCTTGCGCAGGTACGCGAACCGCAGCATGCCCGGGTGGAAGCGGGAGTGGGCCAGCGTCTTGGTCGACGAAACAGACTGCAGGTCGTGGGTCGATTTGGAGCCAACCGAGGCCCCCAGCGCATTGGCGGCAGACTTGACGTGGAGAATGTGGGCGATGGTCTGCATGGCTCGGCGTGGCAGTGGACCACTTGCAGTCTCGGTGTCAATTGCCGTTATGAGCCGGAGCTTGCGCGCCGATGGATAGCCAGCCCTAACAAAGGACGACCCCCGCGGTGCCAGCACCACGCGCCATAGAGCGAGCAAGTTTGGCGCTTTGCTTCAAGTTGTCAAAACGTCGATGCAGATTGCTGGTTGACGAAACCGACCGCCGCAACGGGAACACGCGCGTCACGAGCGGGATACCGATACCCGATTGAATTGATGGGCTTGCGTGGTCGACTGCAGTGAGCCTGAAAGCTCGCCCCCAGTATCCCAGCTACACGTGCGAGCTTGGGATGAGGATGGAAGACGGGTGCGGCTTCTTGTATGTGCTGCATGCTGCGGCTATTTCAGGTCATCTAACATAAGAAGTTGGTTCTTGTCGACGTTGTAGTTGGAGCTGCGTCGCACTACGTATTCGAACTCGACGAAGAGAAACCAACGCGGAGACAAAGTTCATCCGTGGTAATAACGCCAGCACGCAGTCGGAAGTGACGGGGCTTACGACAATGCAGTCCCCGCCAGCGTCGCCGTCCAAGAGCAGCAGTGCGTCGCCGTCCAAGAACGAGTTCCTGTACAAAGTGATCATCGTTGGCACCCAAGCTGTTGGAAAGACCAATCTGCTGTCTGTTGCAGCGCGCGGTGATCAATTCGACGAGCGTAGTTCTCCGACGCTGCAGCCCGAGTTTGTGACAGGTAGGTTTGGTGCTTCTTACTCGATAAAATGGCAATCCGATCGCAGCATTCCTGACGTAATTTCGTGGAATTGACGATGTAGTGAAAGTTCAGCGCCCGGACTGGAAATTCGGCGAACCAAACCAATTCATCCGTGCGCAGGTGTGGGATACCGCGGGTCAGGAGCGATACCAGGCCATCTCGAGCTCGCACTACAGGCGAGCGAATGGTAAGCCGTGAGTTTGATTTACAGGACTGCATCGCGACGTCTTTTGAACTCAGACTTGGCGGTCAATGCGAATTGTGATGTTGCAGGTGCCCTGATCGTCTACGACGTGAGCGACAAGAAAACCTTCAAAGATATTTTCCCGGGGAAAGCGGTTCCCAATGGCTTACTGCACTTAAGCAAAACTCCGACCCATCTCTGCTGGCAGCAGTCATGCTCGTGGAAAACAAAGTCGACAAGCTCAACGGGAGGACGGTCGACACGAAGGATTATGTGAAGAAAGATGATGTGAAAAAGGCCTTGAGCGAGACAGTCTTCAAGGACCCCAAGCAGGGACTCGGCTGGCTGCACGATGCCAAGCCCGAAGAGGTCGTGCCCTTCCGGATAGCTAACAGCCTCATGTTCGCACGGACTTCAGCTCGCAATAACACCGCCGAGCTGTTCGAGCAAACCGAGAAGGTTGTACCCGGTCTCGGCGTGACGATCCAAGGATTGTCACTTGACGGTTTGCCCCTCCCGGACTTCCTCAAGCAGGCGCAGGCTCCAAAGCTCGAGTACGAGCCTACCATAGAGGTGAAGACGATTTCTCAGGCTTTGGAAGCGCTGCTGCTCCGCATCTACGCTCGCTCCAAGGACATTGATGCCGGTGGCTCCAAGCCGAGTGGCAAAGCCTTCCGCCTGCATGGCCAAGTAGACCCACAGAGCGGCGGCTCCTGCTGCTGAAACTTCATTTATCCGTCGACACTGGACAACGCCGAGAGAGGAACAACGCTTTAATTTCAAAGACTTTATTCCATTTGCCAGACTCCGATCCTGCTCTTGCGTCACACCTTCTCTCGAGCACTGACAGAATGTCCCGGGCTGGGCCACTTCAACATGGCCCCCGCTTTTGGCACTTTATCTATTGTGGCATTGTTCCCTTTCAAAAAATAGCAATAGCTCTCACGAGCCAGAGGCAACCTGGGTCACACCAGTGCTGTCCGCTCGTCAAAATCAAAGTCCACGGCCTCCAGAGGTCGGACCGTGAGCTCACACGTGTGTGGGATTATGGTGGTGGGCACGGTGGCCTTTTGCGTTTAAAAAAAACGTTGGAGCTACAGACTTTGATGCTGTCATCTTTGCACACCACCATGCGCGTCGCTCTGTCGGCAACGGGTATCGTCGATCCACTTCGAGCCGTCTCGGTGGGACCGCCAGCAGCACGCCTATCCAGCTCAACGCCAAATGCCGTCGTGCGATACTGTAGTAAAATGGTACCATATTTCACTAGATAACGTGTGTCCGAAAAGGAGAGTCTGGAGCTTGCAAGTGAAGCTATTCGCTGCGTCGGCTGCCTCATCGAGAGGCTCAAGCGCATTGGTTGCAGTCGTCAGGGTAACGGTGGCCTTTATGCGCTGCTCGTCTTGGCAACTCAAGCCGACGGCGCTGCACTGTTGTTCGGTCGTACATTCGCTACTTGCCTCAGCCAATATTTCTTTTTCAGCATCCAATCAAAAAATGCATCTACTGCAATCTTCATCGATGATTGGTCGACGGCCAGCATCACAATTGCCAACTAGCCAGCAAATTTGACGTGCGTGGCCAGGTGTTTTCTTGTTCCGTGCACCAGCGCTCCATCGTATAAGACCGCAGAGGAGGCAGAGAGCGAGAGCGCGACGACAGCGGCAGGGCCAGGGCACCCGCACTTTGCCCACCTTAGATCGACACTTTCACGGCGTCGCACACGTGGACAACTTCCACCGAGCGCAGGTGAGTCGGCGACCAACAGACCAAACCATTCCGCACCCAGAATATTCACTAACCGCATCCGCGTGCCTTAAAATTCAAGGAAAGACTTGGTTTCCGCAGTCGTAGCAGTCCCTCACTTCCGCATTTCCGCATTTCCGCATCGGACGACAGACGACCTTCATTCCGCATGGGAAAAGCGCGCACTATGAGCCGCTCGCGCGGCCACAGCGGCGCGTCGGCGGACTCGCACGGGGGATCTCGGCGGGGGCCGTCGCTCACGGCCAGCGAGCGCGCCTACATGATCCGCAAGGCCAAGGAGGCATCGGTGGCGCTTGTAGACCATGCGCACACGCTAGACGGGCCCGTGCAGTGGCACTACACGGGCAAGTTCCGCGGCATCCAAATGTACCGCGGTGAGGGCAGCTACGACCGCGTGGGCACCACGGGCACCGAGTTCCTTTGCGGTGTGACAACCATGATGGGCTCCATCGAGGAAGTGGCCAGCTACTTCGACCAACAAACGACGGAGCGGATGCTCGTTAGGAAGGCGGACGACGTGCTGGACTGCGGCGTGCTTTATTCTCTGGTGCAGGGGGACCCGAACAACCCGTTCTACCGGGTCTCTGCCAAGTACCAGCTCTATGAGGGCCCCTCCGCCTTCTCGAGGGAGCGGGACTACTGCTTTTTAGAGTGTCAGAACACGTTCCGGCACGCCTCGGGGCGCAGGGGATGGGTGCTGAGCATGCACTCGATTAAGCTGCCGAACTGCCCGGAATTGGATGGCGTGGTGAGAGGAAGCATGTACCAGTCGGGCTATGTGTTCGTGGAGGCGGAGAAGGAAGGGTATATGGACGTCATGCACAGTCTCCAGATCAACTTTAAGAGCACCAGTCGACTGCCGCACTTCCTGCTGAATTCGGCCTTGAAGCGGCGGATTTTGTCCGTGGTGACCATCAGTCGAGAGATTCAGACGTCGAGAATGGGACGGCAGACGTTGCTGAAAAAGAAGGACCTGATGCCCAAGCGAGCGAGAGCGCTGTGTGTCAACTGCTCGAGGAAATTCTCGCTGTTTGTGCGTAAAACGAGATGCCGCGTATGTGGCGAGGTGGTATGCCAACCGTGTGCGCCTCAGGTCATGATATCGACGAAGCGGGGGCCGGTCAAGACGCGTGTGTGCACCAAGTGCTATCATTTGTCTCCTGGCGATGAGTATGAACCAATTGGAGGGCTTCCTAACTCGCAGAATGGAGGTGATCCACGACGTATGCAGAATGAGACACGGTACTCGGATATTTTGCAGGACAATCCGGATGTGTACCACGAAGCTGATGAGGACAGTATGGATGAAGACGAAGACGAGGACGGACTCGAGGAGCAGTCGGATTACAGTGTGTTTGCGCAGTCCCGTTTCACGGAGGCGAGCCGAGATTCTGTTGCCACGAGCAATTTCGGAGCGTCAAGCCTCTTTGAAAGCCATTTCGAGGGATCAAGCCAATTCGACGCCACAAGTGAACTTGATGACAGCCAGTATTACGATGGAGGTGCCAGCGAGAGCAGCTTTGTAAGCGGCACCACCACGTCGCATTGGCAGGGAGGAAACAGCACTGCGAGTAGCATGATGGGATGGAATCAGGCAAGCAGTGTCAAACCCGCTGCCGGCTACATATACGATCCTCAGGCTTCCATGATGAGCAGCGGCCTTTATGGAACAAGTAAGTACGGTGAGAGTGAATACGGAGCGAGTAACTACACGGTGGACGAGGAACCTGACAACGAGGGGGTAGGCACAAAGCGGCGGCACCTATTCCGGAAGGTGAGCCCGATGACTACACCATTAGTCCCAATACAAGCTACAACTCGAGCCCGAGCACGAACTACAACTCGGCCAAGGGCACAAACTACAATTCAAGCAAGGCTTCAAATTCAACGCAAGGCACAAACTATGACGCGAGCTACGCCAGTTATAACTCGAACGCTAGTCACGTTAGCAAAACTGTGTCGATTCAGAGTCTTGCAAAGGCACGTTCTGCGCGCTATGGGATCAAGAGTCAGTTCCCGCCTCCACCACCGCCACCCCCACCGCTATCCCCGCCATCCGAAGAAGCTGACGAAGACGGAGAGGATGATAGCCCCTTACATCTTGGAGCACTGAAGTCGGACAACACCCAGAATTCAAAGTATCGTAAGCCAAAGGGCGTTGCTGCGCGAAAAATGTTCACGCCTCCACCTCCAAAGGGAGGACGACGCGAAAATGGATCGCGGACGTCAGTAAACCGCATTCCCAAGGTCCCTCAAAAGGAATTTAGAGCTGCATCAGCAGCAACGACTCGCGGATCTCCCAGGTTAGTTCGAGAGAGTCAACAGGGCTGGGCAGCACCCGGTCTTCCGCGATTCTGCAACAAGTGCGTCGCAACCGCAACCGGACGATCCAATTAACCCCTGACAGTGACCGGTCTTCCGCAGTGCTCAAGACTTTGGAGGAGGAACACCTGAACAGGATGCGTGAAATCGAGAGGATGCAAGAGTTGGCCAAAGAGAAAGCAGCTCGACGATCGATGTCATCGAATGGAAGTCGCTCATCTATGCAAAGTGTCCAATCATCTCAAACTGGAGGACGTTCAACAAATTCTCGTGCAAGTGCTGCTTTTGCTGCAGCTGTGAAGAAAACATCGCAGCCACGAAATGCTCCGCTATCTCCCTCTGGCCCCCCACCCGTTTCTCCAACTGGACCCCCACCAGGATCTCCGATCGGGCCCCCACCTGGCTCCCCGCCTGGCACGCCTCCTAGTATGCGAGGTCGTCGAATGCCTTCGTTCAACCAGCAAGCTGACAAATCATTTGGTGATCGCTCACGGCGTACGGACGCAAGCAGTGACTTCGGAGGGAGTCGTTTCCTCTCTACGCGTTCGAATGGCACTTTTGCCAAATCGAATGTGCGTGTTAGTGTGGCACCTTCCGCACAAAGTGAAGACCTCATGTTTAACTCCCAGCGGTCTGGGTTGATGGCTAGCAAAGGAAGCAATGCGTCCTACCGAGGCCGTCGGCTGGATGCCTCTCAGGCCTCAAGCAAATCAAGCAGTTCCTCATTTGGTAGCCGTGGGCTGAATGCTTCACAAGCCTCCAGCATCCGCACGTCAAAGCACCCGGACGATCTCGCGTTTGATGCGTCCCAGTTGTCGGTTGATAAGTCGAAATTTTCCAGCAGCATTGCAATTTTGGAGACCTCTGCCGACTCGGCTGAGCACGTTGTAATGATGGAAAGGTTGAGCTCTCAACGTGGCTCGAATGCTTCAACGCTCTTTGATGAAGATCTGCTAGCCCAATCTTCAGCGGGCATGAATGAGCATATCAATTCCATGAGAACCCGAGCTGCGTACCAATTGCCCGACGAAGAAGACCGTGTATCGGACGAACTGCTCAAGAGAGAGCAAGAGCATCGCAGCGTATGGAAGAACTGACTAAAATGACGCAAATCATGTCGTCGAAGACAACATTCGCGATAGTGCATCAAGTCTGGGCGGTCTCCACGACAGTTCGGTGAGTCTGAACGGGTTCCGCAATAGTTCTGGAAATCACTTCGGTGATAGCTCCGTCAGTTCCGCCAGCTCCGTTGACATTGACGACGATGAGTTTGACTTCGAGTCTCGACCTCTTGGACGCACGAAGCGAAGTGGCACCATCCCGTTCAGTTTAGAGGAACTGGAGCAAGTACCTGATGCGGACGAAGATGAGGAGCAAAGTGAAGGACCTGATGAGCCCGATACATCATTTCGACTGAGCGAAGACCTTATGGACCACGAGCACGAGAGTGAACCGGAGGATGTTAAGCCTTCATACCGCTCTAGCGAAAAAATGTGGAACACGAGCACAATGGTAGCAGTACGCCGAATACAGCGTATCGTCCCAGCGTGGAGTCTCTCGACCACAAGCAGTCTTTGTACCGCTCGAGTGAAGAGTCTGTGGAGCACGAGCATCCAAGTCAGCCCGCATACCGCACTAGTGAAGATTCTGTCGAGCTTGAACATCCAAGTCAAACCACATACCGCGCGAACGAAGAGTCTGTGGAGCATGAACATCCGAGTCAGTCCTCATCCCGCTCTAGCGAAGAATCTGTGGAGCATGAGCATCCGGCATACCGTTCGAGCGAAGAGTCTGTAAAGCACGAGCTTCCGAGTCAGTACGCATCCCGCTCTAGCGAAGATTCTGTGGAGCATGAGCAGCCGGTATACCGTTCGAGTGAAGAATCTGTTGAGCATGAGCTTCAGAGAGAGTCCACATCACGCTCTAACGAAGATGCTGTGGGGCATGAGCATCCGGCATACCGTTCAAGCGAAGAATCTGTTGAGCATGAACATCAAAGTCTGCCCGCATACCGCTCTAGCGAAGATTCTGTGGAGCATGAGCAGCCGGTATACCGTTCGAGTGTAGAGTCCGTGAAGCATGAGCATCCGAGTCAGTCCGCATATCGCTCTAGTGAAGAGTCGATGGAGCACGAGCATCCGAGTCAACCGAGTGAAGAACATGATTACACGGGTAAGAATGGCCAGCCAGACTACCGCTCCAGTGAAGAATCTGTGCAGCATGAGTGGGCAGCATACCGGTCAAGCGAAGAGTCTGTGAAACTGGAGACTGCAGCTCCGGCGTACCGGCCGAGTGAAGAACTAGAGAGCGAGTCGGATCACGCTGAGCCAGCGTATCATTCAAGCGATGAGTCTGAACCGGATGAGGCCGACGCAGCGAACCGCTCAAGTGAAGAACCTGTTGCACCCGAAAAAAGGGCTTCAAATTTCCAGCCGTACGGCTCGCAGCTCATTCCTGGCGAAGGAGGCATGCCAGTTGATGAGTTCGTCGCCGACAGTTCAAGACTCATCTCCAATGCCAAACTATCTCAGGTGGACGAACATAGTGATGGCGATGATGACACTCGCTCACCGCGAGACACGTCTGAATTCCACCTAGACGATCTCCAGTTCATTCCTGAGGAGCACAGCATGCATGAGCACAAACAGCCACCGATATCCAGCAGCACGATCAGTACCGAAGGTTCGGAGCATGTGAATTCCCCGCGCGAATCGTGCGTGTCGGCACTAGACGAGTCGTTAATGAACCGGCCAACGGAGGAGCTGTTCGAACAGGTTCGCGCGAATCGCCTTATGTATACTGATGGTGCTCGCACGTCGGACTTGCATCTGCACGATTTGGAGGCGAGCCACAATCGGCGTATGGAGGAGCTCAACAGCATTGCACTGGACCACCTTGGCAACCGCATTTCCAGCCTGGATGATGACATGTATGGCAGTTTATTCCAGCCTGGTCGGTCACTTCACCCAATTCAGCGTGAGGAAGACGAGGAAACAGAGATGCAATGGCGCTCCACCGACACAATGGAAGAGTACCAGGGCAGACACCAGCAAGACATGGAGAGACTTCGTCGCAAGATCCGTCAGCTTGAGGAGGAGTGCCGCGAGTCGATTGCGTCCGTACTGACCCCGGAAGAAATGGACCTGTCCGAATTTGATGACGATGATGAGGAGCCATCGAGTCCGAGCTTTAACAGCGCCCAAAGCTTCAATGGCGCCCAAAGCTTCAATGGCGCCCAAAGCTTTAACCCGCAGTCTTCCGTTGTCTCCACGAAAGGGTTGAGCTCCTCTATGCCTCCGCAGGTCGACGAACCAGGATCGGCCCGTGCCTTGTATGATCAGATCGCCAAGCTGACGCAATTGCAGCGGGAGATGGCTATGGCCGAGGACGACGACGATGAAGCAGAGTACCGCGCACGTATCAAGGAGCAGTACCGTTTGCTGCGCACGATCAAGGTGAGCGGCCGTCGCTAAGCTGCCATATGCAACAGAGAGCGAGGATGGCGTGGCCGGTCAGTAGTAGTGCACGCCGAGTAGATGGCGTTGCATGCATTGTATTTGTTTTCTGTGCCTAGACAATGTTGTCTGGTAGCGCATGAATGAATCACTCGCTGTTTGCGTCTTACTCAGTCTCACTCTTGCATTTGTGTTGGTTTCTAGGCGACTTCCTATCAACTTCGTATCAGGGAACCTCGCTCACCGCGCAAGACTACTGCGTGGCAACCAGGTATTCATGAACAGCCTAGCCCCCACTACCTGCCCAAGCCCAAGTCAAGCAGCACAATGTCGAGAATTGCGCTATCAATGAGATCACTGTACAGTGGTGTGGTCACTACTAGTACACCAACCACGGCCAGTACGGCAGCCATGAAGCATGTGGGCTCTCTGGACGAGTCGTGCGTGTCGGCATTTGACGAGTCGTTGATGAACCGGCCGACGGAGGAGCTGTTCGAGCAGGTTCGCGCGAATCGGCCCAAGCACCGCGGTGATGCCGTTCGTTCGTCTGACTTGCAGTTGCACGACTTGGAGGCGAGCCACAATCGGCGCATGGAGGAGCTCAACCGCATTGCGCTGGACCAGCTCGGCAACCGCATCTCGAACCTGGATCACGACCGGCTCAGCAGTTCGTACCAACCGCACAGCTCGCAGTTGACTGCAGGCGAGGGCGGCATGGCAGTGGACGAGTTCTTCGTTGGCAGGTCCATGGCTGTGGCTAGCACGAGCAGCAAGCTCGCGCAAGTGACCGAACAGCGCGATGATCGAGACGAAGATGCTCGCTCGTCGCGTGACACGTCTGCGTCGCAGCAAGACATTGAGGAAGAGTGCAGCTCGAAGTTCGCGTCCGAGTCCGAGTCGGCGTCCGCGTCGGCGTTCGAGTCCGAGTCCGAGTCCGAGTCCGAGTCCGAGTCCGAGTCGGCGTTCGCGTCAGCGTCAGCGTCCGCGTCGGTGTTCGCGTCCGAGTCCAAGTCCGAGTACGCAGCAGAACCGATGTTGACCAACTCGACCTCCAGCAGTGCGGCCTCGACGGGTGCGTCCACGAGCAGCCCGAGTGCTGGCAGTGTGGTCATCAGCAGTGTCCTCGCGAGCAGTGCGCTCTCGATGAGTGCACTGTCCAGTGGTGCGATCACTACTAGTACGCCAACCACGGCCAGTACGGCAGCCATGGAGCATGTGGGCTCTCTGGACGAGTCGTGCGTGTCGGCATTTGACGAGTCGTTGATGAACCGGCCGACGGAGGAGCTGTTCGAGCAGGTTCGCGCGAATCGGCCCAAGCACCGCGGTGATGCCGTTCGTTCGTCTGACTTGCAGTTGCACGACTTGGAGGCGAGCCACAATCGGCGCATGGAGGAGCTCAACCGCATTGCGCTGGACCAGCTCGGTAACCGCATCTCGAACCTGGATCACGACCGGCTCAGCAGTTCGTACCAACCGCACAGCTCGCAGTTGACTGCAGGCGAGGGCGGCATGGCAGTGGACGAGTTCTTCGTTGGCAGGTCCATGGCTGTGGCTAGCACGAGCAGCAAGCTCGCGCAAGTGACCGAACAGCGCGATGATCGAGACGAAGATGCTCGCTCGTCGCGTGACACGTCTGCGTCGCAGCAAGACATTGAGGAAGAGTGCAGCTCGAAGTTCGCGTCCGAGTCCGAGTCGGCGTCCGCGTCGGCGTTCGAGTTCGAGTCCGAGTCCGAGTCCGAGTCGGCGTTCGCGTCAGCGTCAGCGTCCGCGTCGGCGTTCGCGTCCGAGTCCAAGTCCGAGTACGCAGCAGAACCGATGTTGACCAGCTCGACCTCCAGCAGTGCGGCCTCGACGGGTGCGTCCACGAGCAGCCCGAGTGCTGGCAGTGTGGTCATCAGCAGTGTCCTCGCGAGCAGTGCGCTCTCGATGAGTGCACTGTCCAGTGGTGCGATCACTACTAGTACGCCAACCACGGCCAGTACGGCAGCCATGGAGCATGTGGGCTCTCTGGACGAGTCGTGCGTGTCGGCATTTGACGAGTCGTTGATGAACCGGCCGACGGAGGAGCTGTTCGAGCAGGTTCGCGCGAATCGGCCCAAGCACCGCGGTGATGCCGTTCGTTCGTCTGACTTGCAGTTGCACGACTTGGAGGCGAGCCACAATCGGCGCATGGAGGAGCTCAACCGCATTGCGCTGGACCAGCTCGGTAACCGCATCTCGAACCTGGATCACGACCGGCTCAGCAGTTCGTACCAACCGCACAGCTCGCAGTTGACTGCAGGCGAGGGCGGCATGGCAGTGGACGAGTTCTTCGTTGGCAGGTCCATGGCTGTGGCTAGCACGAGCAGCAAGCTCGCGCAAGTGACCGAACAGCGCGATGATCGAGACGAAGATGCTCGCTCGTCGCGTGACACGTCTGCGTCGCAGCAAGACATTGAGGAAGAGTGCAGCTCGAAGTTCGCGTCCGAGTCCGAGTCGGCGTCCGCGTCGGCGTTCGAGTTCGAGTCCGAGTCCGAGTCCGAGTCGGCGTTCGCGTCAGCGTCAGCGTCCGCGTCGGCGTTCGCGTCCGAGTCCAAGTCCGAGTACGCAGCAGAACCGATGTTGACCAGCTCGACCTCCAGCAGTGCGGCCTCGACGGGTGCGTCCACGAGCAGCCCGAGTGCTGGCAGTGTGGTCATCAGCAGTGTCCTCGCGAGCAGTGCGCTCTCGATGAGTGCACTGTCCAGTGGTGCGATCACTACTAGTACGCCAACCACGGCCAGTACGGCAGCCATGGAGCATGTGGGCTCTCTGGACGAGTCGTGCGTGTCGGCATTTGACGAGTCGTTGATGAACCGGCCGACGGAGGAGCTGTTCGAGCAGGTTCGCGCGAATCGGCCCAAGCACCGCGGTGATGCCGTTCGTTCGTCTGACTTGCAGTTGCACGACTTGGAGGCGAGCCACAATCGGCGCATGGAGGAGCTCAACCGCATTGCGCTGGACCAGCTCGGTAACCGCATCTCGAACCTGGATCACGACCGGCTCAGCAGTTCGTACCAACCGCACAGCTCGCAGTTGACTGCAGGCGAGGGCGGCATGGCAGTGGACGAGTTCTTCGTTGGCAGGTCCATGGCTGTGGCTAGCACGAGCAGCAAGCTCGCGCAAGTGACCGAACAGCGCGATGATCGAGACGAAGATGCTCGCTCGTCGCGTGACACGTCTGCGTCGCAGCAAGACATTGAGGAAGAGTGCAGCTCGAAGTTCGCGTCCGAGTCCGAGTCGGCGTCCGCGTCGGCGTTCGAGTTCGAGTCCGAGTCCGAGTCCGAGTCGGCGTTCGCGTCAGCGTCAGCGTCCGCGTCGGCGTTCGCGTCCGAGTCCAAGTCCGAGTACGCAGCAGAACCGATGTTGACCAGCTCGACCTCCAGCAGTGCGGCCTCGACGGGTGCGTCCACGAGCAGCCCGAGTGCTGGCAGTGTGGTCATCAGCAGTGTCCTCGCGAGCAGTGCGCTCTCGATGAGTGCACTGTCCAGTGGTGCGATCACTACTAGTACGCCAACCACGGCCAGTACGGCAGCCATGGAGCATGTGGGCTCTCTGGACGAGTCGTGCGTGTCGGCATTTGACGAGTCGTTGATGAACCGGCCGACGGAGGAGCTGTTCGAGCAGGTTCGCGCGAATCGGCCCAAGCACCGCGGTGATGCCGTTCGTTCGTCTGACTTGCAGTTGCACGACTTGGAGGCGAGCCACAATCGGCGCATGGAGAGCTCAACCGCATTGCGCTGGACCAGCTCGGTAACCGCATCTCGAACCTGGATCACGACCGGCTCAGCAGTTCGTACCAACCGCACAGCTCGCAGTTGACTGCAGGCGAGGGCGGCATGGCAGTGGACGAGTTCTTCGTTGGCAGGTCCATGGCTGTGGCTAGCACGAGCAGCAAGCTCGCGCAAGTGACCGAACAGCGCGATGATCGAGACGAAGATGCTCGCTCGTCGCGTGACACGTCTGCGTCGCAGCAAGACATTGAGGAAGAGTGCAGCTCGAAGTTCGCGTCCGAGTCCGAGTCGGCGTCCGCGTCGGCGTTCGAGTTCGAGTCCGAGTCCGAGTCCGAGTCGGCGTTCGCGTCAGCGTCAGCGTCCGCGTCGGCGTTCGCGTCCGAGTCCAAGTCCGAGTACGCAGCAGAACCGATGTTGACCAGCTCGACCTCCAGCAGTGCGGCCTCGACGGGTGCGTCCACGAGCAGCCCGAGTGCTGGCAGTGTGGTCATCAGCAGTGTCCTCGCGAGCAGTGCGCTCTCGATGAGTGCACTGTCCAGTGGTGCGATCACTACTAGTACGCCAACCACGGCCAGTACGGCAGCCATGGAGCATGTGGGCTCTCTGGACGAGTCGTGCGTGTCGGCATTTGACGAGTCGTTGATGAACCGGCCGACGGAGGAGCTGTTCGAGCAGGTTCGCGCGAATCGGCCCAAGCACCGCGGTGATGCCGTTCGTTCGTCTGACTTGCAGTTGCACGACTTGGAGGCGAGCCACAATCGGCGCATGGAGGAGCTCAACCGCATTGCTGGACCAGCTCGGTAACCGCATCTCGAACCTGGATCACGACCGGCTCAGCAGTTCGTACCAACCGCACAGCTCGCAGTTGACTGCAGGCGAGGGCGGCATGGCAGTGGACGAGTTCTTCGTTGGCAGGTCCATGGCTGTGGCTAGCACGAGCAGCAAGCTCGCGCAAGTGACCGAACAGCGCGATGATCGAGACGAAGATGCTCACTCGTCGCGTGACACGTCTGCGTCGCAGCAAGACATTGAGGAAGAGTGCAGCTCGAAGTTCGCGTCCGAGTCCGAGTCCGAGTCCGAGTCGGCGTTCGCGTCAGCGTCAGCGTCCGCGTCGGCGTTCGCGTCCGAGTCCAAGTCCGAGTACGCAGCAGAACCGATGTTGACCAGCTCGACCTCCAGCAGTGCGGCCTCGACGGGTGCGTCCACGAGCAGCCCGAGTGCTGGCAGTGTGGTCATCAGCAGTGTCCTCGCGAGCAGTGCGCTCTCGATGAGTGCACTGTCCAGTGGTGCGACCACTACTAGTACGCCAACCACGGCCAGTACGGCAGCCATGGAGCATGTGGGCTCTCTGACGACGTCGTGCGTGTCGGCATTTGACGAGTCGTTGATGAACCGGCCGACGGAGGAGCTGTTCGAGCAGGTTCGCGCGAATCGGCCCAAGCACCGCGGTGATGCCGTTCGTTCGTCTGACTTGCAGTTGCACGACTTGGAGGCGAGCCACAATCGGCGCATGGAGGAGCTCAACCGCATTGCGCTGGACCAGCTCGGTAACCGCATCTCGAACCTGGATCACGACCGGCTCAGCAGTTCGTACCAACCGCACAGCTCGCAGTTTGACTGCAGGCGAGGGCGGCATGGCAGTGGACGAGTTCTTCGTTGGCAGTCCATGGCTGTGGCTAGCACGAGCAGCAAGCTCGCGCAAGTGACCGAACAGCGCGATGATCGAGACGAAGATGCTCGCTCGTCGCGTGACACGTCTGCGTCGCAGCAAGACATTGAGGAAGAGTGCAGCTCGAAGTTCGCGTCCGAGTCCGAGTCGGCGTCCGCGTCGGCGTTCGAGTTCGAGTCCGAGTCCGAGTCCGAGTCGGCGTTCGCGTCAGCGTCAGCGTCCGCGTCGGCGTTCGCGTCCGAGTCCAAGTCCGAGTACGCAGCAGAACCGATGTTGACCAGCTCGACCTCCAGCAGTGCGGCCTCGACGGGTGCGTCCACGAGCAGCCCGAGTGCTGGCAGTGTGGTCATCAGCAGTGTCCTCGCGAGCAGTGCGCTCTCGATGAGTGCACTGTCCAGTGGTGCGATCACTAGTACGCCAACCACGGCCAGTACGGCAGCATGGAGCATGTGGGCTCCTGGACGAGTCGTGCGTGTCGGCATTTGACGAGTCGTTGATGAACCGGCCGACGGAGGAGCTGTTCGAGCAGGTTCGCGCGAATCGGCCCAAGCACCGCGGTGATGCCGTTCGTTCGTCTGACTTGCAGTTGCACGACTTGGAGGCAAGCCACAATCGGCGCATGGAGGAGCTCAACCGCATTGCGCTGGACCAGCTCGGTAACCGCATCTCGAACCTGGATCACGACCGGCTCAGCAGTTCGTACCAACCGCACAGCTCGCAGTTGACTGCAGGCGAGGGCGGCATGGCAGTGGACGAGTTCTTCGTTGGCAGGTCCATGGCTGTGGCTAGCACGAGCAGCAAGCTCGCGCAAGTGACCGAACAGCGCGATGATCGAGACGAAGATGCTCGCTCGTCGCGTGACACGTCTGCGTCGCAGCAAGACATTGAGGAAGAGTGCAGCTCGAAGTTCGCGTCCGAGTCCGAGTCGGCGTCCGCGTCGGCGTTCGAGTTCGAGTCCGAGTCCGAGTCCGAGTCGGCGTTCGCGTCAGCGTCAGCGTCCGCGTCGGCGTCGCGTCCGAGTCCAAGTCCGAGTACGCAGCAGAACCGATGTTGACCAGCTCGACCTCCAGCAGTGCGGCCTCGACGGGTGCGTCCACGAGCAGCCCGAGTGCTGGCAGTGTGGTCATCAGCAGTGTCCTCGCGAGCAGTGCGCTCTCGATGAGTGCACTGTCCAGTGGTGCGATCACTACTAGTACGCCAACCACGGCCAGTACGGCAGCCATGGAGCATGTGGGCTCTCTGGACGAGTCGTGCGTGTCGGCATTTGACGAGTCGTTGATGAACCGGCCGACGGAGGAGCTGTTCGAGCAGGTTCGCGCGAATCGGCCCAAGCACCGCGGTGATGCCGTTCGTTCGTCTGACTTGCAGTTGCACGACTTGGAGGCGAGCCACAATCGGCGCATGGAGGAGCTCAACCGCATTGCGCTGGACCAGCTCGGTAACCGCATCTCGAACCTGGATCACGACCGGCTCAGCAGTTCGTACCAACCGCACAGCTCGCAGTTGACTGCAGGCGAGGGCGGCATGGCAGTGGACGAGTTCTTCGTTGGCAGGTCCATGGCTGTGGCTAGCACGAGCAGCAAGCTCGCGCAAGTGACCGAACAGCGCGATGATCGAGACGAAGATGCTCGCTCGTCGCGTGACACGTCTGCGTCGCAGCAAGACATTGAGGAAGAGTGCAGCTCGAAGTTCGCGTCCGAGTCCGAGTCGGCGTCCGCGTCGGCGTTCGAGTTCGAGTCCGAGTCCGAGTCCGAGTCGGCGTTCGCGTCAGCGTCAGCGTCCGCGTCGGCGTTCGCGTCCGAGTCCAAGTCCGAGTACGCAGCAGAACCGATGTTGACCAGCTCGACCTCCAGCAGTGCGGCCTCGACGGGTGCGTCCACGAGCAGCCCGAGTGCTGGCAGTGGTCATCAGCAGTGTCCTCGCGAGCAGTGCGCTCTCGATGAGTGCACTGTCCAGTGGTGCGATCACTACTAGTACGCCAACCACGGCCAGTACGGCAGCCATGGAGCATGTGGGCTCTCTGGACGAGTCGTGCGTGTCGGCATTTGACGAGTCGTTGATGAACCGGCCGACGGAGGAGCTGTTCGAGCAGGTTCGCGCGAATCGGCCCAAGCACCGCGGTGATGCCGTTCGTTCGTCTGACTTGCAGTTGCACGACTTGGAGGCGAGCCACAATCGGCGCATGGAGGAGCTCAACCGCATTGCGCTGGACCAGCTCGGTAACCGCATCTCGAACCTGGATCACGACCGGCTCAGCAGTTCGTACCAACCGCACAGCTCGCAGTTGACTGCAGGCGAGGGCGGCATGGCAGTGGACGAGTTCTTCGTTGGCAGGTCCATGGCTGTGGCTAGCACGAGCAGCAAGCTCGCGCAAGTGACCGAACAGCGCGATGATCGAGACGAAGATGCTCGCTCGTCGCGTGACACGTCTGCGTCGCAGCAAGACATTGAGGAAGAGTGCAGCTCGAAGTTCGCGTCCGAGTCCGAGTCGGCGTCCGCGTCGGCGTTCGAGTCCGAGTTCGAGTCCGAGTCCGAGTCCGAGTCCGAGTCCGAGTCCGAGTCCGAGTCCGAGTCCGAGTCCAAGTCCGAGTACGCAGCAGAACCGATGTTGACCAGCTCGACCTCCAGCAGTGCGGCCTCGACGGGTGCGTCCACGAGCAGCCCGAGTGCTGGCAGTGTGGTCATCAGCAGTGTCCTCGCGAGCAGTGCGCTCTCGATGAGTGCACTGTCCAGTGGTGCGATCACTACTAGTACGCCAACCACGGCCAGTACGGCAGCCATGAAGCATGTGGCTCTCTGGACGAGTCGTGCGTGTCGGCATTTGACGAGTCGTTGATGAACCGGCCGACGGAGGAGCTGTTCGAGCAGGTTCGCGCGAATCGGCCCAAGCACCGCGGTGATGCCGTTCGTTCGTCTGACTTGCAGTTGCACGACTTGGAGGCGAGCCACAATCGGCGCATGGAGGAGCTCAACCGCATTGCGCTGGACCAGCTCGGTAACCGCATCTCGAACCTGGATCACGACCGGCTCAGCAGTTCGTACCAACCGCACAGCTCGCAGTTGACTGCAGGCGAGGGCGGCATGGCAGTGGACGAGTTCTTCGTTGGCAGGTCCATGGCTGTGGCTAGCACGAGCAGCAAGCTCGCGCAAGTGACCGAACAGCGCGATGATCGAGACGAAGATGCTCGCTCGTCGCGTGACACGTCTGCGTCGCAGCAAGACATTGAGGAAGAGTGCAGCTCGAAGTTCGCGTCCGAGTCCGAGTCGGCGTCCGCGTCGGCGTTCGAGTTCGAGTCCGAGTCCGAGTCCGAGTCGAGTCCGAGTCGGTCGTCGAGTCGTCGAGCGTCAGCGTCCGCGTCGGCGTCGCGTCGTCGTCAGCGTCCGAGTCGGCGTCGCGTCGCGTCGTCGCGTCGGCGTTCGCGTCCGAGTCCAAGTCCGAGTACGCAGCAGAACTGATGTTGACCAGCTCGACCTCCAGCAGTGCGGCCTCGACGGGTGCGTCCACGAGCAGCCCGAGTGCTGGCAGTGTGGTCATCAGCAGTGTCCTCGCGAGCAGTGCGCTCTCGATGAGTGCACTGTCCAGTGGTGCGATCACTACTAGTACGCCAACCACGGCCAGTACGGCAGCCATGGAGCATGTGGGCTCTCTGGACGAGTCGTGCGTGTCGGCATTTGACGAGTCGTTGATGAACCGGCCGACGGAGGAGCTGTTCGAGCAGGTTCGCGCGAATCGGCCCAAGCACCGCGGTGATGCCGTTCGTTCGTCTGACTTGCAGTTGCACGACTTGGAGGCGAGCCACAATCGGCGCATGGAGGAGCTCAACCGCATTGCGCTGGACCAGCTCGGTAACCGCATCTCGAACCTGGATCACGACCGGCTCAGCAGTTCGTACCAACCGCACAGCTCGCAGTTGACTGCAGGCGAGGGCGGCATGGCAGTGGACGAGTTCTTCGTTGGCAGGTCCATGGCTGTGGCTAGCACGAGCAGCAAGCTCGCGCAAGTGACCGAACAGCGCGATGATCGAGACGAAGATGCTCGCTCGTCGCGTGACACGTCTGCGTCGCAGCAAGACATTGAGGAAGAGTGCAGCTCGAAGTTCGCGTCCGAGTCCGAGTCGGCGTCCGCGTCGGCGTTCGAGTCCGAGTCCGAGTCCGAGTCCGAGTCCGAGTCCGAGTCGGCGTTCGCGTCAGCGTCAGCGTCCGCGTCGGCGTTCGCGTCCGAGTCCAAGTCCGAGTACGCAGCAGAACTGATGTTGACCAGCTCGACCTCCAGCAGTGCGGCCTCGACGGGTGCGTCCACGAGCAGCCCGAGTGCTGGCAGTGTGGTCATCAGCAGTGTCCTCGCGAGCAGTGCGCTCTCGATGAGTGCACTGTCCAGTGGTGCGATCACTACTAGTACGCCAACCACGGCCAGTACGGCAGCCATGAAGCATGTGGGCTCTCTGGACGAGTCGTGCGTGTCGGCATTTGACGAGTCGTTGATGAACCGGCCGACGGAGGAGCTGTTCGAGCAGGTTCGCGCGAATCGGCCCAAGCACCGCGGTGATGCCGTTCGTTCGTCTGACTTGCAGTTGCACGACTTGGAGGCGAGCCACAATCGGCGCATGGAGGAGCTCAACCGCATTGCGCTGGACCAGCTCGGTAACCGCATCTCGAACCTGGATCACGACCGGCTCAGCAGTTCGTACCAACCGCACAGCTCGCAGTTGACTGCAGGCGAGGGCGGCATGGCAGTGGACGAGTTCTTCGTTGGCAGGTCCATGGCTGTGGCTAGCACGAGCAGCAAGCTCGCGCAAGTGACCGAACAGCGCGATGATCGAGACGAAGATGCTCGCTCGTCGCGTGACACGTCTGCGTCGCAGCAAGACATTGAGGAAGAGTGCAGCTCGAAGTTCGCGTCCGAGTCCGAGTCGGCGTCCGCGTCGGCGTTCGAGTCCGAGTCCGAGTCCGAGTCCGAGTCCGAGTCCGAGTCCGAGTCGGCGTTCGCGTCAGCGTCCGCGGCGCGTCGGCGTTCGCGTCCGAGTCCAAGTCCGAGTACGCAGCAGAACCGATGTTGACCAGCTCGACCTCCAGCAGTGCGGCCTCGACGGGTGCGTCCACGAGCAGCCCGAGTGCTGGCAGTGTGGTCATCAGCAGTGTCCTCGCGAGCAGTGCGCTCTCGATGAGTGCACTGTCCAGTGGTGCGATCACTACTAGTACGCCAACCACGGCCAGTACGGCAGCCATGAAGCATGTGGGCTCTCTGGACGAGTCGTGCGTGTCGGCATTTGACGAGTCGTTGATGAACCGGCCGACGGAGGAGCTGTTCGAGCAGGTTCGCGCGAATCGGCCCAAGCACCGCGGTGATGCCGTTCGTTCGTCTGACTTGCAGTTGCACGACTTGGAGGCGAGCCACAATCGGCGCATGGAGGAGCTCAACCGCATTGCGCTGGACCAGCTCGGTAACCGCATCTCGAACCTGGATCACGACCGGCTCAGCAGTTCGTACCAACCGCACAGCTCGCAGTTGACTGCAGGCGAGGGCGGCATGGCAGTGGACGAGTTCTTCGTTGGCAGGTCCATGGCTGTGGCTAGCACGAGCAGCAAGCTCGCGCAAGTGACCGAACAGCGCGATGATCGAGACGAAGATGCTCGCTCGTCGCGTGACACGTCTGCGTCGCAGCAAGACATTGAGGAAGAGTGCAGCTCGAAGTTCGCGTCCGAGTCCGAGTCGGCGTCCGCGTCGGCGTTCGAGTCCGAGTCCGAGTCCGAGTCCGAGTCCGAGTCGGCGTTCGCGAGTCCGTCAGCGTCAGCGTCAGCGTCAGCGTCCGCGTCGGCGTTCGCGTCCGAGTCCAAGTCCGAGTACGCAGCAGAACCGATGTTGACCAGCTCGACCTCCAGCAGTGCGGCCTCGACGGGTGCGTCCACGAGCAGCCCGAGTGCTGGCAGTGTGGTCATCAGCAGTGTCCTCGCGAGCAGTGCGCTCTCGATGAGTGCACTGTCCAGTGGTGCGATCACTACTAGTACGCCAACCACGGCCAGTACGGCAGCCATGAAGCATGTGGGCTCTCTGGACGAGTCGTGCGTGTCGGCATTTGACGAGTCGTTGATGAACCGGCCGACGGAGGAGCTGTTCGAGCAGGTTCGCGCGAATCGGCCCAAGCACCGCGGTGATGCCGTTCGTTCGTCTGACTTGCAGTTGCACGACTTGGAGGCGAGCCACAATCGGCGCATGGAGGAGCTCAACCGCATTGCGCTGGACCAGCTCGGTAACCGCATCTCGAACCTGGATCACGACCGGCTCAGCAGTTCGTACCAACCGCACAGCTCGCAGTTGACTGCAGGCGAGGGCGGCATGGCAGTGGACGAGTTCTTCGTTGGCAGGTCCATGGCTGTGGCTAGCACGAGCAGCAAGCTCGCGCAAGTGACCGAACAGCGCGATGATCGAGACGAAGATGCTCGCTCGTCGCGTGACACGTCTGCGTCGCAGCAAGACATTGAGGAAGAGTGCAGCTCGAAGTTCGCGTCCGAGTCCGAGTCGGCGTCCGCGTCGGCGTTCGAGTCCGAGTCCGAGTCCGAGTCGGCGTTCGCGTCAGCGTCAGCGTCCGCGTCGGCGTTCGCGTCCGAGTCCAAGTCCGAGTACGCAGCAGAACCGATGTTGACCAGCTCGACCTCCAGCAGTGCGGCCTCGACGGGTGCGTCCACGAGCAGCCCGAGTGCTGGCAGTGTGGTCATCAGCAGTGTCCTCGCGAGCAGTGCGCTCTCGATGAGTGCACTGTCCAGTGGTGCGATCACTACTAGTACGCCAACCACGGCCAGTACGGCAGCCATGAAGCATGTGGGCTCTCTGGACGAGTCGTGCGTGTCGGCATTTGACGAGTCGTTGATGAACCGGCCGACGGAGGAGCTGTTCGAGCAGGTTCGCGCGAATCGGCCCAAGCACCGCGGTGATGCCGTTCGTTCGTCTGACTTGCAGTTGCACGACTTGGAGGCGAGCCACAATCGGCGCATGGAGGAGCTCAACCGCATTGCGCTGGACCAGCTCGGTAACCGCATCTCGAACCTGGATCACGACCGGCTCAGCAGTCCGTACCAACCGCACAGCTCGCAGTTGACTGCAGGCGAGGGCGGCATGGCAGTGGACGAGTTCTTCGTTGGCAGGTCCATGGCTGTGGCTAGCACGAGCAGCAAGCTCGCGCAAGTGACCGAACAGCGCGATGATCGAGACGAAGATGCTCGCTCGTCGCGTGACACGTCTGCGTCGCAGCAAGACATTGAGGAAGAGTGCAGCTCGAAGTTCGCGTCCGAGTCCGAGTCGGCGTCCGCGTCGGCGTTCGAGTCCGAGTCCGAGTCCGAGTCGGCGTTCGCGTCAGCGTCAGCGTCCGCGTCGGCGTCGGCGTTCGCGTCCGAGTCCAAGTCCGAGTACGCAGCAGAACCGATGTTGACCAGCTCGACCTCCAGCAGTGCGGCCTCGACGGGTGCGTCCACGAGCAGCCCGAGTGCTGGCAGTGTGGTCATCACAGTGTCCTCGCGAGCAGTGCGCTCTCGATGAGTGCACTGTCCAGTGGTGCGATCACTACTAGTACGCCAACCACGGCCAGTACGGCAGCCATGAAGCATGTGGGCTCTCTGGACGAGTCGTGCGTGTCGGCATTTGACGAGTCGTTGATGAACCGGCCGACGGAGGAGCTGTTCGAGCAGGTTCGCGCGAATCGGCCCAAGCACCGCGGTGATGCCGTTCGTTCGTCTGACTTGCAGTTGCACGACTTGGAGGCGAGCCACAATCGGCGCATGGAGGAGCTCAACCGCATTGCGCTGGACCAGCTCGGTAACCGCATCTCGAACCTGGATCACGACCGGCTCAGCAGTTGCTATCAACCTGATGGGTCAATTGGTCAGTTTGTGCGAGATGAAGAGAAGGTGAATGAGGTTCAAAGGTGCTCCACTGACATAGTGGGGGAGTACAAGAAGAGAAATCAGCGAGAAATGGAGAGGCTCCGTCGCAAGATCCATCAACTTGAGCAGGAGTGCCTCGAGTCTGGTGCGTCTGTGCCGACTCCGAAGAAAATGGGCCTGTCTGAGCTTGATGGCAATGACGAACGGCAAAAGAGCGCTGGTCGTTGCAAGATACAACACTTCAACGGAGCCCAAAGTTTTCATGGCGACCAGAGCTTTGATCCGCAGTCCTCCTTTATCTCCATGGAGGACTTGAGCTCGTCGACCCTAAGCTTATCCCAGGTAAAGCTCGACAAACGAGGGCCTACCCGTGCTTTGCATGATCAAGTCGAACTATAGCGGAGGCCGATAGTGAAGGAGCAGCATTGCGCAGGCCAGCATTGTGTATCATAGACTTAAAAATCAAGGATAAATGGAATATAATAGTACGCCGAGAAGAATGGCGTTTTGCAATACATGTACACTGCTCCGGTGCGTCAAGCTAAAGTCACCATTTTCCATGTGTAAAACCACGTTGAATGTTGTCAACTATTTTGGCCGGTACAATAATGCTTTCACGCATGTATAATACAGTACCCGCATGAATACCCTTCCGAATCACCATGCGAAGTCTTGAGATGGAGGAACGGCCCACTGGAACCCCGTCAGGCAGCGTGAGTACCATTACCAACCACCATCGGCACAGCACAGCTGGGCAGCCGTTGAACTGCCACTGCATCAAGTTCCTTTACAATCAGCGTGGGGTGTACATGTATTGTACTTCCAAGTACACAGTCGAGTCCCTCACAATTGGCGGCGGCAAAGGTGTCGCCATCGAGTCGTCGTCTCGGATTCCAGCTGGGAACTTGCCATCGTCAACCTTGTTGAAACCCGTTCACGATGGCTCAACTGCATTTTTCGTGGAAGGGCCAACGTCGTCGAGGCTTTGCTCTGTGTCGCCACCTGTGGGCGTGACAACTCCATTGTTGCTGTCAGGTTCTCCGCCACTTCCAGAATCCCAAGTCCGCGTGCCAGCCAAGAACTCTCAGTCCAGCTCCTTGCCGCGGAAGACTCGACACCTTCCCGTTCCTTCCGGACGCACCGCGTTCCTGAGATTTGCTGGTAGAGTCACCACCGTCATAAGCCAATCCCCCAACAAATGGTGGAGGTGATCGTCTCGGAGAGAGAGCGGCTGGACCTGGTTCGCCAAGGTGACAACATTTTCCTAGAGGTGCAGGAACGACTGTACAATGCCCAGGCCCAGCGTCCGCAGTCGGACGCCAAGGACAAGTACGTGACGACGTTCGACACGTTCACAGTCTACGGGTCGCTGGACGACGTCACCGAGTTGTACGTGAACGACGACAAGAAGATGGTGCTTGACTTCTCAGAGTCTCGGGAGCTCGCGGTGCTCAAGCCGTCGACCAAGAAGCGGCCTTTGGACCGCGTGAGTCTGCGCTGGTCGTTGTTCCATTCGCCCAGTCGACTTCTAGCCAAGGACCAGGACTTCTGCTACTTGGAGGTCATGAAGCCCTACGGCACCCAGAGCGGACGTCGTGGCTGGGCGAAGTGTGTCCACTCCATCAAGCACGAGGCGTGTCCGGAGTTTACCGACTCGCAGGGAATTCATGTGAACCGGGCGGAGCTTTTCTTCTGCGGACTGTTTTTCGAGGAGACGGAGGCGGTGGGGGTGCTGAACGCCACCGTCTACTACAACATCAAGCGTGACAACATTCCGCCGGTGGTGATGCCCATGGTCTTGAAGGCACGCAGCAAGCGCAGCATAGAGCTGGTGAACCACTACCTCCGGATGTCCAACACGATTCTCAACTCTAGAAAGCACTCGCTCACAATTGCCCTGCAGCTGCAAGCCGAGAAACGCTGCGGTGCCTGCACGAACCATCTTTCCATGTGGAAGCTCAAGGACAAATGCCTTCTGTGCGGATCGGTACGTCGAATGTTGCCAAGATGGTGGATTGAACCCGAGTCTTTACGTTTCCATTGTGTTGATGCAGTTCCTGTGCGATAAGTGCGACGACATCGTAGGTCGGAACTTCCGGGTGGACGGAATCACCCGAGGACAGGTTGTGTGCTTCTCGTGCGCAGCGCGACGTGGCACGAAGTCCATTCTGGAGTCGAATACACGATACGTTGACCTGGATGCCAGCGCCAACAGCGGATCGGCTGTCAAGACGCACAGCAACAGCATCTTGGGGACGGACCAGGACGGTGGCTTTCGAGATGGCAGCATTTCGTCCATGAAAGAAGATGACGAGTTCCCCAAATGGTTCGACGCATCAGCTAAGCTATCGCACGAGCAGGATCAACCGAGTGTGGCCCCGGAACGCCGCCACTCGCAATGTACGTTTGGTGTCTTGCTGGTATGAACTGGTCCTCAACGTCTCACACGCTCTGCTTTTTATCGCAGTCATCCCGCATGAGACGTTCTACTTGCCGTCGGACCATGCAGCTCAACAGCGTCGCCGTGCTACGACGCGTTTGTCGACCCGCCAGCCGAGAAAAGGACTTGACGAGGACTTCATCATGCGTCGCCGGAGTCGAACGACGGGTAACTCGCGACTGTCGAGCAGAGCCAAGCCGACGGGCTGTGCACCCACAAGCCACAAGGACTCCCCGACCGCGATGGAGACGGCTGCGGACGAGCCAATTGCTTTTGCTCCGGTGGGTAGTCACGTCGGCCTCAATCTCGAGGAATTGAATTGGCGAGTGCGGCGCTTTACGACTAACTCCGTGCCGGTGGAGTGGACAGATCAAGGACGCCGAGCTTCAACATACCACACAGTAGACGGAACGCCCCACCACGACCGGTACAGCCGCCTCAGCAGAGCTCAGTCAAGACCACCGTCGCCATTGTCGTCTCCGACCATGACGCGTTACTCGAAGCCGGCCTCGATCAGGTATTCCAAGACAAACCCGTGTGACTTGTCCTATTTGGCAAACTTCAAGTAACTACGAGCAGCGACGCCATGCAAAGGAGAGGTGAAGGATCAACCAAAGGATGAAGATTCATGAACCGCTCACGAGAAGTGGCGCGACAACGCGGCGATTGCAGCCGAAACAGTAGTGTAAACAAGATGAAAATGAAGTGTATGTGTTTGTGTGCGTATGTGTGTATCCATCCGCCCATGGTCTGGACCAGAACGCAGGCTGCAGAGTCCTCAGCTGAGAAGGGATCTCTTGACCAGATTTGGTCATGCAGTGCACTTCTTGCTTGTGAGACATCGTGGAAATAGGCTAAAGCTGCAGCCGCGAGCACAACGCAAAGCGAGGCGACAACACGAGACCGCTTGATGGTGGACATTGTTCACGGGGTCCTGATTCATTTGATTGTGCTTCACCGGTCGACGACCATCACCATCGACGAGAAGAGCACATTAACTGGTCGTGGGGATTCTCCACTGGAAAAGTCCGTCCGGTCCCATCCGCGTCAAGTTGCACACATGCCAACTTGGCATTGCCAAGTCGGCATATAGAGCGGAGGAATTTTTCGGCGTCGAGGTGAAGCATGTGTTGAGTCCTGGTCGTCTTGATGTTCGAGGCAGGGTCGGAAGACACAAGGTGCTCGTCCAATTGGAGCGGCACCTTTAAGTGATTCAAGGGACACTTTGCTGCACAGTGTGCACATGGAAGCCGGACGATCTCGCTGCAGGATTTGCAGTCTTTCGTGCACATCTAGGGCCGAATCCCGCAACCCACACCAAAAGCGACTTGTCCCCGGCGTTGCCGCACGTTCCATGCCACGGTGCTCCATGCTTTGGCATTGCTCACGGCGCGAGCCTCACGCAACTCACACCTCTGGATTTCGCCTTGACGACGCCACTGGCACTTGCGAAAAGACCTAATTGCGCAGCTTCCGAATAGCTGCACAAGAACCGATCAGAGAGCAAAAGCTGATCGGTGGTCGTACACAAAAGCACTAGACCTTCTTCAGAGCGGAGCTACCACCGCAGAACACAACGAAACTCGTCGACCACCATCTGCGACCATGTCCAGCACCACAGGAAGCAGCAGCTGTAAGACGAGCTCGGGACTCTGCGCATTCTGCGGAGAGGTATGTCGTTTTGCATCCATTTGTGCCCCTGGTGACCCGTGAGTATCGTTTTGCTAACCTCGTTGTTGATTTTGTCGGGCAGTATCTGGGCAACTCGAGCATCCCGATCGTCGCGTATGGTTCTCCGTCATCGGAAGGCAAAGGAGCCTTTACCAAGCTGAAGCCCTTGCGATGGCGGTTCCTGACAAACAAGGCCCCTCGCACGAAATACATGTGCGCGGCTTGTGCGGAGAAACGCCAAGTGCCCCAACCGAACGACCAGCAGCCCGTGGGTCTCGATTCGTCGTGGTCTCATGGCGCCAAAGACCCCGAAAGCTTTCAAAAGCGCCTCGAGAGGAGTTCGAAGCTGCAACAACCGCCCGACCAGGCGTTGAAGCTGGAGCATCTGCAGGAGCCGCGCGACAAGGTGCGACGAGCCCAAGACAGGCACCAGCAGCGAGAAAAGCTGCAACAAAAGCGAGAGAAGCTTCAACAGGAGCACCGAGAACGGCAAAACGCTGCGCAACAGCAGCCGAGGAGCGATGGCAGAAGAAGGGGGCCGTCCCAAACATCGCCACGTTCGTCAAGAGGAAGTATGCCGCACCCGTTTTCGAACCACCGAGTGTCCAGAGACCCCATTCTGAGGAATCGCCCGGTCAGCGCGGCAGAAATCGGAACTCGGAACTCGGTTTTGAAGCCACGCGCAGCCTCGGTTGCTACTCCGGGCCGATCTAGAAAGCCAAGCAACGGACAACCAGAGCCTCGCGGATCCGAAAAGAAGGATTCGCAAACTGACCAGCGGTTGAGTTCGACAGCCGACATCCTCGGGATGTCCCGGTCACTCGATCTGCCGCCCAATTACTTCGCTATGAGCACGATGTCGCCGACGTTCACTGTGACGAGTGCACCGGATCAAGATCCGCTATCTCTCGAGCATCTGGAGATGCAGCTACCACCCCAAATGGAGCCTCAACGGCAGAACGAGACCGAAGAAGAGCGACAGCGACGGCGCAGTGCCTCGTATGCACACATGCTCTTGCGTATGCGGCGCCACTATGATACTGTGCAGGTGAACGGAGCCCAGGCTCCTGTTACAGCGCCACCACGACGAGTTCGAGCCGATCGACGAGCCAAGTCAGTCGCGGTGCGGAACGTCAAGCACGACCCTGTCAACTACAGCCCAGCCGGCCTTGCAGTTGATCTCGCGTACCTACGCGCATACAAGGACGCCCGGTAATGAAACAAACACTTTGATGCACAAATACGATTGAGATGGTCTCTTGTTGAGGTCGGACGGTGTTCAAGGGCACGGAACTTGACAGCGAGTTGACTGAAGCGACCGTCCATCTTTAAAATTGCTGATGTTACTGCATGGAGTTGCGTGCACAGTCGACAACAAAACAGCAACAAGAACATTCATGCGGGGCTTGTGCGAAATAGCAGCGCTCGTCACCTTGGTGTTCTAGCAGAGCAGGTGGCTCTGGCAGAAACCAGCCAGATCATTTCTGAAGTTTTGATTTCTGATATTGGTCAGGTCTGATGACATGATGCAAGCTGCTTGTTTCTATGTATATACAGATTGGTGTCAGCAAGCTTCTCTATGTGCATTTACTTGTCTAAACTAATAGATATGCACTACTGTATCTAACAGTTTTTCCTATCACCAAGCGAGTCTTATGCGTCAACACCAAAGACTATCGACGTCCGTACCACGTGCCAGTCAGCAATTGCAGTGGAAATCCCAACATGAACGACAGCACCCACCGACTGGGTGATGTCGTACATGCCGGTCCGCCAGCGACATCCTAAACATCTTGGTGCTCTCGAAACCCGTGGCGTAGCAGTCCAACGCCAATACCCGATGCTCTCGGTCAACGAAGTCGCCAGCTACTGAGCCAACGACGGATCCCATTCAACCGTCTCACCTGGTCCACGGTCGCGCTCCAGCTGCTTTGCCAGCAGCACGCCACTATTACCAGTCTGCTCTCAAGATCCCAGTGGCTGTCTGACACGCAGCCTGGTTTCAAGGAGTAGAGCCTCGGCATCGCTCCCTCCTCTCCTCTGCATCCATCGACTGCCAGTCCCTCATTTCTCGGACAAGAGGCGCAGCTCACACGCTGCCGAGTAGCGCCGTCATGGTCAACTGCAAAGGAGTCGTGGGCTCTCCAAAGAGTCTGGTGAAGCAGGAAATCTGTCGCTACTGCCGAACGGTAGGTCATAGGCTGCTACACCTTGATGAATTTCGCCGCTAACGACATGTGCGACTACGCAGCAAGTGTGCGAGGAATGCTACGTCGCAGCAACGGGTAGAAACTCCATGCTGCAGTCGGAGCTCGTGTCGCCCGTCCGCCATGAGCACGCGTGCCTTGCGTGCTCGCGGTTGCATCCGGAAGCCAAAAAGTCACGGTCGCCGCCCCGCGACCGTCGTCAGAATCGCCTTCCTCGGTTGAATTCAGCGCCCATTTCAGCAGGACCTCGTATTGATTCCTTGGCGCCCGAACAGCGCAGTGAATGGGCTCGTAGCTCGAAGCCAAGTGTCGGGTTCCTGTCATCTTCGGACCAACCGGAGCAGCAGTCGGCAGCCAACGTCGCGAGGATGTCGAGACACCAGTCGCCCAAGAACCCAGCAGGTCCGACCCGCAGACGAACCCAGAGTTGACGACCGACTTACGTCGTCGCCGACACACGTCTGTAATTGCTCCGACGTCTCGGTCGTGCGATCAAATGCGTCCATCCAGGGGGTTGACAGCTCGGGAGCTGCTTCGGGCAAACGCGACGGACCTTCGCACCTCGAGACGAGCTTCCAACGCGACGGACCTACGAGCTACGAGAAGAACTGCCAACGCGACGGAGCTGCACACGTCGATGAGGGTTCCTCGTCAAGCTCGGACGTTGTATTCGTGCGATTTCACAGGTTCGACTCCGCGGATGGCGATCCGTAACGCCACATCGACCGGGCCGAAGGAGCTCGAGCTGTCGATGATGGACCTACGAGACGTCCCAAAGGCGCGTTCGTGTGATCTGACAGGCATGGACTTGTCGGACGAGCCCAACGAGCTAAGGCTGTCGACTGTCGACCTCCGGCTGCCAAAGTACAAGGTCAAGGTTCCTGCACCGACTAAACGAGGACGGCGCAGCTCGGCGGCCGACCCGGCTAACAGCGCTCTGACGCCGATCTCAATCGAGCATCTCATTGCTATCGACGCCAAGCTTTCGTCCGTGGAGCTCGAGCTGAAGCGCTACGACGCCCCCAATGACAAAAAAGTTCAGCCGAAAGTCTCACAAGTCAGCTCTTCACCCAAGAAGACTCATGCTGAGCCGATTGACTTCCGCCTCTCGACGGTGGATCTACGGACCCGGCCCCGACGCCACACAACGACGGATACGTCGACCAGGAAATCCAAGGTCTCGAGGCATGGAAACCAGGAGCCTGTGGCTCAGGAGGCGGCGGTACAAGACGTCAGTGGGCTCTCTCGCTTTCAACGGAAAAAGGTTGCTGAGCCCATCGACTTTCATCTGTCGACGTTCGACTTGATGCCAAACGGACTCACGCCCGATGCCAAGCCCGAATCCAACCAGACTGGGATCCATCGCGGCAAGAGGGAGAAGCAGAAGAAGATGAAGAAAGTTCCGGAAGAAGCGACCCCGCAGTACTCCAAGCAAGAACCGTGCGACTTGGGCTACTTGGAGAACTTCCGGTCGTTCACGTTGTAGAGCCCAGTGCACGCTGGGCGCCGGTAAAAGTCGTGAAGCACAGGCTTGGTAAACTCAGGCACCCATGGAGTACGTTCCACGCGTGCGACCACCAGAATCCAAGCCTGAAGCTCACCTGTATGTGTAGATTTGATGTTGTACGTGAAACGAGTTGAAGTGTTTGAATGGAGTTTGGTACTACGATGAACATGCTAAAGCTTAAAACGTGTCCTGCTCGGTGACGAACTGCTTTGAGCTGCTGGGTTCCAGGCGAGGTGTATCATCCCTTTCATACTGGAGATCAATTAGATCATGGTCGTGTCCATTGCTGTGATCGCAGGAGTTACTTGTAGAGACATCAGCGCTGTTGACACACGACGAACAACGTATTTTGACTACCGGGGGTCTCTTTCCTCTCCGCGACTGCGCCGTTGGGCTCGAGGTGGCAAAGCGGTAACCCGGCATTGATGAGGGTCTCGTTATCAGAGGTGGCCATCATGCGATCTCGTCACTGCCTGAATTGAAAATGCTATCACTATCAGCTCGACTTCGCTTGATCGTCGATGAAGAGCTCGCCTGATCACGTCCGCTGCCTGCAATTGGGCAGTATCAAAGCTCAGTGCCAGTGCTCAGTCTGAGCAAACGAAATCGATATGTAAGCTTACGCCAAACTTCATCGAAACCTGTTGCGGTTGTTGAGCTGCGAACAGGTCTGCTAACGCTCCTTCATCGAGATTCTGCGTCATACATTGAGCAGCTCGCCAGTCGCAACTTACCACCACATCGGCCCCGACTTCGCTACGAACTCCTTCGCCTCGTTGACATCCAGGAAGCTGGAACGACCCACATCGAACGTCGAAGTGAGACCAAGGCACCGTGGCTTGGCGATGATGTGTCTGCTTGTCGTTGATCTTGGCACCAACCACCATGTAGAGGACCTGGAAGGCCTCAATAATACAGCACCAGCCGCTGGTGGCGGCCCACTCCGTAAGGCACAGTGCATAAACTCGCAAGTCTTTCGTGGCGCTGCGCTCGTCGGCGCTGCGTCCCTTCTCCTCTCATCTTCAACTTCCCACTGCTTGTCACTTCGGAATTTGACAGGGCAGGCAAGGTGTCGGCTTCGCGTCTCCACCACTGCAACGGGGTATCACGTAGGCGACAAACCGATCCGAAGTCTCACTTCAGCACCATGCGTCGGCTTCGAAGCGGAGGGGCACGATACTGGAACCCATCTGCTTCACGCCGGTGCAGTTGTACGAGAACGAGCGCGAGGACCTCATCAAGCTCGCGCACGAGCAATACAAGGAGCTCTTCAAGAACGTGCGGCTTGCTCAGGCCAACGGGTTTGCCACGCACATTAGTTCGTTCGCGCGCACGACGCGCGCCACGGTTTGCGCCGAAACGACAATGCACGCCACGATCCCCGAGCTCGTGGACGTGTTCTTGGGCGACCGCACCAACGCGGCGATCGGCTTCGCGCAGTCGCGACAGATCTATCGGTTCTTGGCACCGACAGCGGAGCACCCGTTCCGAAGTTGTGGTATGCGCTGGTCGCTGTGGCATTCGCCATCGAAGCTCATCCGACAGCGGGACATAGTCTACTTAGAATACACGGACACTTTCGTGGACGAGCGTGGCCGTCGCGGTTGGGCGAGAATGACGCAGTCGCTGGAGCACCGGAGCTGTCCATCGCTTAAGAGCTCGCACAATGTGGTTCGAGCGTTTCTGCATTGCTGCGGCACAGTCTACACGGAGACCGACGAGCCCAATGTCCTCGAGGCGACCACGTACTACGACGCCGACACACAAGGCGTGCCAGCTTGGATGACCAAGATCGTGGCCACCCGCAAGGCCAAGAACCCGCACAACCTGGAGCACCTCATTCGGCTGGAGCACATCATGAAGGAAGGAGTGGACTCGGAGGAGAAACACCTGAATGCCAAAGTGTGTGCGGGTTGCAGCGCCATGCTGCCCAAGTGGGGACGACACCGCAAGTGTCGAGACTGTAGTGAGGTAGGCGGACTGCATCGGCTGTGCTTTTGAAAATGTCTGACGTGGCTTCGTATTGGTAGCTCATCTGCAAGAGCTGCAGTGATGTGGTGTACTGCGCGATTGAAGGGCGAAAGAAGCTCAACCGGATCTGCGTGCACTGCGTCGACGATTTCCTGGCGCGGACCAATCGACAATTGGAGCTCACGTTGCCGTCGAGTGTATCATCGCTTCACTCGGACGACGTGAACACGCCGGGCAGCCTCAGCGGCGGGTTTGCGTCTGTCGGCAATGTGAGTGCAAGTACGACCGCGAGCACAACGCGTAAGTGTTGTCTATTTCCTGGTGGTTGGTGCCTGAGTGTTGATGCTTATGAGGCTTACAGCTGCCGACCTGTCCATCAGGTTCGAACAGGGAGGAGCGAAGTAGCTACTCCAGCACGGTGGGCTCCGACAGCTCGCAGCCGATCGAGGAGACCATCAAGAAGGAGCTGGCATACAGGGTGGTCGGTACGAAATTTATGAAGAAGACGCGGAGTCGCCATGCCATGGAGGAGGGAAGCCCGGCTGCCGTGGACTTGTCGTATCTGGAAAACGTGTAGCGTATGTGTCTTGGAGCCATGGCCGAAAGTGAGGCCTGCTCCACCGTAGTACAGGACCAAAGCGTTCTATCGCCCACGCAAATGTACATGTATCGGATATCCTGTGTTGCATCTCTCTCTTTACAGCAGCAATCGCTACTGACAGCTTGACGTCGGATTGAAGCTCTCGAGGTGAGCCCGTGAGGACTGCAACGAACACAGTCGTGCATGACCTCATTTTGTGGGACTAGGATGACACTTCTTGTAAAAGCAGGGCGAGCTCTGTTGAAGTGACTGAAAGACTTGTCATAAGCAAGCGGCAGCGACGTAAAGTAGCTCGCAGCGGGACATCCTCTTGAGTCAAGGTCCCCAAGTCTTGCGTGAGTATCTACGGGGTTCGACTTAGCCGAAGAAATTCTGGTGCAGTTGGCTTGCCACTCGCGGGGAGGTGGTGAGCGAGCTGGACGCTGCTTCCGTCAGATTTCTACGAGAAAGCAGTCCCCGCTTCGATTTGAGCGACGCTCCCTGGGGCTGACCTTGAGTTGGAGGCTGGCCTTCTCTCTCACGATCCTGGATTGCGGCCGACTCGCTCAGTCATCCCCAGGTGAAGGTGACGCAGTTCGACAACTATAATACATGTACCCAAGCCCAGCTTTTAGCATACCGGTCCCGAATTTCGAGAACCTGCACGCAAGACGCCGTCTGCCGCGTCGTCCATGCAAGTCAAAGCCAAGCCATACTGCGACAGTCGCAATTGCTCGGGCGATCGCTGCAAAAGAGAGCCGCGACGGCGCAGCTATAGAGAAATGCCCTAGGATAGCTGACCCGCATCCCCGGTGACAATTGCTTTCGACAGCAAAGTGTATCCGAACGCCGGGGCTCTGCGCGCTGTAGCATCAGTACAGGTGAGTAACAGCGCACCGTGTTGGACAGAGAGCAGCCCTGACGCTCTGCTCGAAAAGGCTTGGTCCGCCCAACGCCATTGTTTAGAAAACAAGCCTCGCTTTCATCCTCCCACGCTCGACTGCACCAAGGAATCGAACCTTCAAATATGCTGCTCAATGTCTGTGGTCTGTAATTCATGCACGTCGACAACGCTGCAAATCGCGCTGCCAACCGACACAGACTCGCCTCGCTCTGCTCGCAACGATTTCGCGTTCCCTCTCGGCGCGACACACAGGTGTTCGCACGCAACGAAGACCCATCTGGCGACAGCGAGAAACACCGAAAGCTCGCAGCAGAGACCTTCATGTACCTGCATGCATCTTTGGAAGCCCCGTACCGAAAACGAACTCGGACATGTCGGTCGATAGCAATATTAGGAAACGCACCCATGAAGGACTGACGAAGCTCCGCAGCACTTGCGTTCGCCAGTCTCGCTTCTGTCGGTGCCATCGGACCAACTGGTCCACGACACGTCAACCTGTAAATGGCGCATCTCTGCCAAGTCGGCCATGTTCGACGCGTCCTGTCTAGGACGGCGTCTTGGCTCCATCTGCTCGACCCTCTTCTCCCCCCGATCCGTCAGCCACTCGGCTTGTCATTCTCGTTCCGGAATCGGCGCCGCGACTGCAGAGATCTTGGTTGATCGCTCTGGTGACACCTCAAGCTTTCGGAGTGAAGGATGGTGCATCAATACGCCTACTCGCGGTCACCCGACCACCCGTACGCGCTCGAGATGCTGCCGCTGCCCAAGGAAGAGCTGGACAACCTCAGGATGGACGCCAAGGCGGCGTACAGGCAATTGTTCCCAGCGGTGCAGGCCGCGGTGCGGTTCGGAACCGACGGCGAGGTGTTCAACGTGGTGCACCGCATTGGCTCGAGCTCCAAGTCCCAGGCCATGTGGACGACGTCGGTGCTCCACGGTACGTTGGAAGAGGTGGCAGCACTGTACTTGGACCAGAACAGCCGTGTGCCGATCGTCCTGGACTCCGCGCGGTCCCGACGACTCTATGAGCTCGAGAAACCTTCACTCGAGCGCCCACTGCGTGGTGCCGCCATGCGTTGGTCGCTCTGGAAGCCCCCGTCCAAGCTCTCGGACGGACGGGACGTGTGCTTCCTCGAGTACATGGACTCGTTCGTGGATCGTGCATCGGGTCGTCGCGTGTGGGCACGCGGCGTGCGGTCGATCAACCACTTGTGCTGTCCAGCGTCACAGCACCCTGATGGCCCGGCCCGGACGTACATGCACGTGTCCGGAACGATCTTCCGGGAGACGGATCGTCCTAACGTACTGGAGCACGTGACCTTCATCCACGTCGACGGTAAGAGCGTCCCGAACTGGGTCGTGCAGCAGGCCATCGCTGCCAACAAGAGGGCGGCGGACAGTCTCAACCAGGTGCTCAAGATCATGCGGCAGCTGAGGCCTCAGCAGGCTCCCGGGTCGTCTACATCTATCGGATCGGAAGGTGATGGAGCCCGAGACTGCAAGGCTTGCGGAGACCGCGTATCCAAGTGGACGATTGCCAAGCACTGCCGCTTCTGCGATGCCATTCTGTGCAAGCGGTGCGTCGAGATCTGCTACCATCGTGCCGACGCAAGCGGCAAGAACCACCGCATGTGCCTGGCGTGTGCTATCTACACGGGCTCCGTGAATTCCACGAGTCGGAGCTTGAATGGGCTCGACTACAGCCGACCCAAAGAGCGCACACCCGCATGCGAAACGCTACCATCGTCGGAGAGAGGGAGCGGAAGCTGTCGGAGTCGACACTTACTCGTACGTCATGCAAAATGGTCTGCCTACTCTGTCGCCATGTCTTCTAACGGTTTGTGTTCTTGTCTTGCTACAGCTCTGATGACCAAGCAGGCCAGTCTCCCCACCTACGCGATGCAGTCCAGCGTGTGCTCGGTAGGTGAGCGACCGTCGATTTCCATGACCGATTCCGTCGGAAGCGGCTCTCGCGAAGACCCCGTGACGGTGCGCGAGCGTCTTGAAACCACGCAGCTCTACAGCCCACCAACACTATGAACAGCAGCTCCACCAGTAGCACGCGGTCGAACGGCGCTGACTGGCGACAGCGATCGCGCAGTGCCCGAGGCTCGCGCGCATTGACGCTGGACCTCGAGCCCCGACGCGCAGAGCCCATCGACCTGTCGTACCTGACCGAACTGGTTACGCCTCGCGCTGGAGCAACACGAGGCGTCGATATTTAAGAGCCCGAGCGAGTGCCAAGAACCAAGTATCAACCATATCAACTTGCCAAGTCGTCGAGATGAAAAAGTCATGTATGCGTCGCCTAACACTCCGGAAGAAGGAGCGACGACCTCCACACCCCACAACGCACAAAGCGTAGATTGAAGCCCACCGTGGGTGTAGCAAATTAAGCAAACCTATGAATAAACGCCAACAAAACTAGCTTGACCTGCTTGAAGTTGCTTTTTTTAGTCTTCAAAAATAGGTAGGACTATAAATCGGGTCGAGGGGGCAAACGTAGATCGCGGATGGAGGACCCCGAGAGCGAACTAGAGCGACTTGAGTCCAACCACGCGGAGCTTCTGCTGCACCACGAAACGCTCAAGAAGCAGTTGGCCTTCAAGAGTGACGAGAAAAACAGTTCGAGGCAGCGCTGACGGCCACCAAAGCCTTGCTGGACCAAATGCCTCCGGTTGAGTCAGATGTGACGATGGCACAGTGAGGTGACGACGACAATTCGACCAAAGGACAACGAGTCTGCCGACAATCAACATGCTGGTGGAGTTGCTAATACGAACGAACACGACGTCGACCACAACTCAACAAGTCCCATTTTACAACACCATAAAACAAGAAAAAGCGGGAAAAACGAAAAACAGAAACTCTTCATCAGCATTTCACGCTCGCCACACCGTGCCAATAAATGTCGTTCTCGTCCGCTTGCTCGCTGCTCCTCCGCCTTCCTTCCAGCCCACCGACCGCTACCTCCGCACTGCGTCCTCGCCCCCTTTCTCACTCTTCTGGCAATGCCCTTGTCACCTCTTGTTCCTCGTGTGCGTGGAGGCCTCACTCCCTGCTTTCGGCTGCTTGTTCTTTCACTCTCGACTATCTTCGCCCCCGAATAATTTCCACCCAGACTTGCAGGCTTGATACACTGCTTACATCGATCCGGCCATCGCAGTTCCATTTGCAACATCAGATGCCATCGGCTTGTATGACGCATTAGAAGCCGGAGGAATATTCTGCGTAGCCCAGCAAACACACAGAGAAGAAAACGACAATATTAAACATTGCACAATCGGATCAATACAGCAGGCGATACAACGGCCAACAGCAAGAGCACTGTCTGTACCTGGTACGCACGTTGGGAGGCGTAACGGCGATTCATCGCTTGAATGTCATCAGGCCGCGTGAAGTCACACTGCTGATCCTGCTGTTGATGACCGAAGTTACCTTGATGCCCTTGCTGCTGACCTGCAACCGGCTGCTGCTGTTGTTGCTGCTGCTGCTGTTGGTACCCGCCGTGAGGCTGGTTGCCCTGCTGGGCGTACTGCCCGTAGGCAGCACCGTAGCCGTAAGCGGCAGCGCCCTGCTGGTATTGCGGGTATCCGTAGGCTGCACCATAACCGTAGTAGTTCTAAAACATGAACGCCATCACCATGTCAGCGCAAGGCAAAATGAACTCGTCTTCTGCTCCGACCATACCTGGTATCCGGACTGATATTGGCCGTACTGCTGGTTGTAGTAGGTGCCGTGGTTGGCCGCACGCGCTGCCGCCGATCGGCCCCATGCACACCGCACCTTGACCCCGCAAATCACTGTACCGTTCATCTGCGAAATCGCCACCTCGGCAGCCTCCTTCGACGTATACTGCACGAATCCACAGCCACGTCCAGGCGGGACCTTGACCGATACAATTTCTCCAAGAGCGCCGAACCGAGCGCGTAGCTCATCCTCCGTCGTCGAAGGGTCCAGTCCTCCCACAAACACCGTCGTGTTGGCCCCCTCCTCTTCAGCTGCGCCGAAGCTAGGCATCTGCCGAGCCTTGTTGCGCTCCGTGGCCACACTAACACGCATGGGGCGCGACGAGCAGTATACTCCGTTCATGGTCTGCAGGGCCTGGTCCGCCTCTTCCTTGCTACCGAACCGCACGAACCCAAAGCCCTTGGACATACGCGTGACCGGGTCCATGACCACCTTGGCGCCTCGCACGCTGCTGAAGCGGGAGTTGAACGTGCTGAGCAGCAGCTCGTCGCCCACATCCGGCGCCAAGTCCCCTACGAAGATCGAGTGATCGTCCGACGTCTCAATGCGACGTCCTCCAGCGCCCCAGTTCATACGGAAGCGGTGCATCGTGTTCGCTAGTCGACAAAAAAGAAGAACCCGAATCAGATTAGCATTCCACTAAATAAAATCCCATCAAATAAGAAGCACCAAACAAGAAGAAAATTGAGTCAAACAAGCGTACGGATGAGCTGGCCGTTGAACGTTTCCAGCACTTGCTGCGCCCCAAGCTGCGTCGGGAACTCCAGGAAGCCGTAACCTGCCGGGTACCCCGTCACCTTGTCACGAATCAACTTGACCACCGGCTGCTCCGCTGCACACAAATAATAAAAAATAATAGGATCAAATAAGAAGTTCAAGCCCTCAAAAAGTCCGTCTTTTCGTACCGGCCGAGGCGAAGAGGGACGAGATGAAGGCCTCGTCCCAGTGCATCTGGATGTCGCCCATCCACAGCGTCTTGCATTCCGCGTCCATGGCGAAAAGAGCGTCGAGGGAGGGAGGGAACTTCCTTCCCCTTTCGGTCGCGTTGGCTTGTGTTTTTGTTCCCGTCCCCCTTTCTCCCTCCACGTCGTGACAATGGCTCGCGGCACCGGACGGCCACAGAACGCACACGCGTAGACACACAAGTACCGCAGGGCTAGGCCTTCATGTACCCATACCCGAAACGACGCGAGCCACTATAAATGGCTACACCTCGGATCTGTTACAACGACCACCTTGTCGAGGTTGCTGCTGGTGAAACTTTGCAACCGCTGACCCATTCTCGCCGCACAAACTGAGCGTCTGCAGTTTGGGATGGTTGGGCCCACGCCGGTAGCCCACATCGCCAGCGAATCTATGATGTTGCGCAGCTCCATGGCGCGCCGCAGTTCGCTGGGTGTGCCAGTGTCCACGCTCATCTTCCCGAGGTCGGCGGCTGACCGCAGCGAGGCCAACAAACTTACCAAGGCCATGGAGGACAAGTACGGCTTCCACTATGTCACCAACGCCTTCACGCAGGACCCGCTCGTGGAGCTTGATTTCCAAGCGTACTACACGGAGACCAACCTGTCTCCGGCACTCTACGCGAGTCTAGTCTGCTGGCTCCTCTGGATTGCACTCAGCACGTCCGACTGGGTCGGCTTCTATGACGACGACCCCGACGTCCGAGCTGCCTCGAAGCTGCGACTCTGGGTCTCCACTTTTATCTACCTCCCGGTGCCGATACTGGTGGCTTGCTGCCGCTCGCGATACTTTATTGGATATGAGCAAACGCTGCTCTGTGTCATTGCACATTGCTTCGCTGCTGGTGTTCTGGGCCAAGGCCTGATCAAGGTGGACGACTATACGAGATTTTTTCTCAACGACCTCAACTCGCTCTTCTCGCTTGCGTTCAATGACGAACCGCTTGGGACCGAGGGGTGGAAATCCCTTCCCCGACCGATAGCTCGAGCTCGAACACACCAACCAATGTCACTAGCGTGTTGTTGGACGGTTCAACACAGTGGTGGGTTTACAAAAACCTCGAATCGTCAGGGCGAGACCTCATCCTCACATACATCGACAGCGGTACGTTTTTGATTGATCTCGTGGCTTATGAAGCACCCAGCTCACGTTGTGTTGCCTTGCTTATTTTCATTTTGCAGTCGCAATTCCCATGGCGCACCTGAATATGAACCTGCTTCGGCCATTACTGGTTCTGCTTGTGACGCCCCTGTTCAAGCTGGATGCGTTTCACTACCTCCTCTTGGCCTTTTCGATCAACCTAGAGTTTTGCATTCTTGTCTCCGTCCAATACCCTGCCTCGCGCTCGACCATCTTTGTCGTGAACAAGTTCCTGCTTGTTTTCACACTCGTGTGCGTTTCGGCCGTGCTGGTTGTTCGAGTGCGCCAAACAGATCGCTTCTTGCGGCTAAACTTTCTCCACGCGAAGATCGTCGAAGAGCGAGCCCGTGCCTCGCATTTGCAGAAGGAGATCATCCTCAATGAGAACAAGAGCCTCAAGAAAATGCTCGAGGAACGCGTCGGCGGCCATGGTGACGGCAGTCCTCCTTTAGACTTCGAATCGCCCATGGCAAAAGTTCTGCTCGACTTGAAGGCCTTGCAGCGCGCGACCGAATTATCACCGGAGCTGAGAGAAAATCTTGACGGCATCGTGGCGCTGCTCATGCGAAAAGGTCAAAACCTTTTCGCACCAGACATTCATGAGCAGCTCAAAATGAAGCGTGACGGCGACATGGATGGCGACATCAAGTCTTGGGCCTCCACCGTTCTCGCCAACAAATCTTACACACGCAACCGACGAGCATCAGCAGTGTTTCAGAATAGTGCTGAGAACTCTGCTAGCGGCAGTGGTGGCAATGCTGCTGGGGCCAAGGATTCCGAGCGAAGTATGACAGTGGGTTCCGGAAATTCAAGCGTCTCTGTGGGCTCTACAAGCAGCAGTGCTACCCGTTCCGTCGAGACGCGACTGCATCCAGAAGTCACTGCACCGACCGACGAAGTATTGAATGCTGTAGGAGAGCTGATGGAGCGCGATGGCTGGAGTGTCGATACCTTCGAGTACGCTTTGTTTTGCCTTGTTCGCTGGTACTTTGGCTTTGTATGAGTTGTTATCTCACTTTCTTGTGCATGAACAGGGTGGCAAAGATAACCAACAACAAGCCGATCTCGTTCATCACGTACATTGCCTTCGAGCAACACAATCTTTTCGAGCTTTGCTCCGTCAACAAGAGCACACTGGCCAACTTTCTCCACTTCCTGGACATTGGTTACCACCGGAACCCTTACGTAAGCTTCTTAGCACATTTCCTCTTGTTTAGCAGGGGCGTCCTCCTTTACAACTTGATTGACTAAACTCGTCCGTCTTGACTTTTGAACCACAGCACAACAGTTGCCACGCAGCCGATGTCGTTAGCTCGGTCGAGTATCTGATCTCCGTGATGGATAACGGGTACCTGCAGGACTTGCTCACGTATCAGGAGGTGTTCGCGGCGATCGTTGCCGCCGCCATTCACGACTTCAGGCACCCGGGCAAGAACAACAATTTCATGATCAAAAGTGGTAGCGACCTGACCATCGAATTCAGCGACTCGTCCGTACTGGAACGCATGCATTTGGCCGAAGCATTCTTCCTGACCAAAGATCCGCTCTTTAACATCTTCGTGGGGCTATCACCAGGACAATACAGTGAAGTGCGCAAGGCCATCGTCGAAATGGTACTTTCGACAGACCTCACCGTCCACCTGCAACTTGTTGGCAGCCTGAAAACGGCGCTCATTTCACAGGAAGACGCCGAAGTGGAGCACTCGCCCATGCTACTCATGAAGATCGTAATCAAGTGCGCCGACTTGGGTCACTCCTCCAAGGCGCTCAAACTCCACGCACGCTGGTCGGACCTCATCATCGAAGAATTTTTCCTGCAGGGTGACGATGAGCACACTCTGGGGATGGACATCTCTCCTTTCATGAACCGCAACAGCGAGAACAGCGCACGCAACCAGGTCGGGTTCTTCGAGTTCATCATCCTGCCCTTCTTCGAGGTCGTCGCCGAAGCCGTCTTCCGTCCCGAGTTCAAAACCATCCTCGACCAAGCTCACCAAAACTACAAGCTCTGGAAGAAGGCCGACAACATGCAGATCAACTCCATCAAAGACATCCTGGACCAAGTGCTAGACCCCGAAGCCGCCAAGATCGCAGCTGCCGCTACAAAAGCCCCTTCTAGCCACTAAATCCTCAGCGTTTACACACGCCCATAGGGCGCTGTACTGCCTCCTTTGGGGCGCTTCCTTCCGAGCCAGAATTTGGAGCGGTCTCCGTTGCTCTCCAGCAGCGCGAAGAGCACGTAGAGACACGAGACCACGTGACCTAGGCACAGCAGCGCCCCCACCGTCCACAGTCCGTAGCGGGCGCTTCGGAACCATTGCGTCGTGTCCCCAGAGGCCAAACTCTTCTCTCTACAGTAGACCCAGACGCTCACGAGCACCAACCCCACGAGCTGGTTGAGCATCGACGCGGTGGGAGGCTGAATGATGGTCTCTTGGTAGAATAGAGCGGATATCAGAAGCGGGAGCAGCGCGAACGCGTCGACGGGGCCATCGAAGAGCGCCGCCAGGTCCACGAGGAGAAGCAGGATCAAGACACCGCAGACGGCGAACCACGAGTATCGCGCTGCGTTGCCATTCGAGGGGACATTATTGGGGCCTGGAGGGTCGAAAACGGAGTGGCGGGGCGAGGAAGACGCCTGCGCAGCGCTCAGGAGGTCGTCGTCGCTCTCGCTGTCGCTCGCCGCACGGATGATCATCGATCTTGTGACTGCTGGGAACTAATGGGACAAAAATGGAATTTGTGTTTCCACAAGGACTATTTCTCAAATTCGTTGTGCACAAAATTGACTCGTCGATCATTGCAATTCAGCTGTGGCAACAACGATTTACATGCATCTTCCAAGCTCCGTATCACTAGCAAGTGACCAACAGTACAAGGCAGCCATAAGACTACATGTACCGGTAGTCGTTTCAAGCGAAGTCAACACAAGTTTGAGGGCAGTTGTCGAGCCTGAGCGTCCGAACCGAGTAGACCACCAATGTACGAGGACAAAATCATTGCCAGGAGAGCAGGCGAACCAAGCGTACCGATAGTAATATACCTTTGTATACGTTTGCACCAAAGGTCAAGTTGAAGTTGTTTGGCAAAATGGTACCGCGCAATTGTGAATCTCATCCAAACCGCTTCGCCCCGAGATCCGGTGCTGACTCGTTGCTCACATCTTTGCAGGTACGAATGCAGCACAGGCAAGCGTTGCAGCCTGCACATACTCACTTAGCTCCGCTAGCATGCCACGCGAGTGTATCCAGGTGGTTTTTGCACGCAAGCGAGATGAGATTCCTGGCCTCCCCGTCGCGAACTTCAAGTTCCACGCTAACGAACGACAAGTCTTGTCGACAAGCGTTTTCAAAGCCTATTGCAATGCTGTCAGCACCACATCCACGGTTAAACGCAAACTCGCGCCTACAGTCCGTAGATCAGTTTGAAACGCAACGTCAATTCGGTACCGAACGCATGTACATTCAGTGGCAATATCCACAACATCTGGTGGTAGTAGTCAGCCTTCGACCTTGAAGTTGGCGGTTCATTCCGCATTCGGCGCCGTATCCAGCAAGTCGAGTGATCATCACTCTCGTCATGTTGCGCAGCTTAACTCGGGGCCAGCGCCTCGCGGCGCGCGGTGTGCGACTCTCGGGGCGCCGAGAAGTCGCCAGCTACTCGGAGCAGTACCGCCGCAGCCTCGAGCGACCCGAGGAGTTCTGGGCCGAGGCCGCGCAGGACGTCGAGTGGTTCAAGCCCTGGTCCAAGGTGCTCGACACGTACGTAGCAAGGATTTAAGGCTACAAATGGGATAGATAGCCGCTGTTGTAGCTGATCGAAGCTGTTGCTATGCAGAACGAGAGGCCCATCGTCGAGGTGGTTCACGGGCGGAGAGATGAACACGTGCTACAACATGCTGGACGTGCATGTGAAAAAAGGGCGGGGTGACGTCGTGGCTTTCCATTACGATAGTCCACTAACGAACACCAAGACCACGATCACGTACAGCCAACTGCTGAAAGAAGGTCATCCCTCCTGGTAGCTTCAACGTGGGAGATACGTTGTCTAATGAGTTTTGTTTCTGTTGTTGCTGCAGTGTCGACGTTTGCTGGAGGGCTGCAGAAGCTGGGTGTGAAGAAAGGAGATCGCGTAGTCATCTACATGCCGGCGGTGCTCGAGACGACGGTGGCAATGCTGGCCTGCGCACGGCTCGGAGCTGTGCACTCGGTGGTGTTCGGCGGCTTTGCGACGCTGGAGCTGGCTGCGCGGATTGAAGATGCTACGCCCAAGATCATCATCTCGGCAAGCTGTGGCGTCGAGCCCAAGGGTATCATTGACTACGGACCACTGCTGAATGGCGCGATCGAGCGATCGGCGTGGAAACCGAGCAAGGTTGTCATGATGCAGCGCGATCTTTGCCCGTTCCCGATGACGAAGGGGCGTGACGTCGACTGGAGAGATGTCATGGCCATGGGAAGTCCCGTTGAAGCGGTGCCTGTGCTAGCGACGGATCCACTCTACATTTTGTACACATCGGGGACGACGGGACGTCCGAAAGGTGTGGTGCGAGACAATGGTGGCCACGCTGTGGCACTCAAGTGGGCAATGGGCAACGTGTTCGACATCACGCCGGATGATACGTTCTTCGCAGCCTCTGACATGGGCTGGACTGTGGGCCACTCTCTCGTCGTGTACGGGCCACTAGTGCATGGCTGCACGGTACGCTGTCTGAAGAGTTGAGTTGCCTATCATGAGCTATTCTGACGTAGTGTTCCTCTGGTACAGTCGGTTCTGTACGCAGGCAAGCCTGTTGGAACGCCCGACGCTGGTGCATACTGGCGTCTGATCACGGAATATGGTATCAAGTCGATGTTTACGGCTCCTACCGCGCTGCGAGCGATTCGTAAGGAAGATCCACATGCCGTGCTGCTGAAGGCGAAGAAGGCGGAGATCCGAAAAACGTTCGAGTAAGTGTTACACCGCGGTAATTATCGGCCGGCTACATGTATGCGCTAACTTTTATTGCGGTTTTTGTTACACAGGACCATGTTTGTAGCTGGTGAGCGTGGTGATCCTAAGACGTTCAACTTCTTCTCGGAGGAACTTGGCGTACCCCTTATCGACCACTGGTAGATTTTTGCGTACGGTGCTGGTGTTACTTTCCATTTCTAACTGAGGTTGACGTCTTGCTCAGGTGGCAAACAGAGACCGGGTGGCCGATTACTGCACCATGCCTGGGCTTGCAGAATGACGATGTTACGGAGGATGGCTACCCCCGAATCAAAGTGGGCTCGGTTGCTCGTCCGGTGCCTGGATGGGATGTCCAGCTTCTGACGGCCAACAATGCTGACCATGACGAGCACCATGGTCACAACCACGAGAATGAAGAGCAAGATGCGGAGCTGGTGGTGAAGCTTCCACTTCCTCCAGGTTCGCGATATAATGCCTGTTCCATTTGTTTAACTGTCCTGCTCACTATGGACTCTCTACAACTTCCAGGCGCTTTGACCACGCTGCACAACAACTCTGACGACTTCTATGCCAAGTACTTCAAGCGGTTCCCCGGCTACTATCACACCGGAGATACCGGACACATCGATGAAGAAGGCTTTGTCTACGTAAGTGACCGCCTCTACAAGCCTCTCTGGTCACGCATGTGCTGATGCTGACTGATTGCCAGGTTATGTCTCGTACGGATGATGTTATTAACGTTGCCGGCCATCGGATCACCACGGGATCTATCGAGGAAGTCATCATTGAGATTCCAGAAGTGGTTGAATGCGCTGTGGTATGCCTTTGCTGCACGTGGTTACGAGTACCCTTCTGGTCTAACGTGGATAGGGCGTTTTGTTTCTTGCATGCAGTTCGGCGTCACCGACACGCTCAAAGGACACGTCCCGGTTGCTCTTCTGGTGATCGACAAGCAGATTGATCGCTCCAAGACAGAGGTACGCTAACTGTTCATCTCGATGCAGGCACAGGATCACCTGTTCTGATCGTAGCCTTGCTTTTGTGCTTCACTCGACCATAGATCATCGATCAAGTGGTCCGCGACGTGCGCGAGCAAATGGGCAGCTTCGTGTGCTTGAAGGACGTTGGGCTGGTGGACGCTCTCCCCAAGACACGCTCGGGCAAAGTCATGCGCGCTACGATCCAGGCCGTCGCCGACTCGGCCCCGTTCCGCGTACCGGCCACCATCGAGAATGTTGCGGTGCTGGATGATATCCGCGAAGTGCTCAACAAGCTTGGCTACGCCAAGAAGAACTCTGTCGTGACGGGAAAGTAAGATTCAGTGTACAGAATTCCATTGTGCAGCGCAGTGGAATGTAAGCGTGAACAAAGTGACCTTCACAGACTGAAAACTTCACAGTCACAGTGTGAAGTGTCCAGCAGAAAACGTGCAGTACGATCGCAATCATTCTTCGGTTGTGTAAGTTTAGCCGCACTCATCTGAATTTGCCATGACTCGCTCAGACGCTGCGTTCCTGGAGGAGGTGGAGGACTTCCTGCTCTCGTTCGACCTGCCCACGTTCCCGACGCTCCGCACGCTGGCTGACGATGAGACCAGCGGCGAAGCGTCGCCCATGCGCGCAGTCTCGACGGTGAAAATAGCCCCGAGACCGGTGGACAGCAAGAAGAGCAGGACGACGACGCAGAAGCTCAAACCTGATGCCAAACGTGAACTGGAGAAGGAAAAGGACCGCAAGAGACGCAACGCCTACAGAGAGCGCCGTCGAGTCGAGAAAGAGACTTTACAGCAGCAGGTGGGGGAGCTCACGACAGAGCTAAGTGACCTACAGAAGGCCCACCAAGCCGAGGGGTCCCTGGCGTCGTCAGCGTGGGCGCTCGTCGCAAAGCGGCAGCAACAGGCTCGTGTGAATGCCGAGGTCAAGCAGCGGCGATTAGTGAGGGCGGTCGAGGCTCACGCTGCGTTGATTCAAGAAATGCATGGATTTGTGCACAATCGACTAACTAACGGAGATGACGAGGAATTTGGCGCCGGGGAAATACTCCAGTCGTCCTACAAGCAAAAGAGGGTTCGGCTTGAACCATCAGATGCAGAGTTCTACGCGGCTTTTGTACGTGATTTGGGCACAAACTACGCTCAGGTCGACGAAGTTTTACGTCTATATGGACTGGAGTCTACAGACGCAGAGTGGAGCGGCCCGAGGCAGCAATGGAAACAGCATGACGCAGATGGCTACTATGTTTTTACGGACAAGCATGTGATGCCGTTCGACTTCCAGCAGGTCTGCGCGTTTGCGTGGCGTGTGGCACAGATGCACCACCGTCAAGATGACCGGGAATCTTTTAGTGGTGTGACGGACTCCGATAGCATTGCAGCGTTCAAGTTTCGAGTTACGAAGCGCTTGAAGTCAGGCAGCACTGTGTCGGTACTGCAGCGCTCTGCCACTCGTCGGTATGCCGAGGACGGCCGGTCGATCGTTGTGTGGCGATCATTCACCGAAGGCGAAGGCATGTTCACTGGAATGCATGCAGATGAATGCGGCTGGTGCGTCTCCGTTCCTTTATCGGGGACCGCTGAGCCACGCACTTTGATACGGACTATCATGCGGCATGTGCCGATGCATTTCAGCTCGAAATTGGAGCAGCCAGATACGAAGCAGTTTACTGGTGTTGTACTTGATACCGGAACTGAGGACGCTACCGAGATCATAAGCAGACTGGAGGGGCTGCTACTACAAGAGAAGTAGGAAACCCATCGCATATCCTTGAACGCGTGCACAGCAATTCTTCGAAGTACCTAATCACCGGAAAGCCGCATGTTTGTCATCCCTTCGGTTGTTTACAAACGCGACCAACATTCACGGAGCCACCAACCCATGCAGACCACAATCACTTTCAAATCTATCGCAGAGCAAACACATTATTGGACTGGAATCGCCTATGCAGACGACTGACGCAGCCTTCCTCGCCGAGGTGGAAGATTTCTTAGTTTCCTGTGACTTGCCAACGTTCCCAGTCTCAACGGACCAGAACAACGCCACTCCTGGCACTTGCTCCTGCGGTAAAAAGAAGAAGAAGAGGGCTCACAACAGCTTGGACGTCGCTGCCAAACTTGAACTGTCAAGAGCGAAGGATCGCAAACGACGCAACGCGTATAGGCAGCGACGTCTGATTGAAAAACATACTTTGCAGCGACAAGTTGAGGAACTGTCGACGACTTTAAACGATCTTCAAAAGACCAAGGGCCTCGAGCGATTTGTACCGTCGACGACATGGAAAACGATTGCCATGCATCAACTACAGGCGCGTTTCGATACTGAAGCGGAGCAGCGTCGACTGTGCTCGGCAATTGAGTCGCGGGTGAGGATGGTCAGCGAATTCCGCGATTTGGTGCAGATTCATCTTACGAATGCGATCAACGACGGCCAGGGTGACCTCGATGAAAACTTGCGCAAGCCCAAGAGCATTCGACCAGAGCCTTCTGATGCAGAGTTCTTCGGCATGTACTTGCGAGAGCTAGATTTGATCTATGAACAGACTGACAAGGTTTTGAGCACGATGGACTTGGCCTCCACGGACGAAACCTGGTGCGACCCGAGACAGCGCTGGAAGAAGAACAAGGACACGGGCGGCTTCACCTACACAGATAAGCTTTTGCTACCGCTCGAGTTTAAACACGCGTGCCGGTATATCTGGGGGGCGGCCCAGCTGCAGCATCGCCAGGAAGATCGACAGCACTTTGTCATAGCGGAGGAACCTGAGCTCACAACGGCCCTCAAGTTTCGCATCACAACACGCCTGAAATCAGGCAGGATGGCCTCGACCCTCCATCGTGCAATTGCCCGTCGCTACGTAGAGGATGGTCGGATGGTGGTCGTGTGGAAAACTTTCAGTGAGGGCGAGGGGCTGTTCAGTGACATGCACGTTGACGAGACCGGGTGGTGTGTTTCTACTCCAACGGCCCACCCAGAGGAACAAAGCACTCTGCTGAGAACGGTCATGTGGCAGGTGCCTATGCATTTAAGTACAGCGTCGACGCGCAAACCCGCTGCAGAGGAGTTCACGGGTCTTCTACTAAATGCAGGAAGTGAAGACGCCATCGAGATCGGAACCAGGTTGGAGGAGCTGCAACTACAAGATAATGAGGGAGGTGAAGACAGGTGATTGGATGTTGCTTCTCGATGATGTGGGAGCGTTTGAGCGACAATTGTATCAACGAGTGAGTTGGTTTGCTGCCGCGGGGCCTTTCAATGCAAGTTCAGACGATTTGTTGTCTCCGTTTTAATAATCACGCCAGCAACTAGAACAACTTCAAGTCGACACCCGGTTGTATCGCGGTAAAGCATCGCCACGTGTTGTAGACAAGATCACGGTTCTGGTTCAGCCTTTGACATCTGTAGCCCACCCATGAATACCACAAAAATTCTGACCTTCGGCAAAGGATTCAGGTGAATGAATTCCCGACCATGTTCGGCACACCGAAGAACGATAACAACACGCTGCAGCACCATTTCTGAGTGCAGGGGTCTCAAGGTTACATGCAATGACTTCTGTACTGTTGGCACGGTTGTTGTTGGCGGTGGCCACACGTCAAAGACTCTGACACGTTTGACGAAGTTAAGCGGGGTGTTCTGCGTACCAACGAAGAGGAAACGCCTCCTCCAATTTTCTGCAGCCACATCAAGAGTCATGGTCGGAAGAAGATTGAATGGCAAAATGTGGGGGCAGGGTGCAAGTATTTATCTGCTTCCGGGCTGATTGATTGACTCCCAGCATGCCTCCTCATGTACTTCTCACGCATATCAGTTCTCCCAAGACCATTTCCCACAAACAGAAGAGTCCGGGTTAACAAATATTTCGTATCCAGCCAAGTCGGACCCCTCTTCTGCCTTTCGGAAACGTTTTAGAAATTATTGGCTCATGATTTGCCCAACATTTTAGATCCCAACAACACCAACACGGAGGATGGCATCGAAGAAGACGATGCTGGTGTGCGCCATATACGGCGAAGCTGTCGTGCTCGCAGTCCAGATTGAACATAATCCTCTTGTATGTGACCTGCAGAAGCTCGTGCTTACCGCGAAGAAATACAGTTGCCGGTACGACTTCGGTGTGGTCTCGTTGAGGTTACACCTGGCACGGAAGGATGGCAAATGGTTGAAAGACGACGAAGATCTACGCGATTTCTTGCGAGGGCCGATCGATCCTGCGTACAAGAATATGATTACATGTGCGCTTCTCGGGGATTATTTACTTTGATTGTGGTCGTCTCGAGATCCAGGTCTTGGTGGAGCTGCTTTCCATTCGCCAGCGGCTCCATCTGAAGCCCTACAAGAAGCTGGTCATTGAAACATCCTGTCAGAACGTTTTGAACGCTCTGGCTCACGAGCTGGACGCCCAGTACGTTTTCGACTATAATGGCAGTACTCCGAGAATTCGGGATGTTGTGCTTGCGGTTGAGAAGAGTCGCTGGCGCTTCCAAGTGAAGAATTGCAAGCAATTGACGACCACCCCGTTGTCTGGCATGTTTGATACCCAGGAATGGAAACTGCTCAAGCAACTCGGATGTCGTCCAGATCATGACAACTACAGTCGCCGCATCCCGAAAGCATGCGATGGTCGTCCTTTCATCGTTCTACTATACGAGATGCATAGTAAAGAGCGAGTGGAGAAGCTGAAACAGATTGCGGTAAAAGCAAAGATCGTTGGTGCTCCGGCAGAATTGGACACCAAAAGCGAACGTGAGTTTATCTACCGGTCTCGTCCAAAACAGGTTCACTTGGAATCGGCGCGTGTTGCTCACATTGTGTCGTCTTTTACGGACGCCACCACGGTTTGTGGTACACCACGTTCAAGCGTTTTGGTCAAGCAGGAATTGGAGGTTGGGAATGGATCCACGACGAGTCTTTAGCGACCGCAGCCTATTGACGTCCAATACGAAAATGGTGGACGTTTGGGCTATCGACGAATATCTTGGGGTCGAGATACGACGAATTCAAATGCTTGCTACCCTACTCAGCAACTGGATTTCAAGCCTACGCCTGACTACGAAGGCCGTCTCTTCCAGCTCTAGGTTTTCAATGTACGCACCTTTCTAGCGTTCATGGTACTCCGGAAGTAACACGCTAAGCGCAAAAAATTAAAATTAAAGCACAATACCATGAATCACAAAAGGTCTGAGTTCGTACACACCTCGAAATGCTGATAGGCACTGTGAGTGGTCTGAAGAATGCATGACCTCTTGGTCATTTTCTCGAGTTCAAACGACAAGCGTCGGGCTTATTTTCATTGTGGTCTGTTCCATTGAGGATTGAATTTTGAGCAACGGCATGCAGGCGTAAGATGCAGGAAATAAATGCCGCACAATCCCATACTTTCACCACCCGAATAACTTTGACGGGTCAGAGAGCAACGAGTCGATTGCAGTGCCGGAATGATGCCAAGTCAATCCTCCTCGGAAGCGTCTGCGACTGTCAACAAGCGGAGTGGAGAGGTAGAAACAGCTTCCTCAGATTCCTACGAATACACAATATACTTGCTTGGCGACTGGGCTCGCATGAAATCTACGAAGGCCAAGTCTTCGAATCCAGAAGCTGCAGTGGCGGTGCAGGAAGTCGCGGCTGATTTCGACTCTCCAATCGTCCAGGTGGGCTGTGGATCCGGCTGGAGCTGTCTACTCTGCGAAGACGGACGGGCGTTTTCGTTTGGGGACAACACTTACGGACAGCTCGGACAGGGGCACGACCGACCGCACTCGACAGTACCAGTGCCGATGTCTTCTCCATTTTGTTTACAGCCCCGACGTCAAATTCTACGTTTATCGTGTGGTAGCTCCCACGGAGGCTTCGTTCTGGATGGCGGTGAGCTCTACATGTTTGGCTGTGGGTCTTACGGACGACTTGGCACAGGAAATGAAGAAGATACCAATGTTCCGACTAGGATACACATGAAATGGTCAACTCTACTAGCTGCCGCTCCTGGGCCTACGAATCACCGCAAACAGCAGAATACGGTGGTAACTACTGAGGATGAAGACGTGCATTTCACGGACGTCAGTTGTGGCGATCGACATACTTTAGCCTTGGCCATCCGACCTCAAGGAGGAAATCCGGACAGTAGACGCACTACAAAGCAAACCAAGACGGGAATTGTTTCGTTTGGTGATGGGGTGAATGGACGGCTCGGGCTTGGAGACGAGAGAGATCGATACGAAGGAGCTTTGCTCACCACTTGGCTCGCAGCGTCCAACGTTGTCGGCAGTGGCATTGCGGGGAACAACGGATGCATGACACCTCCGACAATCGCCACTATCTGTGCTGGGACTACCCACAATCTTGCGCTTTCAGTATCGGGAGACGTATTCTCTTGGGGAAACGGCGTGGACGGACAGCTCGGTCACGGCGCCGGAGTAAGTGAGTGGGTACCTCGACAGCTCGCGTTTTTCAAGAATCTCTCGGTGACCTCAGTGAGTTGTGGGGCGTCGCACTCGGTAGCAGTATCTCGGACCGGTATTGTGTACACTTGGGGGCAAGGTGCTGAAGGGCAGCTTGGACTCGACCTGGAAGCCGATTCCACCGTCGACGTTGTAAACAAAAGTGTGTGGGTCCCCCATCCGGTGGGGCTCCTTAAGGGTTCTGCGAATCGAGTCACCGTTCGCTCAATTGCGGCCAAGCAGAATATGTCGCTGGCATTGGATGACCGAGACCGTTTGTTCGTATGGGGCGACAACGCTCTCGAGCAGCTCGGAATCTCGTTATCCGCTAACACGGAAGTCGGCACAAAATCCTACGTCCCAAAACCGAGACTACTCCCGTACATGGACCTCCACGCTCCAAATGCTGATGTTTGTGACTCCGCGACGTCGTTATCACGCGTCTCGAATTTGCGCGAGATCGTAGCTGCAGCAAAGCCGGAGCCCATTCGTCTTGGTCTGACCCACATCGATGCTGGGGATCGATTTACGATGTTAGTGTTCAGGACGAAACCGGGTATCAGCAGAACAAGCAACAGCTCAGGTGATGAATCTCGAGAAATCAATGCCCATGTATCTCCCGAAGTTTCTCCCGAAACCAAAGCGGCTACTGCATCCGCTAGCAAGTGGGACTTCTCGCTGACCGACGACTTGCCAGTGTCTGCCATCCCGTCGCGAGAACCTGCATATTACCAGTTCATGGTCAACTACAAAATCTACATCCGCCCTACCATCTCCAGATGGCGTGATGAAGATGAAGAGAGCGAAAACGAGATGGACAGAGACCTACAGCGGAGATCTCGTCGTCGTGGTACCAGAGGCTCCACAGTCGGTCGGAGAGGAAGTTTGCTACCGAGCGCAAGCACGACAAGTCCGGAAAAACGAGGCAGTAGTACAAACAACGAAGGAGCTTTTGACGATGGGGCTGCTAGCAATTCTCCGGTGCACGTTCAAGGGTTCGACTCGTGGCTGGACAAGCGCCTTAATTCACCATCGAAGAGTTACCTGGCAGGACCTTCGTTCGCTAACGCCCCACGATTCCCTTCACCCCCTACGAAAGAAGAGGAGACGAGAAGTGCTACAACTAGCATCGCCAGCAAGGAAAAGGGAACATTTCGAGCGAAGGTGACTACAAGTTTTCCCACAAAGCCACAGAAACCTAAAAGCGGGTTTGGTCGGACACTCTCCGTTCGACGGCCAACTACATTCATGTCGGAGCCTCTGAACAAGAACACCGTATCCGCTTCCCACGGAAGTTCTCCTTCGAAGCAACCGAGCAACCAGGAGCTATCACCTAAACAGAGACCACCCAAGAGCGACCCTTTTCTCATCATTCCTTTCGGCTCGTCGGTGGAACCTCGCTTTGGACCGCCACCGCGTAGTACATGTCCGACACCAAGCACACCAATCTACCCAGAGAAATGCTCAATCCGAGAGCGACGAGCCCCGCAATTCGCAATGGGCGATGCAGAGCATTTCTCGCTCCTTATCTCACGCCGACTCCATCATGCAAAAGGTCCGGGCCCAGGACCTGGTACTTACGACCGTCATGGCGGTTGAATGGGGTCAGAGTGTTTCTGTTTGATCACAGTAGTAGTTGACGAGTCTCTCCAGTACGTCAGAACACAGTTGCTTTGCTCTACACTGCGCGCCATAGCTTGCTTTCAACGAGGGAGAAATAAGGAGAATACGCGATGAGGGATTCCAAGTTACTTCACATTGAACAGATTTTCTGCCGACCCTTTCATCACCAAGCAGAAACCCAGCCGAGCCCTGCCGATGATGGAAATCTGTGTCTATAGTAGACTTGCCTGAAGTGGCTCACACATCTTCTACGGCCCATTTGACCCTTTTGCATCTTGGTTACCAGTGGACAACGATCATTTCTTGTTCTTCTTGCGTTGATGAGTCTTGTACCTTGTGTAGGCGATTTTATCGCGGTACATGAATGGTGACGCCTGCTGCTGCAGCGCTTCAGCCGTCGATTTCATCACGCGCTGGGCAACAGCCAACGGGTCTTCGCCGGGGGCAGCCTTGGTACACGGCAGAAACTGCACCGTGTATGTGTGCCACGGCACGAACAGGTACCACAACACATTAGCCAGGAACGTGCTGGTCTCGTCGTTGATATTAACCGGCTGCAAGAGAGCAAATCAAAGCAGCAAAAGTCAGCCAACAGCCTCCTAGAAGGCGCAGCACTAGAGCGCAAGAAGGCGATGCAGAACTTCGTACAAAAGGGCCGTCCGACGCCCGAATAGCAAGGGGTTGCACAGTCTTATCCAGCGAGAAGAGGAACTTATGGTACTGCAGCAGACCTTTCCTCCCGTTCGTGAGTCCTCCCTAAAAAACAACCAACGCTTCTATCAGTACCAACACCACACAACCAAAAAATGATCCTCCACTCACCTCAGGAAACGCAGCAAGAGGCTTATTCCCCCTCTCTAAACGATCAACAATAATCTGCCGCACGGCATCGCGTCCTGCACCGTTGCCCTGCTGTCTCGAAACGTAAGGCACGTACACCAGTCCAGCTTTATCACCCAGCAGCTTGAAGAACAGCATCTTCTTGTAGAAGTCGTAGCCCAAAATGTACGCCGGCGTGATTGCGAGCATAGCGACTGCATCGAACTCGCTCACGTGGTTGGCCACGATAATCTCCGCTCGGTCGTCTCCTTTTGCAAAGAGATGGTCGTCCACAAGAACCACGCGGGTACCGGTGATCCAGACGAAGATTTTGGCCAAGTGCATCCGGTCGATCTGTTCTTCCGTGAAGACTCGGGGCAGCACGAGAGCCACTAGAAAGCAGCAAAAGCCGCGTAACACGAGCAGAAGGACCCCGAACGGCGTGTACAGCAGCAGGAAGAGGTGGCCGAAGCTCACTGGGCTCTTGACGCGCTCGAACTGGAACATGCTCTCGAACGGGAGCAACTGCTGCTCTGTGGGAGGGTCCAGCGTGACGGGCGCTTTGCCGTCGCCCAGCAGGTTCAGTGCACGTCGGACGCCGGTGGTGGTGGGGGACTGCGACCCCATCGACAGGTCCAGGAAGGGCGCAATGGGCGACCCCATGATGGACGGAGCCATGCTGGTGCAAGTTCACCCGACGGATTTAGAGGCGTCAAAAGGGGAATGACGCAGACGTTTCGAGCAGATACAGGCAGGTGACTCTCTCTCTCGGTGGTGCTGGAGCCAGGCGAGACCAGCAATGTCGGCTGGCTGACACGCTGACACGCATGGCAGAGACACGGCACTCTGGCTGCTGTGGCCTGGCCGATTCGCGGCCGGTTCATCAACGACTCGTCAAATGCCGACACCGACTCGTCCAGAGAGCCCACATACTTCATGGCTGCCGTACTGGCCGTGGTTAGCGTACTAGTAGTGATCGCACCACTGGACAGTGCACTCATCGAGAGCGCACTGCTCGCGAGGACACTGCTGATGACCACACTGCCGGCACTCGGGCTGCTCGTGGACGCACCCGTCGAGGCCGCACTGCTGGAGGTCGAGCTGGTCAACATCGGCTCTGCTGCGTACTCAGACTTGGACTCGAACGCCGACTCGGACGCAAACTTCGAGCTGCGCTCTTCCTCAATGTCTTGCTGCGACGCAGACGTGTCACGCGACGAGCGAGCATCTTCGTCTCGATCATCGCGCTGTTCGGTCACTTGCGCGAGCTTGCTGCTCGTGCTAGCCACAGCCGTGGACCTGCCAGCGAAGAACTCGTCCGCTGCCGTGCCGCCCTCGCCTGCAGTCAGCTGCGAGCTGGTGCTTCAACAAGAGGCCCCGATTGACCGTAGCTGGCCCCAGGAAGTGTACCTGCTCGAATGCTCAATCACCACTTCCGGGCGAAAACTCTTGTGGTCGACTACGGAGACAGCACTATACACATGTACGCTCCATGTATACACTACTATACACGACGCTATCTGCTGGGGCTCTTCATTGGGTCTCTGGCACGTGTCACTCTGTAAAATGGTTCCTCGCTGCGTCCTCCGCCATGCTGTAGCAGCTCCTGCCAGAGCGTTGAGCACTGCAAGTTCTGCCAACTTTGCGCGTTCGAGTGTCGTACACAGCGACCCCAAGCGGGACGAGAAGGCAAACGACTCGAGCGTCTCGGCGCACTCGGCGTTGCAGCGGCAGCAGCTCGAGTTCTGCTGCCTGCTGTGCGGTTGGGACGTGGCATGCGGCACCTGCCCCTTCAACTGGTTCGACTTTGATCCCAAGAAGTTCCAGTATCAGCGCCGCCGACGGCCTGGTGCGGACGATCTCAGCAAGTTCGCAGCGAGCGATGCAGACATCCAAGAGGCGATGGAGACGCTCGGCATTGCGACGCAACCGACCAACGGCTTTAACAAGGCTGCGGCATTCACGCAGCAGCAAGTGAAGGACGCGTTCCGAGCGAAAGCGCTCGAGTGGCACCCGGACTGCAATCCAGACCCGCAAGCCGAAACCATTTTCAAGGAGATTCTAGTCGCCTACGAACTGCTGCTAGCTCATGCTCGATAAAGTGGCTAATAATATATAGTACCCAAGACAAGTTTCGGCCATCACGGCCTGTAGGTATCACTCAACTGCTACGTGCTGTAGAGCCTCTTTATCATGATATATGAAATGCAACCAAGTGATAACATGCACATACCTCACTTCAGTCATCACATTTTAATACCTGATATCCAACGCATTTTTAACCTCCACTCTATCATTCGTTATCACAGGCCCCTTCTATTCCGATCGACCTTAGTCTTTTACGCGCCAATTTCCATCCGCCATCAATCGACACCTTTCCTTCTTGTGCGCGCAGCCATGTTCTACTCGCAGATCATCCTGGCGAAGAAGGGGCCGCTGGGCAAGATCTGGCTGGCCGCCCACTGGGACAAGAAGCTCAACAAGCAGCAGATCTTCACCGCCGACATCCACAGCTCCGTGCAGGACATTGTGAACCCGCAGGTGCCGCTAGCGCTACGTGTCTCGGGCCACCTGCTGCTGGGCGTCGTCCGCATCTACTCACGCAAGGTCAAGTACCTGTACGCGGACTGCAGCGAAGCGCTCGTGAAGATCAAGTTGGCCTTCCGCCCGGGGGTCGTGGACCTGCCGCAAGCCAACCAGCAGGCGGCGGCCAGCGCCATCAACGTGAGCAACTTCGGCGAGTTCGAGGCCGAAGTCACGTACACGATTGAGTACGTTTTTATTTTCTTATTTGTGAGAGGGGTATTTTTTTAATTTATTTTTTTACTTTTTAGTGCGCTGGCGGTGCCGTCGTTGGACGAATGGATTGCGGCGTCGAGTCAGACGATGGCGAGGCGCCAGGACATTACGCTGGCAGACCCGTTGGACCGGATTCGAGAGGAGAACGCGTTCGCGGAGAGAGGTGCGAGATGTTTTTTTTTTTTAATTTTTCTTGTTTGTGATGTTGAATTTTTGCTAACTATTTTGTGTGTGTAGATGCTATTGTAATGGAGGACTCTTTCGGGGAAGGAGGAAACTGGCAGGCCTTCGACTTGGACGACAATTTCGGCAGCTCTGGACTGGATATGAGTGCGGTTAGTGACATTGAAGTGGCGCGAGAAGCAGATGCACCGATGCTGCCAATGGACGACTCGGCGATTGTGAACGACGGGGAGAAGTCGATGGACAGGAGCTCGCTGGTGGTGGGTGAAGAGCAGCCAGAGTTTGGATTCAACGACGCTCCGTTCGAGATGCCGCCTGATGACGCTATGGAGATTGAAAACCCGGCGGAGGACTCGATGAACATTAGCGGTGCCATGCTCGATATTAGCGCAGACCTCAATGTCAGCCTTAATGGCTCCATGCGCGCGTCACTGGATGCCGCACTGGCTAATGTGGAGGTGGAGACGAGCAGGCCCAAGAAGAAGAGGAAAATTGCTCATGATACGGTCACAGAGCTCACCTCGTCCTATTTGAAACAGGGAATGGGGGATACCTCAGACATTACCCGCACCTCGGGAATCGTGTACTTCAAGAAACCTGGAAGCAAGCGCGACTTCGCTGGAGCGGACATGTTTTCTCGGCCATGCATGGTCAACATGTCGGAAGAGCTGTTGAGCATGTTTAAGATCACAATGAAAAAGCGGAAGTTCCCATTTGGCTCCAGGGACAGGACCGTAAACCAACCCGAGGACATCGAGTTGACTCGGCGTATGAGCGCAAACTCTCGTTTGAGCACGAACTCGGTACGTAAGCTGCCCAGCCAAGCGAGTGTACTGTTGAAATGACATCTCACGAGTGCCTTTGTGTTTAGGCTGGCCTGGACGTGACGACGGGCTCGTGTGATGCCTCCATGATGCACGACATCGAGGAAGGAAACCATTTCGAATTTGCTGATATGGGTCCAACCCAAGCGTAAGGTCTCGTACTGGATGGTTGAAGTGTTGTCCCAAAGGCTAATGCCATCGCCTTTTGCATTTTCAGTGAACGGGAAGATGAAGGCTTCCCAGACTATGAGATTGGAGCTCCATTTGAGCCTGAAGAGCAGCAGGACTTGGAAGACCTAAACGTGGATCTTGAGCTTGGTGCAGTAAACGATATCCGTGGTGATGCAGATGGCGTCACCGAAGTGGGCCAGGACGCTTCGACCGCACAGCACAAGTGGCACCCACACACCGTGAAGGTGATGAAGGTGCTGCGAAAGTCCCTCAACGATAAGGTACGGCGGACCCAAATGCATTGTTTCCGAGAGCAGTAGCTGACTGTTATTGTGCTACTTCTGCAACACTCAGGAGGAAGTCACATACAAGCAGCTCACAAAAAAGACTCACGACCGACGAACCGCCGCCGCGCTGTTCTTCGAGCTCCTCCAGCTGAAGACTCTGGACTACGTCGATGTCGACCAAACTGCGCCGTACTCTGACATCAAGATCTCTAAGGCTGCCCGGTTCTCCGAGTACATCCCAGCAGTGGATCGCGATACCAGCTGAGCGTGACAATTTTGATGCGTGCAACAACTAAATAAGGCTTATGAAGTGCTTGCTTTCCAGGTTTATTTTCGCGTGGGTGTTTTGCCGCTATTTTTGCTAGGATGCGAGTGTGGATGGTGCTGGCAAGGACCGGGGAGCTGGACAACAAGCAGTTCGATCTCAAGTTCACGTCGGCAGACTCGCAAGTCGATCGCCAGCGTTCACATTGAAGATAGGAAGCGATGCACAGCTCTCCCGAGTTTCGGTCGCTGAAGACCAAGATCCGTACGCTATGCAAGCAGCGCCGCATTCGCCTCGAGGAGTTTATGAAGACGTTTGATATTCATCGCGTGAAGAAGATCAAAACCGAGCAGTTCAAGCGCGCACTTGACATTAGCGGCCTTCACCTGTCCAGCGCCGAGATCAACCTCATTATCGCCAAGTACCGGCTCGCTGATGACTCCTCTTTCGTGGACTATCGACGGTTTTGCGACTTGATGGACAAGGTGTTCACGGTGAAAGGGCTTGAAGCGAAGCCTACGAGTCACGCGGGCAGCTATATCGACGCCGCAGGGATCAAGACCTTCGCGTTTGAGCTGCTGACACCAGCCGAAGAGGCCGTGCTTGCAGCCGTGAAGCAGAAGCTTTTTGCTGCAGTAATGAACAAGGGAATCGTTCTCAAGGACGTGTTCCACGACTTCGATCGAAGCAATGCCGGCAAGGTCACCAAGCCGCAGTTCGTCCGAGACATCTCAGACATCGTTGTATTATCATCGGAGGAGATGGACGTACTGTTGAAGGCGTACGGCGACAGGTTGGACGTTCATTACCGTGCACTTCACTTCGACATTTGCCCGGGCGCTGCAGGTGCTGGGGTCAATGCAGCGATGCCGCGTTCACCAGAGAGACGGCATTTGTCTGCTCCAGCAGGAGCGGGCCACGGAGCTGCAGCTCAGGAACTTGAGGCGGAGCTGTCGGAGTTGGTGCTGCGCGACCGAATCCGTACGAAAAACTTCTTTACCGATTTTGATCATCTGCGTACAGGCAAGTGCACGGAGGCTCAGTTCAGACGCTGTGTCAAGCTTTGCTTCCCTGTTGTGACCGAGAGCGACTTGGCGCTGCTTGTTCAAAAGTACGGGTCCGTCAAGACTCTAGACACTACAAAGGTGGACTACGTGCGCTTCTGCGATAACATCGAAGGCAAGGTCAACCGTGAGCTGCTGCAGGACAACAACTTCGATGACATTCTTGCCACGATCACGAAGGCAACCAACCACTCGACTGCAGACAAGTGCTCGCGTGCAATGCGTGGATCGTTGACCGAGTCGGACTCGGACGTTCATCAGGCGATGATGAACCGACTTCACACGTTTTGCTCTACCCGTCGAGTTCTGCTAAAACCAACGTTTCAAGACTTTGACAAGGGTAAGCGTGAACACATTACCGTCGACCAGTTCTTCCGCGTTATGACAATGTTCAAGCTAACGTTGAACGGAGAGGGTGAAAGACGGGCACTGCTTCAGCGATACTCGAGTGCACACGGAGAACGATTCGTGAACTACGTCACCTTCTGCTACGACCTAGAAAACTGGGGAAACGACAACCAACAGCACAATGGACGTCCTTCCTCGCGAGGCGGCGTCGTGTCCGAGATCATTGCGCCGTCAAAGCTACGAGCTGACACATTCGAGGAGACCGCAGCTGAAACCCACGTTCGGTCAGTGCCCATGCTGATCCGCTACATCAAGCAGACAATCAAGCGTGATCGCATTCGCTTGGAAGAATACTATCGAGATTTCGACAAGCTACGCCATGGCAAGATCACTGCAGCTCAGTTCTGCGCGGGATTGAATGCTGCAGGGTTTCTCCTGTCTCGAGAAGAGATGGCGCTGCTTGGTGATGAGTATGCGTGCAAGGAGGTCGACAGTATGGGGAAGCACTGGATCGCCTGGAAGTCTTTTGTGGATGACGTCGAGAGTGTCTTCACTGTTAAGGGGCTGGAGCAAAAGCCTCACCACGACCTGAAGACTCTGGAGGCGCGTGAAGGGCAGTTTGGTGGTGTCGTTGTGGACAAGGACCTTTCTACCGACGAGGAAGACCACGTCAAGAGAATCATGCTCACCATGAAGCGGGCCATCGACCGCCAGCGCATGGAAATCAAGCCGACGTTTGAAGACTTTGACCGCTCTAAGCAAGGTTTCATCTCGGCGACGAAATTCGAGCGCGTGCTGTCGATGCTAACGCTTCTGCCAGCTCAAGCCGCTGAAGTTCGGCTCTTGCTCATCAAGTTCCGTGAGCAGGCGGCGATAGGCACAAGCACCACGCTGAGTTCCATCTGTGACGTCAACTATCGCGCGTTTCTCCAGGCGCTTCACATTCTCGGGGGCTACCATAATGCTAGCAGTGAAGACATCCGGAATCTGGTGCTACCTGGCAGCGTTGCGTATCGCCAAGAACTGTACCAAAGTGGCATCATGAACAACGATGCAAACAGGCGAACGGCGCGAGGCAACCACGCAGGTGCAACTGATCTGGCACAACTTCTTGCGGAGTTGCGTCGCCAGCTCAACGCCAAACGCATTCGCCTGAAAGAATTCATCGTGGAAGGAGACAAGTTGCGGTCCGGGGAGATCACAGTAGCCAAGTTCCACACGGCACTCAACCGCAGCGGCTGCGTGCTGGACGCGTCCGACATCCACACGTTGAGCATGCACTTCCGGTCAGCCAGAAACCCGGACAAGATCGACTGGCGAACCTTCCTGGAAGCCTTGGACTTCTCTCACGGCGTGTCCGCTCCAGCAACCGCTGCTGTCAATGGAGAGCAGCATGAAAGCTCGGACGAGTCCATCAAGCGCATACTCGAGCGCGTTCGCAACGACGTGAACCACCGGCGTCTGCACATGAAGCCCTACTTCCAGGACTACGACCACAACAATGTCACGCACGTCACCAAGTTCCAGTTCGCTGCAGTGCTCGACATGATGCACTTGTCCTTGAAACCTGCAGAAGTGCACGCACTCACTCACCAGTTCGCCCACCGCGACGGCCGCAAAACCACCGACGACGTCAAGTACCTCACCTTCATCCAGGCCGTCGACTCAGACTACTCTTGATCAGCACCCCCACAGCCTCGTAGTTACTTGGACCCTTTTCTCAATACACATCTCAGCATAAAGCAAAGCATTATTAACATGTCGGAAGGGCGTCTTTCTAAGTCTCGGCGTCGTCAAGCAAAAGAGTCGTATCTGCGCCTATGGTTGACTCCTGCCGAGCACAGCACACGCCGTTGCGACCGTGCGTCTCAATCTTTACCTCCTGCTGTGGATGAGCGACATGAACTCGCTGCGGGTGCGCGGGTCGCTCTTGAACACGCCCAGCACGGAGCTCGTGACGGTGCTGGCGCCGCTCTTCTCGACGCCGCGCATGACCATGCACATGTGGGTGGCCTCGATCACAACGGCCACGCCCTTGGGCTCAATGACGCCCATGATGGCGGTGGCGATCTGCTTGGTGAGGCGCTCCTGCACCTGCAGACGGCGCGAAAAGACCTCGCTCACGCGCGCGAGCTTGCTGAGGCCCAGCACTTTGCCGTTGGGGATGTAACCGATGTGCACCTTGCCCGTGAACGGCACCATGTGGTGCTCGCACATGGAGTACAGGTCGATGTCCCGCACGATGACCATCTCGTCGTGGTCCTCCTCGAACACAGCCTCGTTCAGCACGTCCCTTAAGCTCTGGCCGTAGCCCTTGGTGTTGTACAATAGAGCTTTGGCCATCCGCATCGGCGTCTTGACCAGACCCTCACGGCGAGGGTCCTCTCCGATACACTCGAGCAACGTAGTGACAGCGGCCGCCATCTTCTTGAGCTTCTCCTGGTCCTGTACGTGGTCGTCCGGACTGCGGGAGGGCAGCGTCATGGACAGTTGGGACAGCTTCTCATCACGGCTGTGGGCCTGCGATTTGGCGGCGGACGCTTGCAGCAGGAACGTGTCGCTGCTATTGGTAGGGTGCAGGTCGTGCTCGCTCGTGCTCAGCGTCGTCGTGATGGGGGCCATGGCGGATAATAAGAGAGTGGCCAGGAGCGCTTCAAGTGGTGGAATGACCGGACGAGGGCAGACGAGAAGTGCATGGCCCTGGGAGAAACATGATTGGCTATAATACACCAATGTATGGAGCGATATGATTGGCTATATTACCTCGAGCTCCTCCCCTGCCACCATTCGGGTTATTCTGCTTTGGAATGCCTAATTAGATATGACCAATCAGGGGTCGCAAACCGTTAGGTTGCGCATACCGGTACTATGCGGCGAGGTGGCGGGGATGCAGGCCGGAAGCGCGTCGGCGAGCACCATGACGGCAGCTTCGGCGTGTACATGTCGCACAAGATCCAGAAGCTGCGCGGACAGAACGAGAGCTTCACGTCGGCGTCGCATTCGTCGCGGGTTTTCCAGGGCGTGCACGTGAACGTGGATGGTTACACAGTACCCAGCAAGGAGGAGATCCGCCAGCTTATGTTGCTGCACGGCGGCGGCTTCGAGCACTACGAAACGAACCGTGTGACGCACATCATCGCCACGCATTTGCCGGCATCCAAGTTGCTGCAACTGAAGTACGTAACTGCAACTTGTTGTTGAAGTTGAAAGGTTGCCCTCAAAGTTACTACTTGTAGGAAGGCGAGGAAGACACTGCCAGTGGTGCATCCCGACTGGATCGTGCAGAGCATCGAACAGAACAAGCTGCTTCCCGTGGAGAATTTTCTCTATGCGGGCTTTGCAGACCCCACCCAAGGGAGCCTCTTCAGTTTGTCAGGGCCATTGTCTTCGTCGACCAAAACGGACAGTCCTGCTGTTGCAGTTCAAGGTGAAGCGAGCGCTGGTGCTGCCGATCCGGCGTCTAAACAGACTGCAGAAGGCAGAGAGGACGAACTGGATATTTTGGCCTTGGAGGAAGAAGAGGATGACCTGGAGGACCCACCAACGTCTCCGCCACCACAAGCTGTGAGTGGTAGCAGTACGACGGTTAAAACGCGGACCAATTCGACAAGAGATGGCGCTGAGTTTGTGAGGCATTTTTTCGCCAAGTCTCGGCTGCACCACATTGGTGCGTGGCGAGCTACGTTCCAACAGAAAGCGGCCGAGTTTCAAGCGAAATACAAGGGTGGAGCAGTGGTGCGAGCTCCGGTTTCGTCAAGTGAGCGGGTGATTCTCCATGTGGACATGGACTGTTTCTTCGTTGCTGTAGCTGTGCGAGGCCGACCAGAGCTGCAGAAAGTGCCGGTTGCTGTTGCCCACTCTGGAAATGCCGGGTCGTCCGAGATTTCGTCGTGTAACTACTTGGCACGCGCGAAAGGTGTCGGAGCAGGAATGTTCATGCAGACTGCTAAGGAGCTGTGTCCAGAGCTGGTTGTACTGCCCTATCAATTTGACGCCATTCAGCGAGTCTCGTTTCAGATTTACGACATTTTCTTTTCGCAGACCCCGTACGTGCAGGCTGTCAGCTGCGATGAGGCGTTTCTCGAGTTTGGGAAAGGAACTCATGGGCTGGAGAAGGCAAAGGCAATTCGTCACGAGATATTCAGCCAGACTGGGTGTCCTGCTAGCGTCGGCGTCTCGTTCAACGTTCTTCTTGCAAAGTTGTGCTCAAAGAAAGCAAAGCCGGATGGAATTTACCAAATTGACGACCGGAGTCAAGCAGAAGAATTCATGCTATCATTAAAAGTTAGCGGTGTACCTGGCGTTGGGTACAAGACCGGTGCAAAGCTTGAAGACCTCGGTGTGGAGGATGTCCGCCAGTTGGTCTCTATGGCAAGAGGTGAACTTGTGCGATCTCTTGGGAAAGCGTCTGGCGAGATGCTGTACAATTACGCTCGAGGAATTGATGTGCGACCAGTGTCCATGGAGTCGAACATGATGCGGAAAAGCGTATCTGCTGTAGTGAATTTCGGTATTCGTTTCGAGAGATGGGAAGACGCAACCATATTCCTGGTGGCACTGGGCGAGGAATTGAGCCACCGACTTCGGAATTTGAAGGTGCGGGCGAAATGTCTGACTCTTTTAATCAAGAAACGGCGGGAAGGCGCACCAATCGAGCCATCAAAGTTCATGGGCCATGGTAGCTGCGATAACTTCTCCAAGAGCCACGTGCTAGCCCAATCTACAGACGATCAGGTTGTGATTGGCAAGGCTTGCATCGAGCTTCTTCGACAGCTTAACTTCCCGAGCGAAGAACTCCGAGGAGTTGGTGTTCAGGCAACAAAGTTGGTTTCAGATGCCTCGAGTGTAAATCAGCGAAGTGGACAGCTTTTCAAGGCCTGGCTAAAAGACTCTGCTCAGGAAACGGGAAATGAACGCTCATCGTATCCACCGCGGGTGCCAACTGTGAGCGAACGAGAAGAAGGCGAAACAAAAACGGAGGATGACGAACCGAGAGAATCCAGGAGTACTAGCGACTTTGCAGCTACGACCTTGTCTCAGATTAATATGGGAGTGCTGGAGGAACTACCTGAGCAGCTTCAGCAAGAGATCTTGGCTTCGTATCGTCGAGGTGGTCCATCTACCACTAGCATCCATACAAACCGTCAGCCTTTGCCACAACCAAAGCGAAAGATTAATGGAAAGGCACCACTGCGACGGAAACATCCAGCACGAAACATATTCGATTCCAGGTCTAATAGTCTGCTTGCCCATGCTGCACAAAGCACCGTGGGAGACTCGAACGGACCGAAGGACATGCTGAACGATATCCGGCTGTCTCAAGTGGACTCGGATGTGTATCACTCGCTCCCGTTTGCTATTCGCAGAGAGATTGATCGGTATGCAAAGAAGCGAACGTCTTCGTCAACTGTTGCCCCCATTCCAAGACCCAAGGCTCAATCTAACAGCACCCTAGAGCAACTTGCGAAGAAGAAGCCAGCTCCGTTGGTGCTACCGAAGATTGAAGACCTGTACGCAAATCTCGTTCAGAGTCTTCAAATTGCTGCGATCACGAAAGAAAGTGATGGTGAACGCCCTGGTGAAAGCACTCAAACGCAGTCTGCTGCGTTCGATGCTATCTACTCGCGCATTTTGGTCGAAGTGGAGAATCGGACACTCGACCAGGCTTTAAGAATGCTACGCTTCCTTCGACGTAAATGCTCCAGCGCAGCCACCCCCGCGGAACTCGCAGACATTTTGAAGCGCGGCTTCAACCACATTCTCAGTCTTGTCAACCAGGATGTTCGACAGCATTTCAACGGAGTGTTATCGCTGCGTTTAGTTGCTCCACTATGAACCGAGATTGCTGTCCAGCTCTTCATGCAATGTGAATTGTATCTGTATTAACCTTATCGACTCACTACCATGCAGTGTCCTACTCAGCCATGACGCCACATTTTTCAACATCGTCTACTAGTATCGTGTGAAGTTTGTAAAGCGCCTCAGAAGCAGTTGGCCTCTTCTTCGGGTCTACAGAGACGCAGGCAGTGCCCAGCTCCACGACGGATTTGACCGCTTCATTGGAGAACTTGACATGCAGCTTTCCAGTTGCCACCATTTGCAGAATGGCTGGCTCAGGCATCTGCCGACTCGAGTCGGTGGGGTCTTTAGCGTGCCAGTAAGGTGATGAATGGGTATCCAACTCGGACAACACAACCCCGAAGGAAAACATGTCGGCTTTGTCGTCGTACCTGTCTCCGATCATGACCTCCGGCGCCATCCACAAGCAAGTTCCAACACCGCCAGTCATCGACTCGTTCACGCGCTCTCGGGACGTCCCGAAGTCCGTAAGCTTCGCGTCCAGCTTTTCGTTCAGCAAGACGTTCTTAGATTTGAGGTCACGGTGAATGATCGGAGGCTCCAGCGAGTGCATGTACGTGAGCGCGTGCGTGATATGCAGCGCGATCTTGAGCTTGTCCCTGTTGAAGCCCATGGGGTAGTCCTGTTCCTCGTAGTCGCTCAGCAGCGCCTTCAAGTCACCTCCAGCCATGAATTCGGACACCACGCACATGTTCGTCAACGAATCCCAAGCCACGCCGATGAACTCCACAATGTGCGGGTGTTCCATTGACGCCATCATCTTGACCTCCGCTAGCAGGTCGACGACGTGCGAGATACTGCGTCGAGTTTCAGGCAGAAGCATCTTGACAGCGACGCGCCGACCATTGTAAAGCCCAGAGTACACGACTCCGAAGCCTCCGCGACTCAAGAGCTGCACCACAACGAGTTTATCACGGGGGATACGAGCTGCCACCACGAAATCGTCTTCCCACGGACGATTCATCGTTGTCCCTTGGAATGTCGAGCTTGTACTTGCTCCTGGAACGAAAGTCCGGCCTGAACGTTGATAACTGGAGCCGAAGCTCGAGAGAACTGGAGCAACTGAGCGAGTGGTGGTTTGTTCACGAAAAGTGGAGCACGTGCTGCTGCTTTGAGGTAGGAAGATGGGTCCGCTCACGGGCTTGGACATGAACACCATGTCGTCCGGTTCCAGCATGGCGACGCTGTCGTTTGAATCGGTGAATCTCGCGAGCGTCAGCTTCCGCTTTGTCGATCTCCACTTCCACACGACGAAGGCCACAACACACAGGATGAGCACAGCAGCCACCGTGACAGCACCAGCGACTGTGGCTCCGCGAAGACTCTGCCCACTGGTAATAGCAGTCGACGATTGCGGCTCCACCGACGACGACGTTGACGTGTCTCCACGACTGTAGGAGCTTGAGCTGGAGACAACGCTGACGTTTGTGTTGATGTAGAATTTGCTGGCCTGGTAGCACTTGTGCGTCGACACCTGCGTCTTGTCCGGCGTAGATGTGGACGCCGGTTGCACGCTGCAGTTGGTGGCAGGGAAGAAGGGCATATTCACCGACCCGTCCTCGAGTATCGTGGCGATGGTGGACGCGTTGCTAGCTAGAGAAATGGCGTCGATCGCGAATGGCACGCAGCGGTTCGAGTCTTGCACGGCGTGCGTCTGCTGGTACGTGTCGTCGCTGCAATTGCCCGTCCTGAACTGGTCCATGACGATGTACCTGGTGCCTGTGAACGCTGCCGCAATGATTTCATGGGCCGTCGCATCGGCACAAGTCGTCTCGTAGTAATACGTGTAGTCGTTGAACACTACGGGGCTGCAGGAACGGCGCGTACAGCTCGAGGAATTCAGCACCTGCATACTGAACGGAGCCCCCGAGCACTGGTTATCGTCGTACATTGCCACCGCTTTCGACACCGTGGCAAAGGTGCATACACTTCTGCTCAAACACACTAGAGAGGTCACCACGAGCGCCCGACATGGCATCCAAGACATGGTCGTTTAAGAATGAGCAGGACACGAGAACGAAGCCCCCGTGACGGCCTTCCGACTCTCATCCAGTGTCTGACGTCCAGAGTCGAGGAAGGACCTGCATGGAAGGCGCGCAGAGTTGGATGCCAAAAATCTCGGAGTCCCGGCTCCATTGAGCTGGTGCTGGGATCATCCGAGCGCGTCATATTTGCCTTCATCTGGAACCGTGGAGTGCTACGCGTCGTGCGGTTGTCCGAGATGCTTCTGAAAGGCGTCCAACGGCAGCAGGGCGAGTCTCTGGCCGCGCTTTCGGTCTCGGTTGAGCTCGATACAGCGCTGTCTCGCTTGGTCGTACGTGCAGGTGACCACGTCGCCCTGGTCAAAGGCACGTGAGGACCAATTCACTCACAAGGTGGCAGTTACGAGGAGCCGTACCTGTTGGGTGAGCTGCTGGCGGTGGCGGAAGTCCGTCTGGGTGGTGTAGAAGACGTACGCGCGCTGCTTGATGCCTCTGTCAGTAGGTGCCGCGACGTTCTGCTGGTGGCGTCGCAGCTCAAGGCGTTTGGCCTCGACAGCGTCTTGCTTTGAGATGCCGCCGTACTGCTCCAGCTTGGTGATACGTCCACGCTGCTGGAACTGCTCCTGGATGGACACCATCCCTTTGAAGGCCTGCAGCAATGCCTTGTGCACACGACGTCCGGACTCCTTGGGCTCCAGCGCCACCAACGCCGACGCCACCGCTTCCAGCGTCGACATGCAGCCTTCCATAGGCTCCCTACAGATACATCGCTTAGATCTCAGCACCAAGGCAATTACGAGCCGTTCCTACCGTCTCAAGTCGCCGTAGATGCTCCGTGTCGGTGCCTCGCCTTCCTCCCCATCCAGACAAATGTACTGCCAGCTAGCGCCTCGCGCCTCCCATTCGCACGCAGCCTTCTCCCAGTGGCTCCTGTTACGTCTCGCGATCTTCTTGGCCTCTTTCCACGTGCCGTCAATGACAATTAGCAGCACGCGCTTCCCTGTATCCGCCACTCCACTCGCAGGGCTCAGCGGCCGTGCGTCCTCGTCCGGGAAGAGCACCAGGACCGCGTCGAAGTTGCCGTCGCCTCCTCCATACAGCAGCGCGTCGAGCTGCGCGCTCATGCCAGGGCCGCAGTCGCAGTCGTCGTCCACCATCACGAGCGTCATGTGCGCGAGCGTCTGGGCCATGACCGGCACCGACGAGATCGCCGCCCTTCGCCGCTTTTCGTGCGTATGCTGCAGCACCAACACGTGCGCGCGCTCCGTGGCCAGCAGCTCCAGCGGCAGCGACGTGCAATAGCACACACGAGGCGGCCGACCGCACCTCGTACAAGCCTCACGCCGTGGGGCCTCCTCCGCCATCCAAAAAGTGACAAGTTCAAAGGCACGAATGAATGGGAAGTCTAAGACAAATGGCAAGATACAACTGTACGTGGTTCAGGAAGACAAGAGGACGTGTCCCTTACGAAATCGGATTTAATTAAGCTACCGTATCTTAAGCCGTGGCCTGGAACGCAGGCTCCACGGGGGCGGCGGCCTCGACAGCCGGCACCACGGGGGCCGTGGGCTCCACGTACGGGCGGTGCACCTCCTCCTTGGGCTCGAGGATGGTGACCACGTCGTCCAGCGCGCGCTTGGGGCCCTGCTTGCCCGTGGGGTCGTGCGGCAGCATGATGGACACCTTGACGCCCAGCACACCCTGGCGCATGAGCACGTGACGCACAGCCGTGTCCACGTACTCGAGCGAGGCGTTACCGGTCTTGACCATGTAGCCCTCGTTGAACTTCATGGCCTTGGCACGCTGCGCGCGCAGCTTGCCCGACACAATGACCTGCACGCCCTTGGCGCCAGCCTCCATGATGAAGCGCACGACCGAGTAACAGGCGCGACGCACGGCAAGGCCGCCCAGCAGACGGTACTTGAGCGACTCGGCCTGGGCCTGCGAGCACAGGCCGCGGTTGGCCACGCGCTCGGCGTACAGCTCCACGGCTCCGTCCGGGAAGTTGAAACGCTTCTGCACGACAGAGGTCAAGGCACGAATGCGCTGGCCCTTCTCGCCGAGCACCTCCTGCGTGCGCGTGGCGCGGATGATGATCTCCGTGCGCATGGGCGTCACGCGCACCTCGACTCCAGAGTAGCCGTCGCCGTACAGCTCACGCTGCAGCAGCTCGTTCAGCTCGGCGTAGAACACACCGTCGGCCACGAATTTGCGCTTCTTCGAGATGTTGGTAGCCATTTTGTCTTCTCTTGGAGATTCCTGAGTGCGCAGCTCGAGGAGCAGGGCGCAGCGAACGGAGCGGATGCCAGCCAATGGTTTTCGTTGTGTGGTGTGCACCACCTGAATGTCGATCGGGCACTACCGTATCTGACAGTTAAGCGGCGTGTACACTGTCGTGGGCGTTATTATTCGCTATTTCTTACGTCACCGCGCCAGGATTACCAAAAGGTGCGTATAATGGACGACAAGGCTGGGGTCTCGACGTCGCGGGCGCTGGCGAGTGACGCGGCTACCAAGCGCCAGCGTATCGAGAGGCTGATCCAGCGCGGAGATCTGCTGGCCAACGCACAGCAAGAACGGCAGCTGGTGGCGGTATGTACGTCACGTACGAGCTGCGTCGCCGACGCGTCTCTTTCAAGGGGTTTCACGGCGCGGCGGTCGTCCTGGACACCCCACGAGGACGCAAAGCTGCGGAACTTAGTGCTGCAATTAGGGCGCAGTAGCTGGAGCGAAATCGCGCTCCATTTCCCGTCCCGAGACCGGAAACGGTGTCGCGAGCGGTTCTTGAATCACTTGGCGCCGTCGCTGTCGACGAGTGCGTGGACTGCACAGGACGACGAGAAGCTGCAGCAATTGCAGCGTACAATGAACTCTCAATGGGCGCAAATGGCTCTGAAGTTCCGCGGCAAGAGCCCGGAGAGTGTCAAGAACCGTTGCTTGATGCTGGCGAGGAGAGCAGCACACAAAGGACCTGCAGATAGGAGGAGAGCACAACCGCAACGCTGGACGACAGCGGAAAAGGAGAAACTGAGGACTCTGGTGACGACCCACGGAGCGAGGAATTGGCTGTTCATTGCGTCGCAGCTTCCGGGGAGGACGGACTTGCAGTGTCTGCAGCAATGGTACCGAACGCTGGACGCCAAGGTGGTGAAAGGCAAAGGGACGTGGACGGAGATGGAGGACCGAGTGTTGGTGGACAAAGTGGCCGAGATCGGGAGGAAGTGGACCGAGGTGAGATGATGCGGTGGGTTCGCGGTGGTGGAGGCTGTGTTGACTGCAACGTGGTCGGTTGCTACATGTGTGCAGGTTGCTGCGTTCTTGCCCGGCAGAATTGGAAACCAGTGCCGCGAGCGGTTTTCGAACCACCTGGACCCGTCGATTAGCACGGTGAGATATCAGCACGTAGTTGTAGTGCTTTGGTGGCATCCTCATGGTGCTGTACGACAGGAGCCGTGGACGACAATGGAAGAGACGACTTTGACAGAGGCCATCGAGAAATACTCAACACAGTGGGGATTGATTGCTGCAGAACTACCCGGACGAAGTGAGAACGCCATCAAGAACCATTGGTACTCGCGCGAACGGCGACGGATGCTAGCGTTAGTGTCTGCGAGCACGCTATCAGCAACAGAGTAGTGCTGACCACCGAGGCATGATGCTCGAGGCAGTTTCTGAGGATGGTGTCGAGATCAAATGAAGAAGTTTGTACATTGTATTGCCGAGGGAGGTGTAGGCTAGAATCTCAACTCCAGACTCGTCCAGACACGGGAAGATACTCATATCCTGTTCCAAGTCTAGGATAGTCTGCAGGCATTGCTCCACTGAGAACCCTTCAAGAACATGCCATGCGGTGTTATGAAAACATCCATTTTAGGTGTCGGGAGCTCGAAGTCGTGTTTGCCATTCCCTCTTTGGCTACGATGGTGTCCGACACGACTTTCCTAACCGAGGTTGAGAGTTTCTTGTCCTCCTGCGACTTGCCTTCACTCCCCTCAACGCAGACACGAAAAGGATCGGGAAAAGACAGCCAGCCACAGCGAAAGCGCTCAAAAGCTACTTTTCACGCTGATCGAGCTACTTCAACTTCATCTAATGCGAACGGAGATAAGGAGGCCAACGCCAATACAGAGGATGCACCGGGGACGAAGCAACGCAAGTCGTATTATAGGCGTCGTCAAATGGAACGTACAAATCTACGACGGCAAGTGATGGAACTGACGGTGGAACTTGAGAGTCGACTGAAGGCCAAGGAAACGGGCAAAGAGCAGTCGCACTGCATGTGGAAGGCACTAGCAAAGTATCAAGCAGAAGAGCGATCGAATGCTGAGAGTCTGCAGCGTCAACTTGGTGCGGCGATTGACGCCCGAGCCGCTTTTATTCATGAGCTTTCAAGGGTATTGCACGACGGAGTCGACAGCTTAGGCGACGACGCGCATTTGATCGACAGTACGCACTCCTCCGATCAACACCAGAGAGTTCGCCCTGACCCAGTCAACAACGCGTGGCACATCGATGGATTCGAAGAGGAATGCGACCAATCTGACAATGAGGACGTGTGGAGAGACTCTGGACACGGGACGAGTATGCTAGAGACCTGCTCATCAGAATTGATCAACACAATACAACCTACCCAACTTGTAATTTCAGCCAGGTACTTGTTGACTTTCAATGCGAGAGCAGGTATTGGTTGACGAGCTCGAAAACTTGACCACAGACGTTGCCTCGTACACTCAGAACTGCTCCATCGATTCAGACGACGTCGAATCCAGGGAGGATGGAGATTCCTACAATCGAGCCGAGCTTGAAAGTTCACGACGTACGAGCAAAGACACGATGCGTCGTGTTCCAGTACGGAAGAACTACACTATACTTGCCGTCTAGCTATCGCTAAGAAGCAACTTTTCAAGCCTCGTCGCAATTTCACCGGCATTCGTGGTGCTCGCGTTGACCACCAAGCCAGCAAACTGCTTTACGGCCGGGTCACGTTCTCCAACTACCGCTCCACTGAAGTTCATTGGGACGTAGCGGGCGCAAAGTCGTAGTAAGGAGTTGTCGTCCCTTTCGGTGGAAGGAGTTAACGTTCCCCACCCGATCTCGTCCGAATGCATACCAGCAAAACCTCCTTCGCCCTCGCCAAAGACGCGCCACACCACCACCATGCGCTTGTCTTCCTGGTACCAGCGGTTTATCACACGAAGAAGGACCGACGCGACCTTGCCCGACTTCAACCGTGATGTGACGCGAAACTTGATGGCCACCGTGCTGCCAGGGTCTTCCATGCCGTCGTAAATCCGTTGGTCTTTCTGTTGATGGAGTCGAAGTGTGTGCTTCAAATTGATGCAAGACTGCTCAAAGTTCGTTGGTATCGCTCGCTTGTCGGTGTAGCGGAAGAACATGTTGCCGTTCTCATCTCTTAGCTCTCGTATAGATATGCCGCACTTGCTGTCTGTAGCGTCGATCCCGAAGGCGTCGAGCACCTCGTCGGTCTGAGCGTAGATGGCGTTGAAGGTTTTCTCCGAAGTCTTGTAAAACTCCGTGTCGAACGACTCCAGTCGCAGCATGGCGGGCTCACAGTGCGTCTCGCGTTCGCTTGTCCGCTGCAAAGTAGTGACGTGAACGAGCTCCTCTTGAGCCAAACCTTGGTACGTCCGAATCAAAGTAGTCTGCGCCGCAAGTGCAGCGCGCAACTGCCGCTGCCGCTTCTCGGAGACTAAGCGTGACTCCAAATGACACGTTGCAACCATTCTCCAGCCCGACATGGACAAGAGTCTGCTTGGCTCCTTGGCCAGTTTTGCTTCGAGCTCTTTTATCTCCTGTTGAAGCAGTTCACGCTCGGCTCGCCGCCGTTTGCGATACACTTGATGCCGGACACGCTCCCCTTTTGTCATGAGCGCTTTAGCCTCGTCACTGGCGTGATCATTACCGTTGCTGTCGACTGCCTGAGGCGATGAACTTTCATTGCCGTGGGCCGCTTGGGTTGACACAAGCGTTGGCAGGTCGCACAAGTCCAAGAAGCCTTCCACTTCGGACAGAAATTCAGCGTCCATGGCTTGATTTGAGCTGATGAGAATGTGGCGAAGACTGCGGCAAGCCCAGAAGCCAGAGCCATGCTGCGGTATAACGCAAAAGCGGATGACGGATGCACAATCCGGATGGTGTAAAGTGTTGCCACGGCTTTAGTCATAACCCGACGACTTTGGGTGCATTGCCAAGCAGGCAACACTCATCTCATCAGAAGTGCCTTGTGCTCACCTCTGCGCCTCCATTCCTCTGGTGCCCGACAGATATGTTGCGTTATCGTGCTCACGCAGTCTATTGCTGACGATGGATCAAGTGAGACCTTGGTGCAATCCTCGTTTGCGAAATGTGTATTGGACATCTGCTTGATGACCTGCTTGGAGTCTGTGCACTGCTCATGACTTCATTGGACCGCGCCTTCTTCTCCACCGTTTAGCACCTTCTCACTCCATGCAGTTTACCTTTGCCAAGTCTGGGTTAGAGAGAGTATCATGAAGCAGGCCACTTCAGTGCTGTTCAGGTTTCAGGAAGACGATGATCCTGAAAACACACAGGCATTCAAGTTTCGAGAACACGTTCGTCGATATCGCGAACCCAATCGCATGGCGGTCCTTTGCCCAGGGCGAGGGGATATTTTCTAGGCTGTATGTTGATGCCATTGGGTGGGGTACTCACCGTCGGAGCTGGTGCTTCGGGAACCGTGATGCATTAATGCATGCGATATATACCCATGCATTTCAGCAAGGTGAAGCTGTTGACAGAGTTACTGCCGCTTCATAAACTCGAAACATTGTTGCGTGCCGAAGCTCGAAATGCTCACGACTACACTGGTAGGTCCAGAAGTCCAAGAAGGCGACACCAAAGTGTGGGAAGCACTTGCACCTCGTCAGCTTCAGAGTCAGTTGGCCTCAGAAGAGGAGCAACGACTTCTTTCTGCAGCGATTAACTCGAAAGCTGCTGCAATTCGCGAGTGTGCTACCATCTCACAGCTAAAAGACTATTTCCCCCAGTCCAAGTGGATTCAAGTGAGCCTTCTGATGCTGCTTTTTACGTGGTCTTTCTCCAAGAACTGGATAGTATCTACGCCAAGACGGACGAGGCTTCGCTGAGTTATGCGATGCGCCGGCACTTTGATTGAAGGCGAGAATTTTCATTTGATTAGATGTTTTTCAAGTCCTGTGGTGACAGTCTCGTTGTTTTCGAGCCCCCATTCGGCCAACTTGCAGTTGAACTGCTTGACGATCGGCTCTTGTGTGGACATGTTGCTGAAGTGCATGGGCACATTGCGCACACACGTTCTGATGACAGTCCCCGCTCTCGCTGTGTCTTGCGTCGGTGTTGCGACGCCCCATCCGGTCTCGTCCGAGTGCATGCCAGTGAACAGCCCCTCGCCCTCGGTGAACAGCCTCCAGACGAGAACCATCCGCGCGTCTTCTTCATACCGACGGATGACGATGCGCTGCAGTGCGGTCCCGACCTGACCGGAGCCCAAGCGAGTTGTAACGCGAAACTTTAGCGCTAACGTGTTGTCCGGGTCTTCTACGTCGTCGAACGGCTCTCGGCTCTCCTGTCGGTGGAACAGATGCGCAGCCTGCCATTGACACTTGCACAGCTCTTGAAAGTCGAACGGCATGGTGATTTTGCCTCGGAACTTTAAGGTACCCGTGTCCAAGTCTTCATCCCAAATCTTGCTAGGGACATTCCAGTTTTCTTCCGCTGACAGTCCCCTGGACTGCAAAGCCCCGTCGGTTTGGGCGTAGACTTCATCCAGATCATGGATGTACGCCGCGAAAATCTCTAAATCGGAAGGCTCCAGTCTGACGCGACTTGGCTGGTAACGAACGGCAGTCTCGTTCTTGCAGATAAGGTGGTAGGTCTCCTCCATGAGTGCTCCTTGGACATGGATTGACTCGTACAATTGTCGTTGCTGCGCCTCGGAGCTCAGCCGAGCTGCTAGTTGTCGCTGTGCGAGCACCTTCCAAGTCGAATCGTACACTACTTTGGCTTGGTGCAGCTCGCCCGTGAGTTTTTCAACCTCCAGCTTCAAGCTGTCTCGTTCAACTTGTCGTCGCGCGCGATGCTCTCTTCGCCTCTTGCGGTCCTTTGCCCTGTCCAGCTCGCGCTTTGTAGCGTTGTCTACGATGTCACTCACCTTGTGATCTAGCCACGACCCAACCCTGTCGTCACCGCCACCATTTATTGTCGGTATATCGCTCGAGGTCAGGAACTTCTCCACCTCAGCGAGGAATGCGGCGTCTGTCGTCGTCATTGTGAAATGGAATGTGTGCCAAACGTGAGCCTACATCGGCGGCTAAACTGCGTAATCAAACCACGATGACCATCGTCGGACAAGGTCTCACTTGAAGTGCAAGCCGGTGTCACAACTAGTACAACGTGTATTATCTGCGGATCAACGTGATTGTCTGCGCTGTTTTCCGTTGCCAAATCAAAAGCCATGCACGTAAACTGCTTCTCTGTCGATTCGCGGTGGGGGTCTGTGGCCTCTTTAAAGTACCAAGCGTATCTACCCTTCGTTGAGCTGCAGGTTTTTGAGCCGCTGCGTGACTTCCAGGTTGTTTTCCGACCCCCATTCGACCAGTTTGCCTGCGAATTGCTTCAGAACGGGTGCACACGTCGCAGCACTGCTGAGGTGCATGGGCACATTGCGGACGCAAGTCGTCATTACAGTGCCTGTCCTGGACGAGCTTCTCACGGGTGTGACCACCCCCCAGCCCGTCTCATCGGCGTGCATGCCAGCAAAGACCCCTTCACCCTCTGTGAACAGCCGCCAGACGATCACCGTGCGCTCGCTCTCTTCGTATCGACGGAGCACAAGTCGCTGCACCACTGAAGCAATCCTGTCTGCGCTCAAGCGGGTCGTAATGCGAAACTTCAGCGCAATCGTGTTCTCTGGGTCGTCCACGTCTTCATACACCTGGCGGCATTCGTTGCGGTGGTGCAACGGTGCAGTGAACCATCGCGAGCGACAAATGTCCCGGTAGTTGAACGGTAGAGTTAGTTTGCCTCTGTACAGGAAGTAACCCGTGTCGGGGTCCTTGATCCACGCCTCACTTGGTTCCTCCCAGTTTGCCTCTGTCGAGTCCAGGTCTCCCGAACGTAAGATCTCTTCGGTCTGAGCGTAGACTCCAGCCAGCTCGTCGAGGTACGCAGCAAATATCGGGTCGCCAGACGGCTCCAGACGAACTCGTTTGTGCTCGTAAGGCACAGCACTAACGTCTCCAGCGAATCGTTCGTCAATCATTGCCCTAAATTGATGTAATAAGGTGCCGTGAACGTCGATCGATCGGCATAGCTGTCGTCGCTCCGTTTCAGCGCTCAACCGGGCAGCGTATTGGCGCTCCGCAAGCTTTCTCCACACCGAAGCGTACAAATTGGGTTCACCGTCTTGGGCCCTTTGCAATGTCTCCGTTAGCTGCTCAAGCTCCTTTTGTAGACTCTCGCGTTCGATTCGGCGGCGCTCGCGATACGCGCTTCTTCTCTTTCGGTCCTTTGCCTTTTCCAGCTCGCGTTTGGTAGCTGCGTCCACTTTGATCTTTACCTTGAAAGTGAGGCTTGGCCGTAGAGAAACAATGTCGGCCACCCGTTCCGATGGAGTTGTGCTTGTGCTTGTCGGTAATACCTCCTTGCTGTCGCTCCCGCTGTCATGTGGTGCCAGGATGGCCGGCAGCGTGCAAGAACCCAAGAAGTTCTCCACCTCGTCGAGGAACGCTTCGTCAGACGTCGTCATGGTCGAATTGAAAATGTGTCGCACTCACTTTACCATTATCCGGTTCCTGTCGGACAAGGTTTACCAATTTACCTATCATCTCGGCTGTTGACGGGTGGCAGTGATTACAAGCTCAGTGCCGCCTGTCGGCATAAGCTGATGACAATGCGCCGTGTGCCGCGTCGTCGAGTTTGTGGTACAGCTCTCGATCTTCTTGTCGATGCAGCAGGAACTGCAAGTGTCCGTAGTTGGTGTATGCGTCCAGCGAGAGTGACGAACTCAATCCGATTGCTGCCGGCTAGTCCGGGCCTTTACATCAAGCGCTTCATTGCTGGACAGTGGAGACGCAAGAGGAAGGCCTCCGCCGCTGAGAAGAGGGCCAACTCGGTCGTCGTCATGCATCCCGCCCGCAATTTCTCCAGCGGCGGCGACGGCAAAATGGCAAGGAATACTCCCTGCAGACGATCAATCTGCAGACAACCGAGGCATGGTCTCTTCGCCGATTGTAAGCTGTGCAATGCATCAGACCTGACTTCGGGATGACATCTCTCTGGCGCCAAGGCGATTGGCGACAGGACAAAAGTCTCCGGTCGGAAGTTATAGAGGCTCCGTTCGAGTGTCGACTGCAACGCGAACAGGATCCCTTCACATTGTGAATCACAACGGTCTCCCCAGTATCCCATGAACATGGGCCACGATGAACCTTTATCGTGTCGATCGAGGTGCTCAACTGTGGGCAGATCTTCTCGCTCAACAACATGGCAAAGCTCGCGACTCGATCAATATGCACGAGGTATCCCGATATCGTATATCACCTCGCACCGTTTCTCCGTACCAGCCGAACTCCACGAGACCTTGGCTCTATCTGCCCTCATTCATCGATCCCTTGGCAGTCTCGAAGGGGTCTGAGCGGTGGCCAGGATGCAGCTCCTCGCTGCGCTTTCGATGCTTGCAGCGATGTGTCTGCAAGTGGTGTCGGGGGTGGAGGCGTCCGCCACCTCGTACATGATGCAGACCACCACCATCTACACAGACGCCACTTGCAGCGGACCCGCGGTGAACGTGCTAGTGCTCGAGAACGACAATTGTTCCGCCAATCCGTGCTCGCTCCGAGGTTTCGGGGACAATTCGGACTACTACAAGGCCGTCACTTGCTACTCGGCCGACAGCTACTCGTACGACCCGATGGGCGACCTGTTCCAGGGCAAAGCGTTCATCGAAGGACAAGCGTACAGCAACGTCAACTGCACGGACGACGCGTATTTGTATCGACAAGGCCTGGTTGTTGGGGGTTGCGAGCCGTTCACGACGAGACACAACCACAGCGTCAGTGTCACGCTTAGCAGCGACGGCTCGGCAGCCTTGATCATGTTCAACAACACGGACTGCACTGAGCCTCCGATCACGACGTATGCGTTGGGCAACGAGACGCTGACCAACCACCTCTGCTACGAAGGAATCAGCAACACGGGCCTGGTCCAAGTCATTGCAAAGTACTTTGTTTACCAAGACTATGACTCGAGCGGGTCGTCGAATATGGTGGGGACAACAGAGTCGGAGGGTTCTAGTGACACTGCTACACTCGTGGGGGTTGTGGGGGCTGTGGGGGTTGTCGTCTTGGTGGTTGCTGTATTAATTGGTCGAAAGCTTAAGGCCAACAAGCGCCTTGAAAGAGACGATACCTTGGCTATGATGGAGGTGCGACCAGGCTCGTCCTACCTGAAGTCAAGCAAGACCGAGCATTCCAGCAACAGGACGACTATGCCGGTGCAGACTGGTGATCGAGCTTGGGACGACGACACTATCGTGGCAGCTCGGATACCGCGCGACAAGGTGGTTGTGGAGACTTTAGTGAGTCGTGGGGCTTTCGGGGAGGTGTACAAGGGCACCTACAACGGCCAACGGGTTGCGATCAAAATGCTTCGTACAGACAGTCGACGGAGCATCCCCCACGTGAGCGCGTTCATGGCGGAGGTGAAGATGACTGCCGTGATGGACCACCCGCACATTGTCAAGTTCGTCGGGGTGGCTTGGGACTCGTTGTCGGACCTCTGCTCCGTGACGGAATTCATGGATGGAGGGGACTTGAAGGCGCTGCTAGCAATGTACGCAGAGCAAAGTCACCCGGAAGGCTTCGACCCCACCAAAGTCAGGATCGCGCTGCATGTGGCCCACGCACTCACGTATCTGCACTCTCTGGACCCGCCCGTGATCCATCGAGACCTCAAGTCCAAGAACATTTTGCTCAGCCAGGAGCTGGATGCAAAACTGACCGACTTCGGTATCTCCCGAGAACGGATCGACGAGACCATGACGGCTGGAGTGGGGACGTCGTTGTGGATGGCCCCGGAAGTGATGCTAGGCAATGCGTACGACGAGCTGGCAGACATGTTCTCGTTCGGAGTGGTGCTATCCGAGCTCTCGACGCACACAGCGCCGTACTCTCACGCCAGACTTCGATCCAGCTCTGTGCCTCGCACCGTCATCTTGCAAAACGTAGCCGCCGGCAAGTTGAGCGTCGAGTTCTCGGGCGCTGGGCCAGAGACGATGGTGGAGCTGGGAAGAGCGTGCGTCTCGATGGACCCGCGAGACAGACCCACCGCAGCCGAAGCGTTGTACAGACTCCACAAAGTCTTGACGCTGGAGTACCGAGTAGAGTGAGTGAGGTAGCGGTCAAATAAACTGCACACGTATACCCCATGGCATTGATATCACGTCTTCCCGCGAAAAGGTCAGACGGGAATTGGTACAACGCGTCAAACGTGACTTGGCTCCACCAAACGATGCGCCGGTGGGATGCAATCACCTGACAATACCCGGTTCATTCTCGATTTCTCCTCTTGGTGGGCACATAATGCAGTCGGTGAATTATTTCTCGGACGCGTACTGTGCCTCTCCGGTTTACTCGGCGGCCACCACATTAGCGGATTGCTCCAGTTCCGCCTGCACTTCGGCGATTACAAGCTCGGGGACGTACTACACCTCCACCACGTGTCCGTCGGACGGGCTTTCAGGTGCAGCGGAAGTATTCGGCGACACGGGGTATCTCCTAGCCGATGTCTACATTGAGGCAGACTGTGAGACTTCGTATGGACAAGACGCTTTTCTCGCCTCGGGGGACTGCGAGATGTCTGGAGACGGGAGCTCTGTGATCGCAACGCTGTTCACCAATGGGTCAGCCAAGCTCCAGTACTTCGTGGACTCGGCGTGCTCGATCTCCATCGTTGAGACCATTTACATTAGTGAAGATCTACTCACGAGCCACACGTGCTATACTGGCACCAAATACTACTCGAACTCGGGGGGATCGGCCACAAACGGCGTCGGTAGCTCGACTGTGAGTGCAGCCAGCACGTCCTCGAGTGGTGGGGGTACGACGACAACCGGAGGAAGCACGACGACTACCAGTAGCACGTTCTTGGACTCCAGTGGCACGACGACAACCGACGGAAGCGGCTCGTCGAGCTCGTCCAGTGTGAGCGTCGGCCTCATTGCGGGGATCGCTGGCGGGTGCATCATTCTCCTGTTGATTGCCATCGGATGTTGCTGCTGCTGGCGGAGACGCCGCAAGAACACGCAGCAGCAGAATGTGCACGTGAACATTCCGAGTCCCATGGCTTATGAGCAAATCGTGACTCCAGTCACTCAGTTCCGTGACAAGCCTCGAAGTTCGGCGAAGCGGACCACGGAGACGGAGACGCTCTCGAGCAACGGCGGAACGATAATGAGCAAGTTATGGGACGACGAAGCCATCATTGCGGCAAGAATCCCCAAAGAGAAAGTCCTCGTTGGGCGTCTTATCAACAGAGGAGGATTCGGTGAGGTGTATGCTGGCACGTACAACGGACAACCTGTCGCTGTCAAGATGCTGCTGCCAGAGCGAAAGAAGAGCCTCACACAAGTCAACGCCTTCCTCTCTGAGGTGAAACTCATGACCACGCTTGAACACCCGCATATCGTTCAGTTTGTTGGCGTTGCGTGGGACTCACTCACCGACTTGTGTGTCGTTACCGAGTTCATGACCACCGATCTGAAAGCTTTGCTGTCCCAGTACGAGGAGCAGAGTCTGCCCGTCGGATTCGACCATGACAAGGTGAAGGTAGCTCTTCACGTGGCCCACGCGCTCACGTACTTGCACTCGTGTGCTCCTCCTGTGATCCACCGCGATCTCAAGTCGAGCAACATCTTACTCAACCAGGCCATGGATGCCAAGGTGACGGACTTTGGGATCTCTCGCGAACGCATCGATGCAACGATGACTGCTGGCGTTGGTACGTCGCTGTGGATGGCACCGGAGGTGATGCTGGGCGAGCGCTACGACGACAAGGCAGACATGTTTTCGTTCGGCGTGGTGCTGTCTGAATTGGACCAGCACACAACGCCGTACGCTTTCGCGAAGAACAACTCTCGCTCCAGCCAAAAGATGGCTGATGCTGCTATCTTTCAAATGGTGGCCATGGGCAAACTCCGCGTCCAGTTCTCGGGTTTCGGTCCTTCGTCAATGGTGGAGCTGGGCTTTGCGTGTGTGTCTGTGGACCCGAAGCAGCGACCGACGGCGGCGGAAGCGCTGTATCGACTACAGAAGATCTTGGCTAACGAGTTGTAGGAACACAGAAAAATACGTCCACAAGTCTTAAGCTTATGACTGTGCTGCTCTGACCAACAATCTCTGCTTTGACTCAAGATGATTTCAGCGATCTGTTGCATCGACTGCTCTCTCTGGCAAACTTTCTTCCGCCGCATCTGTCAAGTCGCTGACACTGGTCGTCCCGCTGTTCGTGAGGCTCCATTGTAATCTGCTAGAGCCGTGGGTGTCTCTTCGGGAACGGCTAACAGGGTCACGGGTAGAGGAAGGGAAACACTGCAAGTTGAGGTCACACGTCGAGTGTTCCTGGCTTGTCGTAGGTCGCTGGTTGCAGCATACTGTACCCATTATTCGCACCGAAAACGTTTTCCCGCAAGCAGCTACAGTAGTACCCACGTTCTCTTCAACGAGTCTTGGCTCCATTCGTTGGACGGTCATCAACCGACCCCAACCGACTCCACTCGTCATTCTCGATTTCTCCTCTTGGTCATGCAGTCAGTGAATTATTTCTCGGATGCGTCCTGCTCCTCTCCAGTTTACTTGGAGGCCACCGCGACGTCGAGCTGCGTCTCAGCGGACTGCACCGCCACGACGACGACCTCGGGGGACTACTACACCACGATGACGTGTCCGTCGGATGGACTTACAGGCGCTTCGGACGTATTCGGCACCACGGCCTACCTGGTGGACGACATGTACATCGAGACGGACTGCGTGACCCCCTACTACCTACTCGCCTACGTGGCCTCGGGGGAGTGTCAGTCGTCTGGCAGTGGGAGTGCTGCAATCGCCACGCTCTTCTCCAATGGATCGGCCCAGCTCAAGCTGTACGTGGACTCGACGTGTTCGACCGCCATCTCCACCACTTCCATTACCGACCTAACGGGCACCACGTGCTCCGCTGGAAACAAATACTACTCCAACTATGTCGGGTCGTCAACAAGTGGTGCATCTAGCGGCTCGACGGCAAGTAGTACAACAAGCGGATCAACTGTGAGTGCAGGCAGCACGACGAGTACCAGTAGCACGTTCTTGGACTCCAGTGGCACGACGACAACCGACGGAAGCGGCTCGTCGAGCTCGTCCAGTGTGAGCGTCGGCCTCATTGCGGGGATCGCTGGCGGGTGTATCATTCTCCTGTTGATTGCCATCGGATGTTGCTGCTGCTGGCGGAGACGCCGCAAGAACACGCAGCAGCAGAATGTGCACGTGAACATTCCGAGTCCCGTGGCTTATGAGCAAATCGTGACTCCAGTCACTCAGTTCCGCGACAAGCCTCGAAGTTCGGCGAAGCGGACCACGGAGACGGAGACGCTCTCGAGCAACGGCGGAACGATAATGAGCAAGTTATGGGACGACGAAGCCATCATTGCGGCAAGAATCCCCAAAGAGAAAGTCCTCGTTGGGCGTCTTATCAACAGAGGAGGATTCGGTGAGGTGTATGCTGGCACGTACAACGGACAACCTGTCGCTGTCAAGATGCTGCTGCCAGAGCGAAAGAAGAGCCTCACACAAGTCAACGCCTTCCTCTCTGAGGTGAAACTCATGACCACGCTTGAACACCCGCATATCGTTCAGTTTGTTGGCGTTGCGTGGGACTCACTCACCGACTTGTGTGTCGTTACCGAGTTCATGACCACCGATCTGAAAGCTTTGCTGTCCCAGTACGAGGAGCAGAGTCTGCCCGTCGGATTCGACCATGACAAGGTGAAGGTAGCTCTTCACGTGGCCCACGCGCTCACGTACTTGCACTCGTGTGCTCCTCCTGTGATCCACCGCGATCTCAAGTCGAGCAACATCTTACTCAACCAGGCCATGGATGCTAAGGTGACGGACTTTGGGATCTCTCGCGAACGCATCGATGCAACGATGACTGCTGGCGTTGGTACGTCGCTGTGGATGGCACCGGAGGTGATGCTGGGCGAGCGCTACGACGACAAGGCAGACATGTTTTCGTTCGGCGTGGTGCTGTCTGAATTGGACCAGCACACAACGCCGTACGCTTTCGCGAAGAATAACTCTCGCTCCGGTCAAAAGCTGCCTGATGCTGCTATCCTTCAAATGGTGGCCATGGGCAAACTCCGCGTCCAGTTCTCGGGTTTCGGTCCTTCGTCAATGGTGGAGTTGGGCTTTGCGTGTGTGTCTGTGGACCCGAAGCAGCGACCGACGGCGGCGGAAGCGCTGTATCGACTGCAGAAAATCTTGGCTAACGAGTTGTAGGAACACAGAAGTAAATCCACGAGTCTTATGACTCTAGTAACAATCAACAATCCATTACTAGTGTGTTTTCCAGACGAGCTCCGCACGCTGAAGGTATTGACTCTGGACTCTCGTGGAAGCTCTTGTGGAGAAAAGTATGATCTCTAGACTCTTCTACCAAACTCCGGACAGTTTCAACGTGCCAGTGTCCAGTCCTTCGCTGGCCTTTAGTGCAATGCGGTCTTGGGTACATGTGCACCCAAGTTTGCTATTCGTGAAGGCTGCTGCTCCATTCCACGATTGATCTAAAGCACACTACCAAAGCACCGGAATCGGCCATGCAATCGGAGAATGTCTACTCCGAGTCTTCTTGCAGCTCGGTTCCGATCTCCATGTCTATCGTGGAGGCTTCGAGTTGTGCGAGTTCCGATTGTGCTTCGACGTACATCGGCACCGAGTTGTTCTACACAGCGATAGCTTGTCCTTCAAACGCCAAGTCGTACGCGGCCAGCACCTACGGAAGCACCAAATACCTGCTCGTCGACGTCTACAGCGAGACCGAGTGCACCACCTTCGCAGGAACGGCGGTGGTGGCTGCAACGGGCACTTGTGAGGTCATCGGCACTACAGGACAGGGGGTCATCACAACGGTGTTCTCCAACGGCTCGGCCCAGCTGGAGTACTTCATGGACGCTTCGTGCATCTACAGTTCCAGTTCGCCGTACATTATTAGCAAGGACCTGCTCACGAGCCACGCGTGCTTCCAAGGCTTCAAACTCTACTCAAACGCGGACGGAGCATCGAGTAGTGGAGTTACTGGAAGCAGTAGTGGCAGCTCGGTCGGTGTTATCATCGGAATCATCGCTGGGGTACTTATCCTCCTCCTTCTGATCGCAGGGATCCTATGCTGGCGATGCCGTCGCAACAAGAGCAAGCCGGAGCAGCAGCATGTGCAGACCCCTGGAGTTTTCGACCAAGCTGTCGCGTCGTCCGATCATTTCTATCGGGTGCCAATCACCCCGCAGAAGACCGGCACCGCTTCCACTACACTCGCCAGCTCGGATGGCGTACTTCCGAGCAAGCTCTGGGACGACGAAGCTATCATCGCTGCAAGAATCCCCAAAGAGAAAGTCCTCGTTGGGCGTCTTATCAACAGAGGAGGATTTGGAGAAGTATATGCTGGCACGTACAACGGACAACCCGTTGCTATCAAGATGCTGCTGCCAGAGCGAAAGAAGAACCTCGCGCAGGTCAACGCCTTCCTCTCTGAGGTGAAGCTCATGACCATGCTAGAACACCCGCATATCGTTCAGTTTGTTGGCGTTGCGTGGGACTCACTCACCGACTTGTGTGTCGTTACCGAGTTCATGACCATCGACTTGAAGGCATTGCTGTCCAAGTTCGAGGAGCAGAATCTGCCCGTCGGATTCGACCATGACAAGGTGAAGGTAGCACTTCACGTGGCCCACGCGCTCACGTACTTGCACTCGTGTGCTCCTCCCGTGATCCACCGCGATCTCAAGTCGAGCAACATCTTACTCAACCAGGCTATGGATGCTAAGGTGACGGACTTTGGGATCTCTCGCGAACGCATCGATGCAACGATGACTGCTGGCGTTGGTACGTCGCTGTGGATGGCACCGGAGGTGATGCTGGGCGAGCGCTACGACGACAAGGCAGACATGTTTTCGTTCGGCGTGGTGCTGTCCGAGCTCGATCTACACGCGCTCCCCTACGCCCACGCGAAACATAACAGCGCCTCGGGCCAACGACTTACCGACCCTGCAATTCTGCAAATGGTGGCGGCTGGGAAACTCCGGGTGCAGTTCTCGCAAGCCGCTCCAGAGTCGATGGTGCAGTTGGGAATCGCTTGCGTTTCGACAGACCCGAAGCAACGACCAACAGCAGCTGAAGCGCTGTATCGCCTGCAAACGATATTGAGTCAAGAGATGTAGGAGCGCGTTGTTTGGCGCTAAGTTGTGGTAAAAGGCTCGGCCATAATCATCGTCGTTAATCAGCGAGAGCCCATCTAGCAAAGAGATCCCGAACCTATTGTTGCGATTCAATATACAACTCGATATGTTTTGCTGTTAGCAAATCGAGGATCGATCATGGGAATGGATACTTGCAGCTCGATTTGAACAGACTTTGCGGGCTGCAACGTGCAGTCTTCACTATGCAACCCATGCGACGCTGCCTGATCACGCTTGAGTCGAAGTCTCGGGCGTCTTGGCAACAAAAGACAACACCGCGTCCGTCCATTTACAGACTTTACGTCCAGTTCCCGCTGCTCCAATTGTTCATTCTCGAATTCAAGCTTGAAACACACAGATCACTCAGTTCCTCGGAACCCGAATCTGCAAGTGAAAAGGGTCTCGATGCAGTCGACGGAGGTCTATTCAGACTCGTCGTGCGGCTCACTAGTGTCGCTGACTGGCATTTCAAGTGGGTCCTGCACGGCTTCAGACTGTACGGCGACTACCGTTGGAAGCAGCACATACTACACTACAACGACCTGTACCTCGAACATTTACGCACATGCAGAGGATGTGTACGGCGACACCGACTATTTGCTGATGGACATCTACAGCGGCACCGACTGCACCACGTACATCGACACGACAGGGGTTACTGCATCGGGCGACTGTGAAGTTGCAGGCACTGACGGTCAGAGTGTGATCGCTGCGCTGTACTCGAACGGATCTGCGCAGTTGACGTACTACCTCGACGCCTCGTGCGTCTACCCAGCTTCGAGCTCCTTCTCAGTCACTGCAAATGATATCACAAGCCACACGTGCTCCAGCGGAAGGAAGTTCTACTCAAGCGCAGGTGGTTCCGCTACAAACGGCGTCGGTTCTAGTGCGACCAGCAGCTCAGGCACTTCATCTTCATCCGCCACCAGTGACAGCAGCTCCGGACTAGGCGCGGGAGTGATCGCAGGGATCATTGTCGGTGGTTTGTTTGTTCTGCTGCTCGTTGGTGCTCTTCTCTATCGACGATGCCGGCGACGCCAAAATCGCAACCAGGGTGAAGCTCCTCCGAATTTCAGCCACACGAACGACCTGAGAGAGGCTTTCTACGAGGCCCAGTCGAGCCCCGCGAAAGCTCGTAGCGTGACGGCCGCCACTTCCGTCTCGGACAGGCGTAGTCCCACCAAACTATGGGACGACGATGTCATTGTCGGGGCTCGTATTCCTCGCGAGAAAGTCAAGTTTCAGAAACTGATCAACCGAGGAGGGTATGGAGAAGTCTACGTCGGCAGCTACAACGGCAGACAAGTCGCGGTGAAGATGCTGCTCCCGGAAACGAAGAAAACGATGTCCCAAGTGAACGCTTTCCTGAGCGAGGTCAAGCTGATGGCGAGTCTAGACCACCCTCGCATCGTCTCGTTCATCGGTGTTGCGTGGGACCAGCTCATCGATATCTGCGTCGTTTCCGAGTACATGGCAGGCGGGGACCTCAAAGTTCTGTTGACCGAGTTCGACAAGCAAGGTCACCCCGTGGGCTTCGACCACACCAAGGTCAAGATCGCGCTCCACGTTTCAATTGCGCTGACGTACTTGCACTCGTGTGCGCCTCCAGTAATTCACCGTGATCTCAAGTCCAAGAACATTTTGCTGGACGAGGCAATGGACGCCAAGGTGACGGACTTCGGCATTTCTCGGGAGCGCATTGACGCAACAATGACAGGAGGAATCGGAACTTCCTTCTGGATGGCGCCCGAGGTGATGATGGGCGAGCGGTACGACGACAAGGCAGACATGTTCTCGTTCGGCGTGGTGCTCTCCGAGCTCGATTCGCACGTCACGCCGTATGCTTTATCAAGGAGCAACAGTACCACGTCGTCGTCGTCCCATCAAAACAAACTCCCTCATGCGGCGATTCTCCAAATGGTGGCGGCTGGGAAACTGCGCGTCCACTTTTCTGAGGCAGGTCCGCAATCCATTGTTGATCTGGGCCTCTCGTGTGTGTCATTAGACCCGACAGAGCGACCAACGGCAGCTGAAGCATTATATAAGCTTCAACAAGTCCTGAAGGAACTATAGTCTCGTGTGAACAATCAATGAATGGAGCTACTGTAGCACTGTTTGCATTACCGACGCAACAACGACTGTAGGCTTCATATTATGAAGCCTTGGGATGCCTTTTCCTAATTCTCGTGTACGAAAAGCCTTCACTTTCCTGTTCAAGTTGCCGTTCACCGAAAGGAAACCCGCAGAGAAAGCTACTCAGTATTCAATTTGAGTTCCAGACAGCTAAGGAAACCATGAGCAATCAGGAGAGACATGAAATCCGAAATCCGACGAAAATAAGCTCATTGCTTAGAAAACAACATATAAACCCGGCGAATTCACGATGTAAATTCCGACTTGCACACCCACATTGCTGCAGGAAGGGAACATAGCACGCTTGCTGTCATATCACGTCCAGATATTGCGGTTTAAGTTGTGAGCCCCGGCATTGAAGCCGGCCTACGATCTGTTTCCCGCAGGGCAGAGCACAAACCCGAACTCCTTGGCTTTGAGGCACCCCAGTCTGGTTCGTCCTTGAGTGTGGTAGCTCATGCATACGCCGTGGCCCCACAGATCATCCATTATTCCTTCGTTAGCGTCCCAGAGCCCGTCCTCGTCACGGGGTATCCCGACAATGCACATGTCAAACGATAGTTCTATCTCGTCCAAGGGGAAACCAGCGGCCGCCAAGTTTATCCTCATGTCAATTAGCTCCTCTTTGAAGCTCGTGTAGGCGAGCCCGGACAGCCCCACGGATGATCCTTCCCAGACCCCCTTGGCTTCTTCCTTGATACCGAGCCATTGCCCGATGGCAGTGACTTCCAGTGTGTTGGCGTTGGAAGCGCCTCTAGTTACGGGGCCTAGAGTGACGTTGAATAGACCATAATTCGTGGGAATTGGTGTCGAGTCGTGCTCCAGATCGTCGTCCAGCACAGCATTTAGACGGATTGCTCGAATTGGGGCCGAGCTGAAGCTGATCATGGTGGCGTCTGGCTCGCAAATGGGATAATGATTCATTACAGGCGATCAGCCTGCTTTTACATCGAACTCCGCTGCTTTGTTGACTCAAGCTGCACGTCAAGAGATCGCACCCTCGTAGTTGAAGCTTACCATACCACACTAGGTGGCAAACATCAACAAAACAATGGCGAGGCATCCACGAAAAAGCTACATTTGAAGCGAGATAATGAAACTACCATAGCATAAGCGGAGGCACCTCAAAGTTTGCATGTCGGCTACTTCCATCGCGCCTTCATTGAAGGCAGCTTGAAATAATTAGCCAAGAAAATCTGAGCGTAGAGCTCGGTCTTTAGGAACTTCAACAGAGTTTCATGATCAGTGTCGTCAACTCGTACCATATCGATGCTTGATGCTTTTCAACAAATGTAGAAGCCATCCCAAGTGAATCATTATCGAATCCGCCATCCAGAGGAGAAGCAGATTGACCCAGACATGAGAAGGTGTAGCCTCCATCACACGCGTCGTCCGAGTGAATGCAACCGCCAAAGACCACGGACAGGACGCGATCAACACTAAGTTCGGGCTCTTCGGGATCACTCTTGGCCCTCTAACCAGTCATTCCAGCAACAACACACTGGAAGTCACGGAAATTGGGGGCTGGCTGGGCATCAAAGAAGAGGCCAAGGAACTCTGGGGAGGGGTGTCTGTGGGGCTATCAGGCTTCACCGTCACGAGCTTCCAAGAGAAGTTCGAGGAAATCAAGAGCGACCTGAAAGCTGCTGGCTTCCCCGTCACCAACATGGAAACTTCCGTTGATTTCTGCATCGCCGGGTTGCCGAGAGATGAGGAGAAGCTCCTGGTTGCGAACGCACAGTTGTAGGAAATGCTGTGGGAAATGGAGTTGAGCTTGAGTTACCATACGCGTGGACGCACTCGCATGGGATGCGAGGAGGCCGACAAGTTTGAGTTTCTGCGACTCGACGGCACCGACAAGTTGTTCGAAGCTTTCAACGCCAAGCTGCAACTCTGAAAGCTGCCTAGTTCGTAAGCTTTGGCAGTGTGTCTCTCTTTTCCGACTCAACCCTTCCTCTTCCTCACATTTGAGCGGCGCAACGTGCACTCAATTAAAAGCTACTTCAAGTACAAAATACGTGTCGATGGGCAATGTTAATTCCTTGTGAAAGTCGCCGTTTGGTTGGTCTCCGTGATCTCACTTCGGTGCTTCTGAAGGCCTCTGATAGAGGCTTTGCGCACAAATAGCGTGAAGCGATCATTTTTTTTAACAAATGTCTAATATGCGGGGTAACGGTAGTTAAATGGACATTTCAGTGCCCTTTGTACGACATCTACACGTTCATGTACACGAAACAGACCTCATGTGATACTTCAGCAGTCAGCTATCTACCGCCGACGAGCTGGGACTGAGGCAGGCGGTGAATCCTCTTCCTCCTCGCTGTCACTTGACAGTTCGTCGAAACCTTGCTGGATCTTGCTCAGTGTACGCTGGAAGCCAGGTCGGTTGCTGCCTGCCATCTTCGACAGCTTCTCTGTGTCACCGAACCGTCCGTACAGCTTGCGCGCCGACAGCAGCATGCTCTCGTCGTCCTCGCTGTCGTCGTCATCAGACGTCGAGAGCACCCCGGTGTCTGGAACCGAGTCTAGCACCGACGAACCAACCGACTGGTAGCGCAGCACCTGCACGTCATTGCTGCCGGTACTGCTCGCACGGTTGCGCTCATCAGGCGGCGGCAACCGCGCGAGTCCCTCAATCACGCCATTATCACCGTTGGTGTTCTGGTGGGTGTTAAAAGACGCAGAGAAATCCAGTTGGAAGTTGTCGAGAGTGGCGTTGCTGTCGCTGCTCTGTCTCGGAGTAGTTGCCGCCATCGGGGCAGAAGTTTTCTCCTTCGCAGAAATTTGCTGCTGCTGCAGTTGTTCCATCGTCCGGAAGCGATCAGGGATGTAGGCTGGGGCATTGCTGGTACTGTAGCTTCGCGGTGGGATTACAACTTCACGGTTTCCGTTTTCCGGACTGGACACGCCATTGGAAGCTGCAAGCTCCATAGCGGGCACTGCAGCAGGAGATGATGCTGATGAGGTTGAAAGACGTCCGATAATTACCGGCGACGCAGCTGGTGGAGTTGCAGGCGGTGTCATCGGGTCTAAGCCCATGCTGCAAATACTGCTCCCGCGTGGGCCACTGCTGGGCAGCGACGAGAAGGACAGTCTGCTGGAAGCGCGCGAACGGCTCTCAGACACGTCGTCACCGCTTGTCTGAACGATTTCTTCCGTCGCATTCTCAGTTACCAACATCATCGACAACGGAATAACGGGCGGTGGAGATGCAGCAGTCTCGTCTTCCTCCAATACGTTTGGCACACTCGCACGAGGAGCCTCGCAATCTCGCTGGGTTTCTTCAAAGACAAGGTCCTCCGCAGTTCCTTCAACGGGAGCAGACACGAGGCTAACCTCGGTAGCAAAGCGGTCGTCCGTGCGTGTTGTGGACACAGCAGCTGGCGAACTCTTGTCGCTTGAAGTCTGTTGAGCATCGAGTATCACAGCGTCCGCGCTAAAGATGTTCCCCGGTTGCTGGCGCTCCTCCGACGCCATATTACCCAGAGCAAAGGTTCCTTCGCGGTTAGTAGTAGGGCGCGAGAGCTTAGCCAAGTCTAGTGCCTTGCCACTGTCACCCTTCGGCGACGTTGGTAGGTGCTCATATGAAGGCGCCACACCGTCGATTCGTCCCAATGCAGCACTTGAACCAGCATCGCTCGTAGAAATGGCAGACATATTATCCTTCAATTGAGATGAGAAGCTCCGGTCGCCATGAAAGCTTGGTGCACCGCCCTCACGACTCGGGCGAATGAACAGCGACTGGTCGTGGAACTGACGCATATCGGCATCCAAATAATTCATATCGCAGCCGGCAGTGTTCAGCAGCTCCGAGTCCCGCTGGGCGAATTGATCGCTGTCACCGTCCGCTTCTGAAAGGCGCTGCTCGTCATCCTCTTTTACCTCGTTTCGATCACCACCACCGTGAAGCGTGTACTTCCTAGCGACGACATCAACTTCGCCATCATCCGAAAGACCTTGTGAGCACTCAGAATCTCGTTGTTCGTCACCAGTAAAGTGCTCTTCTCCGATGGCACCTTGCCTCCCAATCAAATCCTCCATCTTGCCACCATAAGAAGCCGCATGCTCGTGGTCAACAAGCTCGTCCTCAGCTGCATCGACTGCTTTGGGCTGGACAAGGTTCACGCCTTCCTTGTTCTCGACTTCCGCCGACGCGCCATTTACCAAGTGCGAGCCTGCCGTTGAGTTCACAATGGACGGACGTTCAAGCACCTTACGCGTTGCAGTGTGAGCAGACGGAGACGGGGGTGGCAGCGCTGGCGTTTCTGCAAATTCCTGCGCCTTTGTTTCATCCGCCTCGACATCAATCTGCCTACGCGGTGGTGACACGACAGAGGAAGGCCCCAACTTGGCACTTATACGACGCTCTTCCTCGTCATCCGAGGCGCCCATTGACGCCTCCGAGTCTTCATCGTCATGGACATATGCCTCTCTCTTGCCATGTTCCATCGACTTATGACTTGATGCCACATTCGACGGTGGCATAACAGGTCTAATGGGCTCCACTTTATTCTCTTGGAGGAACTCATCGTGGTGCTTGTGTTGTTCAGCAATCGGCGGCACCACTGCAAGATTCGGCGGGTCGTCGTACGTGTCAATGTCGATTGAGCTTGCTGAGGAGTCTGAGCTCGTTGACTCGCGACGCTGTTCAATCTCACGCTCGCGTTGAAGCAAGAGCTCGCGATCGCGACCAGCATCCCGTGGTGCTTTCGAAGGCATTGCGGAAAAACTCATGCTGTTCATATCTATCGGGATGGTCGACGCGGAAATTGAAAGTGCGCTCATGTCGAGTGGAGGTGCTGTATCAGCGTCATCCAAAGTAGATTCGTATGGACCAAAGTCAGGAGGAGTCACCTGGTGATCAGCCAATGTGGCTCCATAGGCACCAAAGTCGCTCGGTGGAGTCTTGTATATCTGAGGTGGCACGTCAAAGTCATGCTTGTCGCGACTCGCCTGCTGCAGTGCGGACATGTAGGCATCAGGCATCCGGTGGTCGATGCTGGATCGAGTCATGTAGTTGCCTTGACGCTGCAGTTGTTCCAGTCGCTCCCGACTGCTCAGCTCTTGGAGTCGACTGAAGTTACTCATATTGCCACTCGTGCCCGCCAGCATATCACTGCTGTTGCTGCGCGGCAGCCCATTAGGGCGGCGGGAGGAGGCGCCGGTAGCAGGACGGTCGAAAATGGACGCAGGGGGTGCTATTGCTGGCGGACCCGGCATCTGTAGCGTGTATCGACCTTCACCTCTAGCAATTGGGTCGTCCAACGACAGACTCTGGCTTGGTCGGAAATCGGAAGGCCGCATACGCTGACTTCCACGGTGGTTATGGGAGCGGCCATAGTCCTGCTGCTGTTGCTGATAGCGCTGTGATCTCTCGTACAGGTCCGAGTCCGGTTCTCCGCGCGCGCGATGGCGAGACGTAGACGGCGGCATGTCAGCTCCAAATCCAGGAATCGGCGACGTGCTGGACATCCGTCGACGCGAAGGCTTCTCACGCCGCATGGACTGCAAGAAAATCTTGGGAGCTTCATCCGCTGCCTCGCGGCGTCCATGGTGTCCCACCCGCGATGTCATATACGACGCACGGCGATCATCATCATGGTAGCCCAAGAAACTCATCGACATGGTCGAGGAATGCGGCGGTTCCACCAACGCCGACGTCGGCTTGGGCGCGTTCGTAATCCCCTGAAAGCAGTGCATACAAATACGCAGTTTGCGTATTTCTTCTCCTCCGTTCGTCGCGGCAAAGTTGCGGTTCTCAATCGGGAACTCCTTACTGCACGCGGCACACACGACTTCACCACACTTGCGACAGTTCATCTTCCTCAGCAACAGCAAAGAGAATGAGTCCTGACACACTGCGCACCTCGCTCGATACTTCCTGGGCACGAGCTCCAGGTCGCTCAAGTAGCGCTGCTCATTGAGTCTCTTGCTACGGAGCATGTTGCGCACCTGAGCCACAAAGAGCACTCTTGCTCTCAGCAGCGCCACAGGCACGGGCGTATGTTCCTTCAAGTTAAGTTGCACTAGGTGAATAACATCCACATGTCCCGGTCGTTCCTCACTCTCCACCACCACAAAACCAGAATGGTACATACTACCTCGCACCAGTCCGAACTCTCTCTTGAGCTCGTCACAGCCTGGCAGTTTGATGGAATGTTGGCCCAGCACCCAACCTTTGCGTCCTCTTGCGTCGATGAACTTGTCCTGACACTCCAGGTAGCAGAAGTCGCGGTGCGGTAGGCCGTGGGGCATCTGCACTACCATCCACTTGGCCGTCACTTGGTGTAGGGGCTTCTCCTTGGTCCTTGGAGCCAGCGTATGTAGAACGACACCGTCGTAGAACCACTCACGGTGGGCGCGTGCGAACTCTTTCATTTGGCGAGTAGAACCCAACGCGAAGAGGGAGGCCACCTCCTTCACGGTGCCTGGGACGCTGGTGACACCGCACATACTGGCGGCGCTCACGGCCGCCCCACCCGTAGTAGATCGCGGACTACCTGCGTACACCTGCACGCCGTTGTTCTTCTCCACGTGTCGCCAGGCGATCGGTCCGCCGGCGCTGCGGGCGCGTTCTACCAGTTCCTGAGCAGCTTCGCACGACTTGCGCACCAGGTAGGCCCGCTCCCTGGCGGAGAGCAAGGGAGGCTCGAAGTAGTTCTCACGTAAGGGCGTCCACACCCTTGAGGCGCTGAGCGACTCGTTGGAGGCCGAGGACGCCGAAAGCCCCGCGGCGCGCGAAGACGAGAGCCCCCCGCGAGCCATGAGGTAGGACTAGAGGTAAGCTCCTGCAGTCGCGACGTCGTTTTCGAGAGTGAGCAATGGCAGAGGATAAGGTACGTGCCTGACTCCTATCCGTCCGGTTGCAAGTGACGCAGAAGGGGTAGAAAAGAAACTAACGTGCCAACGTGGTATAGGGAAAGAGACGAGGCGTCAGAAGATGAGACGCTTTGAGCTGGACACAAGTGAGGTCGGCACATTTTACTGAATCACCGAAAAGGTCGTTTGTATGGATTGAGTTTTGGTCTGAGAGTATTGGCGGTGGGAAGTGTAGGTTGAGAACATGTCATGTTGGCCAATGCATCGAGGTGGCAGCGTGGCGAAAGAGGGTTGCGGTGGTGCCAGCAGTAACTTGCACAGACGAGGGGGATTTGAATCGGGCAGGCTTTGAGAACGGAGCTCCACGCACTGCTTGCCATGCTGCCACTACTGTGTGTGCTGTGCATGGAGCTCCATTGCAAGGGCACGAATCCGCTGGCGGTCCCACTTGCATCCGGATAGCGATGTCGCTTCAATTGGACAGCGTGTCTAACGTCGGAAGTCAGGAGCGCATGGACACCTCCTGTAGTCGCGTCGTCGGACGTCCATTCTGCACGCTACGTGCAGCTCCCTCTTTCCTTGTCGCGCTGCCCGTCCTCTCCACTCTTTCTTTCGAGCTGCTCGCTCGTCATTTCGTGCTCGCGTCGTGCGTGTATTTGAGACCTTGCCCATGCACCCGTGCGTCCGAACGACTGAACGAGCAATTTGCGGTAGACAGCCTTGACTCAACCTCAAAGACGGCCCCTTATCGCACGGTGAGTCTGCCATGACGACGACGCGGTGGTATTATCGGGCGTGATGTTGCAGCGAATATTGAAGCGCAAGTTGTACACTTTAGACGCATTTCACGAGGGGAGGTTGCAGCTGAGGACCGACACTAATAATTGCCCGCGCAACAACGTCAGTACACCATCTCGCGCTACTCTCACCGAGATTGACAAATGTGATCGTCCTGCAACGTGATTAAAGTACTATTTTCAGTGGATTCGGTTCCGAACAAACTTACTTTTCTGCCTAGTGATCGCAAATAACGCCCGCGTTTTCATGACGCCTCCCTGTCGCTTAAACCTGTGCAAGCACCCGTCCTCCCGCATGAGCGCGAAAAAGCGGCCCTGGCCAGCAACGACCGCTGGTGGTGCCGCACCACTGGTACGAACTCGACCGGATTCATCTCCCGATCGCCACCAGGCAACGAGCACGCGGCCGGGGCCCAGGATCGTGTCGAGTCGATTTGCAATGGTGAGCATGTCGACTTCACGAGCGCTGAGAAGATCACCCTCTGCCATTTTTTGGTCTGTCTTGTGGTCGATTGCAGCGGAAGCCTCGTCGAAAAGCACGATGCACGAGCGACGCAATAGCGCGCGTGACCTGCACAGCATCCGCTCGCCAACGCTGAAATTCTCGCCATTCTCCTCCGTGGCCATCAGTAGCTTGAGCTCGCCGTCACAAACAAGCGCATCGAACAAACTTAGCGAAGCGATTCCCACAGTTCTACATCGAGCCACCCGTTATTGCGAAACAACGCCATGGTTAGACTGGATCCGTGGCCCACGATGTCAATCTTTTTGCAGTACAGCTTTCGACAAGCTCGATTCGCAGCAGGAGGGGAGTATGCCGCGCTCGAAACAAATGACTACGCTATCATTGATTTCCGAGGCAATACGCGCAGAGTAACAACAACTGTTACCCGCACACCAGAGAGGGTCACAGTATTCTTTAAACTTTGGGGTGTAAAACATCGTAGTTCATTAATGGGCATATGTGCATGACCATCCGCTCATCCAAAAAGGGACGAGGAGAGGCGGGTCTTAAACTAGCTTGGCTTTCTTGTCTTGGTCGAAAGCTGAACTGGGAGCTCGCAGTGGGTGGCTCGCACATGATATGTGTTCCACATCATTATTGTACCCATTAGTGTAAAACACCATTTCCTCTCGTGTCTCCAGGAAATGAACCTTTCCACAACTTTGGGGTGTAAAACATCGTAGTTCATTAATGGGCATATGTGCATGACCATCCGCTCATCCAAAAAGGGACGAGGGGAGCGGAGCCCCCATTGTAGGTCATGCAGCATATGCCCACTAGTGAAGAGTTGAATCATCCTTGGAGCCGGTGACCATGTTAGCAGCGAGGGAAGTGACGGATTCCGCGCAGAGGTTGGTGTAGGTCTTGAAGGTGTCTGAAACCCACCGGCCGTGAAATTGAATCGTCATGGCATTCACTCCTGCCCGATACATGTGCGTTGCACCCCCTGCACGGAAGGAGTGCGGGCTGAAGTTCCTTGGATCCTCACCATTCAGTACAGCGGCCTTCTTGATCGCGCTCGACAGGTGTGCCGTTGAAATACACGCCGGATGCCCGGTGCGTCCCAGGTACATTGCCACTGGTAAACCGGGAGGGAGGTCTTGTCTTGATCGTAGAAGGAGAAGAGCACCGAAGACAGGGCACAGGAATGCGTGGCCTGAACGATACAGCATTCTAGCTGTTGCATGTCCGCACTGATTGGTCTTGGAACCGCGAAGCCACATGTGTACCGATTGCGCTTCAGTCGCCGATAGTGTCGGTTCCCCCGCCATGTCCAGGACAACCAGGTCCTCAGCTCTAAGCACGAACCACTTGAACGAGTTTCCGCTGATGGAGACAATTTCCGAGCGTCTTAGGAGGAAAAAGAATGCCACACACACGACCCCCCAGATGGCTTGATCGAAGGGATCATCGAACCGGAGAGTATGGAAGCAGGTTTCGAGTAACCGAACGGACACTGGAGCCTTGTGTCGCGGAGGTGTGTCAAGCCGGCATATCCCTTTCAGAAGCATGCGAACGTGTGGGTGTGCAATCGGAAGAACCCTTCCGGCCGCAGCGAAGAAGTGACGGACGCCTTGTAGCGTGTTGAGGATCGATGATCCGCGTAGCGGGCCGCCAGCACCAAATCCATATTGAAACCCGTGCACGATGAATTCAGAGAGTACGTGAATGCGGTCATCGTCGGTGACGCCCGAAAGCCATGGCTGAATTCCCCGACGCGATGTCCACGCCGTCCACTTTGTCATCGCAGCAGAGTACTTGGTGAAGGTGGAGTCGGCAACGGAATGCTCGCGGAGATATTGCGCCAGAGCACTGACAGTCCGTGGACGTCTATCGTCGGTGATACCTGCGTCCAACCACGAGTTAGCTCTTTGAATTTGATGGCGTAAGACGGGTGAGCGGCGATGCGTGAACCGGCGTCTGCGCGGGTGTTGTCGACCCCAGCGATATGGGAAGCCGAGAAACGGAGGTTGAGAGAGCTCTCCCAGTATCCCAGGAGCCTGATAATGTCTTGGGCACGAGTGTTACGTGACGCGAGGCGATTTTGCCACGCCACCGCCGATGTATTGTCGATACGGAAGTGTATGTGGAGGGGGCGACGTCCGTCAGCAGCACACTCGGACCACCGCGGACCCCATTCGTGGGTAGCGAATGCGCAGGAGAGCAATTCCCGGAAATTGATATTAAAACCATTGGCTTCCCCGGTCTTGAAGCGCTCAATAAGCCGGAGCTCATGGGATGAAAACCGGTAAGTCAGCGCAATTTTGGTCTTCGTATCGAGGGCACACAGTCCGTGGTCGCATGCGTCCATCTCGACGACCACGTCGGGCTCCGGGAGACTGTTAAAGTACTCAAGGGCGACGCCATTCAGGAGCGGGGAGTGAAGAATCTGCCACCACCAGAGCAGATCTTGTTTCATGGAGTCGCATACCGAAACATGTCGAAACCTGTGAAGGTTAATCTCCCGAAGCCGTAGGCGCTGGAGAAATGGGCGCGCTGCCCTGATGCATGTTGCGACGTGACGCAAGCCTCCCATGAGAGAGCGATACTGTTTCCGCGAGAGTACACTCGAGTGGTACGCCGATGCTACCAAGTTGCGAGTCTTAACGATCTTGACAGCAGGCATCGCGACCGTTTCAGCAATGGTGTCGAATTGCAGTCCCAGGATCTTTTGACTGGTGTTCCATGCCGTGAATTTGTCCTCATTAACAGCCTCACTGCCCAGTATAGCCGTCATAGCGTAGCGCAGTGAGCATTCCATGTCTTCGCAGTTGGACCCGACATCAGCAGCGACGTTGACGTGGTCATCTACCCAGTGATAGTTGAAGAAACCATTCGGGTTGTGCTGGTTGGCATGCCCGCCGTGAACAAATGCTATTGCTCCACCAATGATTTCATATTCCCCAGGAGAACCCGTCCATCCAAAGGGGCATGCAAGCTCAATGACGAGTGCATTCTCGATCTCAATGCGTCCTGCAAAGTGGTGAACGCTACGGCTGTGAATACTGACGTTTCGAAATGCGGAAGTCACATCGCCTGCCATGGCCTTGGTCTCAGCATCAGGGTGTTCCTTCTTGGTTCGTATTATCTCGGAAGCGACCGCATCACAGTGTCGATAGGAGGCGCTTGGAATAGCGTCCTGGTCTGTGAAATCGTTGATCGAGGCGCCGTCAGGGAACGATAGATCATGAATTGTCCTTCCGGACGTCAGCGGGTCACCACCCGCCTTGTCGACTATCCCGAATGGGCTGACGAACACTTCTGGCCACAGCGAGAGGAGATCCAAGTCTAGTACAAGGCACCTCCATGCGTCTTGCTCCTTGCGGACGTTCTTGCGCAGTATGTTCACCCTCTCAGTTGCCGATCCATGATTGTCCGGTGGATGCGATTGATGCGGCACGTCCTTCTTGAGCTCCACGCGGACGCCTTCCGCTGCGATAGCTTGCAGTTTCTCTAAATGCTGGTAGTCCTTGCACACATGTGCGATCACTGCCGGAACCATTTGCTTGTTTGGACGGTAATCTGTTTCCGTCTGGCAGCGAACAAGTTCCGCTAGAGCCGGTAAAGGCATCTGTGTCCGGCGGACAAATTCGGAAAGCGTGCGTTGCAGTGGCTTGTTGAGTAGGAACTCGGTGCCGCGTGACGATTGCCGGGATGTAGGATACGACGACGTTGGAAGCCGCAGCCCGACCTTCCCCAGAGCCTTGTTCAGTGATAGGCGCCGTAGTGTTTCGAAGCCCGTAACGCGGCGGACTGCGTTTTCGGTCACCCGAGTTGCCCTTGTACAAGTTAATACATCGTGCATTCTGCGCGTTGTGCGTTCAGCGAAGTCTACGCGTGGGTGCATATCTTCTTCCAATGAGTCCGTTTCGACTACGCTAGGCAGTGAAGCCATCCCAGGTGCAGGAGCTGTCCTAGGCTGTACAGCCATTTCGGATGCAGAAGCTGTCCTAGGCTGTATGGCCATCTCAGGTGACTGATGTGTCCTAGGCTGTATGGCCATCACAGGAGCCCAATATAACCTAGGCTGTATGGCCATCTTAGGTGCAGCTGGCTGTATGGCCGTCCGAGTCGCCCTAGGCTGTATGGCCATGATAGGTACGGTTGCATGTGTAACCACTTGACGTTCAACATTCGCTGTGGTCGCAGGCTGACGTGGTAGATGCTGTAGCGTGGTCTCGCTAGTCAAAATTCGTTCGCGGCGGGAGCATGAAATTGAGCTTGAATTTGGCTTCAAATCTGGGTTTTCATAGGGTGGAGTGCGTGTAATCCGCGAAATTTCCCGCGCCGAGCGCGAACGATCAGCCCCCACCCCACACCTCTTGCCTCCCGGCACGCCTTCTGCCCACGCAGCGCCGATACACACACTTGACTCACTGGATAAACATGGGATGCTATAACATGTGTTATCTTCCTTATCCCAGTCTTCGCTCCGAAGTGGCGGAGAGTCGTCACCACCTCGGCTCCATCAGTTCCGTCCGTTGCGCCGCCCTTGCTTCGCTTCCTGGTCCCAGCCTCTGCGCCGCGCGTACGTGTCTTGGGCCCACTCCTTCAAGCGCCGAGGAATGTCCGCGGATGGCCAGCCGTGGACGCGCTTCGGGTGTCCGCACCTGTCGCGGTTACCGCCTGAGCACATAACGCCTCCGAGGAAGCGGAGGCAAGGCTCCTCGCCGCGCCGGTTGCTCGGGATCAGAGCTCGGATCTCGTCCGGCACACTCTTCTCGCGCCGCCCTTGGGTTTCGCGGCTCCGTGGCTGATCTCGCGCTTCGGGGTACCGGCTTGGTGGAGGGGCCGCAGATGCCTGCGAAAGCGTGTTGACCAGCGCCATGGTCCACTCCGACGACTTGTAGTCGATTGCAAGGATGGCCTTGCTGAAGCCACCCCACCAAGCCGGGCTGTCAACTTGAACGTGCCCGAGCGCTGTGCCGAGCCACTTGTTCACGTAGAGGAGGACGAGCTTCACGCGACATGGCTGACCGGCGGGGTCTGCGGACTTGTTCTTCGAGACGAACACGCGGAGCCGCTCCGTGACCAGAAGCATGTGGTCATGCCACATCACCTCGCCCATCCTGGTCAGTCCGTGGATCCCGTCGAGGATGTCGTCGTACGCGCTGCAGCTGGTGGCCGCCGTCGGAAGAGTGGCCGCCGGGTTGAAGTCCGACGCGAAGTTGCAGTTGGACGATCCGGCCTCCAGCGCTTCTTGTTCGTTCTCCTCACGAAAGTGAAGAATCGTCAGCCCTCGTGACCCAAGTCGACCGGAGAAAATCGCCATCAGCACGGCCGGACTTGTCTTGAACCCCACGCACTCCGCCTCACGCAAGCCTAGCACAAACGACATGGGAGACACGGGCTTACCTTCAGTCGGAGTGAGCCCCTTGAACATGCGAGTCGCCGCCAGCACGTGCGCTTGTGGAGGATGGTAGTCGCCCTTGGCCTTCTTCGCTTGTTCAGGAAAACTGGCGCTTGACAGTTGACGGACGCTGTCAGCTGGAAGCTCGCCTTCGTCGTTCGGATCGGTGAGCACGGCCAGCGACTGACGCACGCCAGCAACTTGGCTACGCAGACTTTCCACTTCTTGGCGCAGACGGTGCATCTCATCTTGGACTCCTGCCGATGGTGCGGCTGCAGATGCCACGACGCGCGCTCGACCAGGTGATCGGGCTTCGCTGACGAGTCCGGGCTGGAAGGACGTCATGAAGTTCGTGAGGTCGAACTCCGTCGCCTGTCGTGGAGTCGCCTTGGTCGCCGAGTCAACCCTCTGTGCCGTGCTCGGACGCGCGGTGCTCGCCTCGGCCGTCGGCTCATCAGGTTGCGGCGCGGGGAGGCCGACGCTGCGGACCAGCTTCTTCTTGCCCTTCTGGGCCTTCTCCGCGTCCGTCGGGGCCGCCTTGCGCTTCGCCACTCGCTTGGAGGCTCGGATCGGGGGAGGATCAGTCGTCGTGCGGGCCGGAGTTGCCGTCCACGCAGCGCCATCGGTCGTGACGTCGACGACCTCTACGGTCGTAGTAGCAGCAGCCGCTGTTACGGGCGTCGGGCTCGTCGTGGGAGGCCCAGCCTCGGTCGTGGCGGCGTCGACAGTCTTCCTTGGTGCTTGGTCCGTCATGGTGGTGTCGTGTGGAGATAAACCCCCGTTAAACTAGCTTGGCTTTCTTGTCTTGGTCGAAAGCTGAACTGGGAGCTCGCAGTGGGTGGCTCGCACATGATATGTGTTCCACATCATTATTGTACCCATTAGTGTAAAACACCATTTCCTCTCGTGTCTCCAGGAAATGAACCTTCTTTAAACTTGGAGACTTGTTGACGTGTCACTGCATTTTTGGATGAGTTATGGATCCGAAACCGACCATTTTAAAACACTGAGCACCGGCTGAAGCGTGACATGAATGTTGCTTTTGTTATCCTTCATTTTTTTCTAACCTACTTTGAGAAGTTCTCGGGTTTGGCCTGATTATTGTTGTTATCGAAGTATAAAGTTGACAAATACCAAGATGGCGTGTTAATACGTACCTAAACAATATACCAAGCTGAAGGCGCTATTACCAGCGCACTCGCAAGGGACGGGGTGGCTTGGCCTGATTGTTCGCGACTGAACACCTCTATGCTTGATGCAGTGCATTTTCCAGTAAAACTGCAAAAACTTCGAAACGATCAGCAATTTTTTCATGTTGGTTATGGTCGATGAACTATTGCGTGTTGGCTGCTTCAATGGCATTCTGTTCCTGGAAGCGATCCAGATATCCTCCTTCCGCCATCAAATCAAAGAAGTGGCCAGAGCCCTTTTCAACAAGCGCTGCAGGGCTTGCAAGCTCCTTGACACTACCGCCATCCATGACTAAAATGCGATCAGAGTCCAGGATCGTATCTAGCCGATGCGCGATCGTGAGCACTGTTGACTCCTTGAAGACCTCACGGATCACTCGCTGCAAAGCTTGATCTGTGGCGTGGTCAACCGCGGCGGTGGCCTCGTCAAAAATCACAATGCGCGACTTTCGAAGCAGCGAACACACCATACACAGCATCTGCCGCTCGCCCACACTGAAATTTTCACCATTTTCCTCTACAAGCCCATCAAGCCTGCCATCCTCAGCTTCAATGCGGGGTCCGAGGCCCACTTGACGCAGACAATTCCATAGTTCATCGTCGCTGAACTCGCTGAACGGATCTAAATAGTTGCGCAGGGTGCCCTTGAACAGGACCGGGTTCTGCGGAATGATGGAGAGGTTCTCACGCAATGTCATTAGACCAATGGTACTAATATCCACACCGTCGATCAAGATTGATCCAGACCCGAGCTCATTGATGCGGAAGAGAGCCATCGTCAAACTGGACTTGCCAGCACCAGTCCGACCAACGATACCAAGCTTTTCGCCTCCCTGGACTGAAAAGCTCAGGTCACGCAGTACAAGCTGGCCTTGATCTTTGTATCGGAAGCTCACGTGGTCAAACTCAACTGCGCCAACTGAAGGCCAGGCTTCTGGATGCATCTTCTTTAAAGGATCACATGGAAGTCGCGACGGGGCTTCCTGGATAATGTCCGCGTACTCCTGAAGACGCTCCGGGCTCACCATCATAGGTTCCACCTGAGATAGAGCTTGCACCAACCTCTCGAGGTTTTGCGATACCTTCAGCGCGTACGAGAAAGCGAGGCCAATCACAGCAGCATCGAGTTGGTGCCGAAGCAGCACGAGTGATGCCGTGACAACGAGTACCAGCAGGCTACCAACAAGTTGGATGTGCAGAGAGAACCATTGGGAAACGCATAGCTGTCCGTACCAAATCTTGTTGTTGTCATCCAGCCTGGCACTATTGGTGACTTGGAAGCGATTTACATGACCCTGGCCATAAGCACGAATCACTGCTCCACCATCCACTGCCTCGGATAGGTGATTCAACACAGGTGCTTGTGTTGTCTTGGACAGCCTCTGCAGTTCCCGAGCTGGGCGAATGTAAAACGATCCAATGCGATAGTAGAGGTACGCCACCGGTAGAAGAAGGAATCCCTTCCATCGGATTACAATCGCGGCCGTGGCAGCGCTACATCCAACGGAAAAAATCGTAGACGACATTCGGCTGAATAGTGGTGGTATATTCGCGTCCACGACGGACACGTCGCTGCCGTAGCGTGTCAGAATGCGACCGATCGGATTAGCATCGAAAAAGCGCATCGGTGCATGCATGAGTGCGTTTGTCATAGCGTCGAACATTCGTCGCGCAGCACGTAAGCCGTATATAGCGGTCATAAACATCCGTGCGAAGACCATCAAAGCCGAAGCAAGACCAAGAACTGTGTAGATGGTAAGTCGGTAAGATGTCGACTCTCCACTGTTGATTCCATCACTCGACCACGCGCCCAGCCAGAAGTCACTTGAAATTTGCAATGCTTGCCAGCATGCAGAAGTCATCAAGAAGAGGAAAACGATAGGAAAGCCACCAACGGCGCGATAATATGCGTTGAAGACGTGGCTACCAACGTGACCCTCCACTCGTTCCTCCTCATCTACGAGTTTTCCAAGTTTCTCGAGCTCGGTGGTATGGTCAATGGCAGCTGATGAAAACACTCTCGGCTTTGCTCCTGGACAGGGAGCGCACGGAGAGATCAGGGCCATCTCGTTGTCACACTCACTTGTTTCTTCAGCAAGATCCACGATGTTACCACGGTCGCTTTCATCGTCTGTGCACTCTTCTTTACCGAGGAGGACATCACTCTCATTGTTACCGTGGTCGTTCTCCCCTTCGCCATCGATACAGCTAGATTCGAAGGTGACCGACCCATAAGAATGCGCAGCAAAGGGAGAGACGAGCGCTTCACTTTCGATTGGATTATCCACATGGTGCGTTTCCACCAGGGCTCCCAGATCATCGATAGTCACCGCTCGCGAAATGCGCGGTGACTCAATAATTTCGGGGTTGTGCGTCACAAGTATGACAGTCTTGTTCCTGAGGAGTCCCAGCATGCACTTCTGGAAAATCTCGTTCTGCACAATTGCGTCCACAGCCGATAAAGGGGAGTCAAGAAGATACACGCTTGCATCGCTGTAACAAGCACGCGCCAAAGCAATGCGCGCCTTCTGACCTCCTGACAAATTGATACCGCGCTCGCCAATTTCAGTAGCGTCTCCCGCTGGCAGCGTCTGAAGATCCGCCATCAGTGCGCAAGCCTCCAGCACCTTCTCGTACTTCTTGCGATCGTAGAGAAGTCCAAACAAAATGTTTTCTCGGACTGTCATATTCTGAATCCACGGCTGCTGTGAACAGTACGCCACGCTACCACCCACAAACACCGTTCCGCTGTGTTTTACCATTTCACCGAGGAGTGCAGAGCACAGCGAGGACTTGCCACATCCTACCGGGCCGTGCAATACCAAAAAGTCTCCATCCCTCACTTCGAGATTCACATTCCTCAGAAGCGTTGTCTCGTGATCCCAGCCAAATTCGCCATCTTTTACTGCAACAATCACCTTCTTGATGACGTATTTTTCGCTCAACGGATGGTCAGCCGTCATGACATTGTCGTCCTCCAATTCAGGCATCTCGAGGAATGCTGCAATTCTCTCCAACGCTACTTTCGACTGGACGAGCATTGGCAAAATGTTGGTGATCATACGAAGTGGTCCTTGAATTAGCTGGAAGAGCGCGATACTAGTGAAGACAATCGAAGGAGTCAGACTCCGATGCATCACACCAGTGTACACTCCGAACGACGCAACGCTGATGAACACCGGCATTCCCCACAGCATAACGACACTCAGACACGCAAGAAGTCGTCGCTTGAACAAAACCTTCATCTCAGTCGCGCGTGCCTGCTTAATCTGGCCAAGTAGCCGATCCTCCCATGCGTTGAATTTGACAATCTCCACCGCCTTGAACACCTCCGTCACCTTCTTCATCCTCACGTCTTTGCTCCGTCGGTACACTCGCTGGACCGAAAACATGCAGCGCGAGATGAGATGATTGATGCCCAGCATCACGACGATCACGCTCACACCTGCCAAAGCCGCAACACCCAGCACATCGTACAGCATGTAGCTCACAATAGCAATCTGCAGCGGGATGAGCCACAGCTGATGAATCAAGAACGCCGTGTCCAGAATGGCGTCGCTGTCGGACGTGTACATGTTGGTAATAGCTCCTGTGGATTTGTCCCGCCGAGCTTCGGCGTTCAACCTCAACGTTTTCCTGAACATGAGCGTCTTGACGGACGCCACGAGCTTAATAGCGATGACTTCCGAGTAAAACCTTCCGTAGTTATCCGTGAGAGCTTGCAACACTTTAGCAGCAAAGAGGGCGACTACCCAGAGACAGATGCTTTGCAACGCTGGAGTCTCGTCTTCTGGGTCTTCTTCCGCAAGTGCTGAGAGACTGGAAACCACTTGGCGGAGCACTACGGGGCCCAGCAAGTTGCAGAGCATGGACACGAGGAACGCGGCGCCTGTGAGGACGATGCGGCGTCCAAAGCACACGGCTGCGGCCTTGTACATGGATTGGGAGGCCTCGAAGACGCTGGAGAAGTGATAGGACGCCGTGTTGGCCTGCAACTCCCAGCGAAGCGGCCACACGTCGTCGGCGTCGAGCTGCTTGCGCTGCCCCAAGGCCATGAGTGGCTTCACCCAGTCCAAAAGCAGCCGCGACAAGCAGCCGGCGGCATCCTGAGGGTGCGGACTGGCCCCGCGCTTGGAGATGGAGTGGTCGAAGGTGTCGTAGGACTTGAGGGGAAGCAGCTCCGACGCTGCCATCGTGAGACTCGACTTGAGCCCTACGCGGTCAATTGCGGAATGAAGAGAAAAGTGAAGTGAGCGGATTCGTGATAAGAGGCAGGAGTGATGGTCATACACCAACAAGTGACGCCTTTGACCTCAAAGTGAAGAACAGGTGATCGGAACCAAGTGGGGCTGTGGACTGGTACTTGGGTAAGATTGAAATGTGTACTGGCGGTGCGGAGGTGGTGGTGGTCTCAGTCTCAGTTGGTCCAGCTTTCACCCGAGACTTTGGTGCTTGGTGATGAGTGTATGTGTCATCAAGCGAACACTTTGATTACAGCCCGGTCTGTCTCCGATAAGAGGGACGCTGTGTGAATTGAATGGCGGTGAGTCTTTCGCAGTGTTCATCACGATGCTCGCTGCGGTGCTGATCGCGTGACTCGCGACTATCTATAACTGGCGGAAGCCACGCGTACCAACCGACATTCCGCGTGCAAGGGTATCCACAGGTAAGCTTTGCAGTGCAAGGAGATCCTGTGCTGACAGCACAGTGCAACACATGACGTGCATACTGCTCAACACCATTACGAAATTTAACTTGCTGCATCCTTCTTTGACGCTTCCAGAAAAAGGTAAACTTGGCTGATGGCCTGATGGCGCTGGACCCCGTAGTTTGATCTCGCAGTGATTCATAGAGAAAGCAACCTTCAGCTATGTCTTGTCCATAGGGCAACGCTGGCGGCACATTCATGCATCGGCATGCATTCTATGGTGCTGTTGGCTAAAATTACAACCCGAAAACACAAATCCCATTCGCGAGTTGACTTCCGCGTACGAGTTGTACTGTAGTCGATACCCAAATATGTGATGGTGGTTAGCAGTCCCATGAGCAGCGAGATTCCAAAGCGAACCAAGCTGCACCACGACGCCAGCTCAAGTGAAAATGCATACCCATGGTATGGCTACACTTTCACTTCTATAATTGGTCAAAACAACTCCATTTCCATCCAATCCCTGCTCTATAATCTCAATAACGATTGCTATTGGTCAAAACGCGTTTCCCATACAATCGTCCGCGCACGCCAACTCCATCACCATGCTGGCCGGCTTCGTGGTGCCCCACGCGCACTACCGCGTGTTCCACGGGGACCCGGCGGCGGACTCGCAGCACGCGGCACCCAACGACCAGTTCCCCTTGGCGCTGAGCCCGCTCCGCGTGGAGGCCGCCCCCACCGACCTCCACCTGCGGGAGTTCGCCCAGCTAGAGGTGCAGGTCAAGGCGCTGCAGCTGCAGGCCAACGCCGTGGGCGACGCCGTAAGCGGCTCATTGGCCGAGTGTTTCTTGTTCTACCCGCGACTGTTCACGGTAGAATCGTTCGCGTGGCCGGACTTTCTAGCCGCAGTTTTCACCAAAATGGCCGAACATTTCGCTTCAAGGTAGGGCGGGAAGGTAGAACGACGAGGGCGGAGGTTAGAACGAGACTGATTTTTTGTGATTTTCTTTGTAGTGAAAACGACATTGTTCGAAGCGCCATCTTGAAGGCTTTCCAGCGTGCGAAAGCACACGTGGCTCAAGTGAACGACCCCTCCAAGGTCTGTGCTGGATCTGGTGAAATAGGTAGAGTGATATTTGACTTATTGTGATTTTTGTAGCTACTGGCCCACTTGTCGGGGCCGATGATGCACGCGACCAGTGTTACGGCGCGGACATTGACACTGCAGCTGCTGGCGACGATGCCGTCACTGATTGCGCAGGATTCGGTGGTACAGCAGCATATTGTGAAGAAAATTTCTGCTGAAGATCGTGATGAACGTTCGGCTGCAATTGAAGCAGCGCGTGCATTCCTGCCACTTTCGCCTTCGTTTCGGAAGGACGTGCTGGTGTTGGCTTTGGAGTCGAAATCGGCCACTTCGTGTTGTTTGGTGGCGGATGCGGTGTCGACTTCTGCGGAAGCGCAACGGGCGTGGACACACTGCGCGGAGTTGTATGAGCGTCTCACTGATGACAAAAGTGCAGTGGCTAGTGTTCGTGGTATGGCGACGCTGACCGCAGCTTACCCCGGCGCTTTACTATCGATGCATGGCCAATTACTTCATCACGTGCTTGACCACGACCCCCGTGCTGTTGTGCGGAATTTTGCTCTGCTGTCTACGCAGCAACTTATTACGAGTGGTGGCGAGGATGGACAGATTAGAACCGTACTGGAAGGCGTGTTCTCGCGGGTGCGAGGTTCGCATACGGGGCCAGGCCGAACGCAGATGCGGCTCAAGTTGTCGGCTTTGCTTCTTCTTGAAAAGTGGTCGTCCGTTGTCCAAGATTTGGGAGAAAAGGCTGAAGCATTTCTCAAGAGGTCCCAGACGTGGCTCTCTACTACCACCGACGTGCGCTTCGGAAAGACCTACACTTTAATCATCGCAAATATTGCTCGCCAGAAGCTTGCACTTGCTGGAACGAAATCACCAGAGCATGGTCTTGATGAGCTATTTCAACTGCTGCACCCACGTGCTGCTGTCGCTGCCAAGAACACTTGGAATTACGCGCTGGATGCGATTGCTCAGTTAAGCCAAGAATTTCCTGAGCTGCTCGCAACGCATGTTGCTTCAAGGTTGGTGGAGCTGCTCGCAGTACCAATAGAAAGCAACACTGAAGGTTATAAGCTCCGGAGAACAATCGTCTTCAGGGTACTTGGAGCTCAGCTTCGACCACCTAGTGTCGACATGATTCGCAAACAGCTCCCAATGCTACTGAAGGAAATATCAACTGTTGGGTGCACAGATGCACAGCGATTGCGCGCAGTTGCTGCTACGTTTTTCCTCTGGACCCAGGACATGACGTTGCCTAGCAGTGACGATGGCCAAGTAGCAAACCCCACTACTGTCGACTTCGAGCGGCAACTTCTCAGTTCCGACCACTACGAGACGCACGCTGATCGATATGAGATGGCGAAGCTCGCGATTCTGCGTGGTCGTTTCACCCTGGCTACGCAGCTGATGGAGGTGATTGCAGCGAAGGCGGATAGCGAATGTTTTGGTGGGTGGTTGCATGCTTTACAGACGCTGTGCGAAGCCGAGTCACGCATTTCAAAAGATCGAGCAGTGCACTTGGAAAGTCTTCAGTCGCTGGCGCGCACGAGAATGTATCTTCAAGCAGCACGCACATCAAGTTTTCGCTTTGATCTACAGCTCCATTTAGTTGCACTTCGACTCGAGTGGGTACAACTTTTACAGAGCGCACAGCAACTTGCAGGCGAAGCTGCATTTACCAACTCTCCCGGTAACCCAGTTGGACGGGAGGGGCAGTTGAGCAACCAATTGCGCACCCTTGCCCACAAATTTGGCGTGCTGCGTGCCTTGTTACTTGGCGCCGATCAGCGTGACCTGGATGCACTTCAATCTCAAGCAAACTCGTGCAGTTTGCTAGCGTCAGCAGTAGAAGGGTTCCTGCTGCTTAGGTCTCCAAACTCCATTGACTTCCCTCGAGTGAGAGAGTCCACAATTAGCAGTTCCCAATGGAATTTGCAAATGTTGAAGGTGTTAGGCGAGGATGTGAGTGGCAAGTTGGACCGCGTTGCCAAGCTCTCGCCTTGTCGTCAACCCGGTGTAGGGGCACGCGTGCTGCAACAACTTCTCGTTGCTCTTTGTGCTGTTTCTCCTCCGATGCCGAAACTATTTTTCTGTTCTCGACTGCGTAGTCAACAACGTCTGCTATCAAGTGCAGGTTTCCTGACCTACGCTGAGAACACGGCGTTCACGGCGAAGCCACGCTCACGGTCTCAACTAGGCGTCTCATTGGGCACGGACTTTACAAGTGTACTGAAGGGTGCACTAGCGCTATCACGTAGCGCACAACGTTACTGGCGGGAGCGAGCGGAAGCAATCGAGGCTGAAGTGCTCGTGTGTTTGGCTGGTGCTGGGACCAGCAGTGTGAACTCTGGCTCGTCCATTTACGAACTCGCTGATGGATCAACAAAGGAAAAAGTTGTGCAGCATCGATCGATCGTAAATCTGCCGGTGGCGTGGGGTCAAGTGATTGAGGCAGAAGCAGTTGAAGAAGATGGTCAGGTGATGGTCTACCTGCCCTTCGAGACGCCAGTGCATGTTAAGGCGACCAGTTTGACTCTTAAGGGCTCGTTTGTGTTGGTGGCGAAACTTGCACTGGTCGATTGTCAAGGCGAGAGATGGCCCTTGGCAGCTACGGGGTGCCGACGAGGCTTCATCGTGTACTGAGAGTTCTAAAGCATGTAGAGGTGTGAAAGCAGATGGATAAACCGGTGCAACAAGTCGCCTGCGTTTTGTTGACTGAGGAGGGTGCTGCGCGATCCAGTTCTTTGAAAACATGACCCGATCTACACTATCAGATTCCATCTTGTATGTCGTGAGTGAAGTCTCTTCTCGTGTTGCAGAACAAGAAAAGCAACCGCTTAGCTGTTATACGAATTGACTTCCTTACCACCGCCAGTGATAATTTGCTACTTCAAAGGCTTCTGATCTAGGACAGGAGGAACAAACAAGAGCCACTGAGCAGTTTACATACGCCCGAGCGTTCTTGGACATCTTCGTGGCGTTCGCAGAGTTGAAATATTCATCGGCGGTAGCTCGGTCTTACGCGACGCTGGCCACCTTGACATTTCCCTGTTGTTTGAACCGATCCAAGTACCCACCTTCGCGCATAAGCTCGAAAAAGTGACCTTGGCCTTTGCTCACCAGCTCTGCTGGGGACGCGAACTCGACTAGGCGGCCCCCATCAAGAACTAAAATCCTGTCAAAGTCTAGGATGGTGTCCAGCCGATGAGCAATAGTGAGCACCGTCGAGTTTGCGAATGCTGTTCGGATCACGCGTTGTAACTTTTGATCCGTCTCGTGATCGATTGCAGCGGTCGCCTCGTCGAAGATTACGATACGCGAGTGGCGGAGCAACGCTCGAGCCATGCACAACATTTGCCGCTCACCGACGCTGAAATTTTCGCCATTCTCTTCTACGATCATCAATTTACTCTCGTCTTCAGCAACGCGCTCGTCCAAGCCAACCTCACGAATCGACTCCCATAGCCGTTCGTCCTCAAACTCATCAAATGGATCAAGGTATTCACGCAGCGGCCCTTTGAAGAGTACCGGGGTTTGCGGGATGATCGACAATTTTTCACGGAGCGACTTCAGACCAATTCGTCCGACGTCAACGCCATCGATCGAAATACTACCCGAAGCCAGCTCGCTGATTCGAAACAGAGCCATAGTTAGGCTTGACTTGCCGGCTCCGGTGCGTCCAACGATTCCGATTTTCTGGCCACCATTAACGGTGAAGCTCAAGTTGCGTAGAACCAGCTCTCCATTTTGCTTGTACCGGAACGAAACCTTGTCGAAGGCAATAGATCCGATGGACGGCCAATCCAGCTGGGCAGATGGATCCATCATTTTAACGCGGCCAGGAGCTTCTTGTTCGATGTCAATGTATTCCTGCATCCGCTCAGGGCTTATCATCACCGTCTCGATGCGAGTCAGTGATCGAATAATACCCTCCAAATTAGCCGCAATTTTCAGCGAGTACGAAAATGCCAAGCCGATGATCGCGGCATTGAGCTGACGATGAAGCAGTACGAGAGAAGACGTAACCACTAGCAGCAGCAAACTACCCACAAGTTGGATGCGCAGTGAAAACCACTGTGAAACGTACACTTGTGCGTACCAAATCTTGTGGTTTGCGTCGAGCTTCGCACTGCTAGTCTCGAAAAAGCGCTCGACTTGTCCGAAGGCACGAACGACTGACGCACCGTCGACAGACTCGGACATGTGATTTAGAACTGGGGCTTGTGTAGTCTTGGACAAGCGCTGTAATTCTCGTGCAGGAGAGATGTAGAAGCTGCCGACCGCCAAGTACACGGCGATAACTGGAAGCAGCATCAATCCTTTCCATTGAATCAAGAAGGCGGCCGTGGCCAGGCTACAGCCAACCGAGAACGCGTTCGCCACAAGTGTGCCAAACATGAAAGGAATTTGTACGTCCACTGCAGCAACGTCACCGCCATAGCGAGTCAACACACGTCCAATCGGATTTGCGTCGAAGAAACGCATGGGCGCGTGCATGAGAGAGTGTGTCATCCGGTCGAACAAACTCCTAGCTGCACGGATGCCATAGATCGTGACGATCACAGTCCTCCCAAATACCATAAACGCTGCCAATAGTCCGAGGCTGGCGTACACACCCAGTCGGTAAGCCGTATGGGCATTCGCGCTTGCGGCCTCTTTTCCGAGTGTAGCTGCATCATTGGACCAGCTGCTCAACCAAAAATCGCTGCTGATCTGGAGCGCTTGCCACAGCATTTGCGAGAAAAGAATGGCGGCCACGATAGGTAGGCCACCTACTGCGTAGTAATAGGCCTCAAACACGTGACGAGAAACTCGGCCATCCGATCGCTCTTCGTCTTGAATAAGTCTGCCTCTCTCATCATCGCGGACGCCCGAGAAGCTCAACGATTTTGTCATGAGGGGGTGAAGACTTCCTTTAACTGGGGAGGCAAGTGCGGCTTCGTCACTGAATTCGTTGACTGCCTCCTCCGACCCTGTGCTATCACTCGTGCTGACTTGTGTGGTCACGTCACTACCTCCAAAGGCTGAGAGAGCGTACGAATCTCTGCCCATGGGAGAAACGAGTGGCTCAAACTCTAGTTGGCTTCCATTGTAATGTGTCTCCACAACGGTACCCACTTCGTCAACTGTTACCGCACGCGTAATGTGGCTCGATGCAATGATCTCGGGGTTGTGAGTGATCAAAATGACTGTCTTATGCCGGAGCAGCCCAAGCAAGCACTTTTGGAAAATCTCGTTCTGCACGATCGCATCTACAGCCGACAGCGGTGAGTCCAGTATATAAATGTTTGCATTGCTGTAGCAAGCACGCGCCAGTGCAATACGCGCTTGTTGGCCTCCCGACAAATTGATTCCCCGCTCTCCAATCTCGGTGAGATCACTGGCTGGCAATGATTGAAGATCACTTGACAGAGCACAAGCATCCATGATCTTGTCGTACCTCTTGCGTTCAAACGGACGACCAAACAGGATGTTATCCCTCACTGTCATATTCTGTATCCACGGCTGCTGTGAGCAATATGCCACGCTACCACCCACAAATACTGTTCCTTTGCGTTTCTCCATTTCGCCAAGCAGTGCAGAGCACAAAGAGGACTTCCCGCAGCCCACCGTTCCTTGAATCACCAAGAAATCGCCGGTCTTCACTTCGAGATTCACATTTGTCAAGAGCGACAAGCCATCTTTGTCCCACGCGAACTCGCCGTCTTCCACAGCGACAATCACATCTTTCGCGATAAATCTGTCGACATAGGAGCCATTGATCGACACGACACTGCTCGCGTCCAATTCGGGCATGTGCAAGAAAGACGAAATCCGCTCAAGCGCGACGTTGCACTGGATAATCATCGAGATGATGAATGTGATGCTGCGAAGTGGTGCCTGGATCAACAGGAACAGCGCGAGACTCGTGAACACAATCGCTGGCGTAAGGTCTCGGTGTAGCACGACCGAAAATGTACCGAACGCAGCAATACTGATGAAGACCGGCATTCCCCATAAGAGCACGATGCTCAATGACGTCATAATCCGCATTCGAAGTAGCGAGTGCAGCTCGGTTTCTCGTGCTGCGTTGATCCTCGCCGAAATAGGGTCCTCCCAGGCATTCAACTTGATGATCCCCACTGCCTTGAACGCCTCCGTCACCTTCTTCATCCTCTTGTCCTTGTTGCGTCTCAGCTCCCGTTGCAGCGTGTGCATCTTTTCAGACACCAAATGGTTAAGCCACAACATCAACACGATCACTGCAATCCCAGCAAACGCCGCAACATTCAGCACGCGGACCAGCATGTAGCTAACCACGACGATTTGCAACGGGATGAGCCACATTTGATGCACCACGAGCGCTGTGCGCACCAGCGACTCACAATCTGCCGTGTACATGTTGGTGAGTTCCCCCGTCGATTTTTTCTTGCGGGAACTTGCGCTCAACTTCATCATCTTCCGGTACAGCAAAGTCTTCAATAAACTGATGCACTGGATAGCCGTGACCTCGTTCTGCAGGCCCGTGTAGCAGTCGGCCATCGCCTGCACCACTTGAGCAACGAACACGAGCCCGACCCACACTGCTGCAGTCCTCATCACGTTCTCCTCCTCTGTTTTAGTATTCGACAGCGCGGAAACTACTCGGTTAAGTGCCATGGGTCCCACTAAGTTGCACAACATTGACACGAACATTGTCAGCCCCGTGAGGAAGAACTGGAAGCCGAAAACGCGGGCGAAAGCTCTGGGGAGGGACTGGTTCTGGTCGTTTAGTGGTCTCTGGAACCTCTGGATGATAGCATTCGCTTGGATGGAGGGGCGTAGCGGCCACACATCACTGGCGTCGAGTTGTTGTCTGTGTGCTTGGAGCATCAGAGGCCTGACCCACGACAGGAAGATCCTGGACAAGAAACTGGCAGAGCTCTGAGGGTGAGCGGGAGGGTGGCGCTTGCTGCTGTTGTCTTGGAACGTGGAATAGTTGCGCCATGGTGCGGATGCCATAGCGGAGCAGTGCGTGCCACGAAGCAAATTGCCGAATGAGACGGCTTCGATCGGATCTCGACTGATCAAGTTGAAGTGGATTGCAAATCAGGGTTACCACATAAAATGCACACAAACTGCGGGCAAATAAATACAGGTAGCTAGGATCCCGACTAGAGTAATGTAATATCGAGCAGGACGCGCACTCTGCCATCTCAACGTCCCCGACCATGGCCAAACAAGCACTTACGACTACGCACTTGCCTAGTATCGCTCACTTCGCGGCGCTTCTTCTATTTTTCTGCTACGTGGTTTTAGATTGCAAGAGGTGAGAGTGCCCTAACTTGCCATCCGACAGAAGCCAAAAGCACGTGCGGCCGAAAAGTTTTGCGGACCACTCTACGTGTTTTTCACTACCGTTTTTTGCACATAGCGGTGCTTCTGAAAGCACTAGGTTTTGTTCGTACACTTCGATCGCCATTCTACGCTTGAATAGACAAGAATCTTGTAGGCTACCAAAACAAATGGTCAATCTGTAGCCTATACTGTAGGCGTTATAAACGAATATAAAACATGAGCAATGCTGTATTTGTTTAGAGCATGTCTAATATGCGGGGTAAGACGGTAGCCCAGAGCAATGCAGCTGATGTTTGCCCGGATTTCATGAGTAATGCAGCTAGATGTACGATTGCAACATGTAGCGGGTAAACCATCAAAGCTGGCTCACTTCTTCTGGAAATTGAGGAAACGCATGGCCAGCAGTGTCAACACGCGGACGAAGGCAACAAAAGCGAGCAGGACCCCGCAGTTTCTCCAGATATCGTCGTGCTTCATCCCGAAGTTGCTCTCCAGATATGTCTTGACTGTAATCCCGTCCGGCAGCGCTGGTGGAACGTTCGTCATACGATTGCATCCGATGGAGCTGTCATCGCCACCACTGGGACAATCGCCAAACACTATCGTTGACAACGCTGAAAGCGTGTACATCAGTGGGTTGGCGTGGTAGATCCACTTGAGGCCTGCAGGCAGAGCAGCAGCCGGGGGACTGAAGCCAGAGAAAAGGAAAGTGATCAGGTTCACTACCATCCCCAGGATCTCGGCGACTTCCACGTTCGGAGACGCAAACACGACGAGCTCAGCGAGGTACTCTTGGAACAGCACGGCCAGGGATAGGATGAGGTAAAATGTGCAGAAGGCACCAGCTCCCGAAAACCCGACCACCGGATAGACGATGGCCACGAACACCAATACTGCAGCACAAGTATACGGGATCTCCACTATGCTTGAGCCGAAAAAGTACCAGAAGCAGTTGTACGTCTGCGCTGCACGCTCACGGTAGAACACGGCACGCTCCGCTGCTGCAACAGGTACCATGCTGTTGAAGGCTATAATTCCAATGAAACCCAACACGGAAAACACCATGCCCATCCCAGAGTTGACGCCCGCGTACGAGTTGTAGTCAGTATCCAGATACGTGATGCCTGTAAGCAGTCCCATGACCAGCGAGATTCCAAAGCGAGTCAAGTTGTACGACGCCGTTCGCCAGTACATGTTGAAGAAACGCTTCGACAAAAACCTCATCTGTGTCAGCTCCGTTGCAGCACGCTTGTCCGCGTACTCGAGCGCTGGAATCGAGGGCGACGGGCGACACACACCTTCGCGATCCAAACCGGACTGTAAACGCTCGAATACGGAACTTGATTTGAAAAGGCTGGCGAAGTCCATCTTTTCCGCGTCACTGTTCCCGACACCGGCTCCTATCACTTCCAGCATCCAAGAAGCCGGATTGTGGTTTCCCCTCAACGCCTCCACACCGTCGATTGCTTCAAAATAAGCGATCATTTCCTGAGCATTCGTGCCCAACTCGCCCGCGAACACCATCTCACCACCGCGCTTCAGCAACAATAAATTGTCGAACACCTGGAAAACCTCTGCCGATGGCTGATGGATTGTACACACCACGGTGCGGCCCGTATCCGCCACCTTGCGCACGCCGTCCATGATCAGCTTCGCGGATCGCGCATCCAGGCGACTCGTGGGCTCGTCCAAGAAGAGCACACTGGGCTGGGCCGCCAATTCGACGCCAATGGTCAATCGCTTCATCTGCTCCATTGAGCTGCCGCGAATGATTTGATCTGCGATCGGGGTCAGGTCCAGTAGGTCCAAGCAAGTGTCCACCGAGCCGTACTTGGAACTGTCCGATACGTCTGCACCCTGGCGTAAGAACGCACTGAATGTCAGAGCCTCCCGGATCGTTGACGACTCGGAGTGGACATCCATCTGCTCACAGTACCCCGTTGAGCGGCGAATGGACAAGTCAGTAGCCGGATGGCCGTTGAGCAAAATCTGTCCTTGGATCTTGCCACCGGTCTTGCGTCCGGCGATCACGTCCATCAACGTCGTCTTTCCGGCGCCAGATGACCCCATGAGTGCCGTGATAGTACCGGGCAGTGCGTATCCGCTAATGCCTTTAAGCAGGTCGATGTTCTCCTTGGGGTTGACGGGGTCCGACACGGTATACCACAGATCTGTGAACGCTATCGTGACGGGCACGAATTGCTTCTCCTCGGTGGGAGCTACCGAAACGACTGCCTCAGCCCTCATAGGAATGCTTCGTGGAGTCTGAGCGAGGGCGTATCCATCCTGTTTCGAGGCGCTGGTATTGTCTTCCTTATCAAGAGCTATGTTCTCAGGATTTTCGTATCGGTGGTACTCCAGCGCCAGGAACGAGCAAAGCAGGAAGAAGACGTACGAAACCACCATGTAGATCATGCCATACCAAATCCAGTATCTCTCCGACGGGACCTCATACGTGCTAAGCGCGTACTCTCCCATCTTCATGTCGTACTTGGTGCAGTAGTCAACGCCATCATACACACAGGTGTCGAAGCGTGATTCCGTGTACTGGTTGACAGCGAGCGCACGGACACCCCACCCAACGGGATTGATCCAGTATATCCAAACAAGATAGTCTGGGATCTGGTCTTTCGTGATCGTAAAGCCCGCAAACAGGATGAAGAGCTCTACAATCACACCCGAAATTGGATTTGCCATGAGCACATTTGGCGATGCACATGCCAAGAAGAAGAAAATCGCCCCGACCGAAATGTTAACCATACACAACGTCACCACGAAGAGAACGAAGCTCCAGAACGAGCCCACGAAGCCACACATCCAATACACAATCACGCTAAACACCACCGTTTCCAGTATGATAGGAGGTATCTGGCTGACAGAACTGGACAATACGTACGACGCTGTTCGGTAGAAATTGGCTCCACGCTGCTTGTAAAACACGCCACGGGTAGCGATGAAGGTCGGGATCTGTGCCATCAGAGCCAATGACAAGCAAAGCACCGTCTCGAAGATGATGCCCATCACCAACTGCGGATCCGTTGGATCAACTTGGTAGAACACACACCCGTACAACAACGCCATGACAGTATTCATCGCCAATCGTCCGATGAGACCTGACATTTCCCGCTTCATCATTTTCAGTTGCCGATTCATGAGCAAGAGGGTACTAGCCCAAAACGACTGGTAAAACTCCGGTTGATCAGTGAGATTCATCGCCGTGTGTTGAGAATGAATCGAGTCTTCAAGATCCTTTAGCACATGCGAGTACGCAGAAGAGTACTCGAACGCCACGGCAAATTCGTGAGCTGTGCGAGGGACGGACGTGCCTCTCTCATGTTGGAGCTGCTTGTCGGTGCCAAGATCCATCAAGAAATCAGCCACATCACGCTGCGGAGGACATTTGAACCCGAGGTTCTCGAAGTAGCCCAGTGTCTCCTTGCGTGGTCCATGGTACATGACAAAGCCATCGTTCAGAATTATCACGTTGTCAAAAAGAGCGAATACCTCAGGTGATGGCTGCAGAAGTGAAACCACGACGGTCTTCAGGAACTTCTTGGCAATGCTCCTCTGCGTTGTTAGTATGTCGAACGTAGCCGCACTGTCAAGGCCAGTGCTGATCTCGTCCATCATCTTCACGCACGCGTTGCCAAATTCCATCTCGCCCGTCGTTACTCGCTTTCGCTCACCTCCAGATACACCACGCAGCATGGCGTCGCCGAGGACGGTATTCTGGCAGTTTTCGAGACCAAGTTGCTGGGTCACGATGTCTGGATAGTGCTGGTACATTGTCCGAACCGCCTCGAGCGCCTCAGCATTCTCTTCCGGGGAGCCATGCACGAAGTTCTTCGCCCAGTACTCGGACAGGTCTCCACCACAACACGCGTGGGCGAACTCCAATGTCTCCTTAGCTGTCAGCAAGGCGTAGTGCTCATCCCGCTGGGGAACGTACGACACGAGCTGCGGTAGACTGTTGCCAAGCTCGGCGGTGGGGATGCCGTTGTACGTGACTTCGCCCTCGATCGAGATGTTATTCTCCACAGGAAAGCGTCCACTGAGCAGCTTCATCAACGACGACTTGCCGGAGCCAGGTTGTCCAAGCACCAGCGTCATAGTGCCCGGTTTAAAGACCCCACTCACATTCTTGAGAATCTGCTTCTTCACTGTGTGTTTCCTGGTAACCACACCACGGATGCTCTTGATGACTTCATTTGGAAGTGTAGGAAGCGCTGCCTTCACATCGTTCTTGTCTTTCACCACCACGTCAGCCGACAGGGAGACTTCTTTAAAACACACTTCCATTTGCGTCAGTGCCTTCTTTCCCGTCGCCTTTTTCATCCGAGATGTGACTTGGTCATGCAGCTCCAGTGGTCCTAGACTCAGGATGGTCCCGGCATTCTCAAAGGGGTTGCCCTTGTGGTTTGGTAGCGACGCAGCCATAGCGAGGAACCGGAGCCTTTCTGGGATCGCTGCTGGGATCGCTGCAGGGTTGACGACCTTGTTAGAACACCTTCAAATGAAAAGTGATCTCGACTAGGAGGATATCCAGAGTGTGCACTCGCTGGCTAGGAGTGATTGCTGGACTCTCCTTCAGGCCGCTAAGCGTCCATGATCAGCCAAGAGGGCAAACGTTTTTGAATACATGTACGATTGAGCCACCCGACCAATCACCACCGGTTCAATAGCGCACTGCTCCGGTTTGATTTGTTCTTGTATAATACATGTTTGCGAACGCTGTGTGCTGTTGTACGAAGCGTAACGTAAGCAAATTTCAATGAAGAGTGCAGATTAAATTAATACTACATGTGCATAGACTACAGTGTGCATGTACCAACCTGTTGTCAACACGTCCACCAGCGTGTCACATTTTCGTCAGAATGAAGTGCCGCCACATGTATTACGTGAGCTCAGTGCGTATAACGCCACTTGGTTACCTCGAAGTACTTCTGTCGATGTTGAAATAGTGCCTCACCAGGAGCATTAAGACTCGAACGAGGACCATGAAGGCCGATACGACCACACTTTCTCCCAATATCACTGTGCCTCATCTCGAAATTGAGCTCCACACAAACCTTCATGGTCTTCGTGTATCCGATGGCAACTGTCGGCACCACATGCAGGGCGGGTACCAAGTTCTCCAAACTTTCACCCGATACCCGAACGCGTTGAAGAAACGTCTCAATAGCCATTTCATCAGGGCCAGTCCCGTTGCAGCACGCTTTGCTCGTGCACTCGAGTGGAGTCGATGGGAACGGCTGTAATACCCTCGCGACGCAAATTCGATTGCAACCCTTCATGTACACAGCAGTCATTTGAAGCGATGAAGTCCATCGTATCCGCGTTGCTGCTCCCGACACCGGCACCGATCACGACGACCATCCAGATGCTCACCACTTCGCATTTTATCGTTGTTATCCGTGGGCTAAAAAAACCCTCTATTTTCCTGGATCCCTTGTTAGGCTAGCCAGACGCCCTTTACTAGCAGCATTGATATGGTCTCTGTTTCATTTCCCTGGCTCCCGTTGCATTTGCTACCAATTGAAAACAGTAGACGGTCAGATGCACTGCTCACCACCACCATAGCCGCCTCTAGTACCTGTCGAAGTGAGAGGATCAACTGCTGCCTCTGCGCCAAAACCTTCCGTCGTTTCTTGAAAGCGGCAGCAGATTCCGCCACCGCCTTCCCCCACTGTGCATGGACGCGTTGGCGCTCTTCTTCATTCCTCATGAGCTCTAATTCCCGTTTCTCCGGCGTCCATTTAGCCACCTCCTAGCGTCAACTTCACCAGTCAATACTTCAGCTTCTACCGCATTTCAGACGGAGAAAAGCACACCACCACAAAGCAAAATACGTAGCAGTCCACATGACAACGTACATTCGTTCGGATCTCCGCTGCGATGGCCGCGAACAGCCGCCGCTTCCGCCGCTTTTGCACGTTCTTGCGCTTTGTACGTGCGGAACCCATGGCCAAATCCAAGCCTGGCGTAAAGGATATTCAAGTACCGTAATCTATTTTAGTGGTTTGAAAGGCTGTATCATAGGTCCGAGCCGTTTTTAACCGCCGACAAGTTGAAGTGAACTACATTCTGCAATTCCGCACGCGCGCGGGCAATCGAGAGAGCGCCATCTTGCCAGCTAGACACGTCGGTAGGTAGCCCTGTAGCGCTGCATGAATCTTCTACCTCTTGTCGCTTTATTATGCGTTCAATTGCGGTTCGCTCCATGCGCTTCGCGTGGCTGGAGGACTTGTGCAAGTGAAGTAACGGTCGGTTTCCCTCTTTGTCTTGGTGTTTGTATAGGCAGCAACTTGAGCACGCACTCGAAGCCTTCACCATGTTCGAGAAGGTGGTGGAGTCGGTGCTGGAGGAGTACGTGAGTGAGTGGGTGGAGGGTCTGGACTCGGAGAAGATGAAGGTAGCGCTGTTCGCGGGGAAAGTGGAGTTCCGCGACTTGAGGATGCGTGGAGCGGCGCTGGACAAGTTCCAGCTGCCTATGAAGATGAAGTCCGGTACTGTGGGCAGACTGAGCATCAAGGTGCCGTGGAAGAGGCTGACGTCGCAGGCTGTGAAGATCAAGATCGAGGACGTGTTCCTTGTTGTGGAGCCGACGAGTCAGGGTGAAGCAGGGAAAGGTGGGAAGGATGATGACTCGTATTTGCTACGTACGCGATGGGCAAAACAACAGGAAGTAAAAATGTTGGAGTTGGTGGAGACGATGAAGAGTGATGGAGCTATTGCGAGTGGAAGTGAGACTGAAGGAGACGTCGCTGGAGCTGCAGACTCGGACCCAACTGCGTCCTGGGGGTACCGCAAGAAGATTCTGAACACGATTTTGGACAATGTCTCGTTCGAGTTTTCGAATATTCATATTCGGTACGAGGATTCGAGGCACTTGGCGTCTTCAATTCCGTTGGCGCTGGGATTGACGATCGATTCCATTGTAATTTCATCGACGAACGCGAATGGACAAGCTGAATTTGTGGATCGAGCGCAGGCTCGCACTGCGTTTGTTCATCGGCGTCTGGAGATGGTACAGGCCAGCATCTACAGTGACAATGTCGAGGTGTCAGGGGCGAAAGGAAGACAAGGCCCCTCAACTTCGGGCTCAAATATCGTTCATCCTTTCAGTACTCGAATCAATCTTGCGCGAAATCATGATCAGCGGACTGCGGCCACTATCCCAAAGCTGCGATGCTCGGCTGAGATCAGTGCTATTAGGGCGTGTCTAACCCCGCAGCAAAGCACGTTCTTAATTGGCATGGCAGACTTTGTGTCCGCCCATGAGATGTACTTGAAGCGTCTTCATTTCCAACGCAAGCGCCCCAACGTTCCTATTCACTCGGGCGCTCGGCTGTGGTGGCAATATGCACTGCACGGTGTTCAGGAGTTACACCCGAGCACGCTGGCAGGCCAAAAGGCAGCAACGACTGTAGCCGGTGGAAATTCATCTCGTAAGTCAAGTGCTGTCTCTCGTCGGTGCAACTGGAAACTATTTGCAACACTGTGGTTCGCTCGAAAAGAATACATTCGTTTGCACAAGAATATGCTGCGTGCTGCAAAGAAGAAGAAGTTGGACGTTGAGAGTGTGTTGGCTGATCGAGCCCGGCTTCATCAGCTCGAGGACATTTTAGATGTGGAGACTATTGTCTTTTTCCGGCAGTGTGCCACCAGAGAGATTGAAATTGAAGGTCAGGGGCATGATTCTCCTCGAAAACTGGCCCAGTGGAAATCGAAATGGTCTTCTGGAAGGACATCGAGTGGAAGTTCCAGCACCGCATCATCAACTCACCGAGAAAACACCTTGGATAAACTGGATATATATTTATCAGTGAACGAACGAATGCACGCATCATCGGAAGCTCGTACCCCAAGCTCACACGAGGAAAGAAGCATAGCGGCATTGCTGATGGCGTTGGATCTGGTCGTCATCAGTTTCGAGGTTGTGCTTGTCGAGGAGTACAAGGTCGGAGACCAGTCGGACACCCGAGACTTCTTGCGGTTTGAGCTCAATGAGTTCGTTGTGACAGTGCTGCAGCGTACGAGTTCATCAACTGTTTCATCGCGTATCACATCTGTTCAGATCCTCGATTTCCGTCAAATGTATGAAGCTGCTTCGCTAGAGAAGAAGGAGCCGCAGGCTCTTTTGTCCATGATAGATTCTGATGTGTCGAGTGGAAATATTACGTCACGCAAGAGTCCGTTCGTAGAGCTCAACATTGAAACCTCTGAGAACAAGTTCCAACTTGATTGTGGTTTTGAGCGATTCCGCTACATCCACAATCTGTACGCCGCATCGAAACTTCGCGCATATTTTATACCGAGAGCAGAAGATATGGTATTATCAGTTCCCGTCAAAGTCGAAGCACACCCTGTACTATCCAGACAGGCGGGAAAAAAAACTACTGAACTACTTCGAAAGACCTCAGTTGATAATGCTTTTGGCGTTTCTAAAAGTTCCGAAACTCGCCGAAACAGCAATGTGGGAACTTCTCGGCCAATTCATACCAAAGAAATCGTGTTCTCGGTTAAATTCCCCGAGATCGACGTGTTTGTCCATACGACTGATGCTTCAGCAGAAGTCGAAGTCAGGCTCGTTGGAACGCATTTTCAAAATGGATCAGCCCACAACACGTTTGAGTTATCAATCGACGGCGCGGAGACCTACTTTTTAGATGCAGATGCTTCTGAAGAAAAAAACTTGAACAATTCATCTGCAACTGATCCGAATCATAGGCAGCGCGCTACGCTCATGAAAACGGCTCGATTAGTATTTTACGGTGAAAAACTCGTGGAAGGCTACCTGGTTCCGAAGTGGCAGATGACCTGTACAGCACCACCCATCCAGTTTGCGATGTCCAGTAAACAATACCAACAACTACTACAGGCATCTGCAGAATGGCAATCTCCCAATCACGGGAACGATATGACAACACCTACTTCAGCTGCTCAATTTATTGCCGAAGACGAGCGGCTCAATGTCTGCATTTCCATTCCCCACGTATCAATCGATTTTGATAGCGAAGGACCAATCCAAGAAGCGCTTAGCGCGGCATCTGATGAGCCAGAAACGATCACTGGATTTCAGCTGGACATTCGGGACTTAAACGTGATGGCACGGTTCTCTTCTGTTGCGCAGGCTGCTGCTGTTGATACGAGCTTGCTTAGACTTACAAAACGTGGTAAGCAACGTTCGCTAGAAGACGCCAACGTGGCTGTGCCCTCTTCGATCGAAGTGACAAATCCGACGACAGTATCGACGGAGGCAAACGCTCCCGACCGACCATACGATGGAAGCACCGGATACCGCACCAACAAACTATTTGAGCTGCGTGGGAAAACGAGTGTACTAATATCAAGCGCTGCACCACTTCTGGGCGAAGTGAACATCGAGCAAGCCGCGCTCTACTGGGATCAAGAATTGCTTGTTGCCCTAGCTCAGTACCACCAAAAGACCGAAATTTCCAAGCTAAATGACCTTACGTCTGCTTCCTCGTCCAACATGGCAAGTACATCAAGTGTGGAGGTTGAAGTCTTGGATACTCCAGTAATGTCGGACGTGGTGACAGGTCTATCCGAAGAAATCTTGCTTGAAACCGTGGCTCGCTTCGCGCTTAAAGTTCGGATAGAGCGGTGGTTTGTGTTTTTCATGCCAAAGGCATCCTGGAAGCAGCGGATTTCATTTGAGCTTAGTGGAGCAGACCTCCATTGTGACATTTCAACTCAAGTTTCCTACGTTTGTGCTAAGCTCGAGGGTATCGGCGGGTTTCAATTGCTATCGTCTCGACTCAATCCGTCATTATCCGGAAATGATTCTAACGAGGACAGTGTTCCAAACGTAGGTTATTCAGAAGAAACTCGTACTCTTCTCAAATCATCCACACCGGTGAGTGTTTTGATAGAGTCTGCTGGTTTCGGTGCACTACAACATCGTGGAGGTGCCGGGGCTTTTTACAGAGTCGAATCGAAGGAAATGAAGGTGAACTACGTGCACTCATATTGGTCCTCGTTACTGGATCACTTGACGAAAGAAATTGCAGGGGTTTCCCGTTGGATGGACTTGATGAGAATGCCAACCGGGATATTTTCTCTCAATGAACGAGTAAAGCTCGAAATGGATATTGCTCACGTTGGTGTTGTTCTTCCTACTTGTGAAGTTATAGAGAGCGGAGGACACGCAACATCAGATTATATGGAACTCGATATTCGGCAAGTATCAGCGACCTCACGAGCCTATCCTCAAAACACCACCCAGGAGCAAAACGGGATTCAAATCGAGGCACTACAGATTTTCTCTGTTATGACTGACCCAAAGAGGCCAGGCCAAATCACCTCGGTGGTAGATGAAAAGGATGAAAGGCCTGTTCATCGGTGCTCCATTGGTGAGTTCAATGACGTGTTTGTGGAGTATGTAGCCCTTCCGTTTGAATTGATTGGCAAAGACAAAACAAAGAAGCATGAACTGCACTCTGGGTTGCTAGAGCTTGACACCGTGTTGGAGGAACTGGAGAAGATGTGCAGCTATGCTAAAGTGACTTTATCCTCACAAAATAATTGGATGAAGTCGGATCAAAAGCCTAGACCCCAGCAGGATACAAATGCGTGTGGTAAACAAGCCCAGGCTGAGAGTACGCACACAGACTCGGCAGAGACGGCCATTTTGGCGTTTAATCCGTATCAGGTAGAACTTGTCTCCCGGATTCTAGACAATAATTTTGTGAACTCAGATATCGCGCCAACCTGCAACTTCAACAATGCTGATGAGCTGAAAGTGACAAATATCGAGCTAGACTTTGGAAATCTATCGTTAGATCTGCTAGATCCGTACAACTCACCTACCAGCGAAGCCTGTGCAACTGAACCCTCGAGTGGCTCGACAATCGCTCGATTTTGCTTTGAAGGAGTTCTGGTTGAAGTCCATGGTTTTGCGTCAATGCGGTCTCAATACCGTATTTCATCAGCTAACGGTTCACTTTGGAAAATTGACTGGGATGAATGTGACGAGCGCGACAACGATGGTGAGAGCATCCGGCAAAAGTCGGAAGTGGGTGCACTTTGTGGCAACATATATACTTCGGCGGACGCAATTGCAAAGCAAGGCATTGACATAGTCTTGGATCAGCGTGCTCCTTCATCAGATACCTCAGTACCTCCCAGAGAAGTGCGCATCCACTTTGACACTTGTGAACTAGTTCCAGCGATCGCTGAGTTTGGACAACGATTTCGATATTTCGCGTCTATTGAATCTGATCTGTCAGAACAACTTGAGCGTGCCGAGTCTTCAGTGGATGTGTCTATCACTACTGGCTTCGTCCACTATCTGGCTGCCGAATGCAATGCTAATCTCGATGAATTGGATGAAAATGAAGACCTCGAACGACTGCCTGAAGACACAACATTAAAACTGATTGCTAGTGGTTGTATTGTTGGGCGTTACCATAGTGACAATTCCGAGAATTCCCGAACTCAGGTTTATGGTCGAAATATGTCGGTGAAGGTAAGCTCTCAATGGCCACCAAAGTTGCCTGTATCGGACCCGGTTTCCTCGGCTTCAAGTAATCTACAATCGGGTTTGGCAAGCGCATCCACGAAAACTGAAGCCTCTTCAGCGCCAACGTTGGATTCTCAGTCGAGATATGACCGCGCGATTTGTGATGACTTTACGATCGATATCGAAGTGGTTACTGCCGATGATGACGAAACAACTATGGCTGTAACACTAACGCATTTCCATGCTGTTGTATGCGCGATCGACCTCTTCCTTTTCAGCCAAGCCCAAAAGGTGCTGGGAAGAGATGATGAAATTAGTGACGACAATGTCGGAGAAGAGGGTACGAATGAAAAGGGGAACTCGGACGTACACATAGAAGACACAACAGAAGGGAAGCAGCAGCCAAGACCAGGGCTGGCAACAAAACCGATTGAGATCGAAATTCGTGAAGACAGCATAAGCATGGTGCAACTGTTGCTTGAAGATACAAGTCTTACCCTTCTTCGTCAAAGCGGACCTCATTTATCCCCGATAGCACGTGTGTACACCTTCCGTGCGATGTGTAAGGCGACTTACGAGGTAGGAGAGAGAATTAATGGCATAGTTCCGACCTTGACGGAGGTAGCTGTGGAATTTCCGGATGAGAGTCTGAACGAACCGTGCGCAGACGATGGAATTAGTATCTGGGGATTCAATACCGCTTTGGGTTCTTGGGAACCAACCGTGGAGCCGTGGATGTTCGATCTGAAGGGTTCTCTCATTCGTGACGAAACAGGAGAAATGACTGCAAACCTCGATTTTGTGGGCAAGGAAGGCCACCCGCTAAACATCAACATCTCACCGGCTATGATTGATTCGATGTGTATGACGGTGAAAGCATACGAAGGCGTCCTGGGCAACCCTCGCCCTCCTTACGTGTCTCCTACAAACATAATTTCATCGGATTGCTATTTGGTAAACGATACTGGTGCCCCGATTACCTACTGGGTCACACACGATACTGGAACGGCATCTCGGGGTTTTACCTACGCGTCCCGAAAGAAACCCAAACGTGAGGTTCTTGCAAATGGAGCTAAAGCACCACTCGAGTTGCTTACAACGATCTCCCCTTCATTGCGTGCGGAACAAACAGTATCGTTCTGCTGGGGGGACAACGAATGGCACCCTCTGACAGACGTTCCAATTCGCAATACAGGCAAGTATGTCTATGCTGTTCGACCTCGGCTTGCCAACTCCGGTATCAGCACGGATACCACTAAAGATTTAGAAACCTCATCCGTGACGAGAAATATCCCGTGCCCACAGCTATTACATGCACTGCTCGATATATCAGCTGCCTCTGGATGCCGAACGTTTACCATATCGTCGTTGGTCCGTGTTTTCAACGAGACCAATATTGCAGTTGACTGTGCTGTCCTCGAAGCCGATGGGAAAACTATCACAGAGATTGGAACAATCGAGCCCAAGGATGCATGCAGCGTGCCATTCCGTTTTGTTCCACAAATTTGGTCAGTTCGAGTGTTTGTAAAGCCTCATCTCTATCGATCATCTACCCAGCTCGGGAGCTCCAGCAGCCGGCGGCTCTCTGTTCAACCTCCGTCTGTGGACAGAGAACATCGATGGAGTAACGAGTTATTTATCAGTGAAAAGGAAAACAGCACATTACACACAGCTTCGTGCTCACTCGTTCTCGATGACTACGCGTGTAAGTGTCAGAAAATGATCGACGGAACGTTGCCATTTCACCCCAGTCAAATTTGCAAGGCGAACGGAAGTTACTTCCATGCACACAGCCGCGTGTTCACTTCCTCGAATGCAAGCACTCTCCAGTATGCCCAGATGAAGCTGATGTCTCCGCTGACGCTTGTCAATAACTGTGGCGTACCGATAGTTGCTGTGATGTTTACATTGAAAAAAGTTCGTCGTACTACAGGGGCCTCCCCGGATCGTGAGGACGCACACGTTGTTTCATCCCAGGTAATTCCGCCACACGGTCGAATTGATACTCTTTCGTCGGCACTTCAAGACGAAACGTACTGCTCGATTTCAATGACGGGCTCCAGTTGGAGTCGTTTGTTTCGAATGCCTAATGCATTAGACTCATCGGATGATGCTTCGACAACCGGAACAGCACTCGCGGGTGTCAGAGTCATTAAAGCAATACCTTCACCGACCAAGAAGGCTGTCAATGACGGCAATGATGTCGTACTATCCTTGATGGACTTCCAGTCGAGAACAGCGACGTTGAACGTATCTTTTAACAGCAAGGAGAGTCGTGAAAGAAATGCAGGGCATTTCATGATAGTGCAGCCGCGTTTCCTTCTTAAAAACGCAACCGCCCTTCCCCTTATATTTTCCCCTCAATCCAAGCTGCTTGAGAAGATCCCCGGCTCGAAATCAATGATGGCACGTTTTGCAAAGTCCCCGTTTTCTCCATCGCGAAAGAAACAAACGGAAGAGTGTTGCGCATCAGCTGAGCTGGAGCTTATTCACGCCAAATTGAATGCGCTGAAAGAATCTGAAGCCACCAGCCCGGGAGTGTCTGATAATGCCATCGATGAAGATGAGCAGCAGGCTCAATATTATTCCGAAGTCACTGCGATCATGGTCCAGCTCGATGGCAACACGCTCCAGTCGTCTAGCGCGCAGGACATTAGCCTAGAAGTTGGCGCCAACACTTCGCTTCGGATCTACAATGAGACCACGAAGCGTTATCATGACATCGTTGCTCTGTTCAAGCAACTCGGTGGATCGAGCGCAACCGAGGTGACGTTTGTTGAGCGCTACTTACTTCTGAACCAAACAAACCACGATCTGTTTGCAGCTTCAGTCGGTGATATCTCTAGAAAAGGTCAATCGAGTGACAAGAACAGCAACAAGATTCTATCAGTGCCACCACGATCCACCTCCGAGTTCAGTTGGTGGAACCACTCTTCGATTCCTTACGACCCGTGCATTCGGTTGAAAGTCCAAGGTAGTTCAAATGGCGACACAAATCAAGCTGACGATAAACAAACCGAGGACTACCAGTGGAGCGGCAAGTTTTCACTTCACGAGGTCAGTGAAACGGCATTAAAAGTCAGTACTCCAGACGCTTCTCAAATCACCGTGCTGCGAGTTCAAGTTCGACTAGAAGCAACTGTACAGGTGTGTATTGTGGTGACCAGTGAAGATGTCGCGGAGTTTCCTTTGTATCGAATCATCAACTCGTGTGCGAAAGAGACAATCTGGTTTAAGCAGATATTTGACGGGGTTAAGAAGGACGCATCTGCTTTCCAACGCGGGGTGATGCAGAGCGTGCCGCCTGGTAAAAGTATTTGCTTTGGCTGGGATGAAGCTTTTTTCTTGGGCACCTTAAACCGTGAGCTGAGTGTTTGGTATGCACCAACAGACGGAACTACCTCTTCAGATTACCACAGCACTATTCTACTGGATCAGCCGGGTGAATCACAGCAAGTAGAAATCCCCTCAAAATCTGCCGTTCCGAAAGCACCAAGCCGAGTATATGTTCGTTGGCACTTGCAGGGGCTCACCAAAACGATGGTGGCTCAAGATGAACCACTCAATAGGAAAGAGCGAGCAGGAAAGCAGACTCGAGAGCTGGTTGCAGCACACGGAGAGACTGAGAGAGCTTCAACACCAGGACTCACGTCCGAGGTGGTAGCTCATTTTCGTTTGCCGCACTTTGGAATCTCATTCGTGACCAGTCAACCAGATGAACTGCTTCTCTTTTCAGGACAGGATGTCGACATTGCGTATGCCAACATCAACAACGATCACGATCAATGCGAGGTTAAAATCGGGTGCTTCCAGCTGGACAATCAGCTCAGCGGAGCCATATATCCCGTTGTTATTGCACCGATCTTGAAAAAAGGCGGCGGGTGTGTGGGTTTCCGGGGTGATGAACTTCCTGAAAAACAGAAAAGTGCCGAGGTCCGATCAGCTCAAGGCACGGAGCGAGCGTCAAGCGGTGATGATGTCGATAACGGAGACAAGAATGATGTGAAATCCGGAGCAAGAGCAAACCGACCGCACTTCTTCCACTTGTCGATATTAAGACTGAGCTACGATGACAATATGGACTACATCAAGTATTTTTCAGCGATGATGCAGCCTGCTCGAATCCAGATTGACGAGGCATTCCTGATCGCCCTTGCAGCCTTTGTCGTAGATTGCTCAGCTGCGTTAGAGAGGAACTATCCTGCAGAACGAAGACGTCTCACGAGTGAGGCTTCAAAGGCGCAATCGAGGGGTTCTTCTGACAAAAGGTTCACGGCAAATTCAGATCGGCGTATTTACATCGAGACGATGCAGCTTCACCCGGTCAAGATACAGCTCAGCATCACAATATTGAACCACTACGGGGAGGCCGAAGATTCTGCAACAGGGATAGCTTCGCTGGTTAAACTTCCGATTGCTGTCACGAAAGCTCTCTTGAGCTCGACATTCTCGCAGATCGACAGTGCTACGCTATATTTGAATGCTCTCCACCTCAATCACGCATTCGCATCGGGTGCGTTCTTGATGTCGACCGTGCAGCAGCACTATATGCTGCAGGGGATGCGTCAAATTTACTCGTTGATTGGTGCTGCTGACATTCTGGGTAACCCTGTCGGTCTCGTGACAAACCTTGGTGTGGGTGTCAAGGATTTCTTTTACGAGCCTGCTGCAGGACTTGTTACTTCTCCGCAGGAGTTTGTGTTGGGCCTTTCACGGGGAACAACCAGCCTGTTAACACATTCCCTGTACGGAGCTTTCAACGCTGCCAGTAAAGTCACCGGGACACTGTCGGAGGGCATCGCAACTCTTTCACTGGATCGTCAATATCTGGCTGAACGTCGTGCGCAGGGACCACGCAAGCAAGTGGCCACGCATATTGGCACAGGGCTCATCCATGGCACGAAGCAGCTTGGAAAGGGTATTTTTGCCGGAGTCACAGGGGTCATTACGGCTCCCGCCCAAGGAGCCATTAACGGTGGCTTCCCAGGATTCCTCGAGGGGGTAGGCAAGGGTCTAATTGGTGTAGCAGTTAAACCTGCCGCCGGTGTGTTGGACTTGGCAGCTACAACCGCAGCAGGTATCACTGCAACGACTTCGGCATTAGATCGTCGCACTGGGCTGGGCAAGGAGGTTTATCGCCGACGCGAGCCTCGGCTCCTCCGGGTGACGAGCGACCAACGAGTTCGGGTGTACACTCCGGCAGATGCACTTGTGTCCCGGTTGCTTTTGACTTTGCCGATGAAACTCAAGCTGCAGCTTCCCAATGAGCTGTACGATGGGCACATATTCCTGCCCAGTGCCCGTATCCTGGTGGCAACCTCATTGCGGCTTCTTCTGCTCGAGTTCGCGTCCGAAGGAACCTTGGCGACGATTACAACCGCCATCATGTCGTCGACGTCAATTCCGCCGCCCCAAGTGTTATGGAGCCATCCCTTGTCGAAACTGGTGGGAGCTCAGCGAACACCCGCAGGTGTTTCAGTCCACATGGGCTCTGGCGCTGTCGACGTTGAGCATATCGAGGCGAGTGCAGCGGAAACGGCAAGTGGCGATGTCAGCACCTTCATGGTTCCGGGTCTGGAAGAACTGGGAAACGCAGGTACTGATCGCGTGCTGTCATTCCTGACCGAGTTGGTAGTTCGGCACCAACGAGCGACGGCAACCTGTTACGGCACTGACTAGTCAATCTGTATTAGAAGAAATATACGCTCCACGAGCCAATTTGGCTTCGATCAGTACTGCAGCATTGAATCCTGTGACTGATGTTGTAGTCATTATGATGGATTTGGTGTAATTGTTAGGGGCACTTTCAAAAAGATGGCGATGCCGAGATTGCGCAGGCGTTTGAGGGGAACATGAAGCTGTTTTGCGGGGTGTATGGTGAAGCCACTATCGTCTCTGTAGAGATTTATCGTGGCGCTAAGGTGATCGCACTGCAGGAGGCTATCTTCAAGAAGAAAAGTTTTCTGCCAGCGGCTTTGACGCTTCGCTTGGCGTGGAAACAGAATCACTGGATGCGGGATGGCGATAACGCAGACGCACTTCTGTGCAAGCTTGTTGACCCTAAGTATAAGAAGATGCGACCGTCATGGAAACGGTCCAGGTAGGTTGGGCCGGACGTTTGCCTTAGGGAGGAAGTGATCCACGTGCTGGTGGAGCTGCCCGACGTCGTGGAGGCCCCCATACAATCTTCAACATCTGCATGGCACTTGGCCGACGCACAGTGTGTTGCGCTTAGTGTTGATGATAACAGCCCCGTCATCACGATTCCGAAGGAGTGTGCTGGACTTGATGTTGGGGACGAAGGTGTGGTCTTGTACCGTCGTGACGAGCTGGTGGAAAAAGGGAGAAATCTTTTGCTACTCATACACAGCAGTGTGGATCGTGGGTCCACCGGGCATTGGCAAGTCTAGTGTGACGTTCGCATTCGCCTGCTCTCTCAATCGAGCCAAAGACAATTGGGACGTGATATGGATTAGTTGCCCTAGAGTAATGGGTAGCCGAGCGGACTATAATTTTTCGTGGCAAGTCCGAGAAGAAAACCTGTGCGCTCCATCGCACATTGGTGGTGGTGGTGGTGGGGGTCTTGTTCTCATTGACGGGCAAAACTATTGTATTCCTCGATGGCTACGGAAAGGGTCGGGATAATGATCATTTCCTCCATACATGCGCGTACTGGCGCCGTGGCAATCCAGAGTACCGCCGCTTTGTGGTCGTCTCCTCGATTCTTGCGATTAGGATGACTTATCGTCCTGGCCTGTATGGAGACATTCCGTCCAATTTGGCCAGCTCCTTGGAGAGTATGGCAATTGCGCCTTCTGAAATATCGAAAACGCGCGTGACAAAAGAGGAAATGCTTGCAATGTCAGCTTGGACACTAAACGAATACCAGGAGGCACAGAAAAACAATCCAATGGCAGATGTACTCACACCTCCAACGCAACAAGCTCGGTCGTGAGGAAATGTGTCGTCCCATTTTAAAAAAAACTGGAGTTGCCTTTTTATTGAGGTGAGTGCGTTGCAGCTACTACTTCGAAGTACATAAACATATCCCGGTACACATGTACTAACGGCTACTCAAGTACTTTGAAGTACAAGATCGTGTCCTCTAGCGGTAGTAGATCATCAAAATTATGAGCTGCTTGAACGTTCTGATTGTTACTGTGGATTAATTACCCGAGCTGTCATTGAACACTCGAGCACTCAAGACAACATTAAGCCGGAATTCTAGCTGTATTGAGTTTTGAACTCGTCCAGCGGAGAGCTCATTAGAAGGAAACTGAGAAAGTACTTTAAGATTGTCGAGTGTTTTGGCTAATATTCATCGTAAGAAGCGCCGCGCCGCGCTGACTTTTGGTTAATCGGGTTGTGCGGTATATGAACAGGAAATACATAAGAAAGCGAATTGAGCCACGCGACGAACACAACCTGCCGATGAATGCAGTCACCGGTAAAGGCCGATGAGGAGTCCACGATGAAAACAACCTCTCGCTTCAGGCTGCTGTTACAGGCACGGTAGAGACTTACTTCTGCGCAGGAGGCACATATCCGTGCTTTGAAGCGTACGACTCAGCCATCTACTCAACAACATATTTTGTCAACTAAAGGTCAATCCAACCCCAATTGTTGTGGCATTTTGCGTACCTTCGCCATAAATTCCGGGTGCTCCTCTGCCTCATGGAGCACGAAAGCTCCAGCCTTGGCCGCGACTCCGTGTTGACGCAGCAGCGTCTCCGTCTCCTCGGCAGCGGGACGGTAAGTGACCGTCGGGTCCATGTCCATATCCAGCGTTCCTTCACGGAACTGCGGGTGGAAGAGCATGATCAAGAGACTTAAAAGTGCATTGCAACACATGAGCATGCCCACGAAATAGGGCAGCGAGCCTTCCATGCCAAAGTCCATGAAGCCCACCACGAAGATGAAGGCCGTGCGACCACGGTACGTGAACAGGAAGCCGAATTGCTGGCGGATCCACGGCTCCATGTGCTTGAAGCGGCACTCGAACGCCAGCAGCAGCAGCGCAAAGATTCTGTAAAAATATCGCCGTGTTTAGAATAGGTCATATAGCCATCATATGATTAGAAATGCATCATATGACGTACATGGCGTAGACCGAGATGAAGAAGCACGTGAGGTCCAGCACCACGAGGTTGAACAGCCCCATAAAGCCCGCGAGCGCCTGCAGCACCGCCAGCACCACGTTCGCATAGCGCAGGTAGCGCATGAGTGTCGCTGCCTCCATCATCTTCATCCTTTAGAAACGTCATATCGTCATAGCTATGATTAGTACATCTTCGTTTCTAAATTGAGTATTCTCGCGCACTTTTGCCAGTAGGTGGCTGGCGCCGACAGGTTCGATAGCGACGTAAAGCCACCCACGTTGCCGATCTCCTGCTGGCGGATGCCCGCGGGGTTGCCGGCATTGCCCATAGCTGCCTGCTGCGGGTTCAGTGGCGCCCGGAGTAGCCTCTCCTGCGTGTCGTTCTCGCTCGATCCGAACATGGCAGAGAAAACCGGATTCCAAATGGTGTGAATCATGAGGCGGCTTTTGTAAACGTCGTATTTGGCTTATATTATGTCTACTGCAAGAAGTTGTATCTACGACATAACATTAGGCCGCTGTTCTTTCTCTAAATTTTAGAAAAACAACTTCGAAGTACACACAAACTGCAACTTTCGTTTGAAAACTCGTTGCGGCGAAAACCATGCCTGGAGAGTACTTCAGGTACACGTAAGGTTGAGTTTTGCCATTCAGCAAGCTACACATTTGCGAACTACAAACCAACTTGTGGCTATCAGACGACGCAAAATGATGCCACCGCTCATTTTGAGTTGGAGCTGGCTAATAGCTGCGAAGTTGGTTGTGGTAAAGTTTACAAAGAGCGACTCGCGCTTGCTTCGGCATCGATCGACATTCTCACTGCATGAAGTTCACTTCCACCCCAGACGCCTTCTCGCGGCGAATTATGTCATGCTGCTTGAGCTTCTACTACTCTTAGTGTATGCGAAAATAACACACGGAGCGCCACAACAGCTTTCACACCGACACTACTTGCGAGTGTTCAATTCAAAAAGTACACACGCACACTTGACCCAAGGTCCGCTGCTCTCTTATCTGCTCTACATGCAGTCCCTCCAGCTCTCGATGGTCCTGCTTTATGAACGACGTCAAAACCGCCCATCTCGTTTACTTACTTCCACGCCTGCCCCCTCCCATAAGGTTTTGCTTCCTACTACTGTTGTGCTTCCACCGCCGAATCACTTCTGGATGACTCGCGTGGCGCGATACGTGAAGTCGTCGAAGTACTCCCGTTCGCGATCCACCGAGTCTAGCATGCGCCACTCGGGCGTGTCCACCGGCACTTGGTTGATAAACTCGTTGTCCACATACTTGGCGTCGGCGTCGTCGATCACATCGGGTACCCACTCCGGCTGAACCTTCTTCTGCTGCAGCGCTTCCCAGTCGATGCCCTCGAAGTACGGGTGTTTCATAATAGAGAAGGGCACCGCCTCGTTGGCTCCCAGCCGCCTGCTCGGATCACGCTCGATCAAGCCGGCAAGCAGCGACTGCACGTCCTCAGGCAGCTCGGGCGGAATGAACAGGAATCCCTCGGCAATGTTGCGGTACATAATAGCCTTGTTGTCATCCTTAAACGGGGTGCGTCCGATGAGCATTTCAAAGATGAGAATGCCCAAACTCCACCAATCGCACGTCTTGTCGTAAACTGCAGGGGCTTCACCCTTCTTGGGGGTCGCAGCTGCAAGCACCTCCGGCGAAATGTACTCCGGCGAGCCAGCCAGCGAATGTGCTTTCCTGTCGCTCTCGTCCTTCGCGTAGGTTGAAAGACCGAAGTCAACCAGGACAATATGACCGTCCTTCTGAACAAGAATGTTCTCTGGCTTGAGGTCGCGGTAGATGATGTCCAGACTGTGCAAGTGTGCCAACCCCGCTACCAACTCGGCAGCGTACAGCTTGATCCGACCGGGTGTAAGTTTCAGCTCGTCGTTCTGGTTCAGCGTCAAGTGGTGGCGCAGGTCGCCACCATTATAAAACTCCATACCCATGTACACCTTATCTTCATTCTGGAAAGCAAAAAGCAGCGACGCCACGAACGGATGTCGAACCTCGCGCAGCATATCACGCTCAATCTTAGCGTTGCGGCGCATGTTCTCGTCCATGCCGATCTTCGTGATAATCTTGATGGCATAGACATTTCCATCGGGGCCACGGGCAGACAACACACGACCGTACGTTCCGGTGCCAAGAACCTTGAGCAGCTCGAAGTCTTCAATCTTGAGTGTTGACTTTGATTTGCCTTTGTTCGAGTCTCCCGCCGGCGCAGCGGCTCCCGACCCTCCTGCAACACCGCCGCGCACCTGGGACGCACCCAATCCGTTCTCCTCCTCGTTGCACACCGACGAGGCCATCATGGAGCGCGTCAGCACCTCCACCTCCGTGTCTTCCACTTCTTCTGCTTCACCCGAAAGAAGCATATCGCGCTGTCTCATCGCCTCCTTCTGCACCGCCGAGTCCAAGTGGTTGACCATAAAGCGGTAGTACTTCCACGTGCTGTTGGTGAACCTCCGGTCTCCCGACACGTGAATCATCACCCCATTCCGAATAAGCGCCGTACCCAAGAGCAGCGCCTCTTCCGCCGTCGAGCACGTGACGCCACCTTGCATGGGTCGGTTCAACCCATGACACAGCATCCACTCGACCGCCTCTTTGCCCGTGATGACGTTCGGATGGGGTTTCAAGTACAAACTGCGGTCTCTTCCGGGCAATTCCTTCCTCATCTGCTCGGCGCACGTCCAGAGCTGCCACAGGCTCGGTTCTCTCACGATGCGGCTGGAGATCCTCACTTTGCCCTGCACCCTCTTCATCTTGCCTCCAGGTCTTAGCTGCAGGTCGTACCAGGCCACACGCTCTTCTCCACTGGTGTTCATGTCCTCTAGACTGAGCAGCAGCCGCCCCAGGTCCTCGTTCTCCACGCGCCCCTTGTCTTTGCACTTGACCAGCACGTACTTGGCGTTCACCAGGTTGGTCTGGATGCCAAAAGTGTATTCCTCCGAGGCAGCAGCTGCGCCAATGCCCAGCGGTTGATGGGACTCGACGTTGCTCTCAAGTGAACGCAGCACCGCGGCCTTGAGGGGGCTCCACATGGGGCTGGACTGGCGTAGAGGCGGCGTGCGCTGCTTCTCGCCCTTGATCTCGCGCTTGTTCTCGTCCAGCAGCACCATCGTACAGTAGGCGTTGCGGCCGCGGCCAGAGTCGGCGGGCAGCAGGTCCCACGCCTCGATGGGCGTCACTTTGAGCAGGAACCTCCGCTTGGCCTTGATGCGCGTCTTGCCGCTCGAGTCTGTACAAGGTGTTAGCGGCAATTTATTCGTTATTGCGGGGAGGAACGTACGCGACGGCCCTCGACCTGAGGACATGGCGGCTGGAAGAAGAGCGGAGTCGTGCTGTTGTGGGGGCGGAGTGCTGTCAATTTCTGAGCTCGAAAAGTGCGGGAGGGGAGGTGGAGGAACTGTGATAAGGCATAAAATGCGCACCATATGGTGTGACAATTGACTTGGAGTTTGTATGAGGGAGGCATGTGAGAATGGATTCCCTGCCAGACATGGCATGGCTACATGTTCTTTTTTGATGCTGTACCGCAAACACCGCCGGCATTCAGTTTGCAGCAAGGCTGAGACTGTTATCGGAGCTCGTTGCCGATGTGGTGGGTACTCTCGCACGAAGGCTAGCTGCTCTCTATGGCGCAGGTAGCTCGCTTCTTCCACTCGGAGCGCCAGGCTTGATTCGCGGTTGAATTCCCGCGAAAGAGTCAGGCAAAAATTGGGCTTAGGGTACCCACTCTACCAGGACAATATTTGCATCTAACTTTTCGGCACTTCCAATACTGTTAACACCGAAATGGCCGAGCTACTTCGAAGTGATCGATCGATCGCCTTGGCAACCGACAAGCAGTAAAAATATCCGCACCGCCAACTCCGAGCTCCGAGCTCCGACAAACAAGCAAACAAGCAAACGCACCAACCACACCTTCCAACATGGCTACATCAATATGGTCACTAAAGTGGGATCCCCGCTTCAATCCGTTTGGATGACGTACCCCCATTCTCACTCATAACCGCCAAGCTCTCCTCCGTCGCCATGGCATCGGTCGTGACGCTGAACGGCATGGACGTGTCTGCGCTGGACGAGCGCGAGTACGAGAGCTTCACACTGTCCAATGCGCTGCAAGTGCTGCTCATCTCGGACCCCAAGACCGAGAAGTCCGCCGCCGCCATGGACGTGCACGTGGGTCACCAGAGCGATCCCGAAGAGCTCCCGGGCCTCGCGCATTTCCTGGAGCACATGCTGTTCCTGGGTACCGCCAAATATCCGGATGAGAACAGCTACAAGAAGTTCCTGAGTGCGCACAGCGGCCGCAGCAACGCGTCCACGTCTCAGATGCACACCAATTTTACTTTGACGTGCTGAGCGACCACCTGCACGAAGCGCTGGATCGATTCTCGCAGTTTTTCATCGCCCCATTGTTCACGCCGGGCGCTACACAGCGAGAGATGAACGCCGTCAACTCGGAGAACGCCAAGAACCTGCAGAACGACCACCGGAGACTCTACCAGCTGCAGAAGGCGCTCTCGAGTCCGGACCATCCGTTCCACAAGTTTGGCACTGGAAATCTAGAGACGCTGGGCACGATCCCCAGTGAGAAAGGTGTGGACGTACGTGCGGCGTTGCTGGAGTTCCATGCCACGTACTACTCGGCGAGCATCATGAAGCTCGTGATTTGCGGCAAGGAGAGCTTGGCGACGCTGAAAAGCTGGGCGGAGGAATTGTTCGCGGAGATTAAGAACACGGGCAGGAGCTTCCCCACGTTTGGAGATGCTGTGCCGTTCGACGAGTCGAGGATGGCTCGCGAGGTGCGTGTGGCGCCTGTGAAGGATCTGCGGGTGATTGACGTGTCGTGGCCACTGCCGTCGCTCCATTGGGACTTCTTGACCAAGCCCACCAAGATCTTGTCGCATTTGATGGGCCATGAGGGCCCCGGGTCCATCCTGAGCTACTTGAAGGCGCAAAAGTGGGCCAACGGGCTTTCGGCTGGACTCTTCCGTGACAATGAGGACTGGGGACTGTTCTGCGTCAAGGTCGACGTGACGGATGCAGGCATCGAGCATGTGAACGACGTGGTTGAAGCTGTTTACCAGTACGTGCAGGCACTGCAGCGTGAGGCTCCGTTCGAGCAGTGGATCTTCCGCGAGACGCAGGACCTGGCGCTGCAGAACTTCCGCTTCAAGAGCAAGGAGAGTCCGATCAACTACACGAGCCACATGGCGAATGTCATGCATCGCTACCCGCCGAAGTACATTCTCTCGGGTGGCTACATCCTCTACGAGTACGATGGCGACAAGGTTCAGAAGGTGCTGGATCTGCTCACTCCGCAGCGAATGCGCCTCACGGTGGTGAGCAAGACGTTTGAAGGCAAGACCCAGTGCGTTGAGAAGTGGTACCAGACCCCGTACTCGGAGGGACCTCTTGATCCAGAGCTGCTTCAGCGTTGGACGTCTCCCCCAGCCAACCCGTCGCTGAAGCTTCCCCACCGCAACGAATTCATCTGCAGTGACTTCCGCATTGTGACACCTCCTCGCCCAGCGTCTCCTTCATCGGGAAGCGGCGAGGAGGGTCTTGCCGTGTCTCCGCCGGTGCTGCTGCAGCAAGACGAGCAGTGCCGCTTGTGGTACAAGCCGGACATCCAATTCCGCAAGCCCAAGCTGATGATGCACTTCCTGTTTTACACGCCATCCTTGTCCACCACCCCGTACCATGCGGTGCTCACAAGCCTGTTCGTGCGGTATCTGAAGGACAAGCTCACGGAAGTGTCCTACGACGCAGAACTCGCTGGCATGGAGTACGAGATCGGCTTCAACTCCCGTGCGATCGAGCTCCACGTGGGTGGATACTCGCACAAGCTTCCGATCTTGCTCTTCAAGGTGCTCGAGCATATGCTGGAGATGACCGAGGCAGAGTACAAGTACGAGGAGGCGGTCTTCGAGCGCGTGAAAGACCGTACCAAACGCATGTACGAGAATTTCTTCCTCGAAGAGCCCTACCAGCACGCCGTACACGTGTGTGGCCAGCTTCTCGAGGTCTCCAAGTGGAGTGTGGACGACAAAATCCGTGCTGTCGAGCATCTCACGCTGGGCGACCTCGTGACGCACAGCCAGTTCATCTTCCAGCAGGTGTTCGTAGAGGGCTTCTTCTACGGCAACTTGCAGCAGAGCGCAGCACCGCCATTGATGCAGCAAGTGCTGCAGTCCTTCGGCTTTGGCAAGCACGGGAGCACGAGCAGAGGCAGCTTCCCGCTCTTCCCTAGCCAGGTCGCCAAGCCGCGCATTGTCCAACTCGCCGATGCCAGCGAGTACCGCTTCCAGCGCCGTGAATGGAACGAGGCCAACCTCAATTCGTCCATCTGCACACTGTACCAGTTGGACTGCGAGACGGAAGGAAGCACCATGACGCTTCGCGCTCGTCTCGAGCTCTTCGCCCACATCTTCAAGGAGCCGTGCTTCAACCAGCTTCGCACCCAGGAGCAGCTCGGGTACCTCGTGTTCTCCGGCATTATGCGCACGGAGGGCGTCGACTACTTCCGCATCCTGATCCAGTCGGACGTCGCGTCGCCGCAGCTGCTGGACCAGCGCATCGAGCTGTTCGTGGCTCGCTTCCGGTCGCTTGTGGCCGAAATGCCCGCCGCGGCGTGGCAGAAGCAGGTGAATGCCGTCGTCAAGGCGCTGCTGGAGAAGCCCAAGCACGAGATGGAGGAGTCGATGCGCGCGTGGCGCGAGATCGCGAACGAGACGTTCCTGTTCGACCGCCGCCAGCGCGTGGCCGCCGTCGTGTCGACGCTGCAGCCGCGCGACCTCGTGGCGTTTTTCGACGCGTTCGTCGGCGTGGGCGGCGAGCGACGGAGCAAGCTCAGCATCTGCCTCTACGGCGCCAAGCACCCGTTCCCCGAACTCGCAGCGGACGAAGGCTCGAGCCCCAGCAACTCCGTCGTCACGTCCACCGGCCTGGTCGCCGCCATGTTACTGCACCAACAGGTCGGCAGCATCAACGTCCGTTCCAGCGAGCGGGTCCAGTTGATCGGCGACGTGACCGCGTTCAAGCACAAGATGCCGCTGTTCCCAGAGCGCGCGAGCCGCAGCCCCACGCCCGCCAGACTGTAGACTCGAGACCAGAACCTAATAGCCATGTTGCCTCCACGTTGAAGTGACTGATGATGTCATGCTTAAATGTCGCAATGTACAGTCGTGTCCCTCGGTTCCTTCCGGCAGCACAATATGTAATGTGCAAATATATTGTATTTCAGAGTCTTTTTGAACCTAATGCTACACTTGGGGAGATAAATTGTACAAAACTATAAATTTACACGCGAGCCGAAAACGATGCACGACTGTATCCTGCCTACCAACTGGCATAATACGCTTTGTGCAATAGGCGACTCCATGATGGATGTCGCTCCCGAGGACTCTTCGGCCGGTCGCCGCCGCGCGTCCACGTCGTCCCCGCGCTCATTTTCTCCCCCGGCACTCAAGTCTTCCGTGTCCGTGGGGGCCGTGCCCGTGTCCGACGCCATGTCCCTCACCGCCACGGAACCGCTGCCTCCCAAGCCCAAACGGACGCCGGTGCCGCGTCTGCGCTTCGACTACGGCGGCCAAGCGGCGGCCTCCGACGTGCCCAGCACCGTCAAGCTGCTGAGCGAGTTGGAGCGGTCCTGGGCCATGTTCGCGGCCTCGTGGAAGGTCGTGGACCTGTTCGCGGGCATGCAGGTCTGGCAGGAGCAGCCCAAGGACGCGGACAGCTCCGAGCCACTGAACAACGTGCTGCTCTCCACTGCTTCCGCCGCATTGGTGACGTTCCTGGCCGGCCACATTGGCGGAGGAGGCTTCGCTGTCTCTGTGCTGCTCACGCTGCTGGTGGTGGCTGCAGCACTGTGGACACTGTCCAATGTTCGGGCGAAGAGCGCCGTGCCGTGCTTCAAGACGCTGCAGGTGGTGGACGGATCCCCGTCCGAGATTTTTCTGTACCTCATGGGGATCAAGAACTACCCCGTGTGGGACGCCTCGGTCGAGAGAGCTGAGGTTGTGCATACAATTGATGACCACTCGGATATTATCCACCTTGTCTACAGACCAGTGTGGATGTGGCCCATGTACGTTGCTAGAGGTGGTTCTTAGGTTGCTAGTTGATGCTGACGTTGTTTTTGTAGTTGGTTGGCACCGAGAGATCTGTGCCTGCTGAGGTATTGGCGACGTGCCGAGGATGGGTCGTACGTTGTCTGCATGCAGAGTGCGCTGCATCCCGAGTGTCCGCCCATGCATGGACTCGTGCGTGCGACGTGCAAGGGCGGCGGCTTCATCATTTCTCCGCGCGCGCTGAGCGTGACCCTAGGAGACGAACTGACGTCCATGGTGACGAACGTGGTGCACTTGGACCCGCAAGGCTGGGAAGGCCAGCTGCTGCAGCGGTTGAACGTCATGCACTTGTACGTGCGGCCGCAGGTGCTGTCGCTGACGGGGCTGCGGGACGTGATGGAGGCGCGCAAGTACGTGTGCCCGAACGTCCCGGAGGAGTTTTCCGCGGTGCTTGCAGCGTCTACAGACGAGCAGGCTGCTGCAGCGCACGAAGAAGGAGCTACTGGGGCTGCTGGGGACGCTGATGCACCCGCCTCGGTGCTGGAGGAGTTCCCGAGTAACTTGCCGCGAGCGATGTGGGCCGAGCCGGATGGCCAGGCAATGATGGTGCGTGGGCCCGACTATTTGTCCGACCGACGGAAGATTCCGTCGCAGTCTCCATCCCTCCGCCTTGTGGGCGTCGACCTTTTCCAGTCCTCGGAGTCAATCGAGCACATCGCCTCACGCCCGGACAACTCCGTGCAGCGCGAGCTCAAGCGGCACGAGGAGCAGGGCACGGAAATGCCCTTCACGTTCGTCGTTAACTTTGTGGTTCCGGGTAACCCGCGCATCAATGTGGTGCTGTACTACCAGGCGCCGCATCCGTCGGTGATGACGGACGGGTCGCCCTCCGCCGAGCTAATGGCAGACTTCCTGGAGGGGTCGGACGAGTTCCGCAACGAGCGCTTCAAGCTGATTCCCTGCATCGTAGAGGGAAGCTTCATCGTGCGCCAAGCGGTCGGCTCGACGCCAGCGCTCATCGGCAAGAAGCTGCGCCAGCCGACCTTCCGCGGCAAGCAGTACTTCGAACTGGACGTGGATATCGGCTCGTCGGCAGTTGCCAACCGTGTGGTTGGACTGGTGTCGGGCTACGCGAAGAAGCTGGTGATTGACATGGGCTTCGTGCTGGAGGGCCAGAGCCCCGACGAACTGCCCGAGAGGCTTTTCGGCAGTGTGCGCCTGGTGCACATCGACTTGGGCGTCGCCAAGAAGCTCACGTAAACCCCCTTACAGGTTGAAGCAGATCATAGACAGAGGCAAACAGAAGGAGACTTGAACCCTCCAACCGCGTTAGAAGCAGCGGCATCGTAATGCATGATGAACTCACAGCCATCTGCTCACCCCACCCTCGTTCACTTTGGCCACCAGTTGTAGGGCAAGACATCGGCTGTTTGGCTCAAGTGTCCAATGCTGAGACCGTGAGCGGTGCGACACCAGCAAGGGACGCTCTGCTGTCGAAAGGCACTCGTAGCGCATCACTTGTTCGGTGGAGCAGGGAGGCACTCTGCCAAGTTCCTCGGGAGAGACGAAGGCCATGCCGAGTACCCGGCACATTTTCGCGGATCTCGATGCCCTGAACCAAGACGTGTGCAAGTACATGCGCGCGCACTCGGAAGAGTTCTCAGATGCAGAGCTGGGGAAGCATTCTCCCATCAGTGCTCGCAAGTTGACGAAGTTGTTCTCGAATCCGGATGGAGCGACCAAGTATTTTCACGGGAGCTACTACTACTTGAAGCTGAAGGACGTGGAAGCCTTCCAAGCTGCTGGCTGGGATATGAGACCCAAGAGTGCGTCCAAGTATCGTACGCTTGGGCATTTGCCCAAGCCAGTGTGCAGTCCCGAAGGTGATGCTAAGGAAAAGGAATCGAAGACGCTAGTGCTCGTGGCTGGCAAGGTAGCTGCTTCTGTGCTTCATGGAGTCGACAAGTATTTCGAGGCAGGGTGGTGCGTGCAGTGCTACTGCTTCCGAGACAGAGACGCCAAGGTCTACGACGGATTAGCAGCAGAACATCCGTCGCATTTCCAGTGTATTTACTTGGACAAGTCTGTACGAAGTTTGATAAAGGAGATTTCTGCTGACAAGGAGGTGCTCGGGGCCCCTCGTGAGTTTGAGCTTGGTGATGCAGTGAAGATGGATTCGAACACTCCTATGAACTACAAATTGTCCGTTCTGTACCAGCACATTCACGAACTGCAGGATAAAGTTCTTGCCATGGAAGCGAAGTCGGCAGCTCAGAGTGTCATGCAGCACGACAACACGCACTTCCAGCTTCAGCAACAAAAGGAGGCCTTTGAGTATCAACTAAGCAAGCAAGATGAGGAATTCCAGAAGCGATTGCGAGAGCATCGGAAGGCTGCTACGTTTGTACGAAAGCGCCACGAGCAACTTGTTGAGGAGCGCGTGGAAGAATGTTCGAATGAAGTAGCAACGGTGCTATCAACCCTTGGAGAGCTGTCGGAACGCGTGAAGCAAGACGTGAGCGAGTACCAACGGGCTCGTCTAGATGAAGAACTTGCACGATGGCGCCGCAAAACGATTGGTAACTGCTCCCAAACACCCAGTTTAAATTTCCAGGACACACCCGTGAGCTCAACACTGTTAGACGCAGTCGACGTTGTGCTGAAACAGAATGGAGTTACAAACGGCATCAAGAACTGGCGAGCTGCGCTTTTAATGCTCATAGTCCACAAGATCTCGGCTTGGTTGTCATCTGCCAGCTTTGGTGCAGACGTGGTGGGCGCTGTTGGGACATTCATGGCCATCGTGGTCATTGCAGGCTGCTTTGCTGGTGCTTGCTAGCCTTGGCAGTGTACTCATTCGAACTGGTATGGCTACGTGAAGGTAGCGAACACCTGAAAGCAGTTGTTTAGCATAAAGTTTAATACGGTGACTACGGGCTTTTGAAATGTCCCCGTTCTTCGTATCATTCTTGGTAAATCTCGAAAATAGTTTATGGGCTGCAAGATATCCTTCACTTGTTTTGGGTCTACTGGTCGAAAAGTACGCAGACGCTCGACAGAGTACTGGCTTCGTTGTCCAATTTGACTCGATGCCATGAGGCGGTCGTATGATTGCTGGCCACCAGAGTGAGGGTGCTGATGCACTTTGGTTTTACCCACGAGCTGAAGCATACGTCCTGTTGTTCTCCAAGTGATGATGAGCATTATAAGGTGAGCGGCACCTGGTATGCTGGACATATACAGTTATGTACTTCCGAATCGGAAGATCCGATGCAGACACAGCGTGAGGTATCGGCTGTTTCTGGTCTAAATGAAAGCCAGTACACTGATCAGATCACAACTCCGAGCTTTGTTTTCAGCTGTATCTGACGGAGGTGCTGACTCACACCGTGCACGCGTATTTGTATCGCCTCCTGCTGGCTCAGCAAGGCGGTTGCAAGCATCAAACGCGTTATGGCACGAATTGAAGGAGGCCAATCATTTGGTTGGCAGGAGTGTTACGAGCAAAGAATGAGCCATTATCCAAGTTTTGTGTTTGAGCTGTTAATACTTTCTTCGCTCACCCCTTTGCAATACTAGTACTTACTTGGTAATACATGTATCAAGGTGGCATGCGAGGAATCCACTCGGGGGCTCTGCTACCGAGTCGAGTTTTTTTTTTTTTGTGGGGGGGGGGATGAGAAAACTATAACAAGCTCTGCAATCATAGACGACGTTAACGGTGCGTGATCAAAAACGCCGTGCTGTGTCGTGACTGTACATCTCAGTTTCCATGCGTCCATGATTCGCCCCGAAGTGGAGTAAATGAAATACAGTAAACACTTCCATACAGCCCAGTCAAAAGGGTTTGCAGATCTCGAACTTTGCGCTCAAAGCTCGATCAGAAAAATGCTTCGCACCAAACTGTATTTCTTACGCACTGAACAGTGACGATATCTACATGTAACTGTAATAGTCGGTGATTGAGTCTTGACCAGGCACAACTCCGCTCACTTTGCAATCTTCCAGCTACAACGCACACTAGTGAGCCCAAGTTGTGCAAACCATGAATTTCCGCGCCGTCCTCATCGCTGTCGTTGCGTCTCTTGCTGCCGTCCACGCTGAACGCACCATCATCATCCCGCACGACACCGTCGAGCCATTTGCGCAGCCCAGACCGAAGACTGACGCCGAAAAGCCGCCGTCAAGTACAAACCCCGGCTATTGGTTGAGGACGGGTGCCACCCGTACGCTGCCGTTCAGGCTGATGGAGCCATTAGCGGTGGCCTTGAGTGGAGCGGCCCGCAAGATGGAGAATGCCGAGGGTCCCCGTTGGGCTCTCAAGTCTACGCTCGCTGGATGAAGGTCAAGGACGTGTGGGCCATCATGTACGCCTGGTACTTCCCCAAGGGACGAGCTCCGTTGCCGGTTCCCCTCTCACTTCGCTTTTTCGGCCACCGCAACGGATGGGAGTACGCAGTTGTGTGGCTCGACAACCTGAATGCCAAAACTCGACCGTTCTGGCCACGTCCTTATCTGCTGCTGTGGGCTGGTCAAAAGAGGCCCCGCCCAAGGAGAAGTACTTTGACGGAACGAGTCTGATGGTCTCGTACTACTACAACCACATCTTTGGTAACACGGCGGTCAAGTACACGGAGGACGCTGGGGAATTTCAGCCCCTCATCACATGGGATCAGCTCCCGGACCTGGCACGTAAAGCGCTGAACAACACGGATTGGGACGCAACTCCGTCTAACGTGGCTCGCGTCAAGATGCCGATGAAGGACGGCGTGTTCTTGGAGAAACTCGAGGGTGCGTACCCGTTCTAGTTGTACCCAACCGCACACAACGTGTATGAAATAAATGTGTGCATCTCGGCTGCATTTTCGTCCAAAACCTCATTGCGTAGCAAAATGTTTTTTTTAAGTCCCCATTCCTACCAACTGAAGCAACAACCGAGTATCCTCACAATTGCTCACTGTTTCCAAAACGACCTCATCGTACCTCCTTACTCGCCCAGCGTTCATCAGTAGCTCTACTCCACAACGTATATTAATACATGTAGTGCCGTCTTCGTGGATCTTGATGTGCTTGACCAAGATGTGCGCGCCTACATTCAAGCACACATCATGCAGTTCTCGCACGAAGAGTTGACGCATCAGTTTCTGTTGGATCCCCACAAACTCACCGAACTACGTCAAACCCTGCCGGAGAGATGAAGTCTTTCGTGGGTCATACTACAAGCTGCTGCAGAAACGATCGGATACTTCAGACCCTCTTTCACGAAAGCAGTAAAACTGCACGCACCATCCAGCCGAGAAATACATTCTGACTCGATCACGTATGGAACTTGTTAGCTCTTTTCCCACTAGAACCATCGTCTTCTTATTCACTCGCCAATCAGCTCCAGTTGGAGAAAGATTTGAACTTTGAACTTTGACTATGCGAAGCACGCGCCGAATTTGAAGCCGCCTGGAAGAGGATTTCGAGGACAAGTTACGTGAGCTGAATGACGTGAAACAGCGTGTCCACCAATGTCACTCTCAGAATCCAACATTGTCAAAAGAAATCACGGCGGGGCATCAGGAACACGACACTGAAATTGCATTCCTATTGACGGCTTCATCGCAGAGCATATAAGCAAATGAGCGTCGAAGTTCCGAGAAACTGGCAGAAAGGAAAGAGGTGTGATAAAAATTTCATTCGTCTATCGTGGAGCAGGCAGACCTCCGAAACTCGCAAAGGTTTTAGAGGTGTGATAAAGGCCTCCACCCACCTGCCTCAAAGTACAGTTTCAAACGTAAGAGCTCAGTGGCAACTACTGCACGTAGTCTTCAGGCTCAAATTCACACGGGTGAGGTTGATGTCTTGAGGACAAACTCCATGTGACGTGTGAGCACTTGACGTGTTCCACACCAATTCAATTTCTACCCAATCCTGTCGTTCCAAACCCTTATTATCATCCAATCATATCCCTTCACTTCGAGTTCCAGCGCTCCAGTCAAAACCACCAGCTACGAAGAGGCATTCGTCAATTCAATTGTGCATCACCTCCACCGGAGCTCCTCTTAAACCCCTCTGCAGCAATGGACGAGGAAGGCCCGCAGGTGCGACTCCATCACCACCATCGCCTCGCATTCCCTCACTAAAATTCTGTGAATTTTGCATTGAAAATCTCCACCAGGTTCGCGTGAAATTCGTCACGAAAGACGCGTCCATCCGCGTGACCGAGACCCCGTTCGCGGTGCCACACGCCTCAATCGTCGTGGACTCTCGCAGGTCGTTAACCACTTGCTGGCCACGGGTGACGCCCCCAGACCCTTTGACTTCCTCGTCGACGGCCTGTTCCTGCGCTCGTCGCTGGACAAGTACCTGCAGACCAACGAGGTCTCAGAGGAGGCGCTGCTTACGCTCGAGTACGTGGAGGCGCTGCCCGAGCCGCAGAAACAGAACGGCAGCGACCACCCGGACTGGGTCAGTGCTGTCGCGACGCTGGATGACGAGCTGGTGGTCACTGGCTGCTATGATGGCGTGCTGCGGGTGTACAACGCTCAGGGAGACCTCAAGGCCTCGGTGAAGGCTCACCAGGGCGCGATCAAGGCGGTGAGTGTGGCGCCCAGTTCCGCGAAGAGCGGAGAGTTCGTCGTTGCTAGCAGCGGCAAGGATCAGTTGGCGCAGCTCTGGCGGTTCACAGCCAATACGGCAAAGCTGGCGCCCATGGCGGCGCTGACTGGCCACTTGAACAGTGTCGACGCTGTGCAGATGCACGCGGCGGGCACGCGCGTGGTTACCGGCAGCTGGGACAACACGGTGCGCGTGTGGAAGACCCCTAGCAACTCGGAGGATTCAGGTGAACAGCGCTCCGCGAAGAAGCACAAGAAGACGGAGAGCGGAGCAGGTGCCGTGAGTTTCCAGCAGTTGGAAGCGGAGGTCGTGCTCGTTGGCCACACGAGCTACGTGACGGTGTGGCTTTCCGTCCCAAGGACTCGGAGCACGATGAAGATGTGGTTATCTCTGCTGGCAGCGACCGTACTGTGCGTCTGTGGGACCTGGTGACCGAGTCCTGCTCGCAGTCGCTTGTGGGCAACCGCGCCGTGTCGGACCTGAGCGTCAACGCCAACGGGCTTCTCCTTACGGCGCACCCGGACAACTGCATTCGTCTGTGGGACCCGCGCGCGCAGCAGAGCGGTGAGAGTATCGTACAGCGTACCTTCCGGTCGCACAAGGAATGGGTGAGCTCGGTGGCCTGGCACCCGGACAGCACGAACGAGCACCTGTTTGTGTCTGGCGGCTACGACGGCACGGCCAAGGTTTGGGACGCACGCAGCACAATTCCTCTGCACACTGTGAACGCACACGAAGGCAAGCTGCTTGACCTGTCTTGGCGGAACCAGGGCAAGGACGAGAACAACGTGGCCTTCGTCACGGGCGGCGACGACAAGAAGCTGAACTTCTTCAGCGTGTAAGGCAGATAGAAAAAGACTGACATGTTTTGCTTGTTTCGACTGCTTCCTCATCTCTCCCCTACTTGTGGCCTCTCGTTGCAAGAGCTCACCACCCTCGTGTGTTCTGGTCTATCCGAAGCACGATCTGCCTGCATTCTACGTTGGTTCTGCTTCGCTTGTTATCTTGTTATCTTGGGAGGAGGAGTTTGCGCTTACTCCCAGGCCAGCAGCTTCTCGAGCTCTTCAATGTCGTCTGCCGGGGCCTGCGTGATAGGACGCGCATAGTACTCCTCAATCTCGGCCAGGTCCTGCTTGCTCTTGTTGTCGTAGACGAAGTTAATAGCGCAGCCCTTGCGGCCGAATCGACCCGTACGACCGATACGGTGCAGGTACGTCTCCGGGTCCGGGCGGCGGTCGCGCGTGAGCGGGATGTCGAAGTTCACGACAAGCGACACACCAGCAACATCGATACCACGAGCAAGCACATTTGTGGTGATGAGCACGTTGGTCGTGCCGGCACGGAACTCGTCGATAACCTGGTCGCGCACCTCCTTCGCCATGTCAGCGCCGTGAAGAATACCGACCGAGTGACCCTTCTCGCGCATACTGCGCGTCAGCTCCTTGGCAGTGTCACGCTGCTGCACGAAGATCACGCACTTGCCGATGGTCAGGATGGCGAAAATGTCCGACAGCACCTGGAACTTGTTGTCGCGAGTCTTGCAGTCAATCCAGAACTGCTTGATACCGTCCAGAGTAAGCTTCTCCTTCTTGACCGTGATAATGTTGTGGTCCGGGACCATCTTCTGGGCAAAGTCGCGCACATCGTCGGCGTACGTGGCTGAGAACAGCAGGTACTGGCACGCACGGTTCTTAATCAGGCGCTTGATCGACACCGAGCGCTCGCGCATGCCGTCCTCCGCCACCATGACGTCGGCCTCGTCCAGCACGAAGATTTTGACGTTCCGGGTGTCCAACTGCTTCTTCTTGATCATGCCCTCCACCTTGCCGGGGGTGCCCACAATCACCTGCGCCTTGAGGCTCTCGCCACGCGCCAGGTCGTTGCCGGGGATGGCCAGGAACGTCTCAACGCCGATGAACTTGCCCATGGCGTTCACCACGGCCATAATCTGGCGCACCAGCTCACGGGTGGGGCCCACACACACGGCCTGCGGGGACTTTAGGTTCACGTCCACGCGGTACAGCATCCCCAGCGCGAAAGTAGCTGTCTTGCCACTACCACTCTGAGCCTGTCCGATCAAGTTCTCAGGCGGGCTGCACAGCAGCAACAACAGAAGAGTATCAATATCGTTAGTACCAATACGAAACTACTACTTCACATGTATTATTATTGCACATACTCCGCGAGGATCAGCGGCAGCGCCACCGACTGAATCTTGGACGGCTTGGCGAACTTCATGTTGTACACGCCCTTAAGCAGCGCATCTGGCCTGCACACGCCAACACAATTGTAAGAAAATAGTATACTTCATGTAAAATAGCACTATTGCACGCACAGATCGAGCTCCTCAAAGGTGACGGCCGAGTACAGGTTCGAGTTGGGGTCGTTCTGCAGCACCTCGAGCTCGGCCTTGTAGTCCTGGTCGTCCAGGCCCTGGCCCAGCGCCAGGATCTCCTCCAGTGACTGCGTGACCTCCTCCACGGCCGCGTCTTCCGTCTTCTCCGGCGTCTCGGCGGCGGCGGGGGCCACGACCTCCTCCTCCGTCTTCACAGCAGCGGCGTCCGTCTCGCTCATTGTCAAATTCCCAATTATGAAGCCAACCTCTCCCCTTTTCCGCCAACAGCTTTCGTTTCAAAATTATGAAATAGTACAGTTCCATTTCTCATACTATTTGATAGTTCATGCGACATGTGGTACGACAGGATTTCTTGGGTAACTTCTCAATAATGACTAGCCACTAAGTCAAGGGGTGCTTGTCAATGCCATAATCAGATCAAGATGACGCTGCGCTTCGAAGCTGAGCGCGGGGCCGTGTGGCTCGACGGCGAGCGGTTCTTCCTCAAAGGCGCGAGCTTCTTCGGCATGGAGAGCGACATCTGTGTCCCCCACGGGCTCTGGGGCGGCGAAGACTCCACGACGCTGGCGACTGTGGCGCAGTTGCTGCGCTCGAACGGCTTCAACCTCGTGCGCGTGCCGCTGGCAGTGGCTGCAGTGGCGCACAACATTGTGGTGGACCGCTACAAGATTGGCAATGAAGTGGCGCTGCTCAAGGTGTTCGAAGGACGCGAGTTGCGCTACTTGGACGTGTTGGACTACGTGGTGCACGAGCTGGAGAGGTTCGGGCTGCTGGTGCTGTTGGACGCCCACGTGATGCAACCGGCTGGAGCCATCACCCCGTTGTGGTATGATGAAACTCAAGGGTGCCCCGAGACGGTGGTGGTGCAAATGTGGACGACGTTGGCTACGAGATACGCGCAGAAGTGGAACGTTCTGGGTGCGGATCTGAACAATGAGCCGCATGGAGATGCCACGTGGGGGTCGGGAGACGTCAAGACGGACTGGAGACTTGCTGCTATGAGAATCGCGGATAAGGTGCTGGCGGTGTGTCCTCGTTGGCTGATCTTCGTGGAAGGCGTGCAAACAACGAGCTGTGACGCCGGGCACGAGATGCCGTGCTTCTGGGGAGAAAACCTGCAGGCGGCGGCGCGATATCCCGTGAAGTTGAGCGTGGATAAGCGACTGGTGTATTGTCCGCATACGTACGGCCCTGCTGTATCTTGGCAGCCGTATTTAATGCCCAGGACTTCCCGAACAATATGCCTCGTGTATGGGATACCCACTTCGGCTACCTGAAGCAGCAGTCGGATGTCCCGCTCGTGATCGGCGAGTGGGGAGGTCGTCACGCGGATCCCAAGGACTGGAGCTGGCAAACGGAGTTTGCAAAATACGCTCAGCAGATCGACGTGAGTGGCGTGGTGTACTGGTGCGTGAACCCGAACGGTGGTGACACGGACGGTTTGCTGTGTGCAGACTGGCGAACACCGAACGCCGAAGCCTTTCAGCTGCTGTCGCGCTTCGCAGGGACGCCCTTGCCGCCAGCTTCATCGTGTTGAACAGCGAGAATGACTACGTGCGTCGCTCGCTGTCTTTTATGTTGAACAGTCAATTGCTTCAGTTGATCGAGCAGATACAGCTAAGCTTTGCCTCTCCAATTGGTTCTGTGCAAGATTCATGTTATTCGACACCAAAAATTGCGGCTTAGCTGTCCTATATTATCAGCTGTACCTACGGACTGGCATAGCGATCACTAGCTGCCTTTGCAAGTGAAGTTTGTGCCAGTCCTGCACCACCCAGGCTCTTCCTAATACATACTGGTGGTCGTCGAAAGCGTCAAAACCCTTCTTAAAGTTTAAACCACTTGGTGGTCGATGTCATGCGAGAGCAACGATGACTCTGTTGTAGGCGCCGCTTGGTAGCGCGGCGAGCCCCACACAGTGCGAGTCGACGAAGACGGCGACAGCTTCTGGTACTTCATACGGCGCACGCGCGTGCGGATGGCTACCAACAGGAACAACACCACGCCCCCGATCAGACCCAGCACCATCAAGTCTCCGAGCGAGGAAGGCGACGCAGTCTCTGCGGCATCCACCACCACGTTCTTGGGAGTTACCACCGACGCAACATGGCTCTTGCAGTCCGTAATGTAGTCTCCTTCCGTTGTCAGGGAACCATTGCCCCATATTTTTGTCAGAAATGACACCGTCGGTCTAGCGCTCAGTACATTGGGCAACGCAGTCGCATCGATCTTCGGATCATCCGACGTTGCGCGTGAGGCACTGAAGAGGCCAAAGTACTCTTCCGACAGGTAACCCAGCGGGAACTGCCCGTTCTTGACGAGGCCCAGGTTGTGCTCGTCCGGGTTGCCGGCCTTCCACCACTCGTCACTGTACTCGAACACGAAGCCGCCCACGAGGGCCTGTTCGTTCAGTCCGTCCGTCTGCTGGAAGTTGTTCTGCATGGCGAGAGCCTGCTGCGTCAGCAGATCAGCCACATAGTTCAGCTGCATGGTGTCACCGATACCCTTGTCGGACGCGTACGGGAAGCCGTACTCGCTCACCAGCAGAGGTTTATCACCAGGCACAGCGAGGAACCTGGGGATGACCGAGCCGGGGTAGTCCGTCTGGTAGACGTTGGAGCCCCACATGTCGACGTCGGCTTGGAACTGCTCGCCGGCCACGAAGGTCGCACCCCCGTCATCCACGAACGTGGTGGTGATGATCTTCTGGGCGTTGTTGTTCTCCTTGAGCCCACGCCGCACCGCACTCGTAAGTGCCTGGAATTTGCTCCAAAAAGTCTTGTCGTGGATGACGGTGATGCTGTTCATTTCTCCGCCGATGGAGTAACCCATGACGCCCGGATGACCGCCCGTTTGCTTGGCCATGAGGTAGTACTCGTGCACCAAGTGCTGGAACTCGGGGCTGTTCTCGGCCTGCTGCGACTCCATCATGCCTTGGTCGATCCAAATGGAGAAGATAGTGTAGACCGGGTCCACGTTGTGGTTGAAGGCGGCGTCCAGGAATCCCTGGTGCTGCACGTGGCTGTAGAAGTCGTAGGTCTTGACGGCGTTGGCGTTCATGAGGCGCAAGTTCTGCAGGTCGCGCAGGAAGATGGTGGGCTCGCCCAGCATGTCCAGCCTCCCGGGCTTGCCAATGGGCGTAGGCGCGTAGTTGACGCCGCGCACGAAGAAGTTGTGTCCGTCCTTGAGCAGCTTACGCCCGCAGGTGGTCCACTGCGTGTTCTGGAAGCTGTCGGTCTCCATTATTGTGGAGTTGGATTCCGCGTGGATTTCTGGAGGTGTGTGTGCCGGATCAGGTAAATTGTAGAGTGACGCACAAGAGCCCCCAAGCGGAAGAGCTCTTGCGTGGTGAACCCCATGACGCACGTCCGAGTAGCTTGTCACAACCCGCGCCAGCTTCCAAAATCCGGGACCGGTGGCATGGCCTGTAGGATACTACAAGACGGAGTTCACCCCTTCGTAGCTGATGGCTGATTGTCGAATCGGAAACTGAGGATTTGCTTGCGAACGATCTTGAAAGGATGTCATACATGCTGCTCAGACACTGAAGTCGTCATGCTGCTTGTGTATTTGCGGCTCGGGCTGCGCTCCGATGTCCTCACGGCTCGCGAGTCGCGGATATCAGCTCTGCACAGCACCAGCGTGTTGTCTGGCATGTGTGCGCCTCAGGAATGATGACTGCAGATGTACGTGAGCTTGGCTTCGTTGAGAGAATCCTGGCAGCGGACGGAGCTGCGACACAGCAACAGAAGGTAGTTGCCAGCCACAGCGCTGCCGGCCGAATGATCAGCGACAGGCATCAAGATTACCTTGGCAATTGTATGGACTAAGTTGAAGTGCGATCACCGTCGATTATCAGGGTCAACGTAGCCGATCGCGTCCGAGCCAGCGCCATTTGGGATAACTCAAGCGTGGCGACCGCACAGATATTGCATGGCGACGACAAGAGCCACCGCGAGCAATCGAGGCTTTCGTACCGAGTGGCAGTAGCCTTTGGCAGGCCAAGGCTGCATCAAAGACCCTCACGCTCCAGTGCTGGCCTCGGCCCGACGTCACGTCTGCTCCTTCTCGGGGTGCACGAAACGCTCGCTAGCCGTTGGCAAGCTTCAGCGCTGGACCGAATGCCAATGCTGCAAGCCCAACAAGACCGTAGAGACAAACTGCATGTCCGAAAGCTCAATCCATTGTCTTTTCTCTAAATAAATACGGCTACTCGTCTTGCATGGCATAGTACTCGATGCATTTACAATTCCTACAACTTTCTCCATTCTACTTCTACTATTTGTTTCAAAATACGGATATGCACACCGCGATCGACTCCTGATTGGCGGTAGGTGGTCGCACTCCTTAACTTATTTGGGCTGGGCGTGGCAGCTTGACGTCATCGTCCTGGTGGGTGCCAGCGTGGCACCTTACACGGCGCTGTGCGAGATCTCGTCAATGAAATGTTCCAGGAAGAAGAGGTCCTCCTCGAACAGGTCCACGGGCGTGTCGGACGGCTCCATGTCGATCACGGGCGTGTCCACCATCATGTAGTCCACGGCGGCGTCCATGCCGATGCCAATGTCCAGCTCGGCGTCCATCCACGAGAACATGGCGGCGTCGTCCATGCCCACTGCGAAGCAGTCGATGCCGCGCGGGCTGCCGGCGTTGAGCGCGGGCGTCACGACCACAGCCTTGGGGTGCGTCATGGCCTTGGGGATGCGCTCGACCTTGAGCACGATCTCGCGCTTGACGTCGGCCGCGACCTTGTGCGGGCGACGCGAGCCGCTGCTGGACTTGGCGCGCGGCGACGCGGAGCGGCCCTGTTTGCGGCGCTGCTCCATGCGGCGCTGGTTCGTGTTGGCCTTCTGGCGGTGGTACTCGCAGAACTTGTGCAGCTCGCCGTTGCGCTTCTCCACGCGCCAGCTCCAGCACTTCTTGCTCGGGTAGCCGCAGAGCAGCGGCGAGCGCTTCTGCGTCTGGTCGGAGGGCATGGGGGCGCTTGGCTGCATGGCCAGGTGCGGCATGGGCTGCAGCAGGCCGGTCGGGTGCCGCGAGAAGGACGACAGCAGCTCGCCGCTCGAGTATGTCGTCGAGGTGACCATGTCGATCGCGGGTGGGGCAGATACTGGGGTTTCGGTTGGAGGCAAAATCGCAAATGGCTCCCCGCGCCGCGTAGCGTCCAGCGCGGCAACCGGCACCAATGGCTCGAGAAGGGGGGCTCGCAGCGATTTTTCACCGCGCAGCTGTGGGGCGGTGCCCCGGGGCACCGACGCTTCCAGCAACGGTGCACCAGCTCCAGCTCGGTGCCGGGTCTGCACAGGAGTACCACTCTCGGGTTTAGCGACCTCTAGTGCCCGGTGCGATACGCGGGACGCAATCGCTCCGGCCGCGCTGTGCGAGGTGTCCGTATCAAGTGATGTCACTCTGTACAATGCAACCGCAATGGCTCGAACCGCACTACGTACGAATCCTGGGGCCGGTGGCCCTGCTCTATGCCTCTAGGCAAGAAGAATAACCATCCAAACGGCTCCATCATTTCGGCGCGCTCGCTCCCGCACTGTGAAACCGCTGTTGCTGTCGTCGTCGGCACCAGCAGCGCTCTGCCTGTCTTGCCTACGTGTAGCACCGAGCGTCTTGGCCGCCGACGACAGCGCCATCGTCGCCCTTCATCGCTGCTGTCGCCTTCGACGTTGCTGCCGACTGTCCCATGCGTGAGTGCGCCAAGTGTCGATATCATCTCTCAGTTAATCCCTTGGGAAACAGCTGGTCTGCGCCATTGCACCGTGCGCCGCACGCGTTCGCCGGAGACGGGCGCGCATCGAGCTTATTCCTGCCGACCGCGTGGCAGGCGTGTGTCGAGGCCATCGCCGTCGCCGCGGCCAGTGGGGCTTGCACAGCCAGCGAACGCCCGAGGTCAATCGCAGCAAGGCAATGGCGGGAAGCTAGCCGAGACTTGCTGCTGACTCGGGCGCAGGACGCGCGAACGTTCGGAGGTCCAATGTATGACGAGAATCCGAAAGATACGCGATCTTGAGCGGTACCTACTTTACACTTGCTGTTTGTATGACCATTCGTTACAAAGACCCGGTAACAGCCTTGGAGCCACACATCTTTGTGAACAGCGACGGACCAGATGGCTAACTTGCCAAAAATCCCAAATCGCTCCAGGCCTGGCTTGGCTCGGGCTCCGGGGCCGCGCCCGGCCTCTGCCGCGCAGACTGCTCTTGAGTCAAGAGTCTTGACGCGGCTGCCGTCCTTCCCCCCCCTCTCGTCTTTGCCCCCGTGCTAACATGCCGCCGTCGGCGCAACTGATCCCCAACAGCCGCAACGATTTGCTTGCGGCGGAGTCTGCTGCACAGCATCCTGCGCAGTGGGGAGGTGAGTCAGTACGCTGCGATTACTGCGACAGTGGAAGCCCAACGCCTGCGTTGCCGTAAGCTTAAGTAACTTTGGCAGGCGAAGGCATGCTCCAGGCTCGTTAAAAAAGGAATTGAAATGGTCAGATGCGCGCGCGTCACCCCGAGCTTCCATCTTTTCAGAAACTTCTTGTCGAATATTGCGCGGCAAACAGTGCAACGAGCATGTCTCGACGATCCGATGCTTGAAGTCCTCACCATCCGCCACGCACGGCAACGCAGCGCCGAAGGCAGGACGCACGGGCACTGTCCTCGACACGCGGCGAGTTGCTGCGCTGTTGCTCTGCTTTAACTGCTTTGCCATGACTGTGCCAGCACTCCTCCAAACGAGCGAGTCTCGCCCAAGTTGAAGTGTTTCGGTGCGGCGGTGCAAGATCGCCACAAATGTGTCGCCTGCTGAACGCCCCGCGCGATTGACAAAACGCGGTCTGACCACTGCAACGGAGGCACTGGGAGTCATCGTCTGTGACTTCTCCGAGCCGCTGCAGATGAAGTCTCGAATCGAGACGCTCGACAAGCGGCTTCGGCCTCGTTTGCTTTCGCTATGCTGCGAGTGGCTAATATACGCAAAGAGGTTTCAGTTCGCCTCGATTGAGAGCAATGTGGTGTCGCTGCTGCAAGGAAAGCAAGGTGTACTCAACGATGTACAATCTAGTCTATATATTAATATATTTTTCGCCGTGTTGAGCCGTTTCAACCGTAGCCACTACGCAACAGCGTTGCCGCCAGTGTCCAGAGCGAAAAAGTGTGGGCATATTTCCAACACGGTGGCCCAGATTGACGGCGGTTCTCCATACATATCTTCGTCCGCCGCAGTGCCGCTCAAGGGATCCGATTGGGATGCTCGATACTCATATTCGATCTCCGACATCTTTACTCGCGCATCGGGACGCTTGAGGTTGGCAACTTCGTCATATTGGAGCTTCTCTTGATCGTACTCTCCGCTCAATCTTGCCGAAGTGCCAACGCCAGCAACGTAATTGTCAGTGCTCCAATCGAAGTCTGCGTTATCTTGGCCGCCTCGAACTATTGGCAACATCGTTTCCGGCGGCACTGTGCGCGTTAAAATCGTTTCTGGTAGGAGCGGCGGGAGCTGCGTTCGAATGTTTGATGGTGCTCGCAATGGCGGCTGGGCGCAGGTGAGCTTGGAGTGCCTGGGCAATCCGTTGTATTTTGGCTTGAGATTGTGATGCGGCTTGAGGCGCTGGATGTACTTCTTGGAGCGCGAGGCAGGCGGCAACGGTAGTGGTGGAGGAAACGGGCTTGTTGGGGGTGCTCGAATTGGTGAAGTCATCGATAGGAACGATGACCGCGGAATCAATGCCAGGGGCAGCGGTGGAGGCCCTCGAGTCATGGGCGGCCCGACAAACTGATACAGCTGGGAGAACTCCATTGCTTCTGTCTGGGCAATTACTTGAATGAGGACACGACGATTCCCTCGAACTTGTAGGCGGCTGCGAGGGTGCCAATGCTGCAATGGCAGGGCTCGACCCAAAGGGTTCACACTCGATCCTACAGCCGCAAAGATTTGCGCGCTGTAAATTTTGTGAGTGAATCAAGATTTTCAGCTCATCTGCCGCAGTCAAAAGAGGACGCGACGCTACCAGCGTCGGCAGCGATAATGGTGCAGATGATCGGTTACCCTGGATGTGGAAACGCCCTCAGTGCTCGAAGAATCGATTTTGTGGAGAGGCCGCAATGGTGGATTCCGATCTCTCGAAAGCATGAAACATGAGCGCTAATTTGGTCAAGTTTCGATGACCTCGTGCCGGGCTACGTTGTGAATTTACCCCTGTCACCAGGCATTAGTCATTGTGCGGAGGATTAAAGACTTGTTGGTTGAAAGAGGTTGACTTACTGGGAAGCCTTTGAGAGTGCGTCTCAGGGTTTTCTATCAACCATCGACAAAGCGACTAAGGTCTGCAGCTCTCCGATCTCTCAAAGTACTCCTAACGTTACTACTTGCTCATTCTGCAAGTCTCCAGCAACCAAGCAAGTCGTTCACCGTTCAAACCTCTCATCTACGAAACAACTGCAAGCATGAAGATCACCAAGACATTGGCTTTCGGTGTGGGTGCCTGCGTGGTGGCAGCAATCGGCCAAGCTATTGTGAAAGCGGACGACCCAACGCCGGCATCGACCGGAACCACGACTGTCGAAAGTAGCAGTGGAGCTGCTGATGTCCACGAGGGCTACGAGCACAAGGAGCACAAGGAGCACCACGGAAAGAGAGACGAGGACTGCGACGATCACGATCACGATCGGAAGCATGGCGATGACTACGGCAATGACTACGGCAACGACTACTCCGGCGGCTACGGTGGATGGTACCCGGGCTATGGCAACGACTATAACGTGTACGGCTACGGGGACCACGACGGCTACGGGAACTACGACAGCTACGGCTATGGTGGAGGCTACTACGGCTACGACCCCAGCTCCTACGACTATGCCTACGGGTACGGGTATGGTCAGCCCTACAGCTACGGCTACGGCTACGGCGACAACTATGGCTATGGTTTCGGCAATCCCTACGTCTATGGTGACAGCTACAGCTATGGCTACGGCCACGATGATTGCAAGAAGCGTCACCACGGCAACAAGTACTATGGCAATTACTTCGGCTACTGAGTGTGCGGAAGCAAGTGTTGTAGGATGCAATGAAGTGTAGTGTAAACCCACCAATAGTTCAATGTGAGCGTAAGCGCAGGTGATATCGCCGAAAAATAAATTGTTGATTGGAATCATTCGGTTTGATCGAGAGGTGGTATTGCTTCTCATTAAGCAATGCATTCGCATTGCGGTCCTCGCCCTGTACCAGCACATAGTTCTGTTTCACACCGGTCCTATGTGTAAATTAACGTCGAATGCCAAAATGTCTGAACGATAAGGTCTGTTTTCCACTGGATGTGAATTTTGCCTCACCAAGAGTGTCGTAAGCTCACCGAAAAACAGAACAAGAACGATCTTGCTCGTCGTCCAGTCGGCAGACGTGTAGTGAGCACACTGCAATTCGATCGCTTTTTTTGCCTTGCATATTGGGCAGGCAAATTTTGGCTCTTCTTGGCCAAGCACTGATCGGTGATCGACTCGATTCGTCGCAGTCTCCGTCCATAGTTTGGGAACCTTCCTCGAGAAACTTCTTGGTCAGCGGCAAACGGTGCATGCTCTGAGTCTCACCATCGGTCTTGCAAGACCACGACGGGCCGCCGCTTGCCTCGGCTGCAGACGCTGAGGAATTTCACTTGGAGGTCTTAACGCACGGCACAAATTTACTAATGTATTCTGGCCACCACATTGCCACACTTCATTCGTGTGGAATGTACTTCTTCGTGGCTGTTTGTTCTCCATTCAGTCGCGCGCTGCTTTCGTTCATCTGCGCTGCAACACCTGCTCGTTTTGTTGGTCGATTAGTCCGTCACCTGATGACGAGCTGGATTTTGAGTGTTCCTCGCTGCGCTGCGTGAGCCAATGCTGCCTCGGCTCGCTCCAGCGGGTACACACCATGAATATACTTCTGCACGTCGATCTTGTGGTCCCGTAGTAATTGCAGCGCCCATGGAATAGGCCCACATCGGGAGCCCACCACGCGTAGTCGCTTGCTCTGCACCGCCCGAACGTCCACTGACGATCGCTTCGCCGAACACGTCGACTTCATTACTATAGTTCCTCTTTCGCGCACCAATTTCAACGCCAGCGCGATGCCGCCGGGAGTTCCTGTGCTCTCGACGCACACATCAAACGGTGGTGTGCCCTCGTTAACGATCTGATCTGCGAGCGCTGCCATCTCGGCATCCTCGCCGCTGTTCAGTGTGTAGACGGTGTTCACAAAATGCTTGGCCAACGCCAGCTTCTCGCGGTGCTTTCCCACAAGCGTGACTGTCTTGGCAGCTCCCGTGGCGTGTAACACCTCAGCCACCATGAGACCGAGCTTGCCATCTCCAAGAACGACGACGTTATCCGTTGGCTCGATTACCTGCTGCTCGAGAATACGACACGCAGCTGCTAGAGGCTCGGCAAACACCGCGTGTGAGTCCACCACTCCGTCTGGAACCTCATATAGGTTCGCGAGTGGCAGCGTAATGTACTCTGCAAAGGCGCCATCTTTCTGCACGATGCCGAGACAAGACCGGTTAGGACAGTGATTGCGACGCATGATCTCCTCCCGAGACAATGCATCGCCGTTATGGCCACGCTTCAAGCTGCAGCGCGCACACGTCGCACAGCTCAGCGCATCGCAAGGGATATTAATCTCCCCCACGACGCGCTTACCTATCCAAGTACGCTGTGTCTGCATGTCGTTCGCACATTGTGCTCCAAGCTCCCGAACGATACCCACAAACTCGTGGCCCAGCGCACCCTTGAAGCCCGGCTTGTAATTGTCGATCATCTGCAAGTCCGTCCCGCATATACCTGCTCGCAACACCTCGATCAGTGCTTCATGAGGCGCTGGGGTTGGGACAACGAGGTCATTGACCAGCTGCGGCGCCAGCCCATTGCCTTGCAAACACAGAGCCCTCATAAATCGCGGCCTTGCTGTACCAGGCCCAACGGCACTCAAATCAATGGAACGACTGGTTGTCGTATTATCGGCTTTCCCACGATTTGACCCCAACATGCTCAACTTGTGCAGCTGCTGGGGTTGCACGACCACCTGCGGCATTCTGAACTGCGGGTTCACGAGCGCGAGAAACTCTCGGAACAGCTCACTCTGCAAAGCCTTCATCGGGATCACATCTGAGCGCAGCCATCCCACGAACGCCTCGTTGCGCTTCGAGTCCGTCTGAACGGGTGCAGCCATGTAGTCCACAGGTGCCTCCGGCGTCTTGCAGCGCTTCATGGCGCCGCCAGATGAACCGTATGTGTCTTTGAGCTGCACCACCGGATGGCCTCTACTGCTCCAGCTCGCGATCTCTGGGTCGTTCTTCATGGCCTGAAGTTTCATTGACGGTGGCGAGTCCGCCTTCTTGCTGCGCACGGGGCTGTCAACCCGGAAAACCTGTGGGTGGTGGCGGAACAAGTGTCTCTTGAGGCTGTAGACCCTGTTGCCCATGGTCACTCGGCACAGCGTGCAGATCACATGGGCTTTCTCCGTTGCAGAAGTTGCACCTGAGTCTTTTGTCCCTACGGGACTCGTAGCTGCTACCACCGGCGCCACAAAAAAGTCTCTCGGACTCGCAAATGCTTGCGTGGCCAGGAACGCTGCAGGAATGTTCGCCGACGACACGACCGTCTGCGGCTTCTGCAGCACTGGAGCCATGTCCACGTCCAGCTCCACCTTCTCGGGCTTGATGGTCACGTCCGCGAGCGCCGACGTGGCCGCCCAGAAGCTGTCGTCGCTGGTGGTGGGCGTCGGCGGCGAGCTGATGAGGTTGGCGATGCTCATCTGTTTGCTGGGCGCGCGCATGGCCCAGGCCGCGTCCTCCATGTCCTCGTCGTCCACGTCCTCGTTCAGGATCGAGCGCCGCTTGCGCGTGGTCTGCAGCGCGGCCGTCCCGACCGGCGCGAGCTTGCGCTTCTTGAGGCCTGCGTCTATGGAGAAGTCCAGAGGCGAAGCGGTACTGCTGGCAACGCTGCCGCTGGAGCTGCCGCTGGCTATAGGCGACGCCATCGCCATTGCGTCCTCTTGGGGATCTTGCAGTCTGTCTGATTTTTCTTGTGCACTTTAACGGTCACGGATGTAGCCATCTCAGGGTACCGCGTCGGCGGTACGTCTGAACCTTGCGAATAGCATACATGTCGTTTCAAGCGAGAACGCAGGTATAGCATTTTGCACCCGGTTGATGGCCATGGTGACGGATGAAGCTGCTGCCGCCGCCGTACCGCGCCACTTCTTGATCCTGAACAATGTGCAGAAGAACAAGAACATCAAGAACATGCTGGTGAGCGCCTCGGCGTTCGGCGTCAAGGAAGTGTTCGTCGTGGGCCAAAAGAAGTTCGACCTGCAGGAGCAGGAACCGTTTGTGGCGTCTCTGGGCTGCCGAGTCACGCGCGTGGCCACGCTCAAGGACTGCAGAGCGCTTTGTCAGGAGCGAGGCATTCGCATTGTGGGCGTGGAGATCATGGAGGACGCCAAGAGCATTGCTGACCACCCGTTCCGCGGCGACACGGCCTTCATCATGGGCAACGAGGTGCGACTGGCGGGAGAGTGCATTGGTGGTGAGTCATTGACTAATGGCAGTGGGACGTTTTTGGTGCTTGGTGTGGCAGGGAAGCGGCATGAACTCGGCGCAAGTGGCAATCTGCGACGACTTTGTGTACATTCCGCAGTACGGAGGGGGCACGGCCTCGCTCAACGTGACGGTGGCTGCATCGATCATCCTGCAGAGCTTCTCGTTGTGGGCCAAGCTACCGATTGCAAAGAAGACGTCGGAGACTGTGGAGTAAACGTTAGGTTAGCGGAAGGTGTTGGTGGTGCAGAGAGGTAGTTGCTGGCAATGATGCAATGTTGCTGACGTTATTCCGCGGTTGGTTGTGTGTTGCGCGAACCAAGAAGTGAAGATTAAAGCCGCCACCAGCAATGAATCCCATGAGGACTAGCTTTAGCTGGCCGTCGGCCGAATCTGGAATACAACAAGTACAATATTTGATTTTTCAGCGACAGCCACCGAGCCCTCAACGTTTACGCTCACATTGAACTATTGGTGGATTTACACTACACCCCGTTGCATCCTACAACAGTTGCTTCCGCACACACCACCAAGACTCAGTAGCCGAAGTAATTGCCATAATACTTGTTGCCGTGGTGACGCTTCTTGCAATCATCGTGGCCGTAGCCATAGCTGTAGCTGTCACCGTAGACGTAGGGATTGCCGAAACCATAGCCATAGTTGTCGCCGTAGCCGTAGCTGTAGGGCTGACCATACCCGTACCCGTAGGCATCGTCGTAGGAGCTGGGGTCGTAGCCGTAGAAGCCTCCACCATAGCCGTAGCTGTCGTAGTTCCCGTAGCCGTCGTGGTCCCCGTAGCCGTACACGTTATAGTCGTTGCCATAGCCCGGGTACCATCCACCGTAGCCGCCAGAGTAAGTCATCGCCGTAGTCATTGCCGTAGTCATCGCCATGCTTCCGATCGTGATCGTGATCGTCGCAGTCCTCGTCTCTCTTTCCGTGGTGCTCCTTGTGCTCCTTGTGCTCGTAGCCCTCCTGGACATCAGCAGCTCCACTGCTACTTTCGACAGTCGTGGTTTCGGTCGATCCCGGCGTTGGGTCGTCAGCTTTCACGACAGCTTGGCCGATTGCTGCCACCACGCAGGCACCCACACCGAAAGCCAATGTCTTGGTGATCTTCATGCTTGCAGTTGTTTCGTAGATGGGAGGTTTGAACGGTCAACGACTTGCTTGGTTGCTGGAGACTTGCAGAATGAGCAAGTAGTAACGTTAGGAGTACTTTGAGAGATCGGAGAGCTGCAGACCTTAGTCGCTTTGTCGATGGTTGATAGAAAACCCTGAGACGCACTTCCACAACGCGATGGATAGTAAATTGCCTCACCATTCAATCATCATCGACAGCCGAGGTTAGACGAACGACTAATAGCTGGTGACGACTGCAGCTTCTGTCAGATTCAATGCTGCTCTTTTCATCCCCCACTGAGCGCACCCTTCACCGCGTTGCTACTCGTATCCTCCGCGACTACAATGCAAACTTTGGCCACCTCCTCTGCTAGCGTTCATTTCCATTGCCTGCAGAAGGTGTACAACGAGGCAAATTACACAAGTCGATGAGGTGTGTCTGTGTTTCATCTTCGATGTACTTCGGGGTCACGAGCCGAGGACAACACCGTGATGCTTGCCGTCTACCCAACTGCTCTGTGCAGCGACTCAGAGGCTGGGAATATCACGGTTGAAAGCGAATACTTCAACACCGATGGGGATGCGAGATTTAGCGCTAACCTGACGCTTTCTCGGTGCGCGTGTCAACAGACATCGAGTGCAGCCCGCAAAGGATATTCGAGAGAGACTAGAGACGGTAGGCGAATGGAGGAGATGCATGTAGAAGACACGCGTACGTCTTTGATCCTCGTCATAGGACGCCGTTCAATGAGCTCGAGCGATGCCGACGTAGCTGAGCTAGGTAACCAATACTCGTATCAAACACGATCCCATTCAGTTAAGCCAGACATTTACGTTTGCAGCCTCGTCCTCTCTGCATTCTCACCTACATGTCCTTGGCCATGTACTCCTCGTAGCTCAGGCCGAACAACCGCTGCACGTCGCGCTGGATGTCGCTCTTGGACACCTTCCAGCCCGTCGCGAACATCTTGTCGTACATGTCCACCAGCACCTCGCCGATCACATCGCGCGAGTGACTCCACTTGTAGATGAGCTGGTCCAGCACGCGCGCGTCCGAGTGCTGGCTCGTGAAGGCCGTGCCCAGGATCTCGATGCGCATGCGCGTGAGCTCCTCGATGATCGACGGGTTGTTGCAGTACCACCAGCAGCCGTACAGGTGCAGGTTGCGGAACTTGTTGGCCGTCACCGTCACCTCGTGCTGGTTCACGCGCGACAGGAACGTGGCCAGGAACTTCACCTTGGGGAAGTTGCGGCACAGCTTGATCAGGATGTCCACGTTGGTGGGCTTCACGCCGTCGCCCGCCACGCCCAGACGAGCGTTGATGGGACGCACGCTGTCGAACTTGAGCGCGATCGGCAGCTTCTGCTCCTCGGCCAGAGGCAGAAGCACCTGCAGCAGCAGCTCCGCACCGTTCGGCAGCTCGTTCGCGCCGGACGCGGGGGCGTTCTCCTCCGGGTACTCGAACGAAATCGGCACGCTAGACATGAAGTACTCGGGCTTCATGATGTCGATCCACTTCTCCAGCAGCGTGCGCACGCCCGCCAGCGTGTGCGGCAGCTTGAACACGTCCAGCGTCGGGCCGATGGACGCCCAGTCGCCCAGCAAGATCTGGTCCACGCGCAGCGCAGAGCGGAAGTACTTGCGCGACCACGCGGGCGGCGGCGTGTTCGTGGCCGGGTCGCCCAGCCAGTGGCGCGCCTCCTCCGGCTCAAACGGGATGTTCGTCATCACGGCGTACTTGAGACCCGACAGGCGGAACACCGTGTCCACGTACTCCTCGGGGTCCTGCTGCTTGAACCACTCCTGGATGGCGCGCAGGTCGCGCTTCGCCACCAACTCGTCCAGGCCCAGCAAGTGCAGCGTCGTCAGCACACCGCGACACGCCTCCGACACGGGCGAGCGGTCCACGAACAGGTGCTGCCAGATGAGACCGGCCTGCGCCTCCTTCGAGTACGAGTTGAACTCCTCCACCTGCATGGGCGCCGTCTGCAGGAACTCGGCCACGAGGTAGTGGTAGGTCAGCAGCTCGTCGACTCCCCAGAGCATGAGTTTGCCGTGACTCGGAGGGAACAGGTGCGTGTGCACGTCGATAATCTGCACGCTGGCGACGGCCTCGCGGACGAAAGTCGCCACCTCTTCTTTGGTGGCCAGGAACTCGGTGGTCTGGTGGTTGCGCAGCACGTCTGCCAGCGTTTCGAGCGCAGTCTGTTTGCCCGAGACAAGACGCTGGTAGAGCGCTGCCACGTCGGCAGCGAAGGATGCGTACGCGTCGTTGGTGAGGTCAAAGCCCTTGACGGAGCTGAGCACGCTGGCAACTGCCACGCCCACACCGGTGGAGACCTCGGAGGAAGACTCGGCCTGGGCAGACTTGGGGAAGTCGTGGCTGCTGCTCTTGCTGGCCTCTAGCACCTGCTGACTTGCTCGCCAGAGCAGGCGGGACACCCGGCCATTTTCACCATCATCGAACTCGTATTTGCCCGTCGACACATTCGCCGTAAGACCCGTATCATAGCTCCACGTCTTCTCCGTCAAGGAAAAGATCGGCGCGCCACTCTGAATGCTGTCCATTTGGCCAACAAAAAGCGTCGATGCATCGCGCTTCGAGTCCGCCTGCGACGGCGTCAGGTAGCGTAGCGTGACAGCAGCAGCGAACGCCATGAATTTGCTCGGACGGTAGTTCTCGTCACGAGCGATGTTGGTGTTCACCGAGTTCAGGAGACGCACATAAAGGCGCAAGAGCGCGTTCTGGGAGACCCAGAAGTTGTCCAGGCCGAAGTGCGGGTGCTTCATGCGCACAAGCCACTCGGCGTAAAAGCTGCGAGCTTCCGCTTCGGCCACGTCACCAGCAACCAGCGCAGGCAGAATGTCATTCTCAAAGAGCGCGTCCAGGTACTCGCCAATGATGGGGAACTTCTGGAACTGGTTTGCCGTCCGCTGTCGCGAAAGTGCCAGCAGATGCACCATCGCCGAGTTCACCGCGTTGCCCAGGGAGAACTTGAGCAGGTAGTCCTTTGCGATCTCCGACTTGTTGGTGCGCACGTGCACACCAGGGAGTTTACGGAAGCTCTCAGCATCCAGCGCCCCACGCAAGTCCTCGATGGCGAGAGCCTTGGCCGGCAGCGGCTCCGTGAGCGGCACCAGCGAGTCTCCTGCGCGGTGGTTCGTGATGCGGTCCACCATGGTGTTGTGGAAGTGCACCTTGGCATCCAAGTACGCGCGGAACGCCGCAGAGTCGTCTCCCTTGACCCACTCCAGCTCGAGCACCAACTTCTTGATGTGGTCGCCGTTGTTCGGGAAGTTGTCCGTGTTGATGATGGACAGCTCATTGTCCGGAATAGCCTTGAACGCACACTGCAAGAACTCTGCCAGGTCTTTGATGACCTGCGTGCCCGACTGCAGTCCCGCTTCCGTGACGCCGAAGCCGATGTACTTCAGCTGCGGCAGCTTGGCCGGGAGCTCCAGGAACGCCACGCGGCCTTCAGCAACCCCCAAAGAGCCCACCGCTGCACATTTCAACGCACAAGATCCCGCACAATCAGCTTCAGGCCCGTATCAATTGCAAACACCACATTTCCACGGACCTTCCAGCTCCAAGACGGCAGTGTCCACGTGGCCCTCGGAATCGATGGTATCTACCTCGTACTTGCCCTTGGCGTTGGCACAAGCCGTTGCAAAACTTGTGCCACGCGTCTGGGCCACCACAACACCGGAGTCAAGCGCCCGGAACACTGGAACCAGCACTGCACGCTGATGATCACGACAATTGGCACAAATGTCAGCACTTCTCTCGAGTTTTGTTGCATTTGCATTGGCGTTTTGCGTACCATGAAGCGGCCGCTGCCGATGCAGACGGCGCGTGTGTTGGAGGCGAAGCTTGGACCCTGGATCGGCGTGAACATGGTCTCGGTCTCTGCTAAATGAGGTATCTTCCCCTTTGGTGACGTGGAGCCGCGAGCACAGCCCTGGCAAATGTGATACCATGATATCTGCGACGTGTGACGTGTTCAAGGCTGAAGTTTGAAGCAGATGCTCGTGGCGCAGGAGGAGATGGCATCGCCATGCACGAGTTAGGATTGTACATGTATCGTAGGATGTTAGGACAAAAGGAGGTCGACAGGACAAAGCAGTTGACGTCCCTTCCTCCTCTAGCAGACCATTTCGATGTGGTTGCAGTCTGCAGTGGATGGTCCCTTTCCGGAGGGTCGTCATGGTGGTGCAGTGTTAACTCGACTTGGAGCAGAAACCCATGCCAACACGCCCAACTTCCATCACTCATCAACTTGACGAAGTTGAAGCCCACCCTGCAGTTGGCACTGCCTGCCAACTTGGCAGGCAGGGACGGCAGGCAGCAAATCCTGAAGCGCATCCGGTTTAACAGCCGAAGTACGTCAGCAGCCTCTACCTCCAGGTCATGAGCCTCGTTTCATGAGTATTTAGGTACGTATTCACCTCGGTATACTGACCTTGATCGTGGTTGAAGACCACCTACGTCATTCTTCCTTTCGCCGTCCAGAGCACAAGCACAACCAGAAGAAGAAGATGTTCCAGCCACTGCGAGGACAGGCAGCCTTTACGGACGCCACCGACGCCATCTGCATTGGCAGCGGTCGCTTCCTGGTGCGTGCGACGTCGAACATCCTCCTAATCGTCAGAGTATCCTCACTAACGGATCCTTTACACATTGCAGCGTTCAGTGCTCGTGCCGACGCTCCGAGCTGCCGGCAGCAATGTGGTGGTGGCCCAGACTCGAGGCACCAGTTTCGCGTCCGCCTGCGCCAAGGCCGAGGGAAAGTACGAGGTGGACACCATCCAGAAGGACGGCAGGGTGCAGACCGAAGTCGTCCAGGTGGACGCTGTCGGCTCCTTGGGGGACGCTGAAGGCCGCAAGACCTTCATGCAACTGCCGTCCAAGCTGTCCAAGCTCAAGTTCATTGGCTTTGGCGTGACGGAGAGCGGTATCGCTAAGGGGGCTCCTGCCATCGTGGACCTGACCGAACTGCTCTACAACTGCTTCCAGACGCTGCCTGGTAAGTTGGAAACTGTTGTGAGTACACAAAGAGTGAGTGGACGCTGATGGGAGTGTGGTTCTGTGCTGCAGACAACGTCATTTCGGTTATCAACACGGACAACTTGCCCAAGAACGGAGACACCATCAAGAAGCTCGTGCTGGAGACGGAGTGGACCGGTCAGCCCAGTGATCTCGCACCTTTCCGGGCCTACGTGGCAGCCAAAGTGCACTTCCACAACACGATGGTGGATCGTCTGACGTCGCACCGCGCCGGTGACTCGCTCGTGCCGCTCACGGAGCCGTGGCCGACCAAGACGCTGGTGATTGAAGACCTCCAAGGAGTGCTAGATGCCAAGGTGCTGAGCGCTCTACCGGGCGTGCACATCCGCGCCAGTGCCGGACTGCTGGAGCAAGACCACCTGCTGAAGCTCAGCATCGCGAATGCTGTGCACACCGCCATGGTGTACCTGCTGGCCCTCACGCGTGTGAAGACCACGTGCGAGGTGTTGAAGTATCCGGAGATCCGACAGTTCCTGGATCTGCTGTACGCCAAGGACATCGAGCCTTCGCTTGTCCTGCGCGGAATCAGCAAGGAGGAAGCACAGCACGCGTACGACGAGTGGATGGGGCGCGTGGAGCACAAGCACTTCGGCCTGGACAACTTCTGGGTCGGGCAGAATGCCATGCTGAAGTACGGCGTCAGGCTGTTCAGTAGTGTGGAGGCCAACGTGAGTAAGGATGCAACCTATCGTCCGAGCGTGTTCATGGCGTTCGCCACTGCTGTGATCCTGCGCTATCTGACGCCGACGCAGGCAGACTCCCGGAAGGAGGATGTCGGCGGTCCTGATGTCTTCGTGGGTGCTCTGGACTCGATCCAAGACCGCACGCCCATTTACTCTACGACTGAGAAGACCTGGGTCTATGCGAACGGGTTGAGCGCCAATGTCTCCTCGGGCAAGTACGAATTCATGGACGGCGGGAAGGGCAACACCGCCAAGCTCCTTTGGCAGACCAGCCAAAAGGTTTTCGGAGCCAGCAAGAGCAGCAGCCACGACTTCCCCAAGTCTGCCCAGGCCGAGTCTTCCTCCGAGGTCTCCACCGGTGTGGGCGTGGCAGTTGCCAGCGTGCTCAGCTCCGTCAAGGGCTTTGACCTCACCAACGACGCGTACGCATCCTTCGCTGCCGACGTGGCGGCGCTCTACCAGCGTCTTGTCTCGGGCAAACAGACTGCGCTCGAAACGCTGGCAGACGTGCTGCGCAACCACCAGACCACCGAGTTCCTGGCCACCAAAGAAGAGGTGGCGACTTTCGTCCGCGAGGCCGTCGCCAGCGTGCAGATCATCGACGTGCACACGCACCTGTTCCCTCCGAGTCACGGCAAACTCATGCTCTGGGGAGTCGACGAGCTGCTGACCTACCACTACCTCGTGGCCGAGTTCCTGCAGACGGCGCCCATGCAGGTGGAGGAGTTCAACTCGTACTCGAAGGAGGCGCAGGCCGGTCTCATCTGGCAGCACCTGTTCGTGGACCGCTCGCCCGTGTCGGAGGCGTGTCGCGGTGTGCTGACGACGCTGCACTTGCTGGGCCTGGACGAGTTGGTGGCGAAGCGCGACCTGCGCGCCATCCAGGAGTGGTTCAAGCAGCAGGACCCCGAGGAGTACGTGGACACGGTGTTCCGCCTGTCGGGTCTCAAGTACGCCGTGATGACGAACATCCCGTTTGAGCCGGAGGAGGCGCGCCACTGGCTGGGCGACCCGGCCACGAACACGCCGCCGCCCGCGTGGTCGCGCAAGTACTTCCGCTCTGCGCTGCGCGTGGACCAGATCTTGCTGGGCGACTGGGCGTCCATCGGCCCGACGCTGGACGTGTTCAAGCTGCCGCACACGCGGGCGGGCGTGCGCACGCTGCTGGAGAAGTGGATCGACATCATGAAGCCCGAGTACTTCATGTCTAGCGTGCCGATTTCGTTCGAGTACCCGGAGGAGAACGCCCCCGCGTCCGGCGCGAACGAGCTGCCGAACGGTGCGGAGCTGCTGCTGCAGGTGCTTCTGCCTCTGGCCGAGGAGCAGAAGCTGCCGATCGCGCTCAAGTTCGACAGCGTGCGTCCCATCAACGCTCGTCTGGGCGTGGCGGGCGACGGCGTGAAGCCCACCAACGTGGACATCCTGATCAAGCTGTGCCGCAACTTCCCCAAGGTGAAGTTCCTGGCCACGTTCCTGTCGCGCGTGAACCAGCACGAGGTGACGGTGACGGCCAACAAGTTCCGCAACCTGCACCTGTACGGCTGCTGGTGGTACTGCAACAACCCGTCGATCATCGAGGAGCTCACGCGCATGCGCATCGAGATCCTGGGCACGGCCTTCACGAGCCAGCACTCGGACGCGCGCGTGCTGGACCAGCTCATCTACAAGTGGAGCCACTCGCGCGATGTGATCGGCGAGGTGCTGGTGGACATGTACGACAAGATGTTCGCGACGGGCTGGAAGGTGTCCAAGAGCGACATCCAGCGCGACGTGCAGCGGTTGTTCGGCCTGAGCTACGAGGAGTACATGGCCAAGGACATGTAGGTGAGAATGCAGAGAGGACGAGGCTGCAAACGTAAATGTCTGGCTTAACTGAATGGGATCGTGTTTGATACGAGTATTGGTTACCTAGCTCAGCTACGTCGGCATCGCTCGAGCTCATCGAACGGCGTCCTATGACGAGGATCAAAGACGTACGCGTGTCTTCTACATGCATCTCCTCCATTCGCCTACCGTCTCTAGTCTCTCTCGACTATCCTTTGCGGGCTGCACTCGATGTCTGTTGACACGCGCACCGAGAAAGCGTCAGGTTAGCGCTAAATCCCGCATCCCCACCGGTGTTGAAGTATTCGCTTTCAACCGTGATATTCCCAGCCTCTGAGTCGCTGCACAGAGCAGTTGGGTAGACGGCAAGCATCACGGTGTTGTCCTCGGCTAGTGACCCCGAAGTACATCGAAGATGAAACACAGACACACCTCATCGACTTGTGTAATTTGCCTCGTTGTACACCTTCTGCAGGCAATGGAAATGAACGCTAGCAGAGGAGGTGGCCAAAGTTTGCATTGTAGTCGCGGAGGATACGAGTAGCAACATGGTGAAGGGTGCGCTCAGTGGGGGATGAAAAGAGCAGCATTGAATCTGACAGGAGCTACATTCGTCACCAGCTATTAGTCGTTCGTCTAACCTCGGCTGTCGATGATGATTGAATGGTGAAGCAATTTACTATCCATCGCGTTGTGGAAGTGCGTCTCAGGGTTTTCTATCAACCATCGACAAAGCGACTAAGGTCTGCAGCTCTCCGATCTCTCAAAGTACTCCTAACGTTACTACTTGCTCATTCTGCAAGTCTCCAGCAACCAAGCAAGTCGTCCACCGTTCAAACCTCTCATCTACGAAACAACCACAAGCATGAAGATCATCAAGACATTGGCTTTCGGTGTGGGTGCCTGCGTGGTGGCAGCAATCGGCCAAGCTGTCGTGAAAGCGGACGACCCAACGCCGGCATCGACCGGAACCACGACTGTCGAAAGTAGCAGTGGAGCTGCTGATGTCCACGAGGGCTACGAGCACAAGGAGCACAAGGAGCATCACGGAAAGAAGGACGAGGACTGCGACGATCACGATCACGATAGGAAGCATGGCGATGACTACGGCGATGACTACGGCAATGACTACGGCAACGACTACTCTGGCGGCTACGGTGGATGGTACCCGGGCTATGGCAACGGCTATAACGTGTACGGCTACGGGAACTACGACAGCTACGGCTATGGTGGAGGCTACTACGGCTACGACCCCAGCTCCTACGACTATGCCTACGGGTACGGGTATGGTCAGCCCTACAGCTACGGCTACGGCGACAACTATGGCTATGGTTTCGGCAATCCCTACGTCTATGGTGACAGCTACAGCTATGGCTACGGCCATGATGATTGCAAGAAGCGTCACCACGGCAACAAGTACTATGGCAACTACTTCGGCTACTGAGTCTTGGTGATGTGTGTGGAAGCAACTGTTGTAGGATGCAACAAAGTGTAGTGTAAAACCACCAATAATTCCATGTAAACACGGGCGTACAGCGCTCGCTGAATAATCAATTCCAATTGCAGGTCTTCATCCTTCCAGCAGCTCGAGGTATTCCCTCATTTGAGCTGGGGGCTTGTTGGTCTCGTCCAGGGCCTTAATTAGTCTCGCCCTCAGCTCCATGCCCTGCGTCTCCAGCTGCTGCCTGGTCGTCGCCTCCTTCAAGTTGATCTCCTCACTCTTGAGCTGCAGCGTCTCGCGTCTCAGCTTCTGCTGCTGCTTCCACTTGGCCACCTCAAAATCGAGGCGACGGCTCTCGATGGCCAGCAACTGGAGTTCTGCCTCATCCTGGCGGTCAAATAGGGTCTCAGGTGCCTCATTTAGGGTCATTTCGCCTTTTCTTGGCATTTTCGTGCCTTGAGATGCCTCGGACGCCTCGTTTTTGCGCTTGTTGGGCGAGGTGAAGGAGCTCAGATGCAACTCGAATCCAGAGGAACCCAGCGACGACGACAAGCTCGTGCTGTTGCTCGCCATGAGTCGGTGGTCCGTGCTAGGCGTCGACCGCTTCTCGTACAATATTGTGAATTCCCAATAAATTATGATCCCAACAATGTTAAGTACGACATTAGTCGAAGTCAGAATCCAGAATTATTGGAATTACTGTACTGTCCTAAAATAGGACAAGTTGAAGCTGATGCTGCATCGATTTGAGTAGAACGGCTGCAGCCTGCGGTAGACATCAGCAGCACGCAGCATTTTCGAGCAATGTGCCTCCTACCTTACATGTTAGTCTGCAAGGATACTAACAATCGTCTTTGCCCTCAAGTCTTGTTAACCCTTTCGGCGCACAATTGCTGACACTAGCCAACGCTGTCTGAGTGTCTACTACACTGTAACTAACCAAAATCGAATTTCTCACCTGATCACAGGGCAAAGTTGAAGTTGTCTGATTGTCCATGTGGACACCAACTCACAGTAAGGCCAACCGCTCGGATATGTCTTCGGGACTGGCGCCAGAGAGCACCATGCGCTGGATTATTTCAGCTCGGATGTTCATCCGCTTGAGCTTGATTTCCTTCAGAGCGAACGACTCGCGTATCTCCATCTCGCGACGCAGCAGCTCCACTTCTTGCTGCTGTAGCTCGCTTTCGCGCGTCCACTTGAACTGCTCAAACGCGAGCTGCTTGACACGAAGGAAGGCACGTTTGCGGTCGAGATTGGTGGGGCCGTCCATGGTCTGTGCATTGTTGAGCAGAGCAGGGATCTGGCCGGCCATGAGCGTACCGGCAAGCTCCTTTCGGACGCCATTAGAGAGACCACTTGGCGCACTTGGCGTACTCGCTGATGTATCTTGGATGTTCAGGGGTACAGCACTACAGGAAGTAGCCGCAGGTTTTTGGCTAGTGTTGTTGTTGCCGGTGAATTGAGGACATTGTTCGTTAGGGGCTGCGAGAGCGTTGTTCACCTGACGCCTTCGTCCTTTGCTTGGAGTGTAGTGCGTCATCGAAAACTCTTCCTCCTCTTCACTTGGAGCATAGTCGCTGTCACTGAAATCAATTTGACGACGACTCAACTGCGAGTTGAGAAGCTCCTGGCGCTGCGAGACGACTTGCGCGATGGCTGACCGCAGTGCATCCGAAGCTTGGTAACGTGGTTGAGTTGGGGTAGTTTTAGCAGGTTGAACGTGCAGCTCAGAGGCGTCGGCGATACTTTGAGGCGCAGAAGGGGTTTGCACCACGCTTGGAGGTGCAATAGGCACTTGCACTGCGGTTGGAGTCGTAGAAGAAGCTTGTTCGGTGCCTTCAGGAGAATCCGTGGTTTGTGTCTCTGCGTTGTGGAGTAGCAGTTGCTCAGAAGCTGGATTGGTTGCGGCTGGCGTAGGATTTAGGACACGAGAGATGCTCTTCGCCGATTCTTGTCCGCTCGCTGGAGACATTTCATCCTGCATTGGCACATTCGCGATGCTTGCCGATTGCTGGACCGGGGCTTCTTCACAAGCTGTAGCTACACTTGCAGGTTCGGCAGGTTTCGAGGCTGGTTCAGACTCTTGCTCCTTACCCGGAGACTTCTGGACAAGGTGCGGTGTGCTCGTGTGGCTGTTTGTTGTAGGAGTTCGTGGCTTATCCGAGCCCGGATTTCTCCTCGTTCGAGGAGGGGTTCGGTACCCCTCAGCTCGACTAGTCTTCTCTGGAGATTCTTCCACGCGTCGCAACTTCCTCTTCAACTACGGGAAGTCTTCTGCAACATTGCGAGATGCCTTGGACGCAGATCTCGTCAGCCGCCTTTGAACCGTGACAACACTTTTACTCTGCACGGACGGAAGCCCCTTACCTCCTCCCTCTTCAGCAGACGTGAGCACAATTACTTCATGCATGGGCACGACATTCTTCGCGTGCTCTTCTTCCTCCTCTTTTTTCTTCTGTTGCTGCTGATGCTTGTGCTTTGCAGACACCGCTCGCTTCTTCCCATTCTTCGGCGGGATACGCTGTGTCGGTTCCTCCAGAGTAGCTGCACTGCCAGTTTCTCCTTTATGCTTGTTCATTGCCGCTGCACTCCTTACTCTGGAGCTCACGCCGTTTCCTGCCTTAGCGTGCCGGCCTTTATCGCCGCTAGTCTCGTCCACCTTTTTATCTTGCCTGGGCTCGTGCTCCAGGGGAGTAACCTTTTCCTGCGCCTTGGATAATACGCTCTTTTCATTCATTTGCCTGGTATCCGGGCGTGGCATCGCCTTCTCCCGTTCTTGAATGGGTGCCGCCTCTACCACTGCCCGCACGTCACTTCTCAAGACCATCTCCTTGTTATGGTGCATTGACGCACTTCCCGTCCTTGCAGCTCTGATCCTTGGGTCATGGAGCATCTGCAGCCTCACAAAGTGCCGGCACATGGAATTCAGCTTGTCTTCAATCGACTTGATACCGAGCAATTGGTCCGTCTTGGTGAGTGTGAACCCTGGCGTGGAAGCTACTTTCGCTGTCGTCTTGAACTCCGTAAGGTAGTGCTGCAGCATTTCCTTTGTGACTTTGACGTCCCAATGAGATCGAGGCGACGCGCAGTTCACGGACGTTGCCAACTCGTTCAGCGCATTGACCTCGACCAGTTCGGCTTTGTCTACGTTGGGTTCACCGAGACGTGAGTAGGGACTCGACGGAGCTGAGAACGCGGTCACCCGTAAGAAGTTGTCGTCCTGCTCCAGCCACGCCACGATGGCATCACGCTGCGACTCCGACGTCGGCTGCTGCTTCATCGTGCTACAACCTCACAAAAAGAAAACGCTTACCGGTACAAATTAAAATTATGGGTCGGGTACAGTAGGACGACTAATGTGCACATCCAGTCGGGCACAGCATCAGCAAAAGATTTCAAGCCGCCTAGAGCAGATCCAAACGCTCGGCGATATCGGCGATGCTGGCGCCGGCAAAGATCATGGGCTGGATGATGTCAGCCCGGATGCGCATTCTCTTGAGCTCCAGCTCCTCGTGAGCGAGGACCTCGCGGGCCTCCATCTCGTGGTGTAGCAGCTCCAACTCACACTGTTGGAGCTCTTTCTCACGGTACCACTTGAGCTGTTCGAAGGCGAGCTGCTTCGTGCTGAGGAACACGCGCTTCCTCTTCAAATTCAACTTGCTCATGTTGGTGTGCGACCAGTCGATCAGAGGCGGAAGGAGACCCCCAGGAGGACCCGCCTCGTGGCGAACGCTGCGGGGCTCATAGGAAGGCGTCGAAGTACGCTCGTCATTGCTGGATGCACTTGGTCTTGGCTCCACGGAGGGGAGATCGATGTCGCTCAAGCCATAATCACTGCCACTGAGCCTACGTTGCCGCGTCTGGCGGCTGGACGAGCCTTGAGATCCAGGATCATTCCTACACGAGCCCAGTAGTTGCTGCCGCTGCGAAACAACCTCAGCAATTGCCGATCGAAGGGATTCCGGAACGGTACTGGGAACCTGATTGGAAGTTGTGGCAGCTTTCTTCGTTGGCTGCGCTTTGTGTCGAGGCGTCTCCGAACGTTGCGCCTTGCTTGAAGACCGCGCAGGTTGTGAAGCCGAAGTAACCTTGCCAACAGATCTCCGTTTTTTGCCTAGAGAATTCTTGTCCTGACTGCGAGTTCTCAGGCTTGGTACATCTTCGTAGTTCATGGGCGAATCTCGTGCTGCATCAGATCCAGAGCTGATGGCGGCTTGAGTGGTTTGAGTGGGTGTCACGTCCGACACCTCCACGTAACCAGGTTTATCTGAAGCCGACTCCAGCCTTTTCTTACCTGAAGTTGAGCCGTGCTCGTCCTTGTGAGCCGACTTCACTGCATCCCTCGACGCTCGTCTCTTGGCTCTGGTAGATCTGCGTACAACCGGGAGCTCTTCGTCCACTTCTTCCTCGTCCGACGTCAGCTCGAGGAAGCCAGGTGTTTGCTTTTGCGTTGACTCCTGTTTCTTCGGCTCTTTTTCCTTTTGCTCCGACTTCTTGACACATTTCTCCTCCATCTTCTTGTCCTTGGAGCTCGCGGTCTTCTCCTCCTTCCCCACCTGCACCTGCTCGCCAACCCCCGCTCGCTTCATCGCGCTCTTGTCCGCCTCACTATTCTCACACGAATTGCTAAAGTCACTCTCTGGCACCACCTCATTCTCCCGCTCGCGGCGTTGGGCCTCGGTCAGGGCAAAAACGAGCTTCACGTACGTTGTCTGCGCGTTGCTCTGGCGGTTCTCCTGGTCCCACTTTTTAGCAGCCGCCACCTCCCGCTCCTTGGGCTCGTGCAGCTTCTTAAGCCTCGAGAAGTGGCGGCACCTGCGCTCCTTCTCGCCCAATGGGACGTCGGCGCTGGCCGTCGAGCGGAACTCCTGCAGGTAGTGCTTGAGCATCTGCTTGGTGTGTCTGGCGTCCCAGTTGGCGCGGGGCAGCACGCGGTTCACGTAGGCCGCGAGCTCGTGCAGCGCCTGCACCTCCCGCGGGGACGGAGAGAGCGGGGACGCCGCCGTGACGCGCACGAAGTGGTCGCCGTGCTCGAGCCACGACACGATGGCGTCGCGCGCCTCCATATTAGGTTATCCAATAGTAAAGTGTTGTCGTTGAAGCGACGCGATGGACGAGGTGCTGCTGGCTGTTGAGAGCTCGGACCCCGTGGTGGCGAGGATGGTGGCGTTCCTGGACCAAGGTTTGGGTGGAGGATGGGAGGTGGCGTGTACGGAGGTTGAAGAGCTTGGTGTGCGCAGAGGAGGTGGAGAGGAAGCTGTCGGGCTTTGTGACGAGGTGCGAGTTGCTGCTGAAGAAAGGGAGGTCGTAGTGACAAATTACATGGTTGGTGCTTGCAGACACGCGGCTACTTTTTGTGGAGTGACAGCGGATGAAGAACACGGCCATGAAGTGCACGAGCTCTTTCGAGTGGGTTGTAGCTGGTGGTTTGGGCGGGTGGGCGATTGTTGAGCGCTTTCATTCGTGTCGTAGAGCTACGAAGAGGTGTTCGAAGACGTCATTGCGGCCTTCCTCCGCCAAGAACAGGTGAGCCTGGAAGAGACCAGTCTACCCTCAACTACGTGCTCAAGTGGCTGTTTGTACGAGGTAAAGCTTTCAGCGGACGAGTTTTTTGCGCACTGTCGAGTGTTGCAACGCAGTCCCAAGCACGAGGACGCAACGGGGAACCTGCAATTGCTCTTGTCCGCGCTGGATTTCGAGGCCTTCTGCGACCTCATGACGCAGGAGGCGGTCCAGACGCAGCTCGCGCTCAAAGCTGCCGAAGACATGGGCCTCTGAGGACACTATGAATACAAAGTGCTGCTTGATATTATACCCAATTAGTTTCAGCCTCGTGCTCCCTGTCAGCACGCGCGGCAAGCAAAGCTACAAACATGTACATACATACACACTCAGATGTCTCCATCTGAGGGGCGGGGAGCTGACTATGCATACGATACACACGCGCTCGGCCCGCCACTTGCGTCGACGCTATTTCCAATGATAACGTTCGCTCTAGAAGCCGTCCATGTCCGCGAGTTCACGCTCAAGCATCTCCTTGTCGCTGTTCATGGTCAGCTCGTCCAGCTCGATGTCGTCCACATTCATGTCGGACGGGCGGATCTTCGGGCTGCCGTGCGTCAAGCTGTGCTTGCGCATCTGGTGCAGCGCCGGCAACAGGTCCGAACACTTGCGCGTGATACGCTTCCTGGGCTCCGCTTCATCGGAGATGCTAATTGCTGACGCGCGGGTCTCGTCCATCCACGGATGGGCCAGAATGCCTGTGGCAGTAAGACGCCTTGTACGATCCACTGTCAGCAGCTCCGACACCAAGTCCTTGGCCTCATCGGACACCTCGTCCCAGTACGGCGCTTCGAACTGGTACTCGGCCTTCACCACCTTGCCCAGCACCGTCGCGTGGTTAGCACCTGGGAAGGGTGGATATCCGCACAACAGGATGAACAAAATCACACCGAGACTCCAGCAATCCACCTCAGCTCCGTACGGCTCGCCCTGTACCACTTCGGGGGCCACATAGCCCGGGGTGCCACACGCAGTGCCGCGACGAGACCCGTTCATGGGTCTAGCGAAGCCGAAATCAGCGATCATCACCTCGGCACCAGGTGCTGACGTTTTCAGTAGAATGTTCTCAGGCTTCAAGTCGCGGTGAACAATACCGCGTGAGTGGAGGTAGTCGATGGCGCCCGCAAGCTTGCGCATGAGCACGCGGGCATCTTCCTCCGTATAGCTTTTACGCTTCACGAGGTCGTCGAACAGCTCGCCTCCTGTACACAGCGGTGTCACGATGTAGTAGTATCTGTCCTCCTCGAAGTAATCTAGCAGAGGCACGATGTTCGGGTGGTTCAGACTCGACATGACCTCCACCTCTTGCTTTAGCGAGTGCACGTCCTGGGGACCCAGACTCGCCTTGGCAATACACTTGACTGCAACCTGCTTCCGCGTCTCGCGGTGGGTGGCAATGTGCACCACCGAGAAGGCGCCAGACCCCAGCTTCCGCCCAAGCTTGTAGAATCTGTGGAACGACGCGAGGTCCACGTTGTTCAACGAGCGATTACTCCCACTCGACTCGATGCTGCCAGCCGAGTTCTGACGCATAACGTACGTCGTGGGGGCTCGCAGGGTCGGTGCCTGGCTGCTGGGTTCCTGTCCCGACGACACGGTCTGCAGCGCCTTCATGATATTAGCATATGCCGTCTTCACGTGGGTCGTCCAGATATTCTCCGTCTGTTCCAGCTTCACTTCCCCAGCGGTCGCAATGAGCTTCTTGATGTACCCGCTGTTCGCGCCGTCCTGCACTTCACCTAGAATCTGGTCCAGGATGTAAATCATCTCGTCCTCCTTCTTACAGTCGTGCATGTCACGGATCAGGTTGGCCAGCACTGGGAAGTCCTGCTCCACTGTGCGTCCAGCCTGCGACGCCGGCGACAACGCAGGAGGTCCACTGACCGTCGAGCCGCACTCGCCCACAAGACCCAGCGACCTGGTCGACGCCGTGCCCACGACTTTCTGTCCGTAGCGGTAGTTGCTGTACTCGTTGTTCACAATATAGTGGAGAATGCCGCGTCCTAGCTTGGCAGGGCTCTCTCCTTCTATCCAGCGCTGCAGCGCGCGAATCCACCGCTGCCGCTCTACCTCCTTGCTGGCCTGCAGGTAGTACAGCACAACTGGCCCATCATCCATGCGTCTCGCGTCCAAGTTGCTCTCTTTGCGGTGCTGGAAGCAGTTGCCACCCGTGCTGTTAAAAGTGATGGCGCTTCGGGCCGTCCCGTCGCTGCCGCCGCTTCCCAGCAGGCCCAAGCGGCGCGAGCGCTTGCGTGCCACGAGCACGAAGCAGAACGGGTGGTGCTTGAAGGCGTCCGTGGGCTCCACGCGGATAGCGTCAGCTCGGACCAGCTCCATCTTCAGCAGCTTCTTCTCCAGTTGGGCCAGATCCTTCTGCTGCTGCTGCCTGCTGGCCGCGTACGGGTTCTTCCTGTACACTTGGAGAGCGCCGCGGGAGAGCACCAGGTGGCGTGGCAGCCACGTCTTAAAGAACTGACCACGCTTGTTGAGAGCGCCGCTGAGAATCACCTCGTGGCCGCCCCCATTAACGCCCGCGCTCACGCCGCCCGTGCTGCTGAGCGCCGTGCGCACGCTCTCGATGGTACCCAAGTGTTGGTACACTGGAGCCGGCGGCGCGGAGGCCGGCGCGGTCGCCAGGTGCGCGTGGTGGCGTCGGCGTCGGTCCTCGGGGCTGCAGAGGCGGTCGGAGGAGCCGCCCACGAGCTGCTTACGGCGCAGACTCGACTGGCGGTCGGTCGCGGGCACGGAGGCGCGCGTCTGTTGCAGCAGCAGCGCGGTGGACGGCGCGCCGGAGTCGTGCGTCGTCTTCATCGGGCGCTGGCGCTTTCTCTACTGGGGAATGTGGAAATGCGGTTGACAGCTCGAGGCAAGGTGGACATGGGGCTTGTTTAGTCTGGTACCTGTGATAGCGAATGTTTTGGTCTCAAAGGGGCGTTTGCTTTGTGGGTTGTTTATATAGTGGGAGTGCTGCGGTAGTGGATGACCTGTATCATATACTAGAAACATTTGTGGAGTCCCAGCTATAGAAAGATTACGATATCGTGAGGAGGAAAGAAAAGCAGCCTGTGATCTGGCATTCTAGAGGTCTATTTTCGGCGAATCAGGTAAAGCGAAAATTCACCAACGCAAGGTGATTGGCCAATTGCGCGTTATGAAACCCATGCTGTTTCATGCGGACTAGGGGCGCGCCCAATAATCAGGAGCTGATACCGACAGTCAGACGACGCGGCTGCTGAACAGTTTGCGCGGGCGAATGTGGCCGTCGTCGACCGACGTGTTGTGCCAAGGCCACTTCGTCGTAGGGCAGCACGTGCGCCACGGACAACCATGCGAGAGCTGGATAGGGCGGCGGCGTAGATGGCGCAAGTGGAGCTGACGCGCGCCTTCCTGGCAGCGCTGGCTGCGGGGTTTCTCGCAGAAGGCATTTTCGCAGCAAACGGAGCTTTTTCCGATCTTCAAGTGCAGTCCTATGTTCCCTCGTGTGACTGATTCCGGTCACAAGTTCTGCCTACAGCTCTGCCTTCGCTTCCTGCCTTCGTCCGCATGGTGACATCGACAGCTCTGTACTTGGTAGATTCGTTAACGTCCTCAAAGCAGAACAGGTCAGGTTCCTGTTTTGCATTTCCACTATTGATGGCACTGCTGCAGCTCCAAGCGGCAACAGTCTATCTCGCTATGCTGCTCAGCCTACGACAAAAGACCCGACGGCAGTCTACCTTCGCCGCGGGTCTCGGCTTATTTTCTTCAGGTCGGGCTGGCCGGGCACGTTCAGCATTCCAGGAGGTCCTGGCGGCGCACGACCTCCTGCCACGGGCGGCCACCCGTTCATAGGCGGCGGGGGCATGCCAACAGGTTCGTCCTCGCGAGCGCGCTTCATGCCGGCTAGAATGTGCGGCGGCGGCGGCGGAGGCACCAACAGTCCGGGGCCACCTGCTGCTGGAGGAGGTGGAGGCATCATGCCGCGCGGGAACCCTCGAGCGCTCAGCGGCGGCGGCGGGATGGAGCCCACTCCACCGGTGCTTATCGGAGCCATTGCAGCCCCAGGGGGACGGATTTGGCTGAGCAGCGCACTGATGGTACCGTTCCCGTCCATGGGGCAGTCCTGCTTCCAGTGACCCTTTTGACGGCACTTGTGGCACGTGTACGACGGAGGCGGCACCTTGGGCTCCGTGCAGTCCGAAATGTAGTGACCTGGGACGTTGCAGCGCTTGCACAGATAGCCTTCAGGAGGAACCTTGCGCTGCATCTGACCGCTAGGGCCGTGCTGGTCCTTCGTGGGGCAGTCCTCGATCCAGTGGCCCTTGGTTCCACAGCGGTTGCACGTGTACGACTCGGGCGGCGGGCGACGACCACCATTTCCTCGGTTGTCTGTGCTGGAGCTGTTGAATGTCTGGAAGTTGGCAGCGTTGATGGCGCTGGAGCGGAGGCTGCTCGCGCCGTCCGCCATACCTGGCAGCACCTCTGCGCCGTCTGCGCCTTGACGCATATGCATCATGCCATCGCCAACGTCATGCTCGTTCAGCACGGTCTGGCCGCCATTATACTTGTCGTCCATCGGGTCTCCCGGTCGATTGCGGCACCAGAACTTCGTGCTGTGATCGTTGCTGTAGTTGGTAGCAGCATTAAACAATACCGAAGTCAATTAGCTGCCTTCCAAGAGCGAAGGGGATATACGTGTGAGCTTCATACCTTCCAGTCGCGACGACATGACCAGCGGGATGCCACTGAATATCCCAGACTGCTGTGTCGTGCGCCTGGGGAATGGAGGCCAGCGCGTTATCCTTGCTGTGTAGGCACAAAAACAGAAACTATGATGAGTTTACAGATTGCAGCTCCACACGTTCGAGCACGGATAACGTACCCGACTTCCCAGTACATGAGAGATCCGTCGTACGAGCCACTGACAAAGAGACGCTCATACCACGGGTGCCATGCGATGGAGGTGACCTCGCGGGCATGGCCCTTGAGCGTGGCAAACTCCTTGAGCATCCGGATGTCGTAAATCTTGATGAGCTGGTCACGACTCGCCGTGAGCAGCCAGTTGCCGTTCGAGTTCCAGGCCACTTTGAACACCGTGTTCTTGTGGCCATGCAGCGTGTTGAGGCTGTTGCCCGACTTGGGGTCCCAGATCTTCACCAGGTTGTCCTTGCTGCCACTAGCCAGCAGACACTTCTGCGGGTGGTAAGCCACACACTTGACGTCCCAGCCGTGCCCTGTGAGCACGCGTTCTTCGCGTCCACTCTCAAAGTCCCAGATCTTGACAGTCGCGTCGTCGGAGCACGACACGAACTTGAAATCCGTGGGCGAGAAGCTCAGTGAGCGCACGGCCTCCCTGTGTCCTTGCAGCAGCTGCACGTTGGTCATACTGGACTGCCAGTACTTGATGACGCCGCCGTGGTCGGCCGTGACGAGCCAATTGTCGTTATGGGACCACACCATGGCTCGCACGGCGTCGTCGTGGGCCTGCAAGATGGTCTCGAAGTTGAAGGCCAGGCCGTTCCAGAGCGTGAACTCGCCCACTGAGTTGCCCGTGATGAGGCGGCGGCCCTCGGGCGTCCACGTGAGGCAGTTGACGGGGCAGCGCTGCTTGTTCGTGGAGCAGCGGCAGAACTTGGTACACACGCACGAGGTCAGGTCGTCGTCCCCCGGGTAGGCCAGGGGCGGCAGCATCTGCTTCTTGTAGAACGAGTGCGGCGGCAGCGCGTGTGACCGCACGCTGCGCGCAAGCACAAAGCGGCGCTGCGTCACGTAGTTGATGAAGGTGGCGTTCGGGTCCACGCTCTTGCGCACGATGGGCTTGCGCATACGCTTGTGGGGCGGCACGCCGCCCGCGTACTGGCTCGAGCCCACGTCGTGGCCGCTCTTGAGCACCTGCGCAGGGTGCAGCTCCCCGTTTTCCTGCATCGACAGCTTTTTGCGAATTTGAGGTCGTGTACCCAAACTTTGGGTCCTCTGCCAAATTATAGGTCGACGTTTAGATATGGACTTTTGAGAGATCTAAAAGCCCATACCTAACAGCGTCGTGTTGAAGATGCGAGACGTGTTGGCGCTCAAGAAGGCGTCGCCGGCTCTGCGGCTGTGTATCCAGAGTACGCGACTGGTGTTGAGCATTACAGAGGTGGGGATTGATGTAGTGGGGGTCAGAGTTCTGCGTGTCTGAGTATTTTGATGACTGCACAGCCGGAGCTGACGGACGAGACGTTCCGGAGTCACTTGCTAGATCGGCCGGATGAGGTGCTGGCGCAGTGTAAGGCGCTGACGCCGCAGGATATTTCCCAATGGAGCCACGAACAGCTTTGCTATTTGATGGACGACGCTGATTATGACCCGGCGGTGGCGGCGCGCGAAAGCGAGTCCGGACTGTTCTTGGATCTTCACGCGACGCTGAGAGAACTACGCAACACGATGGAGGAAGGTGCGTCTGCCATGCAGGGGCATTGATAACGGACAGCTTGCGTAAAATATAAATGCACATGAAATGCGTATTGACAGAGCATCAAGAGAACAAGTGCCTCTCTCCAACGGCTAGCTTTATGATCGCAGTTGACGGCAGCCGTAAGTCCGGCTGTACACAAAGAGTTTTTACTATGCAGATCTAACTGATGTCTTTATTGGCTCACGTTTTCGTAATTGCAGGTCAATCATATCTTGCTTTTGAGTTGGCCGCGCGGTTGCGACGGCAAGGTCGGCTTTCTATCGTCAACATCGACGAGGAGTTCGCGGACAGTCGCCAGCTCCCGCAGATTTCCGGCGAGTTCATCACTGAAGGTGCGTATCCATCACGGGACCTCATGGACCATAGATTCTAACTGGGATATGCGCAGAGTACAAGGCGCATTGCTCCCGGCTGCAATTGCCGACGAATCGGGTCACCATTAGCTGCGAGAAGAACGATTCTGTCTCCAAAACTAGCGTTGCGCAGCAACTTTTACACATCGCTGAGCGAGAACGAGTCGACTTCCTCGTTGTAGGGTCCCATGGCAAAGGAGGACCGTCAATCGACCAAGTACGACACGTCCCATGGGAAGTGTTGCGCAACACCACGTCAACCCCAACGCTGGTCGTGCCTCCTGCGCCGGTGAACTCCGTGATCAGCAAACAGTACGTGTTCGTAATTGCAGTGGATAAGTCATCGACTGCTATGCGCTGCTTCAACGCGACTCTCAAGCTCATGCGACCAGCAGATAGTTTACGCGTCGTTCACTTCTACGAGAAGCCGATCGTCGGCGAGTTCGACGCACAGCCGTTCGAATGGTACCGCGGCATCATCGAAGGTGCTCAGGTAAGCGAGTGTTCTCCAAGACATGCACACGAACCTTCACCTCACTTCCGTATATTGAATGTCCATAGATCAATGGCGAAGTGGAGGCCCAGCCAGTGGAGAGCACGAGCACGATAGCAGAGAGTCTGCAAGCCTACGTATCTTCCCACGCTGCGGCCTACCTCGTGCTGGGCTTGAATGGCGAAGGCGCAGAAGGCAAACTCCACACCGACCACGAGCACGACCCACTAGAAAACCGTTATACAGAGCAGGGCAATCCAATCGGCCGCCTTGCCTCTGCCATGCTCTTCTCGCCGCGGTGCGCGCTGTGCCTCTGCCCGTAGTAGTTGCCTTCAACTTGGTGTACCGGAATGTCGGCACATGCTCCAAATACAAGCCTCCAATTCCGATGGTTTTGCCAGCCTTGACCTCTGACACTTTATCCGCACCCTTCGCCCGAATAAGCCAAAATCAACCTGCAATACTCGATCTGCCCGCCACACTCCTCCTTATCGCTTTCGGAAGGTTTTGGTGGTGGCTCCCTAGCGGGCGGCCCAGAATCGCTCGCTCGCCGTACACACGCCTCGACCATGTTGTCCCTCGTCCGTCGCTCCGGAGCTTTGGCTCGGCCCTCGGCCGTCCGCTGCGCCTCGTCCGCCGTCCCCGCCACGTCGTCGTCGCCGTCGGTTCCGGCTGAGCGCGGCAACATCCAGGACCTGGTGGCTGGCAACGCCACAGCCCGCAATGGCGTCGGTACGGGCGGAATCCCTTGTTTAAGCTGCAATCGGTCCCTCACCTTGTGTGGTTATCTTTAAACAGAGTACGTCGTGTCCCGCGTGGACGACCTGGTGAACTGGGGACGCAAGAGCTCGTTGTGGCCCATCACATTCGGCCTGGCTTGTTGCGCCGTGGAAATGATGCACTCCGGTACGTCCGATGACAGATGCCCCTCGTCGTCCCTAATATCTGACATTTGGTCCCTCGTTTGACGTGTTCGTCCCTTAGCCGGTTCCAGATACGATTTCGAGCGTATGGGTATGGTGTTCCGTGCGTCCCCTCGCCAGACCGACGTCATGATCGTGGCTGGCACCCTCACCAACAAGATGGCGCCGGCCCTGCGCCGCGTGTACGACCAGATGCCCGAGCCGCGCTACGTCGTGTCCATGGGCAGCTGCGCCAATGGAGGCGGCTACTACCACTACTCGTACGCTGTGGTGCGCGGTGTGGACCGCGTCCTCCCCGTGGACATTTACGTGCCAGGCTGTCCGCCCACGGCCGAGGCACTGCTGTTCGGCCTCATGCAGTTGCAGAAGAAGGTCAAGGGCAACAAGTCGCTGCTGCTGAAACTGAGGAAGTAGGCGGCTGCTTGGCTGACTGGCAGACGGAAGCGCTGGGATGGAACTCTGTACCTGGAGCATCTGTATTAAGGTTGGGAGAAGACAAAAAGAAAATGAATTTGGATGAACACGCAGATGGAGAGACGCCAGAGTCGTACGTACCTCTCGGATGTGCTGGTGCAAGGGCTTGGACTGGTTGTGGAGCTGGTCTTGTAGAATAATTGCTCCTTCCCGACAATTGTCTTGATTTGTTGTCCGGCCTCATGCGTTGAGAAGGTTGGCTTGCGGAAGTCCAAGGCAGCACTGGAAGCGGATACATCTACAGGCATAAAAAACAATGAATCTGGATGATCAAAACACTGCAGAGCTGGAGAGTGCGTACCCTTGGACGCTTGGATTGGCTGTACGGCTTTGTCGGGAGGCAATCTTTGGCCAGAGTAATCGGGTTCGGATTTCATTGGGCTGCCACAGGTAAATTGACATCATCTTCGTCGCGAGTAAACCGAGGTACCTCAACCTGCGATGCTGGACCACTGGGACGTACAGTGCTCACTTCGACTCGGTGAGTATCAGATGACGCCGACTCAATTCTTCTTTTGCTTGTTCGAGGCAACACAAGCGACTTTGATCAAGTTTTAGGTGACGAGGATTGCTGCTTCAACCTGAATGATGTGGCGGGTTGGTTCTGGGCTCCTTCAGCGTGGCTCGTTGGTCCCAATTACCTTTGGTCGAGCAAATATCTGCACCCGCGCCCTCCACGCGACAGCTTCGACCACAGGCGAAGCAGAGGCTCCGCAGCGCGGCAACATTGGAGATCTCATCGGTGGAAATACAGTAGCTCGCGATGGTGCAGGTACGCGAGGCTGGATAGCCCTCTCTGTCGAATCCCGCGACTCACACTCCTGTTGCCGTATGCAGAGTACGCAGTATCGCGGCTCGACGACCTCATCGATTGGAGTCGAAAAAGCTCTTTATGGCCGCTAAGCTTCGGGCTAGCATGCTGTGCTGTTGAAATGATGCACTCGGGTGCGTAGATCAATCGTTCCACTCGTCCTTTATCCACTCACTGGGACCTGTTTCGTCGTTATCCAGCCGGCTCGCGCTACGACTTTGAGCGCATGGGTCTGCTCTTCCGCGCTTCTCCGCGCTGCACCGACGTCATGATCGTGGCTGGCACCCTCACCAACAAGATGGCGCCGGCCCTGCGCCGCGTGTACGACCAGATGCCCGAGCCGCGCTACGTGATCTCCATGGGGAGCTGCGCGAACGGCGGCGGCTACTACCACTACTCGTACGCTGTGGTGCGCGGTGTGGGCCGCATCCTGCCCGTGGACATCTACGTCCCGGGGTGTCCTCCGACCGCCGAGGCGCTGCTGTTCGGCATCATGCAGCTGCAGAGGAAGATCAAGGGCAACAAGTCGCTGCTGCGCAAGGTCCGCAAGTGAGACCGCGGGAGAAAATCTGTCGTGCTCCGAGGACGCATAGAGAAGCACCGGTCAGGATCAGGTGGCCACAATCGGCTCGGCATAATCATCAAGATGACGGCAGGTTGGAAATAGCTTGGTTTCACTATACCTGACAATTTCGTTCAGCGCGAATTCTCAGGTTTTTGGGAACGTCAAGCGTAACTTGTCAAGACGAGGTCTCTCTGATACTTTTCGCGAGTGCTTTGCCGTGCACCGACAACGAGTGCACCACCTTTTGCAACCGTGGCGAGGTGGCCATAAGCAGCAGCGCGCAATCTGTCGACGGTCATTGCTCCACGTCGCAACTAGCCTGGACCTCTCCTCTCGCTTCTCGCTCCTGGCCGCAGATTCCTCTGGTGCGGCCTCAGTCCGAGCTTTCGCCCGATTTCAGTCGAGTCTAGCGCCTTCCACCATGTTTCGCGTCAGCTCCCAGCTCTTGCACCGCGGTGTTCGCCCAGTGGGGGTCTCCAGCTCCTCGAGGGCACTTCAGACCACCTCCAAGGTGACCGGACCGGTGGCTCAGCCCCAGGAGGAGCTGCAGGTCTCGCAGCGTGGCAACGTCGCTGACCTGCTCAACGGCAGCGCCACAGCCCGAGACAGCGCCGGTAGGTGACCCACTTGCCTCCTAAAACTTTCAGTTTTGTAACTCTATAGCCCTCCTACTTCCTGACAACGGCAGAATATGTGGTCTCCCGTCTTGATGACCTCGTGAATTGGGGGCGAAAGAGCTCGTTGTGGCCCATTTCCTTCGGTCTCGCCTGCTGCGCCGTCGAAATGATGCACGCCGGTATGTTGTGGAGTAAACCTACGTCCGTGTAGACGTCAAATGTGCTAACCCCCCCTGCTTGCCTCGATGTAGCCGGCTCGCGTTACGACTTCGAGCGAATGGGTATGGTGTTCCGCGCCTCTCCGCGTCAGACCGACGTCATGGTTGTCGCCGGCACACTGACGAACAAAATGGCACCCGCGCTTCGCCGCATTTTCGACCAGATGCCCGAGCCCCGCTACGTGGTGTCTCTCGGTAGTTGCGCTAACGGAGGAGGCTACTACCACTACTCGTACGCAGTGGTGCGTGGAGTCGACCGCATCGTGCCCGTTGATATCTACGTGCCGGGGTGTCCACCGACGGCTGAGGCTCTGGTCTTCGGACTTATGCAGCTGCAGAAGAAGGTCAAGGGCAACAAGTCCCTGCTGCTCAAGTTGAGGAAGTAGCGAGCCGAACAAGTTCGTGGCTGACGAGATTCCTGTGAAGCAACAAGCAGTGGCAGAAAGTGAGTGGGCTGATCAGTATAAACTATGGTTTGCCAACACCAACATACCTCGATGTCATACTTGAGTTGCGCAGAGGAATATATTGCTCGGTTGATACAGAACGAAGGCCTTGAGAAATAATGCTGGCCATCAACACGCCAGCATGCGCAAGATGTACGTTTGAAGATCACCTTGCGGTGGGTCGCCACCACTTTCGCACAAACCTCCTGGCCATCAGCCAGAACGCGGCTGCAAGCGCAATCCTGCCACAACTCACCTTCAACCTTGCAATGGGGACGCAGTGGCCATCAACGCCACCGCACAATCGCTTTCTGCAGGCCTCGGCCTTGCTCCTGTATGAAAGTCTGGATTTTGCCGTGCAGAGGCAATTGATCGCTACCATGTTTCGCATCGGCTCGCGCTCCCTGACCCGCGATTCGACTTGTGTGCTCAGATCTCTCACGACTTCCAAAGGAGATTCTGTGCAAGGACACTCCCAGGTTAGCCAGCGCGGCAACGTTGCTGATCTTCTAGCTGGAAGTCCAAGCGCTAGGAACAGCGTTGGTAGGTCTTGTGAGTTTCACAGCATCCCATTCATAAACCTACAACTTCGTTTGCCTGTCGTGTTTCAAATGCAGAGTATGCCGTGTCCCGCCTCGATGACCTCGTCAATTGGGGACGTAAAAGCTCGTTGTGGCCTGTTTCCTTCGGTCTCGCCTGCTGCGCCGTCGAAATGATGTTCACTGGTACATTTCCTACAACTGAGTCTTGCACAATCACGCTAACAAGCCTTTATGCACTTGCAGCCGGTTCGCGGTACGATATGGAGCGCTTGGGCATGGTTTTCCGAGCCTCACCCCGTCAAACGGACGTCATGGTTGTGGCTGGAACTCTGACCAACAAGATGGCGCCGGCGTTGCGCCGCGTGTACGACCAAATGCCCGAGCCACGCTACGTCATTTCCATGGGCAGCTGTGCGAATGGCGGTGGCTACTACCACTACTCGTACGCGGTGGTGCGTGGTGTCGACCGAATCGTACCCGTCGACATATACGTCCCGGGATGCCCTCCAACAGCTGAAGCGCTGCTCTTTGGCCTCCTACAGCTGCAGAAAAAGATAAAAGGCAACAAGTCGTTGCTGCTGAAGCTGAGAAAGTAGTGAAACTTGAGTTCGGACTTTCGCCATGGTGATGAAAGAAAGCACTGCTACTGTGCAGCTGAATCCAAGCTCAAAAGCGGCTGCAATCGCCCATTTAACTTGTTCTTCTTGCGTTGCTTCAACGACTTTGTGCTTGGTGTCTTGCCCATTGCGTGGAGCGGCTCTCCATTGCGAAAGAGCCGTGATTGCTGCGTTGAGATAACTATCGCTGCAGCTTGAGCTTCATAGGCTAGCTGAGCGTCTAGTTGGGTCCATTCACTCTTCAAAATCGAGATGAATAGGCCAAGCTGGGCATCCACACCTTGCGGGCAGAATGCTTTCGCCCAGGTCTCTAGCTCCTCTCGAGACGCATTCAGGAGGTCATTCAGCGAGCCGGTTGGCAATCGATTATATAGTTCTGCCATCGGTTCATAGGCACTGCTCATTGCAAGTCTCCACAGATCATGAAGAGAGTGGGTTCTACGATTTTCGTGGCTCATCGGGGAGACAACATGCAGGAACGCGTTGAGAACCATAAAATCACATCGCTCTGTTGTCGAAACCCACATCTTTCGTGCTGAAATACTCGTTTGATCGGCTTCTACAGTCGTTCCCTTCTCAAATGAGGCTTCGCGTGATTCAAGACGCAAGTCTCTGGCCAAGGTATTATCCTCGTACTGATGATGGCCGCAGCACTTGCACTGTCGTGAAATTTGGCCGAGCTTCATAGCCAGACATCGCTCGCACAGGTGATCGTTCCAAAGGCAATGAAAGGAAGTAAATGCACCCCGGCGTACCAATTCAGTACGGTGATTGACGACTTGCGCTCTAGAACTGAGTTCACTGTCCGTTGCAACGGGCAGATACTCGACTCGATCTTTTTCTTGTAAAATTTCCACTGCGCGTTGTCGTTGGTGGGACGAAAACGTCGTCGAAGGCGAAAGCCTCACAACGTCTGCAGCATGCAGCAGTGCAAGGTACTCGCGCATGAGCATGTGGCCTTCGTACACCTCGTGCACTCGTCGTATCTGCATCATTATCCGGGAGTGGAGCGCAAAGTACTGCGACAAAATCTCAAGGACAAGTAGCGTCTGTGTTGGAAGTGGTGCGTACAAATCCACAAAACTCGGAGCTTCTTCAATAAGCCACTGGTGAATTCGTTTCACAGGAAGTGGATCCAGCGGGAGGGCGTACCGTCGTGCGAGGAAGTAGAGCTGCGTGTTGGGGACTTGCCACGTCCAAACATCGTTTCGGGTCAGCAGTAAAAACGTAGCGGAGATCTCTTGTGCTGACGGAACGGAGGGCTCCGTATCGCTCGTCTGAACAGCAGTACGAATGTGGTCGAGAACGCGAATATCAAGCGCATCCATGACCTTGCGCTCGAGATACTGGCGCTGAGCGACTCGCTTGCGATATGTCGACAGAAACCACTTCGCTTTTGCGTCACGCCACCTCGCTAGACCAGCCATTTCACGCTCCTCGATGCGTTGTCGCCTCTGAGCTTCTTTTTGCACGAAATGGAACCATCCTGACCAAGTGAGCTGCATCAGAGCACGGAGTTTCCTAGTTGCAATCTCCCTTGCCCGGTGCTTCACCTTTCTCCACTGCAGACTTTTTTTCGCTTCCGTTCGTGCCTGTACATCTCGATACAAGCGCAGGATCCGTCTGGCTGCGTGGTCTTGTCGGAGTCTATGCCGTTCACGCTTAGCGTGCTGGACGTGGTACAAACTGGCAATGATTCTTGCACTTGCATCCCACAATGTTTGATTGCGGATTATCCACGCTGAGCGCATACGGTCGTAGCACAAGGCCTTTGACTGAAGCATCCTGCAGTGTCGAGCGATTCATGACCAACATGAGTGAGACCAATTAGACTATTGAAGCGCTTCAAGGACGTTACCGTCTGTGCTCCTGCCGTTGACGCTGACGTTCACGTATGCGCTCCATTCGACAGCGAACGCCTCGGTAAAGCGCCTGGATGAGCGTAGCAGCGCGATGAACCACCGGCTCCTGCTGCCTTATTTCGTGCAGCTCTTTTTCAAGAAGGTGGGCCAATTCCTCGAGCTCCGCCACTTCTCCCTTGTAATACTCAACCGACTCTGCATGGGTAGCACTGTTTCCCACTGCTTTATTCTTGAAGAGTGCTGCTGCTTTTTCTTCTTGGTGCAGGGTTTCTCGAATGGTTTCAATATCGAAGCGAACCTGCTGGAGTTCTTGCTGAACCTGCTCGCATTTCAAGTGATACGCCTCACGATCACCTCGAAGCCGCTCAAGCCTTGACACGAGGCCTGCGAGGAAAGAGACAATATCGATTCTGCGTGACAATTGAAAAAAAGGGGGAATGGTAACGTGAACTCTTAGCGATGATACTCTCCTTCGAAGTACTTACTTGTTCTTCCGCACAAAGTGACCTCGGAAGGTGCGCTGGATGAGCAAAGAGCTCTTTCGGAAGATAGAAATACCTGTACACCAGCAAGTCTCGATTAGCAGTGAGGTCGTGTTGGCGGTACATGTAGACTGGTGCTTTGAAAGTAACCTTGTCTGCTTCGCCACTTCTGTTCCATTCGCAACTTCGCCACAATGCGCTTCTGGAGCATGTGCCTACACAGTATCAAAAACTAAGAACCTTCACGTCCAAATCATTGTTTCCAGCGCGTGCCGACCTGCGCCATCGCTTCTGAATAGTTTTGATGCGGCCAATTTGAATATCCCTAGAAACACCAGCGATCAGTGAAGGGGAGGGGGCAATCAACGCATTGGACCATGACGTGGTCGTTACCTCAGGTAACGTGCTCGCGGAGAAGGTATCGCATCGTTAGCCCACCACTTGGAATGCTGCTCCTCTTGCTGATTAGAGACGATAGTCACGAGTTGCTTCATCACCTGCTGCTTCTGTGACGGCGCTACGACCGTGCCACGCATCACTGCAACAAGTCGCCGACATCGCTGCAAGTCTTCGGGCAAACAACTATCACGCTCGCTTTCCACTGGCATGGCTCTGCCCTCCAGAAATACTACGACTGAAAAAGGTCATAAGAGGATCAAAGGTTTGCTTACTGTTATTTCGATTCCGAAGACTCCTCACTCGCTGGTTGCAAGGCTGACGCATTAAACAGATACACACTCACAAGACGATGCGTTGGCCCCGTCGAGGTGTACGTACACTGGCCATCACCTTCACATGAAAAGTTCGTGCGATGAAATGGTTTCCAACTCGGATGGGATGCTTGATCGCCTCCTCACATGCGCTCTTCCTCTCCCTTCCATTGGGACGAAGTTCTGGTTGTTCGCATTCTCAATGGCTAAGAGGTACTCGGGCTCCAGTTCTGGCTGCGACCCACCGAACTCCAAGTAAGACGGTAGCGACGAGCGCTCACTGTCGTTATACTCTGACAGAAGTTCCGACAGAGTTGCAGAAGGCTTGCGGTAGTGACCACGGGCCTGCTCGTTCTGAGTCACCATGCTCTCCGACAGTCCGTTGTTGGCGAAGATCGCCTTGGTGAGTTCGGAGTACGACTCGACCTCCTTCTCGCGGCTGATTGAGAACGGGCGGACAAACGGTGACTCCGATTCCGGTACACGTCGCCCTCCTTCACCTGCCTCGGGGTACTTGTTCGCCAATGAGCTCTGCCAGTCGATTTGAGAAGAAGCGTTGGAAGACCGGTCGCTTTCACTGTCGTCGCCTTCCACGTGTTGCACGCCCTCCAAGTGCAGTGGTGACAGCAAATCACTGATGCGGGGCTCTGGCTCATACTCAATGCCCCCGTGTTCTTCTCCGAGTGCCTGAGCGGTGCTTTCCTCCTTCCACCGCTGCAAGTCTGCAAAGGAGTTCCGAGCGCCACTGCTGATGCTTTGCTGATCGTCATTGCGCATCAAATGAGGAAGGTCGATGAGGTCCATGTCGCTGAAGGTATCGGAGCCCGCCACCCCGTACATCGAGTTTGGACGCGAGATCATGTTGGGTAGTTCACTGTCCGCAATACTGCTGTACGTCGGCTGAGCTGCACCGGAGCGGCCTCCCGATGTGTCAGACTTGAGTTCCACGTGCATGGTGCTGGTCGACTCCCGCTTGAATGGCACAGAAGCTGTCTGTGCGCGATTTTCACCTGTCTGGTACTCATCTTTGCTGCGGTCCGAGTCTCCCGAGCTCTCAATCACGTCCACAGGTAGCTTCGGGGCATCTCTCGGTCCGAGCGAGTTCATCTGAAAGGCCTGGAAAGCGCTGGATGTGAGGTCTGAGAGATCTCTGTACTCCTGAGCTTCCGCGCTAGTGTCTCGCTTTGCAGGTAGACTGGGCTTCTTAGTACTTGCTCGAGGCACATCTCGACTGTGTTTGCTGGAAGCAGTGCGACGTTGCCGCCTGGGAGGCCCGATCAAATCGTCATGGCGGTAGACTTGCAGAGGTGAGCCATAGAGCGACGGTGACCGATCATCACTAACTGTCCGTCGCAGTGGCGGTGGGATTCCTACATTGTGGTGGAGACGTCGAGTGTCCGAAATGGTGCCTCGGCTATAGGGCCCGGAGTCGTTGCTGTGGCTGCGCTCGATCTCGCGAGCATACACCTCCATCATCTTGGACAAGGCAGCTTGTCTCGTTTCTTCCGTCACCTGCAGATTGTGACCATGTTCCTCATCGTACAACCGCATGGCTGACATCGCCAAACGCAAAGCTTCATCGTCCCGGTTCTCCAAGTCATCGCTTCGATTTCTCCGACGAGTTGTGAAGGCTCCGGCAAGATTCGAGTCACTTAGTGATGTGTAGGGGGACTCCAACTCGCTTCTGGTTAGCTGGCGTCGAGCCGGAGGGTCTGAGCCAGCACCGACACCAGACGAACGGAATCTGGTCGTTATCGGACGTTCAAACGTCTGCGGATGCTCATACGAGAACAGTTCTTCAACACTATCGTGCACCTCCAACTGCTCATCACGGTCGTACTGCTGCCGACATGATTGGGCACCTGCAGTTCCTCCTTGGCTCAGTAGCGTGAATCGAGCATTACGGGCATCAAAGTATTGCTGCGTGCGTCTCCGGACTTCCAGGTCGTCTTCGACGGCTCTTCCTTCCTCATTGCTATTGTGTCTGTTGCGATGAGGACGTGGAATGCCTCCATTACGGAAGCGATAGTCTCGCCCTGCTGATGAAGTAGACGTTGCTCCCTGAGATCCTGATCGCGATCGATTGCCACCGGACAAATCGGCCCTAGTCACTCCTCGTCCAGAGCTAGAGGACCGACCAGACCCATTAGAGCGCAAGCTGGCCATCACTGCCGGTAGGTTGTGCTCAATCGCCCCATTAGCCGGATAATACTCATCACCCCATTCTGAACTAAGCCGAAGGGAATCCCCCGACTCGTTCCGCGAAATCCCGTTCGCTCGAGGCCTCTGCTCGCCGTATTCTGCAGACGCGGGGTCGGTAGCGAACTGCTGTAGCATTTTAGCACGCTCGAACTGCTCCTGACGCCTCTGCTCCTCATACTGCATTTGCAGCTGCAGCTGCTCACTCTTGCTGGGCGGCAGTCCCAGTTCATCGTCATCCTCCATATCGTCTTCATCGACTCTTTGACGCTCCTCTCTCCACGGCGACAGCTCGTCATGAGCAGTAAGGGGTGTTTCAGCAAGCACAGCCTCATCTGACGCCCTGATTGAAGCGCCCAGCAGAGCCACAGCTGATGATGCCGCTTGATCGGAGAATTTGTCACTGGAAGACTTCAGCAACTCCTCGAATTCTTTATTCATACGTTTGGCCTCCTCCATGTCTGCGATGCCGCTCTCGTCCTCGTTCTGCATGTAATATTCGTGCTCTTCAATCGAAAGCTGTCGGTTTTCGAGGAAAGCCATCGACTCGTCGTACATGGGGCGGATCCTGCTACCCTCAATCTTCTTGACGTCCGCGTGCGAGTCTGCGAGAATCAGACCTTCAGCGTCCATCATGGGCACGCTAACGCCGTACATGACGGACTCGGAGCACTCCAAGCATATCCGCACCTTCTTGGGGCCTAGTTCGCCATAATCGAGCAAGAATTCGTTCCCACAAGGCGTGCAAACCACCTTCCCGCACTTTCGGCAGACTCTTCGACGGTGGAAAAAGCCAAAGCGCGTTTCGCAAAGCTGGCACCGCGTCGCTCGCTCCTTGGCTGGCAGCTCCAAATCGCCTAACAATCTCTCCTGCGTCAGCCGCTGCAGCTGGAAGTATCGGTCCACTTCGGCGATGTTTTTGATTCGGCGCTTCATGACCATAATCTTGAGCCAGTTCGGCGCGTTGCCCTTGATATCCACGTGCAGCGTGTGCACTGCATCCACGTACCCTTTCTCAGCCGACTCGGTGAAGATGAACCCCGAGCGGTAGAAGCTGCCACGCACCAGACCGTGGCTCCTATTCAGCGGAGGACAGAACGGCAGTCGAATGGAGTGGATGCTCCTCACCCAGCCTCGCCGCTTGGTGTTCGTGTCGATGAACTCGTCGTGGCACTCAATGTAGCAGAAGTCGCGGTGTCGAGCCAATTTGCTCGGAGACTCGACCGCCGTCCACTTGACCGCGACGTAGTGCTTCGGGTTGTCCGGGGTGGGCGTTGCAAGAGTCAGCAGCGTCTTCTGGTCCAGCAAGTCCTTGCCAACGGTTTGTGTGAACCCCGCGAGCTTCTCGGACGTGTCGAGCTTGAAAAAGTCTGAGATCTCGTCGATGGTCGCGTGGATCCTGCACGAGCCTCGAAGGTACGTGAGCGCCTTGGCGTCGTGCTGCGAAGTACTGGAATTGTCGACACCTTGGAACACGTCGACGCCTTCGTCCGAGGACAAATGTAGCCATTTCATGGGCCCGTCATCCGGCCTCGAGTAGTAGACCACCTCTTTGCACGCGTGTTTGGCCAGCCCCAGCAGATATTTGTTCTCCTTGGAGCTGAGCTGCGGCACCGGGAAAAAGTCGTCGGGTAGCGGCAACTTGCCCGTCCTGTAGCCATTTGCGGCCCCGTTGTAGCCATGCTTCAGGTTCGCGCAACTCGCGCCAAACGTCACCGCATCCCCCTCGTTATTTCGGGCGGAGCTCCGGCCGGAGCGCGACGTCGAGTGCGCGGAGCCCCGAACTGGGTCGCCCATACTCGCCATGTTTAGGTGGTCGACGCCCAAATAAGAAACGCTACTTCCCTGAGCCCTGAATCTCTCGGTGGGGCTGCCCGCTCGACTCGACCCTAAAACGCAAGACCATGACGTCAGGTTACACTACAAATGCCAGCGGAGAACTCGCTGGAAAAAGCGACCCACCGAGCGCCAGTTGCGAGAGGAAGCGGCTTGAGTCGGAGACCTGTGCGGCGACGAGCTGCGGAGTGCAGCGAAGAGCTTGTGCAGGTCGGCGCTGCTGGCGATGGCCTCGGACGTTCTTCCCTCCTTGCGTTGTGCTCGTGCCCGCCGTGCCCCGACGAACGGCTGCCCATCCGCGTTTGGATCCCACTCTCCTATTTGGACAGGGAAGAGGCGAAAATACCCAAATAGCTCTAAGTCAGCCCAACAACAAGGCTAAAGCTGCAAAAACACGGTGCCCATTTTTCGACACCCAAAAGCGCGTTTCCCCCCTACCGTATAAGCCGACGACGTCTGACTAGCCAAAAGTGCAACATGTATGTTAATGCGTACACATTGTGTAGTACAGACTCGACTCCGCCAAGAATCCGATACGGCGTCTACCTACACAACGCAAGTACATGTATTTTACTGGTTGCATGGTGTTGTGTGGGCAGTAAAATGCATGTGCAATGTAGTATAGTGATGCCCAATGTACATTGGACGTGTTGTACGAGTACACGCAATGTGCACGTCCATTGCTACTCGCGATTTGGCGCGACGACGCGTTCCTGGTTTGCTCATGCGGGAGGCAACCGACGCTATCGCCGTCGACCGCGTGATGTACCTTTGCGCAGAGCCTCGTGGAGTCGAACCGATAGTCGAGTCTCTTGCCGCCGACCTGTTGTGAGTCGCCGATTGCGAGCTCCCCATGATGGAGTCCATCGGCCCGAAAAAAAGTTTCGTGTCGTAGTGGTACTCAAAGTGTCTGGATGCCGACATGTACGTACACACCGAGAGATTGCTTGTATTGCAGACTGGACGACAAATATTTTACGTGTACCAGCTCGAGTTGAACGGTTTGCCTAGACACTTTCTACATGCAGCCGCGCGGGTGCACGACAAACATCACTTTTATCATCTGCTACGTCTTACGCTTCCTCGGGCGTGGGGCTACTGATCCATTTGCCATCGAATAGAACAGCGCCGGCGGCCTTGTCACTCGTTCCTACAGTTGCGTTGCACGTGCAGCTCGGCCTCACCGTACCCTTCTCGCCCATGTACTCGGGAGACCCGCAGCGGTCGCAGAAGCCGGGTCCGTATCGAGGCGAGCTAACGATGGAAGACACGTCCGACGTCGCCTTCGACGCCAGCGGCTCATTGATCGGAACCCACTCGCCCTGAGACGTTTCCATCAACTCGACATCCTCGCCGGCAGATTGGTCGAGCGCCCTGTTCGCGCGGAGGCGATCCTGCTTCTTGCGCTCGGCAGCCAGATCCAGCTGCTGCTGGCGCTGCTGCTGCAGGTACCGCTCCTTGGCAGCCAGAGAGGACTGCGAATCGATCGGGAGCTCGTTGCTGCTGGGCGCTCTTGACACCGGAGGGTCGTCGTCGCGGGGCTGCTGGCGATGACGCCGCAGACGTTCCAGTTCTTTCTGCCTCTGCTGGATCTGCTGCAGCACAGACGAGCTGGGCTGTTGCTTCTTCACAGACTCGGCGCGGCGAATTGGCGACTCGAGAGACTGCTGGCGACGACGAACCTGCTCTTCCTGATACTGAGCCATCTCTTCAAAGTCCGATTGCTGTCGACGACGCGCCTGCTCCTCCTGATACCGGGCCTGCTCTTCAAACTCCTGCAGCTGCTGCCGCTGCTGGGGGTTCTGGGGGTGTTTCTGGTGCTGAATCTCGTTCGTCGATTCCTGCTTCCAATGGTTGAACAAGTCCACCATCTCTTGCTTGGGGTTACGGCTACCTGCAGCTGCTGAAGTCGAGGCATGCTGCTGTTGCGACTTGGCTTCGAGTTCGTCACTAACACATCGATTCGCCTTCCTAGGTGACGGAACTGGAGAAACGCTTTCTGGCTGCTGAGGTTGAAGCGGTGCCTGCTCACTGGACTCACTGAGACGCTGCTGGTCTTGCCACCAGCGCGTAATATCCGTGGTAGTACGGATCTCACCCAAATCATCAATTGTATGCTCTTCGTAGTCGGACAAATCGCTGTCGCGATAGTCGGACGAGAGTCGAGCGCCTGCTTCAGCTGTGAGTCGAATGACATTTTCACCTTCCGTGTCGCTCGGCTCTTGGTTGCTGTGCTCTGATGACATGAACGAAGGGTACCGGATGGCGGGGCGCACGTGCTGTGGTCGCTCCTTTTCACTCGTAGAGATGCTTCCAGCGGACTGACGCTGGTTCTGTGGCCTCAGCTCCGGCTCAGGTTCTTCTTTCTCTTCCTCCTTCTCTACCAAACGCGACGAGGGAATGCGGCTTAGATGATGATCGGCCTTCACCTCCATCTCTCGTTCACGTTGCTCGCGAAGGCGTTTCTTTTCCTGATGCTTCTTTTCATCCGAAAACAAGCTGGAGTCGCGCTCATACACCTGCATCTCGTCCCAGAGTTGGACGCGCCGGCTCAACTCCGTGGCACGCAGCTCCAAATCGCGTTTAATTTCCTCCTGCTGCGCAAAGAAGGATGCGGCGTCGCTCGGGCGATCCAGCATAGATAGAGAGCGTCGTCTAGCTGGCGGGTCGAGCAGTCCTGGGTGCGTAGCACCTTCCACCTCCGTTGTAGGCTCTTTTTCATGTCTTCTAATAGGGCACGTGCCGGCGCGCGTTGTGTGCGCTGAAATGTGCGACTGCTTCGCCTCAGCAGAGCACACAGTGCAGATACGCACCTTGGTGCGTCCGACAACGGGCACATCAAGCCACCAATCATCGCTGCATCGACGACACACGCCCTCGCCGCACTTCCTGCAAATGTACCGCTTCGATCGCGTCGACATGTTGGTGATTGACGCAATGGTATCTCTCAGTCCTCCCGAACTCATAAACTCTCGGAAGCACAGGTTACAGCTGCCCCTGTTCCGCTTCCTCGACGGAATATCCAAATCACCAAGCAGCGGGCTGCTGCTAAGCCGCTGCTGCTGCAACAATTTGTCCACCGTCGCGAGAGCTGCCACTCGTTGCGCCAAGAACCCGGGCTGCAGTAGTTCCAGCGCCATGCGTCCCTTGAGGTCCAGCTCCACGGTATACGTGACGCTCAACACGCCCGGTTCGTCCGTCTCGACCGCTGTAAGTCCCGATCTGTAGATGCTCGCTCGCACAATGCCGTGTTCCTTCTCCAGCGACGGGCAGCACGGTAGCTTGAGCGAGTGCAGTGACCTCACCCACCCTCGTCTCCCTCTGGCGTCCGTGAACTCCTTCTGGCACTCCAAGTAGCAGAAATCTCGGTTCCGGAAGAACCTCGACGGTGAGGCCACGAGCGCCCATTTGACGCCCACATAGCGGCGCGGCTGCTGCCCAGAGGGCGCCACCAGCGTGTACAGCGTGGCGTGCTGCACCAGGTCGGCGTTGAACAGCAGCAGATGGTCGGCCGCCTCCCGACTCGAGTCGAGCTTGAACAGCAGCGCGAACTCCTCGATGCTGGCGTGCACGTCGTCGCTCACGGCGCGCACGCACGTGGCGTCCTTGGCCTCGCTCACGTCTCTGGCTGCGCCGCGCAGCACGTGGATATTGCCCGGCGAGCCCCTGGGGCGGTGCGCCGGGCGCCACAAGACGCTACCTGGCTCGTCCTGCATGAGCGTGTCCTTGATGAGCGCGTTGGACGTCTCGTTCGCCACGCGCACCAGATGTTTCCTCATGCGGGGCTCCAACTCGGGCCGCGGGAAGAGCTCGTCCACGGGTGGCAGCGACACAGACGGCGCCTTGGACGAGACCTCGGAGGGCGGCGGCGCCGGCCGCGACATGTTGCGCGTCACGGAGTGCGGGATGGGCATGGAGCGCGGCGGCAGCACGCTGTGGCCGCGCTGCGGCCGCACGTCGGACGCCGCCGGCTTGGGCACGGGCCTCGCGCTCGCGCTGCGGGACCGCAGGCCGTCGAAGCGCATGGGGGAATGCGGAAGTGACACACTGGCTGGAATTGGTACTGCGTCGCGTTGTAAGAACGCGAATTGTCGGGTTTAAACGGGGCAGGAGTGATTGTCACGTCGAAAAGACCCAGAAACCGGACGAGCGTGCGACCAGCGAGGGAGTTCTACAGTATAAGGGCAGATGAAACGCGGAAATAAAGATGAAACGCGGAAATGGACCGATTGGCATAAATTGTTTGCCGGATGGCATAAACCAGATGGAGCGTGTACGTTTGGTGTGGTGTGTCTTCATCTGTAGGTACGATATCGTGGCGTGCGTCTTGTTTGACACTGTTTCAGTATGGAGTGGCGCGACGAGAAGAAGACGCTGCTGGCGACGATCCGGAGGCAGGAGCAGGAGGCTTCGGCGCTCGCCAGGCGCTTCAAGCTGCTGCAACAGACGCTCAAGGAGCAGCAGATGTTGCTGGACAGATACCAGTGCGCATTGGCTGCCGCCGGCGGCGCCGCGCCGCAGACCCAAGAGCTCACTCCCATACCAATTGACAAAACAAGAAGCACCCGTGCGACTGAAAACCATGTTGAAGACACGGGTATTGTCAATCCAGTGGAGACCAGTTCTGGTACGTGGATGAAGAAGAAGACAGGATTTTCAGATCTCACAGCAATTACAGAAGTGCCGGCATTGCCCGTTCCAGTGAAGAAGGAGAAGAAAGACCCCCAAGAGAAGAAGAGTGACACTGCTGTGTTCAAGCCCAACGCCAAGAGAAGGAGTGGGGCTCTAGCTGCTACATGGGCAGAGGAGAAGAAGAGGATGCTCAAGAAGCCCAAGTGGGAGGAGGCCCTGACGTCTTCAGGTGCCAACAAGGAGAATGTTAGATCGAAGCAAGAGAAGAGCAAAACAGGCTTCGCTTATGTCGAAGTGGTGCGCAATCGAGAGGAGAGGAAGGCGCTGCCTGCTCATGACTGTATGGAGTGCAAAAAGTACTACGACGCATTGGGCGGACTGGGGGCGGTGGATGCTGCTGCGCAGAAGAACAAGTGCTCGCGCCATCGGGCGAGGTTCGAGCCGTATCAGACACCGGATGATTTTTGGAGGTTGAGCTTTCCAGACTCGGAACCGGAACCGAGGTCGTCCTCGATGATCTGAAGTGGTGCTCAAGACGCGCTGAGAATGTGGCCTTCCTAACGAGCCTGCAGTGCCACGTCGTTGAGCACATGTGCCAACTCAAGCTTAAAACTTGCGGTGATCCGCGCAGATGTACGATAAACGGTCAGAATTTGGATTTAGTTCAAGGAGTCATAAGATCCCAATCCATGAGTCGGTAGTGGCAAAGTGAGTCTCTGCCTATTATTCACGTGTGTAGTCTATCAAAGTAGACAAGCGATCGATGGAAATGCGGCGGACGTTTGATGGACGAGAGCAAGACCGATCTCTCAAGGCAGCTACATGCGCTGCTGGTACGGCATTTCAGTCCTCTTCATTCTGCAATTCTCCAGCAACCAAACAAGTCGTTCACCGCTCAAACCTCTCATCTACGAAACAACTGCAAGTATGAAGATCATCAAGACATTGGCTTTTGGTGTGGGTGCCTGCGTGGTTTTGGCAGCAATTGGCCAAGCTGTCGTGAAAGCTGACGACCCAACGCCGGCATCGACCGAAACCACGACTGTCGAAAGTAGCAGTGGAGCTGCTGATGTCCACGAGGGCTACGAGCACAAGGAGCACAAGGAGCATCACGGAAAGAAGGACGAGGACTGTGACGATCACGATCACGATAGGAAGCATGGCGATGACTACGGCGATGACTACGGCAATGACTACGGCAACGACTACTCCGGCGGCTACGGTGGATGGTACCCGGGCTATGGCAACGACTATAACGTGTACGGCTACGAGGACCACGACGGCTACGGGAACTACGACAGCTACGGCTATGGTGGAGGCTACTACGGCTACGATCCCAGCTCCTACGACTATGCCTACGGGTATGGGTATGGTCAGCCCTACAGCTACGGCTACGGCGACAACTATGGCTATGGTTTCGGCAATCCCTACGTCTATGGTGACAGCTACAGCTATGGCTACGGCCACGATGATTGCAAGAAACATCACCATGACAACTATTTCAGCTACTGAGTCTTGTAGGATGCAAACATTTGAAGCGTAAGACCAACAATAATGTCAATGTGAGCGCAAGTGCATAGCACTCATTGCTGTCGCGAATACCCAATTAATAGTTGTGAGGAACCTGGCAACGGAAACGATTTTGTACCGAGCCCCGGACCACATATCGGATTTCGGATCAGCACGCATGGACCTCACCGACCTACCATTCAATGCTCCCATGATCGTGCGGTCTTACTACAAGGAGAGTTTGCACAGTGCATTTGGCTCGCGTTTTGCCGTTTGTTCGCCTGACCGCAGTGATGTGTTCGTGTGGTTGGAATTGGTACTCGCAGGAAACGAAACCATCGCTCTTCGAGCTGTACGGAGTGACCAGTACTTAGCTGTTGACCAGGGTGGAAATTGCTTCTTCAACACCGACGAACTTGTTGAAGCAGACGTGTTCGACCTGACGTTTGGCTTTCACGGATGGATGGTTTTCGTATCGTGTCGGACGGGAAAATACTGTCGACAAACGAATGTGGCGGGGAAATGCCGTGTGAGGATGTTGGAATGGGAAATTGTTGCTCCCACCGTGGAATTCGCAGCTATTGAATCATGTCTTGAATACCAGCATGAACTAAGTGATAAAATCGCTGGAAGACGTTTGTCAAATACTCGATTCGATTAGGTACAGCACAGCTAGGAATTTGAGAGAGGGTTCACTTTCCCAGCGAGGAGGGTTCTTGATTTGTTCTCTTTTTGCGAGGTTCTTGCCAGTTGTGTCAAACTGCGATTTACGGACTCGACGAAATCGGTTAGCATCAAGTCCAACCGCCTCACTATGCGTTTGTTTATTGAGCGGTGCGGATCGAAGGTGGCAGACCAGAAACTCAAGATCGTGTACGTGGTGATGGTAAACGGCATGCTGTCGTTGCAGCGCTTCAAAGGGAACCAACACGTGGACGCGCTCAAGGCTGCAGTATTGAAGTATGGAGGGCTTGATTACCCTCCAGGGTAAGTGAAGGTGTATAAGGCAAAAACAGACTCGTGGGTGAGGGTGACACCGGAACTTCTCTAACGCATGGAAGAGGGCAACCTGGATGAGTCTGTCGAGGAGATCCTGGTGGTGGAGAATGAAATACCCCCTTTAGCTATCTCAGCGAGTTCGGGTTCCCACGCGCCGAAACTTTCCCACCGTCTGGGGAAGTGCACGAGCTCGTGTCTGATCTTCTTCTCAAGGCGCAGTGGCTGCCTGAGAAGCAACTGGATTACGATACGAAGCTTGTGGAGGCATTATGTTCGTACCGCACGGTTCACGTCCTGTGCAGCCGCAGCAGTTCGTCGGTAAACGGTCGAGATCCCTCTTTTTCGAGTTTTGCCGGCTGGTGCTGTGCTCGTGGGTGCGAGTTCCCAATTTTACTTTTTGGTGCTGCTGCCCTCCGTTTTCTTCCAGATGCTCTGCGAATCTCCTCGAGATGGAGGTCTACTGCTCTGCCCGATATGACCAACCTCAGATCAAGTTGCAGAGCATTGCGTTGGACACGAACGTGCAGGTTGAAGTGACGTACGTGGCCAATGACGTCGCCTGTCGATGTCGATTGGTTCACGCCACGATATATTCTTAATCAAATTTGACTTTCAGAGTAGAATTACTAACTAACGGTCCTTCACTAAGGCAAATACACATACCGTCATAGTGATATCACAATTAAAAGGAGACACTGTCAGTAAATCGGGGTATATAAGCTTATCTAGAGGCTGAGCACTTCAACCCAGGAATTGGAATCCATACCCCAATCAGAGTCATGATGTCCTCGTCCGATCAAGCCTCCTCCGTTCTACCCGCCCTACCTCCGCGCTCGACCGACGTCTCACGTCGCCCTCCCTTCTCGTGGTCCGTCTTCTGGTCCTACACTGGCCCCGGTTGGCTCATGAGCATGGCCTACCTGGACCCGGGCAACCTCGAAGCGGATCTCCAGAGCGGAGCCTACACACGCTACCAGCTGCTCTACGTCGTTCTACTCAGCACCCTCTTCGGAGGGTTCTACCAAGTTTTGGCGGCCAGGTTGGGCGCCTGTACGGGCCGCCATTTGGCCCAATTGTGTCGCTCCGAGTACCCTCCACTCGTTACTATTGGGCTCTGGGTTATGACGGAGCTCGCCATCATTGGCAGTGACATTCAAGAAGTTTTGGGCTCGGCGGTCGCTTTTGAGCTGCTGTTTGGGCTCCCGTTGTGGGTCGGGTGCCTCCTCACGGGATTGGACACTTTCACCTTCCTGGCTCTCCACCGGTCAGGAAAAGAGGCAGGAAGTAGGTATCTCGAGATGTTCTTCTTGTTGTTGATCGCCACAATGTGTGTGTGCTTTTTTGCCGACTTTACGATGAGCAACCCCGATGCAATGGAAATTGCGAAAGGAATAGTGGAGCCCAGAATGGACAAGCAGAATACCATGCAGGCCGTGGCGATGCTGGGCGCAATCATTATGCCACACAACATTTTTCTGCATTCAGCGTTAGTGCAGGCGAGGAAGATTGATACGAGGTCCCCAGGACGCGTCAAGGAGGCCAACTTTTATTTCAGTCTGGAAGCGGCGTTGGCGCTGTTCGTGAGCTTTCTCATCAACTCGGCGGTCATTTGTGTGTTTGCCAGCAGCTTTTTCAGTAAGCAGTGCTACGAGTTGAGTAGCAATCCGATTTCGAGTTTGTACGGACGAGATATCCAGACGTCGTGTATCCCGGCCAAGGCCGCGTTGAGTTCCGGAAGTGCCATTTACGACGCGTTTTCGGGTAACGTGTGCGTTTTTGGCGGTGTTTTTGGTGGAGATGTGACAACGGGGATCATGGATACGGTGCGCAAGTGCACGCCGTGCTATGTGGACGGTCATGGGGCTAGTAGTGCAGCTATGGCATTTGGAACGCCGCCGACAGCTGGATACTGCCAAGAAATCGGCCTTTCCGAGGCTGGCGAAGCTGTACGTGAGGCTCTGGGGGGATACGCTAAAGTGGTTTGGGCTATCGGTCTGCTCGCCTCCGGTCAAGCGTCGACGATGACCGGTACTTATGCTGGTCAATTTGTTATGGAAGGCTTTCTGGACATTCGCATTGCAGCCTGGAAGCGAGTCGCTCTTACGCGGGCCGTGGCGCTGGTACCAGCTGTGATCGTGGCGCTGATCAGCCAACATCGTCAATTCAAGAGTGATCGTTTCAACGAACTACTTAACGTGCTGCAGAGTGTGCAGCTGCCTTTTGCGTTGCTGCCTTTGCTGGCATTTACGGCCAGCAAACGGCTAATGGGTCCCCTTTTCGTAAACACGCGGTGGGTTGCAGTGGCGCTCATAGTTGGTACGGCTTTACTGTGCAGTGTGAACTACTCGCTCGTGTACACAATTCTCCTCAAAAATCTGTCGGACGATATGTCGGCAATATCGTGGGCTGCATTGGTCATTGTCGCTGGACTCTACGTCGCGTTGCTGCTGTATCTGCTGCTAGTTTACCCATCAACAACAACACCTGTGCACTATGTAGTGGTACCATCGACGAAGGTCGAGGAAAAAGTTCCAGCTGCTGAGCAACGCATGCGTGCGGGTAGTGCTGAGGAGCCGCTGTTGGAACACGAAGGAGTTGTATGAAGGGTCAATAAGACGGTAAGGACGAATGGTGCATGCATTACGGAGTGCCAATATTTTCGATGAATATGTGTCTCTCCTCACTGTGACACTATTAATCGCGATCACATACGAGTGCTAGCCCACGAGCTCGCAGCTCTTGCTCCCATCTGAAGCAACAGGCATGGAATTAGAACTGTAGTCGTGGTCTGCAGCTCGGTATCGTACGTACTCTTGATAGCACGTTTCATAGTATTTCTTCACGCGAGCCTGTCGAATTGCTAGAACTTCTTTGTTCAGCAGCTCTCGCTCTTCATCGAGTCTGCATTGCGCGACATCAAGACGTCACGTCAGACAAGAGTTTCAACCCGTGACAACACCGAAGTTCTGCTCGAACCGCTTATTCTGTTGGATGCGGGCTCCGCTACCCGTTTGGCGATTTTGCTTCTCTTCCCAACGGGCCCGACTCGCATTGGTTTCGTTGAGGTAGGTGTACTGCCTAGCTTGATGGAGCTCGTCCTCCCGTGCGATGAATCGCGCAACATTCAGCCCCGAAGGCTTCTTGGCACCAGCCGCACGGTCCGGTGCTCGGGACGGGATTCCAGCAGGCAGATCGCGACCAACGGGCATGGTCACTAAGTAGCAGTTTTACAAGTCTAATCCAGGAGTGCGTCGGTATAAACGGCCTGTACCTGGAGGTTTCAACGCTCGATACAGGATCAGGATCTGGTCATGGTTTACAACTGTATGCACTTCTTGACAAGGGTGTAGAGAAATAGTTTTTTTATCAATAGGTTTCATGAGCAGTATGCGCCCATTTAAATTTAAAGGTGAAGTCGGTGCCTGTTTGTTCACAATGAAAATACAGGTTAGGAAGGTGGAATCGTGAAGGTCTCGTACGACTGACAGTGTTGAGCACTTACCGACGTGCTCGAGTGGAACCTGCATGACGTAGACAAACCACAACATCAACTTGGACTGGATCATCGTTACTTGTGTCTCCAAAACGAATCCGAGTTGATCTAGTGACGATATCCCGATTGTGCGTTTAAGTACAAGCATCGCGAGTACCAGGGACGTAAGCTCCAACATGCTGTAGGTGAGCACAAGCCCGACGTTCACGAAGAGCTCATACCGTGTGAGCTCTGCAAGCGACTGAATGTAAACGCAATTTGGCAAGTGATATGCCACCATCGAGTACAATGCTAGGGAATTGAGACAACCAATACTTGTGTCAGCCTATTAGACATAATGTGCATCTTGTTCCTGTTTCACGTACCATAGACCATGGGGAGCACTGCTTCTGTGTACTCCACCAACACAAGGTACTCCGTGGTATAAAGTACGCGCGTTGTGGTGTTAATGAAATCAGCGCGTTCCTGGCGGGAGAAAACTTGTTCTAGTCCTTCATAATGCCCAACAGATTTCAGCTCAGCTCTTGGGCTTTTCACGTTGATCGCTGGAGGGAGATGATGTTGCAGTATATTGAGTGGGACCACTTTGGTCAGCTTGGGCAGCATTCGCTTCAAAATGTTCCTGTCTCTTGGAACGTGCATTACGGTCAGAATCTCTGCATGAGTCGGGGCTCGAATACTCAAGTGGTTTTCTCCCCTTAAGCTTTTAGGGACAAGTGCCGCTTTGAGCACTAAGGAGTCTAGTTTCTTAGTATCTTGTCGACTTTGTAGGCGATCGCATGACTCGGCACGATCTTGTATTGCCAATATCCGCAATGCCACCTCCACAAAGTTCTCACTGGCACTAGGATGGCTTGATGGGATCTTCGTCATGAGCTCCTTCACCTTAGCCAACATCCCCATGGTCCCCCGCATCGAAAACCAAAAGTGCAGTACGTCTATGAGCATGATTGCAATCGTAGTTCCGAGAGATGAAGAATTCTGCACAGCTGACGATACGTAAAGCGCATTGAAGACCTCAACGTTAAATATGACGACTTCAGGCTTGATATCATCCTGGTCTGCAAGAGTGTGGCTAATCCAGTTCTTACTCACAGACTTGATCACCGGGAGCAACAGCACATAACATAATTGCCTTACTCCGCTGAGTGAGGTAAACCCAAATATGTACAGCGGGTAGATGAAAGTTAGTGCAACTTGGCACATGAATACCATCAGGTGTCGAACGAGATCTCGACGTAAGCCAGCGTCAGCCTGCCACCGACGGCCCCACGAATACGCAAAGGCCACCAAGATCACAATAACACTTGGAGGTGAGGCCACCAGCATACTAAACGGCACTGGAAATGAAATCCAGGTAGCTACTGCGAATACAGTGGCGAACGAGATAACGCTTCCTACCATGGCGATCATCACAATGTACCAGTGCTGCATCTTGAGTCGCGAGAGACTTTGGCTCATCTGCATCACCATCGAATAGTCCACGAACCCCGTAACAATCCAAGCTCGAATCCAGAAAATGTAGTTCTCGTACGGTCCAGCTTCAGGGGGTGCGAGAGGAACTGATTCCACAAAGGTGGCTAGCGCAACGCAGGGTACTGGAGTAAGAAGACAAACGAACAGAAGTCGCCAATAGCTCGAGCCTTCCATGTAGGTCTTCAACCGGCGGAGACGCTGTACAGAATAACAACCTCGAGGCTGTAATTTCTGCGCCACATTGGAGTATTGCCTCCACTTTTCGAGAATTCCCATGCACGACCCGAGTCTTCGATCCGTGGTAAGAGTCAGAAAGCGATTCCTGCGCATAATTTGGGCACGGCGGCAAACTTATCGTGTATTTATACACTTTCCAACTCAGCAACGACAATGCAGGTCGAGCAAGCACAGTTATGATTTTCTACTGGAGAAACTTAAAGACAAATGCTACAATGGTTGTCACGAATTAGTCGGGAAAAGGCGCTCCGTTCGACGTAGACTTTTACGGATTCGAGTCGCTCACGGGAATTCATCCAACATTATTCATTGTTGTACTGCCAATCATCAAACACGTGACCAAGAATGGGATAAGTCGGGCTCTTGAGGACCGCAACGATGTAAAACCTGAAGAAGTGACTTTTAACGTGGAGGTTTTTAACGCACTGTACCTAGCGAACGCGTTGCGAAGTGCCTGGCTATTGACCTGATGCACTTTTGGATTTCCATGCTTGGCGTCGTGGATAATCTAAATGGTGTGAAGATGCTGAAGTCCAAGCTACCGAAAAACAGCACGATTAGCAATGAAAACCTTGTCCAGGTGGCAGTTCCGTCTTCTCCACACTGAATCCAAGGTGGCAAGTGGATACAGCTCGGGGCCAGATTCAAGTAAGATGGGGATCGAGTCGTGGGCCAGCTTGAGAATCAAGTCACGCATTGTCGTCGCAGTAAAGCGGCAGGCAACTGGAATGAAGCGGATCGGCTTAGCCAGGAAATTGAGTCTGTGCATGCAAATAATTTCACCAAAAGTTTCTCTCTTGGTTCCACCGTTCTCGCAAGGTGCTGTACACGCGGAAACAAACAGAGGTTTAAACCTTTAGGAGGTGTTTAACGTTGGACCAACAATCGATCCCCCACGACGATTTTACGTCGTGCTTTCGAGAGCAGAGCGTTCAATTTTCATCCACAAAACTGCTCGAGTGCTCTTTATGCTTGAGTACCTCGTGCTGACTGAGTTCGTCGAGGCGGTACTACAGTAAGAAGCCTTTACTTGGTTTACTTCTGGGCCAACGCTGGCAAGTGATCTCTTACTACTAGTACCTTCTAATTATCTTCCGTAGGTTTGTTCCGAGTGATCATGTTTCATCTACCCAACCGTGCCTACTACCCGTCGTTGGCCAACAGCTCGTATGATAGCCTCCTATCATCAGCGCTGAATGAGGTAAGCTATGGGGCTCTCGAGTTTGCATCATTGACTGTATTCATGGTCGTGGTAAAGCGCATTCTGGGACTGTCCTCTTTGAGTCAACTTGCGTTCGTGCTGGAAAAGCAAGTGGTCATGGTGCAAACCAAAAATGGTCATCCTGTTCCTGTTCTTGATGTCAGTTTCGCTGGTACGTTCGATAGCGTTGTGTGCTTGCATTTTGGTTGGACCAGGAACTCTTACTCCCATACTCATGAAAAGGGTCGGACCTCAGCTTCAAGTTCGCCTGGATACACTCAAGTAAACCCGAAAACTAAAGGGACAGAAAATAAAATCCAACATGTATGGAAACGAATCAGATTCGGTAATTCGTGTGCTCCTACTTGCCTTCTATCAGACTGTTGTTAGAATGCCCGCCGTCTCGATCACGAACGGAGCATTCCAACCTGCTCTAGAAATCACGTCAATCCTCTTCTATTAGTTAGCCGAGTTCGTGAGCCGCTTGGCCTCGAGTTTGGCCACCACTTCCGCCTCCAGACGTCGAATATCATCCATCGTGAGACCGAACCACTCGTCCGTCTGGCACTGAGCCTGGCGAAGAGTGTTGTGGAAAAGCTGTCGCTGCTGGTCGCGAATGATCTTCTCCGCCTGCAAAAGGACACACAACGGTTAGAATTGCAAACAATAAAATACCCTCACGACTTGTCCAAGTTATCTAGGCCGTACCTTGCCCTGCACACCCCAGTAGTCGAAATTAATGCGCACCACCTTGTAGCAGGTCATGATAGGGTCGACAGTCTTCATCCAGCCACGCGCCAGCGGCCCCCGCGACGTCTTGGCGGACTTGTACTACACACCAGTAAACAAAGATTATTCCTCATACATGACAAAAACGTACATAGCATCACGAGTACTAACCGTGGCAGGGTCGCAGTCTTCCTTGAGCGTCTGCTTCGCCATCTTCTCCGCAATGTCCAAACTGCATCAAATACCAGCAATAATACATAGGTTAGACCCACAACCATGTAGTCAACCTGGGCGCCATTCCATCGTACACTTCGATCTTGCGCTGGCTGAGCTCGTTGTTGCTCATGCCAAGCACGTTCTCCGTGTCACCGCCGTCCGCCTTGTGCATCGACTCGATGGAGATGTAGAACTTGTGCTTCGCCAGGTAACCGTTCACGATGACAGTCACGCAGTGCGGGTACGCGTTCCACGCCTCCTCAATGAGCACCATGCTGTCCTCCGGACAGCTACACCACCACAACAAAACACACACAAATCAGCACCATAAAATGGTAATAAAATCCCCTAATTGAGCCACGTACAAGGCCGACACGAAGCCTGGGATCTTGGACTTGCAGTAGTAGTGCTTGCGCGTGTACTGACCCTTGTTTCGCGGGACGACCCAGCCAGAGATGCTCGACACGCCCATGTGGCCGTCCGTGTTGTCGTAGGGTTCGTTCACGAGGATCTCGACGCCTTCTCCGTCACCAGTAAGCTTCTCGCTCGCGTTCACGACCATGTAGAGCTGCGCCACCTGGAACTCGTCCACCGACATGTGAAGCGGCACGCGGAACTAAAGAACAGAGACGTTAGACGCGTGTAAATGTTTCTTCAGACAAATGATGAGCTGGTGGTTGCTTTACCTCATGAATCAGGACCATCTTTCGATTTGGGCAGGGAGAAGAATGCTTCAACTGCTTGTAACTTGGTCAACCCGAGGCGGTGAGAGATGGAACTGGTCGCGTTGCAATGAAGGAATACTGCGGAATGCAGGACACCAAGTTGCACAGCGAACGGATGAGTGAGAGGAACAGGAAGCCGCGAAGTAGACCAGCGGACAAGGGGACGAGGGCGCCGAACTTTCAAAATGACGTAACGGGCTGCTTGGAGAAGCCACTATCTGATATGCCGGGGTTATGCTCTTGATCAGTCCCCATGGTACAGCATATATTCATGGAATAAACGTACTTAAGAAGATGTCGCACGGTACGTGCGTCTCTATGTGATGCTTCAAGAGTCTGACACGTCGTCAAGTTCAGAGACGGAAAAGGGCGGAAGAGTCCAAGTCGAGCGGCCATGGGCAACAGCGACAGCAAGAGCAAGTTCCGCGAGAGCGTGTACAAGCTCAACAATGAGGTGATCAGCAGCAAGAACCTCGAGTTCTGGGACAAGCTGTGGCGCATCCCCACGGTGGCCGAGGAGATCTTCACGCTCATCCAGCCGGACGACGTGCGCATGCTGCGCCACCAGCAGCCCGAGAACCTGGCCACGATGCTCAAGCAGGCCGTCTCGCAGATCGTGCAGATCGTGGACACGCCCGTGCCCAAGTACTACCAGCAGGCGCTCAACTGCGTGCGCGTGCTGACGCGCCTGGTGCCGTTTATCCTGGAGGAAGGCAGCGACGAGTTCGTGGAGGAACTCTTCTGGAGCGTGGACAATGGAGATAAAGGAGAGGAGGAAGATGAGACCAAGGAGGAAGCAGTGACGGCGGAACCGCTGGCCAAGCAGATGATCCACGCCATCATGGGACTGCTGTTCCTGCCAGAGTTTACGGTCTCCATCCACGCGTACAAAGGCTACGGGGAGGAGAGACGCAGTGCTACTAGAAGCGGACAGAGCACAACGTCGGGGTCGTTGGTGTTCCCGTCGCTGTTGTGGCATTCAGGAGTGGGCTACCCAGATGCGAGCGTCGTGAATTCGTCGAGTTATGACAAGAACCGAAGGGAAGTGCTAGCCCTGCTGCTGACTTGCTTTTCCAGCATTTTGTACCAGACGGCAGAGACGTGCAGTCAGTGGAAGGACAGGTTCTTGGAGGTGGCCACGGCTCCGGACTGCCCGTTTGCGCCCACGCTGTTTTACTCGCTCCTGAACATTGTAGTGTCCTATGACCCGGTTGGTTGGGGCGTGCCCTACGCTGGTTCGATCGTCTCGGACGACCGCGAGTTGCTCGTGGACCTGTCACTGCAAGTGCTGTTGGTGCTGCTGGACTTTGGTCAGACGACCGAGGCCAATATCACGGCCACATTGAAGCCGCAGCCTGGCAGCGCCACGCCGGTTGCTAAGCGTCGCTCGTCCTCGGTGACCTCCCGATCGTCGAACCCAGTGTTTGACGGGGTTCCCAATGTTTACCGCACACTGTTGTCTTCGCTTCAGAGACCAGAAGACTTCCAGCTCATCTTTGCGGGGCTCTCGCGTCTGCTGAACAACTACCACCAGTCCATGAGCACGCTGCTGCCGAACTCGATCAAGCAGATCAAGTGCCATCAGGAACTGCTTGTTCTACTCTGGAAGATGCTGGACGAGAACACGGACTTTTTGCACTATGTGCTGAAGAAGGCCGATGTGAATCAGCTTGTGGTTCCTCTGCTGTTTCTGATGTACGAGGGCAGACAGGAGCCAGCTAAGGTGGGCATGATCCACATCTGTACGTTCATCTTGCTGCTGCTGAGTGGTGAGCGCGACTTCGGCGTCAATCTCAACAAGTCTTTCAACAACCACCTGCCGCTGGACCTCCCCCCGTTTTCGGGAAATCACGCTGACCTGTTGATCGTTTGCCTGCACAAGATCATTGTGAGCGGTTATGAGAAGCTCAACTCTGTCTACAACTGCTTCCTGACCATTATTTGCAACATCTCGCCGTACTGCAAGAAGCTGAACATGGTGTCGAGTGTGCGTCTGCTGCGGCTGTTCAAGCTGTTCGCGCAGCCGAGATACCTGTTTGACAATGAGGCTAACCACCACTTGGTCTTCTTCTTGCTCGAGACTTTTGACAACATCATTCAGTACCAGTACGAGGGCAACCAACAAGTCGTGTACGCCATGATCCAGAACAAAAATGTGTTTTACCAGCTCAACGACCTGCAACTCCCACCGATTCGCGCCGCAGCTAAGAAAGAAGGAGAAGGCGCGGGTGAAGGAAAGAAGCAGGAACAGACTACGGATGGCGAGTTCGTTCCCACGGTTGAGTGGCTATCGGCGTGGAAGAAGAAGCTCCCGCTGACCACAAGTCTTCGTCTGCTCCAGTATCTCATCCCGCAGCTGGAGGACGCCTGCCAAAAGGCCGGTGGAAGCCTCGATGAAGATGCGATGCTGTACTTCCTGCGCACGACAACGATGGTGGGTCTGTTGCCTGTACCGCACCCCATCGTGATCAGGAAGTACCAAATCAACCAGTTTACGCACCTGTGGTTCACCACGTTCACGTGGGGCGTCATCTTCCTGCGCAACCAGGTGCTGCCTCTCTTTGACGGCGGGGCCATCACTCTGTTCACCATCAGCGTCCTGTAGGGAGAAAGGAGAAACAATGGTCTATGATGCGCCAACCCGCGATGGAAGTGGGTTAGCCAGAGAAAGCAGTGCGTTAATGAAACAGCAAGTTAGATATTCCAAGTGTGTGTGCAAATGTTTTCATGCAGCGTAGGGAGGGTATTGATACAGCTCGAGCTTTGTCGGGATGCCCTAGCTGCCTTGTGCCTGCAGGATCGAACCCGTCATTTCTTTTAGGAAAATGCGGGGGTACCTGCAAACATCTCTCTGTCACGGCGTCGGCACGGACAGGAAGTGGTGAAGTAGCTGCTCCATCTTTTCGGCTCGCTGGACTGCGTTCGCCTGTGCAATTTCCACTTCGTGTGCAGTTCGGCGTAGTCGTTCTTCTGGGACCAGCATGCTCGATTGGTTAGAGCCCATACTCGACACTGTTGATGTTGAAGACGAGGTGGAGATCGGTTGCTGGTGATCATCTAGCGCCAATACGTGCCCGACACTTGAGAGGGGCAAATCTTTGCCTGGGTTTACTCTGCATCGTGACACAAGACATCGACCAAAAACAAACGCCAACTTATCGGCCGTCAGTTTATTGGCTGCGTGATGTCGGAGTACTTCTCGCAAGAAGGATACCAAGTATACCACCACGTTGTACCTCACTGGTGCTAACGCATCCAGGAGCGCTCGACAACCCTGCGCCATATTGCCATTTGCACTCGCTATTGCGGCTGCCAGCGCTTCGTCCGGCACTACGCTTTGTCGGAGCGCTTGAAGCCAGCGCACTAGTAACTCTGCGGTGGAGTATCCGTTGTGTTGGGGAAACGGCGTCCCTGTATCGAGGGCTTCTCGCAGTTGCACAATCTCCAGCTTACTGCCCGCCTCAACGAACAGGTTTTTATCTTGCATGTAGTTCTCGTATATGTCGTTCACCATCCGCCAAAGCTCCTTGGGCACCTTCTGTGAATCATTAGCAGTAGAAGAAACCGGTGGCGAGGTTGATTGTGCAGGCAAAATAAGGGAGTTGGCATCAACGCCTGTAGCTCCGCCGACCCAAACGCTGAATACTGATGCTGCTGGAGAGCGTGTAGCTGTGAATTTGGCTTGCCGTATAGGCTCCGGACACGACACCAACTGTTCAAGCGAACTTCCAAAGCACGAATTTGCATACTGTCCAGACACCACCAGAAAGTAGTCACGTCCGTTTTCGACACGCAAGATCATAGTGTCGTCGAGCGTTTCTTCGCCACTGGTGAGACCATGGGAAACTGATTCGTCAACGAGAGCGGTGATGCGAATTTCCATCTTATCCCTGGGCGGGATCATGCCAAACATGGGTGCGACATTCAACCACGACTTGCATATTGAGACATCCTCCAGCTTCGGAATGAAACGGAAGTGAGCTACAACGAGACCAGTGTTCTCGATGACGAGTCTCTTGCTCTGTTCCACCCCAAACTTCAGCTGCGAAAATGAAAAGACACCGCTGCTCGTCGTGGCTCCGTCTTCCTGAAGCAATCGAACCTTGGGCATATTCTCATTCTCCCATTTGTCGAGCTGCATCATGATATCACGGATCACCTCCGTTTTCTTGGATTCCACTTGGTACTTCACCTGAACGTCGAAAAATGCGTGCACTGGCTTGTGATCGGATAAATCTAGGGCAGGGACGGAGTTGTAGCTGCGAAGCTTCACGTCTGGTGGACTCTTCGCCCTCCACAACACGCGATCGCACCATGCTGGGGCACGCAGCTTCTTTTCGGGCCGCTTCTCATATTCCGATGTTCCAGCCTGGAACTTGTATGTTGGAGGAAAGGAAAGAGCGCCTTCTTCAAATCCTTTCAAGACATTTCCGCGTAGCCGCTCGATCGTAAGCTGGTCGTGTTGTACAAGCTCGTTTAGAGACCTCCCGCTCTCCGCCAGACGGAAGACTTCCTCCGTTGTCAAGGTGTCCTGGATCCGATAGTTGAGGTCGCCAATCCAGAACACAAAATCATGATTCAGGATGGATGGCTCACCACTCCAGAACCTGCCACTACCCGCACACAACTCCCGTCAGCACAAACTGGAAGAGCCTCACCTCCTACAGCACAGAAAATCGACGCACCTCATGTCTTGCACCGGCGCCGCTGAGTCCTCTCCGTTATCTCCGAACTGGATCTTGTTCAGAATATTGAGATAGTCGGCATTGCGTCCCGCCACATTCTCTCGATGGGCAGCCAAGTGGGCGCACACAAAGCACAGAGTACTGCTATAGAACTTCAGCCTCACAGCAGCTCCTCCTTTATTGCCCATGACGCCCATGATCCCCACCCCGGCCGTCGCCCCCTTGATCTCTTTCACATGATCCCAATGGTCTGTCCGTACAAACACCAACAAGAGGATCCCCACCAGATGCTTCTCCAGCACCACTCTGTACTGCAGTGGCGCCTCTCCAGTACCTACTGCAGCAGGCCCAATATGGCGATTAAGAGCCGTGAGCACCGCCTCCTCCCACGCCGAGCTGCGCTGCACCGTCAGCGTGCTGTTGACCACCACATTGACAGCATTTAAGTCCACGATCTCCTGAAATCCTAAGGCCACAATATCCGGCGGCTCTCTGCGGCCTTCCGCCGCTGGAGGCTGCAGCCAATGGACGACCTTGGAGGCTTCAGCGGGGGTCAGCGGCTTCTTGGCGTTCACGTTCCACGTGCCGGTGACAACGCGCGTGGGGCGGAACTCCGTGTACGAGGCCTGACGTAGCAGCAGCTGCTGCTGGATCCAATCTTCTCTTATAATGGACATGACTACGGGGTTGTAGTACTTGCCGTTCACGGAGGACGACTGGGAGGACGCGGACGAGCCCAGAGACTCCGGCTCGCAGCTGCTGACGCGACTGCGAGGGCCCAGGGAAGAAGCCATCGCTAAGGGGGAAGGGAGCACCGCCGCGGCGGACGGGAGACCACGCGCCGCCATGCAGGAAGCGGAAGTTACACCAGGTTGCACTTGCGCCTCTTGGATGCAGAATGCCAGAGTGATTGTCAGTCGTAACGCGGACCGTACCGTACGAGTGAACGTATAAATGGACGATTTTGTAAGATACCCCTATATTAGCAAATCACATACTTCAAGTAGGTCTTTTGCTGTTGGAATGCCTCGTTCTTGTATAGAGAGGAGGTTATAAAATAGTGAAAACGGTGCTGGCTATGGTAACATTCTCAGGCGGAACAATCCAACAGTGCGAGGAGAACTCAAGGTGATCCCTCTCTGTGAGTGATGGCAATGGAAGGCCGCAACGGCAAGTGGGTGAACGTGGACTACACGAACCGCATCATGGAGGAGTCGGTGGCGCTACCTCCACCGACCCCTGCCGACGGGTTAGACGATCTCACGCGCCTCCTCCCAGCAGCATCCGACGGCCAATACGAGCGCGCCATGTCGTCTCTCGAGTCCTCCACGACCTCCTCCGCCCGAGGAGAGTCGCAACCGACCATCCAAGTGGCCGTGAGCGAGCCTGTGAAGCAGGGCGAGGGTATGAACGCCTACATCTCGTACAAGATCAGTACCACAACCACCCGGCCGCAGTTCTCCAAGAGCTCCTTCTCTGTCGTGCGCCGCTACAGCGACTTTGTGTGGATCCACGCGCACCTTTCAGCCATGTACCCAGGCGTCGTGGTGCCTCCGCTGCCCGAGAAGCTCCTGGTGGGACGCTTCTCGCCCGAGTTCGTGGAGAGCAGACGTCGAGCGCTGCAATTGTTTCTGCAGCGCTGCTGTCTGCACCCGGAACTGCAGCATAGCGAACACCTGACGACGTTCCTGGAGGCCAGTGAGGACCAGCTGCAGGCGTTCAGGAAGGATCCGCGTCATGCGGCCCCCAATGCGCAGCGTGGAGTGCTGTTCCAGTGGCTGGACGACACAGTGAACACGATCTCGTCGACGTTGATTACGCCCACGACCAACTTGCCCAAGACCCCGGCGGACGTTGAAGTGGAGGACATGATGGCCTACATTGAAGGGCTGGAACCCATCATGACGGGGCTGCATAAGCATGCCCATGGACTCACGAAGCGGGCGCGAGAGATCGCAGACGGACTGTTTGAGTTTGGCGTGTCGTTTACGTTGCTGGGGAAGTCGGAGGAGAACCCGTCGCTGCAGGAAGGGTTGAGTCATATTGGACACTGCTCTGATCAACTTTCGATCTTGGCGGCGGAGCATGCGGAACGAGAGGCGCTGCATTTTGAAGAGCCGATCTTTGACTATATTCGACTGGTGGGGGCAGTGAAGGCTGCGTTGCAGAAACGGAATGAAGTTCGATGTGCTTATGGCGCCGCAGTAGCTGACCTTGAAGTGAAAGAGATTGCGCTGTCTAAGCTGCTGAAACATGCTCGGGGAGGATCATCTGAGGAGAAGGCGCAGCTGGCTGAAAGCGAAGTGCGTACGGCGCAGCAACACATGGAGGATGCCAAGCTTGAAGACGACATTGTCACGGAGAGGGTTCTGCGCGAAGTGGAGCGCTTCAAGCGCGAGAAATTAGCCGACTTCAAGCACATTATTCTGGATTACATTCAGATGCAGATCGAGTACAGCAAAAAGGTGGAAGACGAGTGGCAGCAGGTCATCCCGAAGCTTGCGATGATTCATGTGGAGAACGGCGGGTCTCCACTGGAATCAATGAGCCCCATTTCGGAATCGACCAACGGTAATTTTCACGAGCAGGAGACAACGACCTCGTCACTTGGGCCTATGATTCAGGAAGACTACATCCCGTCAAACGGTGATTTGGCGGATAGTCTCTCGGATCTCACGCTAATGGCAAACGACGACGTTGACCAGGACCCGTTCCAGCGCTCGCCCTACGGATCCCGAGCAATGGAAGATTCCAATCCCGATGTGTCGCTGTAGTGGTGATCCCCATCTCACGAACGATAGTCAGCATCGCTGGCACTTGCAGTCTTCGATTATATTAATGTACCAAGCAAACTACGTCTTTCGTTTCTCTATTGCTCACCTCTAGTACGCTGCTGACGCTGGGTGTTGCGTTGCGCAAGGGCGGCAGCAATCTGGTCGCGGGAGGGTAATACCCAGCGCGCGTAGCTGTCCTGATAGCGCAGCTCTCCTGCAGCTTCCTTGCGATTCTGCACGAATTCCGATCCATGGTATAGCCCCACGCCGGCGAAAACACTGAGAACGGTGCAAAGCACCAGCATCACGACTTGGTTGCCCGAGAGAGCAACCAACTTCATAGGCGGCAGGGACTCAAACTTCGAGGATGTTACGGTGCATGACGGCTCGCCACTGGTCGCATTCGAGCCAACGGTGAGATTCACAGGATAATCTGCGTAAAGATACAAGTTGCATGGACCATAGACACCCACACTGCTTCCTCGCGCAATACGCATGTAGCCGTCTTCGCCCCACATGGTGCCCCAGGTATTACGGATGATCCAAAACTCCTCGCCAGCGTCCGTCTGACCAAACCCAACGACCACCACGGCGTGGTTGACTTCATCTCCGTCGCTAAGGCAGTCTTGAGCGTCGTAAATCCCACCTGCGTAATGGCGGAACCCGTCACCAGCCGCGTCGATGTTAGCCGTCACAGGTCCCAGCGTCACGGCTCGCAGCAGAGCTTCTTCGTCACCGGATTCTATCACCTTGTAGTCCGACACATTCGACTCCCAAGCCACCGCCACCTCAGCAGTAGCCAGCGACGGGCATTGTGTATCAGTTGCATTCGTGGCCATCACATACGGACGCACACTCCCACACGAAAGTCCGTGAGGCTTCGCGAGGTGCAGATATTCGTACGTGAGGAACGGCATTCCACCCGAACAGCCTTCGGACGAACTGGTCATATTGTCGATAAACTTGCTGTGAATATGATCCAGCGAGGCCGAGCAGCTCAGCACCTGCTCCACACTCAATGGCGAGGCCTGTACATCGTTCTCAATAGCAAACCTCGACTCCACCGCTGACACTCCGGCAAACGCCCAGCAGCTACCACACGTCCCCTGGTTCTTGATCGGCGTCATGTACTTGCCTCCATCCTTCGTCGTCCAGTCTAGCTCCGTCGGCACATCAATGTTGTCTTCGCTCTCGCCACTCACACTGGATCCACCATCCAAATCAAAGCTGATGGTAACCTGTTTGCCCCGTTTCCCAGTGCCCTTCACTCTGGTCGGCTGTTTCTTCTTCTTCTTCTTCTTCTGCTTCCTCCTAGGCGAGTCCCTGTCCGGTCTGGAGCCCAGAAACGCTCGGTACTGCTCGTCCGTCAAGTCACTGAGCTCGTTATACCCCATGAAGTAGGATTTCTCCCCCGCTTCGTGCTCTGCATTGGCCTGATCCACCAGTCGTGCAGTGTTGGCTAGAGCGTCTGCTCTCGCCTCATTGGAGGACCGCGTCGGCCCCAATAGCTCGCGCCGCTGCGTACGCGTCTGGGCGTGATACAATCGTAGCTCAAACTCATCTACCGCCTGCATGGGAGCCGCTGCAACATCTTGTAGAGCGCAATACAACAGGAAAAGTCGGGAAATGCGCATTTTTGAGCCGTTTGCAGCGACTTTTCAGCGGTTAAGAGCGGGGGTTGACGCTACGGAAAGCACGACACGAGATGAAGCAGTCGAGACACAGGATGAGCGGGGGACTGAGTGCGATGGAGAGCCCTAGCAGCAGTATCAGCTCTTGCGGAAGGGGCGGCCGGATTCTTGCGGGCATGTGGGTTCGAAGTTGGTTTTGCGAGTGGATACTATTCAAATGCATTGGAATGATTGGGTCGAAGTTATGTGGAGGAAACTTGGTGTTTGTATGTATGAAAGGAGTGATATGGAGCAATCATTTTTGTAAACCCTGAAGAAGATGGAATTTTTCCGTTACATCATTTTGGACAGGGAACAGAGCAAAAATGGCTACAAACTTTGATTTCCTCGCCGACATCAACATTATTCGGTCGAAGCATTGCACTTTATAAGTTGGCGAAGGGAAGTTGATCGACATCACATTTCAAATAGCCAGAGACTACTTTCTCGCACCTATCAGGGGGCTCTAAACTTCCAGTGCTGGCTGGGCTTGAGAGCTTGTCCCTAACTTACCAAAAGTATTGCCCACTAACAAAAACCGCAGTTCCACCCTCAAATCTATTGTTCAGTCCAAGAATCTTGGACCGATGCCTGGCTTATCCGTTCTCTAGGAACATATATTGCCCAACTCTCACGAAGGCGGTTTGGCGTTGGTTCAGGTCAGGTTGATATTTTTTTCCTTTGGGTTACGCATGTGTGTGTATCCATGCGAATTTGAAGCTGAAGTCGGCACCTTGCATTACCAAACCAGCAATTAGTTATGCTAGACCACTTAATGGTATTTCAGTGGTTTCCTTACGTACCCATGTGAGCCAACGGTACCTGCATGACGTAGACGAACAGAGTAGCCAGCTTGGATTGTATCATCGATGCATGTGTCTCCAGCACAAATGCAAGTTGTCGTACCGTTGAGAACCCCAGCATCCGCTTCAGGACAACAAGTGCCATGACGAGAGAAACGAATTCGAGACCACTGTAGAGCAATACTTTCAAAACCGAAGACAGAAGTTGCGCACTTGACATCCCAGCCAATGCAGGATAATACGCGCGGTTGTGCATGTGGAACAGAATAGCTTGATGCACGCCTGCACGTTGATAAAACAAATACGCGGTTAGTCTCATTGAGTTGTAGGTAGATGGTGGCATCACTACGCACTGTAGATGATTGGGAGGATGACTTCTGTGTACTCCACCAGCACGATGTACTCTGTGATAAAAAGAACGCGAGCACTCTTGCGAATGAATAGTGCACGCTCATCACGTGAAAAAATTGCCTCGAGTCCGAGAGCTGCCGTAGGATTCACCACGTCTGTCAGTTCTTTCTCTGCGGTTGCACGAATCGCAGGGATCACGGGCACTTTGTTTTGGAGCCATTTGCGCTGCTGGGGTGGACGAATGGGGAACACTCGTGCTTTGGTGGAAGGAAACCACTTTTTGCCACCGGAGGCTCCCGTTTTCCGCTTTGTAACAAGACTTGCTTCTCGGTGAGAAGAAGAGCTTTTGCTCAGCCCGTTTCGGGAGCTAACCCACGCGTTCATCCGCGACTTCCACGATATGCTCGACAAGTTAGTAGAGTGATTTTTGCTCGGTGTCGACAGCATCTTTTCAATTTCCAGTAGTCTCATTGCCACCTGCACGAAATTCTCCTTCGCGATAGGATGTCCGCGTGGTATTTTGTCCATTAGCACTTTCACTTCGGTAAGAACTTCAACAACGTCAAGCATCGACAACCAAAAATGTAGGAAGTCCAGGATCATAATTGTAGCAGTCGTCGTCCATGCTGTGGTATTATGAAGAGCATTTGACACGTAAAGTGCGTTGAAAACCTCGACGATGAAGATCACCCCTTCCGGTTTGAGATCATTGTTCGTGTGTTCTCGGCTAACCCAATTTTTAGCGACAAGCTGGATAACAGGCAGAATGACCACAAACATTGCTTGGTGAATGCCCGTCAGCGACACGAACCCGTAGATGTAGATGGGATAAATAAATGTGAGTGCCACTTGGCAATTGAACACTGACAACTGTCGTTTCACGTCACCCCACAACGCTGGGTCAGCTCGCCAGCGATGCCCCGAAATGTATACAAAACACAGCATGATCATTATGGTATCGGGCAGTGCAACGATGAGCACACCGAACGGCATTGGAAAGAACATCAATGCACATATGATGAAGATGAAGGCCATTGATACGGTAGACGCAACAACTGAGGCAAATATGACTTGTAGAGCCGTTAGCTTGAGGCGAGGAGCGCACTGACCCATCTGGACGAGGATGTTTCCTCCGATAAAAGCGAGTACGCACCATCCCCGTACGAAAAACACTTTGTTGTCGTACACGCCAGCCTCAGGAGGATTCAACGGTGGAAGCTCTTTCAGTATGCTGATAGCAAGGCTTGGTAGTGGTGTTAGCACAAAGATGGCAGCTAGTCGTTGGATGCTTATAGTGTTTGAGTAGCTATCGAGGTGTTGGAGTCGCTCCACGGAATATCTCCCTTGAAATTCGACTTGAACGGACATCCATGCTGCCCAGAGACGCTGGCGGAAGATCTGAACGCTCTTGGTCATTGTGATCGACGTTTGAATTTCCTGGTTTGATCGGGAGTGCGCTGGGTTTTGTGTTAGTGCTGGACGAGGCAGAAATAGCTGGACGTTGGCGCTTGAGACAGAGATGGAAAAGGCTACAAGTATAATACTTGTTGAATCGGCTTTGATGCCAACTATAATAGAATACTCCACGCGCAATACACGAATTAATAATAGCGGCACACTGGAACCGGATTGCCGTCACCCGCTTCATCTCCTCTTTCTTGTAGTTAAACTGATACTTCGAAGAAAGCAAAGTGCCCTTGTCGATGAGGTACAGCAGCGTAGTGATATTTTGGAGGACTTTAGAGCATTTTATACAGAAGCAATTTAACTCGAGAGCGTGAGATGAGGTACGAGCTATCGACCAACAACATGCATCACCAACTATTTGCGACCCGATCACTTGAATTGAGGGGCAGGTTGCAACGATGTGATCTCGAGTACTGCGTCTTCCGTCATTGTCATCATTGTCACCAGTGTAAGCTTAGCCAAGAGAAAAATGATAGTTTTGCCTTAGCGTAGTCTACCCAAGCAAATGTAAAGCCTGCTCCTCCAGTACATGTACAAAACAGAGTTGACCAAGAGATGCGATCGGTAGGGTTCGCATCAGAGAAGCAGCGCCAGATAGTAAGCGCGGTTAGCAAGTTGGTACACTATAATGTGGTGGAGACACGGTATTACAGAAATCCGAAGTGCGTTGAAGGTGCCCATGCAGAACATGTCCGATGGTCACCGCTTGGGCAATGAGAACTTTGTTCAACTCGCACTGCGCATGGAAACCCATGACTTACCACGGACACTCTACAGACTTTTCGATTCCAGCTTTTGAGGAGTGGGTAACATTACATCGAGCCCTGATTCCAGCAGAGAAATACAAGGCAGTCTCCCAGATCGTGCTCCCTCTCAGCCTGAATGGGGCGCGACGGCGGGGTGGAATATCGGATAGTGCTTCTCTTGACCTAGAGGGGCTTGCTCGCCCCAGAAGTACGCGAACCACACGACGAAGACGATGATAGAAAGTGGCGAGGCTAGAGGCATAGTAAATGGCGCTGTAAATACTGTCGCTGTACCAACAGCATAGAGAGTTCATACAATATGGACACGATTGCGCTATGTCGTGGCCTCACTGTCAGGCCTCAGTCACCCTGACCCATTTGGCGCACCAGCGACCATAACGAGCGACATGAACCTAGCTAGCATCGACCCTCTTGAGGTGGTGCCAGTTGGGTTGTCTCGACCAAAATGGCTAGCACAAGACACGGCAGTGGTGTCAAGAACAAAAGCACCAGCGTTTTGCAGTGCGTATAGCGTTCATTCGATGCGTCCGTGTAACTCGACTAGAACAGAAATTGACGCCGACCAAGGCGTCTTAAGAACCTAGTTTTGAATCCGTCCTGCTGACATCCTCTCTGGAGAGTGTACGAAATTCACTTGATAAACCGCGATATGACCTGCGTGCGGCATGCGATCATGGGTGGGATGGATGGACCTGACGAGGAGGTATTTTCCGCGGTGTCTAACTTACTATTTGTGGTCAACGGCTCTCGCTCATTTCCCAACCAACGACCTCCGAAATGCTGCAATACCATCCTTAAGCTCTTCATCATCCTCTTCTTCTTCGTCATCGTCGTCATCACTCTCCTCTGATGAGATGTCTGGAATGCTAGTCACTGGGGATGGTGATGGGAGATCAACACGTCTGCCCCGTGTGTCTGGTTGGAGACGGTGGAGTCGTGACGCGAGAGCGCTATTAATTTTCTTGACAGCATCGACTTGGTCTCTCGACTCACTGAGCGAGTCCTGTAGCTGGTAAACAGTGCGTTGCAGCTCCAAGTTCTGAGCCGCGAGACGCTTTGTACCCTTGTCCTTGTCACCCACGCTGTCAAGCAATTCCTTCATTTCAGTCATTTCGTCTCTCGAGCGCTTGGACTCAGCCTTGACCAACGCGAGCTCTGCCTGTAGACTGCTATGCTCAGCGAGTTGCGCCACGAGGTCGTCGAGAGGTCGATTATTGTTTGCACCTACAAGTTTGCGAAGCTCTCTCGAGACCTCTGTCGACTTTGCACGAAACATGTTGCGCTCGGATACCAAATTAACTTGCTCATCTTGCAGGTGCGCGATTTGAGCCTGCTGATCTTTGATCTGCTGCTGCAGGTCGGCGGCAGTCACTGTCGCGACGGTACCAAACCATGCATTGCGCTCCAAGCCGGATCTTGACACCACGGCGGAGTCTGCATTGTTTTCTCCGTCCAAGAACTGTGCCTCAGTTTGAACACCCTGCTCATTCATCTCTGAAGCTCGCCATGCTGCTGCGTTGGACACCTGCTGCAACTCTTCTCTGCATTGAGTATGCCGCCGTTCTTCGTCCTCCAGCTTCGTTCGCAAAATGTGTAACTCTCGTGCTTGCGAGTCGCACTGGCCAGTGAACTTTTCGAGTTGTCGGAGCTTCATCTGCTGCAGTTCGATGCGGTTGTCCTTAACTTCGAAGGATTCAGCGATTTGCTTCTTTTCCTGCTCGGCAGACTTCAGTAGCACGGAAATGGACGACAGCTTTTCATGCAGCATGGTAATTTCCTTATCCTGGGCAGCCAGACGTCCTTCCACGAACGAATTATCGACGACAACTCCATTGTTGGTTGAGTTAGATCCTCCAAACCCGTTTTTGCTCGATGCCATTGCTGAACGCGGCGGCGTCGCTGCTGGGGTTGTCACGTCAGACCCACGGTCACTCGCAGAGTCATCAGGCTCCAGGCCAACGAGGTCACTTAGCCGTGCATTCATTGAACCGACTGAGCTTTCACTTTGCAAACGAGCGGGGCGAGTTTTCCCAGCTGGTGAAAGTATTGAGCCCGCTACTGGAGTTGTCGGCGACCCTGCCGAGCTGACTGTTTCTCCTGTGGCAGCAGAATTGCTCGCTGGAGACAACGCCCCCGATGTCGAGCCCACTGATTGAGATGCCGTCAGAACTGGAGGTGGTGCCACCTTTACAACGAAGGCTGGATCCATGAACAAGTTTCTTTCGTCAGATTGGGCCAGTTCTTCCTCGTCTGACGTGAGTACACGAGCTCGGAACTTGCGAATCAGCATCGTCAAAATGTCGCGATGCTGCCTGTTTTGAGCCACCAAAAAGAAGCAGGACAGACTTTTGAGCTGCCCTTGCCGTTTCTTCAGGTCACAAACGTCACCTTCTCGATTCCCCAGAAACCCACCAAACTCTTGGACCTTCAATGTAAATCGAAGCTGATCGGCAGGATCGAGAAGAACTTGCAGAAACGTGCTGTAGGCAGCCGTCACTACCACGCCCCCTTCGTCTTCCTCCTCCGATATTTTGACAAGAGTTACCCCCTCGGCAGAAATTTTGACCTGGAAACTATCATGCTCGTTACTCGCCAACGTAGCTGAAAACGAGCCCGCGCCGGCTTCAAGCAGCACATCCACCATAGTGCTGACGGCTGGATCGAGCACCAGAGGTCGAGACATCTCTACAACACGTTTAAACTGCGGAAAGCGAAGCGACTCGCATTGCAGCGAGATAATAGCGCCCACATCGTCCACTGACGGGAAATACGGACAGCGCCTCACGCCTTTTATCTGCTGAACCTCATTATTGGGTGGTGTCTTACGAAACCATGTGAGCGAGAATTCATGAACGTCCTCATCCAAAACGCCGACAAATCGACCTCCTGTTGTCACGGCCATAATTGGAGTGGAGTGCAGCACATCAGCATCGGCATTCGCTGGTGTTTTGCGGTGACGTCTTCCGGACGTGCTGTGTGGCTTTAGTGCAAGGTCGTTCATCCAGCCTTTCACCACATTTCTGTCTTCCTCTGGCCGTGAAGCCTTGTTGCCCATAATACGGAACAAGCTCTTCACGCCGTCAGTGCCCGAATTCCGCACCTTGTCCAACGAGATCCCAAACTTCCCAGTATTAGCCTCTGACGCCGCCGAATGGGAAGACGGAGATTTCGGGACGCCATTAGCAAGATTCGAGCCACTGTTTTTCTGCTCAAACGAGCCCGACCTGGTCATCTGACTCAGTCTCGCCGACCACCCGCCACTGCTCGACGGCGATATCGGTGGCAACGGTCCACTTGAATATTTTCTCTCCAGTGGCGGTACCTCTTTCGTCAGCCTTTCGTGCTCCTCTTTATTGGTCTGGTAGCAGTGAAACGTCAGCGTCAGCGGGAACGTGGCGTCCTTGGCCGTCGTAATGATCTCAGCAAACACCATCTTGGTCACGTCCACTTCATTGATCGACATCATCTCATCGCCAGGGAACACGCGGCCCGAAGCTTCAGCATCGGCCATGGATCCGTCCGATTTCCTGCGAAACCCCTTCACCCGAGCTCCCGTCCCGCCTTCTCTCGAGTATAAATCCACAAACAGCGGGCCGGGCTTCGCGTAGACCACGTGGACTTTTTGCATCGCTCCTCTGGGCGACTTGATGCCTGCGAAATCTGCCATCCCCGCCAGGAAAGTCTCGCCAATGGAGACAAACCCGTTGGATTTGATACCATTGGTTCCTCTCACTGAAATGGGCGGCGGGGGAGGCGCTGCCGCCATTTTCTCATTATTAACCCTCAGAGCGGACTCAGAGTGTGCAGGACTGGCCAGCAGCGGTGCTGAAGGCGGGGAATTGGCTGCAGTAGAGGCGGCTAAAGCCGAACCATCCACTCGTAAGTTCCCGGCCGATTGTGTGCGTCTCGTGGGGTCCCAGTAACTGCGGAGGACCCCATTCATCGTGTCTGCATCTTGTCTATTGCATGTGATTGAAACAGGAGGCACAGCGGCGGAAACAGCCTTGGCACGGCCCATTGAAGCTGGAGAACCTGGATTATCCGAAGATGTGGGGGATATTCCAGGCGATAACTCGGCTTCTAGCGCGGTGATGGACTCTGGAGCGGCGCCGTCGTCTTCCGTGTGGTCTTGTGCGTCAAGATACGATGATTCTTCGTCCGAAGAGCTGTCGTGTGCCATAGTGCGAGCAGAAGAAGAGGCCGCGCGAACGGGCCCCGTTTTGAACCTACTGTGGTAAATATGGATGAATATCAGAAAATCCAGATGTTGTTACCTCGGGCTATTATTTTGAGCAAATTATATTTTATATACTAAAGCTGTAATACACTAATATGAATGATAACCAAATAGTATTTAGTAACAGTTTGAACTACTACGCAAAATGCACCAGTCTAAACAAAATACATATTAATACCATACTTTTTTTTCACAATCCAGCGCTGCTTTGTGCACTGCACAGGTCCAGTATCTGAAACCTGCACTCGCTGGCACACCCCGGACATTAACGGAAACGATCAAATCAAGAATCATTTTTATTAGTGCACGGATGTATTCATCGTTGAGTGCACGATTCACAAAATAAGTTGGTTGTTGGTGATCAGCATCTCAAACTCCCAATTAAAATTGTTGGATTCAGGGATTGTTTGGTCCAGTCACTCCTTCATCGCTTCTCGTTAGTTCAGCGATTTCTATTCCGGAGTACATGTAGTGACTTGCTTTGGAAAAACTCAAAGGTGTATTCGTCGTATCTTGGCGCTGCTGGTCACGTTTCATGAGCGCAACTTTGTTGAGTGGTTGAGAAGACTGGATACCTAATACGGAGACTGCAACGAACGCTCGAGTAATACCATTGTGTGAAGAATGGATACGCTCTAAGCCCCCCCCCCCCCAGATATCACGCGCGATGCGAGTACAATTCTCGAACAGAAAGAGGACGATGCTTCAAGCTCAAAGACTATACTTGAAGCAACGACCGCCTCTCGTAGAACGAGATTTTTTCCCCGTTCGACTTGTGCAACATCAACGTTGGCTGTGCTTAAATGCCAACGTGAGCCCCAGCTCACTACCTGCACAGAACTGAAGCATGGAACTGGTAGTAGTAGCATTAGTGGATGAACGAGCTCTTTTCATCCGTCAAAGTGCTATGGCATCACTGCTGACATACTAGTAAACTATTTAGAGGTTGGAACACAACGAAATACTTCAAGTAGCAATGAAAACAGAACGCAATGACCAAATTCGCCGATGACAATATCGCTACGGCATTCTTGTATCAAGGGCATCTTGACCAGTAGCCTAAACTTGGCAGGGTTCTTATCGTAATTTTAGTGCCCACCCATACTGCCTTGTGAAGACATCGTGCAGTCGGCATGCAAACGTCCGTGTCAGAGCCAGAAGTCGACGCGCAATTAAAACTGGGTCCGACTGTGACAAACGTCACGGGAGCTTTGCTTCGCTCCACTCGTCAGCGTCTCTGGCAGGCATGGATGGCAGTTCAAGTTGAATTCCACGGGCGATACTCGATCGAGCGTTTGCAACAACTCAAGACCTATATCAGCAGTCTAAGCTAGCAACAAGCGGCTCGCTCTGCTTTGCGTACTAACCCCATTTCCGTGTCTCGCGTTGAGTTTGCTGAAAGAGGCCCCCCCTCTTCAGTCACCCGAAGCGGGTATTTCGGCGAACTGGGTCTTCTTTACACGAGCCGTGGTAGTTACGAGTATCATCAATGGAACTCTTCTCGTGCATATGGGCCAAGGCGCATCGTTACTCAAGTTGACAGTTCGCCAAGTACTTTCCATTGCCCTGTGTGCTTCGACTGTATCGATGGCTGTCATATTTTTCATCTGCTCTGCAACTGTCTTCTCTCTGCCTTTTGGCGTACTCGTCATTGCACCGCCCGACGTTATGGTAGCAGCGGTTTGCTGAGTACGCATTTTTGGACCTCGCCTACGAGCTGACCCGTCAATATGGAGTGACCTCAAGAAGCCGCTTTCAGTGATTCATGGTCAGGTGTCACTCATTTTATTTACCCAGTCTACATTTACGGATTCGTCTCTATGACTCGCAGCAACCAAGTCTTGTTTGTTGCTATCTTGCCAATCATTAAACTGACTGTAAACAATTGGATTAGCTGTGCCCTCTCCGACCAGGATGACATAAAGCCGCAATCGTGATTTTTATCGCGGAAGTCGATAACGCTCTCTAAGTATCGAATGCTCTCCAAAGTGCTTCATCGTGGTCGCTGACGGCTACGATACTGGCGATAGACGTCGTCCATTTCCGGATATCAATGCATGGTGTAATGGAAGTTCTGAACACAGTGAAAGGGCTCATGGCTAAAATTCCGCACGGACATCCGTAAGCTAAGGAAAACATTCTGCAAGTTGCAGCCAGAATCCTTGCAATTGATGGCACCTTGAGCCATAGCAGACATCTTCCTCAGGGAGCGAAAGCAATCGTTCACAGCAGATAATATCTGGTCAGAACGGATGCTGCAGATGCATTTCTAGTCTGCAGCATCCGTTTCAACTCGAGCTGATCGCTAAAAGTGGAGTATTCGATCCAGAACTGGAAGTACTAGAACGAAATCAAAGCGCAATGCTGAGCTGGTTTCGATGGGCTCGACGGGAACTGTGGGAGGCTTGGATATCCGTCCAAGTGGAGTACCAAGGCAGCTACTCAGAGGAGAGATTTCGGCAACTGGAAAGCTACACAAGAGGGCTCGGAGCCCGAAGAATGCTTGTCGTTTTCCTGTTGACTCCCTTGCCGTGTGTCGCACTGAGCTTGGCGAAAGAGATTCTACCACTAGCTCCAGCCGAAGCTGGTGTCTATAAGAACGGAGCATTCTTCGCTCGAGCATGGATGGTGATGTTATTCATGGGTGTTTCAGCTTTAGTGCAGATGTGTCACGGGGCACCTCGCCTGCAGCTGACAAACCGCCAAATTGTCTGCGTTTCTCTCTTGGCAGCGACAGTGTCTGCTGGCTCCATTTATGGTCTCTGTGTCTTGACTGTCTTTCCCCTCCCGTTTGGCCTTCTCATTGCCGGGCCCCCTTTTGTGGTGGTGATCGCTACATGCTTCAGGTATATCTCTGGTTCCAAATGGCGAGCAGACCCATCGTTATTAGTCGACGTGAAGCGGCAACTCGTTGTGTATAATTGCCAGACCACACTGCCTTTCGTCTATCCGCTGTACATTTTCGGATTCGTGTCTCTCACAGGTTGGAACCAAATCATTTTCGTTGCATTGCTGCCGGTTATCCAAATCATTGCCAAAAACTGGATCAGTCGCGCACTCGCTGACGATTACGACCAGAAGCCCCAATGCGTGGTCTTTGTCGTTGAGGTTTATAACGCTCTCTACGTGTCGACCGTTCTTCAGACTGCAACTTCTTGGACTTCGACCGCTGCGATCATGGCTGTGGACCTTATACAGTTTTGGGTGTCCATGGTTGATATTGTGGCGATTCTCGACGATGTAAATGCTCTCATGGCTAAAATTCCTCGAGGCCATCCTACTGCAAAAGAAACCTTTGTGCAAGTGGCAGTGCGTCTTCTGAACATTGAGGCACAGGAACGGCAGAGTAAAACGGAAATGCCCAATTCTCAATGCAAAGAGGAAGGATCTGGCGAGGCGCATCAAGCTACAGAACTGAAGAAAGGGAATCACGAAAGTAAACACCTGAGATGGATTATGTCGCAGAAAGCTCGAGTATTTCCTTTCCAGCCATCTGTGGGGTCCAATAGCAAATTACGCCTTCCTGCGATGAAGTCAACTTCGACACGAAAGCAAAACCCGCCCATGCTTAAAGAACCTTCGCTTGGACTCGAATTGGTATTTTCACAAGAAGAACGGACGCTATTTATTCAGAAATGCTCGCACGTGCTCTTTATCACGGAGTATCTCGTATTGGTGGAATACGTTGAAATGGTGCTGCCTTTCATCTATTGTAAGCGAGCTGTCGTTCGGGAATTGTACTCTACAATCGATGCTTACTGACTAGTGCTCTGAACTTTCGTGTACTCCAGGTCTGCACCAGTTCGCTCTATTCCACATGCACAACGGCGCTTACTATCCCACATTGGCAGGGATTTCAAGCGACGTCTTCTCGTCCAGAATGTTAAGCACCCTGCTGTACAGCTTGTTCCAGTTTTTTTCATTCGTTATGCTGGTAGTCGTACTCAAGCGCAAGCTTGGCTTTTCGTCACTGCAGCAGCTAGCGTTCGTGCTAGATGTACACGCTGGTAAGGTTCAGACGAAACTCAACTTGATTTTCGTCTACATCATGCAAGTGCCACTAGCGCACCACGGTAAGTTTCTCTACGCTCGTTGCATGCACACTAGCTACAGAACTGATGCCATGGTCCGATTCGTTGTTTGTGTGCGTAAGGTGCTGATTTCAGCTTCAAATTTTCGTGGCTGACCCACACGAAGAGTTAGAATGCGTATTCCTCTAGCGGGTAGACAACAAGAATTGAATTGACGAGGTCCCAGAATTCAATCCCAAATTGAAAAAGAAGCTCCTTCTCGGTCATTTCCGGTTTTGATGTGGTAATTGCGCACTTTACTGCTCAGCTTGTTGGGCTCAGCCCTACTGGTGGTGATCTAGCAAAAAAAACTTCGCACCGATGCCTTTTCGTGTGCCGCGCGTGATCTGGAGTCTCTGTTGGTTGACCGAATTAACAAGGCTGACTTCAGTCCTACAAAATGTTTCGAAGTACTAGTGCTAGAGAAGGTGGTGCTTGGTAACTTTATGAACTTTTGGTGCTGGCAGTCTTCTTCAACGTTGAATACCCCGCTTTAAATGCCAAGTAATAAAAGCGCTCGAAAAAGTCGTGACTCCAGATAGCCCAAAATCCTTACACCCAACATCGATATTCGTGGTAGAACGTGGATGTGTGCAACGTATGACCTTTCTCGAGCAGGACTTACGCGTAGTGAAGGGTGAGTCAATTTGGAGGAAGACGAAGAATGGCGTTCTTAAGCCATTGTTGTACATGCCAGAATGCGATTGGCGTTTTGGACAATGAATGCCACGAGTCAACATGCCCGGGTAGTCTAGTCTAATCAACGTGCATTGGTTTGGTTTATCTAAGCGTTCTTTTTGAGGATATGAGCATGAGCTAGCAGATTGACACGCCACGCTACTTACATCTGGATCTTGCTCAGGTACTGCACCAGACACAGATTGTTGTGAAGCAGTTTCTGCAAATGTTGCCACTGCTGCTGCTGCACGGCTCCCAACTCGTCCACCTGAGCCAAGAGTGCCGGATCCGCTACCAGCAGCTCCTCGTGCAGCTTCAGGAATCGGTTCAGGTACGCCTGCAGCACCTGGAAGTCGCGACGCGTACGCATCTCCTCGCGCAGAAAGTTCAGGAACCAACCAAGCAGCTTCTTGCCTTCCTCGTCGAAGTCGCCCATGCACAACGTGCTCATCTCGACATCCACCGCCGAAGCAGACAGTGACTGCATGTAGATTGCAACGTCGTGGAAGCGCGAAGCCAATTCATCGTCCTCTTCCTGCACGGCCTTAACTAGCAGCGTAGCCAGCTTGCATCGGGAAGTCACCATGCCCTCTGTCTTGACGATTCTCGAGGTAGGAGCAGCCACTACGGCGTCGTCTTCAACCTCCTCTTCACCGTCGTCACCCCACGCCTCGTCGCCGTCTCCAACGCCCCAGCCCTCCATATTCTCGTCTTCTTCGTCCTTTGTCTCGGTCTCTTTCTTTGCCTCAGGCGCAACAGGAACGAAAGTTGGGTGTACAGCGTCCTTGCGTGCTGTCTGAAGGAAGAAAGGAGCCTGCTCTGGGGCCTTGGGGGGCTCAATAGGCTTGTTGCGTTTCTTGATCAGCTCCAGGTTGAACAGTGACTGCCAGAATGCACGGGGGGCCGTCGACAACGTGATAAGCGAAGCATCCAGCGGGTCCGAGCTCTCTTCATCGTCATCATCGGCGGCGCTCTTGGTGGGTTTCTGCTCCTCCACACTTGCCACTGATAGTTGCGGGTTACGCTCCGAGCCGAAGCCAAGTTGGTCGCTGTTATCCACCTCGTTCAGGGCTACAGGCATATCCATAAGCACGGGCTCAGTGGGCTCCGAGTCAAGGAAAACGTCCGTGAAGAAACTGCGGTTCGCCCACAGGAAAATGCCGACGTGGCCGACGTGCGTGGTAGCAAGGAACTCGCCCGTCGGTGACACCGCCAACCCAGTCACAGGTTTCTGGAAGCGCAGCCAGTCAACGCACTTGCCCGTCGGGATATCCCACACGCGCAGCGATGCATCAGCCGACGACGAGAACAGCCACCGGGCATCCGAGCTGAACGTCATGTCCGTCACGCGGTGCGAGTGGCCTGCAAAACGACGAACAAGCTTGCGGGTAACCACATCGAACAACCGCAGCACTTGGTCATCGCACGCCACGCAGAGCAAGTTGCTGTCACGGTGCAGCTCCATCTGACTAACAGGCGAACCGATGTCAACCTCGAACCGCAACTCGTGCTTCTTGAAGCCCCAGAACTTTAGCTTGCCGTCGATGCCCGCTGACACCAGCGTCTCGTTAACGGCATCAACTGCAACGGCGCTGACCGGACCATCGTGAGCATCAGCAGCAGTCTTCTCGGATTCATCGTCCTGCAGCGACGATAAATCCGTTCCGGGCAACACAAGCGAGCGGATAATCTTCGCTTTCGGAGTCGCCGCCACTGGGAACGAGCCGCGGGCCTCTCCGGATTGCATGTTGTACCGGAAGATGGACCCACCCAGGCTGCCAACGAGCGCGTAGTTACCGCACGAACTGATAGCCACGCTGGTAGCCTGTGTTTTCTTGCGGCGCAGGTCCTCCACGCTTCCTGACGGAACGCGGTTGCTGGGGTCAAACTGACGCAGCACCTTCTTGCCAATGGCACGGTGTTCGAAACGCCACACGTAGGCTGCAATTTCGTTCTCGTGGCACGTGATAACGTTGGCCCAATCCCGCGAGCGCGTCTCCATAGCAGCAAATTGCACGATAGGCGGCAGCTTCAGATCCTCCACGCGCACATTCAAACGGCGAGCCTTCTTCAGAACCGGACCCTGCGACAGCTCTGTGCTCTGCTGCTCACGGGCCGTGTGGAACACTCGGAAGGCCCGATCCTGACCTGCCGACAGGATCTGGCAGCACGTGCCATCAGCACCATCCGCCATCGAAGCAAGTGTGTTGTTGCCGTAGTAGCGAATACGCGTCGGTGGCGCGCGGTGACCCTCACGAGACTTGAGAAGACGAGCAGTGCCGCCGTTCAAGTGGTCGAATATCCACAGCTTGATGGAGTTGTCCGTACCCGAGGATAGCAGCAGCGGCTCGTTCGCCAAGAACTGCAGCGACACTACCGCTCCGTCGTGTGCAGCAGCAATAACCGACTCGAGACGTTTGGTCTGCAAGTTCCAAACCGCAATGTCACCCGAGCGTGATCCGGACACCACCAGCGGCGTGGTGGACGTACCTGCATCTGTGCGGAACGACATGGCCGTGATGCTGCTCTTCTGCTCCTGTCGGAAGTCCAGCACGCGTTCATCCAGCTGCAAGTGGTGCACCATGAGTCGTCCATCGGCCAGCCCGATGCTCACCACATCCACCGCCGGACTCTGCTCCAGCGCCGTCACGGCACTTCCCCAGCCCTGAAACTCGTAGATGCACTTCATCTTGCGGATGTTCCAGAGCTGCAGAGCTCCTTCCTCCGACCCCACCAGAATCTTGTTCAAGTACGTGTCCGGGTGCAGCATCGTCGTGGGCGTGAACCCCGCAGAAAAAGTCAAAGTGTCCACGATCTCCATTGTCAATAGGTCCCAGATCTTGATCACTCCTTCGTCGTCCAGCGAGAAGAGGATGGTGCCCACCGTCATCATCTGCTTGACCGCTCTATTGTGACCCAGCAGCGTCCTCCAGCGGTCCACGCGTCTCCACACAATGATCTGTCGCCCACAGGCCGTGAACGTCAAGTGTTTCTTAGGCAGCACAGCTAGTGCCGCGATGCGCTTGGGCAGTTGAGGCGACACGAGTACAGGCGTGAGTTTGTCGCAGTTGTACACGACGAAGGATTTGCCCAGTGACGCCGTGGCGAAGCTGGCCTTGCCCATGCCGTACCACACAATTGGTACGTCATCAGCCACCACGCCAATGGCGCGGAAGGCCTGCAGCACGCGGCTGTTCTGGCAGCGCGTCAATTGGTCGCTCGACATGCGATTTCTTGCAACTTTCTCGGCTAGTACGCGACGGTGAAGAGTGCAGCTTGCAGCAATGCAGAGAGTAGACGCAGAGCTTTTTGGTGAGCTATCGGTTCCGAAGATACGAGCAGAATTGACGTCGGACTGGGCAGCAGAAGACGACGACGCAGCAGCCACTTGAGTTGGTGGCGAGCAGCTCCGAAATGACTGGGACCAAGCATTAATGGAGAGTACCGTGGATATGTCTGGTAAGTACGATTACGACTATTTTTCACAGAAATTTGTTCATTTGTATTCGGGGTTTGGTAACATGGATACACTGATGGAGGACAACATGGACGGATGGTCTTCTATGCTAGTGCTGCTGGGTGGACACTTCCACATGATGGCGATGGCATCCGGTACCTATTCGGATGTTTTGGCTTTCTTGGCGGCGGCAGCGGCGTCACCGGGCGCTTCAGCGTCTCCGTAAGTTAGCGCGCGCTTCTCGCGGGTCTTGCCCAGCACCTTCCGGGCCAGCTCATTGTCCCAGAAACGCTCAGCGAGGGTCTTACCGAGCTCCTCGGCTTCCGTACGCGGCCCAGAGATTGTTTCTGAAATGATTGCAATCAGAGTATGAGTAACGTGATACTAAACAAGTATCTAAAGAATAGGCTAACGACGCACCGTGGACACTCTCCTTGCCGTCGCGGGACAATACCGTCGAGTTCAGCGTAAGCGTGTCTTCGTCCAGTGTTGCGCTGACACCCATAGCAATCTAAAACCACAATCAGCTCAGAAATCACGCTGAAGTTCATTACCAACAACAGTAGACGTACCTGGCATCCGCCTTCGAGGTGGTACAGCAGACTCCGCTCCGCCTTGCACAACTGCGCCGACTTCTCGTCCGTAATGGTCTCGAGCATCTTAATCGTCTGCAAGCACCACCAATCAGTACACAACTCCCCGTTCCTCACTCCTTCATCCTCAACGTACCTCCTCATCGTCTGCGCGGCATTCCACGCCAATGCTTCCCTGGCCCACCCCGTACCCAAACGTGTCCATGGGCAAAATCTCGTCGATCCTGTCGCCCAAGTCTCCGCGTCGGAAGCCGCACGCAGCCACAATAATCGCGTCGTAGTCATCGTGCTCGTCCAGCTTGGCCAGTCTCGTCTGGATGTTCCCGCGCAGTACCTTGATCTCGAACGTCGGGAACTGGCTCCTGAGCAGCGCCTCGCGCCGCAGCGAACTGGTACCAATGATACTGCCCTCTGGCAGCTGCTGCAGCGTGGTAATACCCTTTTCCTTGTGCTTGGGGTGGATCACAGCCGCGTCCTCGGGACTCTCGCGCTTGGTGATGGCGGCCAGTACGAGTCCGTCGGGCAGCGTCGTGGGCATGTCTTTGAGCGAGTGCACGGCGAAGCTGGCAGTTTTGGCCAATAGCGCGTCCTCTAGACTCTTGGTGAAGAGGCCCGAGGCCGTGGTTGTGCCCAGGTCGCTCAGGTGGCGGTCCAGCACCTGGTCGCCCACTGTGTCCTCCTGCCCCACGACGAATTGGAGCTCAGGGAAGCGCTCTTCCAGCATGTCGATCACGGTGGTGGTTTGTGCCATGGCCAGCTGGCTCTTGCGCGAGGACACGAAGATGGTGCGCTTCTTGGGCGTCTCGGACGGCATGGTGGAGACTGAGGAGCTACTGGGCCGATTGCAAAGTGTGCGGTCGAGTCGTGCGTGGCAGAGTGGTGTACAAGTGGTGTGGTCGGTAAGGAGTGCGCGTGATTGGCCAATGAACCCGACGATTGCTACGATCGGACAATGAAAGGAAACTTCAAGTGTTTTGTTATCAAGTGAAGGTTTGTTACAATGATTCGGTCGAGTTGGGTCTGCAAACTTTCACTTTACCGTCGCAGTATTACTCGTTCGTGCCACGCGCTGCCGCTGGGCGTACTAGAATGTGTTGAATGGTAATACTTATTATAGTAGTGCAGGCAACGGGGGTTTGACAGCACTGCAATCCCCTCCCTAGTAATAGGTGTGCTTATTGAAGCTCCTCCATTAGCTCCACCAAGGGAGGGTGTGACTTCAAACTGGATTTTTTGGATCCGATTCTGGGCCGTCGGGTATTTTTTGGTTGGATGTGCGGTGACTCAACTGGGTCAGTACGTTCCTCGCCTTGAGATCAAGATTCGCCATACAATCATCTTGGGTTTTCTGTGTACAACCGGAGCGTCTGCCTTTGTTTTGTGATTGCCATAATAGTCATTTTCCCGGTGCCAGTCAGTACGGTCGTCGCCTCACCGCCAATTGTTGTCGCAATGTACTCGTGCTTTGCGTTCTTGTGGGGCGATAAATGGAGAGCTGATGAGTCCATACAGCACGAGATCAAACGGCATTTACCTGTCTTCATGACTGAAATGTCTCTCACATTTGTGTACACGATCTACATGTTCGTGTTCATGTCACTGACAGGCGTTCATCAAGCACTGTACGCTGCTCTCGTACCTGTTTTCAAACTGCTGGGAAGAAACGCGATAAGTTGTAACCTGGGCGACAAGAATGACGTCAAACCGGAGATTGTGGTTTTCAATGTGGAGGTGTTCAATGCGTTGTATGTTTCAACTGCGCTACAGAGCGCATCGTCATATACCTCTACAGCCACAATAATGATCGTGGACGTCGCACAGTTCTGGTTATCTTACGCGACGTGCTACATATTTTGAACGATATTAAAGAGTTACTGAAAAGAATACCAATCGAGCATCCAGGATCGAAGATGATCTTTGTTCAGGTGGCGTTGAATTTGCTCGGACCAAACACTATCAAACAATCGGGTGGCTCGGATACAACAGACCAAACCATCGTCGAGAAATTGGTACAATAGAGTCATCACCGATCATGAGAATGGTACCCGTCGAGCCTCAAAATCATTGCAAGCGAGCACTAGTCCAGAGGAGGCAAGTCTTTCCTGCAGCCCAAAATGCAACTAACGTTGTGGAGCTTAGTGCATTGTTCTCACGGGAGAGGCGGTCTCAACTCGTGCACAGGACTTTTCAAGTTCTTTTCATCACAGAGTACCTTGTGCTGGTGGAAAATACCGAAGTGATGTTGCCGCTTATCTACAGTGAGCCATATCGCCTTACAAACAAAGCCGAACAACTGCCTAACTGATCGTTGGCCCTCTTCCACGCAGGTCTCCACCGTGTCATTTTGTTCAACTTGCCAAACAGAGCCTACAACCCTTCGTTAGCGGAACTTTCGAGCGAGCAGTTCTCAGCCGCGATCCTCAATGTCCTAGTGTACAGTAGATTAGAATTTGTATCTCTAGTAATGTTTGTTTTCGTGCTGAAGCGCACACTGGGCATCTCGCCACTGTACCAGCTCGCATTTGTGTTTGTCGAGTCAAAAGCGGGGATGATACAGGCTCAGCTCAAGCTTTGGTTTGCCTGCGTTTTGCAGGTCCCCCTTGTACATGGAGGTACGTCTACATCGGAGAGTTGCTCCACTGATAAAGAGTCAATGTATTGGCGTGTGCTTTGTACGACCGCCAATTTCAGCTTCAAGTTTCAGTGGATATGAGACGCTTACATGCAGTAGACCTCGCCGTAATGGCAGCGTCGTCCGAAGACGTGAACACGTTGACAATGTTTTGTTTAGTTTTTCGTTTTGGTAAGCACACGCAGACATGGTTCTGGGATGGAGGCAATTGTCGAGGCAGCCACGTTGGAACACACACCGTGAGGAATGGTTTGGCCCAAAGGAGTAATGCGTTGTACTCCTTGCCAACGAGAACTGCAAACGCCGATTTCGAGCCAGACTCCGACGACGTCGACAATCCCAGAGACGCTGGCAGTACAGCATCGAAGAGGCGAGTTACGATCTGCTCCATCTCATCCGAGGTTTCGCCACACTTCGCTAGGTCCAAGATGAAGGTTTGATATTCAGCACCTGTAAGAAGCGGACGTCAGGAACAGGATTGGCTTCGCTCGTGGCAGCAGACGTGCGAGGCTCCACGATGCTCCAAGCTTCACAAAGCTGGCGGTTATCGTCCGCGCACTTGACGACTTCGTTCTCGTCACACTGCAGGACGTTGCCCGTGTGGCACGAAACGAAGTACACGGCACAGTCCGCGTCCGTCTCCATGGTGAAGAGCTCCCACTGACGAGGCTCTTTCGGGTCGAAGACGCATTCCCCAGCCGCACGAACTTGAAGAAAGCGGCCGTTGCGTCCCGACTCGATGGCAATTTTGTCGTCACGGACGCGACGCAAGATCATCTGCTCATACACGTCGCAGTTGTCTTCCAGGCAGCGAGCTTTCGTCGACCCGAAAGAACGTGCAAGCTCTCGCGCTTGAAGAGTGAGCGCGGATCACGGGGATATCGAACGGGATATCTGGTAGATCCATCGTCGAGTTTGTCGGAGAGACTGCTTGTGGGCTTGAGCGAAGATTGTGAAGTGACACGCATCGACGGGAGGGGCGCCATGGTTCATGGCTTATTACCTTGATAAAATGGCTGGAAGAAGTCAGGGGTGGTCGCTTCTGTCTGGCAATGCCCGAGGAGATGATGTGTGAGACGAAAACTGAAGCATTGATTCAGTCACGGCTAATGTGCACGCAGGGCAATGTATTGCCATGGTGAATCGATCAAAGGCTGATCCACTGATGCTCTCGAACGCTCAAAACTACTCGCCCAATTCGCTATTGGCCCAAACTTCGTTGCTAGCACCAAGTAACCGCACGCTTTATGCTGCAACCTTACGCACTGCAATCGATGGCTTGTGATCCTGGCTTCCTTTCGATCATTCCGTTTTCATCCACTGCCATGGAGCCTTAGACCTGACAGGCTCTTTATTCTTGACCAAGGCAGCGCCTCGCCCCGCAACGATGATACGTTCAGCGGTTGGCCATGCATACATCCACAGCAGAATCGAATCGATCTCATCCAACGATTTACCGAGCGACACGAGCTTCATGATATACTCCCGACGTTCTTTGGCTTCGTGATCCTTACAGTGGCCACAAACAGGACTTGACACTGGCGCAGTTTCCTCGACTGGGCTCTTCATAGGGATGGTGGTAACTTCACGTTGCAAAAGAAACCACCCCCGCCGAATCGTATCGATGCATTGCGGGAAACCATTACCGTCACAGTCGAGCGCATTACCAGTTCGGCATGATACGAACACCATCGAGCCATTCGCAAGAACGTCCACCTTGAACTCTTCACTGATGCCGAGCAAGGGCGACTCGAAGTAACATCCACCGTTCGCACCGACAATCAGCTCCTGCTCGTCATCCACCGATTGAATCACAACAACTTCATCAGCGACACGATGCAGCAGCACCACTTTGGCTTGAGACTCCGTATCGCGAAGGAAAATAGGAGACTTCGTCGGATAGGCGTCTTGTTGGCCAAGGCTGGATGCAGATAGCATGATAAACGGCACATCGTTGGAGGAAAAACTCGACGCCATACTTGTTATCGTTGTTGATTTCAAAATCCCTTTTCAATTGTGTGGTAGCTGGAGAACCACAGGGCGGGACGGGGCGATGGCCATTAACCGTCAAGCCTTAAGCGCGCTTATCACCTTCATCAAATTCGGGCGCCGCGTTCAGAATTTGCCGAAGGTCGTCTAGAACCTGGCTTGCATCCAGAGGACTGCTCGCGACATGCTCACCGATCGAATCTAACATCGATAGGGCACGTTGCAATCGGTGCGCTGCTTCATTCGTGTCCATGAGACGGTCATCACTATCTTCGTCGTTGTTGTGGGTGAGTTGACGCAGTAATTCCGTCGCCCGAGCAACTACCGCAGGTGGACAGCCAGCCAGAGCTGCGGTGTTGACGCCGTAAGATTGGGCCGCAAGACCTTCGACGACTCGGTGCGAAAACACGAGCTGTTTGGGTTGACCGTCCACTTGGTGCTCGAGCACCTCCATGCGATACGGTCGAAGCTCGCCATGGCACGTGTCGCCCACCAAGTCACTTAGCGCAGTAAAGTGCGTGGCAAAAAGCATGCGCGTCTGTTTAGCACACAAGGCTTCGAGAACTGCGCCTGCAATTGCGACGCCGTCGTTAACTGCAGTGCCACGTCCCACCTCATCCATGAGCACTAGCGAACGGCTAGTTGCTTGGGTTAGAATCGTCGACGTCTCCTGCATTTCAACCATGAAGGTACTTTTGTCTGCTGCCAGATCATCTGCTGATCCCACTCGGCAGAAGAGCTTGTCTACAAGACCCACGCGGGCGAACTTTGCGGGTACGAAGCTACCCATTTGAGCCAAGACCACGAGATGCGCGCTTTGACGCAGGAAAGTACTCTTTCCGCCCATGTTGGGACCTGTTAGAAGCCAACACGATCCGATTGGCGCTGCTGCTAAGTGCAGGCTATTGGGCACGAAGGCGCGCATACTCCGCGAGTTGGAGCCTCGAAGATGGGCAGCTTCAACTACCGCGTGGCGACCATCTTCGATATGTAGCTCGCGACTGCCATCCAGTAGCGGACGTGTAAAGTTGCGGTCGAGCGCCACCTGAGCATGCGAGCAGACAACATCGATTTGGGAGATAGCATGAGCCATCGACTGCAATTCGTCGCGCACCAGTAGAACTCGATCGCGTAACGACGCAAAAATGTCGTTCTCCACACGCTCTACCTCGGCTACAGCTTCCGTGAGCTCACGATTAAGCTGACGCAGCTCCTCACTGCGATATCGCACTGAGTTTTTCAGAGACTGGAATAGTGTCAGCTTCTCTAGCTCACTTCGCCCACGGTCAGTCTTCAGTAGTTTAGCGTTCTCGTCATGCGAAAGATCGAGGAAATACCCTTTTTCTGCCTGAAAGACAACACGAAGCCGTGTGGATCCCAGCAACTCGCGATATTTCGCTTGGAGCTCTTGCTTCTGCGGTGATTTTGGGTCGTGGTGGAGAATAGCTTGCCATCTGTCAAGTTCTGAGGAGTATCCGGCACGAACAAATCCACTTTTCGAATTCAACGACGCATAGTCATCTTTGAGAGCCGCGTAAATTTCTTCGGCAGCGTTGGCGATGTCTTCACGCTGCTGTTCAGTAGCAATCAGGCCACTGCAGCAATCCTTGAGTAATACTGGTAAGCCTGAGGCCTCCTTTCCCGGAAGATCGGGAAGTCGGCTATGCCTGAGACGTTCATGAGACTCTACAAGTGCAACTAGGCGCTTGGCTTCATCGATAGTAGATGCCACATTCTTGAGGTCCTTTGGTGTAGCGACGCCAATCGATAGTCTCTGGAGATTTCGTTCCATATCAAAAACTTCAGCAAGCTGTTTTCGAGTACGTTGAAGAAGTTGCTCCTGTCCGTAGAAATATGAAACAGCGTCCAGCCGACATTCGAGGAGCTCGAGATTCATCAGGGGTGACGCCAGGTGGGCCTAAAACGAAACAACAAGAGTCAGCATTGAGGATACAGGAAGTTGTAACTGCACGACAACCCACCGCGAGTAGTCGAGCACCGCCAGGTGTTGTAGTGGAATCGATGGCTTGAAGCAAACTCGACGCCTTGGAGCCATTCAGCGACTTTGCAAGCTCGAGACCTCTCCATGCGCTGGAGTCAATAATCATGTGGTCAGACGATTCTACATGAAGTGGTTCTCGAATCAACGCACCCACACCACGATGCGTGAAGTCCACGTAATCCAAGATCGCCGAAACGGCAGCTTGCTCGGGTGCGTCGAGTGTCTTGATCAAAGAGCCCCGACTTCGGTGCCCAGTAGCGACTGTAGCTCGTGGTATAAAGCTTGTTGCAGGGCGAAACGTTTTCATGCAGGTGTCAGGAAGCACCGTTTCGAGTAGCGCAACAGCATCCTGAGGCATATCTACTTCCACTATGGTAGATTCTTCACCCCCATTCTCAACAGGAAAACTCGGCAGCAGAATTTCTTTCGGTGAGCATCGCAGAATTGCACTGGCAAGCTTCTCACTTGTGGACGTGGTCGACACAAACTCGCCCGTTGACAAGTCAGCCCATGCCAGCCCCCATTTCTCGTCGTCGTAAAAGAGCGATCCCAAATAATTATTCTCCTTTGGCGTAAGCATCGTGTCCTCCACCAGAGACCCCGGCGTAACAATGCGAACAACTTGGCGGTCTACAAGCGCGTTGTATCCTCTCTTCTTAGCGCTAGATGCACTCTGCACCACCAAGCCAGTTCGGGAAGTGTAAGCTACATCACACTCTCAAAATTACAAACAACAAAAACACCTGCACCCACCTCCACTTGATTGCAGATCGCCACCTTGACGCCATGATGCATCACCTACTTCCTCCAAACAGCAGACAAAAAGTTAGCAATAACCCAACAACAAAGCAAATAAAAATTACCACCCACCAGCTTCTCCACGAACGAGTCGACAGACCCAATCGGGAACCCGCACATTTCACTCAGCGCGTGCACTTGGGCCTTTTTGGCCTTCCTCGTCAATGCTAAGTTCAGCAACTACCCACGACCACACATTAAACACAAACTAAGTAACTCCCACTGAAAAAAATATATATCTTCGTCACCCACATGAGCTGCTCTCCTCGCGTCATCTCCGAAAAACTCGTAGAAATCCCCCACTTGGAACAGTAGCATACAGTCTGCAATACACAGGCACCACAACGTCAATGTCTACCTTTTTACGACTAAAATGTCTGCTAATTGTAAATATCCACCTGGATATTCTTTCTTGCGGGCCAAGTACTGCGCTACCATAGGGGTCGCTTTGGCGCTGTTATTCTCAGATCCTACTGCGTCGCTAGAGGCGGCAGCTGCACCGGATGAGAGATAAGGCGTGGTGCTAACATACCGGCGACAGAAAGGAGACGCTCGACGTGCTAAAGCCGAGAAACCAGCAGCCGAAGTGGCCGCACGAGGGCAGCAGATCAAGCGCATCATGCTGATTTGGTGGCGGTCATAAAATATGAAAATATATGGGTTGGGTATGCCAGAGGAAAGGTTGTATGTCTGCGACGTGTGAGGGAATGGCTACATCCGATTGATCTCTTTTTTTCTTAGAAAGAGGATCGATGCCAAACACTTCGTTCTGTGTCGTGGCTGGTGGACCTCGTCGAGGTATTTCATTCCAAACTACTTTGTATACTATATATTCACAACGAACGACTTCTCATTGGAAGATTTTCAAAGTTTTGAAAACTAGCATGCCAACCACGGGTTCCAGAGGGGAAGCAAGTGCAATGCTCATGCCGTTCACGTGGGGATTACCGAGTGGATATGCGTGGATAGTAGTTGACTGAGCTATTTGTGCGACAGCAACGAACGCAACGACGCTCAATGTGGGCCACAACATATATTCGTTTCGATAGGAACTTGCTAAAGTGATAATGCGTTCGCTCCACTTCAACTTCACTTCAACTTCACTTCAACATGATCCCCATCGGCCACTTGGTTGGCTGCTTCACGACAAGAACTGCGGGGGCGTCGTCTCTTCCTCTTGGCGCTTGGACATCTCCTGGATCATCTTCTTCCGCTCCTTCCCGCCCTCTTCCACCACCTTGCGCTCCTCTGGGGTCGTGGCATTCTGCTTCACCTTGGGCTCCACGTCCGGCTTGTACTCGATGCCGAAGGCCTCGTACACGCTACGCTCTCGTTCTTCCATCAACTTGGCCAGCTCCTCGTCCTCTGCGCGGCCGAACGGTGTGTCGGTCCATTCCTTCTCGAACTCCTCCGGACTGCCGCTCGAGCAAATCGTCTCGTGCCCGCCCTCGTCCTGCGTGTTGGACCGCTGCCATAACATCTTGAGCTTCTTGCCGTCAATCTCGCGCTCATGCGTCGCCTTCAGCCGCCCCGTCGAGTCTTCATAGCGTCGACGAGCCGTGCCGATACGGTGGCCGCTGTTGTCCAGCACAGTCGAGTAGCTGTATGAGTACGACGTGTACGATGGGCTTGGTGCAGTGGTGCCTTCACCACTCGAAGGTGTCGCAGCAGCTTCCTCTTTCTTTGCCGCGTTGTCTGCACTGTAACTTGGCGTTGCAGCCTCCAACACTGCTTTTGTCTGTTGCTCCGGTCTCTTGACTGGCAGGTCCTTGAAAAACTCGTTGTCATCGTCATACACCTCCGCCATCACGTTGGGCGCAAACGGCGCAAACGACGCAAACGGCGGAAAGCGAGGTGAGAACACTCGACGAGCCATCACTTCCACATCCATAAGCGACTGCTCCAACGATGCCAAGGGATGCCAGAGCGATGGCTGCACCCGATCCCAGATGCGAATGGTGCGTCGAGACTGCATTCCACGCTCGCCAATGTGGGCAGCCGCACCAGGCAGGGAAGCTCCAGAAGAGCGCTTCAATACTCTACTCCACATGATCCCCTCCAGCCTCGATCTGCTCTGTGGTCTCGTAGGAAAATGAACAAGTGAGCTAACCAACAAACTTTCGCTGCCAGGTGAGACAAAATCACGATACCTGGGACGCGAAGCGACAGTTAAATTTCCTTAGCGCAAACACTACATGAAGGCGACGAGAGCACATTCGCAGCACCTACAGCCACCACTGTGCAAAAGAAACTCCATCGCACGGCTCACACAAACTGTCGCTTGCTGCATGTTACTTTCTCATTCGTACCTATCAGCCAGTTAGGCCTTCAGGTTGTTGCCACAGCTTCGGCAGAAGCGTGCCTCCGCCGGGTTCTGCATCGAGCACGAGCTGCAAAGACCCGGTGTACGTTTGGGCTTACTCTTGAAGGCGCTCTTCTTCGCCTGGGGCTTCGGCTCTTCAACTATGAGCCTGTACGTAACCACGCTTGTTTCGCAAAGCCACCAGCCATCGTCGTTCTGTCGCACAAAATGCAAGATGCCAGCGTTTACGGCAACAAACCTTCTGAGGGATAGTGATGTCGTCGCCCGTCCTGGGCGTCGAACCGATAACCAGCAATGCCCTTAGACACTGGTGCCACGTTCTCTCTGCAGAGCAAAACATATGACACAAATGTAGCTGGTAGGCACTGCTAGTTGAAGCAGAACGCACACGACATCGGTTCGTCCAAAGCAATTGCTTCGTGTGTGCACTAAGCGCAAACGGCTTGACTTTCGTGCTCGAAGAAACTGTCTGCTGGACGATAAAACATCACAAGCACGCCCCCTGTGTTAGTATCGAGTAGCCCACACATACGATCCAGCGGGCCATTATGGTATGTATGTGAAAGAGAAGCGCTGCATTGAAGCACACAAAGCAATCTGGGCATTGACGACTTTTCCCTTGATAACCTTGCTGCATCGGTGGCGCTTCTTTCCGAATCGAGCCTGTAGCATCCTTGGTAATGCCTGCAGTAAGAAAGGTGTGAGATGAGCTTCCAGGGTAAGGTACCAAATTCAAGAAGAAGAGTACCTCGTTGTATTTCTCTGCATGGCCATCATCTTCTGTAATAACACGACTGCAGTGATTGCATTTGAAGCACCATTCAGCACAAACAGCATAGTTTGTTCGTCAGACGATTTCTAACATGACGAACTCCGCAGTGTGCCAACACCTCATAGTAGAAGTACTGATTCAATGCACCAACGGCTTCTCCTTCCAGGACAAGTCCGCAACCACCACACAGCTCACGATCTGCTATATACGACTGGGAAAAACGGACGTTCTCGTATACACACGGAGACCGGCTCAACAATAATGTCTTCGTGGCAGCAGTGCTGTAAGAAAGCGATCGAACTTTCCTATCCCAGCCTTCGCGAAGCCCCCGTAGGGTCCTAGCGCTACTGTCAAGCGAAGGCGCAGTCACAGTGGGCTTAGGGTCGTGTCACCAGCGAGCGTAGCGAGCCACCACGGGGTTGGATCAGTCGGGATACGATAGGAGGAGCCTAGTAAGGATAGCGACAACACAGATATGCCTTTGTCGATGGACCTGCAGAACTTAGCGCCTTCACGTAGTTCCCAAGGTGACCAGCCGAATAATGACCGTGAAATCGGACAGAAATCCAAGCCTGGACAAGGCGTTGAAAGCAATTTTTAAGCAACCGCATGATTCGATTTGGTGTTGATACGTATGATGTCTTGTAGAGCTTTGCGTTTCAATTCCTGGCCCCATATTTAGTAGAGACTTCACCACCCATACCAAGCTGTCTCGGAATAGCTGTGGATGACCCATAGCAACTTCAATCTACAATCATGAAGCGGAAGGAATTGCTGGCAGCTTGTGAAGAGCTGATCAAGTCGTTCGACCCCGCCAAGACCACCGTTGATGCTCACGCGATAGAAGAGCTTCGAGGTTTTTCGTCGGCGAGTGACCAGCGATTCCTGCAGCAGGTTCTCTATGGTTCCTATCGCTACCGAGACCTGCTGCGTCCAATGCTGGCGCTATTCCTCGACTCGCACTCAAGCCAAGTGAGTCGAACGGACTACACCAAGTTCCTCATCATGGGCTATTTGGCCATATTCCGTCTCGAGGAGCTCGGAGCGGCGGCATTTTCTGGGTTGGCACTGGCACTTCAGCCTACCAGTATGCACATTTTCCTTTCGTACATTTTCGATCCTGAGGAACTTCGAGGAACGCTTCACGCGCAATGGACTCGCGTCCTTGACGCTGAATTTGTCGAGACGCAGATTATCGACAAGATGCTGAGCTTCAAGCCGGCTATCGACAAACTGTTAAGTCAGCTCCATGCCAAAGCTTTCGGACGAGCTGCTTCTACTCGTGAGAATCAAACTGGCAGCATTTCCAGCTCCAGTCTCACAGATTCCGATGTCAACACGAATACGAGCAAGCCTCCTACGGTGCCTGTGGCGCCCAACATCACTCAGCCGAAGCCTCGACGAGCGCTCGAGCCTATCCGTATACCTCGCGAGGTCAAGGCTAACCCGGTGCCTGCGTCACTTAACCGACTATCACTGGCAGATCTCCAAACACAGCAAGAGACTCGAAAGCAGCGCATCAAAGCTGAAGTGGCGAGCAAATACGATTCAGCGGACGAATTTCAGTTTGCTACAGCAACGAGAACGAGCAACCTGGAGGCTTTGCGAGAGGAAGTTGAGCGTGAGCGTGAATCAGCTCTGCAGTTCGACTTTAAGGCGAAACCAGTTCCCCATTCCAGCACATCAGCTGCGACTGCAGCGAATACTACTGAGGTGAAGCTCACTACGGCTGCTATCTTGCGGGAAGATGCCTTGCACAAGCGCAAGAAAGACCGCGAGGCGGCGTTGATTCGCGCTTACGAGTCGGAACTACGAGACCCACTGGAATTCTACCGCTGGCAAGCCAATATGCAGCAGCAGGATGAAGCGAATTCGCGGCGTGAGGTCGAGACGCGTCGTCTTGAAATGATGCAGGCACAATATGACGCCGTGGAAGCTGCACGCCAAGCGAAACTGGAGAATCGAGAGGTGGCACTAGAAATGAAAGAGCGTGCTAAGAGCCGAGCTGCTGAGCGGGAGCAGGAGGAAAGCGACTTGATTGACAAGTACCGGCAGCTCACCGAGGATGTGAAACGCGTCCGTGATACAGCCCCACGAGAAGCTGAGGCTCAAGTGCGCGAAGAGAATGCGAGACAGCGTGACGCGCTGCAAGAATTCTTGGCGGCTGAAAGAGAACGCAAAGCCCAGCAAGATGCAAAAGAGCAAGCGGCACGCGAAGACTTGATCAGGCAAATTCGAGCGTTGGACTGTGTGCATCGCGAGTATGTGGCCGTGTTTGACCCTACCGAGACAGCACAGCTCGGGCTTTTGCAGGAAATGTCACTTGCGGAGCTACGCGAACGCCTTAGAGTACGCCACGAAGAGCAGAAGCGCTGGGAGGAATCTCGGCGCGAAGCCATCCTCACGGATAAGCAAGAGAAAAGCGCTGATCTCCTCGAAAAGGCTACTAGTGCAGCCAGACGACGACGTGCTACAGCGAGTGCAAATGCCACCGCTCGCAGCAAGAAGAAAGCTTTAGCTGCAGCTCGTGAGATGGAAGAGCAAGCTCTGCGCAGAAAAAATAACTTGGAGCTCGCTGAGAAGCTCCAGCGCCAACGGGAGGAGCGTAAGCAGCAGGCTGAGAAGCTGCGCTTGGAAGCCGAGGAGCTAGCTACCAGGCGGAGATTCCTCGGCGCTGCGAAGTCCATGCTCGAGGAGAATCACTTCGACCAGCTCAAGTGTGGCTTCGAGCGTGGAGCCAAAACCCGACAGGTGACAAACCAAGTGGAGTCAATAACCATGGAGAACGTTCGTGCTCAGGAGAAGCGTATGAACTCCGAGGTCCGCGAGCGCCAGCGCCTTGCAAAGCAAGAGGAGGAGCAAGCGAGAGCCCAGATATACTCACGAGCTAAGGAAGATGCTCGACGGCGCAATCGGGAAGAAGATGAGACTCTGCGAGCGATGGTGCGTCATGAACAGCAAAGGTTTGGTCACGCTCGCGAGACGCTGCAGGCACGCAATGTCTACGCCACGAAACAGTCACAGAGCAAGATAGCGGAGGCGAGAAACGTGTCTGCTTCTCGATCGAAGCCCCACCCGAAGGTGGCGTCCAGAAGTCCTAGCCGCAACCAGGAACAGGAGCTACCAGTTGGAGCAGCTACGTAGGAACTCCCCCCATCGTTATACAACTTCAACTTCAGCAATAGTAAAACCAAGTGATTTTGTGTATGAAGAGCCACCTACAAGTTCCAGGAGCTTACACGGTCTCAACTTCGACGACGTAGCGAATGCGAGCTTGAGCTTCCTTGTAAACTACCAGCTCAGCGTAGTCCGAAAGCACCGGCTCCACTAGAGTGAAGCCGTCGGCCAGTGGTGAGCTCGTCAACGTGTTGCGATAGAGCTTGACAGAGTAACTGTAGGCTGCATCATTGTCGGGCCGGATCGTGACCTTGAGTGTGGCCTCGCACCACGCACCGCTTCCTACCTTCTGGGGCGCAACCTCCGCTGCGTCTGCGTCATCTTCGTCCAATGATGCGCCGGGAGTTTCGCGGCTTAGCAACTCAATGATAATCGTGCGCTCGTCGAACTGGTACTGCACGAAGAGCGCGCGGTTGTCCGAGGTGCTTACGGTGTGCGTGTCGCCAACAGCAAACGTCTTGTCTGCTAAGAGCTTGGCCAGGTACTCCTGTGTCTCCGCTGCGAACTTCGGGTTGCGCTCATACCAACCGATCGGTGACGGGTTTGGTTCTGTCTTAGCCCACACTAGATCGTAGGGAAGTTTAATCCCAAGCTGCATCACCTGCCCCAGGTGTAGTTTGGCTCCACACTTTGGCGACACCAGAGCACCACGTGGGTCGGGATTATGTACAGCTAGAGCCTTGACGCTATCCATTCCCTCACGTGGCAAAGGGTCACCACCCCAAGCTGCTGTGGCTGTCAGCTCTGTGGGTTTGCCAAGTGCTACTTCACACAGCAGCATGTAATGCACCTCGCGCGTCTTCGTCGTGCTCTTGTCTGGTTTGCCGTCTTTATCCAGAATTGGTAGCGCGTATGGAGCATCGCAGTAGTTAAGGCTCTTCTCGGCAACATTCGCGAAGTACAGGCCTTTGCCGTACGCGTAGCCATGGTGCGGAGCCTCGGGAGGTGCCACACGCAGCCCCTGAGATAGGATTCCCATGAGGTTCGTGCGTTTCGTTCCGTGCCACAGCAAATGCGTTTGCGTAGCTCGCAAATCCGGTCGCTCCTCCATGAGCTCGTTGAATCGCTGAGTCTCACCACGACGCTCCACCTCAAAGACGTTGCTGATGCGATAGCGCTGACGATCGTGAGAGCGCAGACCACCGAAGAAGTAGCGGTGGATAAGCTGCCGTTCGGCGTCTGCAGGCTGCAACGGCGCAAGGCGCACTTGCAGCGCGTGGTAGCAGTATTCAAGAGGGTTTTGCGTTGGTTGTGCTCGCTTGGCCCCCAGCAGCATTTTGTACGTCTCCATGATGTCGGACAACATCCGCAGACGCGTGATTTCCACATTTACGTCGCCCACCTGATCGAAAGCTTTGATCGAAGACGCCAGCACGTCGCTATCTTCTTGGCATGGCATAATCTCGTAGTAGCGGCTGCTTCGCTCGCTCACCTTCTCTGTAAGTGCTTCGTGACGCGTAGCAAGTAGCGCACGTTTTGTAGCTCCGTCGTCAGAAAGATCGCCACTCGCAGTTCCGATCTCTTTCACCAGCTCCTCCTTCTCCTTCAGTAAATCACGAATCTCCTGCAGCTTCTCCAGCGCCGTACGCAGCTCGTCTTGCTTTGCCAATGGCAAGTCGCCACCAGCAAAACCGCAGCTCGTCTGGGCTGCCAGTTGCAAATTGCGTACGTCGGTGATAGCAGCTAACATTGCCATGACGTTTGGAGAGCCCACGAGGTCTGCATCAGATGGCTCAGGGAACACTACACCTTTGCTTGTGCTATTGTCCATATCCTCGCGGAATGATCTGGTCACCTCGTCGTCCACCTTCGTGGCGTAGTTTACGCGCTGAACGAGGTTGTACTTCTTCGGCTTCTTGACGAACTCGCCCGGTGCACGCGTCTCCCACGTGTTGCCGGTCTTACTTCGGAAGATCTTCTTGAATTCATTCACAGCCTCCGCTTCATCTCTGAACGGCGTGTTCTGGAACTTGCCTGTCTCTCCGATTCGCCCCCAGTTTGTGAACAGAACCAAGATATCCTGCAATTCGTCACGCACTAGCTGCAGTCGATAAAAGACGTTTAGTCCAAAGCGCCCGTTCTTGACGTCAACCTTGGTCAGCAAGGCATCTAGTTCTGTCCCCTCGCCATCGCCCTCACAAAGCACCTTGCTCACTTTACCGACGTCACAACTCGCGTTCACCTTGGCCACCACTCGAGAACGCGATATCTTACCCGACGCCTCGCACTCTGCGAGATACGCGTTCGCATCATCCAAATACGTCGGAGCAGAAGCAAATATTGTCTTAGGCTTGGAAGTGTCAGGTTGAATTGTCACGAAGTCAGGGAATGTGCGCTCCAGGAACCGAAGCACGAACTGCGAACGCTGGTCTCGTGCATAGTCAATAACGGACTTTCCAGAAGCATCCCGAGTGCGCAAGTCACCACCAGCACGCACAAGCATCGCCAACAAACGCGCGTTCTCGTAGGAGCCGTAGTCAAGTGGCTGCACAGCCATGTGGCACGCTGTCAATCCGGCGGCGTTTTGCTGGGCAAGCGCTGCCTTCACACTGGCCTCCGGGACGTGGAGCGAGCACACACGCGTCGAATCAGCTAAAGAGAACACGTCCTTTGGGTCCGGCACCGATCGGATGAGCCCAAGGGCTAGACGCATCTCCGCAGTTAGATTGCGTGCAGCAAGGTGCATGAGCAGCGTGTTGCCCCTTCCGTCAGGAATCGATAACTTGGCGCCGTAGCGGAGTAGCAGCGCCAGTGCGTGGTAGCGTACAGATGCATCTGTCGTAATAGCAACGCGAACAAGCGGCGGCATCTTGTCATTGTCCCCTTTCGCAAGAGAAGTTATCTCATAGAGTTCACGGCCTGACCGCAACAATTGATCATTGTCTTGATTTTCACCAGGGTGTCTTCTCCGCTCGAGTGTTGCCGCTTGCGTACTGTGAAAGCTTGCATTGGAGTCTACACCGCGTTTAAGCAGCGTTTCAAGCATCGAGAAAAACAGCACAGGCTTTGATACTGCAAGGCTCTCCACAAAGCGATCCAAGAAGGCGCCAAGAACATTCATCTTTGAGTCGTCGCCCTGAAGGATGTCCAGCGAGTGCGAAGGGTGCTCCACAAAGTAGCACAGCACAGTGAGTAGCTGATCGTCTCCGAGATTACTGCCGGTGCGTTTCTGCTTGAGAGCAAATAGAAGTGGGGACTCGCCAGCCTTGTTCTTCACATTTTCGGTCTGTGCCCCACCGTCTTGGTGGTGCAGAAAATCTGAAAGACGAGTATTGCCTCTCTTAGCTGCGTAGTGCAGAGCCAGATTTCCTTTTTTGTCCTGGATGTCAGCACGCACGCCGGCGTCCACGAGGGCCCACGCCAATTTTTTTGCCAGGTTATCAAACCCAGTTTGCCGCGTCTTTGCCAGCGAGTGCAAGAGTGTTTCTCCATGGGAGTTAGTGCGCTTTAGAAGCTCTAAGCCACCGCCCGCTCCAGATTCCAACACTCCCAGAAGGTTATTAGCAAGCTGAAACTGACCGCACCGCACTGAATCTTCTATCGCCTGGCGTCGGCAGAACGTGGCGTTCAGCAGCATGTGGCAGATACCAGTGAGACCGTTGTTCACGGCGTGGTAAAAGTAACTCCGAGTCTTCACCTTAGGCTCGGGCTTTGTTTTAGTTGTAACGCCATTCTGGAACCGACGAACGGATTCTTCGCGAGAGTTCGAGGAAGACTGGGTGATCCGGAGCTTCCCATCTACAGCAGAGCCACTACGTAACAGAGTCATAATGGTTGTCTGTCGCTTGTAAAATACTGCCAGCCCAAGGGGTGTAAATCCATCTCGATCTTCTAGAGCCATGATTGCTTTCTGCTTCGTAGTGTCCCCCGAGGAAGCAAGAAGTGTTGATACACATACAAAAGCACCCGTAGCTGCGGCAAGGTGGAGTGATGACCGCCCTAGCTCATCGCGTGCCATGAAATCAAGCCCACGCTCCGCTGCTAGATTCGAAACTGTTTCGACGGGATCTGTCTCCGTTCCAGGAATGACGGCCAAGTGTCGTAGGAAAGCCTCTCGCCTCTCAATATCATAATTCTGTTTGTCGAGAACCTGTCCTTCACGATCCTTCTGACCCCGTGTTTTCTTGTGGGTAACATCGTACTTCTCATGCCAGTCAAGCCGCACTTTAATCAACGCAAAATGCAAAGCCCCAAAACCGAAATCATCTTGGATGCTAGCATCGGCACCATTCTGCAGAAGGAAACGTTCAACAGCGAATGATGCATCAGCAGTCATCGCTGCAGCGTTGACAGCATAGTGCAAAGGCGTTCGGCCTAGCCAATCCCGCTGGTTCACGGCATCACGTGCCCCGCTTTTTCCCGCCGCAAAAATAAGTTCCCGTAGCAATTCAAGATCGCGATTCTGTGCCGCAAAGTGAACCGGAGACCGGTTCTTCTTATCGCCTACAATGACGGCTTTCGGAGCGCTCGGATCCTTCAAGGCAACCAATATGGCTGGTTCCACCACATCTGGTGACTGTTCGTGGTGGTTGCTTGACTCCGATGAAATGGAAACGGAGAACAATGACGTATTCGTAGAATTGGAACGACCAGCCGGCAACGATTGAGCGATAGTGACTGTCGAGTACGCAACCTCCCCTGCATGAGCCTCCTTCGACGGGATAGAATGTCGGGAAACAACTGCCAAGTGCAACGGCGAAGCCCCGAAAGTATCCTTTGCCATAAGACTTGCTCCGTGAGAAAGAAGAGCACTAACGGAAGCGCCATCATTTCCCTCCAACGCAACGTGCAACGGTGTTCTCCGCGTGGTTTTGGAAACGCAATCGATCTGGGCGCCATACTTAAGTAGCAAACGCGTGCACTTGATTCGCTTGCTTTTGACAGCTTCATATAGTGCTGGCTCCAACAGTGTGTCTACTCCACAATTCCCTGTGCACGCAGGGAGACTATCCCGACGGATGGTCGCGCCACCACTGGATCGTGCAATGGCGTCATCGATAGCAAAAGCTTTGCAGTTTGTGCACCGCACCGGAGACAGGTTGGCATCTGCATGATGCGTTAACAACACCCGCACAGTGGGTACATCGCCCGATTCCACTGCATACTGCAGCGCGGTTTTAAAGCTCCCAAGATGTACGAAGTTTACCAGGGATTTGTCTTGGCCATCTGGACTCGAAGAGAATATTTCGGGACGTTTTTCCAACAGGAGATGCATAAGGCATTTAGCGGAGTGCTCAGCGCAACCATACCACTGCATCCATGGGTTTGTCGGCTCGCTTGTTAGCTTTCGCTTCGCGATCAGATGCAAAGCCGTTTCGTACTCCACCATGATCATGGGCTTGGACTTATACTTGGTGCTGGCATCGGGTACAGGCAAAGGTTTTGGCGTTGAAGTGATAGCACCATCGTCATCACTGTCGTTACTGCTATCGTCATCACCATCGTCACCAGAGTCATCAGGGTCCGAGTATTCGGAGTCACTCTTTGAACTACCGAAATTATCAACACCAGTCACCGCAGCAGCATCAACATCATTGGAACCTTCGCCATCATCTTCTGTAGGGGAGGTCGCACCCGTACGTCCCCGCAAACGCGCAGCCTCTTCACAGCGCACGTAGGCCTCACGGTGGGTCGTATTCTCCGCATAAAGTCCAAGTAGTTCTGTAAGCCGTGTATCAATGTCACGCATTCGTTGTAGCTTGTCTGGGTCAGTCTGGTTTGTTGTTGAAGATACGCTTCGTTCGTGTCTCGGGTCCAGTAACCGCATCACAGGTGTATATCCGTCCTTGTCCTTTTCACACATCATTTCAGCGGTTGTTGGGCATTTATCCACACACTGCCGAATAAGCTTAGGAATTGCTGCGAGCTGGGACGCATTGTGGTTAGCCACCACGTGAAAGAAGTTCTCGTGCTGTGGCCTTGTTCTTCCTGCCAATTTCAGCGGCCCGCCATTCGCAGATTTGTCGTTGTGCACCAGTAGTTTTGATAAATAAGAGTCTCCTAGCCCTGCACCCAATGCCGCAGCAGTCATCCAGGCATCAGATCCGTCGGAAGACTGGGCATCCGGGCGCACGCCATTCTGTTTAAGCAGAAGATCAACGATCTCGGTCTGGTTACCAACCATTGCCAGCTGAAGCGGTTGTAGCTTTACCGGCTCAGACGTATTCTCCTGGATCAGTTCTTCACGATAGAGCTCGTACTGTGGATGAGCACCGTGCTGAAGAAGAAGGCCAACCGCTTCCAAAAAGAACTTCGCAAGGTCTTGGGTGCCATTGCTCACACTGCCATCTTCAGTGCGTGGAGCTTCATCGCAAGCACGCTTGATCAATCGTTGAAGCGGATACTCACCATCCGAGTCGCTAATGTTTGGATTGAGTCCCTTGCCACAGAGATAGCTGATCTGCCCAAGACTGTGTGAGTGCTGGCACTGCAAGAACAGCATCGTACGACCCTGTCGGTCTCTGAAGTCGAGAAACTTTTGCTGCGCCTCCCCACTGACTTGAGCCAAGATCAACTCTGCACACGCACGTCGTTGCTTCAGTAAAGCGCATGCGAGTGGCACAAATCCCCATGCATTCTGCGACCACAGCTCGGCACCCACGTCGCACAGCAGCTGCAAGCAAGAAGGCCATCCATAGCTAGCCGCGTAGTGGGCGACACTATTCTCTGACGTATCGTAGGCATTGACATTGGCACCACCGTTGATGAGCACTGCTGCCACACGCGTGTGTCCGTTCTTCACAGCAAGAATCAAAGGCGTCTTCTTCAGCTTGTCTCCAAGATCCACGCGAGCGCCGTTTGCAAGCAGCACGCGCACGCACTCCAGATGGCCGTTCTGAGCTGCCAACGTCAATGGTGTGGCTTTGCTTGCTCCGCCACTTGCAGCATTCACCGCAGCCGCCTCGCCGCATTCGGTGAGCAGGTATTCGAGAACCTTAGCACAGCCGTGTCTCGCCGCGAAATGCACCGCCTGCTTGCCTCCCGGGCCTTTCTCTCGAACTAGCTTGTCTGCGACTTCTTGGCCACCGCCACCATTTTCTCCTGGGGTGGCAGCGAATTTGAGTAGGGCCAGCGTAGTCTCCTCTCGCCCAGCCTCTAGGGCACACATCAACGGTGTCATTCGCGTCTTCGTGCGTCCAAACATGCCGCAGCGCTTTTCCAAAAGGAAGAGCATTGGTGCGGGGGACTCGCAACCTGCTGCGTAGTGGATCGGCTCATAACCTTGGTCATCCTTAATGGCGCCGAATTCGTCACCTGCAACATCCCAGAGCGCCTCCAGATACTTAGTGTTGGGGTTTATGGCGGCCAAGTGCAGTGGACGGAGCCGCGTTTGGTGCGCTTGCTTGATCGCTGACACAGCGCGGAACGGAGGAAGCAAGGGTGCGGTCTCCTCTCCGTCATCAGTGGGTCCATCGGCGAGAACTTTGTGGTGCAGCTCGTTGAAGCCCCATCCGCCATTTTTTTCCAATGTCTCCACCACCTTGCGGACCAAACGGAAGTTACCGCACCGAGCCGCATGGCAAACATTGATTCCCACCGAATACCCACTAGTCCAGTCGCCCGTCGGGTACAAAAGCGTAAGCATCTCGACGCTGGCGTTCGGACTGCGCCAGAGGTAGTCGAGCGATAGACTCGGTTCAAAGACAGGATAGACATCCCCAAGTAGAGCGTTGTTACCTTCTTTCCCTCCGCGACTGGCGTTGATTGCCCGCCTGTTGTAGTCGCTAAAGCGACTCGTGTGCTGGCCGGTCGAGTGCGAAGGCAGCGCCACCTCCGGCGTGGCCGCCATCTGCTGCTTGTCAACCTTCTCGACCGTCTGACGCAGTAAGGCCGCCGCAGCCAGATCGTCGCTGTCAATAGCGTAGTGCAATGCAGTGTGAGCCACATCGGCGCTTCGAGGAGCGTCGAACGTGCTGAGTCCAGCATACGAATCCGTCGTGATCTTCTTGAGCATCTTGACGTTCTTAGTCAGCACGGCACGCACAACCTCTCGATTGGCCGAAGCCACATCCCCACTACATTCCCCGAACGGCTGCTGGCCAAACAGCTCTCGGTCCTCGTACGTGGCCTCGTCCACTGTCACCCTCAGCGGTGGAATGTGCATGGCCGCCTCTCTTTTACTGAGCTTCTGCGTCTTGCCTCGAGCAGCAGGCGAAGGCACTTTGTCCTCGTCAGCAGCTCGGCGTTTTCTACTTGACGTAGGAGGAGGACGCTCACTATCTTCTTCTTCGTCTTCACCTACGTCCTCCCCCGCCAGCCGCCGCTTGGTACGCGACAGACTGCGCTGCACGCGAGCCAGCGACTTGGGCGTAAGCTCCAGCGCCGAGGCGCTCAGCTCCCGCAGGAAGACGTGGCACAGGATGCTGCCGACGTCCACCTGCTCGTCGTACGCCAAGGTGTAGCGGCTGGCGGCCGTCCGGTTGAGCCACGTGACGTGGACGCTAACGTCCTCCTGGGCGAGCATGTCCTCCGTCACGTCGTCCTGCAGTTGGGCGAGCCAAAACTCGTCCCCCTTGACGACGTCCATGTCCACATCTTCTTCTTTTTTCTCTTCTTTCTCTTCTTTTGTGGCGCGTGGAGAGCGTCTCGTGGCCGTCTTCTTGTTCTTCTTCTTACCGCGCTTCTTGACGGGCGCCTCCTCTTCAGCGAGCACGGCCACGAACGTCTGCGCGGCCAGGACCACGTCCCAGTCTTCTTCCTGCCACTTGCGCTTGCCCGCCATGGATGGTCTTTATGGCGCGTTTTGTGAAGTGCCAGAAGCGCGTGCCAGGCTATTTGTGAAGTGTATGAGCCGTTGTATCCAGCGGTTGAAGTGAAGTGGGTTCAAAAATGTCGTCATGGGTACTTTTTCTGGTGATAAATTACGTTTTATACTTTTAGTGCAGGTCGAGGCGATAAATGATGGTCGGTAGTTGGCGGCCAAGCAATAGTATCTGACAATCGTGGTGACCGTGATAAATGCCTACTCTGTCATATATTCTCGATTGCACGCACATACAAGTGCGTGGATGTATCTTGGCGTTTATCGTTCAAAAGGAGCATATTACGATCCATTTTCACGTCATTTCGTGAGTGTGATTCCACTCGAGCCCTTGCTCGCGCTCTTGCCTCCTCTCTTCCAAGAAAGCAAGCCACTTTTCACGACCCCCTTTTCTTTCGTACCAGAAGAGAAAATACCCCAACGCAACCACCACTAGGATTGCGCTGATCCACCCCATAACTTGGACTATAACACTTGCCGATGTGCACATGTAGACCAAAAGAAGAAGAATTCCCGGTGTGAAGATGAAGAGCACCACGAGGAATAGCACCGCTGCCAATGGCCATGATGCGCTGGCGAACGCCAACGAGTGGGCACAATCGAGAATGGGCTTGCGCGTGATCGGGATCGGGTAGAAGAGGAAGATGCCGATTACGTTGAACCAAAAGTGCACAAGCGCGATCGCCACAGAGTCCGCCTTGCCAGTTACCAGCGAGGCGAGCAATGCTGTGCCAGTAGTACCCAAGTTGGCTCCGATCACCAACGGGTATACTTGCTCCAGTGTCACGACACCCAAGCCTGCCATCGGCGTGAGTGTTGAGGTGACGACAGTGGATGAATGGACCGCGAACGTGATCAGAGTGCCCACGACGATGTTGATGTATCCGTTGTAGTTGAGCAGCTTCGAGATGAGGCGCTTCGTGGGACCCATGAAGACCTTTGCCAGCATCTTCACCAACGTTAGGAGCGCACAGACGAGGATGCAGAAGCCGATGACGACGGTGATGGCGCCGATGCTGCCGTCGCTCAGACTGGACCCCTCGAAGGTGCCTCCCTTGACAAAAGACTGGCCAGCAGTACACAGACTCTCACCCGTGGCGACCTTGTAGATGGCCTTCTTGTCGACCACCAGCAGCGTCTGGGTGAGCGGGTTCACGATCGTGTCCACGGGACTGTTGAACGCACCGCTGCTTGTCTTGGCGTTCGACATGGCCACCGACATCTTCTCCAGTGGGTGGAAAAGCACCTCAATAGGAAACAGCACCAACACCGACCAAATGTTGTACATGTCGTGTACCGTGGCAGCCGCCATGGCCCGCTGGAACTGAGTGCGGTCGCCCACTTGGCCGAACGCCACCATGATGCAGGTCACGCAAGTGCCGACGTTGGCCCCCATGATCACGTACACACCCTGACGAATGGTCATGCCACCGGAGCCCACGAGTGCCACCACAATGGAGGTCACGGTGCCAGAGCTGTGCAGCAGTGCAGTGGCCACCGTGCCGATCATGAGACCAGCCACGGGGTTGTTGGCGAAGTCGAATGCGCCCTTGGTGTCGCACCCGAGGGCGAGTGTGAAGCCGTCGCCGATGAACTTGACCGCGACCATGAAGAAGTACAGGGCGGCAAGCGACGCGAACGTGTAGATAATTCCCGACTTGACCTGCTCAACTCGTGTCGTTTTGTAATCGTAGTCTTCTTCATTGAAATCCTCCGTTTGATTGTCTGTGGCAGAATTCGCTGAGTCGTTTGTCAGCAACTTCTCGTTTTCAATGGTGCTGTAAACCATTCTAACGGGGCTCCTCACAATTCCTCACTTGTGGTGTCGAATCTGGAAGTGACCATGGTCATCTTCATCACAGTTGCAGTGGTAAGGTAAAACGGACTTGGCGGTCAGTACGATCTCACCACTAGCACAATCAAGATTCACTGGTTCTTGACAAGTTCTACAGCGTCGTCGCAAGCCCCTTGCGAAAACAAGTCTCTTGGAGATTCGGTCGTCACGGCCCTAGTTATAAATGGCGAAGGTCTATCTTTGAAGAAAAAAAATACCGACCCGAGCCGAGACGGAACAACAAATACCAATCTCTCTTATGGACAGGAATATCACACACATTGAGAATAAGCCTTTAGGAACGTGAAATGGACAATGAAGAACAAGTGCTAACTACTAGGTCTTAAGAAGAGCCTTACACAGGAATGAGCGCGGATTAACGCAAAGCTGCTGGGCTCGTGCCGATGTTGCCTCGCCCACCTCCTCCGTATCGGCTTCGCGGCAGATGGCCATCCAGTTCGGTGCAGTATTCATTGAAATTGAGCGCAGGACCAAGCCTAGCGGTAGGGAGATGAGTCCCAAGACAATGCAGGTAAACCAGTGACCGACAGTGAGTTGTGTGCAGTTGAATCAGTCGAACTGCAAGAATTTAGAGATCGATTCGTAGACGTTACGGCCCCACTTGATGGCGTTCACGATCGCGTTGAAGTTGTCGTCCATGAGAATGATATCGGATGTGTCAGCAGCGCTGCTGATACCCTTGGCGAATTCCGACGTTGGCTTTCTTGAGCGCCGACGCATCATTTGTGCCGTCACCAGCCACAGCTACGACTGGAGGACCGTGGGGAATCAAGTTATTCTTCATTAAACCATTCACCAACGTGTACTTACCCTTCGGAACGGCCGTGCCAACACGTGAAAATTTGGTGGAACTGTGACTGAATGATGTTTCCTTGGCTATCAAGCACTTTCGAGCGGAGCATTTGGCCGTCCATGACTAAGGATCCTTCGTCTTGAGTAATGATGCCACACTTCCCGAAAATGCAGCGGTGGTGATGTTATCACCAGTGACCATGAGCACAGTGATTCCTGCATGCTTGCAGCGCTCAATGGCGCTCGGTACCTCAAATCTCACGGGATCTTCGATGCCGACAATTGCGACGAAAGGTGAACCTGAACTCCTCTCTACATCGCCATCCAGGGTACGGTCACATCGCGGTACGAAAGGCAAAAAGAGCGGTATCCCTGGGACGCGTATTTCTCAATCGAATATCGGCAAGCTCGACACCACCGTCCCGGATATACTGAAGCAGGGTGCACTCTGTATTGTTTCCCTGGTAACAAGATCTCGGCGGCTGAGTTGATTACAATGTCATTGCAGAGTGCCTTCTTCGCTGCATCACCCAGAGCTCCAATGCCGTCAGTCGCTGCTGAGAGTTCCAATCCAGACTTTCATGGCGGCCCAACCGCTACGGACACGAACGATTGAATCTGATCAGCGGCGGGTTCAGCGTGATATCGATATCGGAACAGCACATTACTGCAGAGGGAGTGGTGTAGCAGCCGATTAAAGATTAATCGAGTCCGCTTTAGTCGAGAGATTCGAGTTCGATTAAGCCGCACGTGATTAGGCATGATATACTCCAGCTCATAGGTGAGTTGACAATGAGCTTGAGCAGGGCCGGCTGCTAATTCCTCAGTTAGTTTGTACCTCGGCAATTGCAGTGACCCCGAAGGTTGCAGCACAACCAAGTTTCTCAGCCGAGTGATATTGTCGAGGGTGGATGGTTAAACGACATGAATTACGCTGCCAACTCGATGCAGCGAGTGCATCGTGGTACAAGTTGTACGCACCGCAAGCCAAAGGGCTCAGTTCCATCCGGAGACTGAATAGCTGAGCCATGGCGATCACGCTACATTGAACTTTGCACCAAACGAGAATCTTCAACGTACACGTGAAGATATCCTTTCTGGCGCCACGATCCGCCTCTAATCTGCTTAATCGATGGCCGTTTCCGACGCTGACGTGAAGCTCGTGGGTCAGTGACCTGCGTTCCCGTCGAAGTAGCAACAAGTTTGAAATGTGAGCTACCGGCATATCGACGGAACTCGGGGGCCAACGCATAGTCCCATGATAAGAAAAAGAGATCGCACTTTGCCGTCAATGCTCACTCTCGTCGCGAAGATGAATCTAAAGGTCGATCGCCAGTTAGAGCTCGAGCACGAGCGTTTTGCCAACACCACCGCGAGATTCGTGAAAGATATCATCCATGGACTTGCCAAGTGCATTTTCCTAGCAAAAGACGCCGATGAATCTTGAGGAAGGGTTCCGAAATTGGGCTCAGCAGTGCCGCGATTGTACATCCCCGCAAGGCAAGTCGCTGTCGAGTGCAACGACTCGTTCTCTCTTATCGGTAGTGGCAATGATGAACCATACGGGGTGAACACAAGCAGTGACACCCCGTAGATGTAGACCAGCACCGATAAGGTCAATCACTTCCCCTCACTTTCGAATTTGACTTCGAACAGCAACGTGCCTCCCCATTACAAGCTTGCAAGACCATGACCCACGACACCGACTACGGAAAGCTGCAGACTCCGATTGTGGACGATCGTCTCAGCTCGGTCAGTAAAGATCCACACGACGAAGCTACTGCCGAAGAAGAGTGTTACCAGAAGAAGACCCCAGTTGAGCAGGTCAAGTCGGGAATTATCTACGCGTTCGCGTCGCTTGCCGCCCTGTACTTCTTCATGGTCGCGGTCAAGTTCATCGGCGACGGCTTCACACTCGCCTTAGGGTGCGACACCAAGGGCGCATTCGACTTCGCCAACAACCCCGTGGCTGGTCTCATGATCGGTACGGTGGCCACAGCACTGCTGCACAGCTCTGGTACCGTGACCTCCATTGTGGTGGCACTCGTGGGCTCCGGTGGCATGACCATTCGTCAGGGTGTGTACGTGATCATGGGGGCCAACGTCGGCACTTGCGTGACCTGCATCATGGTGGCGTTCGGCCAAGTGGGCGACCGCACTCAGTTCCAGCGGGCCATGGCGGCTGCCACGGTACACGACATGTACAACATTTGGTCGGTGTTGGTGCTGTTTCCTATTGAGGTGCTTTTCCACCCACTGGAGAAGATGTCGGTGGCCATGTCGAACGCCAAGACAAGCAGCGGTGCGTTCAACAGTCCCGTGGACACGATCGTGAACCCGCTCACCCAGACGCTGCTGGTGGTCGACAAGAAGGCCATCTACAAGGTCGCCACGGGTGAGAGTCTGTGTACTGCTGGCCAGTCTTTTGTCAAGGGAGGCACCTTCGAGGGGTCCAGTCTGAGCGACGGCAGCATCGGCGCCATCACCGTCGTCATCGGCTTCTGCATTCTCGTCTGTGCGCTCCTAACGTTGGTGAAGATGCTGGCAAAGGTCTTCATGGGTCCCACGAAGCGCCTCATCTCGAAGCTGCTCAGCTACAACGGATACATCAACATCGTCGTGGGCACTCTGATCACGTTCGCGGTCCATTCATCCACTGTCGTCACCTCAACACTCACGCCGATGGCAGGCTTGGGTGTCGTGACACTGGAGCAAGTATACCCGCTGGTGATCGGAGCCAACTTGGGTACTACTGGCACAGCATTGCTCGCCTCGCTGGTAACTGGCAAGGCGGACTCTGTGGCGATCGCGCTTGTGCACTTTTGGTTCAACGTAATCGGCATCTTCCTCTTCTACCCGATCCCGATCACGCGCAAGCCCATTCTCGATTGTGCCCACTCGTTGGCGTTCGCCAGCGCATCATGGCCATTGGCAGCGGTGCTATTCCTCGTGGTGCTCTTCATCTTCACACCGGGAATTCTGCTTGGTCTGGTGTACATGTGCACGGCCGACAGTGTCGTGGCTCAAGTCTTCGGTTGGATCTTTACGGTCACCGTCGTGGTTGTACTCGCTGGACTTCTCTTGTGGTATCAAAAGAAGGGAGGTCGTCAGATGTGGCACGCATTCTTGGAGAAGAAGCGTCTTGAACGCGAGGGACATGAAGAGCCCAGCTCGTCAAACCTTCTCCATGACGCGGTGTAAATCGTCAGGGTCTCTCAGGCGGCTCACATTCAGACTTGTGTTTTCCCCTCTTCATTTTGCAGTAACCTCTTTTCCTTCAAATACACACGGAAAATACTTTCTTTTGTCTTCTCGTCATGGCCACTGCATATGGATTAACACAACCATGATCAGCGTGAGAATGATTCATTTGTAAAAAAACAGGTATCCGCCTAATTAACACTAGCCTCGCGAGCTGTTGTAGATGATGCCGGAGTGTGTTCCACCACAGCATTCGGGTTGTAGCCAGTCAGACTGCCCGAACGAAAGGCGCGGACATCCACATCAGTGAATCCTGAATAGCAATTGCACACGTCAGCACGCTGGACTTCAATACTCCTCTCTAAACTGTCGTACCGAGTCGCCGCAGTTCCGCGTCGATAGTCTCAAACTGCGCTACGGCTTTCTCCAATGCCTCATTGTCCAGTTCTGTAAGCATCCATACCCAGTGCAACAAACGTCAGATACAAAACAAGACAACGTATCCAAACATCAAACCCCACTCACCAACAGCAGCACGATTGCCCGCAAGGAAGCGCACGCGCATGCTCCTATGAGGCTCAAGCTGGATCAAACCCCGCACAAAATCCTCAGCTTTCTCCACTCGATGCAAGTGTTGCTACACAAAACAGCCACCAGTTCTCAGCACCAACCCAAAAAATCTCGAATCCATCGTCAACCTACATACCTGCGTCGCTTCCACCCCAAATTGCAATCTCGACCTCAGACACGGTGACGCCGCCGCGTTCCAATTGGGCAGTCCCAAGTATTTGGCCACATCCCGCACCTCCTGCTTCGTCAGTCCACTCAACGGACTCACCACATCAAATTCCGACGCCGCCACCAGCCCTGCAACAACAACAAAGAAGAAAACAATGTTCCCATCAGCCTCTCCTCTAAAAGGCATCCAAAATAAAATACCGACCAACTCGTGTCGGGTCCAACTGGTCGTCGGCATTTGTGCCATTATACAGCACGGGCTTCATCTTGAGCCGATCCCCGTCCCCAAAGTTGCTCTGCACCTCCTGCCACGCGAACGCCGCCACCTGGTTCAGCGTCTCGTACAGTGTTGTCTTGCAAAAATAGCAGCTCTTGCCCTCGTTGGCCACGTATCCGTCCAGTTCCCGCTCGCGCGTCTCGCACTCCCACAACGGGACGCCGATGTGCGCTGCCACGGCCCGCGCCTGCTGCAGCTGCACGGACGACAGCGCGGCCGAGCGCCCGATGCACGCGGCGCTGGTCTCGGGGAAGGCGCTGAAAACAAGCGCGGCCGCCAGCGACGAGTCCACGCCCCCCGAGAAGGCCACTACGTTGTTCACCGGCAGCAACTTGCCAGAGGGGGCGCGGGCCCCGCGCGTCGCCACGATCCGCAACAATTGATCAACTTTTGACGCTAATTGCATTCTCGTGGTAAATAACAAAGTGGCGTAGTTTTAGAAAAAGTCGGTGCCATTTAGCTTGGCTCTGTACCTGTAGAATGGCGGCATTCGGGTACGTGCTGGACCGCAGCGTGGGGCTTCCAAGCCGCGACTACCGCGACCGTTTCCACGCTCGCCAGTCGACGCAGCTGCTGAAGCATGTGCCGTCCACCGGCAACTTCATTTTCCGCCAGGGGATGCGCGTCTGGAGTTTGGCGCTCGACCCAGCGGAGCAGCGCTACTTGTTGGTGGGGACGTCCCAGTCGCAGCTTCTGCTGTTTGATCTACAAGCGCTGGACGACGCCGACGCGCAGCCAAATCCTATCTACCATACCGCTACCCCTCTCGAACCTATTTGTGCAGTTGGAGCTAGAGCTGAAGCTTCGAGTTTGTGTCTGCAGTTCGGGATTTCGATGGTCGACTGGTACTTTGACGCCGGCATGTGCATCACCAGCTCACTGGATGAACACGTGAAAGTGTGGGACGCTGAGACTTTTTCGTGTGTGAGCACGTTGCCGCTGCGGGGTAAAGTTTTCGCAGCTAAATTTTCTCCGGTGAGCGCCACGCACGCGTTAATCGCAGCTGCCACTTCAAAAGGGGAGGTGAGACTCGTGGACATGGAGAGTGGCGCGACGGCGCACAGTCTGTTGGGCCACAAAGATGAAGTTTGGACGCTCGATTGGGCCCCGTCAAGTGAATTTTTGCTGGCGTCTGGGTCGAGAGATGGAGAAATTCGACTTTGGGATGTTCGCCGATCCGGAGCGACGGCCTGTTTGTTGTGCCTGAGCCATGAAGGCAAGGCCAATGTACCGGGCAGATCGAGTTTGTATACGAATGTGAAAATAGAGAAACCAATGTCGCTGTCGACAGCAGCAACTTCAAGGAAGAGACGACGGGTGGGCGGGGCATCGGAGGCGCAAGCGAGAGACCGAGATCGAGATCGTAGAAGAGTGGATAGTCATCACGAGAGGATGCGGGCTTCGGATCATAGACAAAAACGGAATGACCCTCATGCGGCAGCTTCGAGCTCGTTGGCAGTTGCGCACAATGGAGGAGTGACGAGTTTGGCGTATACCCCGGACGGACGGTTCTTGTTGAGTAATGGTATGGATGAAAAGTTGCGCTTGTGGAATGCTACGACCGGTGAACATCAATTTATGAACTATGAAGGGGTGCAAAGAACGCAGCCTCGTGCTGCGAGGAATGTGCAGATGGCTGTGGTGCAGGAGGGAGGGGCTTGGGAGAGTACGATGGTGTTTGTTCCGAACGGATCAGAGGGAGCGCTGTCCTCTTATCGTGTTTTCGGAGACAGTGGGAAGCCCATAGATCGTGTCACAGCTCACTATCAACAAGTCACTGCCTGCATCTACCGGAAGACTACGCGTGAGCTGTATTCTGCAGGAGAAGATGGGCTTATCATGATGTGGAAGCCCCCTCCCGTCGATTTATATCCAGAAGTTCCTGGCGATGACCCTGACGTACAAAATGACGAATCCAAGGCGTTTGCCGGTGCTGCTACTGGCGATGAAGATGCCTGGAGTGACGATGATGACGAGGAAACAGGAAGGGGTCATCAATTCATCCCGCCCATTTTGCGCGACGTATGAATACTTCATACTATTCGAATGGATTCACATCATCGACACCCCATTATCGCCACACGTCTTACGATCCATTTCACCGTATTGGCCATATATCATGTAATCTATCGATTGCGTCTCTCGTGCTGGGATTAGCCACACCCGAGGGGGAACTCCGCAACTTGCTTTGAGAGTCGTGGATACCCTCAATACTTCAATAGCGCATACAAAATAGGCCACGGATTTGTGTGGGACACAATAGACTCGTATTCTTAGAGGTGACAGCTCGGACGCTATCATTGTCACCTTGAAGCAGGCTTCAACGTGACCGAGGGGCTTCCTTTAACTTCTGGCGGTATTTATCATGTCCGCAGGTGCCTCTGGTGGAGGTTCGCTACTGCGCGCGACAGACTTCTTTGGCAAAACTGATGCTGGTGGTGTGGAGAAGTTCAAGACAGTGGCATTTCGAGCTCTTCACGAACAGAAACTCGAGGAAGAACTACAACAAACGAAACAGGAGAATGAACGCTTGAAAGAGGATAAAGCCAACGTGACACGAGACTTGCACGAACTGCAAGCGTCCTTCGACGCAAATATCGATGACCGAGAGCGCGTTCTGGCCTTCAAATCCAAACGCATTGAAGAACTACACAGCAAGCTCCGAGAGTATGAGGCTATCAACAATTCCTTGCTTCAGACAATTAATGGTAGCGGCACTGTTGACGCCGATGGCATCAATCCTCAAGGCAATACCAGCGCTGGGGTCACGAGCAATTCTGCTTCAGAGCCGGTGGGGACGGAATCGGAAACTCGAGCTAGAATGATGACTCTGATCAGCGCTGGGAGGCCGCTCTTCCACGCGCTCGATACTTGCAAAGAGCAAGAGTACAAACAACTCTATGATGAGTCTCAACGACAGTGCGCGAACTTGATACAAACTGCACTCGAAAACGAAGCCGTTGTGCGTGAAACGCGGCTCGCAAAATTCAACAAGTTGGATAGTGACGCGCAAATCAAGCAGCTTCAGCAGCACTTGTCGGCAATGGCGCTGGAGAAAGATGAGCTCGGGCACCATTTAGAGCGAAAATTGATTCTAGAAAACGACCGTCTCCGCCGTGAGAAAGAGGCGGAGCTTCAGGCTTTTCACGATACGATGCGCACACAGATGCGAATGCAGCTGGACGTCACCACGCAACGGACTGTCGAAGAAAATGAACGAGTGCAGCTCGAGCTGAGGTATCAGAGCTCGCAGCTTGAGAGGATGATAAAGCAAATCGATGAATTACGCGCTGAAAATAAGCGCACGAAGCAGGAGATGCACGTGTTTGAGGAAATGAACGCTGGACTAAGCAAGAAACTCAAGTTCTACGAGCAACTTTTCGCGAAGATGCAACAGAAGGATGAACTTCGATCAAAGCAGGTGGACAACCAGACTCCAAGGACACCGCAGTCACCACTGGGACCGCCCTCATCGCGACGAACACCGCGAAAGCCACCACTACCTGCGCTATCTACAATCCACCACTCCAAGCCTACCTCACCGGAAACCCCGTCGTTGTATGGCCTTGGATCACCTCATGGCTCCTGCTTCTCACCTGACGTTGACAGTTTCCAGAGCGTTAGATCTCCCGACTTCGAGCCTGATACAAATGATCCACAGAGTCCGTACCCGCTTAATGCCATCACAGACGTTCTTGAAAAACATCTACAAAGTCGTGAGTTTACGAAGAAGCAAGTGGTGGCCGTTCTACGATATCACCAAGACCAGTATCACCGCCGCGAGAGTGTAAGTTGTGTCGCCTGTTCAATGCTAGTGCAGCAACATTATTTGGACACTGACGTCTTGCTTTCGCTTGTTCGTATGCAGCCCAAGCTGGTTCGTGATGCAGCCCGTCTAGGTACCACCCTCGTCCTCAAGAAGAAGCTTATGCTATCAAAATCTTGTTACTCCCCAAGAAGCTACGGGCGCAAAATAAGAGAGCCACCGGTAGGTTTCTTCCATTCTATCTGTTGTTGAGCATAGAAATTCACCACTCGATACGTTCTAGATGACGCTGGATACACTGATCAAGCAGAAAGTTGCCGCTGCTTCCTCTCTAGGTGAAGATAGCAACAACGCAAGGGATCCGACCATCGATGAAGAGCAGCAGCAAATACTAAACGCGTTGCTACTCCCCGATCTGTCAAAGAATAAAGCGCCAAGCAGGCGACCACCACCCTTGATAAACCGAGATCCAACGGAGATGTGGAAGTCTTCTGCACATCGAAGCCGGAATGGAATCACTTCGGAGCTATTAGCAAATGACCCCCCTGCCACAGCAAGATTTTGATCAATGCCTTCATGTAGAAGATAGACGAAAACCAGGGAAATACTAAGAATCGGAGAGCGTCTCGCTCACTGCAAGCTTCCTATGCAAATGATAAAGATATTTGAGGAGAGAACCGTCCTCTTCGGTCAGATGCAGACCGCCACTCACAAAAGCCAAAATCCTGTCACATTCGTCGGTCTTCGAGACGGTGATGAACTGGGCTTCATTCTCCGATCTACCTTCGGCCCGCGTGCATTGAAGTGAGTTAGCAATTTGGCATGACCCAATATCCACGCCTAAAGTTTCTTCCTTTGCCATCTTTGAAGGCGGGACACTCGTGCCGTACATCAGAGTCATCAACTCACCAACTTCCTCTGTGGGCTTCCCAGAATTCAGCAGTTTCAGCATCTGCTGTCGACGTTCAATACCCATCGCTAGCGACTTCATCTGGGCGTCGATTCAAGTCACCAAGCCGTACATAAGCGTCAGGATTTCTTTTATCTCTTCGTTCGAGTTGCCAGCGCTGATAAATTGCATTATCAACTCACGGCGGCCAGCTGACTCATCTGTGACTGCAGCTGCAATGCTTAACGGATCGACCGTCTGCGTAATGCATTCGTTTGAGTTCGGCATGCGCTGTTCCAGCAAAATCCAGGATTGCCCCTCATTCCATTGACAAAGGGAGCTCCTTTATTCGGCACGTCTACAGTAGCTCCATACAGATTCATCATAATGAAGGGAGAGCACTCGAATAAAGAACAGCAAGCTCCATTGCGGATGGAAGAGTTTAAATTTCAACGGAGCTGAAATACCATCATTTGCTTGAAGCCGGGAGAATAATCTATTGATTGATTGACCTAGATTGGACAGGCCTCCTTCTCCGCCAAAACGCAGCCGTCCTACAAGGTCTATAATGGCACCTGAACCTTGTCATTCATGAACACTTCGGTCTTGATGGCCACGATGGACGAGAGTTGCCTGCGGTCGGTCTCTTTCCATAAGGTATAGTTCTGCTTAGCTATGTTGTGAATGGCGCTGAACTCGGACGCGAATATAACTTGTGCGACCGTATCGTAGAAAGGAAGTACGATGAACTCGAAGAAACCAACTTGGTTCTGTACAAACACAGCACGAATATGTTAGCGGTGGGGGATTCAAGTTATTTCGTGGGAAAGAGTAACCATACCATTGCGCTTGTTCTTCAAGTGTCGGTCCATGGCCAGCAGTTTATCCACCTTGCGCTCCAGTCGTCGGTCTCTGTTTTTGCCCTGAAGCTCCTCGGCCACTGACCGCGACGAAACTTGCTGCGGCAGTCACGAGCACAGCCACAAACAGGATTTCAGAGGCCTGAAACATGAGTGCAAAAAACCTCTGGGAAGAGCGCGATGAGCGCCCGCTCCTTGGTTCGCCAAGGCAGATCGCGCAGCTGAGACGCCGACTGCAACGCACCCACACACACAGGTGAGATGCACGGTCACATTCTGAAGCAGATAGAGCAGCGATATGGCGCGTACCAGCCGCTCCATTCCCGGCAGCGCCGCCAGCTCCTGCTGCAGGCGGTCCATTTCGCAACGTTTCAGAGTGACGGTCGCGGATGTTGCAGTCATTATGATGGGCTTGGCGAAAAAGTGTACACCACACTAATGTACACCACACCAACTCTAGAGTGGGAAACTTCAACAAGAGTGACCTTCATTCTGATGGACCGATCGGAGTTTGAAAAGCCACACAACAAAATTATCCAGAGGCTTATTGAGGGTATTGAGGGTTACCGATTTGGTATCGGTTATTGACCGTGAACCGGTTAGCCCGAACCGGTCCAATCCGAACCCACGCCGATTACGCCACCGACGATTACGCCACTGTCGATTACGCCACCTGTGGGTACAAGATTGTAGGTACAAGATGGGCTTCGACGTGGCGCTCTCTGATTGGCTGAAGTAACTCAGTATCCAGTAAAGAATCAAGTAGTGTGTATCCAGTAGGTCTAGAGTAGTGAGAAAGCTAGCGAGCTAAAGACCTCAATCAATCACTTTTGAATATTCATTCTACCCCTCAAGTGGTTTCCAGTCTTCGCTCTGGTCTCGACCAGAGTGCTGCCCTCCCTCCTCTCCGTCAAGCTTCACGGTGCCCAAGATCCATACCTTCCATCAGTCTGAACGTGGGTTCTTCTAACCTACTTTCAAGTTACTTGAACATCATTTTCAGGTTCCAATTTCCTTGAATGCAGATACTTCAAACTCACGCTCAGGGTTCTTCAACTTGGGCATTTTGCTGAAACCAGTGTGTACGACGTCACAGTACAGGATAGTCTTGAGCACGTACAATACATGCGTTCAGATATTGCACTATGAGGGCCACACGCATTTCTTCAACGGGCTTTTCGTTTGTCTGGCGTCCGGTGACTATGGTGCACTCCGGATACGCGGATGTTCACACGCTCAGGCTTTAGGCAAGGCAGGACACCATATGTGATGCGTTCACATAGGCATTTTCAACTCCATTGGGTTAACCCGCTTGAGGACGGGGTTGATTCAGACATATATCCAAATTCAGGATGTTTGAAGCCGAATCTGATCTTCCAAATCTGGGGGGGAGGGGGGGGGGGGGCATATTAAAACCTGACCGCATCCGCTTCGCGGAACACAGCCGAACTCCACGTTCAAAATGCGCAATGTACATAACCAGTACTCATCATTTTCAGTAGCCAATCAAATACCAGCATATATTCACGTCACTAGTTACCCATTGATTCCAATCGAGAAATTGCACTCAGTCTCGTGTCAATCGATCCAACCAAGTTGACTCTCCACTTGGCGCGGTAGATTAATCAGTGACTGCAAGCTGATAGGACAGTCAAGGATTTGTTGCGAGGGCCTGTTAACCCTGAGTATGAGGAAATACAGCCTCCGTGGCCACTAGATGACCAGAAATATTATGTAATGGCCTACAAGTTGATGTGGTCAAGCAGCTGGCGTTATCTTGCTCTCGTCAGCGCTGTACATGTTGACGTAGCTCCAACCCAACACGGATTCTATGATCTGTCAGAAGTCCTTGTGACATGGTCCATTCCGAGCTCAAGTCGGATCCAAGTCACTACTGCGTGTGTAGTCAGGTTCAACCTGACTACACACGCTGCGTCTCCATGGCTCCACCATCTCAACGTCGACCTCGTCCTCGAGGCCAGATAGCGTTCCCATCGACGATGCTGATTCGCCTTCACTGCAAAATCGGCCTCAGAACGTTTTCCTCAAGCGGCTACCACCCAGTCACACCTGTCATTCGCTGCGAGCGTGCGAGCGTTGCTGTCGAGATCACCCAGCTTGACAACGACATCACCAGGCACATCACGCACGGGATCACCCGCGGGTAGGATCGACAGGCATGAAGCGCGGAAGAAATTGTTCGTCGCTCCTGAATCCAGGAGCGCGCGGAGTGGTCGTCGGGCACCGGCGACATAAAGGCTGACAATAATCAGCCTCGAGTCGCCACTAGCAGTGGCGGCATTAAAGTGTGCATAGAGCACAGGGGGGCTAGGAGGTCGGGCTGCCGCCGGGGGACCCGGATCTCCGTTCCAGCCAGTAGGTCGCCCCGCACCGACTGGCCCCGTCCGTTTTTTGGCTGTGCGGCCGGAATCCTTTCGTCGGGCGTGACGTGCTTCATGTGGGCGAGGATCGGAGCTGGCGCGCGGCACACCGCCGCGCGATGACCAGGCTTTCCGCAGCGGAAACAATTCAGCGAGAGGTCATTCTGACCACCGCGGCCTCTCCCAGAAGACGACCACCGTCGGTTCTGCGAAGAATCGATCGCATCGATCTCCATTGGCTCGGGTACCGACACCCGAGTCTGCGCAGGCATCGTCTTGGCGTATAACGACGTCACCAGGTAGTCCTCGCGTAGCGCGAGAGCGAAGGCTTCTTCCAACGTGGCAGGCTCGGCGCGCGTGAGACAGTACCGCGTCATACCTTCACACATACCAAACACAAAGACATGGACTTGGGAAGCCATGTCGATCGGCTTCGTGACGATACACGATGCAAGGTGTCGCGTTCTCTGGACGTAGTCTCGCATGGCCATCTTGCCTTGCTTTAGGGCGAAGAATGTAGCTCGAACGCGCGACTCATCTTGCGGTGGTTCGAAGGCGAGACGCAGGTCGCTCTGGAGTGCCTCCAGAGTCGGGAACGCGTACTGGTCGACGACAAGTTTGCCGAGAGCCCATTCTTTGGCCTTTCCGGATAAACGGGATAGCAGGAAGTTCACCTTGGCTGATTGCGCCTCGATTAGCCTCGAGGCGATCGCGATGTCGATCTCTCTGAACCAGCGATTCAGAGGTAGGCGATCAGGACCCTCGCCAGAATAGGAGGATGTCTCCATCTTGACGGCATTGTTCCTGGACGCATGCGAGGGAGTTGATACTCGCCGTTTTGCTTCGGCGAGCTCACTGTCCATGAACTCTTGGATGGCTTGGCGCTGTTGGTCGGGGGTCGCTGAGCTCAGCAGCGACGTGACGACGGTTTCTCCGGACACCGCCGCGAGGCGGTGCAACGCTTGCCACTCGATAGACGTGAGATGGGGGAAGGCCGCGTGTTCCAGGGTCATCACTGGAGGTCCGGCGGGCTGGTCTTCACTCATCTCGAACTTAGTCATGGGAAGGACTACGAAGTGCTACCAGGTGCAACGGGCCAGGTGAGTGCCCGTCACTAGCTTACACTTAGCGGTGAGGAAGCGTCCAATAAGCTCAGGTATACTGAGACCAAGTGTTTAGTCTAGGGTAAAACCAACTCTGGTTTATTATTGGGACCGGGGCGGGTGGCCCTCGGATCCATGTGAACCACTCAAATGCAGGTTGACACCTGATTGGTCGAAATGGGTCTGGCTCCCCACTTTCAACCAATCGCAGGATGACAACGAGGCACACGCTAGCCGCGTGCGTTTGTCCCTACTTTGTAGATCTACCTATATAGATCTACCTACATATATAAATGGGAGGGGCCCATTACAATGTAAGCAATGACTAGAATTTTGGACCACTTAGCCAATTCGGTTTATTGTATAAGGGGTACCCCTCAAACAACAACACCTGCGTTGTTAGCACAAACACCTTGCTACCCCACACGCCAGGAACGGTATATATAAAGCGCAGCGCCAGAGCTTACAAGTGGAGTGAGTTGCGCGCACAAGTGTGGGTGGCCGGATTGTTTTGGCCTTGTGGTGTATTCTCGGGTCCGAATATCATAACTTCCAACACAGCAATGCGGGGGCCAACCCGCACGGAATTACTAGCCGAATGATATAATGTGCCCCCTTGGAAGATTGGAAAGTGAGGGACGGAGAAAAACCATGAGTCTGATGCTAACCAGCTCGTTCTCCTCTAGCTGAGCGCCCAGATAGACAGATTGTCGTATGCAGTAGCCACCAGCCAGACAGCCTGATAATGTGCGGGAAAAGACCTTTTACCCCCTAAAGTGTACCTAATTACCTAAAAGTTGCATATCGTAACTTACCGTTGTTTATCATACACTGACCGTTAATTACCTAGAATACGTTAGATTGGTGTTCCTAACATCATATTGGAATTGTTCCAAAACCGTAATTTGTTAGCCCTCGGTGATTATTTGTGAGCCCATTCAGCCTTCAGAAATAGCATTCTCATCTTCGTGACCTTGTCTGCGTTGTCCCTGCCCCCTGTATAGCCTATCTGCGCTGTTGATGCCCTGCTAACGTGTTTCATGCCTCACCAATCAACACCGCGTTCTCAAATAGTCTCCCCACTCGCTTCAAGCCCCGCAACGTTCCGCTTAACCTCTCAAGCTTCCGCTTCTCGCCTCTCGTGCTGCTACACATATTGAAGCCGCAACGAACAATGGAACTCCAAGGCTCCCGATACTACTACAAGAACAAGAACTGTAACGGAACTCGCTACTACGTGTGCAGCAAGAACAAGGCCTGTGGATGCAAGGCGTGGCTGATTGTGCGGCCGAGTACATCGGACGGTGAGATCTGTGAGATCGTCTCTACGGGCGAGCACACACGTACTCGTGTGACAGCTCAAGAGATCGACGCGCGAGCGGAGATGCGTGAGATGATCGGAGCGCATGCACTAGAGGATGACCGACTTCCTCCTTCTCGTATTTGGACCAACGCCCGTGACAAGATGGTGCGTAAGTATGGTGAGTCGACGCACGGTTTTCGCCAAGACAGAGGCTGTAACCCTGATCAAGAGACTACGCAGAGACGCCACAGTAGGTGACATTTTTCGCGCGATTGAAAAAGAAAGGGTTCGTACTGTGTCGGTAACGGACCAGCGAACCTTTCTCCAGTTCAACATGCCATACACGATCAACCAACAGTACCGGCGAATGTTTGGCTTCGCTCATCCAGAGCTCATGCGGTTAATGAGGTACGAAGGTGTCACCTTCTTCGTCGACGGAACTTTCAAGGTGACCCCAAGGCCGTTTAAGCAGAAGCTCATCGTAATCATATACGATCAAGCACATGACCTCTGCATCCTGATGTTCTACGTGCTCCTGGATGCTAAAGATGACTGGGGTTACTACCATGCTTTCCAGTGGATCCACGTTTAATGCAACCAGCCGTGCGTGCCGTCAGCTGTTCTGTGTGACTTCGAGGCGGCACTCCAGCATGGCGTTCGGGACCATTTTTCGTCCGCCTTAATTGTTGAATGCCTGTTCCAGCGCTGCGTCGTAAAATAATTTCGCTTGGGATCCCAGCTGATCATCCTGGAAGCCTAGACACACTGACTGTGGTGCCGGAGGATCTCATTCTTTGCAAGGGGGTTCCCTTTGTGGTTCAGCGTTTGTACGCCCAGCTCGACATCCGCGGAGCCAAGACAAAGTGGGACAAGTTCTGGACGTACCTCAAGAATACGTGGACGATTCTGTACAAGCCCAGCTGCTGGAACATCTCCGCTACGGCCGAAGATCAAGCTTCACTGGTGAAGCAAACGAACAATCCGCTCGAAGCTTACAACAGAGTGTTGGCGAATTGTTTTGGCACGACACACCCGCCGCTGCTGCTGTCTTTCATCAACGAGATCAAGGTTGAGTCTGTTCGATACTTTACAGCGTCTGCACAACATCCGCCTAGGTCGAGTTGATGAAGTTTAAGCTGAACCAAACGTAGAATACCTTCCAGTTCCGGATTTCGACTGAACACGGGCATGAAGGACCTCAGACTATCACGCCGTAATCTAGGTAGAAATTTGACTACAGAACGTGCGTATTTAAACTTTCAATCCATTAGTTGTGCTGTTATTTCCGATGACTACTTGAGGTGCACACTCACTACAAGATATATGTGGTGTAGGGAAACTCATATTTTTGGTAGACCACCCATTCTGGCTCAGCTTAGTACGTCGTACCTAATCGGAGTTCGCACCTAAAAGGGCGAACTCGGCGAAGCGGTCGGACTCGGCGAGCACCATGACTCAGCGACTCAGCGAGCGTATTCCATTTGGGAGTTATTCCAAGTGGGAGAGGATAAATCAGGAATCGGAGCGAAGGGTCGGCCGAGATCCATAACGACCCGACTCGGCGAAGATCAACTAGGAAGCTGAGCGAAGAGTCGCTGGGAGATCTATAACGACTCCATTTCATTAGGTATTCGTATAGGATAAGATAGGAGACCAAAAAGGGGGAGCCCGAAGGGACTCCTCGAAGACACAGAGATAACAAAACAGAGCAGAATCTTCTAAGTCCAAGAACAGCGTATACTTTCCGGTAAGTCCCTGCGTGGGCTGGATTATGTCTGCCGTCGTTCCCCGAGAGGCATAGCTTGTAGGGGAATCGACTGGTAGCGCCGAGAGATCAAGGTCGGCCCGGGGTGGGCACTTCTCGCTACCAGCGAAGACAAACCTCGTCGAATCGACGAGTCGGTGGGTCTGCACAACCCAGGACACCGCAATCTTCTAGCTGAGCGCACTCTGCGCTCGATGATCTGTAAAAGCGCTAGCGCGCCGACGTCCATCCTTTGGTGGAGGTCTTAGGGTTTGCGGAACGGAAGCTGTCCCGCTCAGGCGAGCTTCTGGAGTTTGGATTGGTACTCAGCGAGAACAGGGCCTCAACTGGACCCGGCTGGGCCGCAAAGGGAACCAACAGAACCCTGCGCAAGCCCAACAACGCTGACCTGACTCGGCGAATCGTTGTGTTGTTGTGTGGAAGCCGCACTAACGAAGTTTTTGTGAATGACAACACCACATATAACTTTAAAAATGAGAAAAATATCAATTTGCAAAATGTAATGCCATGCCGGGTGGTGAGTCCAGAGCCAAATCCTAAGCTTTCACCCGTGAACGCACAGTAGGTTCCCTACGTTTCGCAGAGTTGACTACATGCTCACTACATCGTAGCAAAGGTAATATTAGCCTATGTACTTTGTCTGTAAAGTTATACAAATGTTTGTACCTGGCCGCGTCATCGATCACCACAGATGACAAAAAGAGGAATACCTATATTTACCTAATTCCCTCTTCCTAAATAGCAATTGTTGTGAGGCAAATCAAGGTCGTAATTATTAGTCCAGTAAATTACACTGAATTCGTAATTTATCGTTAGGTACTTTAGGTACTATTTTGAGGCAAGACAATTCGACGCCGAACGTACACATGCATCAACATCACAGGAAACATGCAGTTGGCACCACTAAATCCTTATGCAGCTCAGTCATGGCCGTTACTGGCATAACAGCTCACCCATTGTCCACGACTGGTGGCCGTCGGACACATCCGGGTCATCTGTGATAGACATCACTCGACGACTGAGCCACCGGCTCAGCGCCAGATCTGGATATCTCTTAGCAACGAAGTTCCGCTGCGGTGATTCCAACTTGAAAGCACAGAATCCACTACTGGCCTTGAGTGTAGTAGGTTTGGGATCAGTATGCATAGATCAAAGAGAAATTCGAGAGTGGCAACTCGCTCAAAGCGGCCATGGAGAAATCCGAAAGGTCCGAAGTAGCTGAAGCATGGACGGCCTTAGATACTGGCAAGGAGTTCAGCACCTTGACATCATTCGTGCTCGGCTTGGCTTCGATTCTGTTGTGTCTCACACGTTGACTTCAAAATGAAAAGTGATTGATTCTGCAAAGGCAGTGCTTCTGCTACTTGTACTCGGATCCCTACCACGAACCTTCTGTACCTGCCTCTACACACGTAAACATGCATCTTCAGCGAGCGAGCTCACAGCTCCTCGCCTGCCACGTCGACGCAAATGCCTTGTCGACGCCTCCCGCGGCTCGCGTCGCTCCACGTCCTCAGCCGCGTCACTGCCACGTCACTGCCACGTAATTCCCGACTGCCACGTCACTGCCACGTAGGTTCTGAAAGCCACGTAGCCGCTTGCTGGGCTCCGCTGTGGCGCCTCACGCCGCCGCGGGGTTCAGCCTGCCGTGTGGTGTGGACCACCGGCAACACTTCCCTCTTGGAAAATGGGTTACAGCCGAATAGCGAGTGCTTTTGCTAAGCGCTTGACCTCTGGCACGCCTGCACGATCACGGACGAACGCCCGCACCAACACCGGAACATCGGCGAAAAGCGAGACCGCCGGCTCCCATGAGTCCTCGAGCGCATCAAGACCTCGCCAATGAACGAGCAGCTGGAACTGCTTGGTCGCGGCGTCGTACCGAGCGTCGAGTAGCTTCTCCACGACGTGCCCTTCGCTGTTGTGGGCGATATGCTGCAACAGGTCTTCAGAGACGTCGAGAGACGAATCCGCGTAAAATTTTAGTCTACTCGCGTGGACTTCGCGCCTGTCGCCAGTAAGCATGTTCTCAATGACAAAGATCCAATTGGAAACAGTGTCGACCACCTTTGCCGGCCCGCTCCATCGAACGCTTAACTTGGTCCGTGTGTTGGCCCATACATCCGCATATAGAACGAAATCTCCGATCGCGAATTGAGCCATCACGGCGGAGTCACGAGCATCCTTGGCCCGCCGGCCACGAGCTCGTGTCTTGGTGTTCTGAACAGCTATGGCCTTGTGCATGTTCTCCAAAGACTGCTGCAATTTGGCTATATTCGCCTGCTGCACCCCACGAATGGCTTCCAAAGTCGTGAATTCCACCGGCCCTGGCACCGGAATTGCGTCCAGCGGGGACACCGCCGGCAGACCAGTCATTGCAGTAACAGGCGCATTTCCACCTAGAGCCTCGGAGGGGAGTGATTAAGTGCCATTTGCACCACCTTCACGATGCGCGGTCAGTCTTTCTGCGGCATCCGCCACTCTGAGAGAAGAGCTCGAAAACAGCGCAGGGTGTCTCGCATGACAACCTCGACCGTACCATTTGCCCATGGTGATCGGGCGGTGGTAAAATGATGGTGCGCTCCCAGCCCGTGCTGTAGCGATTTGATCACCTCGTTTTTGAAGTGAGTCCCCTGATCGCTGACCCAAGAGTGACAGACTCCAAAAACAGAAAACCAGGCCAGCAATTCCTCGTATGTGACTTCGGCCGTTGCTTCAGAACAAGGGTGTAGCCACACGAACTTCGAAGCGTCATCTTTGATGACCAAGATGTAGAGATCACCCGTGTGGGCAGGACTCATATACAAATAGTCCCAGTGCAGCAATTGATTAGGTTTCTCAGCATGAAGAGCTTCTCCAAGCGGACGAGGTACTGGCGGACTGTCGCGTGTGCTCGCGCAGTGCAGACACTGACGCACGAAGAAAGTGATGTCGTTCTCCATATCGCTCCACACAAATCGGCTCTTCAAAGAATCGACGGTTGTCCTCACACCACGACGGCCGGCTGCAGCAAAATGACCGACGATGCAAAGTCACATTTGCAGCGGACCGGCTGCTGCTGGAATCCAGATAGCACCGCGCTCGGTGCGCCACACACCATCATCACCAACTACCAGTTCTTGCTCAGTAACGATCTCTGGTTCTTGTTCCGTCGCTGCCTTCTGAGCGACCAGGATCTCATTCATACTTGGCCATTCAAAACTCTCATCCAACATGGGTGAAAGTGGCATAGGCACTTGGCGGATCGCGCAGATAGAAAAAGTAGTCGACCCCCATCTTGATAGTAAATCCGCCCATACATTGGCTTCGCCACTGATGTCATGGATCTCATAGTCGTAAGCCATGAGCAGCATAGCCCATCTGTCGAGTTTTTCCGCAGTATACTTCGGGACAGCGGACAACACACTGGACGGGTTGAAAATGAATCGCAGGTTCCGGTGGTCCGTGTAAAGCGCAAACCCACCCGGACGGTGCAGCAAGTAATCGGCTCGCCTACACGTTTCCACGATAGCGAATGCCTCTTTTTCCACAATAGCCCATCGGCGCGCTGCGCTTGAGAATGTTCCACTCAGAAACATGAGGGGGGAATGCTGCTGCTCGGCGAGCTCTCGGTTCAAGTGCTCGTATGGAACCTGCGTGATAACCGCCCCCCAGTGCAGCTCCGAAGCGTCCGCAAAAACGGAGAGACGTTGGCTGTCATCGGGCTGCGCCAGCTGCACCGCGTCACCCAACGCTTTCTTGCATGTGTCGAGGCACATCTGGTGCTCATCGTTCCAGCCCATTTCGGCTAAGCGAGCTTTCGCAGCCAGACGCCTCGTGCGGCCACCCACTTTTTGATAGACCTCTTCCATGAGATCCATCAGGGGTTGCATGAGCTTGTTGTAGCCTGGTATCGACTGGCGCATCCAATTAAGCGCACATACGAATTGCTGTAGTTCTTGACCCGTAGCAGGTGCGGGCATCGCCTGCAGCGCTTGGATCCTTTCCGGGTCGTGCTTGACGCCGTTACCCGATACGATGCGGCCACACCACCGTGCCTCCAGCAGGAAAAACGAACATTTTAGCGGGTTCAGCTTCAAACCCTTGGTCTCGCAGACATTGAGTACAGCTTCGAGCAGTGTGAAAATCCCGTCTTCCGTGGCGTGATATCCCAACAGGTCGTCAAGCCAGATGAGTAACCCTTTGTACAGGAACTCGGCGAACATTTCTTGCACTGTTGCTTGGCAGTAGGCGACGCTGTCGCTTCCACCCATAAGAACTCGAGTCGGAGTAACTACTCCCATGTCGGTGAGGAACGAGAACAGCTCCTGGCTGCTCAGCGACAACAGGAACTGCCAATAGCCTTTGAAAAAGTCCAACAGGAAATAGTAGCGGGAGCCATACAGGTACCCCAAAATCACTTCCAGCATTGGCATGGGCCACAGGATCCGCAGCGTCTGCGTGTTCACTCTTCGCACATCGATGGTCATGCGAAACGGATCTGGTCCCTTCTTGTTCACGATCAGCGGCGGCGAACACCACTTACTGCGCGGGTTCCGATACACCATTCCTGCCGCAACTAGTTCCTCCACGTGCTGGCGCATAAACTCTCGGTGCTCTGGTGGGTATCGCCGGGCTTTGCAGCGAACTGGGACTGCGTCTGGCTTGAGAGCCACTTCGAGAGGCGGCATGTCCACGGGTGGGTCATTGCCCAGCTTCAGTCGGAACGTGTCCACTTTCTTCCACAAAAGCTTCTCAAGTCGCTTCAGGTACTTCACACTGGCACCTTTAGCCTCTGCCTCTTGTATCTTCTTGAGGAGGGCGTCCCAGACTTCCTTCTGCTCTGCTTCCAAATCTCGATCCCTAGCAATAGTCGGGAAGCAAGCCTGATCCTCGTCCGGATAAAACGAAGCTTCTTCGGGCGCCGTAGTTAGGCGGTCCGAACGGGCTGCCACGGCCATCACATGGCGTAGCCCTCCTTCTACTCCAGCTGTCACATCCTCCATGTCCATCACACTGTTCAGCGCCCGAGCCTTTGCCAAGATCTCCACCGGATCGTAGCCTAGCTTTCGCATCAAGGGTCGACTCAGCAGAACGTCGCCCTTGCCAGCAGGCAATTCTTCGGGCGAAATCCAGCAAACCACATTAGTGAGCAGAAGTTTTCCGGCAGGGGTGTTGACAGCGAGATTTAACTTCACCTCCTGCGTAATGATAACCACTGCCCCACCAAATCCTTCGGCTTTGACTCGCGCATCCAGATTGCGAATTGGCAGCCATTGCTTTGCCATTTTCAGTCGGTTGACGAGAGATTCCGCCACAATAGAGTACTCTGTACCTGTGTCTGGCGTAATGTGACCTGCGACCGTGCCGTTGATCTCGCAGGCTATGGTCGGCTTGTCTTGGTCGAGTTGGCTTCCGACTGGACGTGCTGTAGGCAAACTGGTCACCGCTCCGACCCCCTCCTTGCGTCTCTCACGCACCAATTCCAATGCTTCTTCGCGTGTTACCTGGGGGCACTGGAACACCAAGTGATTCTTGTCGCCGCACTTGTAGCACTTCTTCTCCTGCTGCGGACTGGCATGCTTCGTGTCAGATCCCAACTTGACGGGTGGCACCTGCGGCGCCGGACGAGGCGGCATCGGGCCGTTCTTCTGCCCGTGCCCGCTTCGCTGCTTCTTCGAGGTTCCATCTCGCTGGCTCCCGGACTTCCCTGGAGTACTGGCGGGGTTTCCACTCGTGCCTGTCCGACTCGAAACCGCCTGATCGGGCAGTGCTGTTTCAAACAAGCACAACGCCTGTACCTTTGGGGTCAGCCAGTTAATGAACGCCTGGACCGATTTCTTTAAGGGCTTGTTGGCGTTTTTCTTCAGCTCTGTGAAGACCGTCTACTTCAGCGCCTGAGGCTGAAGCGCGTTGCACAAGTATTTCACCGCCAGCTTCGGCTCTTCCAATGGGAAGTCGTCCATGTCTTCAGTGTCCAGGATCGAGTGAAAATCTGCAAGCAGCCTCGTCACGCGAGACTCGGCATCCGACAGCTTCGTATTCATGGTGAGACTGCGCATCGCTGCTGCGAGTCTTGCGTAGTCTCTGGTGTCGCTCTTCCTCCCTTTCAGGAAGTAGACCTTCCACATTTCTTCTGTCACTTCCAGCTCGGGGCGTTGCAGCTCGTAGTCACAAATGCGCAGGAGTGTCTTGTGCTCGATACAGGAGCTGAGTGGCATCAGGCGTAGTTGTCCGAGCTTTGTCCCTGCATTTAACGACCGAATCCTGCGCTCGTACACCAAGTAGCTGTCCATGAACGCCTTCTTCTCCTGCCGAGAGCTGCCCTTATACACGGGTGGGGTTGGCGTGTTCGTCCCCATAGCGAAGGTTAGGTGCTGGGCACTTTCACTGCGAGGCGTTACTCCCTCCCCGCTATGACCCTCCCCCCCACCGCTGTGACCATCCTCGGTGGTATCTTCCATCTTCACGTCATCAGCTTCGTCGGGAGGGGGCTGGGCAAACCAGCCCCATCGAACTTGTCCTCGAGGCGAACTTGGGTGATGCACCACGTCCCTCAGCGTTTCAATCTCTTGCGCTTGGTGGCCTACCTTCTCGGAGGCCTCACGGAGAATTGAGGTGTGCGCAGCCATCTGCTGCTTCTGCTGTTCCATCTGCGCCCTCAGCGCGTCATACTCCCCCTTGAGCTGCAGCTGGTTCTCAAACTGCTCTTGCAGATAACCAGAAAACCGCTGCACCATCTCTTCCTGTTGATCGTGGAACTTCTTCAGCTGCTCGAACGTGAGCTGTTGCACGGCTGCAGACTGTTGCGCCAGTGCAGCGACTGCGGCGTCCTGCCGCTGCCGCTCTTCATCTTCTTCAAGCGCTTGCCGCATGGACGCGACCGACGCGCGCCGTGACAGCGTTTCCTCTTCCGCACTTGAGTCGTCCTCATCGACTGAGGTACGACGACTTCTCACGGGAGATGCCATACCGTGGCTTGACTCCTACTAAAGAATTCTTTGTTGTGTCTCACACGTTGACTTCAAAATGAAAAGTGATTGATTCTGCAAAGGCAGTGCTTCTGCTACTTGTACTCGGATCCCTACCACGAACCTTCTGTACCTGCCTCTACACACGTAAACATGCATCTTCAGCGAGCGAGCTCACAGCTCCTCGCCTGCCACGTCGACGCAAATGCCTTGTCGACGCCTCCCGCGGCTCGCGTCGCTCCATGTCCTCAGCCGCGTCACTGCCACGTCACTGCCACGTAGGTTCTGAAAGCCACGTAGCCGCTTGCTGGGCTCCGCTGTGGCGCCTCACGCCGCCGCGGGGTTCAGCCTGCCGTGTGGTGTGGACCACCGGCAACAGATTCCTCCCGGCACACACACTGCTGACGGCGATTTCAGTGCCCTCAAAAGGGTAAAAGCTCACACAGTGGCTCATTGATCAACTATGCATTGGAGGGGCAGCTTCATGCGAGGCAGTTCTTTTGCGTAGTTCCTCTCGCCGACGAGATCGCCATTTCGCATTAGTGAAATCGAGGCGTCAGTTAGGCTTTACTATCGCGTACTTAATCCACTGCATACTAAAAACAACATTAATGCATCTGCCTAATTTGCCTATTCAGTCAGTCTTCCATGGTGTGCTGTTTGAGGTGCCGATTTGGCGTTCGACCCCGAGCCCAAACGAATAGCATCTAGGTATGTTAGGCAGGGTGCCTCGTCGTAAGAGGCCTGATTCATGTGTGCTGATATCGGCATTTCCTCCAGCGCCAGAGAATATTTGTGTCGTCGAGCCATGCTCCGAAATGATTCCACGTGACGAAGGTAGCACCCACGACGAATGCTACTCCACTTGAGATGACTATGGACCGAGCGGCTTACTAAAGACGAAGCATCTATGTATAAGCTTTATACAACACTAATCTCTTGAAAAAAAGACTCTGGTCGAGCGCTCTTCCATGGCGGACTATTCCTCTTCGTCGCCTGAGTCGTCTTCGCCAGGATGCGCCACAGTTCCCTCAACAGATGCGTCGAGCGCACCCTGCACCATAGCCCACAAGTCTGTGCTCAAACCTTCTAATGGTATGCCCACGAGCCCTTGGTTAATACCCATAAACAAGTCGCTCAGAGACTGCAAGAGCACAGACCGGTGACCAGCATGGGTTGTCAACACCGTTTTGTCTTTGAACAGAAAGTTTTGTACCGTGCGTCGGCCAATTTCTTCCACGCTGAGCCACCACTGCGTTTGGTCTCCATTCCCGGCCTCGGACGCTCGGGCCTCTCTCCATCTTTGCGAGGCACGTTCCCTCGAACTTTCGTATCTTGGATCCGCGTACTCCTCATTCTTTGGCGCAGGGCCACCACTGGGTTTGGTCTCCTTTATTGCAGCCGCGTACTCGTGCAGCTCGCGCAGCTCGCGCACTGTGTCGTCGCCCATTCGCACCCTGTCGAAGTCGTTGGCGCACTGTTTGTAGACCGTGTGGTTGGTTCTTCGCACCTCTTTCAACGAGCCGCCTGATCTTGCATCCGCTGCAACCTTGTCCGCTTGATCTTGGACGTCGTAAAGTACCCCATACACGAAGAATTCGCTCACTTCCTCCGGAATAGTAATATTGGCGTCCACGTATCCGACCCACGCGCGAACGTTGCCCTCGCCCCAGAATGTGTGTACGCTCTCTTGATGCTCTCTCACGAAGACGCTCATAAATTCCAACACTTCGTGGATACTCATCGCGTGGTGGTGCTGGTCGCTTGGTGGCTGGGTGGCTCGGTCGCTTGAGACGTGCGTGGCAAATCACAAACTGGTGAACATCGTTGTAAAGCGGGTCAATCCAGGTGGCGATTGGATGGTCTTCTGGACCAGAAGACCAGAATCTGGTGGCCAGGTTGAGTGCGGGACGACCATCACTCATTCTGTGATCAGCTTTTCTGCAATGTGGGTATACGAACAGCAGGCGGGCTAGTGAAACGTCTGGTGCGAGGACCAACACTAGCGGATGATGTGTTTTCCTGACGAATGAAGGCAGTTGACACTAATTGCGACGGACAAGACCAGTCGTTCCACCAGACAAGACTCAAGAGGAGTAAACTGCCGGAGTTTTGGCCAGCCGTTCAGCGACTCGCGTCCTCTCAGGCAGAGCTCTCGTCGGACGGCGCCATTGCGTACGGAGGCTACACGGACTGCATCCGCGTCATGCACGAGTACACCTTCAAGATCCCTGACAACATTTGTCGGACGTGGTCGCACCGCTGTTATGCGCCGGAACCACCGTGCACGCCGTTCAAGGAGTTGGACATCAAGCTCGGCGACCGCGTCGGCATCGGGGGTATCAGCGGCCTTGACCACCTGGGCATCCAGTTTGTCAAGATCATGGGCCGTTGTGGGATTCTTGCATTCGTCGAAACAGGGAGCAGGAGATTGTTCAGAGCATTCAGATCAAAGTTAACAGCGAGATTGTGGCCGCGGTACCCATCATGCCCAAAGCCGTCATTAATAACAACGAGTCATGCTTCCGAGAGCTTGTTTTGGTGCACGGTAGCAAGCTGAAGTAGTACTTCAGCACAGCTGCGTGTAGTAGGTTTGGGATCAGTACGTATAGATCAAAGAGAAATTCGAGAGTGGCAACTCGCTCAAAGCGGCCATGGAGAAATCCGAAAGGTCCGAAGTAGCTGAAGCTTGGACGGCCTTAGATACTGGCAAGGAGTTCAGCACCTTGACATCATTCGTGCTCGGCTTGGCTTCGATTCCTCCCGGCACACACACTGCTGAAGGCGATTTCAGTGCCCTCAAAAGGGTAAAAGCTCACACAGTGGCTCATTGATCAACTATGCATTGGAGGGGCAGCTTCATGCGAGGCAGTTCTTTTGCGTAGTTCCTCTCGCCGACGAGATCGCCATTTCGCATTAGTGAAATCGAGGCGTCAGTTAGGCTTTACTATCGCGTACTTAATCCACTGCATACTAAAAACAACATTAATGCATCTGCCTAATTTGCCTTTCAGTCAGTCTTCCATGGTGTGCTGTTTGAGGTGCCGATTTGGCGTTCGACCCCGAGCCCAAACGAATAGCATCTAGGTATGTTAGGCAGGGTGCCTCGTCGTAAGAGGCCTGATTCATGTGTGCTGATATCGGCATTTCCTCCAGCGCCAGAGAATATTTGTGTCAGTACAAAGAGCGCGTGGCAGCGGCGAAACGACGTCGAGGGGCGATAGACCTCGACGGCAGAACCAGGAACGGAGCCCACAACTGGCGGAAGGGCTTGCACTACTCGAATGGAAACGCATCCGGCGAGTTGTGGGCCTCAATCAGTGGGGAGAACAACTACTACTGCGCCTCAAGCTCAGAGCACTCTCGATGTTTGACAGGCGACACGACAAGATCGGCTGCCCACATGAATCCTGTGTACACTTGCTGGACGTGGATCTGGAACACGTCTTCTGGGGATGCCCAGCGACGCGAAAATTACGGAGGCGCCTACTCCAGCCATGGCGACAACTCGGACTGACAGACGACAGACTGCAGCAGGAGGTATTCGGGATGGTAACTCACGCAAATACCGGCAGGCGTATGGGGCAGCATGGCTACAGTCCAACGGGAAGTGATGGACTTGCGCCCTCATATTGCGGAGGAGGTGGCTTTGCTCGTTGAGAGCAGCTGGCGTATTGGGGTGGCCATCTATCTCCACGCAGCTTGGCGGTGGCGGGTCAACCACTTTGACGAGTCGAACAACATCACGGAAGGACACCACGTGGCACTCCTTAACAAGCCGCTGCGAGAGGGTTACAATACTGTCCAGGCACGTGTCCTACGTCAGCTCTTCACCGACGACCACGGAAGCGGAACACCTAGGGCTCCTCATGGGACTCAAGGCGTGCGAGAAGAAGCGGTACTGGCCGCTATGGGTGGTGAGCACGAACAAGATGCTGATTGCACAGCATAGGCAACGCAAGCCCCCAAAGGCACGGCATTTAACACAAATGTACTGGAGGAGTCGGCGCATCGTGGATCGGCTCCGGGAAGTAGAATGGCTACACCTCGCCAGAGAAGCCAACCGTATGGCGATGGAGCTGACAAACACAGCGCTCGAAAGCAGAACGAGCGTACAACAGTACACGGCTGACACTGGCACCGATTCAGGGAAATGGAGGAAGGTACTCTGCCACCTAGATGGAGACATGATACAATGGAAAACACACGAGGGCAAGCGGACGTCGTGGCCGACAGTCAGTAAGGACACCGGCACGTAACGGGGAAGCGCAAGCTTGGACCTGGAGAAGGCTAACTACCGACATAGGGGCGATGGTTAGAACGGACATATGAAGTCGTTAGCAACACTAAGTGACAACAATGTACCTCACTGAAAAACAAACAATATTTGTGGTCGAGCCATGCTCCGAAACGATTCCACGTGATGAAGATAACACCCACGACCAATTACGCGCTGAAAATAAGCGCACGAAGCAGGAGATGCACGTGTTTGAGGAAATGAACGCTGGACTTAGCAAGAAACTCAAGTTCTACGAGCAACTTTTCGCGAAGATGCAACAGAAGGATGAACTTCGATCGAAGCAGGTGGGCAACCAGACTCCAAGGACACCGCAGTCACCACTGGGACCGCCCTCATCGCGACGAACACCGCGAAAGCCACCACTACCTGCGCTATCTACAATCCACCACTCCAAGCCTACCTCACCTGAAACCCCGTCGTTGTATGGCCTTGGATCACCTCATGGCTCCTGCTTCTCACCTGACGTTGACAGTTCCCAGAGCGTTCGATTTCCCGACTTCGAGCCCGATACAAATGATCCACAGAGTCCGTACCGGTACCCGCTTAATGCCATCACAGACGTTCTTGAAAAACATCTACAAAGTCGTGAGTTTACGAAGAAGCAAGTGGTGGCCGTTCTACGATATCACCAAGACCAGTATCACCGCCGCGAGAGTGTAAGTTGTGTCGCCTGTTCAATGCTAGTGCAGCAACATTATTTGGACACTGACGTCTTGCTTTCGCTTGTTCGTATGCAGCCCAAGCTGGTTCGTGATGCAGCCCGTCTAGGTACCACCCTCGTCCTCAAGAAGAAGCTTATGCTATCAAAATCTTGTTACTCCCCAAGAAGCTACGGGCGCAAAATAAGAGAGCCACCGGTAGGTTTCTTCCATTCTATCTGTTGTTGAGCATAGAAATTCACCACTCGATACGTTCTAGATGACGCTGGATACACTGATCAAGCAGAAAGTTGCCGCTGCTTCCTCTCTAGGTGAAGATAGCAACAACGCAAGGGATCCGACCATCGATGAAGAGCAGCAGCAAATACTAAACGCGTTGCTACTCCCCGATCTGTCAAAGAATAAAGCGCCAAGCAGGCGACCACCACCCTTGATAAACCGAGATCCAACGGAGATGTGGAAATCTTCTGCACATCGAAGCCGGAATGGAATGACTTCGGAGCTATTAGCAAATGACCCCCCTGCCACAGCAAGATTTTGATCAATGCCTTTATGTAGAAGATAAACGAAAACCAGGGAAATACTAAGAATCGGAGAGCGTCTCGCTCGCTGCAAGCTTCCTATGCAAATGATAAAGATATTTGAGGAGAGAACCGTCCTCTTCGGTCAGATGCAGACCGCCACTCACAAAAGCCAAAATCCTGTCACATTCGTCGGTCTTCGAGACGGTGATGAACTGGGCTTCATTCTCCGATCTACCTTCGGCCGGCATGCATTGAAGGGAGTTAGCAATTTGCCATGAACAATATCCACGCCTAAAGTTTCTTCCTTTGCCATCTTTGAAGGCGGGACACTCGTGCCGTACATCAGAGTCATCAACTCACCAACTTCCTCTGTGGGCTTCCCAGAATTCAGCAGTTTCAGCATCTGCTGTCGACGTTCAATATCCATCGCTAGCGACTTCATCTGGGCGTCGATTCAAGTCACCAAGCCGTACATAAGCGTCAGGATTTCTTTTATCTCTTCGTTCGAGTTGCCAGCGCTGATAAATTGCATTATCAACTCACGGCGGCCAGCTGACTCATCTGTGACTGCAGCTGCAATGCTTAACGGATCGACCGTCTGCGTAATGCATTCGTTTGAGTTCGGCATGCGCTGTTCCAGCAAAATCCAGGATTGCCCCTCATTCCATTGACAAAGGGAGCTCCTTTATTCGGCACGTCTACAGTAGCTCCATATAGATTCATCATAATGAAGGGAGAGCACTCGAATCAAGAACAGCAAAGCTCCATTGCGGATGGAAGTGCCACGACGAGTTCAAATGTCAAGATGGAGCATCGGAGCTGGAATACCATCATTTGCTTGAAGTCGGGAGAATAATCTACTGATTGATTGACCTAGATTGGACAGGCCTCCTTCTCCGCCCAAACGCATGGGGAGGCGGTGGACGTGAATTTGGAGCAGGAGGTGGACGTCAAGATGGCGCCAGCGACGGAGGGCAAGATTGCGCAGGCGTTTGAGGGGAAATGGAGCTCTTTTGCGGGGTATATGGTGAAGCCACTATCGCCTCACTAAAGATTCATCGCGGCGCTAAGGTGGGCGCGCTGCAGAAGGCTATTTTCAAGGAGGAAATGTATGAACTTCGGTACAAATTTCCTGCTAGTAGTTTGACGCTTCGCTTGGCGCGGAAGGGCAAGGAGTGGCTGCGGGTTGATGAAAATACCGAGGCTCTTTTGCGTGGGTCTGTTGACGCTAGCTATAACAAGATGCTAGTCCCGATGAAGCTGTAGAGCTACTTCGGACCGGATGCTGGTCTCAACGAGGGAGTGGTCCATGTGTTAGTGGAGCTACCACCGGACCAGCACCAAGTATGCGAATTCTCAGCCCATGCTGCAGAACCGCTAGTATCATCGGTTGGTTCCGAATGGGATTTCCAGGACCCATCCAGTCTGGAGGATATGGCGGACGCAATCCCTGCACATTTCGCTGCGTGGAAAAAATCAAGGCACGATAAGCGCTCTCACCCCTTGTTTCTCTGTCTGGATGGCCCAGGAACAGGGAAGTCGCGGCTTCTGAACGAATTTCCGAGGCTTTTGAAGAAAGTTGTGGCTGGCAACGGGAACAGAGAGATGGTGGGGCTGTTGCAGAATGCGTTTACTTTCAACGTCACACTCGAAAATGGAACGGGGAGTGGTTATTTCACCAACCCGAGCTTGGCGTTCGGAACACGGATGCTGTATCCGCTGCAGAACTCGCTCAAGTGGGTAACTTTTTATCAAGAACCCGCACATTATCTGGATGCAAGTGCTGTCTTAGCAAAGTTGTGCCAGGTGAAAGGAAAATCTCCTCGCGACCTGTGCGTCATTCTGTGTGTTGACAGTCTGCAAAAGCTTGGCCATCAAGCAGGAAGCAAAGCGTCGCCATTCTACCAAGCAATCGCCACTCTTTGTGATCTTGTGAATGCGTCGGACTGCTGGGTGATTGCCATTGCTTCCGCGACGATTTACCAGCCTGTGAACGAATTTTTATCTGACTCGTCTCAATGGCATAACTACCTACATACCTGTAGTGGATGCCAGATATTTCATCTTGGTGTCACCACGCCTGCGGACAAGCTACCCCAGCATGTGATCACATCTGTGATCACAGATTACCCAGATGTGTCTGACGGTCGCCAGCCTCAGGCAATGGGTCGCCATATTCTAACCGGTCTGGCTGTCAGTGCCAGATCCGGCCTACATGAGGAACTTAGTATGTCGAAGTGCATGTTGCATCCAGGACTCTGTCCACTACATTCCGGCTCTTACTTCGTCAGCCCCATGGGGACGCCCTTGGATCAAGCTGACCGAAGTAGACCAGAGCGAAGGGCTGGTTAGCATCAGACCCGGACCTCACTTCTCAACTTTCCATCTAGCTACCAATCCATCAATACACTCGGCTTAGTTCCGTGCGGGGTGGCTCCCGCATCGTCGTGTGTTTACAGATCGGTACTTCTACCCGGGAAACACTACAATACCACCAGACTGTCTCGGCCAATGATAAAGGTGGAGGATGTTTTCCAAGGCTTTGGGGACGAAGATCTGGTACAGCTTCTCGTTGAGGAAAAGGGCGGATTTGGGCGATATCTGGAAGAGCTCTATAAAGTGCTGGTTGGAATTGGACGCAAGGGGGAATTTAATTTCGCGTTGGTGCTTGAAAAGGTGGTGAGTGCTCTGCAAAACGTGTACCCTGATAGAAAACCAGGGATCGAAAATATGCGTGAAGCATTTCTAGCCGTTGTCGCCGTGTTGTCGATACTAGCTCAACGTTTGGAAGGGTCAGTCTTGATCAAGTAGTGTCAGCGGGCCTGATCAGGCTGGATGGCGAAATTCTTCAGTGCCCATACGTGCTGTATTTGCTGCTCACAACGGATGGACGTTCCTGGGACAAGTTTCAATCTCATGTGCCAGTGGAAGCACGCGAGGATAAGGTGCCGTGGAATTGCAAGTTCCGTGTACTGAAATCGATAGCGTACGCTCCAGACTCGCCGGTGTGTTGGGAAGTTGTGCATCGGGGAGCTCTATTCGGGTCTGGTTGTAAGCGACGTGTCAGGGAGATTCCACGCACATTCGCACTAAGTCCAAAGCAGATGAGCACGAAGAGTAGGGGGTTTACGTACGACAAGGGCTCATGTGGCCTGGACTCGAGTAACCCAGTTTATTTGTATCAACCCGCAAACGGATCGCCACCGGGGGATTCGTTTTTGTGCTTGGAAGGTGACAAGAAAGGACTTTTCCATGAAGTTCACCAGTGCAAACACATTAAAGACAGCAAACCGTTATCATTCGAAGAATTCAAGAAGGAAAAGGAAAACGTTGTTGGAAGTGACGACCTTTTTGTGTTGTACTGCACCGGAAGCGTGTCGCTCGACATTCCTGACCCAGTGCTCCGCAATTGTGCTATTGTCGATGCGAGCTGCTGGAAGGAATACTACGGACCATTCGCGGCAAGGGCGTTTTTCGTGAAGAAGATCCCACCGCCTTCCCTGAACAATTGTTCCGACGTGGAGCTTACTTTGGTTGATGGAGTGGGCAAGGCGTGAGAAAATTTCGGCCAAACCTAAGGACGGTCTGTTTTCGAGCTATGAGGACGCTGCAGAGCGAACGGGTATCTCCTTGCGTACCATTAAGGATTCCGACTCTGATCCTGACTATCCGTGGTGCTCCAACAAGGACAAAACGGCTTGCATCAAGTCTTCGCACACGTTCATACATCCATACTGGTATCATTTGGGAAACTCTTGCATATACGGCTTGAATATTCTTGCCACTGTTGCAGTGCGTCCTCCAACATCGGGTGCTCCATGCTCAACGTCTCTACCAGCAAGGGCAAGTACGGATTCTGTCGACTGGTGTTCTCGTCATACGCTTGTCGAAATGATGTGAACACTTCAGAAGTGTTGGCCATGGGAGCTACGAGGTAGTGCTGGCACCACTCTACCTTCTTCTCTCCAAGATGACGCACACGCTTAGCTAGCCGCCTGAGAATGTCATCCTGAGTTCGCCACGCTGTCCGCCAGTATGCTGCCTCTCTCCGACAAGCTGCGACATCGCTCTCCATGGCGGTGTATCTAGCATGTAGCTGTTTCAGCATCACTTTTGCTTGCTTCTCGCGTTCTTTGGCACCCGCAGGCCCCCTAGCCACGCCGGAAGCTGACGATAGCGCCTTCACGACGTCAAGTGCTGTAATATGTTCGCCATCGCTTGCTGTGTCAACGTTGATTCGCGACACCGCCGCAGTCGAAGTCGACGTCGACGTCGGTACCACAACACCAAATGCACCAACCTCGAGCACTAACTCTCGCACACTTTTACTGAGCTCGTAAGCAGACGAGTGGACTGGATCGATAGTAGAAACCTTTGGTGGGGAGTGTTGCAACACTTGCACGCTCAGTTCGTCCAGCTCTGCTGCGACACACGCAAGCGCTTCCTCTAGATGCTTCACCCTCTCGACCCGCAGGTGGGCCAAACTAGACGGCGCTCGACCGTAAATCTCGCCAAGCTTCAATGTCGTATCCTCATCGCGCATGAACGACGCTGACAAATTGCTCACACGAAGCTTTGTTTCAAAACAGGCGTTTGCAGCAATTGCTGCAGCTCGTATTTGACCCTCTACGCGCTCCAGTTCGTTCACCAACTTATCCGGAACAGCCAACATCCATTTGATCGACGGACGATCGCCAGTCTCCTCTGGTTCAGCAGTCGCCTTCTGGTCGGCGCCGGCAGCCTCAGCTTCTTCTCGTCCAGCATTGATCACATCGCGCCAGTGGCTCGACGCAGACATCAAGCTTGTTTCAGCATTTTTGTGCGCGAGCATTGCATCTTGCAACAGATGAACTTGTCGCTGAAGCTGCAAATTCTGTGCTTGTAGCAGTCTCATTCGTCGATGAGAAAACTCCAACGCGGGCGCAGTGGTCATCGAGCAGACAACCTGCTTGAGCGTAGTCGAAACCATTACTCTTTAACCACGTGAACATTCTCTGAAAATGGCTAACTGCCATCGATCAGAACTGTAATGCATTCTTCTCGCTTTGCCTTCCCACGCATATGACATGCACCGAGCTTCGACTTTATTTTTCACCGTGTACCGATACAGCGTACCTGTACTTCTACAGTCGGTGCACATGCAGAAAAACCTGCAAAACCCTCCTGGGTCAAGAAAAGCACGCTGTCTTGTAGATAACCGCGACGTCTACGGGCACATTATCCTGCATTCTGTGCGGGACCGCAGAGTCGCCATCCAATCTGTACACAGCGGCCGATTTCTTCAGGTTTCGACGACTGGTAGTTGCGTGTTCGACCCGAAAGATGATGGCCAGTGGCAGTTCTTCAGCTTGGAAAGTGATGCGGATGGCAACCTACACTTTATATCCTGTCATACAGGAACTGTTCTCCAGTGTGCTGGCAACGGTGTCGTGAAGAGCCCAAACGATAATCTGTACTTCTGGGGGTCATGGAGAATCGTGGAGCCTAGAGCTAGAACCGAGCTGGCTCAGTTTGGAATGAATCCACGCCACGTTCTTGTTGGAAAAGGGAGGGTATCACATATCAAAGAGAAAGAAATAATATGCCTAAAGCCTTCTTGCTAATCCGAGCAAACAACTTACTATCAATTTGCGCTGAAAATGGTAAAATGAAATGAATTAGAAAGTGGGGCTACCTCATGCACTCATGTACTACGCATGGCAGCGTTGATAGGGGAAGGAAATTGCTGACCCACTTGACATCAGCAGCAACGGGACTTCAACTCGTAGCAGTCCCATCATGGATCTTGCTTCGCTCAAGCTGGCATTGCCGAGTTGAAATTATTAGCTGACAACGATAAGCTGACCTTCACCCATTGACTTGTTTCTTTTACCTTTATTGAGTCTCCAGCCTCACAGTATCCACTGGTATCGGGGTGGTCGTCCCGTACAAAAACGTCTGGACTTTACCAACTTGTCTTCAGTCGTCCTGTCCATTTCTTCCAATGTCAATATTTGCTCTCGACGCTCTGTCAGGGTCGCTTGAGCCTATGTCAGATTTACAAGCGGGGCCATGCAGCCGTACAACAAATTCAGGACCGGAGCAATCTCATCACTTGGTTTGACGGATTCACCGAAATGCATGATCAATCACCGACGTATCGCTGGATCCGTATCACTTGTAGCTGCTAGATGCTGCAGCTTCAGAAATAATGCTTCGCTTCGTTCGCACTTCGAATGACGAGTAGCCCACCCTCGACTCGCTAGAACCCGACAAATAAGGGTATCCCCTTGACAGTGTCAAGAACGTAACTCTCCAGGGTTTCCGGCATGGTAATGGGACGAGGAACTGTGGGGTTGCGCGCAAAGCTGGTTCCATTGCCATGGTCTTGTACCACCTTTCAATCGTCTTTGTTTCGAGGGGATCCTTCCTGAATCCATACCGCCCCATTTTCTTTGATGGAGCTCAACTGATCCGAAATCGATAGCTTTAGAACATAAGTCGGAGATTTCCACGAACGGCGATGTTAATCTACCAACAATGGGTCTTTATAGCATTCACTCCACAATTCGCTCCATAACGCACAGCTCGCATGTCTTACAAAAAGCATTTCGATACCAACGCGTTCCCATTCAAGATACCATTCATTCTAATGACTGTCGAAGGAGATCTTCTTGGAGATGCCGTTGGAATGCCGAAGTTTATCGAGTTTGATAGAGCTAGCGGGGGGATGGTTTACATTCGAAGCTCCCAGGGCCCGGAGAAATACTTGACTTCAAACAAATGCGGAACTTGTTTCTTTGGTAACCAAACACAAGCCTTGAAATTCGAGGCGAAAATTTGCTTGCATAACGAAGCGATCATTTTCGAGGAGTATCCGACAACGAAAGCGTTGGGTATCGTGACAGAAGATGGAAACAAGTATTGCAAATGCCGAGGGAGCTACGGAAGTGACAGCGAGGGCTGGTTCATCATGGACCCACTCTATTTGACTGCAGATCGACTGCCCCCTGTATTGGAGCTGCAACATTTAGTTGCTGTGAGTGATACGGATGCTGCTTCACGCCGCCTGTTGATCATGCATTTCTGTGAATCAGGAAAATCTAGCGAAGAGATTGCCAATATCCTGATGCTGTTGTATGGCTCGAAGACCCCACGGGTAAACCTAGATCTGGCTGAGGATGAAGCAACGTTGGCCAAACGTCGGCAGCAAATACTGAAGTTAGTGGAATCAGGCATGTCGGTGAAAGAAGTTGGTGAAGTGTTGACGCTTTTGTATGGCACGGCTACACAGACTGAACAGGAAGATGAGGGGTCAGCCACTTTGAAAGAAGACGAAGGCGAGGTGGAGAGTGAAGTTCAACGCGTCTCCTGTTTGAAATGCTGCGCGTTACAATTTCCACGAAAGGGTTAAGTACCTTAAGTAGTGATCATTCTCTTTATAATCTTATACTTTGAAGTGTCATAATTCGTTCGTCCCCAGTTATGTTCAAGGTAAACATGAATAGATGTCTGCTGTACAACATGTACCCTACAACACGCTGCCTAGGATAAAACGTAATGCATCAGTGTTTACACGCCACATCGCAAGTGCTCACTGTCAAAAAGTAATCGTTGTTGACTCTGGCTGTCGATTAGAACCGGGTAAAATATTCCTACGGCGGTAAAGCTGGTAAAGTTGTACGAACACATCATGAATTTGGTCGACTCACAAGTGTATGTATTGCGCGAGTGCCACATTTTTAACCTGTTTTTATTCCGTGAGTTTTTATCAGGCGAAACTAGCAAAAATATGTCCTTGCCTCAAGACATTTTGACAGTTTCTTGCCAGTTGATTAGAAACCTTCGTTGTTACCACCGCGCTTGGTGCCGTACAAAAGGGCCAAGATGGCACCAACTTCCGTAGCAGATTTGCCAGCTTCAAGAAATTTCAGAGTCTGCTGTCGACGTTTAGCACCAATCCCATTCGAAACAACGTCGTTGCCGCGTGGAGCTGTCGAGCCATACATCAAAGTTAGTATCTCGCCCACGACTTCGGTTGACTTTCCAGACCCCAGTAAGTGCATTATTACGTGGCGGCGTTCACAACCTTCATCTTCATCCGTTCCAACAAAGTTCAATGGATCAAATGTGGACGAACTTGTAACGGAATCATTGAGTTTCGTTCGCTGCAAAATAAGCCACGACTGTGTCTCCTTCGAATATTTGTTGCGGCATACGACCAGTTTTGTGCGTCCTTGGTAATCAATCTCGAGTACGTGGCGTGTTAAATATTCCTCAAAGACCAACCGACCAGTCGGTGACACCTTTGCCTCGAATTTCAACGCATCTTGATGGTCGTCAAAGAAGCACTGCTGGTGAGAATTCAAGACCAAATGCTTCCTCTTGTCCTCTGCGACTCGGATGGAAATTGTTCCGTCGTCGTCGTTCTTGGTAAGCTCAATGAATGAGGGTTTTTTGTTATCACACGTGTCCAAGGTTCCGCCAGCCCACGATGCCATAACCAGAGGGAGATCGAACGGTAGCGTGCTGAGACCAAAACCTTTCATGGTAAAATGCTGCTCTGTTTAGGCAAATTGTGAAATGGGTGATTCTTGCTTTTCGGAAGTAGAGTCAATTCACATCACTCGCTCAGATTCCAGAAGCTCGTCGAAAGGTACATGTAGCCGACTGTCAGAATTTGCTACTGATATTCCAAGCAAAATGCAAGCTTGTTTTGGTAAACGAATTTGGCGAATTTCACTAAACGGACAGAGCACTCGAAAGTAAATTAAACGACAACCAGTTTTTTGGCCGCATCTGCGCGTACAGTTCTCAACAGTACACCATATTGTTGGTCCGTCCAGCTCACATTTTTCTTCTCTGGCTCCTTGTTCGATAGAATAGGCGTCGTATCTGCCTTCAACTGGAAAATCGACTCAATTACGCTAGTTGAGCTGGAAGGGTACGCTCGTAGCATACAGCAGCGTCATGATTTCACCAATTTCCTTATCGGATTTGCCAGTTTCAGTATTTGCAGTCGCCGTTCCAGGGCAATCGACTTGCTTGCATCATTAGCCGAGACTGAAGACCCATACATCAGTTGGATAATCTCGCCAACAGCATTACTCGACCTCCCGTTCTCTAGCAGCAGCATGATCAGTTGACGTCGGCCAAGTGACTCGTTCTCATTTGCAGCAGCTTGGCCTAACAACTCAAGTGTGGTGGAGTTAGCTGGTCGTGGTCGCAGCTCGTGCAATTGCAATAGCATCTAGACTGCGACTCGAGCCAGTATGGTTCGTGGCACACCTACCACTTATTCCAGACTTCGCACTCAATTTCGAGAGCGCGGCAAGTTGCGCTCTCTGGGAAGACAGTTCGACCGCTTGGACATCTCGCAGTCTTGAACCTCAGCGTTTCTTTCGGGGGACCAAAACCACAATCGATTTTTAAAGTCAATGCCAAGTTCCCTCCCTTGTCATCGGCCCTTCAGACGACAACCAAATGATCATCTACACGGTGAAGCTTGACAAATGGAGGTCCATCTTTGGCCTTACCCAGCACAAAGCCAACTGGTGACAAGGGGGTCTCGAATGGCAGGTTGTTCGCATCAGGAAGTTGCGTAGTTATTTTGCTTGTAACAGCCCCAGTAGAGGGTTCCACACAACTTGGGATGCAAATTGCTGAATGAGAGATCCTTCATTCGACGATTGAGTGAGCAGATCAACCGACGACGGTGGCAAGGATGGCGCTGCATTCTTTAAGCGGTACACTCTCTGGGCTGAGAAAGCGCGACCGGCAAGTGAGGGGACTATTGGCCAGACTACCTTCCCAATGCCCTTAACGGCCCCAGCTGGGGGAGATCCCAACTGCAATGCAATGTACACGACCAGCAATCCAGCCTCCTTGTAAATCCTCTTCACTTGTACACCAGTTGTTCATTGGAATTTATCCATGGATACCATGCGCTTACCCGCCTTACTTCCCGATCGCGAAGCTGTCCTTGGCGGCACGCACAACCCCCATCACCTTCGCAGGGTCCTTCTCGCCGTTCGCAAACGTCTGCACTCCGGCTTCCGTTACACGCATGAACGGGTTCGTCGCCAACTCCTCCTTCACCGTTGACGGAACAGTAGGCTCGGCCGCCTTCGTCTTCTCCAGAGCCCAGGCCAACTTCTTCTGCACTGCGTCGTTATTCGGCTCCACGTGAGCGGAGAAACGCAAATTGCTCGCCGTGTACTCGTGGCCGCAGTAGATTTTGGTCTCCTCCGGCAGCTTGGCCACCACCTCATTCAGAGCGTAGTGCATCTCGGCCGGGTTGCCGCTGAAGAACCGTCCGCACCCTGCGATGAACAGCGTGTCGCCAGTGAACAGAGCGTCCTGGCAGTGGTACAGCACGTGGTCGCGCGTGTGACATGGCGTAAAGTAGGCTTTAACCTCCAAGTCCCCAAGTTTCACGGAGTCTCCGTCAGTGACCGAGCGAGTCTGCGCTTCGACAGCGTCGCCGGGTCCTCCGATTACCGGGATTTCACGGTTCTCCCGCGCCTGGACGAGGTCGACGAGGTCGCGGTTGCCTCCAGCGTGGTCCCAGTGCGAGTGTGTGGTCAGGATCATGGAGATGGTCACTTGCAGCTCCTGCGCACGCGTGTAGACCTTCTCGGCGTCCACGGGATCCACTGCCGCTGCCACATCTGTAGACAACGATGGAGTTGAGCTATGAGTAAGAGTGGAGATTCCTATGAGTGTGTGTGGGCGCACGGTTAGTGGGGTCGATGAGCAGGTACGCGTAGTTGTCGGAGAGCACGGGGACGAGTTCCACCTGCATGGTCGTCTCTGCTTCGAGCTCTTCTTTTGATAGTGGGCCGAATGACAAGCGAAGATAATTTTGAAAACTACAATACTGGTCACTGAGCTCTTGGTTAGCTAACATGATTGCAACTCCTTTCGGCAGTGTGCCTGAACTCCACTGATACCAAAAAGCTGCGCCTGATTAGAGACGAACAACAACAAGGACAACCCCGAATATCATGGCAAAAGCTAATACAAGACGCATCGTGCTGGGCAAGCGATTCCTTCTTATCCGTGCTTAGGAAAAATGGACCGACCCGTGTCAGTACCAGCAGCAGCTACAGTTCGTCGAGCAAACTCTGCAAGCCAAGGCGACTTGAGGCCGCCTCGTCCCACCCAAAAGTTGCTGCTGACGCCATCACGGACGAGTTCCTCCACGCATCGTCTACGAGCGCGGCTTCTCCTTCTTCTCCTTGTACAGAGCGAGCAGCGACACGCCCGAGACCTTGACGACCTTGAAACGGACACCGGGGATATCACCGACGGCGTGGCCGCGGCGACCGAAGCCAGAGATGAGCACCTCGTCGTTCTCGTCCACGTAGTTCAAGCATCCATCGCGCGGCACGAAGGCGGCGATCTTCTTGGAGTTCTTGATGAGCTGCACACGGCACGACTTGCGAATGGCCGAGTTAGGCTGCTTGGCCTCAATGCCGCTGCGCACGTCAACAACAGCAATACACAGTCAGATCGCTATTCCCCTCATAAGAAAACCAATAAATAACTTACATCTTCTCAAGGACAATGCCCTTGGCCATGGACGAACCACCGAGCGGGTTGGCCTTCATGGCCGTCACCGAGTGGCTCTTGTTGTAGGACTTCTGCGCCCAGCGCTGCGTGCGGCGGTGCACGCGCAGCTTACGCGCGCAGCGAATACCAGAAGGTTTGTCTGCAATAAAGAGCAACCAGTCACAAAAGTCAGCTTTGCATTCTCCTGCCTCGTTGGCTGCTGGTCTCCCGACAGTCGCTGCAGTCTCCTCCTCCTAGTCGTCGCTTCCTGTCGCTGCAAAGTTCATGTCGAGCCTGTGTGTCGTCTGATTTCTGTAGGAGGAGACGCTGCGGGGATGGGAGACCGAAGCGGAAGGCAACGTACGCTTGGCCATTTTTCAGTCGGAGGAATAACCGGAATCTTCACTGAGGACTGCGCGGCTTTCAAGCGCAAGGCCAAAGGGAATGACTGGAGGACGCCGAGTGGAAAGTACCGTGTGCGACGCGGACACAATAATAATTTGTGACAGGGGGTAGGTCATGAAGCGTACTTAGTCGAAAGGATTGATTATGGTTGGCCGAAATTAGGACGAAGCTTTCTATACAAAATCGACAGCCACTTCAACGTGGTTGCTGCGCTAGCTGTATTTGCAGTTTGTTGCTTGTGCCTACAGCTCGTCGCGCGCGGCCTTTTTCTTCTTGGTTTTCTTCTTCTTGGACTTGTGCTTCTTCTTTCCTTTCTTCGACTGTTTCTGCTCGGACTTCAGCTCCTTCTCGAGCTCGGCGCGTTGCTGCTTCTCGTCCGAGAGGATTTCGCTCAGCATGTCGTTGAGGTCCTCGTCATCTTCGTCGGTACCGTCCGCTCCTACTGCCACTTCTTGTATCTCGTCAAACGAACACTCCTCACCGAGACTGGGCACGTCTCCAATCGGTGCTGTTCCGATGCTACCAGACAGCACACTCTTCAGAAATGCCGACGCATTCTCCTCGTCGAACAGTCCCACGTTCGTGGCGTAGCGCTGCTTCGCAGGAGAGTATACAGCCAGCGTCGGCATCTGGAAGAGACCCACGCCGAACGCCTCTGCAAAGTCCTTCTGGCACTTGCCGTTCACCCACATGAAGTGGAACGGTTCCCTATTTTGCTTGCTCTGAGCGGCCACACGCGCAAAAGTGGTCCACCATTTTGCAAGGCGAGACTCGGGGTCGCTGAGCGTGTCCAAGTGGTCCTCGAAGAACCCAATTGCACATATCTTGTTGCCGCCACAGACGTCATCCATGTTCTTCTTGGTAAGGTACGGCACGAGCGATTGAGCAGAAGCCTCATCCAGCGATGAGAAGTCGACTTCTTCATTTTCAGACTTGACGTCTTGCGGGTGAGGGTACTGCGCGAGCACTTGCAGAATAAACTGCATCACATTCGGATACGTGTACGACCCCATCGTTTTCTTCTGGTACGCGACGACACCGAACGGTGCGGAGCTTGGGTCTTCTAGGTTCTGTTGGGTCGGCACTAGACACACCAGAGATGTGCTGGCAGATTCCTTCACCATGAACTGCTTCTTGATATCTGGGTCAGCATCGTGAATAACTGCCAGCATGACCTTTTGCGTAGGGACCGAGAGCACGAGGGCCTTCATCATCGGCGGGGTGTGTTTCTTCGATGAAAACATGAGAATGGGAAGCGCGCGGCTTCTCCGAGCTGTGGAAATGAAGGCATTCAGGTCGGCTTTCGACTCAATCTCGACAGTCAGATCGGGGATAGTTGTAATGGCCGGCTCCTTCGCTTCATCAATCGTTGCAAACGTTTGTGAGAGAACCTCGCCGCGCGTCAGCTCCTTCTCGTCCGTAAGTGCGAGCGGGAAGACTCGGACGCCAGTGCCGCCATAACGTTCACACAACTCCGCTTCCTTCTCACAACTGACTGCACCCAACGCCACGACGCCAGCCTTCCGATGTGCGTCCGTCAGCGTTTTCTTCCACTCTTGCTCCGTCAAAGCCTGTTCACGCTCCGCGTCCATAAACTCAACGATCCAGACCACATCCGACCGCAGCACCAAGTCGTCGAACTCTTGTCCGGAAAAGAATCGGATAAACGACGAATTCTTCTTGTCCGCCTTAACACCTTCCGTTGCAAAAGGTTCCACGAACCCCTTGAGTTCCTGGTACGTCTTGGTGTTCTCCGCCTTCAGCACGACGTACTCCGTCAAGGACCGCAGCGCCATCATGGCCGGCAGCTCCTCCACCTTCAACGCGTCCATAATCTGCTGCGCTCCTGGTTCCTCCTTATTCAAAAACACAAAACTAACTCCTTTGCCACTAAACTCCGCTGCAATCGCCCGATACAGCGGAGACGCATGTTTCTGCTTGGAGATGAGCAGCGCCACCGTCTTGTCCTCAGTCGTTTCCTTCACAAACTTGGCAAAACCTTCGAAAGACGCTTCTTCTCCTGTTATTTCTTTCACGAACTGCGTTGGGATCGCCTGTTTCAACATGCGCTTGAGCTTCCGCGGGTCCTCGAACATCGCCCCGTCAAATGTCGCTGCATCTCGATACATTTTGCCAGTGTACGGGTTCTCCTGGGGCAAGTCCTTGTACACCACGAGTGCCGGCAACTTGGTCAGCTGCCACTTGTTGCCGATGGACCCTTTGCGGTGCGGCGAGATGTCCACGACGCCGAAGGTCACGAGGCCTTCCAGCTGCTTCTCTATGTCCGGGAGCGCCGGATACGCCGCAATCGCGAGATCTTGGAGGTCCATGTCCTGTGCCTTCTCTTCTGTGCCCAGCACCAGCAGCGCGTGGACCTTGGAGGACCGCTCGACGGCTGCGAGGTCGTCGGTGGACGTGATGGACTCCAGCGCGCACACGCTGCTGAGGCATAGCGCGGTGATTAGCGTGCGGAGCAACATGGGGAAGTGAGTGCACCCTGGTTTGTTGCAGTTGCCGATACTGAAGTAAAGTGAGCGAGCGGATTCCGCACTCCCGGGGCGCCACGCAAGTTGCCTTGGTTGTCAACCACGTGGCGACGAAAGATTGATGCGGATCGGGGCGACCTTCAACTGAATGCCGGATGATAGGTTGATATTCTATTGAGTAGGCTCTTCTAGCTGCCGTGCACTTCAACGTGTTAACTTCTCGAGAGATACCGACTTGGCGTTGGCAAACGTCAAACAGATAAGACAAGATCTGCTCGGGAGTCGTCCAGACAGCAGAAGGCCTGGAACGGGTAGCTAGCGGGCTTGACGATCCTCCACGCTTCCCACTCCCACACATTCGTCGTCGCAATGAAGGCGTTGATACACAGAGTAAAGCAAGAACAAGGCGTCGGACTGAGCTCTTGTTCGCCAAGAAGGATGAAGTCAACAGGAAGCTGTTGCGCACCAATTTTTGTCGTGATGGATGTGGCGCAGCATCATACACGTCGCGGTTGTTGTCCAGGGTCTGCGAGCCATCCTGGTTCCGACAGGGTGTTTTGCAACTTCTTGCGCTTGTGGTTTGGCACTGGCCCATGCCAGACAGGTCCGTGGATAAGTGCTGGGGCTAGAGCGCGAAACTGGAAATGGCGAGTGTTTTCGATTCTGAAACTTGCTGTAGCTTTGGCGCGCTGCGTTGGCTTTGCCGAGAGCTTTGCAATGACCGCCTGACTGCCATTCCATATGAGAAGCTCGGTGGAACGAAGACGTTATATGAACGAACACGCACCGTCGTACCCACGTGATGCTAGGCAGAGCTCCACGGTGTGCCCGAGCCTGAATTTTCGTGCATCTGAAGCACATCTCTGGCAACCTGTCAGCGCAGAACACACTGATCACCTCCCTACTGCGACAGTAGTTTATGCACTACATAGCACCACCAACATGCATACAAGAAACCCCACAACTACAGACATAATACCCGCCATGTATTACAATCTTACCGCGGCGCAGGCATCAAGCAGCACAAGTTTACGCCACTCCACTCCCGCTACGCTCCCTCCTGACTCGGCAAAATTCTCTGGCGCTCTCGTCCTCTATCAACTGCATCCTGTCATCCTTCACCGGACTCAACACGACGCTCTACTTAGGCCTCGACGAAGCTCCAGTCCTTCTTCAGGACACCATTAATGCGCTTCACCTTGGGGTCCGTCTTGCCTACTCACGCATACAAAATTTCAGTCAAATACAGCGCTCCGAATAGTAACTAATAAGGAGACGCACCGCGGAACGTGAATCTGCCGAACACTTTGCCGTGCCGGAGGTCGGGCGACGGGCGGATGCGCACCACCTCCCAGTACGAGGGCTCCGCATATTTGGCCCAGATGCCGCGTGTAACGCGCGATCCCACGCCGAACTCGCGCGTGGGCGTCAGCACCTGGAAGGCGTTCTTGAAGCTCTTGACCACCGCCGCCATACTCGTCCGATAGTGAATTGAGAGGCGAGCAGCCACGCACTTCTTTTCAGCCAATGAAAAGATTTATTGTTGATTTTACCGCGATGGGATTGGATGGAAATGAGACAGCAAACGCCCATAGTGACGGCATCTACATGTTGGCAGTGAGCTTGAACTTGCGGAAGAACTTGCCCATGGGCGCCAGCATCTCGTCATGGTAAGGGACGTCCTGCATTGGCATAGTTAGTAATGAAAAAATATTGTAGCAGTATGAGAAGAAAAAGTTATGATACCTTCATGCGCTTGAGCCAGGCCGCGACCTTGGGGAAGTCCTTCTCCACGTTGGAGAGCAGCCCCATGACCTCGAGCTGCACCACTTCGTTATAGCACGATAGGTCCACCATGGTGGGCTTGGCGTTGCTCACGAGGTACAAGTTTCCGTGCCGCAGCCAGAACTCCAGGATACGGAACATGTCCGCGATGATCTTGTGCTTCTTCTTGAGCATGGCCTCCATGCCAGGCGTGCCCCGGCCAATGTTCACCATCAGCTGGTTGAAGAAGATCTCCGAGCTGCGACGCGTGTTGAGGTGATGCCAGTTCGTGTACTCGTGGATCTGAACCAAGCACAACAGCATCCTAATTAGTACACAAGTAAAATGAAGATATCCACACTTGCAGCTCCTTACGCGAGCTCGGATCTTGTGGTCCTTGGGGCACCAGTCCTCCCACCCGTGCTTGTCCGCAAGGTAGAGCATGATAGCATGACTGGCAAACACAAAGTCAAGTGAGCATGATAAAGTGCCAAAGGGGCACACTCCGTCTTCCCACCTCTCGGTAAGCACGAACTCCTCGTCCCTAAGTACTGGGATCTTGCCAATGGGACTCAGTTGCAGGAATGTCTCCGTGCGGCTCTCGCCCTTACCCGAATCCGTGTACTTGTACTCGATCGGATGGTTGTTCACCTTGCAGAGCCAATAGACTGCACAAATGTCAATGGCATTGAACCCCCATCTAGCAAGGAATTGTCAACGTACCGGCACGCGAGGGCTGGCTGATGGGGCTGGCAAACAATTCCTCCATCATAGCTCGCGTTGTGTGCGAGTCCGGGAGTGAAGAGCTCCTCTGTTGATGCATCAGTTTGAAGATGTTCGGTAATGATTGTGGCTTATGTATGTTGAACACTTTCGATTATGTACATCACGTCACAAAGCACTTCAACATGGAAATGTAGCCATGTGCATTGATCACTACTAGTACCTCCTTGCATTCATTTCGCACTTCTCGACAATATGCACAACATACAATGTATCCGCACTTGGACGCTTGCCTACCTATTCGTCACTATGGCGCACGTGATAGAATTCACACGCTTTGCCAGGTGACGGACGTCGAGTCGCCCTTTTCGTTCGTGGTGGTGTACTTGTTTATCTCGCTCGGCTTGTTGCTCTTGTCTCGCCTCCATCATGCAGCTAGCAATAGAAAGAAACTTGTCAGATTCGCTCCCTAATTATAGGCGTCCATGCAGACCAAGCTGCGGGAGGTCCGTTTCGCCACCAAGCCTATCGGACAACAATAACTCTCGCCTGCCGCTGTATATGGAGACGTGATCCTGTCGTGTTGCCCCGTAGTCAGGAACGAAGTTGGTGCAAGCTCAGCTGCAGTCCGCGGTTCCGTTCTTGCTTCCACGTCCGACGAGGCGTCCGAGAAGTAGCAGAGTAGGCGGTCGTGGGGAGACTTGCTTCGTCCCCGTCAGGTCGGAGCGCTGGTTTCGTCGCGCAACTTCCGGAGGCTGCTCTCCTTCTCCAACTCGTTGCCCCACTCGACCGAGTCGCAAACATCGCAAACGCCGTCCAGGCTGCAACAGTTGTTGGGGACTGGGGAGGACGACCGCAACCGCGTGCAAAAGTTCTCGCATCGGTCGGATAGTGGCAGGAGCGCGGACAGCAGACAGCGAGCGAGAGACGAGCCCGGCACGCTCCGTGGGCGGAGGAAGAAGAGCTCACCTGCAGGGCAGGTTGTGCGCATCGCATCCGTCACGACGCGAGGATCGAAGATAGGTGGGAAGGAGGACGAGCGCTCGGCGCCCAAGGCCGTGGCGCCGGGCACGCAGAAGACCGTGACTTCGCTTTTTCTAGGGGATCCAGCTAAGAAACAGGATGCCGCTCCTGGCGGTGGCAGTGCGCCGATACGAACAACAATTTATCACGGTGGCCATCATGGATCGGAAGCCATCCACACGGCGTTGAACCAGGACCGCGCGAACCAGCGCATATCGCGCATTTACCCCCTCACGGATTCGGTTTATGTAGCGCAGACCAAGAAAACTCCCGTGGAAGTCAAGTTCCACCCCGTGACCAGCACGTTTGTGAACGAGCCACGCCTTGAAAAGTTATACCAGGTCACCTTTGCACGGGAGAACTCGGCACGGTCATCGCGCATCGCGTTGATTTTCTTCCTCATGTACCTCGTGTTCACGGGCTCCAACCTGTCCAACCTGCTTTCACATGACTCGAGTGTTCGCGCGCAGAGCTTTCGGTACTTCTTGCTGGTGTTTATCCCCATCCTACCAATTCCAGTCTTGGTCTACGTCAGCCGACGGCGCGCCTACGAAGTGCAATTCCAGCGACTGTACACACTAATTCTGCTGTGCTGGAGCTTCTCGATTATCGCTGGCGGGATGTTCTCCATGCTCACGGAATGGTACAACTACGTGTCCAAGGACGTCGACATTATGCTGGACGAGCTTAGTATTTCGAACAGTGATGACCCGCACATTTACTACGTGAACAGCACAACGCGCAGCGACTGGGAGTTCAAGTCAATTTCAGGAACACGAGCGGAGGTCTTGCAGGCGTACACTAAGGAGATTTTGCTGCCCTCAGCCACCATGAACATCAATTTGCTCCGGTTGATCATGATTTACGTGTTCGTTCCCCTGCTACGCATCGACACGCTGCACTTCGCGTTGGTTGGTCTCATCACTACCGCCAGCTACATGGCCCTCACCTTCGTCTTCTACCCGGTTACGGATTCGACGCCATTTAACATGAACCGCGTCCTGGTCATCTGCTTCCCCATCGTGTTTACTGCGGCGATGCTCCTGCGCAACCGAGACGTTGACCGTGTAGTGCGTCAGGACTTCCTGCACGTTTGGGCTGTCGAGCTCGAGGCTGAGAAGGCCACCCGCGAGAAGAATTTGATCGCTGAAGAGAACCGAACGTTGAAACAGGAGCTAGCGCAGCGTGACAATGACTTCAACTTGGACCTGACATCACCACTCCACGCTCTGCTGGCCGAGCTCAAGTCGTTCCTTGACGCCGTTGACTTGAGCGATGAGGATACGCAGCGCGGCATGGCAATCGTGCGCAACCTTGCACGTCTGGACCAGAATCTGTTCGTGCCCGACATCAGCGCGCAGATGAAGTCCGAGAAGGAGGTGGATAATGACACGAAAAACTGGGCCCTCTCGGTGCTGGCGCGGAAGGACTACGCTGACACCACTCGCTCCGGTGTGGCAATGTCGCACAGTTCCCATTCCAACTCGAACAGCGACAATCGCAGGAGCTACAAGGATGGTTTAGGCGTTGGGGCCGGAGGGATCGCTGGTTCGATGGTCATTGCTCCACTGGCGGACATGCCGACGTGGGAGGACCAGACCTTATCGAGAGTAAAACATCGCATCCAACAAGATGGCTGGGACTTGGACACCCTCCAGATTGCAGAGCAAACCGGCAACCGGCCACTCATGTACGTGACTGCTGCACTGTTCGAGCTGCATGAGCTGCACGAAGAATTTCGTGTCGACCGCGTCGTGCTGCGCAACTTTTTGTATGTGCTGGACGACGGGTACCTTGCCAACCCGTACCACAACAGCAGCCACGCCGCCGACGTCGTGAATTCAGTGAATTTCCTCATCACAACTCTGGCTGACGGCCAGATCCGAGATACTCTCACCAATCTTGAGTTCTACGCGGCACTTGTGGCAGCAGCTATCCACGACTTCCGCCACCCAGGCAAGTCCAACAACTACCTTATCAAGGCCAAGCACGACTTGGCTCTCCAATACAATGACCGCAGCATCCTGGAGAGCATGCACTTAGCAGAAACATTCTTCATCATGCGCAACCCGCTCTGCGATATCTTCGGGCGCATGAAGGACAAGCCGTACCGAGAAATCCGGAAGGCCATTATCGAGATGGTTCTCAGTACCGATTTGTCCATGCACCTGCAGCTAGTCGGAAACCTCAAAGCCTTGCTGCTTCAGGAAGCTACAGCTATCCCTGCTGGTGGAAGTGGCACTAGTTTGGGGGGGCCCATGCCTGCTCCGAAGCCGGTAACAGATCCAATGATGATTATGAAGGTAGTCATCAAGTGCGCCGACATTGGTCATGCTGCTAAGAAGCGCAAGCTGCACGTGATCTGGTCAGCGTTGATCATTGAGGAGTTTTTCCTGCAGGGCGACAACGAGCGCGCCAACAATTCGGACATTTCACCTTTCATGGACCGACACTCGGAGAACAGCGCAAAGGTATGGTTACTCTGTCTCACGAAGCAACTTGAATCCTCCACCGCTAACATATTCGTGCTGTATTTGTGCAGAACCAAGTTGGTTTCTTCGAGTTCATCGTACTTCCTTTCTACGATACGGTCGCACAAGTTATATTCGCGTCCGAGTTCGGCGCCATTCACAACATAGCTAAGCAGAACTATACCTTATGGAAAGAGGCCGACCGCAGGCAACTCTCGTCCATCGTGGCCATCAAGACCGAAGTGTTCATGAATGACAAGGTTCAGGTGCCATTATAGACCTTGTAGGACGGCTGCGTTTTGGCGGAGAGGGAGGCCTGTACGACTCTGGGCACCCGTTCGACCTCTTTGTAGTAGGCATTAGTTTAGCATAGCCCAACCCGCTCCACTTCGCAATCCACATCCTTTCTTTCAACTTTGCCTAGACTATGACTGATACCCATTGCACAACAGTGACAGCACGAGATCGAAAGTACGTGACGCCAAATTCTTCGTCATTTTCAGTTTTTCGCTAAGCCTTCATCACTTCGAAGTAATTTCTGCTTCATGGCTCTTCCGTACGGCGTACCTGTAATTCTACAGTCGGTGCACATGCAGAAAAACCTGCAAAACCCTCCTGGGTCGAGAAAAGCACGCTGTCTTGTAGATAACCGCGACGTCTACGGGCACATTATCCTGCATTCTGTGCGGGACCGCAGAGTCGCCATCCAATCCGTACACAGCGGCCGATTTCTTCAGGTTTCGACGACTGGTAGTTGCGTGTTCGACCCGAAAGATGATGGCCAGTGGCAGTTCTTCAGCTTGGAAAGTGACGCGGATGGCACCCTACACTTTATATCCTGTCATACAGGAACTGTTCTCCAGTGTGCTGGCAACGGTGTCGTGAAGAGCCCAAACGATAATCTGTACTTCTGGGGGTCATGGAGAATCGTGGAGCCTAGAGCTAGAACCGAGCTGGCTCAGTTTGGAATGAATCCACGCCACGTCCTCGCTGGAAAAGAGCGCCGAAACTTTATCTTGGAGCTGGTCAAGTGCGGGAAAACCCCGGGCGAGATTGAACGAATCGTGACGCGAATGTTTGACACCAACTGGAAAGTCAAGTCGAAGCGCGGCGCATGTCATTTCTATAGTGAAGGAGTAGAAGGCAGAATACATTTCAGTTCTAATTGATGGCAGTGTGAACGTTTATTGTAGCGTTTTTCAGAGAATGTTCACGTGATTGAATAGTTTTGCCACGCTCAAGACGACTCGTCTTACGTATCTGTCGGATATCTGTTCGACGCAAAACCCAGTTGGAAGTAAGAAGGCCCGCTGACTGGAAACATACTTAAGCGTATTATTCTGCGTCACGTCCTAGATGGCAAGGTGTCAATCGAGTCGACGCACAACGGACATTTCCTTCAGGTCAGTACGACAGGAAGCTGCGTCTTCGACTCGAAAAAGCTGGGCAGTGAACAAGAACTTTTCACGATGGAGACGAACGCAGATTGCTGCCCCTGTTTCTTCATATCGTGACACACGGGGAATGCTCTGCAGGCGATGATATGACAAGAGTTGTTATCATAGCCGCATGGGAGCTATTCATCTTGGTGATCGACGAGGATCGCACTCTACTTCGTGTCGTGCCAGACATATTTTTTTAGTGCTAAAATGACATCATTTCACAAACCTCAACGTCAAGATAGGGAGGCGTGGAGGATCCTGGAGCCCGAATTTGAAGTCTCTTTCTCAAGATGCACTGGAATAAACCGTATCATTATCTTTCATTTACAATCTAGAGCTGCTTCGTAGGAATGTTAGGCGCGTCGATAATCTTAGCCCTGTTCCCAGTACGAATCGTCACTTCCCAAGATCCACAACACCGGCGACCATGGATCTCTCGAATGTGCCATTCGACGTGCCTATCATCCTCCAGTCTGTACGCAAGGGCTCAAACCTGCAAAACCCCGTCGGGTCGAACCTTGCTCGCTGTCTCGTAGACAACCGCGACCTGTACGAGCAGCTCACGTTGCGTCGCGTCCAAGGCGACAAGATCTCACTCAAGGCGGCCCACAACGGCCGCTGTCTGCAAGTCCTCGCGTCTGGAGAATGCATCTTCGTCGCTAAGGAACCTGGCCACTCGGAGCTCTTCACCGTAGAGACAGACTCGACCGGATGTCTCTACTTGGTCTCGTGCCACACGGGGAAAGTCCTCCAGTGCGACGACAACAACGTCGTCAAGTGTGCCAACCACAACCGTCGCGGCTTCGAGGCCTGGAGGATCCTGGAGCCGCGTGTGGGAGTTACCAACCGCCAAGAGCAAGCTGCACCTGACAAAACCCACGCGCTTGTCGGCCGAGAGCGTCAAGATTTCGTGCTGGTGCTCGTCAAGTATGGCAAGTCAGCGGACGAGATCGAGCAGATCGTGACGCGGCTGTTTGACGCCCCAGCGGCGGCGACCTTAAGCTCGACGTCGGCGTATGCGGTCCCTGTCGACAAGGCGTAAGATCGTTGAGCATTCGAGAAGCTGGAACCTGTAGCTCGTAGCCTACGAAATTAACACATGTGAAATCTCAATAAAAACCATGGACATGCATTTCAAAGTTACCATCGCGGTTCATCTGTGGCCGTGACTTCACCAGGTTGTAGGCAGGAATAACAAGCCCATGGCATACCGACCACCTACCAGTAGAGAGCGTCACGACGTCGCCCTTGCTTTACTGGATGAACGCCTTGGCGAGTGCCACCGCCTCGTCGACCTTCTCCACTGTCTTGGCCTGGCCCGTCGCGTTCAGGGCATCCTTGCCGCCACCCTTGCCCTTCATCGCAGCCATGGCGTGGTTCACCCACTTACGCGCGTCCAGCTGCTTGGAGGCCACGTGCTCCTGGCTCACCTGCGTGAACGCCGCCGTCTTGTTGGCGTCCGAGTCCGTGCTGAAGACCATGAAGCTGCCGGTCGGAAGGATCTTGGTCATGGCCTCCAGCATCTCACGGCCCAGCTTGGAGTCCGTGCCGACGTCCAACTTGACGACGAGAATCTCCTGGCCAGCCTCCTTGGCCTTCGTGGCCTCAGCAGTGGCATCACGGACGCCGTTCGCGGCACGAGCAGCCGCAGCCTCCTTCTTGATCTTCTTCACGCGGTTCACGAGACCGTCCACCTGCTTGCGGAGGTTGTCCTTCAACGGCAGTGAGATGAGAGCCTGGTCCAACACAGGCTTGAAAGCCGACACGCTCTCCACAAACTCGTTGCCGTCCAGCTTGTCGACCGCGTCCAGCTCCGCCTGCAGCTTGGCGCCACGCTCCTCGGCCTCGACGGCCAGGTCGCACGTGTAAGCCGACACACGACGGATGCCCTTAGCAATGGCACCTTCCTCGTACAGGACAAACTTCTTGGCCTCCTTCGTGTTCTTCAGGTGAGTGCCACCGCAGAACTCAACGGAGAAGTTGCTCCAGCTGCTGTTCTCAGGGTCTTCGAGCATTGGGGCGATGGGCTGGCCGATCGAGACGACGCGAACGAAGTCCGGGTACGTCTCGCCGAACACGGCACGCAAGCCCTGGATACGCTTGGCCTCCGCCTGAGCCGAGTCCTGCGTGTATACCTCCAGCTGCTGCTTGATGATGTCGTCGCAAATGGCCTCCACTTCCGCTAGCTGGTTAGGCTTCAGTGCCTTGTTGTTCGTGAAGTCGAAACGCAGGCGCGACTCGTCCACAAGGGAACCACGCTGGTCCACCGTCGTGCCCAGCACCTTGCGCAGCGCGAAGTTAAGCACGTGCGTCATGGTGTGGTTGGGGGCGACCTTGCTACGGCGAACGTAATCCACCTGGCATTCCACAGCGTCGCCAACCTTGATCGAGCCGGACGCAATCGGGCCCATGTGCAGCACGTAACCAGCGTACGACTCCACCGAGTCCACGTCAAGCTTGAAGTTGGCAGTACTCAGCACACCCGTGTCGTAGATCTGGCCACCGGCCTGCGCGTAGAATGGGGTCTTGTCGAGGATGACACCCACGCGCTCAAAGTCGCCAGCCTTCACCTCGTCCACAAAGTCCGAGCTGGATTCAGTGGTTGTGAAGATCCCCACCACCTTCGCCGAAGTCTTGACGTTCCAGTCGTACTTAGCCATGTCGTCTGTGGCGCTAATGTGCTTTCCAACAAGGGCGCTGGTCTCACGAGCCTCCAACACAAGCGGGCGGGCGCCGTTGCTGCCTCCCTTCTTGCGGTCCATCTTGGAACGCTCGCTCTGCAAGCGCATGCACTCCTCGTACCCCTTAATATCCACAGTCATGCCCTCCTCCTCGGCCATGATCTCCGTCAGATCGATCGGGAAACCCATCGAATCGTACAGGAAGAAGGCGTCCTCGCCAGGTACGACGAGCGCCTTGTCAGAGCCGACGTTGGCCTCGCGAATGCCCTGCGCAATCTTCTTGAAACGCTCAATGCCCTTGTTCAGGGTGCGTCCGAACGACTTCTCCTCGTCCAGGATGATCTCCTCGACCTCCTTCTGCTTCGTGCGCAGCTCCGGGAAAGCGTCGCCCAGCATGTTCACTACCACCGGCACCAGCTGCGTGATGAAGCCGCTCGGCGCGTTCAGGAACTGCTGGCCGTAGCGCACGGCACGACGCAGAATACGACGCAGCACGTAGCCGCGGCCGTCGTTGCTGGGCACAGCTCCGTCCGTGATAGCGAACGTGAGCGTGCGCACGTGGTCGGCCACGACGCGGTACGCCATGTCCTTCATCTCCGGGTCCTCCTTGCCCAGCTTGCCCGTGTACGGGGCGGCCTTGGTGGCCTTCTGGATGGCCGCGAATAGGGGCGTGAACACATCCGTGTCGTAGTTCGAGTCCTTGCCCTGCAGGATCGAGGCCAGGCGCTCGAAGCCCATACCGGTATCCACGTGCTTGTGGGGGAGCGGCACGAGCTTACCGTCCTGCTCGCGGTTGAACTGGATGAACACATTGTTCCAGATCTCAATGACGTCGGGCACGTCCGCGTTCACGAGATCGGCCGCGTCGCGGTTGCCGATTCGGTCGTAGTGGATCTCCGTGCAGGGGCCGCACGGGCCGACATCCCCCATCTCCCAGAAGTTGTCCTCGCAACCGAAGGGTAGCACGCGCTCGGCGGGCAGGTAGTTGAGCCAGATCTGGCGTGTCTCCTCGTCCGAGGGCAGGCCCTGGGACTCGTCGCCGCCAAAGTACGTGGCGTACAGTCGATCCTTGTCGATACCGAAAACTTGAGTCAACAGCGTGAAGCTCATGCGCACGGCCTCGTGCTTGAAGTAGTCGCCGAAGCTCCAGTTGCCCAGCATTTCGAAGAACGTGTGGTGGTACACGTCCTTGCCCACGTCATCCAGGTCGTTGTGCTTGCCTCCGGCGCGGATGCACTTCTGCGAGTTGCAGGCGCGCTCAAGCTTGGCCATGGGGTGCGCCGGGTCCACCTGGCCCAAGAAGATGGGCTTGTACTGGTTCATGCCCGCGTTGATGAACAGCAGTGTCGGATCGTCCAACGGCACCACGGGGCACGACCGGTAGAACGTGTGCGGCAGCTGCGGCTGCTGCTCGAAGAACTCGACAAACGTCTTGCGGATGCGCGCGGCCGGCCAGTTCTCCACCGAGAAGGGCGACAGCGCCGCCACCTGGCTCTCCAGCGCCTCTACGCGCACATCCGAGGCCGCCACGGCCTGCTCCTGCGACGCCACCTTGCTCTCTAGTCCGCTCATGTTTCCCCTGCTGCTTGAGAATGCGGAATGATGCCGGCCAGCGATCCACAAGGGCGAGCTCCACGCTGATTCGCTGGAATAGATTGCTGCGGTGATTGGATGAAACTGGGTCAAGGTATTTAGTGTCCACAACACCAAGCCTATCGTAATGACTGCCGGCGATTTCATCACTTGCCCAGGACTACATTCTGGAACTTGCGAGGCCAGCATAGGTTGACACTACATAAGCACGGCGACGCTCCGTCGTTGTCGTTGTCGTTGTTGTTGATAAGGAGTGAGAACCACTACCACCTTGTGGAGCGTCGATGATTTGTGATTATTAATCCGGGTCCAGTAACTCCTAAAACGTACTTGCACTTGATGGTGAAGATGGTGTCGACTCAGACAACATGCTACAGCAGGATAACTTGACCACGAAGGCGATCGATCGACTCGACAAATATCATGTCGTGCTAGCTAAGGGTTCTCCACGCCAATAGCAGGTCGAACTTCGTTGGCAGCGTTGACGAGCTGTAAACTGGTGAAGGGAACGCTCGAGTATAACGAATGACTCCCTCAGAAAAAGAAAAAGACGCTGGTTGCAAGTTTTTCAATGCGCGGGGCGGCTGTGGGCAAACGTTTGAGAAAGGATTCAACCAAAAGAGTGGCATCGAATGAAGTGATATCTTCTTTTGGCCATCGGCCTCGCGGTGATACAGTGTATCTTGTGGTGGGTGATATGCAGTTGCCTTACACAAGAACTGGATGGGAGTCCCCGAGGAAGCACTGCAGCACATTTTGGGGCCTCGTCATGGACCTTCTCGGCAACAAGTCGATGAACATTCGAGTCTTAGTGTTTGCAACTTACGTGCAAACCCCTCACCACTTCGAGTATGAATTTTCTGTCCAAGTTGCCCCACAACTTGTGATCGACACTGAAAGCTAGAAGGTGAGACTCGTCGGTGACGGAAGAGCTGCTGCACATGCATATTGTGATGCGAAACAAAGTACTTCCCAGTATTCACTCTCGTTTCAGCTTGCTGTTGTGTCTACCAACAGATATCCATCAGCACGGCTTCTTCCTAGTCCTGGTACAAAAAATGCCTCGATCACTCATTTTCAAGCCATTGCAGCTATTGGATCTCAGTGAACCACAGGCACGTGTTCACTCACACTCGGGAGGGTGCCATCGCTGTACGCATTGTATGACGTGTGACGCAACGTAGGTGTCGACGCGAGTAAGAGTCGGTTGGCTTCATAGTCTGTAACTAATTCATCCATCTTCAATTGAACACTGCTTGAATATTCTTGCCACTGTTGCAGTGCGTCCTCCAACATCGGGTGCTCCATGCTCAACGTCTCTACCAGCAAGGGCAAGTACGGATTCTGTCGACTGGTGTTCTCGTCATACGCTTGTCGAAATGATGTGAACACTTCAGAAGTGTTGGCCATGGGAGCTACGAGGTAGTGCTGGCACCACTCTACCTTCTTCTCTCCAAGATGACGCACACGCTTAGCTAGCCGCCTGAGAATGTCATCCTGAGTTTGCCACGCTGTCCGCCAGTATGTTGCCTCTCTCCGACAAGCTGCGACATCGCTCTCCATGGCGGTGTATCTAGCATGTAGCTGTTTCAGCATCACTTTTGCTTGCTTCTCGCGTTCTTTGGCACCCGCAGGCCCCCTAGCCACGCCGGAAGCTGACGATAGCGCCTTCACGACGTCAAGTGCTGTAATATGTTCGCCATCGCTTGCTGTGTCAACGCTGATTCGCGACACCGCGGCAGTCGACGTCGACGTCGGTACCACAACACCAAATGCACCAACCTCGAGCACTAACTCTCGCACACTTTTACTGAGCTCGTAAGCAGACGAGTGGACTGGATCGATAGTAGAAACCTTTGGTGGGGAGTGTTGCAACACTTGCACGCTCAGTTCGTCCAGCTCTGCTGCGACACACGCAAGCGCTTCCTCTAGATGCTTCACCCTCTCGACCCGCAGGTGGGCCAAACTAGACGGCGCTCGACCGTAAATCTCGCCAAGCTTCAATGTCGTATCCTCATCGCGCATGAACGACGCTGACAAATTGCTCACACGAAGCTTTGTTTCAAAACAGGCGTTTGCAGCATTTGCTGCAGCTCGTATTTGACCCTCTACGCGCTCCAGTTCGCTCACCAACTTTCCCGGAACAGCCAACATCCATTTGATCGACGGACGATCGCCAGTCTCCTCTGGTTCAGCAGTCGCCTTCTGGTCGGCGCCGGCAGCCTCAGCTTCTTCTCGTCCAGCATTGATCACATCGCGCCAGTGGTTCAACGCAGATATCAAGCTTGTTTCAGCATTTTCGTGCGCGAACATTGCATCTTGCAACAGATGAACTTGTCGCTGAAGCTGCAAATTCTGTGCTTGTAGCAGTCTCATTCGTCGATGAGAAAACTCCAACGCGGCGGGATGGACATCGAGCAGACTGTCGTTCGAGTTGTCGTTCTGAAGCACAGCGTTCAATGCTTCCATTTGCTTGATTTCCTCACGCAACTTGGCATTCTCGCTCGCTAACGCAATGTTCTCCTCTTGCAATGCCTGTACCTGGTTCTTCTTGAATTTCGCTGCAAAGTTGGACGGCTGCTTGCTAGGCAACGTCCGCTCAATTGAAATGCCAACTCCAGGTTGTCGGTTGCTTGTACGTTTTGGACGATACTCAGTAGACTCATGCGCGACGAAGTTGTTGCTTTCATCGTCATCAGGAGATGCCTCGACAGTAGTGTCAGAGTTCCATCCTAGCCCCGCGCTTATGCGTGCAGAGGTTGACTGAGAAAGAATACTGCTCCCTGTCTTTTTAGTAGCGGGTGTACGACGCGACGGCACTTCAGTCTGCTTCAACGGAGGGAACCGGGTGCGCTCTTCCGGTTCATCATGCGATTCCTTTTCGATGCAGTCGCTATCCCAGTCTCGACGTTCGTTGTCCTCCTGTGCATTATTGTCGCTTTCTCGCCGTCTTCCCTGCCGTGACCCTCCCGCAGCATACCTCGCCGCCAGCAACGACGAACTATTAGTGCTAACTCCAGAAGCAGCACTGCGTCGTGACGACTTGATCCTCGTCAGCAGCAGTCGAAACGCCTGGGCACAGCAGTCATTGTCAAACACCAACTTCTGCCACGAGATCAGCGCTGGCGCTCCCAGTCTCTACAACAGCATATCACCCACAATGAGCTACACAACCATCCACAATAAGCCACACAACAGCTTCTCTACTCGATTGCGGCCAAGAAAGCAGCGTACCGCGAGCTCGGCAGCCGCCACCTGCATGAAGACGGCCCGAAAGCTCTCCTCCTTCTTCCTCGCCGCATCCCGGTCTCTACAGACACCAGCACCAGCACACCCCTTTCGCTCTTAGTAACCGTATACAGTTCTTACCCAGGAGCACAGCAGTCCACGCACACGTCATCCAGCAGTTTGTCCGCCTTGCGCTCCAGTCTTCGGTCTCTACTCTTGCCCTGCAGCTCCTCGGCCACCGCCCGCGACGAAACTTGCTGCGGCAGGCGACAGTACACCCACATGGAGGATTTTAGCCAATGGCATACAGCTGCAGATGCCTAGAACATGAGTGCAAAAGACCTCTCGGAAGAGCGCGATGAGCGCCCGCTCCTTGGTTCGCCACGGCAGATCGCGCACCTGAGACGCCGACTGCAACGCACCCACACACACAGGTGAGCTATACAGCCACATACTGAAGCAGATAGAGCAGCGAGGTGGTGCGTACCAGCCGCTCCATCCCCGGCAGCGCCGCCAGCTCCTGCTGCAGGCGGTCCATTTCGCAACGTTTCAGAGTGACGGTCGCGGATGTTGCAGTCATTATGATGGGCTTGGCGAAAAAGTGTACACCACATCAATGTACACCACACCAACTCTAGAATGGGAAACTTCAACAAGAGTGACCTTCATTCTGATGGACGGGAATTGACCGATGGATTGGGGATGACATCGGAGTAATACAGGTAATATGTCGCCTGAGTAGGGGCTGGCGGTGCTGCCGGGGATGAAGCGGCTGGTACGCGCCACCTCACTGCTCTACCCGCTTCAGAATGTGATTGTGTATCTCACCTGCCTCTGTCTGCAGTCGGCGTCTCAGCTGCGTGATCTGCCGTGGCGGACCATGTCGAAAGGGTTCGCATCATTCCGACAATCTTATGACGAGAGCACCACTCCTGCTGGTCGAGACGTTGAGCATGGAGCCTGGTGTTGGAGGACGCACTGCAACAATGGCAAGAATATCCAAGCAGTGTTCAATTGAAGATGGATGAACTAGACGCGGACTACGAAGCTAACCGACTCGTTCTCGCGTCGACATAGTGAAATCTTCCGGTGGTTCGCGTACGTCCTACTAGAATCTGGGCGAATTACAACGACTCACTGGGGTGTGCAACGCGCTTACTCCTTGTCGACCAGGACGGCAACGGCGGAGGGTGCAGTGTCCGTCTCTGCTGGAGAATCGAACATCGTCATCACGATCTTCTCAATCTCATCTGGTGTTTTACCGCACCTCGCAAGCTCCAGAATGAACTCCCGGCGGTCTTTTCCTTCAAGAACGAAACGTCGGTCTGAACGACGCTGCAGTTGATTGATGCCAGTAGTGGCGCGGGGTTCCAGGATCCTCCACGCCTCCCATTCTAGACGATTCTGGTTTGCACACTTGGCAGCATTGCCATCGTCGCACTGAAGGACGTTGCCGGTGTGACACGACACGAAGTAGAGCGCGCAATCCGAGTCGGTCTCCATGGTGAAGAGCTCCCACTCGCCAGGCTCTTTCGGGTCGAAGACGCATTCTCCTGAAGAGCGAACTTGCAGGAAGCGGCCGTTGCGAACTGACTGGATGGCCACTTTGTCGTCACGGACACGACGCAGCATGAGCTGCTCGTACACGTCGCGGTTGTCGGTCAGACAGCGAGACTTTTTGGACCCGAGAGGGTTTTGCAGGTTTGTCTGCATGCGAATTGAGTGGATAACCACAGGCACGTCGAAGGGAATCTCCGACAGATCCATGGTTGGCGGTATGTGGAGGTGGCAGGAGAAATCGGGGAATGAGAAGTAGAATATGAGCACGAAAGCGAAGTCCGAGAGATGCATTTGGCTTCAAAACGAGTGGTTGGGACTCACTTGGCAACATGTACTCAAAGGAAAATACAATACACTAGGAAGCTGAGTGGTCCGTGACTGAGTGATGGAGGCCCAAGTGTAAAGATCTCTCTAAAGTGGGTGCGTTGCAGCAAACAAAGGAACGTGCTTGTTGCTCTGTCACTTCGAGAATTAAATCGTGCAAGATCGTATGCTACGACAGCCCCTCGATTGCTCAAAGATCTTACACTTTGTGAACAGGAACAGCATACGGTGAAGCCGAGCTCGAAGTCGTCGCCGCTGGGGCATCAAACAGCCGCGTCACGATCTGCTCGATCTCGTCCACCGACTTGCCGCATTTCGCCAACTCCACGGTCAGGTGCATGCGATCTTGAACGGACAGCGCTTGACGCACCAGGGGGGTAGGCGTTGCGCGAGGCTCCAGGATCCTCCACTCCTCCCAAGCCTGGCGATTCTTATTCCCGCACCTGGCGATGTTTTCGTCGTTGCAGTGAAGGACGTTCCCCATGTAGTTCGACACGAAAAAGATGGAGCAGGTTGAGTCTGTCTCCAAGGTGAAGAGCCCTCTCTCAGTGATCTCTTGCGAGTCAAAGTAGCACGCACCGTCTGTGCGGACGTGGAGGTAGCAACCATTGTGTACCGACTGGATCGCGACCTTGTCGTTGGCCTGGCGATGCAAGATCATTTGTTCGTACACGTCCCGGTTGTCTGCCAGGCAGCGAGCCTTCTGCGTCCCGACGGGGTTTTGCAGGTTCTTCTTCTTGCGTACTTGATGCAAAATCACCGGCACATCGAATGGGATGGTGGACAGATCCATGGCGGAGATGATGGCGAGGGCTTGTAGTTGTGGAGGTGTTGAGGGCTTGAGGGAGAAACCGGAAATGAAGGCTCTTGCTGGGACCCTCGCGCCTGGGTGTCCCGGAAGCGTGCCGTATAGCCACCGAAGGCAAACGAGGCACAAATGAGTCTGCCGTTTGGACCCAGTGCAGAACTTCCACTTGACATCGTCGATTCTTCAAGCTGAAACCGGTGGGTGAACCCAACCAACCTCAATTCGCGTTGCAAAGCACCAGGGATTGAAACGGCAATTGAAGAGCAACAGTATTTGCCGAGGTTGAGCAGAGATTTCAGCAAGCACTACATGTACAAGGAACAGGAAAATGCTCCCTTCCAGCACACCTTGGGTGGCACGAATGATGTTTGTGGCTCAATCGTTGATCAATCGCTGCTTGGGATCAGAAGAAAAAACGCGTTTCAGTAACGCAAGGCATTGATATGCACGTGGTTTTAGTTTCTCCAAAGTTACACCACCGGGTTTTCAGCGATGTGGAACACGGGTACTATGGTCTTGGCGACACACAACTCAAGCGTCCGACATGATTAAGTACTGTGCAGGATGAAGAATCAGCTTATTCGTCTGCCAATATCAACAAAACGACAATAGTTACGACAGCCAAAGCAGAGGCGTGGCAGCTTTGATCGATTTCTCTAGTGTTTCAAAATTACTGAAAAGGATGAAGGACTTGAAAATATTTGTCTGGCTCAACAGCCATTTAGTACTCGATCAAGAATGCAATCACTTCGGGTGTGCCTGGTAGACCCGGAAGGAATATTTCCGTGAAGATCGCGTGTAATGCTGAAGTGAGCATGCTACAAGAGGAAATTTTCTACACACTAGCGTACAGCCGTGAACACAAATTTTCTACTAGCGACTTGAAGCTCTCCTTAGCGAGGAAAAACGGGGGGGGGGGTCCAAATTTCTGGGCGATAAACAACTACGAGAAGCCGGCACCTCATATGAAGCGATGCAGCCTTCGTGAGCTCTTGCAGACCTAGCCTACTTTGGCTCGGATGTTGGGCTCGGAGAGAATGAGATCCACGTGCTGGTGGAGCTTCCATCGCATCTTCTTGACGCTCCTTCGACTCCCGTTTAGACGGAGCAAGCAGCACACACGGACGTATTTTGGTTCGGCGCAGACGTATTCCAAGGAACAAGCGTCGATCTCGATGATGAGGGAACGCTTCTTCAGAGCGATGTGATCAAGAATACGATCAGCTGACTTGATGAAAACCACGTCTTGCTGATCCAGGGTCCGCCCAAGACAGGTAAAATCTATCTGGCAGCGTTGGCGAGTCACGAGTTGGTGAATAGAGCCGAGCTCCAGCAGAGAAAGGTGCTGGTTGCAAATCTGTCGGTGGTCGAGTTGTCCGATACATTTGAGAACGGATTCGAGCGAGTGTGTGATATTGAGTGGTGTGAAGCCGTGAAGCGTGGATCCGAATGATTTACGGTGTATTTCGTGTTGGATGAGGTGCAGATGATGTACAACAAGTCCGGTCTTGAGACCCCTCTCAGAGAGTCTAGCTCTTTTTGGAACCTCGTTGGGGATGTTCTCGGCGGCAAACTTCAGTGTCTTGATGTTTGCCACTTTCAACTCTGATCCCGGATACGCTGAGCTTATCTGCCCTGTTGAAAATTCTCACGATTGGGTGCTCGGCATTGAGTATTTGAACTTTAGTTCAGGCGAAATCCAAGAGTATGTGAAGAAGTGGCTCAAAGGGTTCGCAAGCGTTGGAAAGCGTATTCTACGAGCATGTAAAAGTGATGACTGGTGGACACGTTGGTCTGTGCGCGACTGCTATCAAAAAGCTGAATGAACGCTACCATTCCCATGATCGGAGTCTGCTGGCTCCTCGGTTGGCGAAGGAGTGGATTCGTCTGGTGGAACACAGGTCCCTGCACCAAGACGGTGATGGCGACCTGTTTGATGCTCTCCACTAGACACTTGCAGTTCAGGTAGTTGACCGTCTCACAGCCACAGAGTTTGAGACTTCGTTTTCGGAGGACATCTCGACTCCGGTGCTCAAGTGGTGAAATTCATCAAAGTTGGCATTCTCGTCCAAACTCACGAATGAAAAATAGCGGTCTCTTCCTCAGCTATGTGGCGATATCTCGTGAAGACGTTCGTAGGCAACGTCGAGCGTGCACAACTTCGCCCCGACACACTGAAGGCACTGATCGTGCGCATGGTAGGAACTATTAACTACGCTGTACGAAAGCGTGGTTGGAGCTCCCCACCTCAGAATGATATGCCGTATTTGACCAGTCAGGGCCTGTCTGACTCTGGTGGCTAATACTTGTTTCACTACAGTTTTTCGGAGTCCACAACACCGTCCACAACCTTCTTCTGGTGCTCTTGCAGCTCCTGGTACCCCCACCGCTCTACTGCGCTTAGGAACGGGTCCTTAATCTGCTTCGCATTGTCCCGAATACCCAGCAACTCCTCAATCACCGCAGCACCGCAAAAAGGAACATACGTTTCCGAATATCCCCCTTCGTGGGCAAACACAATCCGCCCGCTGCACAGTCGCTTAGCTGCCTCGACCAATTCACGAGCCATGAATCGAAACACGCTGCTGCTCAGAATCATGGCCGCCAACGGATCCGCATACGACGCATCGAACCCCGACGACACCAGCACAAAATCCGGTTTAAATCTGTTGAGCGCTGGGATCACCACCTTCTTGAACGTGTACTCGTAGGCACCCGATCCAGACCCCGGCGGCAGTGGCAGGTTAATGTTGAATCCTTCTCCTCGTCCCTCTCCTCTCTCGTCCACCGCCCCACTATCTGCCGGGTAATTATTCGCTTGGTGCAGCGACACAAACAGTACCCGATCGTCCTCGTAGAAGGCTTCCTGCGTTCCGTTGCCATGGTGGACATCATAGTCCACAATAGCGATCTTGTTAATCTGCGCAGGATAAGAGGACAACAAGTGCTTGGCTGTAATGGCTACATTGTTCAGTAGACAGAAGCCCATTCCCCTGTCTGCCACCGCGTGATGTCCAGGTGGACGTGTAAGAGCATAGGCAGTGTCCACCTGGCCGTCCATCACAGCGTCTGCAGCCGCGAGGACCCCTCCCGCCGACAGTCGCGCAATGTCCAAGGCGAACTGCGAGAACGGAGCTTCCTCCCCGGCATTGCCACCTTCTTCCCGTGCGGAGAGTCGCTCCAGCTCTTCCAAATACCGACGCGTGTGCACTCGCTCCAATTGCGCGTTCGTGGCCACTTGAGGTTTGACGACTGTCAGTTGGTCCAACAGACCCGACACCGCCAGCAGCGAGTGGAACCGGCGCTTGGTCTCCGGAGACTCCCAGTGGCGGAACGGCTCGACCAACGCCGAGTACTGCGTGCTCCATGGCCTGTGCCACAAGTACCGCTCGTCGTACACGTAGCCCACCTTCATCACCAGCCGCCACGCTTCAAGATTGCTTGGTTCAAGTGGGACACACAACATTACGTAACAATTACATAATCGACCATCACCGGCATATTTTCATTGGCGGCGATGCTGTCGATGCGTGCGCTAGTGTCGCGCAGCTCGCGCGGATTCCTGAGCGCTGGACAGCGTCTACGCGCCCGTCAACATGTAGCTGCGCTATCTGCACACACGTGGATGCCTCTACCGCCGCCCACTTCGCTCTGTGGGCTTCGCAATTGCTCATCGACCGATTCGTCCAAGGCTCCCACATTGTCCCATGCCGCTGACGCCGCTGAGAAACCAAAGCTGAGCGTGGAGCAGATCCTAAATCACGTATCACTCATGGAGCAGTGGACTTGCAGCGGTTGCGGCATCGATCTGCAGTACGAGGAGCCTCAGCGCGTCGGCTACTTCCCCAAGCAGCTGCTGAACAACGTGCACGAGCTCAAGGACCTCAGACGGCTGCGCTGTGAGCGCTGTTTCCAGATGACGCAGTACGGAAAGATCTCGGACACCAAAATGCCGTACCAGGAGTACGAGAAGCGGGTCCTGGAGCTGCGCAGCAAGGACATGCTCATGATCCAGCTCGTGGACATCCTCGACATCTCGGGCAGTCTGCTGCCCAAGGCGCGCCACATCTTTGGCAAGAAACCAGTGATGCTCGTGGTGAATAAGGGAGACTTGGTGCCTACCAAGTCGGGCATTCGACGTCTCATGAGGAGGATCAAGCAGGAGGCAAAGTATGAGTGGTGTCGTGGATGGGAGGTTTGGTGCTGGAGACTGATGACAGGTGGTGGTTTGTTGCTGTAGGGAGGCCGGGATTGACAACTTGATCTCCATCTACTTGATCAGTGCCATGAAGCGCATTGGCATGAAGGAGATTGTGGAGGACGTGGCCAAGTACCGACAGGGCCGGGACATTTGTGTTGTTGGCGCGGCAAACGTGGGCAAATCCACGTTCCTCAACTCATTCCTGTCACATCTGGTGGATCGCAAGTGGCAGCACAACCACCGCAAGTACATGAAGATGGCGGAGGTGCCGCTGTCGGAGCTGGAGAACGACGAGACAGCCACGATGCTCAACATTGACGACGAGTTGCTGGCTGAGGCGAATGCTGGCAGGGAGAAGGAAGAATCGCTCGAGGGTGAAACCAGCGTCGTCACTCCGCATGGAGAACTTTATGTTGCTCCAGGAGAAGACCCGGAGATGATTGAGACGAGCGCAGAGGAGGACCGACAGATGACCACTTCACCGCTGCCCGGCACGACACTGGCCGTCCAGTATCTGCCTGTTATGGTGCGCAACGAGGTCTTCAACATCCTAGATACCCCCGGCTTGATTACCGACACGAAGCGACAGAAGCTTGTGGAAGTGCTTGCACTTGATGGCGCCGCCAAACTGAAAGACGTGTTTCCAGCCAAACAGCTGCCGGTGCGTTAACACCAGCGTCTCGATGGGTGTTGCTAAAATAATAGTGGCTGTGCTAACCTCGCTTTGTCTTGTTCAGGTGACGACCTATCGTGTCCGCCCCGGTCGCAGTTTATTCCTTGGTGCTCTTGCTCGTTTCGACTACGCGACGCTTGGAAGCGAGAATGACAAAAATCTGCTGCTGTTGTCGTGGTACGGCGTGCTGCCCGGCCACCTCACCAAGACGGATCGTAAGTCTGCTACTAACTCACGTTATTTCCCGACCGACGACTGACACTTTGCTCGTTGCCGTGCAGGTGCCGAGGACACGTTTGTGAAGCACGCTGGTGGTATCCTCTCACCCCCGCGTGGCCTTGACGCCATGAGCTTCACCGGCCCGCTTACGCACTCGCAGAACGTGTACTTGAAGGACTACGTGCTCGACAGCGTGGCGACCAAGTCCAAGCACAAGAAGCCCAAGCGTACAACAATCGCGGAGCTGGAGGTACCGGGCTTCGGATGGCTCTCCGTCACCGCCGTGGACCTCGACGGCACAGCAGCTTCACAAAAGACGCTGAAGCAGGGCAAACTCTCGGTGTTCACGTGCCGCGGACTGTCTGTCGTGCCTCGCTCGCCGCTGTTCCCGTACGAGCTGTCAGACTCCAAGAGTACGACGTGGAAGCGCTAGAATGTAGCACCCTGCTTCGGCACGATGAACACCTTGATAGAACAAAGCTTTATTCGTATCAGATGGATTCTACACTCCTGAATGATCCTAGTTCTTAACAAAGGCGAGGTTTTGAGCCATCGTGACCTTGGTCCTTGGTCCTAGTATTTGATCAGCACGGTCGGGTGCCTGGGATGGTCACAGACTTGACGGTCGTAAAGCTAATGCAATTTTCGCGGCTTGCCTGCTCGGGTAGGGTTTTAACGCGTAACGTAGTTTCATGTCGAGCCCGACCGTTTACTAAACCTCGCAAAAACATACCCCCATGCCAAGCCGTCATGAAAACTCACCTTTGTGAGTTTGCGGTTGGGATCATTTAGGAGAATTGAACAGATAAGATACGAACAAAGCATTTGTTCTACCAAGGTGTTCCTCACCGGTGTCTGGCACCTCTCAGCCAGTAACTCCGTCACCGCCATCTTCATGTACTTGCGGTGGTTTAGCTTACATCTACCCTCTCGCATCGACAAACACTAAGAATCAATGCATGGATAATTGATTAATAGTACTGTGATGTTGAGGTGTGCATGAGAAGATCACAGGAAGGTCAAATTTAACCCTTATATGTTCCTGTTGAATTGGTCCACACTGTGCTCTCCTCAGTCTCACCTTATTCATGCATGTGCTGTTGATGCGGGGCAAGTGGAATCATAACCACCGCAAGTACATGAAGACGGCAGAAGTGCCGCTGACGAGACGGCCTGATAGGAAACGGCAGCGTCGTTTGAGCCTCGAGGGTGAATGACGAAGTGCTCGTCAGCGCGACGACCAAGTCCAAGCACAAGAAGCCCAAGCGCACGACGAGGTGGCGGGTTTTGGATGGCTATCCGTCACTGCCGTGGGCTTCGACGTACAGTACTTCACAACATCCGCTGAACCAGGGCAACCCTGGCGTTCACGTGGACATAGAAACAAAGCTTTATTCGTATCTTCATGTGCTTTCCTCGTCTCCGACTGCCTTCAATCAGCGAGGTCCAGAGAAGTTCGCTGGACCTCGACAGTGTTGCTGTGGCCCTTGGTAACGCTAAGAGAGAGTCAGCTACTTCAATTTAACTAGTTACCTACAGATAGTATAACTACGTTGCTTGAAAGCTGTGAGTTTCCGTCATCTACCATGACTTCGCTTGCATCCTCCTCGCTGCTTCATTCTGCTGGCTTGGGACTTCAGACGTCACGGTGGGCCACTCCAAAGAGGTCTCGTGGACTCGTTGATCAAGTCCGGGGTTAGTTATACGCGCATGGGATCCGGATGGTAAGGTGGCTCATGGGTTGGAGTACTGCATCGCACTGGGACAGGGGACATTGGGCGGGCACGGGCGACCGGTTCTCACCCGGAGCTTTTACGCCATCTAGCTTGCGCCTTGACACTGATCTTGACATCTCCTTATGGGACGAACATTCATTGCTCTCCATGTCGGTCTTGAAGAAAACGTGCGCTTGCGGAACCTTGACTGCATCACTGGACGAAGAGATATCTGGACATGCGTTCTCCTACAAATACGGTCCGGTACTGGATCTCAACGGGGCATCACGGTCTCGGAGGAGTTCACTACCGTGGAACTGGGCTTGGGCGCAGCGAACGGGACAGCGTCTTGGACTTGGACGAAGAAGAGCAGGAATTCATTCGCTATGGTTCAGGGGGTCGACACGCTCCGGCGGCCGACGCCCCCTCCCCTCGGGTCGTAACTTTTCGGTAGGCTTCACCTCTCGGGTTGCCCACTGCGCTGCCCCCGCGGCGCACGCAGTGGAGGGAAGGCCTCCCCCCTTTTTACCTTGGCCTCAGTATGAGGGACTTCCCACCCAAGGCAAGGGGGCCAGTTTTACTGGCTCTCGAAGGTCTTCGGCTCTGTCCGGACTGGTCTGCGGTCTCGGCCGCAAATAGGGAAGTGTCCCTTGGTAACGCTGCAAAGCCCCAGCAGACCATTACACCCCTTTTCAGGCTAGAGACGTTAGGATGTGAATGAGCTGCTGGCTGTCTTCTACATGCTGGAGTTGATGCCACCGCTCTTGAGGTAAGGTACAAGCACAATCCGATTAGCCTGCCAGCGCACACGAAGCCCACTGGAATTCACGTCACCATGGCTGGCTGGAGCTTCCCGACACCGCCGAGTCTCCCGACGTCCTTAGCACGGTTCACTCGCCGTACCAGCAAGAGTTCGACCAGCAGCAACAACGGCTCCGCTACTGCGTCCCCCGAGAAGAAGTCGAGCTCTCTCAAGCTATACGCCAACATGGTCAGCCAGCCCAGTCGCGCAGGTGAGAGACAGCAGCTTTGCTTTGCCAGCTGGAGAGGTTCCTAACGATGTCGGGTGGTGCTCGCAGTCGCGTGGGTTCTGAAGGTCAAAGACGCCGACTACGAGTTCGTGAACGTCGATATCCAGGGAGACTTCATCAAGTCGGACGAGTTCAAGGCGTGGAACCCCAACGCGCTCGTGCCAGTGATCCGCGACGGCGAGTTCTCTCTGTTCGAAGGGTATGCGGCTTGAAACACGGATGCATTAGGTCGTTCGTAGTCTGACACTGCTCTCTTGTTGACCACAGCAATGCCATTCTCACGTACGTCGCCGTCAAGTTCGGCTGGACGGATTTGTACCCGACAGACATGCAGACGCGCGCCAAGGTGGACGAGTTCTTGCACTGGCACCACACCAACACCAGACTCTTCACGATGCAGATTCTGCGGCCAGCAGCGGCTAAGGCATCAGGTCGAGCTTCAGCGACCGACTTGACCTTCCTGGAGAGCGCGGATGCACTCATTGAGAAGGAGATGGCGCTGCTCGAGACGTTCCTCGCCAAGGACTACGTCGCTCACACGGACGCGCCCACAGTCGCCGACTACGCCGCGTACTGCGAGATCGATCAGCTCGAGATGATGGGGTACGATTTCGCTAAGTACCCCAAGGTGACGGCCTGGATCGCACGGATGAAGGTTCGTATGGATGTGCTAACCCTCTCCATTCCGACGTCACTGACACAACATGATCAACTCGTTTCTTCCTCATCCTCAGCAAATCCCCTTCCACGACCAAGTGCGCGAGGACCTCGACAAGTTCCTCACCACCGTCGGCATCCGCGCCAGCGCCAGCAAACCTTAGACTCAGCGACCCATAGAGACAGAATACGTCTTGCATATGAATCAATGAACCGTCAACACCTCCAGCGTAAAGGGACCAATGTCCTATCCTGTTGTCATGTAAGCACCCCTAGCAGCGTCAACTTGACCATACGATGGTCAGAGACCAGGCCGGAAGGGAGAAGAACTCCACAGCTGGGCGAGAACTCCTTGCAGAGAGCCCGACGGAGAGGGATCTTTCTGAGTTTTGCATCATTCCTGAATCCGCCGCTTTCGTGCCAAGTCTCCAATAACCACCATGACCCTCAAGCTCTACGCCAACCTCATCAGTCAGCCGTCCCGCACCGTGGCATGGGTGCTCAAGGTCAAGGGCGTGGACCACGAATTTGTGGCCGCGAACCCCGGCAGCGACTTCTTCAAGTCGGACGAGTTCAAGGCCATCAACCCCAACCGTCTCGTGCCGGTCATCAAGGACGACGACTTTGTGCTCACCGAGGGCATGGCCATCCTGCAGTACCTCGGGGACAAGTTCGACTGGACCGGCCCCACGGACCTGTACCCCAAGGACCTCAAGGTGCGCGCCAAGGTGAACGAGTTCCTGCACTGGCACCACACCAACACGCGCCTCTTCACGATCAACATCGTGCGCCCCGAGATCTCCAAGAAGCTCAACGCTGCCACCCCCAAGGACCTCGCAGCGTTGGACGGCAAAGACGCGCTCGTGGAAAAGGAGTTCGCCCTGCTCGAGACGTTCCTGGTCAACGACTTTATCGCGCATACCGACTCGCCCACCATCGCCGACTTCACGGCCTACTGCGAGATCGACCAGCTTGAGCTCATGGGCTACGACTTCTCCAAGTACCCGAAGGTGTCGGCCTGGATCGCGCGCATGAAGACGCAGCCCTTCAACGACGAGATCCACGAGCCGCTCGTGGGTTTCATCAAGCAGTTCGGCCTCAGTGCCTAAGCGACGATAGAGAGCGATAGTAACACATTCGTAACCTGGTTACCTTCTTGTCATCTTCTGGTCAAGCAAAAGTGGTAGATGTGTGAGGTATCAACACATATCAACGGCGAAAACGTTGGCGTCACTTATCTGCGAGCTTGCTAGTCTCGCGGTAAGAAGCTAATGCGACTGATAAATTCACTTACTGAAGGTGGGACCGCATTCGGGCTTCGGTGTATCTGTTGCAATCTTGCAGATCGTCACCTCTCACTATCAAAATGGAGTACTTGCGGATTCACCGCTCCTTCTTGGACTCACTTTCAACGCTACTGTCGCCCACCAGGCAGCTCTGGAAGCCGCGCTCAAGCTCAGCACGGTCGAAACCTTGACCGATGAATACAAGACGCGAAACACGCTGCTCTCCAGCCTCCCACGGCGATCCTGGGGCGATCGTGTACGTATCAAGCACTCCTTGCACGACACAACGGCGATCCTCAGCGTCTCCAGCCACGGAGAGAACGCCCTTCACTCGCAAGACGTCAGCCCCCTTCACATATCGCGTTACCACCTCGGAAAGCCACTCGCCAAACGCAGCGACGTCCACATCGCGCTCGACCTCAAAGTGCACCGTGCTGATTCCTCCTGTATGCTGGCCTCGTGCCCGCACGCTGCGCTTATCGCCATTAACTGCCTTGTTCTGCGCGTTGAAACGCACTGCGTCGAACGTTTTCACGTTCAAGATCGTGTCCAGGTCCACGTTGGCGTTCACGCAGCTACACACCGAGGCTTCCTCGTTAATTCCCGTCAGCGCGTCCTCCAGTCTCTTGCACTCGTCTTTCGTGGCCACATCCACTTTGTTTAGCACCACAATGTCTGCATACAGCGCTTGACGTTGCAGTTCAATGGGGAATTCATAGAACCCCTTCTCTTCCTTCCAGTACCTCTGCGTCGCCTTGGCGTCCACCATCGTCACGATGGCATCCAGTCGGAACCTGGACGCTCGGAGTCTCAAGAACGTCTCGATAATAGGTCCTGGGTCAGCCAAACCCGTGGTCTCCACCACCAGGTAGTCGAAGCTCTGCTCCTGCACCAACTGCAGCAGGTAGTCAAGGATCCGTTCGAGCTCATCTCCTCCTTTGCCCTTGCCTCCTCGTGCCGTACAGCACATGCAGCTGTTCTGCAGCACGTAGATGCCGTCCATCTCCTTACCACCAGCCTGTAACAGTCTGTGGTCGATGCTCACAGCCCCCAGCTCGTTCTCCAGCACCATAATCTTGTATGGTAGCTGGTCTTCTGTCAAGAGGATCCTGTTGAGTAAAGTGGTCTTCCCGGCGCCTAAAAAGCCCGTTAAAATGGTCACGGGCACGGACGCAGCCCCACATTCCTTGGATTTCGCCGCTAACTGCTCCGTTTTGCGCCGGATGCGGCGCTCGCGACGTAATTGCAGACACCAGGCCACCACGTTGGCGAGTGCGAACGAAAAGACCAATAACGCGACAACCAAAACGCCGAGAAGCGTCCAGAAACCGCGAGGGGATAGCGAAGACGACGGTATAGCAGTTGAGTAGAGCATGCCGTCTTCGAAGGCCGCAGGCGTTCCGGCAGATACCGTCGCGAGCAACAGAGCGAGCACCATGGCGAGTGGATCAGAGTGACGGAAGATGATGCCAAAATAGGATGTACGCGTCGCAGAATCTACTTATCCGGATGATTTGGTTATATCCGGATAAGATTTTATCTTTTGTTTGTTGCCAACATTGGGCGGCGAGATCTTTCACCATGAGTCGCGGACCATGAGGTCTTCTTCCATTAAAATCGGTCCTCAAACGGCACGGGAGAAGATCGCAGGACTGAGTGGCTGGCCTCGTAGGCTACGAGTCGTAGCCCCCCGCAATTCTTCACTTCACAAGTTCCTCTCAAGTCAACGCGACGGACATGAGATCTCATGGTTGGCTCCAATTCTTCTTTGGGGTAGGCTTCATCCTACAGCGCGCCAACGGCCTCAAGACTGCTGTTGTTGTGTACGATAACAGCTCGTGCTCGGCGCCCGCTGTCTCCGTGACACTAACGAGCTCGCTCACATGTACACCACAAGCCAACCACTACGACCCCATCTGTGTTGAAGATGGAGCTGCGTACAGTGTGTCGGACTGTACCAACTACAACAGAGGGGGTTGGGATGACGTTGGACTTGTCAGAGAAGCGTTCAACGGATACTCGTACCTGGGCGTGGAGACGTATGTTTCGGGCCGATGCGGCCAATACGACTCGATCGCAAGGGCCACCTTGTACCGGCTGGACGAAAACTGCTACGCTAACGCAGCAGGCACAACAAGCCACAAACTTACGCTGAGCCACTCGGCTATTATCACGACGTACAGCGATGCAACTTGCACAAACGTAGCGACCACGACCACAGTCCGACAATCATCCATCGGTGCGAATCGATTCGGTATTTGTGTCGATGAAATGACGGTTTTCATTGGTGGGGTCCAGCCCAACTTCACCGCCGTTGCTAGTTATGACGATGACACGTGCTCGACCACGCCGACGCAGATCAGGTTTTCGCAAGATTTCAAGTGTTTGAGTACCACCGACGCGCCGTGCCAGGCTGATGATGGTTCGCACTTCTCGGCTTCGGGCTGCGCGGGCGACTTCTTTGACTACTCGGCGACTGCGTTTGGTATGAACAGTCCATACGTTATTGTGGAGGATTTCCGAAATCCGTGGTGCAACGATGTGGAGCTCGTGACGGTATACTCGGCTGATGGTTCATGCCATACCAACGCGGACGGCTCGACGAGTTTCCGAGCTTTTATCAACATGGCTGATAGCACGGCAACCATCACGATGTATTCGGATCTGGAGTGCAACATCGTGGCTACTGATACCAGCTTGGACAGCCAGACCCTCTCATCATCGCCGTGCGTGCGTCGAGATTGTGATTTCTGGTTCGGTTGTAGTCGCCGATACGCTGTGGGGGGGCTGGGAGGGCCTTCAGCTCAGGGCCGCAAGACTGCTGTTGTTGTGTACGATAACAGCTCGTGCTCGGCGCCCGCTGTGTCCGTGACACTAACGAGCTCGCTCACATGCACACCACAAGCCAACCACTACGACCCCATCTGTGTTGAAGATGGAGCTGCGTACAGTGTGTCGGACTGTACCAACTACAACAGAGGGGGTTGGGATGACGTTGGACTTGTCAGAGAAGCGTTCAACGGATACTCGTACCTGGGCGTGGAGACGTATGTTTCGGGCCGATGCGGCCAATACGACTCGATCGCAAGGGCCACCTTGTACCGGCTGGACGAAAACTGCTACGCTAACGCAGCAGGCACAACAAGCCACAAACTTACGCTGAGCCACTCGGCTATTATCACGACGTACAGCGATGCAACTTGCACAAACGTAGCGACCACGACCACAGTCCGACAATCATCCATCGGTGCGAATCGATACGGGTTTTGTGTCGATGAAATGACGGTTTTCATTGGTGGGGTCCAGCCCAACTTCACCGCCGTTGCTAGTTATGACGACGACACGTGCTCGACCACGCCGACGCAGATCAGGTTTTCGCAAGATTTCAAGTGTTTGGGTACCACCGACGCGCCGTGCCAGGCTGATGATGGTTCGCACTTCTCGGCTTCGGGCTGCGCGGGCGACTTCTTTGACTATTCGGCGACTGCGTTCGGTATGAACAGTCCGTACGTTATTGTGGAAGATTTCCGAAATCCGTGGTGCAACGATGTGGAGCTCGTGACGGTATACTCGGCTGATGGTTCATGCCATACCAGCGCGGACGGCTCGACGAGTTTCCGAGCTATTATCAACATGGCTGATAGCACGGCAACCATCACGATGTATTCGGATCTGGAATGCAACATCGTGGCTACTGATACCAGTTTGGACAGCCAGACCCTCTCATCATCGCCGTGCGTGCATCGAGATTGTGATTTCTGGTTCGGTTGTAGTCGCCGATACGCTGTGGGGGGGCTGGGAGGGCCTTCAGCTCAGGGCCGCAAGACTGCTGTTGTTGTGTACGATAACAGCTCGTGCTCGGCGCCCGCTGTGTCCGTGACACTAACGAGCTCGCTCACATGCACACCACAAGCCAACCACTACGACCCCATCTGTGTTGAAGATGGAGCTGCGTACAGTGTGTCGGACTGTACCAACTACAACAGAGGGGGTTGGGATGACGTTGGACTTGTCAGAGAAGCGTTCAACGGATACTCGTACCTGGGCGTGGAGACGTATGTTTCGGGCCGATGCGGCCAATACGACTCGATCGCAAGGGCCACCTTGTACCGGCTGGACGAAAACTGCTACGCTAACGCAGCAGGCACAACAAGCCACAAACTTACGCTGAGCCACTCGGCTATTATCACGACGTACAGCGATGCAACTTGCACAAACGTAGCGACCACGACCACAGTCCGACAATCATCCATCGGTGCGAATCGATACGGGTTTTGTGTCGATGAAATGACGGTTTTCATTGGTGGGGTCCAGCCCAACTTCACCGCCGTTGCTAGTTATGACGACGACACGTGCTCGACCACGCCGACGCAGATCAGGTTTTCGCAAGATTTCAAGTGTTTGGGTACCACCGACGCGCCGTGCCAGGCTGATGATGATTCGCACTTCTCGGCTTCGGGCTGCGCGGGCGACTTCTTTGACTACTCGGCGACTGCGTTCGGTATGAACAGTCCGTACGTTATTGTGGAAGATTTCCGAAATCCGTGGTGCAACGATGTGGAGCTCGTGACGGTATACTCGGCTGATGGTTCATGCCATACCAGCGCGGACGGCTCGACGAGTTTCCGAGCTATTATCAACATGGCTGATAGCACGGCAACCATCACGATGTATTCGGATCTGGAATGCAACATCGTGGCTACTGATACCAGTTTGGACAGCCAGACCCTCTCATCATCGCCGTGCGTGCATCGAGATTGTGATTTCTGGTTCGGTTGTAGTCGCCGATACGCTGTGGGGGGGCTGGGAGCCCCACTGGCACTCAGAAAGAAGACTGCAGTTGTGGTCTACGAAGATAGTTTCTGTGCTGTGATTCCTACCGTTCTTTCGGTCACAAGTACATTGCTGTGTACTTCTCCCTCTGCTCCTGCGTGTGACACTCTGTTTGCTGGACCGAATGCAGTATATCAAGCACGTGAGTGCATTGAGAACATGGACGACTTTGTCGAGTCGAAATTCGGATCCACCCCATATCTGACCGTGGAAAACTACGCGAATGGCACCAACTGCCAAGTGGAAAACAACGTCACGATGTATGCAGCCGACGGCAAGTGCCATTTCAGTCCGAACGACGGAAAATACTTCGCATTCACGCAGAAATCCGACGGCGCTGTCGTTATAACAACATACCCGACCTCGTCCTGCCAGTACCAAGACGCGTTTGTGTTCGTGCTCGACAGTTGGAATGTCAACACTGGAACGTGCGTTGACAACAAAATTTTCCGGACCAGCAAGATGCCTCTGGCAACAGAGATCAACACCCCACCCACGACGACTCCTGCACCACAGACCTGGACTCCAACCCCAACTCCTACAGCAGGGCCCCCGCCGATCACTGTCCCGGTCGAGGATGAAACGGAGGCCCGACTGAAGATCATGTTCCCGGATTGGCTCTGGGAGTCGCCACCACCGAGGATCTTCGCCAGCGACGGTCGTCACTACCACCAGCGCTCCCCAGACCACCGTTTCCCGTAGTTCTGCGTATTTTCATCTGTAAATGTCTGCCCAGAAAAATAATGTCCACTTTCAATTTCAAGTAAATCGTCTAAATTTCCAAGGAAAATGGAAGCAAATTCCCCAAATCCGCATGTCGTATCCCGAATTTTCCACGTTTTCCTAACACGCCATTCCGAAAAGATACTTGCGAGCATGAAGAGCCCCCCGCTTGCCGCCGACACCTGCCTGTACGGCTCCGTCGTGGGCATGGACAAGCTCTTAGCGCTGGATCTGTCCAGCAACCAGGCCAGCCACCTCTCTCCGCCGTCGGAATGCGACGAGTGCGAGCAGAGACCGGGCCAAGTGACCTGCGACGACTGCGGCCTCGTGTACTGCGCCCAGTGCGACGCCCACAGACACCGCAAGGGGAAACTGCAATTGCACCAGCGCGTACAGATCATGAGCAAGAGAACCGAACCGTCAGACCTCGAAAAAGTCGACGAGGAGCCTGAAAGTTCCATCGCTAACTGGAAAATCTGCGACGTGTGTCAATGGTTGGAAACCCACGACCTCGAGCTGTTTGTGCAGGAGGCACAGCGCCAACGCCTCACTGGAGCAACTTTACTGAGCTCGGAGGGGCTGGACACGTTCCTGGACGCAGCTACGGGGGTGAGCCGCGGACATAAGAAGAAGTTGCAGAGAGAGGTGCAGAAGCTCCAGATTTCCGTGAAAGAGGAGAACAAATCGCCTATGCCGGTCCCTTCACCGCCAGTTCAACGTGCAAGCAACTCGATGCGGCGTATTGGACTGGATTTACGAGTTAATGTTGAGCCAGTGGCAGCGAAGCCTCCACCACGACGTGCGACGATTTTGCAGCCCTTGGGACTGGGACAGTTGAAGATTGATGTTGGTGAAGATCGAGGAGCCATCTCGGCTCCGAAGAAGACCACAGGAGGGAGACAGACTTCGAGTAATTTGGGGCTGGATATTGCACAGGTGAAGAAGGAGGAGAAGACGGTGGCTGCGTCGTTCGACTTCTCGGCCACGGGAAGACTGCAAACTCAAGGATTCGAGATCGACGTACGGACTTGAGACTGATGTTTTGGCTGGTTGGTACAATGAGCTGTTAAGCTGACTTGTGTTTTGAGGAATGTAGACGCGCGGCATTGCGAACGCTCCATTTGCGAACCCTCAGCGGCAAGTCGACTCGAAGAAGACGGTGTCGGCAGCAGAAGCAATCAGCACGAGGGATTATTTGCTGCTGTTGGAGGAGTTAGGTCATGGAGCGGGCGGGAAGGTGTATAAGGCGTTGTATATGCCAACGTTCAGACTGGTAGCTGTGAAGGTCATCCGGGTGTACGACCAGAAGAAGCGCCACCAAATGGTGCGCGAGCTCAAGTCGCTTTACGTGAATTTTGTGCCGCTTGCTACGGCAGCATTCCCCTGCTCTTCGACTGGAGAATCATCGGCTGCACAAGCAGCATGTGGAGAACTTGTGGTTTTCTACGACGCGTACACAAACCCAGAGGTTGGCTCCGTGTCTATCGTGCTTGAGTACATGGACGGCGGATCACTTGAAGACTATGTGCAGTCTGCTACTGAGGGCGAAGAGGGGAACGCTGGCTGCCTGTCAGAAAAGGAGATCGCGAACGTCGCAGCGTGCGGATTAAAGGGCCTAGCCTTCTTGCACGAACACCATCAGCTGCATCGAGACATCAAGCTCAGCAACATGCTCATCAACTACCGAGGACAAGTGAAGGTAAGTCGGCATTTTTACTTCGTCCACCAGTGACTCCTTGCCTAACCTTGACGTTGCTCGTAGATATCGGACTTTGGCATTTCCCGAGACCTTGAGAGTACTTTGGCCAAGGCGACGACGTTCACGGGCACGCTTCTGTAAGTGCTCGAAGCGCGTTATCCCGGTTCGTTTGTCAGATCTGACAGACAACTCTGTTCTGTTGCTGGCAGGTACATGGCGCCCGAAAGAATCAGCGGCGGCATGTATTCGTACCCGTCGGATATCTGGTCTTTCGGCTTAGCGGTCATGGCTTGCGCCATCGGTAAGCTGCCAGTTCCAACTAAGGATGGCTACTGGGGTGTTGTGCATGCCGTGCAAGAGAAACCATCACCGTGTCTCAAGGACTATGGAGATCACTTTTCCCCCGAACTCTGCGACTTCCTGGACCAATGTCTGCAGAAGAATCCGATGTACCGGCCTCCTGCTGCCCGTCTTCTCGAGCACCCATTTATCAAGAAGAACTACTCGCCACGAGAGCAAGCCAACGTGCGATTGAGCCGAGACCGGCAGCCACTAACAGCTAAAGCGCTCGAGCGCAGTCGCCAAGAGATGCGAAACATCGCTGAGAAGGCCCAGAGCTGGTGTCGAGACCACGCTGACGCTTTACGGCGTCTATCGTCAGTATCTGGAGATAACGTGAAATATGCGTCGAATCGGAGTAAAGTTGAGGCTCTAGCCATGCAGCTGCGTCTACCTGTCGATGAGGTGGCGACGCACTTCAGTTTTCTGGAGGAGTATTGCAAATAATCGTAGCGGGGCTCTACCGTTATCGATAGGGTTCTTGTTTGCCTAAGTCAATGTCGTGTGAACTGACCTGTCTACTTGTTCGTTTTGATTCAGTTGGCTTGCAGTTCCTAGGTCACTTCGGAAAGTGCGTGGCTGGAACAAGCCAAGATGGAGAGCGAGCCGATGCCGTCGTCGCTCGCGATGGTGACAACGCCCAAGCGCAAACTGCTGGCTACAACTCATACAATAGACGCTGAAGCATTGCTGTCCTTGCCAGCACCACCCGGTACCCAACTCGTGGCAACGCAGACAGACTTGGAGCAGTTGTTGCGCCTAGCACCCAGTCACGTCGACGATGCTATCGCTCGACTTGAAGACGAGGAGCGTCACGAGAGAGGATCGAATAGCGACGGGTCTGGGATTTTGACTGCTCCACCTGAGCGAACAGCGATGGCAGAAAGAATCTCACGGATCATCTCGAAGGCTATTCGCACGTTGCGTCGCAACGCCCACGGAGAAACTGGCGGCAGTGGAGCAACCATGATGCTCACCGCGTCTGAAGTTGGTGAAGCGCGCTACAGGCGACTAAAGACGGGGTTTACGCAGCTGAAAAAGCACATGGAGGAGCTTGATGAGCACCGCAAGCAGCTTCAATGGGGACTCGACCGTCTTCACACCGACACGAAGACTCTGACACAAACGTGGCCATCGCTGGTGAATTCATCAGTCACATCAACGACTAACTTAGCAGCAAGCTTGTCCGAGGGTTGTGCGGTCATTGAAGGGCTGAAGGTAAGTAGTATTTGAACTTGAGCGCTGCTAGCTTGGACTCAGTGACTGCTTTTGTGTAGGATGACCTCGAGCAAGTGATGGCCAAGCAAATCAGCAGAAAGCTCGCTCAGCTTCAGCTCTTCGAGGTGAGTGTCTAGAGTGAAGCTGGTGGGCATTATTTCACCTTCCTATATGTGCAGAAGAAGCTGGAAGTGCGTGAACAACTTCGACACCAAGTGAATGTGGCCGAAAAACGAGTAAGTCTTCCGTACTTTACCGTGCTGCACTCGTATCGCTAACTAACTGACGAGTTGGACAGCTCCAGGCGTTGCGTACAGGGCTATCAAACCGGACTCGTGGCTATCAAGCTAAGTCGAAGGCTGGTGATACGATGCGCGAAATTGCAGTCAAGCGACAAGAGGTGGACTGTCAATTTTGAAGCTGTAGAACCGCCACTAACCACTTTTGCCTGCAGTTTCAGCGTCTTTGTCGCCGCCTCGCTGTCATGACGGAGGCATTGGAGCACGTCTTCCGATTCTACTTCCGAGTTGACCAGATCATCGTTGAACCAGAGATGGAAGCAGTACGTCACGTGCTTTTTGCCAAATGTAGCCATCTCTCACTTCCACTTGGTTATCTTCGCAGGTCCGTACCCAACTCCGGGGTTTCTTCGAGAAGAACCAGCACATATTCGGAGCCATGTAACTGAAGCTCTAGACCTCGTCCAGGCCTCGTCAGTCTCACTCACGTTGCCAGCAAGAGCAACAGGACCGACAGGTGTCTAAGTTGCGCTAACATTATCGCAACATAACTCATCGTAACCTAGGTTACATTTCATTTTCAAAGATACTTTCGAGTCGACGATGACGCGCTCCAGGCGCTTCGCCGCGACGCTCTTTTTGCTGTTTACAGCGTGTATGGCCACTCTCCCTGTCTCTCTTCAAGCTGTAGAAGACCCTTGTCAACCTTCAGACGTGTTGTGGCTGTGGAGTGGCGCGTTGACGTCACGTTCTATCACTTTCAAGTTTGGGCTACGAGAGGGTTACACTTGTCTCGATTCCGACTTTGTGCTGTACGCGTTCCCGGAGCTGCTGGCTGGCGAGAAACCTCATTCTGCAATTGCCACGTGCTTTGGAGTGGATGGGGGCGAAGCTGGTGATGGAGAGGTGACAAGTCCCTCGGCCTATGATACACCCAATGTCAAGCAGTGCGAACTGTCGGAGCTCCCACATAGTGATAGAAAATATCGCTATGAGTTGACGTTACTTCAGACTGGTGAAATTGTGAGGACTGGGAGCTTTACGACGCCCAAAGAAGAAGGGACACCTTTCAATTACCGAGTGGCCTTCGCTTCCTGTGCTGATGAACATTCAGATCCAACGGTAAGGGACGAGATTTTTTACGGATGATTTGTATTATTCCTATTGAGAGGTGGGTTGTTTTTGGTGTTTTTGTAGGTGTTTGAGGAGATTAAGAAGGAAGAGGCGTTGCTCTTCATGCATACGGGAGATCTTCATTATCATAATTTGGTGGTGAACAATGTTGCGGCGTTTCGAGATGGGTACGACTCGATATTTGCGTCACCCGCAGGACAGGCCATGCTGGCGATGGACGTGCCGTTTGCGTACATGTGGGACGACCATGATTTTGGCCCGGATAATAGTGATTCCACTGCTCCTGGAAGAAACGCGTCGGTCCAAGCATATCGAGAGTTTGTGCCGCATTACCCACTGGTAGGACGTTCACGTACGAACACGGTGCACCAAGCTTTTACGATTGGTAGGGTGCGCTATATTTTCACGGACCTGCGATCAGCTAGAACACCGAATACGGCACCTGCTGCTCCGACGAAGACCGTGCTGGGCAAGAAGCAGAAGGCGTGGTTCAAGTCTGAACTGATGCATGCAACGGGTGATCCGAACATTCGACTTATCATTTGGGTGAATACCATGCCATGGCTGGACGACGAGCGAAAGTGGGGGCACTTCGTGCATGAGCAGCAGGAGCTCGTGAATTTCATCAAGGCACACGGCTTGAACAAGTGGGTACCGATAGTGATTGTTAGTGGCGACGCACACATGCTGGCTGTGGATGACGGCAGCCACAGCCCGGGTAACCTAACGGTACTGCACGCTGCGGCACTGGGACGGCCAGGCTCGGTCAAGGGAGGACCCTATAGCCACGGTGCTTTCCCCGGCCCGGGTCAATACGCAGTGATGGATATTACGGATGAAGGAGGCAAGGACGGTCGTGTGTGCATCTACTACCGGGGTATGAACATCTACAAGGGCAAGTTAGTCGAGTTCGACACTTGCCACCCGGAGCGCACGCCCCCAGTGACTCCATATTACCCGCCACCGATTCCCGTTCGCATTATGATGCGGATATTCAAGAAGGCGAAACGATACACCAATATCGCGGTGCTCGTTGTGATCGCTGTGATTGCTCTTGTTATTTTCAGACGTAGACGCCAACATGCTGTTCACACTAAGAAACACAGTTAAAGCAGCCGCTCGGCAAAGAAGTGGATTGCATGCTTTACATATTTTTTACTTTTTGGTTAAATATCAATAAGGAAGTCACAGTCGTTTAGCTTAGTAACTTCTGTTCATATGGCGCGAGGATCGGTCGGATAGGCTACGTAGCCGCTACAGTCTCAGGAAGGAAGTCGGCGACACCAAGTAGGTGCATCAACGGCTCAAAGCCGACAGCAAATTCTACATACTGCAAGCGGCAGCTTGGAGCAAAACAGTAGCAAATCATGCCGTCGAATGGGAGGTGGACATGGCGTTCCAGCGGTGGCACTGTTGTACCCGAGGTTGTGGACGTTTCAACTGCATCTCCCTCATCCTCCGACCACGATGAGGAGGACGCAATACTCATTTGTTTGACACGCTGTTCAGTAGCTGACACACTGCTCGCTGCCGGCAGTAGCGAGAGGCACGCAGCTTTGGAAACAACGACGCACGTCTTGTTGGAAATACGGTTGGTAGCTGTCAAGTAGAACGCGAAAATCTCGCGTTGTCCGTCGTACGGGATTTCCAGCGGTTCACTATTCTCCGATCCACGTGCGCCACCTGTCGACGGAGTCGCTGCAGATGCCGCCGCTCCTGCCACTTCAACCGAATCAATCTCCTGTTCCTGATCTCCGATCGTCGCTGCATTCAGCAGTGGAGGTTTCTCTGGCAGTTTTCCGTACGAAAGAAACACTCTCAGCGCGTACGACGTGGTATTCAGGAACACTCCTTCTCTTTGCACGGGCAGAGTATACCTCACGTCTCCGACTTGTAGAATGGCGTTAAACGTCCAATCCAACGGACGGTACTGCAGCGGGTTGAAGAGGTACAGCAAGTACGTGTTGCTCACCAGAGCATTCACACACAATTCATCTCCCTGCAGCCTGTATCTCAGCGTATTGTCATCAATGCTGATGGTCATCCCCGACAGCTCATGCAGCTTCAACGACGCGTACGTCATCGTGTGCTCCGTCTCCTCTACCAGGTCCGGCGTCTGCTGGATCGTAGCTGGTGGCGCCAACGGGCGATAAATGAGTCCGTCAATGGACGCCCAGACCTGCATCATCATGAGCGACGACTGCAAGAACTCGGCGTCTTCTTCTTCCTGGAATTTGTGGGTCACTCTCAGCAGTGAATTCGTGTCCAGGAGCACCGGCGCCGGGAAGATCTGGAACAGTTCGCTCTCGAAGTTAAGCGAGTTTCTCAATGCTGCAACGGACGCCATTAGACTGATATGTTCATTTAAAAGTCCTCGAGCTTCGTCCACAGACACCATGCCGATAAGCGCCGAGATCTCCTGGATGGACCTGTTTATTCTTAATGAGAGGTCGAACATCCGCTTGCAACGGTTATAGACCACCGCTCTCTCTCGCGAGCACATTAGAGAGGTGCCTCTTTCCACGGGGAAGAAACGGGTTTCCCCCCGGTTATTCATGACGTAAACCCGGGCTGTGACGCGCTCCACGGCCTTGCGTCGGAACTGGGAGCGCAGCAGGAAGCAGCGGCGCCATTGGCTCGTGGCGAAGCGCAACTCTCCAAAGCGCGCGAGTGTGCGCAGACGCCACTCGGAATCACACGCGCAGGACACATCGCGGGACACGAGCGAGAGGCTGCGCAGCTCCGAGAGCGAGCACAAGCCCAGTACGAAGGGCAGCGGCGCCAGCACGGAAGCGTCGGGTTCCTCCATCTTGGAATGAAGAGGCGGCCATAGAGAAGACAAGTGGTTTCGAAAGAGTGACGAGGCAGTGACCAGACACTCAAGCGGGTATGTGACGTGTGAGAATTTCTCACACGTCACAGGTTTTTGGATGTGTCATTGACTTGCAAGATATTTCTCGAAAAAGGTTCCTGTGGTGCTCGCAGAGCTTTTGCTCGGAGAGGTGCTGAGGCTAAGCTGTGGCGCTCATGGAATTCTTTTCACTTTCGCTTTCTCGTTAGTGGTAACAACAGTCATGGCTCCAGGAGATCTGGTATTTGGCAAGCCCATGCTATTGCAGACGAAAACAGGGAACACTTTGTTTAACCCAATCGACACCAAGGCTACACTCTCAAAGGTTTCTGGTGGAGACGACGCTTGCATCAAACTAATCCGCAACGATGACGGGACTGTGGCGATCCAATCCAGGCGCAATAAGCTTTATCTGACGGTGGACGACGATGGTTATGGCGAAGGTATGTTGTGCCTTTTTGATGGAACTGAAATTGAGGACGAGCAGAAGTTCCGTCTTGAGCTCGCAGATAGAAATGCGTTTATCATCAAGTTCGCCACCAGTGGAGAACAGGTAGAACATATCGAAGATGGTATCGTCTGTAAACGCCAACTCACTGATCCGATTTCTTCGTCGATGCTGTGGACACTGAAAGACCCCGCACCTTCGCTACCGTTCGCAGTGGGTGCACGTGGTGCTGCTGCTGCTGGCGTCCTGGGATTTTTGCCCAGATATGATGTCATCAACTCATGTTTTGCGGAAGACGTACTCAATCAGCGTTATGATGCCATTATGAAAATGGTCATTGCTGGCAAGTCCGTCCAGTACATTGACGATATCTTGTCGCGCCTGTACGGATCAACACAGTAATGCAGCAGACTGCAGGAGTAATGCAACGCAGGCACGGCCAACGCTCAAGTTTCGCCTCATAAACAGCCCGAAAAATCAAAACCATTTTCCTGACAGCTTGCATCGCCGTCTGCACCTATACTTTCTATTACTATTATTGATAACTTTCGGGGGTTGACTTTGTGGTGCCGAGCAGCGTTGTAACAATTCATCCTCTACAGCTTACTTCGCTGACGCTGGAGGCCAGGCCAATTTTGCTTGTTATTGCTGTCTTGATTTGTGTACTGTCGGTTCCTGTGAAGCGACCTCTTCGAAGTGCATTCAAATTGTGACTCCGTACTCACCACTCATCGAGTTTGGGCCATTTCTCGCTGCTTAGCCTTCACGCAGTAACATCATATTTGAGTCGTGGGTATTGCAGCTCGGTTCGGCGTCGGCCTTTTGTCTGGGGAGCAAATTGACGCCGTCACGATTCGCGAAAGAGGAGGTTGAGGCAATCGAGGTCTTCGATCTGAAGCTGAACTGGATGCTGGAACGGCTCGTACTCGTCTTCTTGTGCCCATAGTCCTGCTGATGTATTTACCCCAGGTACTGCTGCCGCCAAAGTATCCGGAAACGGAACGGTTGGGGCCGTCAATCCACTCACCTCCTCCATCGGATCGCTCGACGCATACGCAGCTACCCCACCGTACACCTCCATACCAGGAAACGGGCTGACTAGCATCGGATTTGACGTCCCCATGAGTGGAGGATCACCCACGCCAAACGGTGTGTGTCCTTGAGCTTGAGCATGCGCCATCTGAGCTTGCGCTTGGGCCTGAGCATGCGCTTGTGCTTGTTGCGCCTGCAGCGCACGCATCCGCGACTGTATCCGCTTCTCCTTGAGCCGCTGCTCCAGTTTCCGCTGATACCGGTTGGCCGAGTCGCGGTGCATATCGCAAAACTTGTGCAGCTCGCCGTTGTTCTTGACCGCTCGTTTGTTGTAGCAGCGTTTGTTCGGATACCGACACGCGTCCTCAGGGTGACTCTGGTTCAGTGGCTGATGACTGCCTCCTGCCTTTGCAGCGCCGCGTGCTGCCGGTTTGACTTCATTGCTATCTCCACTAACATTCTCGCTGTTCGCAGTGCTCTTGCTCCGTCGTTTCGCCTGGGACGCGGAACCAGTTGAAGCACTAACTGCTTCTGTCGGCAGTTGCGCTGGGGGGGCCGACGCCCTCCTTCGAGTCATGAGCGCGACGGTCGGTCCGCGTCCGTGCTCCGCTAGTGCGGCTTCGGTCATGTTGGGATCTGCAGCAGGTGCCCGCCATCGCTCGCTTCCATCCTAGTGGACACGAGCTGTCACGTGAGCGGAGTGAGCCGCAAACACCAAATGTGGACACGAGTCTCAGCGCCTCGGTGTGGGAGCAGAGGGAGGAGTCGTCAGCGCAATGGGGACTTGACGTGCAGGCTCGGATGCAGACGGAGCGCTGGGATCGCTCCGGCACCACCAAGCGATACAAAGGCCGGACCAAACGCTGATTACGCCCCTGAAATGATGAGTTTCGCCATCCCACCCATACAAAAACCAAGTACAGCGCTGAACTCTTTGTTGTGGACTGTACATCTGATCGGCCGAGTTATCTGCTCGACTTTACGAGAGCCCGGTGCATATCCGCCGCACACCGAAGGAGAACCAGAACCACTGACTGGTGTGGGACAGCAGGGACTGCAACTCGTTGGACAGCTAATACACAGCATGACACTCATCGGGCGATCACATCATGTGTACACTTTTCGAGGTCGAGCGTAACGCAGTGCAGTCCAGCATGAGTGAAAGGCGCGGGCGTCATGCATAGATATCTTGACGACTGTATTTCCTCGAAGGACGAAACCATCTACACTACATCGGTATGTTCTCCCGAGAGCGGCCGCGAGGAGCAACGAAGTCGAATGAACCAGCAGCGGCAACGAGACGCCTACGCCAAGTTGCTCTCTGCAAGGTCGCTCATTGTGACGACGTGACGGCCACCGAAGACTTGACTTAGGATGATGCTCCTCCACTCGTCTCCCCGTTTTATGCCCTCGGCGTTCTGTTTGTTTGTTCCGCCCTCCTCTGCAGAGGCGAACAGTCGTCGACGGGGGCTCGCCTCAGCCTACGGCTCTGGTAGAACATGTCGACATGTTGGACACTCCATCTTGACCTGCATCCAGCCCTGGAGACACTCGCGGTGGAAAATGTGGTCGCAAGGCGCGATCATGTAGTCGCGCGCTTCAATGTCCAGCTCCACCATGCAGATCACGCAGTCGATAGAGTTGTCGCCGTCCTTGAGCAGTGCCAACTGCTGCAGGTTAATGCGCCGCTCGTAGTTGTACTTCACGGGCAGGAACCGCGCAGGCACGAAGAACCTCGGACCAAATCGCTGCTGCAGAGCCAGAATGCCGACCTGCAGCCCCATCCACGCCATCAACACGTAGCAGAAACGCGGGTTGATCTTGCTTTCATACTGTCAAACACAACACGTGGTCACATCGCAACGTCAGACGCGATTATTTGCCAAACGTAATATTTCGTTCGCGATGGTGGTGTTCGCAGAAACCCCCAAGATGATGATGATCTTACCATCGGGAAGGCCGTGAGGAAGTTGTCCGGACAGCCGTAGAAGTACAGCGGCAGGAACAAGCGAAGCGCGCTGATGCCGTACAGGTACCCCAGATCGAACGGATTCCGCACCTCCCTACAATTCGCCACCAACGAAAAGAACTGTCAGCAATAAGTTATTCCATGCAATAAACAACTACAGCAACGCACCGGTGGACGTTGTGCACAATCTGCGGGACCCAGAACGAGTAGCAGATAAACACCAGCACGGGCAAGTGGTTCTACCATTATCAAACATAATACAGTTAGTGACGCAGATAATCATTGCAATACCTCGTCAGGGCGGATCGTACCGAGAAGTTGTAGAAAATACAGAGACCAGCAAGCAGTGACAGGTAGAATCGTGAGTAGAGAGTCGTGAGCTCGCGACGCAGCGTGAGCCAGCCCTCCGAGAACCCCTGCGGCCGCCGCGCTTTCCAAATAATCAGCAGATACCTCATCTCAAACACCGAGAAGATGATGAGCTTCACGAATGCAACCGACGCAAACGCCGCAAACACGTTTTGCGCCACAATCCCCACAGTCAGGTGGCCCAAGCACAAGTACGAATCCACAATAGCCTGCTGTCCAATAGTCACCAGTGAAACCTTGGCCGCTGTCGCCTGCGTGCTTGAAATCTGCAGCTGCCGCAGCAGGAAATAAATCTCCGCCATGGCCATGAATGTCATAATTACAGCGTAGCGAGAAGCCTTGGCGAAGAACACGTTCAGGTTCTCCTCCTGGAACGTGGTGTCCAGCTTCAGATACAGACCACAGTTCACGCTAGCGAGAGTGCCTTCCAACTTCATGTGGCGCATAGATTTCTGCAACACCGTCGCCGCGTCGTCGTCTTCGTCGTCCTCGCCACCCTTGAGCGCGGGCTTGCTCGTGTCGTTCACAAGCGACATCTCCACGATGCTCACACACTGGTCGCTGAACGAGTCACTGCTGCGGAACCGCGACACGTATGAGTATCGCGGAGGCGAGATGTCAATCGCAGCATATTCGTCTCTGTTCTCCACTGCAGGGACTCCATCCAGCACTCCGAGGTTCATCAATTCGGCTCGTGGTTGACGCGGCAGTCTCTCCAAATTGGCCTTGCCCTCTCCTTCCTCCTCTTCAACCCCATCCGACGCAGCAGGCGCCTCAGTCGTCTCCTCCAAACTCGTCGTATTGGCCACAACGCCGCTCTTGCGATACAAAATCTGCACGCTCGAGTCCGGACTGTTACCAAACAGCGTCAGCTTGCCCATCTTCCTCAGGAAAACGCCCTGCACGGGCAAAATCGTGGCTGCGAGGGACGCCTGCTCCTCGTAAATCACCAACTGCCCCGTAACGTACGCCACCTCCTTCGTCAGCTCCTTGGACGCCGGTGTCTTCATCTTAAGGAACAGCCACGTATGGCCCGCCTCCACAGGCTGCGTGTATTGCTGCAACTGAATCTCCCTGTCCACCTTCAAATAGGGACTACAAGATAAATAGAAAATAAAGCCATCAGTCCCTCACAGTCAACTGAGAAACCCCACTTTGGTCCCTCACATGATGTCCTTGTACACGGGTTTATTCGCGTCGTATTCCTCGGCCAGCAGCGAGTCCCACGTGCCCGAGTAGATGCCCGTCACATTGAGCGGTGGCTGCTTGTGGCGGTAGCCATCCTGCTCCTTCAGCAGCAACTCGAGCTCGTGCACCTTCTGCAGCCTATCCGTGTCATTGAACGCGTTCTGGGGTAGAGAGTAGCGATTACGGCCCGAGGCGTCGGTTTGTCCCCTGCCGTTCCGTGCATTCCTCGCGTCCCCCGCGCGATTGTCGAAGAACAGGACGAGGAAGCACAGGAAGATGGCCATACTAAGCAGCTGCATGCGCTGTCGTTGGAACTGCTGCTGCCGCCAGTCCGCCTCCATAGCCCCCAGGTTCAGCGCCATCGGGTCACTGCCTCCCCCTGGACTGCCGCCAGGACCGTCGCCCCCGCCACGGCGCGGAGAATTGGCCCGCACAATCATGACGACGCGGCCGTCTGCGCGGTCGCCCATGTTGGTGATTATGCACAGATTTGGTCAAATACTCCATAGTAATAATTAGGACTAAATATAGTCATGAGCAAAATTAGTCCTATACAAAAACGTTGTTTTGGTCGCTAAATATTTGTTGCATTGTCGACACCTTACGCAGAGTTTCCTCGTTGCCGCTCTTCACGTCGCTGCATTTTTGTCATGCTGGGGTCCCCGCCGACACTGGACGTTTCATCCTCTTCACCTTCGTCTCCTCTCTCCACTGATATGTTGCGTGCGCTGTCGCTCTCCCGATTGGACGCAGTAGAGGACGCCGCGCAGGTGGACCTGGTGCTGGAAATGGCCGCGACGTTCGACGCCGACGGGTTCCAGCTGGCGCCCCAAGTGACGCGCCAAGAAGTTCAAACTGCTCTTCAATCGTGTGATGGGGACGTGTCACGCGCCGTGGACGAGGTACTGAGTCTCGTGGCCATCCGGACGTTGAGTCAGCAAGAGCAGCAGACACATCAAGAGCAGCACCAATGCCACGCGCAACTGCAGCTTAAAGAGCTCTGCAGCGGCCTGGGACTGGAGGACGACAGCTCTTTTGTAGTGGCGCTGCAGCAGTTGCCCGAGCACGAACGGGAGGACCTTCTGGCCACGAACGGAGCGTTCGTGCAACAATTATTGCTCAGTCTCGATGAAGAAGACAGTGAAGAGGACAGTGACGAGGACAGTGACGAGGATATGCACCCGCTGCAGCATCTGCTGGAAATGTACCCGGACTACAAGGTGGAGGTGGTGGAGGACGTGTTGGACAGTCAAAACTATGATGTGGACAAGGCGGCGGACGCGCTGCACAATTTGCGAGCGCTGAATCATGTGCAGAGCTACGCGACGGTCGTGAACGCAGATGCCCGAGCAGCAGCGCAGCAACGGGAGCTAAGTGTGAACGGACCCAAGGTGGAGTCGTTGGGGCAGTTCCCGCAGCTCGAGGCGGCCAGCAAGACCCAGCAGAAGAAGCTGAAGAGACACCAACGCAGACAGCAGAAACTGCAGCAAGCTCCACACCAACGACCCCCGCCGAAACCTTCGCCTCCACCGATAGCGTACCCGATGCTGCTTGCGCGGAGACTCGTGGCGAAAGACAGAGGGAGGGCCGCGTACAACGCGTGGGATCATCAACAGGCCCCGCACGATCGCCAAGAGTCCGGCATCACGACGCAGCTTAAGCTTGAACGGCTCAAAAAACTGCTGCCCTCCATTGATCGTAGCGTCATCGAGACCGTACGCCTCAGTCAAGGATTTGCTCTTCGTGGTGCAGGAAGTGGCCGACTAATGGTTTTGTTTGTGTACAGACATTCTTCTTGAATGGGTGTAGCTCGGATGCCACAGAGGCAGCGCTCCGCGAGGTATACAACTTGCCCCTAGTCGAGAAGCATCTACCTCCACCGACTGTGAGCGAGGAAGTGGAGATGGCCGCTGCCGCCGCGGATGCTGAAGAGGAGCTCTCTGCTGCTAAGACCACTCGCCGATCGCGTCGTGCTGAGAACTGGACTCTCGTCTCTAGCAAGCACAAGGTCAATGCGGCGAGAGAGACTCTCAGCAATCGCTACTGTGATGTTCTGGCATCGTTCAGGCGCGGTCAACATGTTCTTGCCGGCGACCGTATTCGAGAGTGAGTGGTTCATGTTACGCTGGTAGCGCACTCACTTCAGCCGAGGTTAACAACACGCTGTGGACTATTTTGTGATGCAGGCTGAGTAAGGCGCGACGCGAGCACCGAGAGGCCCAACGGCAGTGGGCACACGACTTTTTCCTGGAGCACGAAGAGCATCTCAAGTGAGTGTGCTCAGATTTTTCCAACGGTCCCTGCTGCACCTTTCATCTAGAATGTGGTTTTGTTTGTGTTGTGCCACAGGCACCAGCGTCCAATTGATCTACACGGAATGATCGTGATGGAGGCTCTATGGGTGGCTCGTGACGCGATGGAGTACTGCCAGGCTCATCGCATCCGTCGTTGCCTGCTGATTTGCGGGGTAGGCCACCACTCGGTCAATGGCAAGCCACGCATCCTCACGGCGCTTCAACTGTCCTTGGACCGGCGTCAGATCGCGTATCGCGAGCTGCACGGCGTGGTGACGGTGTTTCCTCTCCGTTCGACTGATTCGTCGTAGACAGGTGCTTCTGACTGACAATATTCTCTACTGGCTAGGCGCTCGGCGACGCCTGTGGATTTTATTTCTACCAGCTATGGCTGAGAGGTGATGCACATTTACCTGCGTATAGATATTCAATCAATGTGGGGTGTTACGTGGTTATGGTTGTGGTTTTGAGTGACAACTGGTTGGCATGAGTGGCTTGTTGCTGCCAAGTTCCTGTATGTTGCATGAGAGCAATCAGTGGTTTCAAGACAGCAGCGATTGGTATGGGAGGATGTCCTTACACCACCACCAAGTCCTCGTATCCATGTCAACTGCCCTGTGCGCGACTAGGGAACCTTTGAAGTTGCTCAAGTGGAGCATTCTTCGAGGGGCATCGTCTCACGCTATAAAGCCCTGCCGAGTTCGCCAGGCAAAAGATAAACTCTTGGGATTGAACAACCCTCGAGGGACGCCCCGCTTCATCGTCGCAGCGTTCTCCATTTGTCTTTGTCTGCCCGTTGAACGTCTCTCGAAGAACGCACCGCCATCTTGCCCAGTATTTTTAGTGGGCTATTTGTCGATAACGGCAACACGTCTCCAGCGGTCCCAGCGAAATGGGATGCCGTGGCGCAGCAGTTTGAAGATTAGCACTGGTGTACGTTGCGTGCTCCCTCCCCCCAAGTGCAGCCCCACGCCTGTTTGCTATTCTCAAGTCTACGTCATTCTTGAAACTCTGTCTCGAAGAACAAAGCTTTAGCAGCTACGGTACCAGTGCAGAGTACAGCCCTCCAATAGCTCAAGAACAGCACGTCGAGCCAGGAAAAATGACGTACACGCGTGCCATGCGAGCACTATCGACCTTCGCATCGAACTCGGAAGTCGACCGCGAGCTCGAAAGTTCGTTTCCACGTTGCCAAGTCACGACACTAGGAGGACAGCCACCGACGTGGGCGTCTATGACGTACGTCGAGACATCTCGAGATCTACCGCCACTCGAGTCCGGCAGTTTGGCCCTGGAGGACCAGTTCTGCGGTTGGCTGTGGATGCGCGGCACCAAACTCGGCCGATGGCGTCACCGGTACTTCTGTCTGGACGGCACCATGCTGTCCTACTTCACGAGTTTCCCAGCCGAAGTGTTTCTAAAGCAAGCGCAGGCGTCGGTAGCCTCCGCCTGGGCTTCGCGCAACCTTTTCCACTTCGGTGATGGTTGCCAGCCCCGAGGGGTCATTCGAGTGGCGCATATCGACGATACAGACAGGAGCAACCGAGTCGGGTTCAAGGTGTTCGGCGCCTGCGGGAAAGTCATCGACATTCGCGCGCACGACACCCAAGAGCGCAACCGCTGGCTGCGAGCATTGAAGACTCCTGCACGGCGCAAGTCTCGTTCATGGTCGATCGGTTCCAGTGAAGAGGTGACTGTGCGGATGTCGTCGTTTGACCCTGATGGACTCTGTCGGTTCGACCGACTGTCCATTCCGATCACGAAGAGCGGCTGGATGGAGAGGAAGAGCTCGTTCCTCGGCATTTGGCGCCGCTACTTCTTCGTCGTGCAGGGCTCCATGCTGTCGTACTACAACAGCGACAAACCGTACGAAGTGCCAAGGTGGAGAGGGTACGTCGAGGGTGTGAAGGCCCGTCGACGAAGTAGTTCTCTTGCGCTGCCATCGGCGGGGAGGCCCATGGCTCCACCGCCTCTGGAACTTTGCATCACGTTGGACTCGCCACAGCACCAAGTGCTCCACGTGCGACTTGGCAGTGCCGAAGAAGCTCGTGATTGGCGCCGCATCCTTCGAGCCAATCTGCCTCACCACCGTAGCGGCAACAACTCTACGTTTACGGCCTAGAATATATTTGTAACCTGAAAATATCGTTTTCGTTTTCGATGCACCAAGGTTTTGTTGGCACAGTTGCATTGTGCGGTATCATCTTTGAAGCAAAATCTTAGGAAGATCTCAACAAGATATGGATGGTTGTCCAAGCCCACCACTTAGTTCACTCCTGAATTCTCCCTCGTTCGTACAGTGCTCTTCCGTCTCTAACGAACCTCAACTCAAGACGCATGAACTTCACCCGGCTCCGCAGTTCCGCAGGCGCCGGGATCGCTTTCGTGTTGGCATTCCGACTTTTGGTCATCAATGGACTCTCCGCCGTCACCTTCTACGAAGACAGCATGTGCTCGGGGGTTCCGTCCCTGATCGTATTTTCGCCTGACTCGTGTCAACTACCGTCCGATGCTGCAAACACATCGTGCCAAGCATATGGTAACTCGTTTTCGGTGTCGAGTTGCCCTGACGACTACACCGACTTCACATCGAAAGCATTTGGTCCGAACAACCCATTCATGATCGAGCAGGCATATTACGGCTGGGGTTGCAGCGCTCAGTACGTGAATGCAGGCTCCGCAAATGGCGTTTGTCATACTAACCCTGTCGACAACACCAGCTTCAGGGCTGGACTCAATGACCAGGGTCGGCTCGTTTTCATGAAGTTCTTCGACTCAGCCTGCACATCGGGTCATTGCGCCACAACATTATACAAAAATGAAATCTTCGGATGGCTTACGATTGGAGGGTTCAACGGAGCGCCAACGGGGGAACATACTGCTGTTGCCTTGTATGAAGACAACTCATGTGCTACTCCTGCAGTGTCTGTGGTATTTTCAAATGAACTGAGCTGTACTCCACAAAATGATCATTATGACCCATTTTGTGAGAGTAACGGAACAAAGTCGTCGATTTCCGATTGCACACAGTATCATGCAAGCGGCTGGGACCATGTCGGGGTTATCACGGACGCGTTTGGCAATTATCCCCATTTGATCGTGGAAAAATACGTGTGGTGTGGCTACATGGATACAATCACCGATGTTATGGTGTACAGACTTGATGAGAAGTGCTATCCCAACGCAGCAGGGAACGAGAGCCACAAACTCACGCTCGGCCGGTCGGTCACAATTACGACGTACACTGATGCTGATTGCATGAATGTAGCCACCGAGATCACGGTGGATCGATCGACGATTCTATCTGGTTGGTGTGGGAAGGGTGACGTGAAGCTATTTCTTGCTGATGCACAAACTGCATTTAGTGTTGTTGCCATCTACGAGGACAGCACGTGTTCCGGTACTCCGTCCCAGATGACATTTACACCCACAATTTGGTGTGATCCTCGCAAATATGAGGACGAGCCATGCCAATCAGTTGGTGGTTCGCTGTTTTCGTTGTCTGGGTGCACTAACGACTATGCTGTGTTTGCTACGACGGCGTTTGGCGCGAACAATCCTTTTGTGATCGAGGAGGCATTCGTTAGGGATTGTAGCAACGTTGGTATGGTGACTATGTACTTAGCTGACGGCATCTGTCACGCTGATCTGGATGGCTCCACGAGTTTCTTAGTTACTCTCGACACTGCTGACACGGTCGTTCTCCGAAAGTTTTTCGATCCGGCCTGCATAAACGGAAGAAACACAGCAACATTGACGACAGACCAACTTACGTTGCCATTGTGCATGTATGAAAGCTGCGAAAACCTGGCGAGGTTGTGCTCCGTCGAAGACTGCCAAATGTGGTGGTGGTGTAGTAGGAAAATGTATCTCGGCGGATTGGGTGGAATACCATCGATGGGAAGACAAACTGTTGTCGTAGTCTATGGCAATGACTCCTGTTCTGCTCCCGCAGTCTTAGTGACCCTTTCTAACAAACTGACGTGTACTCCTCAGAACAATCACTATGCTCCAGTTTGTGCGACTGACGGAACCGTGTACTCAGTTTCCGACTGCACTCAATATTATCCAGGGGGTTGGGATGACATCGGGATCATCAGCGATGCTTTTGGAGATTATCCATATCTGGTAGTGGAGAGATACGTGAGTGAGCGATGTGGAATCCGAGAAGCGATTATGGACGTGACGGTCTACAGACTTGATGACAATTGCTATCCAAATTCAGCAGAGACTGCAAGCCACAGACTAATGCTAGGCCGCTCCTTGACCATCACAACGTATGCAGATGTGAACTGCACTGATGTGACTTCTACGAGTACAGTGGAGCAATCGATGCTAACTAAGAGTTCGTCTGGAAACTGTGTTGACAACGACAAAAAGTTCTTCGTCGTGAATGCACAGCCTGTATTCACCGCTTTCACTATCTACGAAGACAACACGTGCTCCGGTACTCCATCCCAGATCATTTTTTCACGGGACTTTGGGTGCCACTTACCGTCGGATCCTGAGAACATACCGTGTCAAGCTTTTGGCAACTCGCTGTTTTCTGTGTCTAATTGCACCAACGACTATAATAATTTCACTGCGACGGCATTTGGCGTGACCAACGCATTCGTGATTGAACAAGCCTCTTCCAGCTGGTGCAATAGGGTTGAGTCTGTGACGGCGTACTCTGCGGACGGCGTCTGCCACAATAACGCTGTGGACTACTCCAGCTTCCGGGCCCGGATCGATTCACAAGGTACTCTCGCTTTTTACAAGTATTATGACTCAGCGTGCACAAGCAATCGGGATGCAGCTACCTTCTACAAATCCGACCTCATGGCCCAGTCGTGTAGATATTACGATTGCAATCTTCTGCCATCACTTTGCTCGCGCCAAGAATGCAACCCCTGGTATTATTCTTGTACAAGAAATATTTCGGTTGGCGGACTCAGTGGAACACCTCCAACGGGAAAATATGCCGCCGTCGTTGAATATGAAGATAACTCGTGCTCTGCCCCTGCAGTTTCCGTGTCATTTACAAACGAGTTGGGTTGTACGTCTCAGACCGATCACTATGATCCCGTGTGTGTACAGGATGGCACCATTTCTGATTGTACGCAATACTACGCAGGCGGATGGGATGATATTGGTGTCATCAGTGAAGCGTTTGGCAATTATCCGCACCTTGTCGTAGAGAAATACCTGTGGTGTGGGATGATGGATACAGTTACGGATGTCAGGGTGTACAGACTTGATGAGAAGTGCTATCCCAACGCAGCAGGGAACGAGAGTCACAAACTCACGCTCGGCCGGTCGGTCACAATTACGACGTACACTGATGCTGATTGCATGAACGTAGTCACCGAGATCATGGTGGATCGATCGACACTTTTATCAAGTGGATGCGGAGCTGGAGACAGGAAATTTCTTCTTGTCAACGCACAGAGCGTATTCACTACTACCGCAATCTACGAAGATAGCAAGTGTTCGGGTACTCCATCTCAGATTTCGTTTATACCCGCTATTGGGTGTCATAACGTACAAGACTCCGCGAACGCTCCTTGTGAAGCTATCGGGAACTCTCTTTTTTCTATGTCTAGCTGCACCAACGACTACTCCACGTTTGCTATCACGGTATTTGGTGTGGATAATCCGTTCGTGATCGAGCAAGGATTTTCTAGCTCGGACTGTATGAACGCCGGGCTCATAACAACGTACGCAGCCGATGACAATTGCCACGCCAAGCCGAACGTCTACAGGAGCTTCAGGGCCACCCTCGATGCTGCCGGTACACTCGTTTTCAGAACGTTTTATGACCCAGTCTGCAAAAATGACCAAAGCACAGCTACACTGTTGAAATACCAGCTCATTTCGCCGATGTGTATGTATGACAGCTGTGATGTCATTCCGTTGCTGTGCTCGCTCGAAAGCTGCAATTGGTGGATGTGTGGTAGAAAACTGTCGATTGGAGGGCTAGACTCTGCTAACGCCCTCAACTCCGCTGTCCTGGTGTTCGACGACAGTTCTTGCGCCCAAGTTCCCGTCCAGATCGTGGTAAAGAAACAACTGACTTGTTCAAAGGAAGCTTCATCATGCAAGGCGGTATCCATGGCAGAAAACGCACTGTACCAAGACCACGCGTGCATTGAGGACGTAGCTACATTTGCCAAGGCACAATTTGACAGCTCGTCGTACCTGATCATGGAGAAATACAGAGATGGAACAAACTGCGAGAAACAAAAAGTAACTGTGGTATACAAGGCTGACGGGTTGTGCTACAGTAGCGTCGATGGTACCAGTTTCCGCGTCTTGTCAAGCTTCGGCGAGTCGGTCACATTTGCTTCGTACCCGACAGCATCCTGCAACGATGACGAAGCGGAGGTCATGGCTATTGGAAGCAAGTACATCAACACGGGTGCTTGCTATGATGGAAGTATGCGGCTGTACGGGAACCTGGTTGCTCTAGCTCCTCCTGATCTGCCTGCAACTTGTCCGACTCCAAGCCCGACTTCAACTCTGCCAACTCCAACTCCAACAACTGCAACAACCCCGACGCCTGCAGTGAACTTCGATCAAAAGACTCGCGAAGAGATCATGTTTCCTGAGTGGCTGTGGGAGCCAACACCGCGTCGAGTATTCGTCAGCGCCTAGTAGCCATCGCCAAAGTGTGAAATGTTTAGTGAGTCGTGTATATTTTTCATTTTCAATAGCTTTTGGGTTGTTTCCATTGAGAGCTGGCAGTTCGAGTGCTCCAACTCCCTTCCCACGGTTTTGAAGCGTACGTTAATCCGAAACGTCAAGCCGCTCGACCGCTGCTCGCTGCACTAAGCGTTTGTCGCTGGTTTTGGCTCCTTCCTTTGGGTCCCGCTTCGGCGAATGCTTCTTCTCGTGGAGTAGAACGTCATGTCGAATCAGACCCGCCTGTTCTCCTTCGTCCTCGACTCCGCGCGAACTCGACGCATCTTCGGTGCTCGCCTCCAAATCCTCGCTATTGTCGCTTTTACTAACAGCGTCGATGTCGTCATTTCCACCGTGGGCAATCCAGCGCGAGGCAACGCCACCCGATATCATGACAGTGGTCGTGACCAGCAGTAGCGCCTCAAGGTGCGGTGGGGGTCCCATGAGAAAGCCATTCACGAATTGCGCTGTGATGGCAGCTACGCGGTTGGAGCAGTTCACTACCGATATACCCGTGGTACGAAGCTCCTGTGGGAAGTTTTCTGCCGAAAGTACGCCAAACTGAAGTGACAGCACAACAAAACCCACAACATTTCGTTAGTCGTAAGCACACATGCAGGCCAAAGAGAGGCAGTTGAGTACCCCATTCCAAGCTGCTGTAGTGCACGCGTTGAATAGGCACGAGACTAACACGATGATCGTCTTTGAGCCCTCAATGTTAAATGCAAACAGCAGCGCGCAGAATCCTGAAGTGAACAGCGCTCCTGACAGAAGACGCTGATGGCCGATGATATCGATCAAGTACAGACTACAATACACAACACCAGGCGTTAGGCTGCAAGTATTCTCAAATGTGGTCCACAGCTTTTACGCACCTGACAATGTTGCCGGGTAGATTAGCCCCGGCGAACAGGAACGCATTCTCAAATGGGTTTGCTAGTCCAGCACTTTCAAATAGTTTGGTGATCCACGTCGACAGTCCGTACGAGCCGAAACTCAACGAAAACCCGCACAGCATCAATAGCAACGTCGGTCCAGCGTTCGGCTTTTCAAACAGACGTGCGACAACACGTAAACTGCCACGACTGCAAACGGCACTGTGTGGGTTCGCCTCTGAGGCGTCTTCACCCTCAGAACTCACACCGCCTTCCATCTTTCGCCGCATCTTAGTATCCTTGTCATCTTCAGTATTTTCCTCGGCACTGGAGAGCTTGAGTTGAATATGTCGACCACTTTGATGCACGTCGTGAATGTATTGCAGCACCGACGTCGCTCCTTTGGCATCACCCTTACTCGCCAAAAAGTGAGGGCTCTCCGGGACGTACCACAGCGTCAGCAGGAAACACGTGAACGACGGTAGACCGACCACCCCGGCGAACCAGCGCCACGAGAGCTCCAGTATCCGTTCACCATTGCTGAATTTGCCTAGCATGACCCACGCCGTACCCGCAGTCATCACAGCCCCCACCATCCAAAAGGAGCACAAAATAGTGACGTATCGTCCTCGTGCCGACACCGGAACATGCTCCAGACACAGAGCAAAAAGCGAGGCGACGACTCCACCCACACCCATTCCCGCCATGGCCCGGAAGAAGATGAGCCAGTAAATATTCGGAGAAAAAGCCGACAGGAAGGCAGCAATGGCGTTAATGGCCAACGTCAGCAACAACACTGGTTTACGACCGTAGAGATCTCCAGCCACGCCACCCACCAGACCCCCACACAACATCCCAGCGAACACTGCAGCCGTCAGCAGACCTACAAAAAATAACAGAACCCATGGAAGTCACTAACATTTCATATTTTTTACATGGAAAAATAAATGAAACATACTCGACTCCCATGGCGTCATGGCACCTTCCGAGTCCTCGTACACTGTCAAAATGTAACCAATTGCTAGAATCTCCACCGCATCGGCCACATTTCCGAAACCTAGGATTCTGTATGTCACAATTATCAGAAACCTGAAAACATCACATAAATTATGTAAAACGCACGTGACCACGCGGCGCTGGTGGAACCCGCAGCCGATGAGCTCCATCTCGTCGTGCACGGCCTGCTTCAGTTCCTTCACGTCGTCTACGAGCACCATGTTCTCATCAGGTGAGCCCCACGTCTTGACTGGCGCCGCCGAGTGCGTCATGCGACCGCCCATCTCAAAAGTCTTCTATTATAATATTTCTGATTACATTTTTAAAAAATAACATTAGATTCAAAATCAGAAGAAAAAACTATTATCAGCCAATCACACCTCGGCCACCACTCTCTCCCTCTATCAAAAAGCGAACGCTGTGCAGTCCAAGAATCAGACCTGCAGCTTTGTCTCCGAGACCGCTCCGTGCGTCTGTGCTTCTCGTCACCGCTGACCACCGCCCTCATCAACTGCACCGCAGTCTTCGCTCTCCGCTCATCCTTGTCTCGTGTCGTAACGCGCTCTAGCAGCCAAGAAAACGCTCAAAAGCCATGCATGCTTGGCGTTCTCTGTCCCGCAGCATCCTAGTGTTCACGAATGTGCTGTTCCTGCTACTAGGCTCGGTGCTCGTGTCCATCGGAGGTTCGACTGCCGTCTACTGTGTTTTTTTCATGCAATTCGCAGCCTCCAAGGTGTCAAATTGACGTCAAGACGGCCACTTATACTAAATCTAGTATATTATTACTATTGTAGGCTATATGGCGTCGCTGCCGGCGCTCACCGAGTTCTCGGACGGCGGCGTGGCCTCGTCCGTCATCATGTGCGGCTCGCTCATCATCCTCATTGCACTGCTGGGCTGCTGTGGTGCCCAATGGGAGAGCAAGGTGTTCCTGTTCCCGTACGCCATATTGGTGCTTGTCTCGGTGATCGCGCAGCTCTCGCTGGCCGGGTTCCTGACCCACGTGCACAGCTCGCTCGTGGAGGTGGCCAAGCACAACTTCGACCTGTCGGTGCTGGGACCCGCGGACCAGGAGACGCTGCGCTGGATCAACAAACGGTTCAAGTACGTGTACTACGGCTGCGGCTTCGACGTGGACATCGACCTCACAGGCACGCGCGGGCGGCCGCTCGTTGCCACCTGCTCTAACCCGGAGTTCGCTTGGTTCGCGCCCTTCGTGGAGGAGAACTGCCCCATTGGCCACAAGCAGCTGCAGACCGGGAGCAACTTCCTCAAGTGCGCGGGCCCCAGCTTCTCGCTCAGCAACGCCATGACGGAGCACACGATGCTCTGCGCTTGCGAGACGCGGATGATCTCGTGGGTGAACGACCAGTCGCTGCTCGTGGCCGTGTTCGTGTTCGTGATCGTGGCGCTCGAGATCATGCTCGTGGCGCTGTCGTGCTACGTCATGCACTCGCGCCGCCACCGCCGCTACGGCTACCAGGAGATCACCATGCCCGTGCGGCAGCAGCCGTACAACCCGCACCCGCGGAACTACTTTGGTCAGCAGGTGAGCCAGCGCCAGCCGCTCAACTCGCAGCCCGCGTACACGTCGTACGGCCCGTCGGGGGGAGAGAACCCCTACGCAGCGGCGGCCGCGGGCGGCAAGGCCAAGAAGGCCGGCTACTAGCTGGCTACTGTTTTGGGCCGGAGATGTTTGAAATAGGTCAAATGCGTCGATGCAGGCAATGACAACCTGCACGCGTAGGAAGCAAAAGTTTTACAAGAATTGAACCCTGTGCGAACCGCGAGCGCTTGGTCCTTTTTGGTTGCAGTGCGATTGGATCCCGTTGTCGTCGTCCGTCTGACTTGGCACTCGTAATTGTTGCACTCTGGTGGTGTCACCTCGGACGCGCGTGCTCCGGCCACAAACTTCTCGTGCAGCCAGCCGACCACCGCCTGCCAGTCGCCACGTCTCGCTTCCTTCCGGATCCTGGCGAATGTAGGCTGTCGAGCAGTCAATGACGAGATGGTTTGCTGATCGAGTCCATCCGCTGCGCCTTTGAAGAGCGAGCTGGGAACTTCAAGCAGCTTGATGGTCAGGTCCTGACGTCTCTGCCTCGACGTGCAAGTCTCCATTGCGGCGGCGACACAAACCGAAAGATGAGGATCCCAATCTGCGAGCCTCACATCTTGCCCCAACACTTCAATGAGGTGGCCAAACGGACCGACACGTCCACGATTCGCGCAATCGTCGAGTCAGGATGATTCTTGTTCGCTTAAGTTTCGCATCGGCGGTACTTGTACCGGCGTCAAGCGAGTGGTCTCCGCTGTCTGCATGCAAGCATGCCGCTGATGACGAGACTGACAGCGATTAAGTAAGCTTCGCCAAAGTGCAAAAAGCAGACGATCGACCTCGCTTCTCCAGCACGTGCCATCCGGTGCCGGCCGTCGCCTTCCTCGTGTATTTTTTGGTAGGTTTATCCAGGTTTCGAGCCGATAATTTCAACAAGCAATCGCGAAGTTGGCTAAAAGCGAGTGACTCGACACAATTTGCCCTTTTGCAGAACGGTCGGAATTGAAGCTCCGCCAGGCGATTTGCAAATTCTCACTTCGACAATGTATGGAAGTCAGCGGAGTAATCGAAGGTTGGCGCCCCACGCCCTAAGACATCAAGAGCTCACTTGGCATTTCTGATTCTCCTCGGTCGCGCGCATGCGAATCGCGGAGCTGCTCAACGGGCCGGCGCCCAGGCGCCACGCCGACAAGCGCATGGGCATGGCGTCGCTCGACCTCTTGGCGCAAAAGTGCGTCGTCCATTGTCTATACGCTGCCTATCCCGTTGCTAAAAATGCTGTTTTGTGCTAAAACCTGCAGACGCACGCACCGACCGAAGCTCTCCATGAGTCGGATCATCCAAGAACTGGCCCAAAAGGAGGCGAGCGTCTCCGCCAAGTGCGTCGATGAGATCAAGCCTGTTAAGGTTAAAGATCAGGTTGAGGAGAAACAGAACCATGAAGAGATCAAGACGTCCAGGAGAAGGTCTCGCAGCGGCTTCACGCCATTGACCGAGTCGGAGAAGAGGGTGAAGCAAAGGATGCTGGTCAAACGCTCGTACTACCGTAAAATCGTAGGTCTTTCTGGGTACTTTTTGAAGGAAAGTTGTAGTTCTGATGGTTGGTGTGTGGTGATGGTAGGATACGCTGGTGGAGCTTCGGACTGAGATGGAGACGCTGGAGACCAAGTGCAGAGAAGTGATCATTTCACGACGAGAAATTCAGTCGCCGTCTTCACCTGACGAGCATCTGGAGGAGGAGCAGCGCTGCGAGAAGCTCCGTGAACGCTACACGCAGCTGGCCATCACACAGGACGATCTACGCCACGAGAACGAGAAGCTGCGGGCTGAGGCCATGGAGCAGTCGAAGGCGCGCACGCGTGTCGGGATTTTACTGACTGAAGAACTGCAGGACCAGAATGAGGCACAAACAAAAGGGGAGGCGCTCGGGTTGCCTCCTTGTTCCTCAGATGCGCCTCCACCTGCACTCGCCAGTGTTGAAGACGGCAGCGAGGACAATCCCAAGTCTGTGCTTAACTTTACGCCGATAAGCGAGGACGAGTGCATCACCATTGTCCGTGAGGCTTATGGTGATGTGAGAGCGTTCGCGGACAAGCAGAACTACGAGACAACAGGGGCGAGCGTGTTTGGGTGGCGTGATAGACGACAGATTGACGGCGAGACGATGCGCTTCTTCCTGGAGAAGACGTTCGAGAACTACACTGCTGCAGAGATTTCGAGTCGCATGTGGGACTTGGTGTCGTCTGAGCACGGTGTCAACCGCATCTACGCGTCGGACGTGGCCATCAACTTCCACCTCGTGCAGCGTGTGAACGACGAGAACGTGCTGTTCTACCGCACCATCGAGCCGAGAGGCGTCAACATGGTGCTGAAGGCCCTCGTCTTGGCCTCTCGCGTGCAAATCGACGACAACGGCAGCTTCATGGTGCTCTTTCGTTCGGTAGACCCGACCACGCGCGGGATTGTCAAGCAGGACACGTCGGACGCAGGCTTCTCGACGGCGAGGAAAGAGGTGTGGAGCGACGTCTTCAGCTGGGGACTGTATGAAGCTGTGGGCGACCGCGGCCAGCACTGCCGCAACTACTTTGGCGGGTTCGTGTCCAGCCTCCTCACGCAGCGCAGCCTCGAGTTCTGGCTCATGCACATCCTTCTCATCGCCGTGCGCTGTGAGAACGAAGTCATCGGCCCGCTCTTTATTATGCAGTAAATGAACTTTAATGTACAGCCGAAAGACGGTCACCGTCGCGATTAATGCAGCGGGGCCCTCTTCTTGGCGTTATGTTGATCTGCAGGCTTTTGTGTTGCTCCACTGGATCAAGTGTCTGTGAATCTGAAGACATCCATGCAAACTGTCGACTGCTAATGTGATATGTCCAACTCTCACCTGCGCCTCATGGAGGCACGACGCATGAGACCTGTATCCTCTACCAGAGATGAGGAAGTTCCTCAGGAACAGCCTTGTCGCCATGCGTTCCTCGATACTTCAGTAGTAGTGTTCGGAAGTACAACAAATCCGGCCAAGCCGATCACTTGGATCGCTTGTCCCAGTCGGGCATGGCTACACCGACACCCAGTGTGTCCTCAGTCCCTCTGCGAAGTCCGCGCTCCATGGCGGCGCCATCTCGACGCCAAGCTCTGCTCCGAGTCCTGCGAATCGACGTCACTTGGCAGCTCCACGCCCCAGCTCTGCTCCCCTGGCTGCGTCACACGGATGCAGTTGCGGCACTGGCGGTGCAAATCTGCCGGTGCTGTATCGAGTCGACTCAGACGATTGCGCTGCGAGCCAAACCTCGTGCATGTACCGACCGACCGCTGTCGGATACTTTTTGCCGATGGGTGACATGTGCGGGTCGGGTCGGAAATGGGCGATTTGTACCCGTCGCCTTCAACGCATGCGTTTGACGGAATCCGCCGAAGGATCCTTCTGCTCACTCGTCAATCTGCGTCCCAGCACCCAAGTCTCCTCCATCCGTCGAATCCCCACGATGCCCGTCAAGCTCTACGCGAACCTCATCAGCCAGCCCAGCCGCGCGGCCGAGTGGGCCATGCGCATTAAGAAACTGGACCACGAGTTCGTGGTCACGGACTTCGGCAGCGCCACCTTCACGTCGCCCGAGTTCCTGGCGCTCAACCCCAACGGCCTCATCCCGGTGCTGCAGGACGGCGACTTCTCGCTGTTCGAGGGCAACGCCATCATGCCGTACCTGGCCGAGAAGTTCGGCTGGACCGACCTGTTCCCGGCCGACGTGCAGGCCCACGCCAAGGTGAACCAGTACCTGCACTGGCACCACACGAACGCGCGGCTCATCACGCCCAAGGTGCTGGTGCCGCTCATGCACACCAAGCAGAACGCGGCCACGCCCGACGAGGCCGTGCTCGTCAAGGCCACGCCGGCGCTGCTCACCAAGCTGGCCGAGCTCATGGAGAAGTTCCTGGTCAAGGACTTCGTGGCCGAGTCCGACCACCCCACGCTCGCAGACATCGCCGCCTACTGCGAGTTCGTGCAGGTCGAGCTCATGGGCATCTTCGACTTCTCCAAGTACCCCAAGCTCTCGGCCTGGCTCAAGCGCATGAAGACGCTGCCGCACCACGACGAGATCCACGAGCCACTGGACCAGTTCCTCACGAGCCTGGGCCTCAAGACCAAGGCCAACCCGTAAGCGGTTAGCGTAGCACTAAGTGAAATCAACACATTTAGCATTTGAAGTTTCTTAACGGTACCTAGGTTACCCTTCGTCGTATCTTACGTTCACAACCTTGTCGCACAGCGAAGAACCTGAGTTGCCATTCCCAAATTTGTTGTGTGAAGATGACGGTGAAGCTGTACGCCAACTTGATCAGCCAGCCAAGTCGTGCGGTGGAGTGGGTCATGCGCGTGAAGAAACTGGAGCATGAGCTTGCGCTGACCGAGTTCGGTAGTCACACGTTCAAGTCGGCCGAGTTCCTGACGTTGAACCCCAACCGGTTGATCCCCGTGCTGCAAGATGGAGATTTTGCTCTCTTCGAGGGCAATGCCATCATGGTCTACTTGGCGGAGAAGTTTGGCTGGACGGACCTGTACCCGAAGGACATTCGCGCGCATGCAAAGGTGAACGAGTACCTGCATTGGCACCACACGAACGCGCGTCTGATCACCATGAAGGTGCTGGTCCCGTTGAAGCGGATCAAGCTGAACAAGCAGCTCCCGCGTGACGTGGCGCTCGTGAAAGAGGCTCCGGCCCTTACCAAGAAGCTGGTCACGCTGATGGAGAAGTTCTTGGTGAAGGACTACGTCGCCGAGTCGGACGAGCCCACGCTTGCGGATTTTGCTGCCTACTGCGAGTTTGTGCAGCTTGAGCTCATGGGCATCTTGGATTTGAAGGACTATCCGAGTTTCTCGGCCTGGATGGAGCGCATGAAGAAGGTGCCGCACCACGATGAGGTGCATGCCACGCTGGACGAGTTCCTGTCCAGCCTCGGTCTGAAGACCACGGCAAAGGAGCAGGCTGAAACAAGCTAGTAAGAGGTTTGCTGGAGCTGAGAGAAGTGAGCTGAGCACTGCAAGACAGTAGGAACGCTTTTGATTTATACGAGCTCACGGAATTCAAGGTGACCTTGTCCGACTAACGCTTGCTTACTAACGGCGCTGAAGACGCCACGCTACCTTCTCTTCGCTTCCGACGACGGGGAGAATGGATAGCCACTAACTTATATTTCCACCTCTGCGTTGAGCTTGTGGTAAAGAGCTTCGAGCTCACGAGCCACCGCTAGTCTCTCCTTCGGGTCGGACTCGGGCTGTGCTTCCAACTCGTGCTGCTGGTTCGTCAAGTCCAGGATCCGCTGGTACAGCTTCACGATGGTAGTTTTTGAAACGTCGGCACGGTTCTTGGCGGCCGAGGCGCCAGCCTTTCCGGGGTTGGTGGCATCGCTGTCGCTCATAGCACTGTGCTCCTGGCCGCTGGAATCCAGAGACAGGTTATCCTCCGTTGGACGCAGATCCTCAGGACGCAACAGCGAGCCGAAGTTGATAGCCATCCCGTTGATCGATTCCTCCAGCCGCTCACGCTCCTCGTCATCCGTGACGCTTAGCGTGCGTTGCCCAGAGTTGGTAGGAGCCTGAGCCTTGGTTCCTGAAGAAAAAATAGCTGGCGACTCGCCTCCGTGGCCTTGTGAGTGAGCACTGCTGTGAGGGCTACGGAAGAAGGAAGGGAGCTTGGGACCTCGGCGTCTGTCGCAGCCCTCCGAACTGCCCGTTCGTCGGCGACGGACGTACGAGGGCGTGATTTCGGCAGGTTCCAGCTCCGCACCCAATATTGGCACTGCATTGGCCTCCTCCCTGAAGAAGGCCTCCTGCATTTCCCATTGCTGCTGCTGAATCTGTTCCAGCCGCGTCAGTGGGCGGTCCGAAGGAAGCTTTGGATTCGGCAGTCGAACCGTGGGTTCCTTTCGCTTTTCACGCTCCTCCTGCACTGCACGCTGCGCAGCAAACCTCTCGTTCCGCGTGACCGGACCAGGCTTTCCCATCTGCTTGGTGTGCTGTGCCAACAGACTGGACGTGAGGAAGGAAGGCTGCCCGCTAGAGTTGGAGCTGCCTTGGTCCGAAGTGCTAAACTCACTGCTGCAGATTGATTCCTCGAGGTCCGCTCGGAAGTCGTCGTGCTCTGCCACTTGCTGCTGCTGCTGGCGACGTAGCAGCGCCTGTTGCTGCTGTTGACGCTGCAGAAGTCGTTGCTGATGCTGTCGTTGTTGCAAAGCTCGTTGCTGCCGTTGCAATGCTCGCCTCTGCTCCTCGTCACGATACTGCGGCGGCGGAGACGCGCCGTAGGTATTGTGGTCGTACATGTCGGGGTTTCTCGGGTCGTACTTCTTGTCGTCGCGCTTCCTCCTGCTCGAAGGAGGATAGTCGTCGTACTCGCCTGAATCATTCGTGTACCGGTCCGAGTCGAGGCTGAGATTGGCATATTCGCCAGGCATCTCAACCGTGCGCGGGTACTCTGGGTCTGGGTCTTGATAGCTGTCATTTTGGCTGTAGCTGTCTTCGTAACTGTTGCTGTACGGCCCTCGTTGGCCAGAGGGCTGCCGGTGGTATCCACTGCGTCCCTGACTGTCATACTCGTCACTACCCTGGCTGGATCGACCTCGACTATTCTGACGACGCGCCGATGGCGACGATGCCGAGCCGCTTTTGTTGTACTGGCCATACTGGTAGCCTGGTGCCCGTACGCTCATCAAAGGCGGCTCCTCATCGTGAGCGCTATTGCTCTCCGAGTACTGCTCGCTCGGCGGTAAATCCTCAAACACCGACGGGTCCGTGTTCTGCGCGCACTTGGAGCACACGCGGACCTTCCTAACTCCTTGACCGGGGATCGAAACCTCCCACTCAGTGCTGCACGCCGAAGCGCACACCACTTCGCCGCACTTGCGGCATCGCGCCTTCCGCGTCATGATCCCGAACTTGGATGAGCACAAGTTGCAGCGCGTGCGCTGGCTCTTGGGCACGAGCTCCAGGTCGCCGAGGAATCGCTGCGCGCCAAGTCGCCGCCGCGTGATCATCTTCTGCAGGTCAGCGATGCTGGACAACCGCTTCTTCTGCAATGTCATGAAGAGCGGCGCCGGTACTTTCATGCTGCCCTTCATGTTGACCTGTGCGCTGTAAATGACGTCTAGGAAGCCCGGTCGCTCGCTCTCCACGAACACGTGGCCCGTGTGGTAGAAGCTGCCTCGCACGAGGCCGTAGCTGGTCAGCTCCGGGCAGCACGGCAGCTTGATGGAGTGGTAGGAGCGCACCCAGCCACGACGGCCGCTCACGTCCATGAAGGTGCTTTGGCACTCGACCGTGAGGAAGTCGCGGTTCTTGAGCAGCTTGGACGGCATCTCGGTGGCGAACCACTTGACGGTGACCTGGTTGGCGTTGAGCATCTTGCTGGAGCCGCTGCGGTTGTTGCGCGCGTTGTACCTGGGGTCGTTCAGCAGCGTCGGGTCCTGGATCACGTAAAGTAGTTGGCCGTCGATCATGTCGGCGTTGAACTCAACAAAGTCGGCCACCTTGGCGTCCGACGTCAGGTCGAAAAAGTCGGCCACCTCGTCCAGCGTGGACTGGATGGTGGTGGCGCCGCAGCCGTACGTAATGGACTCGCCCACTACGCTCTCCGGGTAGCGGGCCTCGCCCTTGTACATTTGTACGCCGCGGTGCATGCCGGCCTCCTCCCATCGCACGGGTCCTTCGTTGTTGCGCGTGGCGTCCACGAGCGCCTTGGCCGACTCCTTGGCCTTGCCCACGAGGTACTGCTCCTCGCGCGCAGAGAGCTCCGGGCACTTGAAAAAGCGCGGCAGCAGCGGCAGCGGCTTGGGCATGTTGTCCCCAAGTTTATAATGGCCGCGATTGGAATGTGCGGCCCGACTTTGACGGCTGCAGGGGGAACGCGGGGGTTGGGGAGTGGGCTGGGAATGGCGCGCGCAGACTTCTACTCCGCGGACGTGTGCTGTCGTCACGTTCAAGAGAAGAGCCCCGACTTGCAGCTGGCCGAGCTCCTGGCCGCAGCGTCATCGACTCATCGAGACTCAGCTTTGGGCACTGGTCTACCGATCGCTACAGGCATGTAGTCGACGCCCAGAAGGCGAAGCATTGCGACGCGATTCTGCTGCTTGGCACCGACTTGGACTGCAATTCGGGCACGAGAAAGCAAGAAAAACGCCAAAGGGTGTGCAATCGACGGCACCAGACAGTTGAGGGCTTTCCAATGAGCTTTTCTGGCACTTGGCGTTTGTATCGCTGGCAAAGTTTGGCGGTTTTCTCGCCGCTGTGCAAGTCGCGATGACCAGCAAAAACCTGGCACTTTTAACGACGGAGGTGAATCCGAAGAGTGTCGACGTAGAGGCTGCCTCGATCTGCATGGATGCCCGCTTCAAAGTGGCACGCGGGCTAATACCCGGATGACCAAGAAGAGGGAGGGAGACTCGAAACTTGCACCTACATATACGCTTTTGACAAAGGGAGGAGGCGTATGCACAGTAGTGTGTGTGGTCGTTTTCAAATGCGATTGCCTCTTCGGTGGCCTCTACTCGAGCGCGACGTCGGACCACGGGTGTCTAGATGTTGAGGTTTCGCTTCCGTGTTGCGAGGCGTGCTTGCAAACGACTTTGTGGCGAAACGCGAGCACTGATGTCTCCATCCGCGTTCGCGGAATCGCATGGCGAATGGGGTGATCCCCGCCTCAAGCTGTCGATGTGTAGCGTGCGCAGTCGAAAACTGGCCGAGTTCCGTGACAGCAGAAGGGCGACTCGGTCGATCCGAAGATTGGGATTCTGCTGCGCGCAAATCCTTCGTGGCATCATGGGCGCTGTCAAGGTGCGGCGCCGCCGTCGGAGCGAGGTGGCGAGGGTCAGTCTCTCAAGTTGCCATGTGAGGCTCACAGTGAGCAGCGTCATTCGAGTGTTGGGTCGAAGCGAGACTTCCCTTTGTACGCTCCACGGCCGTAAACAAGGACTGCACGACTCAGCAACACCGGCAACGCCTGCAGGTTACTCACGCAGTTTACGGAGACGAAGCGATTGCGCTGCGATGCGACCTCAGATCGACCTCACGGCAAAAGTATCTTATTAGCATGGTCTCCGTTTCGTGAAGAGCCGCTATAGATGGCGGCGGTTTTCGGCCAGGCGTCGTGCTCAGCCATTCCAGTGATCTCCGCGTAGCAGGTTTGCACGAGTATGGCGACGAAATCCTCCAAGAACGATGAGTGCGTCCGCGTGATGGTCCGTATCCGCCCCATGAGCGGCAAGGAAGTGCAAGACGGGCGCCAGGAGGTCACCACAGCCAACTTCGACCGAGCGGAGGTGTCCATCTTGAACCCCGTGGCGGCGTCGTCGGAGCCTCCAAAGTCGTTCACTTTCGACGCCTCGTTCGGGGCTCAGTCCACGCAGCAGCAGGTGTACGACACGGCAGCGACGGAGATCGTCGAAGCTGTCATGGAAGGCTACAACGGCACCATCTTCGCGTACGGCCAGACGGGAGCAGGCAAGTCGCACACCATGGAAGGCTACGGAGACCAGCCGGGTATCATCCCCAACTCGTTCAAGCACGTCTTCGACAAGGTGCAGCTCAGTGTCTCCTAGAACCGTTAAAGCTCGCTCTGATCCGTTGCGTGTTGTGGATTGCAGGTCGCTATCTCGAAGAACAAGCGCATTTTGGTGCGCGCGTCGTACCTGGAGATCTACAACGAAGAGATCCGTGACTTGCTATCGAAGGACCCCAAGAACGCCCTTGATCTCAAGGAGAACGCGGACTCGGGCGTGTTTGTGAAAGATTTGACAGCGCAAGTGGTGAAGGATGCAGCTGAAATCGACCACGTCATGCAGACGGGCAAGAAGAACCGCAGTGTTGGCGCTACGCTCATGAACCAAACGTCCTCTCGGTCGCACTCAATCTTCACGATCGTAGTCGAGTGTCTGAGCGAAGGCTCCGCTGGCGGCGACGGCAAGGACCACGTGTGCGTCGGGAAGCTCAACCTCGTTGATCTGGCCGGTAGTGAGCGTCAGTCCAAGACTGGCGCCACGGGCGATCGTCTCCAAGAAGCCAACAAGATCAACTTGTCCCTGTCGGCGCTGGGCAATGTCATCTCGGCGCTTGTGGATGGCAAGTCCAAGCACATTCCGTACCGTGACTCCAAGCTGACAAGGCTGCTTCAAGACTCGCTGGGTGGCAACACAAAGACTGTCATGATCGCGAACTGTGGCCCGGCCGACTACAATTATGAGGAAACGCTAACCACCCTGCGCTATGCGAGTCGCGCTAAGAACATCAAGAACAAGCCAAAGATCAACGAGGATCCTAAGGACGCCATGATTCGCGAGTTCCAAGAGGAGATCGAGGCGCTTAAGGCCAAGCTCTTGGCTATTGACAAGCAGGCGAGCGAAGGTGCCAGCTCCGTGGATGGCAGTGCAGGTGGCGCGGAGGGTTCCCCTGCTAGTGCTGGGCCTGTGGAAATTGTCGAGGTGGAGAAAATCGTGGAGAAGATTGTGATTGAGAAGGGCATTAGCATTGAGGAGGCCCAAGCGATTGCTGCAAAAGCTCAGCGAGAGAAAGAGGAGATGTTGCAGAAGACGCGTGATGACCTGGCACTTGCAGCGAAGGACAAGGCTCAGGCAGAGCACAACAAACGGGAGCTAGAACTCAAGCTGGAACGCGAGCGTCAACAGGCCGAGGAGCTTGCAGTGCAGCAAAAAGCGCTGCTGGACCGGCTGATAGCCACACAGGCTAAAATGCTTATCGGTGGCGAGATGATGACCAAGGCTGCCCAGCAAGAAGACGAGTTGCGTCGGACCAAGCTCGAGTTAGAAGAGCGTAAGCGGCAGGAGCTCCAGCTTGCGCGCGAGTTAGCGGAGCAAGAGGAGAGTAACCTCATGCGCGAGGAAAAGTACCAGTCGCTGCAGGAGGAGGCCGAAGCAAAGGCTCGCAAACTCAAGAAGGTGTATACCAAGGTGAAGGAGGTGCTAGGAGACATCAAGGCGATGGAGAAGGCCCATAGTCGCGAGCGCGAGGATCTGCTGGACACCATCCGCCAGCTCACAGCTCAGTTGAAGCTCAAGACGCTGGTTCTCGACTACTTCATGCCCCCGCAAGCTGTGGTTATGCTTGAAGCACGCGCCCGCTGGAACGACGAGGAAGACGACTTCATGCTTGATCGCCTCGAACTTGCAGGCAACACGCTGCGACCTCGCCAGCGCCCACCGTCGGCTAGCAGCGTGCGTCGGCCGGAGACATCGTCCTCTGACAAGAACCGAGCCGCGAAGAAGTTCGTCATGGCGCCACAAAACGAAGACGAGGACGACGAGATCGCACGCGCCGAGGAACTGGAGCTCGCACGCAACCCGTTCTTCATGTACGTGTCGGACAACGAAGGGGACGGCTACGCTCCTGCAGCATCGCGCAAAAAGCAGTCGGCATCAAGCAGCAGCAGTCGGCCGAAGACGGCAAAGAAGTCGTCCAAGAGCTCGTCCAAGCGCCCGGAGACTGCTTCATCCAAACGCAGAAGTGAAAAGGCTCACGCATGAGGCCACAAGCTGATAAGTGACAACGCTACACGCGATTAGGCAGGAACTTCGGACTAATGTATTGATTTCACTTACTACGCCGCAGCGAGCTGAGGCTCCAGCTGAACGTGATTGTGCTATCGCTACCAACTTACGGGTTGGCCTTGGTCTTGAGGCCCAGGCTCGTGAGGAACTGGTCCAGTGGCTCGTGGATCTCGTCGTGGTGCGGCAGCGTCTTCATGCGCTTGAGCCAGGCCGAGAGCTTGGGGTACTTGGAGAAGTCGAAGATGCCCATGAGCTCGACCTGCACGAACTCGCAGTAGGCGGCGATGTCTGCGAGCGTGGGGTGGTCGGACTCGGCCACGAAGTCCTTGACCAGGAACTTCTCCATGAGCTCGGCCAGCTTGGTGAGCAGCGCCGGCGTGGCCTTGACGAGCACGGCCTCGTCGGGCGTGGCCGCGTTCTGCTTGGTGTGCATGAGCGGCACCAGCACCTTGGGCGTGATGAGCCGCGCGTTCGTGTGGTGCCAGTGCAGGTACTGGTTCACCTTGGCGTGGGCCTGCACGTCGGCCGGGAACAGGTCGGTCCAGCCGAACTTCTCGGCCAGGTACGGCATGATGGCGTTGCCCTCGAACAGCGAGAAGTCGCCGTCCTGCAGCACCGGGATGAGGCCGTTGGGGTTGAGCGCCAGGAACTCGGGCGACGTGAAGGTGGCGCTGCCGAAGTCCGTGACCACGAACTCGTGGTCCAGCTTCTTAATGCGCATGGCCCACTCGGCCGCGCGGCTGGGCTGGCTGATGAGGTTCGCGTAGAGCTTGACGGGCATCGTGGGGATTCGACGGATGGAGGAGACTTGGGTGCTGGGACGCAGATTGACGAGTGAGCAGGAGGATCCTTCGGCGGATTCCGTCAAACGCATGCGTTGAAGGCGACGGGTACAAATCGCCCATTTCCGACCCGACCCGCACATGTCACCCATCGACAAAAAGTATCCGACAGCGGTCGGTCGGTACATGCACGAGGTTTGGCTCGCACCGCAATCGTCTGAGTCGACTCGATGCAGCACCGGCAGATTTGCACCGCCAGTGCCGCAACTGCATCCGTGTGACGCAGCCAGGGGAGCAGAGCTGGGGCGTGGAGCTGCCAAGTGACGTCGATTCGCAGGACTCGGAGCAGAGCTTGGCGTCGAGATGGCGCCGCCATGGAGCGCGGACTTCGCAGAGGGACTGAGGACACACTGGGTGTCGGTGTAGCCATGCCCGACTGGGACAAGCGATCCAAGTGATCGGCTTGGCCGGATTTGTTGTACTTCCGAACACTACTACTGAAGTATCGAGGAACGCATGGCGACAAGGCTGTTCCTCACCTCTGGTTTCGCTACTTGCAAATTGCTGGTGCTTGCCGAGAGGTATCGTTGCTGTTGACATGTCTGCGTTAATTCAACGGTTGTCTTCCGTTTAACTGTACTAAGCCTTTGCTGCTTGCACAAGTTGCTGTGATTGTATAAGTACAAGCTGCTGAGCAGCACGATACATACAGCATCAACACAGCACCATGAAACTACACGGCACCATCGAACTGCCAAGGCAATTGAGAATTAGCCTGTCCACCGTCTTGAACTTGGACACAAGTTCAAGGTCTACCAATCAATTCCCACATCTTTATCGCTTTTCACAGGTCATTTCCGCCCACCGCCCCCACTTCTCCACATCCACTTTTGTAGTGTATCCGTTCTCCCGTCCACCTCGCATTTATTTTACCAGTCGCTATTTGTCCCGCATCATGCCGCTGTTCCGCAAGAAGAGCAGGTCTTCCTCGTCGTCGTCCTCTTCCTCGGGCACGCTGGACTTCTCGGAGCTGCAGTTCGGCGCGGCCGTGGGCGCCGGCCGCTCGGGCAGCACCTTCAGCGCTCACTGGCACGGGCGCCGCGTGGCGGCCAAAGTCGTGGACCTGTCGTCCGCCAGCAACAAGGGCCAAACGTTGGCCCAGGAGCTGCTCAAGGAGTTTCACCGCGAGGAGGAGGTGGCCAGCGCGCTGCGGCACCCGAACGTGGTGCAGTTCCTGGGCTCGGCCAGCGCACCGCCGCGCTACTGCCTCGTGTTGGAGTTCATGGAGGGCGGGCCGCTGTCGGCCGTGATCCGGGCCAAGAACGGCCCGCTGGACTTCTTTAGACTGGCCACTGACATGGCCCGCGGCATGAGCTACCTGCACGAGCACTCAGTCATGCATCGAGACCTCAAGAGCAGCAACGTGCTGCTGGACGCCCAAGGAACGGCCAAGATCTCGGACTTCGGGCTCAGCTGCGTGCTCGAGCTGGGCCGGTCGGCCGACCTGACGGCCGAGACAGGCACGTACGGCTGGATGGCCCCCGAGGTCATCCGACACGAGCCTTACTCGAGTAAGGCCGACGTATACAGCTTTGCCGTGGTCTTGTGGGAGATGCTGGCTCGAGACGTGCCTTTTAAGGGCCAGACACCCATGCAGAGTACGTAGGTGGAGGAGGAGTATAGTATGATAGGCGAGCTCATTTGTTTTACCTTGTCTTTAGCTGCTATGGCGGTAGCCGAGCAGCGTATGCGCCCGGCCTTGCCCAGGAACACACCGCCCAAGATCGTGGAGCTCATTGAGCACTGCTGGAACCAGAACGCGGCGAGCCGACCCGACTTTAGTGCCATTGTCAAGGTGCTGCCGTTCGTGAAACAGTCGCTGTCCAAGACTGAGTTCAAGAATGCAGGCATTCTCTACACGGCTTGAGCTGAAGTACCCAGGAGATGTGGATGCACAGATGTATATACTTTCTTTTTGTTCTTGTAGCTACGGCGCCAGGTACTGTGTGTGTTGTGTCTGGTTACAAGCATCTCGGCAGGTGGAGCTCACCATGACGACCGTAGATGTAAGACAGCAAGCTTGGACCTGGCAATATATTGCACCACTCTCCACGGGTGCCTGCACCGTCCGCCGGACTGACAACTTTGCTATTCAAAGCGATTCTCGCGACGCTTGACTAACCGAGTGGCTGCACAGGAATTCAGGGACTTGCTGAGGTAGGAACGGCACATGGCGGAGCAAGGTTGGGGAGGTGACGATCCCAACGCGTACTGGTCGTCGTACCCCTACGATACTGGAGTGAATGGTGACGCCGCTGCCGACGACAGCTACTACGCACAAGAACAAGGTGTTGCTGGCTATGATCCCAACGAGTATTGGCGGATTGATGCTGATGCGTATCGCATCTTCATGGAGCTGGCACCTCACGCACAAGGCGAAAGCGTAGAACTTGGTCAACTGCCTGAGCTTTGTCATCAAGTGGGACGTCCGCTGCGCGATGATCACGAGCAGTTTCGCCTCATGCAGGAGCTTGACACAACGAACGCCATGGTGATTTTGCGGCATGACTTTGTGACTTGGTTGCTGAACGAAATTCATGCGGAGGAGCGCGCTAGAATTGAGGCAGCCCCACGCCCCATTCCTGATGCAGTCCCGTCTTGGGAAGAGGTTGTGCAGGAGGTTTCTGAGGCTGACGCGATACTTGGCAACAAGTCTACGGTATACTACTACAATACGCTCTCGGGTGAGAGCATTTGGGAGCTACCGAGTCTTGTACGCTGCTTGTGGAATCACCTGGAAACGCAGGAGGCTGCCCAGCAGGAAGCGCAGATTTCTAGTGACGGAATTCCCGCTTCTATTCGACCCCTTCGTGGCGAGAAAGAGGACGACAACGACGTCTGTGAACTGGTGCAGCAACTTCGCGAGCTATTCATCAAGTACGATGATGATAAGTCAGGATACTTAGACGCCGCTGAGTTCGAGGACCTTTGTGTGCGCGTGGGGCAGCCAGTCAATGGTCGCGAAGGGATTCTTGCTCTAATGCAAGAGGTTGACCCATTCAGCTCTACCATTCCAGCGGTTGACCAGCCAGTTCAACAAGTTATGGTGTCATGGGAAGCGCTGAAGCACTATTGGGTTACTAGCGTACCATTCCAACGACGCACAAGGCTCGGAGAGAGGCAGTATTCGTCGTGGGAGCGCGTGGAGATACTTAGCCGGCGCACGACTCCAGTGCTTTTCCGTCATGTAACAACTCTACAGGAGAGGTGGGGCCACCCAGCAATGGAGCAACGCGTCACGGAACGACTGAATCATCTATTCCCTAGCAGCAAGCTAGACTGGGCGCAAAAGATTGATCTCTTCCTCGATGTTCAGTGGCAGCAACAACAGCCAGGAACCGACACAGGTGAAGGCAAGGAGAAGCGTCGGTGGAACCTGGTAACATGCTGGCGGGTACTTCATCAGTTCAATCACGCTATGAGTAGACGGCAACACGTACAATCAGCAGTGGAACAGCTTCAAAAGAGGTTTGATGTCTCTTTCACGCCTGATGAGGAGAGCGAGAGGCCCTCGTTTTTAGACGAAGCAACTGTACGCAGATGGCTCGTGTATTGTACGAGAAAAATCGACATGGGCGGCTGGGAAGAGGTAGTGGACTCCGAAGGGCAGACTTACTACTACCACGAGGTGGATGGCACAACACAATGGGACCCACCTCAACTTCAGACTCAGATGGCTACCATGCTCACCAAACTTGGAGGTGGCCAGCAGAATATATCCGCAGATGAGCAAATTGCGCGTGTATTTCGCCAGTATGATGCCGATGAAAGTGGAGAGATGACTGTCGACGAGTTTCAACACTTTTATCGTGCGCTGTTGGGCCGCGGTAGTGCATCTGGCGGAGCGGTGAGCGACGCTCAGATAAGGCAGGTTTTCAGTGTGCTAGACGCGAGTGGAGATGGTGCCGTGACGTTGGAGGAGTTCCAGTTCTGGTGGAAAACTAAGCTTCAGCTTGAAGTGAAAGAGACCATGGAAGTCGAGACGTCCACTCGCGAACAGCGCCGCCGCGAAATCTGTCGTGACTTCCTTGGAAACACCGACGCTATAGTTCTCATTCCTGTGGCCAAAATTTCCGAAGGAGAAGAGGTCGATAGAGCCGGCAATGAACTTGAAGATGCTACGGAAGAGTGTTTTGAGTCCAACCTGTTACCACGACTCGCGACACTTTTGGGCGAATTCCCGCTGCGGGGGTTAGCGTACCGCCGAGCATTGAACGAACTTGTGGCTGATCCCATGGAGCAGCTAGTCTCTCTTGAGCGCTTCCTTGTTTGGTACGACCGCTTCGAGAGAGCAGAGCGAGAGAAGATGGAACTTCAGCGGGCGAAACAACGAGCACAAGCGGAGTTGCGTGCACAACACGCAGCACAAGCCGCTGCAAGAGAGAAACAACGTCGTCGGCGCAAACAAGTGCGCACCTTGAATGTGATGGGCGAGCAAGCATCAGCGATAACAGAGCACGAGGCTCAGCAACAACGAGAGAAGAAGATCGCCGTTCTCTTCAAAACCTTCGATACTGATGGTTCTGGCCTCTTGGACGAGCATGAGCTGCTACAGCTGACGAAAGCGCTTGGTCATGAAATGGATGCAGCTCAAATAAGGCGCATGATGAAGGTCATGGACTCCAGTGGAGATGGCCGCATAAATTTGGAAGAGTTCCTCGCTTTCTGGAAGGCATTCGAGCACCGACGCCCTGTAGCTGCAAATGCTGCCACCTTGCATCAAACACGACGCGATGCTGTGTCTGATCCGGCAACTAAAGCCTCAGCGTCGCCACAACAGCATCTGACCACCAGCGAAGCTGTAGCCTCGTTGGCTGTGAGTCTCGAGATGGTAAAAGACAGAGCGCTGAAGGTGACGCTCGGCGACTTGCGCGGGTTTTTGAGTGACTGGAGAGATGACTTTCTTGAGAAACGTATCGAGCAACAAGCTGAGCACGATGAAGTGGAGACTATCAACAAAATGCGTGAGATGCGAACGTTCATACCCACGAAGAAGCGTGTGTATGGAGCTAAGTGCTTGGACGTGACTTGGATCGAGCCGGAGGTTGTCGCCTGCGTCGCAGCAATCATTGCCGACGTGGGCTCACACATCGATCCTCCTCTAAAACCTGACGCAGCACAGCGGATCCAAGCGCTGGCAAGGGGCCATTTCGGTCGCAAGCGGATGCTAGCTCTTGTGCGCAACCGGTTCCAAAAGCACATCGACCCACAAACTCGCATGTTTTACTTTTCAGATACGCTCACAGGCCACGTTCTCCTCGCTCGACCAGTTTACCCCACTAGCACTTCAGCCGTGGCTCCTTTGGAACGAGATGACTGCGCGTCGAAAGCTGAAAGGTACCAATTTGACAAGCGCTTGGAGGAACTTCGTGCGAAGAAGAACTTCTACGACAGCGTGTGCGATCCCTCGTTGGCGAATTCCGACGAAAACAACATAGCTGAGATGGAGCAGCACGCTACGGCTAAAGCGGCTTCCCAGCACCGTCCAATGCTGGCACCCAGCGCGTTCTACATGCACGATGTGACTTCTTTCGTGCAACAGCGATTGCTCGGGAACATTTGGACACCCCTGCGCTCGTCTCAGCCCGAATTGGTACTGATAGAACTAATCGCTCGACGTCGTCGCCGCCAGCTGACGCAGCGTAGTCGTGATGCCGCAGCCAACTTACCGCTTCACTATGCCATCCGGCATCCGCAGTTCACCGTGAGCGTTGTGCGTACTATCGTGGACGGATACTCTGAGGGGCTTGCTGCATGCGACGTCTTTGGTATGACGCCTTTGCACATCGCATTTCGTGAACAGCGCTCGAGTATTGAACTGTTACGCCTACTTGCTCAGAGACCACCACGTTTGGTTGACTCCATCAAGAGCCGACGAGCACCTGGAGTAAAATCGCGCAAGTTAGCCGAGCGACAACATGCCTCTGTGTGGACACGCCAAACAATATGCGGAGATACTCCATTGCACGTGGCTATTCTTCATCGTGCATCGGTAGGGGTACTGCGGTGGGCTCTAAGCGCCAGCGCTGAACAATGCAGGACCATGCTACCAAAGCTGTTCAACAAGCGCGGAGAATCGGCTTTTCACTCGTGCATCACGCAGCAGCAGCAGAGGCAGACGCCAGAATTACTGCAAGGCAGTGACTTTTCTTCGCCGCGATCAAGAACAGCCGTTCTACTCTTCTTGAAGCACTTCGACCAGGTCACGTTGTGCTCGACAGCAACCACGTATGGCGACCTCCCGTTGCACCTCGCTATGGACGCCTTCGAGCAGCTAAAACAACGAGCCACGGAGACCTTCACACTAGCACTTCACACTGAGCGAAGTGCAACTATTGAAGAAAGCGGGAAGAGAGACGGCAACCATGACGCTGTCGGTTCAGGTTGGTTGTGGTTAGTAGGTCTGCTTGTCACGCACTATCCGGATGCTGTGCTAACTCCAAAACGCAGCAACGGGCTTTTACCAGTGCACCTGGCAATAAAGTATGGATTTCCAGAGAAGCTGTCAGTGGAGATCTTCATGCTAACGGCTGAAGCTCTGCAGAAGTTGAGCGAACCCTCGGTCGATGGAGAAGAGCGATCACTACTTGCAGCTACAACTATTGCTGGGACAAGGACAACGCTGCTGCATTACGCTCTTGTCCACCAGCCACAAGCAACCGAGTTGCTCTCATTGTTGATCAACCGCATGCCGACATCTTGTGGGATGAGTTCTCTTTCAACAGGCGACCTCCCTGTGCATGTAGCAGCCGCTGCACACGGACTCAACATGGAGGTCCTACGCAAGCTATGCGAATTGCACAAGGAAGGCTGTCAGACATACAACGCAAAGCGACACTTACCCCTGCATTTGGCTATCATACGTGACCCTGAAAACGTTGACAAAGCCAATATTTTGCTGGAGAACTGCCAAGAGATGATTTTGGCGGACACTGAAGAGCATTGCGGATTGCGCGCGCTGGTGATGGCTTCTAACACGAAGACACCAGCTTATCGAGTGCTGTTAGCACTGCTGGAAATTGCGCCCAGCCGCAAAGTTTTTGCTGTCACTGGTAAGAAGAAGGGTCAACAGCAGCTTGTGACACCGCTGTACGCACTCTCGTTGCGGGACTGTGCCCCAGAAATCACGAAGAACGGCGTCGCCAACCTCTGCCACGATAAATTCGAGGATCTCGAGGATGAAGAAGCTTACTTTCTCGCCATGGCAAAAGCTAAACTTCGTAAGCAGCACTACAACCCGACACCAAAATGGACCTTCAACAAGATCCTCGAGCTCGTCGAGCGCAACCCACTGGACGAGGCGCTTATTCAGCGAGCACTACACGCAACAAACGAGAAGCTTCGGGCAATGATCGACGCAGAACAGAACCAGGAACACCCCAGCAATCAGGATGAAAGCCGGAATGCTTATGCCACGGTCGTTGACGCTGTTACACTCAATAGCGACCTCATGCTCGTGCGCGCTGTTCACCAGATCATGTATGAGTTTCCCAACAACCCTCGACTTCAGTTACTTGGTCAGGCCGTCTTGGGTAAGCTCTTGCCTTCAGCTTACGTGCGAGCTGCGTACAAGGCGAAGATCGATCCGTATTTTAATCTGTAGCACTCGAGAGTTGGCGGACTGTGCGCTGAACCTCATCCAAGGTCAACTGCGCAGACTGCACAACAACACTGCCACTTCCGTATGCGCAGTCCAGTCTACAGTGAAATCAAACGCGATTAATGCCAATATCCATGAGCGATCTCACTTGGCACGCCAAACACTTACACAGAGAGGGCTTCTTGGAGATGTTTCGCAGCTCGTTCAGTCTGCGCAGCTCGATCCACTGATGGCAATCTGCACAGCGGTGTGTTCACTTCTTCAAACAGGAGCTTGCCGATTTGAAAGTGCAACAGACCTCGTGACGGAAGCTTCATCTTTGGCAGCAGCCATTCCACCGAGCGCAGCTCTGCTAAAAAGAATGGCAGTGCCTGACGCTGCAAGCCCGGAGAGTCCGCATCCAGCAGAAAATTGCCGATCTCGCGTGCAGTCCGAGCTACACGCGCGTTTCGAGGGTGGAGGCGCAGTCGATTTATCACGATTTCCCATTCTCGCTGATACTTTTCCCACTTGCTCTGCTCCGAATCAGCCGCGACAGCTCGAATCGATCCCAGCTCTTGTTCAAACCGAGCGATCTGCTCGCTATCTCGCTCACGACCGCAGAGCTTGCACACAGCAAAGCTATCCTCCACTAACACTACACCACCCGACGCATCGCACTCCGTATCCCCACACGCCAATCCGTCTAGATACCAATCGTCCTTCACATCTTCATCCATTGCAGCTAGGCACCGTGCACACGCACAGTCAAAGAAATACGACTCCTTCAGCTCCTTGCGTCTCGACCTGGTTGACTGCAGCAGCTCCACGTACGAGACCGTGAGCTCTTCGCCCACCTCCACATCCTTCACCACGTGCACCTGCATCTCTCGCCCCTTAAAGCTCACGACACAATTCGGATCGCAGTCGTGATTGAACAGAGCTCCTTCCGGGAACAACCCGATGCCAACCGCTTCGTTCGTCACGTCATTTGCCAGCGAGAACGCGTTGCAGTTGACACGTCCGAAAAGCTTCAAGATCTCGTCTTCCAGCAGGCCCTGGAGCTCCTCAAAGCCCTTAACAGCCTCCTTCTTCTCTGCTTTATAACGTGATAGCAACAGCAGCACCAACTGCGCCATTTCCCTGAATTGTCGGCGTTTAACCTCCGAATGGTCCTCCAAGTGGTGTCGTAACTTCAGCACGCGGTTCCTCTTGTCCTCGTCGACTTCAGAACCCTGAAAAACGCTGGCAGCGAGACGACTCACTAGTAAAACGGTGGGCGAAGCGTTGGTCACTGGAACGGAACGCCAGGCCGCGCATTCGCGGCGATGCAGCGGCCAGTCGCGCTGTTGACACGCGCGGGAGCAGTAGCGAGCTTTGCGGCAGCCTGTGCAGCGAGAGAGCCGCCCCTGGGGAGTGAAGCACCAGCCACAAGACGAGGAGGCCACGGAGCATACGGCCGGTGTCCGGAGGACGCCCGCGCCCGCGTGTAGGCGGACGGAAGTCACAGCGCAGCGGCCCTTGCGTTCGTCCTGCTGCTCTCGATACATGATACTTCCTCCGGACGTGAACGATTGCCTGTAATGGCCTTTCCACAGGCTTCAGCGGGGATGCCTTGCCTCTCAACGGGGTCATTTGAAGGCGGTGGTGGCGTTGGCGCTAATTGGGTGCATAAGTGGGTGTTTTTGCGTAACTTTTGGCCAATGTTTCATCGTTTTCAAACATTTTTTGGCGCTCAAAGGACTGTTAAACCCTTTTTGTATTAGAGTGACGTTGTGTTCGCATTGAAGGTGGGTCCGACAAGCGGAGGTCCGGGATGAGGGGTGATTGTGTCGGTGACAGACGCCAGACGCTTGGGCTCGAGCAGCCCGTGGTAGAAGCTGCCGCGGACCGCCGTGTCGAACTGGAAGGCGCTGGCCTCGGTGTTGGTGAGCACGCGCCTCGTCGGCCCGCGATGCGGGAGCTTCTCGAGGCGCTGCAAGAAGGCCACGACGCGGTCCACCGTGCGTTGCGTCGTGGAGGAGCCCGTCGTGAGCTCCACCGGAGACATGAGCACGCACGGGTAGAAGAACCGCAAGCCCAGAAAGCGGTCGGGGTGTTGCAGATGCGTCCTGCACACCAACAGCAAAAGCATTAGTCGATCATGTGTCTTACAGTATCCACTACACGTACTGAATCGCGTCCACCGAGAGCTCGATCGTGTTGGTGGCCAAGATGGTGGACGCCGAACAATACTGCTCCAGCGACTTGAAGAGCTTCACCTTGGCCTCTAGGTTCTCTGGGATCTGAAGGGAAAAGATCACGTTAGTTCTCTGGAAGACACTGTCCACTTCAAATGGACACTTCAACTCACGGCTTCAATCACGATGGCTGCATCTGCACATTGCGCCACGTCCGAGACCACTGTGATGCTGCTGCAAGCCTGGGTCAGCATGCTCTTGGTCACGTAGCCCAGATACAGCAGCGGGTGCAGCAGCTCGTACGCGTACGAGGACAACTGCAACAATAACATGGCACGGGATACTAGCCGTTACAAACAGCTCATACAAACATTGACATGATATAACAGCAAGTTAACGAACCGCATCGCCAGTCTGCGGGTTCGTATCGCACACGAGCACTTGCACGCCGAGCAGCGACAGGTCGATGGCGATGCATTTGCCCAGGAAGCCCGCGCCCACTACCGCCACTTTGGTGTCGCTAGCTACGCGCTGAGCACGTGCGTCTGTGTACGCGCAGGAGACGCTCTCGGACGCCTGCTCCCCGCCAGGCTGCGCTGCTGCAGTCGTCTGTCCGTGCATATCGATACCTGATTTGTTTTCGGGGCGCAAATTGTTTGATACGTTGAAACTTTTAACATTTGACACTTCTTGTTGACACTGTAACTGAAATACATGCGGAACTTTTTCGAGGGTACATGTATTATCGACTGAAGTAATGAGCGGCAACTGCTTCGGTCTTCGCACAACGAGCGCAACCCCCCAATGTCGTCCCTGTTTTGGAATGGTGTGAGGGAAAGCCTGTGAGGTGGACTATATGTTATATGTTGACGTACATGTGCTGAAGTGAGTGTACCGGTACATGTACATGTGTTTTTCAGTGGTCTTGATTGTGGTAGAATATGGTATTTTAGTTTGTTCGCCTTCACGAACTTCGCCATCCGTCACGGATTCCGTGGGCATCATTGGGATAGCCTCTTAGAGTGGAAGCCAAGGTACGGTGGTGAAGTTGCTCGCGGCACGAGCCTCGAGCCTGTCGCTGACTGCCATCGCTGCAAATCCAATCGTGTATATGTAAACTATCCAAGCTTGTACAGTAAGTTTACGTACAGGCCGCTTTCCGTTTTGCTATTGATGCTCGCCTCTACATGCACGGTATGCGATGGCACGCTTTGCACATGAGTCCAACGCTGCATAACTCACTTCGTGTTACCCCCAGCTCGTTTTGCTGTCGTTGCAGTGCGTTGTTGCGAGCTAAAACTGTATTTGTTTGGGCTCGATTTTGCGTATTAATAGTGCAGTACAGTATTCTAATACTGTGAAATACACAATTACAGAGTATTAGTGTATTATTTATCGGATGATTGTGTCCGTTCTGCTGGCGAGCAGGAGAGCAATGCTCGCTCCACAAACTGCTGGATGGGGCAACAGTTGTTTGTAGAATCCGTGGTCGATTATCGCAGTTGACCAAGCTCAAACTTCCCTAGGCTATACAGTACACTTCGAATTATACAGCAGTTCATGACTCCCATCCCAGGAAAGCAAGCATTACCATCTACATGAGCGCACGATTGTATCTCTGTCGCAGGAATCAACGATAGATGTAGAAGACAGAGGAATTTTGTACATGCTAGCAGCGCCGTGTCAGGCTCAGCTTTGAAATTGCCAGCTACGAGGAACGTCTACCGAGTAAGGGGTATATGCACCAAGCCCAACTGCGTAAAAGATGGATTTCTCGGCGTCAATGATCAGCAGTACCAGAGGGTATGTCTGGGTAGCCCCGACGCCCATGGTTATGATGCCCGCGCCCCTAGTCGACGACGACTTGATCCAACCTACCTGGAGATTGTACGCGAATATCCTGGTAGCAGCACTGCAAGCGCTGCAGTTCGGATGGTCCACTTCACAGATGAACAACTCAATTTTCAATAATGTGGAGGACTGTGACGCAAGACCCATCGCACCCGGCACATGCCTCATGTTCCCCGGTCACACCAAAACTGAGTGGACGATCGCCGTCAGCTCCTGGATTGTCGGCGGCATGATGGGGAGTCTCGTGACCGGGCGAATCTCCAACAAGTTCGGGCGCAAGCCGACCATGATGGCCAACTGTCTCTTCATGACCGCAGGCGCTGTCGTACAAGCTTTTGCCCCCAACATTTCGGTCTTCACCGTCGGGCGCGTGTTCGCTGGTATCGCGGCGGGTGGCTCGACTGCCGTCATCCCTGGTTTCATCGGCGAGATATGTCCGCCACACCTCCGAAGCAAGCTGGGCGTGTGTTTCCAGATTGGCATCACGCTTGGTCACCTGTTGGTTGCCATCACTTTCTTCTTCGCGAGCACGAGCACTGGTTGGCGGTACATCGCGGGGTTCCCTGTTGTGTTGGCATTTCTGTTCTTGGTGTTGGCACCCTCCGTGCTCGTGGAGAGCCCTGCGTGGCTGTTCATGGTGGGGAAGCAAGAGCTAGCAGATCAAGAATTAATACGATTATTTGGCGAAAAGAACGCGAGCCTTGCGAAAAAGTGGATCAAGCAGGATGATGTGGAGTCGGTACGCGAGGGTGGCTTTCAATTCGAGGTATCGGTGTTGGCTGTGTCGGTGATAACTCCAGCCGCGCCCAATACAGGACAAGGCAGCCTTGCCAAATTGTTCTCACCGATGCTCATTCGACAGCTACTGACGGCTATTGGTGTAGCTGGAGCGCAACAACTCACGGGCACGAACGCTGTGTTTTTCTACTCGTCTGGTCTTTTCAAGCAAGCAGGGCTTTCGGACAGCCGCATCGGAGTGTTGGCTGTCAACTTCGTCAACGTGTTGCCGACGTTGATCTGTGGGCTGCTAGCGGCGCGCGTGGGCAATCGCAAATTGATCTTGTATGGATTTATAGGCATGTTCCTTAGTGCGGTGGGCATTACTGTGTCTCTCGTCTCCAGTCTGCCGGCGCTGGCGATCGTGTTCGCGGCACTCTTCGTCACCACGTTTGGTTCGAGCATGGGGCCGTTGGCATGGGGAGTCATGGCGGACATGTTCCCGGACGACGTGCGAGCCGTGGGCTGTTCGATCTGTGTGGGGTGTAGTTGGTTGTGCAGCCTTACGGTGGGTTTGGTCTACCCGTACCTTGCTGCGGCCCTGGTCGACTACAGCTTCGTGCCATTCATGTACACGATCACGCTGTCGTTCCTCTTCGTGTTTGTAGTCGTGCCTGACACGTATGGCAAGACCATACAAGAGATCCAAGACGAGTTCAACGCAAAGTGGAACCGGAAACCGAAGGCGCAGTGGCGTTTGTCCGGTAATAGTCAAATTCCAGTGCTCGGATAAGATATATGGTAATAAATGTAGTGAATGCTGTCGTGCAATCCGGAGGACGTTCAAGTGGGGAGGCTGGAAATGCTAGCAACAAGAACCAGTTTGCTCATTACACTTAGAACAAACTGGTATTGAAGTCGTCCTTACCGGTTTCTCGCCACCTGCGGTGTTTCGAGTTTACCGGGGCAGCTAGAGTCTAGCCTAGACCACAACTGGTTGCAGTAGACACGTCGACAGGACACTTGAAGTTGCCTTTTGAATGCGAAAGACCATCACTCCGACGATGTAGACGAAGGACTCCACCTGCTGCGGCGCCCGAATAACTCCACCATACCCAAACTAGCACGCCCTGACCCAAGGACCTTGTGCATCTCGCCGCGTTCGTCCAAACAGTACGTCGTACAGCGCAGCACAGACACCGAGAAGCCTGATCGGTTCCAAGGTAAGGCCACGCATGGTTGCGCGTAACATGCGCTCGCGATCCAACAAAAACAGTCACACCTGCATATCTATGTCTGCTGGTGCTGCAGTTCGCGTGGTTGGTCGAGGCGCGTGCCGGTGCGAGACTGTCGTCACTAGAGAACTTACCCTCAAGTACCAAAGCTCACGTTGCTCATGGCGACCGACGCTGTAAACGCAGTGTACGCCGAGGTAAGCACGCCCAAGACGCCGAATGTGCAGGCCGACAAGGCCGTTCCGCTGTCTTCGACCTTCTGGGCCAGCCTCGTGGTAGTGCTGCTGCTGCCCTTCCAGTTCGGCTGGTCAGTCGGCCAACTCAACCTCACAGCTTTCAACAACGAGAACGACTGCAACGCGCGCCCGGTGGCCCAAGGAACGTGCCTCATGTTCCCGGGACATACCAAAACCGAGTGGACTTTGGTGGTCAACGCGTGGATCGTCGGCGGTATGGTGGGCAGCCTTGTGTGTGGTGCCATCTCGGAGCGATACGGCCGCAAGAAGGTCCTGCTGGCCAACGCCGTCATCATGTTGGCGGGCGCTGTGCTTCAAGCGAGCACGTCCAGCATTTCGGTCTTCATGGTGGGCCGCATCGTGGCCGGCGTGGCGTCGGGCTGTGCCACGGGTATGGTGGGAGGCTACATCAGCGAGATTTCGCCCCCGAATCGACGCAACTCGTACGGGACCTTCATGCAGGTCTCTCTCACCGCGGGCATTCTCGTGGTGACCATGAGCTTTTTCGTCGCCGACACTAGCAACGGCTGGAGATATATCGCAGCGCTCCCCGTACTGAATGCAGGGTTCTTCCTGGCACTGGCGCCGTTCGTATTAGTGGAGAGTCCCGCGTGGCTGCTGGAAAAAGGAGATCGCGAGCGCGCAGAGCGAGAAATCGCCAGGCTTTATGGTCTCGAGTACGTGCAGTTGGCGCTTTCGTGGATGGAGGCTAGCGTCGATACGGACCTGGAGTCCGAGGAGCAGCAGCATGAAGGGGGTACGCTCTCGCTGCTCGTTTCGCCGCTTTTCATTCGTCAGCTGCTCGTTGCTCTTGGTGTGTCCGCTGCGCAACAGCTCACTGGGGTTAACGCGGTGTGCTACTATTTGTCCGACATTTTCTCGGACGCAGGAATCTCCGACAGTCGCGTGGGTGGCGTCATCGTGTACGTGCTGATGTTGATCCCGACGATGGCCGTGGCGCGTTTGTCGGAGCGGTTCGGCAACCGACGACTGCTGCTAACTGGGTTGGCGGGCATGTTCATCAGTGCCACTGGAATCACGTTCTCACTGGCATTTTCGGTGCAGGCGCTGTCGATTGTCTTCACCGGCACCTTTGTCGCTGCATTCTCCGCAAGCGTGGGCCCCCTTATCTGGCCCATTACCGCAGCGCTATTCACTGACTCGGTCCGCGCCACTGCCGTCTCCATGTGCATCTTCGTCAACTGGGTCTGCAACTTGATCATTGGCGTCTGCTTCCCGTACATCTCGGACGCACTGGACGCGTACAAATTCGTCCCCTTCATGGTGACTACCGCTGCGTTCTTCCTGTTCACGCAATGGTGTATCCCGGAGACCGCCGGTAAGAGCACGGAGGAGATTCAAGCCACATTTCGCTCGCGTGGAGACCAGAAGCTGGCTGTCTCGAGCTGAGTATACGTATCACTCGGGGTATGTAAATAAGAGTATGGTGTCAAATGGTGTCAAATAGTGCCTGCACCAATGGTACCGCTTGGCGATGAAGTCTCTACTGTTTTCGTTGGAAGTCCTAATAGCTGTTGCTGATGGGTCTCGAAAACATCGCAAACACAGGAGTAAACGCAAGCGTTTGGACAACGCGCGTATTTCCAAGCCGCGGTTTAAGTACAATAGGATCAACCAACCTCAAGGGGGGAGCGAACTATGGTTGCTCTAGTAAACCCAATCCACGCATAAGGTTTGGTTTACAAGGTGCGACAGCAAGCACGAAGGGTTTGAAATGGCAACAATTCCCCGCCACCAGGCTAAACAGTGTTGGTACAGTATTTGAAACCTATCGTGCTTACTGACGCACTGTCGTTTTCTCTTCGTGTATCGAACAAATGGAGGGTGCGTTCAAACGCGCAAGGGAATAAAACAGTGGTGTCGATCCGATAGCCACGTGTACAGGTAGTACTCCGCGAAGTGCAGGAACACGAATTTATCTTAAACTAAAACTGCATGTATAGCGCTCTGAAATGCTCTTTGAATTCTTTGAAGGCCGAAGCACGCATGGATGTGGAGCGTCGGCTTTTCTGGGATCGTGCTGAAGGTAAAGCCCAACAGGATAAGTGGACTTTTTCCCGTTGCAAGCTGTCAAACGTGTCAGGGTATTACCCCCTCTGCTGTTCGCGAGGTTTGCATCTGTTGGCCGACATATTGTTATTGAAGAGACGTCCCACTTGTCCAAACGACCCATTTGCGAAGCATGACAGCGGCGTTCTCCCATACTCGCGCTCGTTACCGGCGGCTTGTCGTCTCGACCATGGTGCCACCCAGCGCGTAGGCTGCTAAGCGTTGTGCCAACAGTACTCGTATGGGCAGGCGAGCATCAATATCATATGCACACAGCTGTCCTTAACTCCTTCCACCATACTGCCTGGCTCGCATATTTCAGATACGTCAAGATGGTGGGGCAAGAATCTTGCTTGATTTCGACTATCGGTCGTGGCGCACAGCCATGAGCTTCGGTGTTCGCATCTACCGAGTGCTGTCGGCGGTGACATTGCGTTCGGTGTCCATTCCGCCCGCTCTTCTACAACGAGCCGATGATAATGCAGCTTGACGTGTCCGCGATCTTGCGAAGCCTGTCAACCCGACGGTTGTATTTCTTGCCAACAGTTGTTTTGTAGAATCAGTGGCAATGCGCCGCACATGGCACGCGAACTCTCAACAAGCTCAGCCCACAGTACGTTTTTCGATGAGGCTCGCCGCTAGCGTGACTGAATTGCGATGGTCCACCATCCTGTTGTCATTGACACAACCGCAACCGCATCGCTGGAATCCTCGATGGGACAATGCCAACCAGAAGGCTCTACGTAGTGCATGTAGCAGTCGGGAGCCCACTTTCTTAATTGCGTCGATACCAGCAGCCATATCGGTCGCTCACAAGTCCAATTTCGTGGGCGAGGCTACGGAACGATGGAGTATACGCCGTCGCTGAGCAGCACTAGCAATGCCTGGGTGGTCCCAACGCCCTTCGTCGTGCAGCCAACTCCGGTCCAAAACAACTCGACAATCCAACCTACCTGGAGACTGTATGCCAACGTGCTGGTAGCAGCACTGCAACCACTGCAGTACGGCTGGTCCACCTCGCAAATGAACAACGGGATTTTCAATAATGTGGAGGACTGCGACGCAAGACCCATCGCACCCGGCACATGCCTCATGTTCCCCGGTCACACCAAAACTGAGTGGACGATCGCCGTCAGCTCCTGGATTGTCGGCGGCATGATGGGGAGTCTCGTGACCGGGCGAATCTCCAACAAGTTCGGGCGCAAGCCGACCATGATGGCCAACTGTCTCTTCATGATCGCAGGCGCTGTCGTGCAGGCCAGCGCCTCCAACATTTCGGTCTTCACCGTCGGGCGCGTGTTCGCTGGTATCGCGGCGGGTGGCTCGACTGCCGTCATCCCTGGTTTCATCGGCGAGATATCGCCGCCGTACCTCCGAAGCAAGCTGGGCGTGTGTTTCCAGATTGGCATCACGCTTGGTCACCTGTTGGTTGCCATCACTTTCTTCTTCGCGAGCACGAGCACTGGTTGGCGGTACATCGCAGCGTTTCCTGTTGTGTTGGCATTTCTGTTCTTGGTGTTGGCACCCTTCGTGCTCGTGGAGAGCCCTGCGTGGCTGATCATGGTGGGGCAGCAGCAACTCGCTGAACGAGAGCTAGCTCGTCTGTTTGGACAAGAAAACGTGTTCCTCGCGAAGACGTGGGTCAAGCAGGACGAGGCGGCGCCCCGAGTCGGGATGGGAAGTGAATATGTCATGCCGCTGCAGGACCTCACCATGTCGATGCGTCCGGACGCACCGAAGCCGCGAGGTGTCTCCCAGCTTTTCTCGGCAGTGCTCATTGTGCAGCTGCTGACGGCCATCGGCGTGGCTGGAGCTCAACAGCTTACGGGTGTCAACGCCGTCTTCTTCTACTCGTCCTCTCTTTTTAAGCAGGCGGGGCTCTCGGACGGACGCGTCGGTGTGTTGGCTGTCAACTTCGTCAATGTGCTGCCGACGTTGTTTTGTGGTATGCTATCAGCGCGCTTAGGCAATCGCAAGCTGATCCTACTTGGGTTGACTGGCATGTTTTTGAGCGCTGTAGGTATCACGGTGTCGCTTGTTGCTAGCCTACCCGCATTGGCAATCGTGTTCACGACACTTTACGTGACCACGTTCGGTTCGAGTCTCGGGCCACTGGCGTGGGGGGTTATGGCGGATCTGTTTCCGGACGACGTGCGAGCTATGGGCTGTTCTATCTGCGTCGGGTGTAGCTGGTTGTGCAGCCTGGCGATCGGTCTGGGTTATCCGTACATTGCTGCAGCCTTCGTCGACTACAGCTTTGTGCCTTTCATGTGCACTGTCACGATCGCTTTCCTCTTCGTACACACAGCCGTGCCGGAAACGTACGGCAAGACCATACAAGAGATCCAAGATGAGTTCGAAGAGCGGAAGCTGAAGAAGATCGGAGATCACGATCATTGGCGGTTGTCAGGTAGAAGTCAGATCGCAGTTCTGGAGTAATACTACTATAAAACTAAACTAACGCTAATAACTTATAAAGACCTGAGCTGTTTCCCGAAACGATCAGGACGCGCTCGGATACTGTAATGCAAGTAGGGAGGGCGACGTGATTCGCATGAACATCTAAGGGCCACCCGAGTGATACGTATACTCAGCTCGAGACAGCCAGCTTCTGGTTTCCACGCGAGCGAAATGTGGCTTGAATCTCCTCCGTGCTCTTACCGGCGGTCTCCGGGATACACCATTGCGTGAACAGGAAGAACGCAGCGGTAGTCACCATGAAGGGGACGAATTTGTACGCGTCCAGTGCGTCCGAGATGTACGGGAAGCAGACGCCAATGATCAAGTTGCAGACCCAGTTGACGAAGATGCACATGGAGACGGCAGTGGCGCGGACCGAGTCAGTGAATAGCGCTGCGGTAATGGGCCAGATAAGGGGGCCCACGCTTGCGGAGAATGCAGCGACAAAGGTGCCGGTGAAGACAATCGACAGCGCCTGCACCGAAAATGCCAGTGAGAACGTGATTCCAGTGGCACTGATGAACATGCCCGCCAACTCAGTTAACAGCAGTCGTCGGTTGCCGAACTGCTCCGACAAACGCGCCACGGCCATCGTCGGGATCAACATCAGCACGTACACGATGACGCCACCCACGCAACTGCCAGTAGTGCTAGTATGTGATGGCACATGACGCCGGCAGTTGTGTTCTTAACATTATTTGAACAAGAGAGTAGGTTTGATCGTTTCTAATGCCCGGGTCCTGTCGGTACCGTTGTCCAACAACTACAGTAAAGTCCTCTAATATCCATTCTTCTTCTCCAGCGGGTGCTGGAAATGATGGCTTACACTAACGTTAACTGTAGTTGCGTGCAAGTGAACATCGAATACAATTATTGTGTACTGGATGTAGTACATTGTACTAGTATTCACTTGCACTCAGAACTATCCAATCAAAACGATCATTAAACCAAAGTTTTGTATGCAAAAGCATGTATTAGTAGTAGTTATCTACAAGAGCTTTCCGTGGACACCTACAGGACCCGCTCAAAATCTATCCGATTATTGCTCGCGGCGAGAGTCGTACTCGGCCTGGATCTCCTCGGCCGACTTGCCCGACGTCTCCGGCACCAGCTTCAGAGCAAGCAGGTAGAAGATCGCCAGCAGCACCACGAACGGAACGTACGCGTAGTCGTTCAGAGCGTCCGAAATGTACGGGTACGACACACCCACGATGAGGTTGCACAGCCAGTTGATGCCGATGCACAGCGACGACGCGCTGGCACGGATCGAGTCCGGGAAAATGTCGGCCGTCATCACCCACACGAGCGGGCCCAGCGTCACGCCGAACACGATCACGTACAGCGCCGTGAACACAATCGACAGAGCGGACACGTCCACGATGAACGCCACCGTCATGCCGATGGACATGACCACCATCCCCGACAGGCCCCACAGGATCATGTTGCGCGCACCGAAGCGGTTGGCCAGCACGCCCGTGAAGAAGGCGGGCCAGATGTTGATGAAGTCGATGATCAGCGTGCCCACGCGCGAGTCCGAGATGCCGGCGTCCGAGAAGATGCTGCCAGAGTAGTAGAACACGGCGTTGATACCCGACAGCTGCTGCGCCATCGACAGCATGATGCCGCCGAGAAGCTGCAGGCGGTAGCGAGGCGCGAACATCGACTCCTGCTTGGGAGCAGCCAGACCCTCCTCCGCGGTCTCCGACTTCTTGCTCACCTCCAGCCACGACAGAGCCGTCTGCACGTGCTCCTCGCCGTACAGGCGAGCGATCACCTGCTTGGCCTCGTCACGGCGACCCTGGGTCAGCAGCCACGCAGGGCTCTCCACGCACATGGACGGCGCCAGCAGCAGGTAGATGGCAGCCAGCACCACCGGGAACGCGGCCAGGTAACGCCAGCCAGAGCTCGTGTTGGCGAAGAAGAACGTGATGGCCGGCACCAAAATGCCGATCGTCGTGAAGATCTGCAGGCCCAGGCCGAGCGTGTTGCGCAGGTGCGGCGGAGACAGCTCGTTGATGTAGCCGCCAATGGTGGCCGTGGCCGTACCCGACGACAGACCGGCAATGAGACGGCCCAGGGCGAAGAGCCAAACGTTCGACACGGCCGCCTGCACGACGCCGCCCACGATCATGAAGATGCAGTTGCCCATGAGGGCCTTCTTGCGGCCGTACTTGTCGCTGAAGTAGCCGCAGCACAGCGAGCCGACCATGGCACCGAAGATCCATGCGTTCACGGCGAACGTCCACTCCGTCTTGCTGTGGCCAGGGAACATGAGGCACGTGTCCTCGGCCACGGGGCGAGCATTGCACTCGTCCGTGTCGTTGTACTGCGACAGGTTCATCTGCGAGGTGGACCAACCGCTCTGGAACGGCTGCAACCACGACAGCAGCGCGCTCGTGTACAGGATGGCCTTGGGCTTGATGAGGCGCGCGGCGGCCTTGTTGGCCTCGTCGAACGCCGTGACGGGCTTGGGCGACACTGCCTCAGAGTAGTTGTTGGGAGTGCTTTCAGCCATGGTGAAAGGCTTTCTTGACAGACCGACTGTTGTCTTGGTTGGAAGACTTGTTGGTGGAGGTTGTCCAAATGGAAAGTGACAGTGTGAGCACTGCTGGAGCGCGGTGGGCCGACGGGTTCTTTACGAAGCTGGGCGAAAGTCTCACTTGATTGATTTGTCTGGCTCGTGTGGTGCTGCGTTTTCATGCAGTCTCGTATGTTGGATCGGGGATCGAGTGTACACGATCGAACGCTCCGATGTGTAGCTTGAAGTTTGGAAGTTGAAAAAACGACTTAACCTTGACAAGAGAATGGCGTGGCCGATATTCTGTGCTGGGCTGCACCTGGTGCTGTCCGTGTTTGTAACTCTTAGTCTCTTTTCTTGTTTTCTTGTGGATGTTTTCTTTTTGCTTCAAGCAGGGGGCGGGGAGTCAATCGCGACGTGATGAGCACTCAAGCAGTTTACAGTCTACAGGTAGACCACAACTTGCGGTCCAGCAGCGACTCGCTACTGTTGGTGTTTTATGCAGTGACTTGGTCCCCGGCTTCCCAAGGATTTTTTTTACCGCTAAATATATACTACGTGTAGTAATACATGCGCACCTGATGCAGCTTCCATCGCAGGGATTAGGAGAGCTGCTTGCCTCCGCAAAACAGCATCCGTTGTGCACATGACATGTAGAGAACGGATTAAATAGATGCCATTGATACTTAACATTCTCAGTACTGAACAAAGCCGGCTTGGTGCTTGGTTTCCTGGAAGCACGTTGCGGGAGGATAACTGTTGCTTGTTGCCTCCCTGCTCGTCGGCTTTTGTTATTGACAAAACGCGTTACATGTATAGAACTGCTCTACCGAGAAAGCACGTTTACCAGCGTTGTTGGTGCATCGACTTTAAGCTCTATACAGTATCGTGTGATCTTTGTAAAGTACAGGTTGTCTTCTTGACAATTGTCACTGCGGCGGGCAAATGACAATAGATCTCGCCGCCGAGTGCGAGGCTTTAATGACACACTTACTTGACTGGGGCCACCTCATAGCAAAAACGAAACCCAGAGCGCCCTAAGCAGCTTAACTTACGAGCGTCCACGGTGAAACTTTACAAGTTGAAGGGTTAGCCTTCACAGATACTTTGAGTATATTGCAATTCTCTGTGAATAGAAAACGTATCTCTTCTTCGAAAGCGGCAATTCGTCTTCAGCCATTGTAGGAACAATTGTGGTTTGCGAATAGCCAGAGCGATTGGCACTTCGCGTGGGTGTCATTCGTTCTCACATTTCTTAACTCGTTTTCGAATTCAATAAACCTTTCAAATGTTACTCGGTCGCCGTTAAGTCGTCATTGCTTGGCCCAACAACTCGTCATGGAATGGCTGGGTTGTGCCAAAATACCTGAAACGTACAATTGCTAATGTAAGCATCTGACGCACGTGTAATAGTAGTATTATCGAAAAAGGATTGACGAGCAATATCTGTTGATCCAAGAATCTGTTTTCATATCCAGATTTGTTTGTATAAACTACATATTTTTGTCGTTGCATGCAGCGTTTCACAACGAGCGACCGTGGACGTTCCAATATAGTAGAAGTACAGTATTGGAACATTCATATCCGGTGGTAATTTTTTTTTATGGCGTATCGGATATAACATTCTGTCGGATACTACACAGGTTACTAGTATTCGGTATGTAAAACGTACATGTATTAATCCAATAACATGAACAAAAAAGTACGTATCAAGCACCAATGCACAGAGGAATTGAGACCCCCTCTCTGCTTCCACTTCTCCCCAGAGTGTAGCACAGCAGTCCAGATACATACCGGTACTTGCCTTGCCATGAAGACCCAGATCGACCGAATAAGGCCCCAGGGTGTCTCTAATACATGCAAGGGACTAAGGATATGACTAAGGTGCAAGCTTCAAAGAAGACAGGCAGATCTTTAAGACTAGAGCAACTAAGCAATTAGGCTTCTACTGTAAAAGTAGAGTAAAAATACAACCAACTCAAACAAATTTTACAGTAAACCATTTAAATGATAATACAACAAAACAATTCCCAAAGTATCATTTTAACATCAGCGAAAATCAACAATATATTCGCACAACGATTCAGCTTCTGCAGAATGACTTCCATGCAAAAAGCTAACTCAAAAATCTATCCGATTATTGCTCGCGGCGAGAGTCGTACTCGGCCTGGATCTCCTCGGCCGACTTGCCCGACGTCTCCGGCACCAGCTTCAGAGCAAGCAGGTAGAAGATCGCCAGCAGCACCACGAACGGAACGTACGCGTAGTCGTTCAGAGCGTCCGAAATGTACGGGTACGACACACCCACGATGAGGTTGCACAGCCAGTTGATGCCGATGCACAGCGACGACGCGCTGGCACGGATCGAGTCCGGGAAAATGTCGGCCGTCATCACCCACACGAGCGGGCCCAGCGTCACGCCGAACACGATCACGTACAGCGCCGTGAACACAATCGACAGAGCGGACACGTCCACGATGAACGCCACCGTCATGCCGATGGACATGACCACCATCCCCGACAGGCCCCACAGGATCATGTTGCGCGCACCGAAGCGGTTGGCCAGCACGCCCGTGAAGAAGGCGGGCCAGATGTTGATGAAGTCGATGATCAGCGTGCCCACGCGCGAGTCCGAGATGCCGGCGTCCGAGAAGATGCTGCCAGAGTAGTAGAACACGGCGTTGATACCCGACAGCTGCTGCGCCATCGACAGCATGATGCCGCCGAGAAGCTGCAGGCGGTAGCGAGGCGCGAACATCGACTCCTGCTTGGGAGCAGCCAGACCCTCCTCCGCGGTCTCCGACTTCTTGCTCACCTCCAGCCACGACAGAGCCGTCTGCACGTGCTCCTCGCCGTACAGGCGAGCGATCACCTGCTTGGCCTCGTCACGGCGACCCTGGGTCAGCAGCCACGCAGGGCTCTCCACGCACATGGACGGCGCCAGCAGCAGGTAGATGGCAGCCAGCACCACCGGGAACGCGGCCAGGTAACGCCAGCCAGAGCTCGTGTTGGCGAAGAAGAACGTGATGGCCGGCACCAAAATGCCGATCGTCGTGAAGATCTGCAGGCCCAGGCCGAGCGTGTTGCGCAGGTGCGGCGGAGACAGCTCGTTGATGTAGCCGCCAATGGTGGCCGTGGCCGTACCCGACGACAGACCGGCGATGAGACGGCCCAGGGCGAAGAGCCAAACGTTCGACACGGCCGCCTGCACGACGCCGCCCACGATCATGAAGATGCAGTTGCCCATGAGGGCCTTCTTGCGGCCGTACTTGTCGCTGAAGTAGCCGCAGCACAGCGAGCCGACCATGGCACCGAAGATCCATGCGTTCACGGCGAACGTCCACTCCGTCTTGCTGTGGCCAGGGAACATGAGGCACGTGTCCTCGGCCACGGGGCGAGCATTGCACTCGTCCGTGTCGTTGTACTGCGACAGGTTCATCTGCGAGGTGGACCAACCGCTCTGGAACGGCTGCAGCCACGACAGCAGCGCACTCGTGTACAGGATGGTCTTGGGCTTGATGAGGCGCGCGGCGGCCTTGTTGGCCTCGTCGAAGGCGGTGACGCCGCCGGCCTTGGGAGTAGAGGCTTCTGCGTAGTTGTCAGCCATGATGACTTGACTTGCTGGTGACTTGGTCAATTGGAAAGTGAGCTGTCCGTTGTTGGTTGCGCTCAGGACTTGGCCTCTCGAGCATGCTCTGTCCTGTGTCGTTGGGAGCAACGGTGGTGCTCGACGCGTTGTGTCGGCCAGCCAAGTTGAACTTTGGCGGGGATCCTGCACGCGCTGTCGCTTCTGCTTCTGCTTTGGACACACTGCGGGGCTATCGATCCTCAAACGGCGGTGTCGCTCTGTGTCTTGCTAGTTTGATACCCGTTTCTGATCCGCGTCGGTAGGCAAGGGACCAGATCGCCGCAGAGAACTGCGAACTTCAGAAACAATCAGATGTTGGGCAAGTCGAGCATCCACCGGGATGGGACGTCTCACCGCGTTACACTCGGTTAACGTATGCGCTGGCGGGGAGCCCATGGGGTGCTTGGTGTAGGAGCGCGTTGCATCGCGGCGGTGCACCATCTCGGTCGTGCCTAGATCAAGTAGGATTCAGACCCCGCGCGCACAAGCGCCAGGCCGTCATGATGACTCTGTTAACGCGAGTTCAGTATCAGCGAATACATGTACAGGCTTGTGTGACAGGCTCAGATGTTGTCGCTCCCTGCATGTACTGCACTTTGGAACGCACTTGCCCGGAACTTGATTTCAAGGTAGATGCGGGGTGGTTTACTGGGGGGGGGGGGGGGGGGGCAGGATACCGGTAGGAAGGAATCATACGTAACCCCCCACTAAATTCTAGACGCCAGCAACCTGGGCATCTGCCAAATTCGTTAATGAGATCCAGTCTGAGCATCATTATCCCAAATCTTGTTTCTGTATGCTATTCGAAACATTCCAAATAAATACTATAGTACTTCGTATTGGGAAGTCCAAATATTAACGACAACACTCTGAGCCGAGGCTTGCTGCTCGACATCGATTGAATTGGTCGCGCACTGTTGCAGGTCTTGCCGGGGACTTTCATTTGACCGACGTTTGTAATGGCTTTAAAAAATATCGGAACAACGTTTCTATTCGGTAAATTTCAGGCTGAAACGATTAAGAGCTGAAGTTGAAGATGAAAGTCGCGGTGCACTAAATAGCAAGCTGTAAATGCTGATCTGCGCGCCAGCAGCGTGCCGAGGCCAACTTCGGATGGTTTACTGAAGGCGATCTGGAAAGAGAACTTCGTCAGGATGCCGTCACCGCCTCCAGTGCCGCATTCAGAACATCCTGCTTTATCATTTCGGCTTCGAGAGATCTCCTTTAGATCGTCTGTCGGTGCTTTTGCTGCGCTGCCAACAGCTTGTCTGTCTATATACTTGTGGGGGCGGAACTCCAGATACAACTTCAAAGCCAACCATTAGCTTCACGTAAGAGACGATGCTCCCCAAGCTACATGGTGTTAAACCTTGTTGAAGTGAGCAGCGAAAAAGACCAGGTTATCAACCCTTTTGGTCTGCTTTCGCGAAAATCGAATTGTCTACAGGGAAATAGCTGCTTGCACTTGCAAATTCGCCAGGGACATCTGTACATGTATTCCCATTTGTACCGCGCAAAATACTGAATCTGTGCGTGTTAACAACTTCTCCGCACATCTCTGGTGGCTGTGTGCATGTCCACTCCCTCGTTCGTGTCTTACCTCAGAAGGGTAGGTCTTCTGCCACGATTCCAAGTTGAAGTTCTGTCGGTCAAGGCTTTCGATTTACCACGCGCTTGACGACCGAGCCGCACCGGGGGAAAGCGTAACCCTGGTAAAGTAGGTGCCTGCATAAGACGCTCGCTTTTCCACACTCCATTCGAACACGCTTCAATTCAACAGGGCACTCAAAGAGATCCAAGCATTATTGTACCATACAAGCAGACTGGCGGGAGCGGAAGACATCGTTGAGCGCGTTAACTGTGGTATTAGCACAAAGTCACTCGGGGAAGCTGCACATGATCGCACTCAAAATCCCATGGCCACTGCAGTCCCTGACAATGGCTTCGTGATGTTGGAAGTTGATCGGCCGCAACGTACTCGGCATTACATTGTACTACAGCAGTGATTGCCCGGGGACAACGCGTAACGTTACGCATCGAACCTGACCTTCAGGCTGAAGCACATTCCGGGGTTGACTGCACGGTGCCTGTCGTTTCCAGACAAACAACCAAGACAAACTAGCCTTTTTCGTCGACCTACCAAGCAAGAAGACTCACACAACCAAGTAGACTCACTACACACCAGCGCAACCATTCACCTCCTCACAACGTGAAATGCCAGGACGTATTAATACTGCAAATGGCCATATCATAAGAAGAGGATACATTCGTACTAACTTACTACTGGCTCACCCCCTGACGAGAGCAAACCTTCGCTGTCACCGAATGAAATTGCAGATCAAAAGCTAACGCCACACTACTACTGCACACAACCGAAGCTCTACTGCTCGCGGCGCGAGTCGTACTCGGCCTGGATCTCCTCGGCCGACTTGCCCGACGTCTCCGGCACCAGCTTCAGAGCAAGCAGGTAGAAGATCGCCAGCAGCACCACGAACGGAACGTACGCGTAGTCGTTCAGAGCGTCCGAAATGTACGGGTACGACACACCCACGATGAGGTTGCACAGCCAGTTGATGCCGATGCACAGCGACGACGCGCTGGCACGGATCGAGTCCGGGAAAATGTCGGCCGTCATCACCCACACGAGCGGGCCCAGCGTCACGCCGAACACGATCACGTACAGCGCCGTGAACACAATCGACAGAGCGGACACGTCCACGATGAACGCCACCGTCATGCCGATGGACATGACCACCATCCCCGACAGGCCCCACAGGATCATGTTGCGCGCACCGAAGCGGTTGGCCAGCACGCCCGTGAAGAAGGCGGGCCAGATGTTAATGAAGTCGATGATCAGCGTGCCCACGCGCGAGTCCGAGATGCCGGCGTCCGAGAAGATGCTGCCAGAGTAGTAGAACACGGCGTTGATACCCGACAGCTGCTGCGCCATCGACAGCATGATGCCGCCGAGAAGCTGCAGGCGGTAGCGAGGCGCGAACATCGACTCCTTCTTGGGAGCAGCCAGACCCTCCTCCGCGGTCTCCGACTTCTTGCTCACCTCCAGCCACGACAGAGCCGTCTGCACGTGCTCCTCGCCGTACAGGCGAGCGATCACCTGCTTGGCCTCGTCACGGCGACCCTGGGTCAGCAGCCACGCAGGGCTCTCCACGCACATGGACGGCGCCAGCAGCAGGTAGATGGCAGCCAGCACCACCGGGAACGCGGCCAGGTAACGCCAGCCAGAGCTCGTGTTGGCGAAGAAGAACGTGATGGCCGGCACCAAAATGCCGATCGTCGTGAAGATCTGCAGGCCCAGGCCGAGCGTGTTGCGCAGGTGCGGCGGAGACAGCTCGTTGATGTAGCCGCCGATGGTGGCCGTGGCCGTACCCGACGACAGACCGGCGATGAGACGGCCCAGGGCGAAGAGCCAAACGTTCGACACGGCCGCCTGCACGACGCCGCCCACGATCATGAAGATGCAGTTGCCCATGAGGGCCTTCTTGCGGCCGTACTTGTCGCTGAAGTAGCCGCAGCACAGCGAGCCGACCATGGCACCGAAGATCCATGCGTTCACGGCGAACGTCCACTCCGTCTTGCTGTGGCCAGGGAACATGAGGCACGTGTCCTCGGCCACGGGGCGAGCATTGCACTCGTCCGTGTCGTTGTACTGCGACAGGTTCATCTGCGAGGTGGACCAACCGCTCTGGAACGGCTGCAGCCACGACAGCAGCGCGCTCGTGTACAGGATGGTCTTGGGCTTGATGAGGCGCGCGGCGGCCTTGTTGGCCTCGTCGAAGGCGGTGACGCCGCCGGCCTTGGGAGTAGAGGCTTCCACGTAGTTGTCCGCCATGCTTTTGAAGCTAAGTTTGTTGCTTAGTAGCTGACTTGCTTAGTGCTTGTCCGAATGGGAAGTGAGGAATGACCCGATCGGCCGCGCGCGACCCTGGGCTCGAAGGAAGCGACTCGTGTGCAGTGCAACGCGGTCTGCAACGCTGGCTGCCATGGCTCTTGACTGGACGAGAGACGGCCGCCGCTGCGCTTCAACCGCGGGCTGTCTGAGTCACGAGGCCCACTTGATTTCTGCTTCGTGAGACTTGTGAGACCGTATGTTGGTCGATCTTGCCCACAACCGTTGTGACAACGTGACGGTTTGGCGAGTGTATCTTGAAGTTCAGACGTCGAATAGAAACGCGGGTGTGCGCGCTTTCAGTTGACAGGAGATGTCAATCGCCGATACATAGGCTACTGTAGCTCCATCGCCACTGACCCCAAGCAAGAGGAGCTAGCATGTACATGTAATACCAACCCAGTTCTTCGTGTTCGTTCGCTGCATGCAGCACATTTAACGTTGTACGGCTCACCATAATAGGCGCGCTGCCAGCTTAGTACCTAAAGCTGCTGCCATCGAAGTTCCGAATTTGCTTTCGAGGCGATCGAAATGAGAGACGGTGCATTCTCCTCAAGCTCCTTGTTCTACATGGAGACTCGTACATGTAATACCGGTAGACTCCTTGTGCGCACTCGCACTTGCTCGTGTTGCGAATGATTAAAACATATATCCGAACTCGTTTAACGAACGAAATGCAAGACGATTCTCGTAGAATGCCAATGGCTTTATTGAGCACTGAGGCTCAGTCTTCGAAAGCGCTCTCGGAAACAGCCTGAGCGTGTTTGCATATCTTCCGGTACGTGTGTGTCTCCGCGGAGTACCAAATGTTCTAACGGTATCATTTCTTTCACTCCAGTCAGTGGCAGTTTTGGGCACTTGATACATGCACCAATGCCGTTGGGACTTACCGGTAGGTACGTGTAGTTTCAAGACGCAGTACCCCCACAACGGGGCCCGTGACACAGTGCTCCCAAAGACATGTACAGTACCAAAGGTACATACAAAGATCGCAATCGCTTTGGAGACTCCAAGTGGGGCATGTACATGTAGCGGCTTCGTGCATGTATCCGTCTCGTGCAAGGGAGAGCCGCGCCCGGTCACGCTCAACAGCACTGCACTGTACCGCCAGGCAGAGGTGTGAAGAGGCTGGTCGAGCGCGTGGTAAATCGAACGCTCCGTGTGGATCGGTAGGCATGCAGCTTGAAGCTGGGGTCGTCGCAGCGGGAGTGTGGAGACTGGAGCTCGATGGCGAGGCGCGTGCGTGGCGTTGCCCCCCTTGCCATCCAAGCGAAGCGTAGGCAAATTGCACTGTTGGTTAACAGAGTTCTTGCAAAACTCTGTTTCATGTACGGTACCTGATTAATTGTGATTTCGCTTTCTTCTGAATCAATCGCGCTTAGGGCCCAAGTTAGGCGAGGCAGCTAGTACCACCCTCTCTCTCGTCCCTCCTCCCTCGACTGGCTCAGCCTGAACTTCAGTAGGGTAGGTCTACTGTAGAGTCGTCGCTTGGATGGCAAGGGGGGCAACGCCACGCACGCGCCTCGCCATCGAGCTCCAGTCTCCACATTCCCGCTGCGACGACCCCAGCTTCAAGCTGCATGCCTACCGATCCACACGGAGCGTTCGATTTACCACGCGCTCGACCAGCCTCTTCACACCTCTGCCTGGCGGTACAGTGCAGTGCTGTTGAGCGTGACCGGGCGCGGCTCTCCCTTGCACGAGACGGATACATGCACGAAGCCGCTACATGTACATGCCCCACTTGGAGTCTCCAAAGCGATTGCGATCTTTGTATGTACCTTTGGTACTGTACATGTCTTTGGGAGCACTGTGTCACGGGCCCCGTTGTGGGGGTACTGCGTCTTGAAACTACACGTACCTACCGGTAAGTCCCAACGGCATTGGTGCATGTATCAAGTGCCCAAAACTGCCACTGACTGGAGTGAAAGAAATGATACCGTTAGAACATTTGGTACTCCGCGGAGACACACACGTACCGGAAGATATGCAAACACGCTCAGGCTGTTTCCGAGAGCGCTTTCGAAGACTGAGCCTCAGTGCTCAATAAAGCCATTGGCATTCTACGAGAATCGTCTTGCATTTCGTTCGTTAAACGAGTTCGGATATATGTTTTAATCATTCGCAACACGAGCAAGTGCGAGTGCGCACAAGGAGTCTACCGGTATTACATGTACGAGTCTCCATGTAGAACAAGGAGCTTGAGGAGAATGCACCGTCTCTCATTTCGATCGCCTCGAAAGCAAATTCGGAACTTCGATGGCAGCAGCTTTAGGTACTAAGCTGGCAGCGCGCCTATTATGGTGAGCCGTACAACGTTAAATGTGCTGCATGCAGCGAACGAACACGAAGAACTGGGTTGGTATTACATGTACATGCTAGCTCCTCTTGCTTGGGGTCAGTGGCGATGGAGCTACAGTAGCCTATGTATCGGCGATTGACATCTCCTGTCAACTGAAAGCGCGCACACCCGCGTTTCTATTCGACGTCTGAACTTCAAGATACACTCGCCAAACCGTCACGTTGTCACAACGGTTGTGGGCAAGATCGACCAACATACGGTCTCACAAGTCTCACGAAGCAGAAATCAAGTGGGCCTCGTGACTCAGACAGCCCGCGGTTGAAGCGCAGCGGCGGCCGTCTCTCGTCCAGTCAAGAGCCATGGCAGCCAGCGTTGCAGACCGCGTTGCACTGCACACGAGTCGCTTCCTTCGAGCCCAGGGTCGCGCGCGGCCGATCGGGTCATTCCTCACTTCCCATTCGGACAAGCACTAAGCAAGTCAGCTACTAAGCAACAAACTTAGCTTCAAAAGCATGGCGGACAACTACGTGGAAGCCTCTACTCCCAAGGCCGGCGGCGTCACCGCCTTCGACGAGGCCAACAAGGCCGCCGCGCGCCTCATCAAGCCCAAGACCATCCTGTACACGAGCGCGCTGCTGTCGTGGCTGCAGCCGTTCCAGAGCGGTTGGTCCACCTCGCAGATGAACCTGTCGCAGTACAACGACACGGACGAGTGCAATGCTCGCCCCGTGGCCGAGGACACGTGCCTCATGTTCCCTGGCCACAGCAAGACGGAGTGGACGTTCGCCGTGAACGCATGGATCTTCGGTGCCATGGTCGGCTCGCTGTGCTGCGGCTACTTCAGCGACAAGTACGGCCGCAAGAAGGCCCTCATGGGCAACTGCATCTTCATGATCGTGGGCGGCGTCGTGCAGGCGGCCGTGTCGAACGTTTGGCTCTTCGCCCTGGGCCGTCTCATCGCCGGTCTGTCGTCGGGTACGGCCACGGCCACCATCGGCGGCTACATCAACGAGCTGTCTCCGCCGCACCTGCGCAACACGCTCGGCCTGGGCCTGCAGATCTTCACGACGATCGGCATCTTGGTGCCGGCCATCACGTTCTTCTTCGCCAACACGAGCTCTGGCTGGCGTTACCTGGCCGCGTTCCCGGTGGTGCTGGCTGCCATCTACCTGCTGCTGGCGCCGTCCATGTGCGTGGAGAGCCCTGCGTGGCTGCTGACCCAGGGTCGCCGTGACGAGGCCAAGCAGGTGATCGCTCGCCTGTACGGCGAGGAGCACGTGCAGACGGCTCTGTCGTGGCTGGAGGTGAGCAAGAAGTCGGAGACCGCGGAGGAGGGTCTGGCTGCTCCCAAGAAGGAGTCGATGTTCGCGCCTCGCTACCGCCTGCAGCTTCTCGGCGGCATCATGCTGTCGATGGCGCAGCAGCTGTCGGGTATCAACGCCGTGTTCTACTACTCTGGCAGCATCTTCTCGGACGCCGGCATCTCGGACTCGCGCGTGGGCACGCTGATCATCGACTTCATTAACATCTGGCCCGCCTTCTTCACGGGCGTGCTGGCCAACCGCTTCGGTGCGCGCAACATGATCCTGTGGGGCCTGTCGGGGATGGTGGTCATGTCCATCGGCATGACGGTGGCGTTCATCGTGGACGTGTCCGCTCTGTCGATTGTGTTCACGGCGCTGTACGTGATCGTGTTCGGCGTGACGCTGGGCCCGCTCGTGTGGGTGATGACGGCCGACATTTTCCCGGACTCGATCCGTGCCAGCGCGTCGTCGCTGTGCATCGGCATCAACTGGCTGTGCAACCTCATCGTGGGTGTGTCGTACCCGTACATTTCGGACGCTCTGAACGACTACGCGTACGTTCCGTTCGTGGTGCTGCTGGCGATCTTCTACCTGCTTGCTCTGAAGCTGGTGCCGGAGACGTCGGGCAAGTCGGCCGAGGAGATCCAGGCCGAGTACGACTCGCGCCGCGAGCAGTAGAGCTTCGGTTGTGTGCAGTAGTAGTGTGGCGTTAGCTTTTGATCTGCAATTTCATTCGGTGACAGCGAAGGTTTGCTCTCGTCAGGGGGTGAGCCAGTAGTAAGTTAGTACGAATATATCCTCTTCTTATGATATGGCCACTTGCAGTATTAATACGTCCTGGCATTTCACGTTGTGAGGAGGTGAATGGTTGCGCTGGTGTGTAGTGAGTCTACTTGGTTGTGTGAGTCTACTTGGTTGGTAGGTCGACGAAAAAGGCTAGTTTGTCTTGGTTGTTTGTCTGGAAACGACAGGCACCGTGCAGTCAACCCCGGAATGTGCTTCAGCCTGAAGGTCAGGTTCGATGCATAACGTTACGCGTTGTCCCCGGGCAAGCCGGCGTCAGGCGTTGCAGCTGCGTAGTCGTCCAGGCAGGCCATTTGCATGCGGGTGGCTACATGTGTTGGTTGCTAGTATAATAGCAACCAATACATGTATCATGCTAGGCAATGATGAACCCTCCCATTGCTCCAGCCAGGATTAAACACCATATCGGTTCGTGAATCACGAAAGAGTATTTTCTTGATGATATATTGGTACTGTTGGCTGATATTACTGAGACCGGAAGGTGTTTCTATCATTTACGTACATGTAAGCGGACATATATTGGCATGACACTGTACATTAGAGAAATGCACCGGTTTTGAGTTGGCTTCAAGCAGATGCTTTTCTCGAACATAAAGTAAATGACGACCTCAGATTAAATGACGGATGTCCCTGACAGCCCACGATATTTTCTCTAAAAGTATGAACTTTTGGACTTAGCGCTTTTGAAGGAGAAGTCCAAGTTCCACCCTGGTCGTATCCGATGTCGTTCCGGTTTGACATCAAACGAACACATAATCGTCAAGTTGCTACAAATCAAACCGCAAAAGATCTTTTATTAGTTGGAGTTTTCAAGAACTAACTACAACTCCTTTTCCTAGTCTCGTTCGTGAACTACTTCGCATTGCTGGACACCAATTGCCTTGTACAAATAGCGCATACGTAGATAGGACTGCACCTTATAAAGACAGTCGGCCCACGGTCTCTCAGCAAATAGCAGTTCCAGAACAACTAGGCACCAGATGCCACACGAGCTGCTGTCTCTCTGAGTGCACCAGTCGATTTCCTTGTAGGTCACCTTGTCCTTTAAGCCCAGCAAAGGCTCAATGACACACTGCCCACTTGATTTCAAAGTTGCGAGATTCCCCTTCTGTAATGGGTCTGCTTAGACCCACTACTTAAGCTTACACGTGTGCGCACGTGTATGGGGAAGCGTAGGAGTAATTTACTTAAGTTCAGTATACTTGTATCCGCAAGTATACTTAAACCTAGATAAAGGAACCGAACGATAGCTTTGGTGCCAAATGAGAACTGTATTGATTGTAAATGGGGTTTCCTCCTAAAACTGATATTTCTAATGAGAGGTTCTTCCATTGGATGGCTGGCAGAACCCCTATCTATTGAATGACTCTCATTGGTAGAAAAATGTTGCTTTCTACCAGTCATATGCTTTTCGCTATGAATGTGGACCACCCTGTGGAGTGGTCAACCTGAATGTATCCCTTAGTGCATGTTGCACTAAGGTAGGAGGTGAACCGACTGTGTAGCCCCGCTACACCCCCCCCCCCCCCCCCCCCCCCCCCCCCCCCCCGTTAGGATATGACGTGCCGGTCTCGACACGTCAATCCGTATTTTCTTCGGGAGAACACGTGCTCATTACGCCAACGACGTCTTCGTCTAAGACGCCGGCCGCTTCGGCAACAGCAAGTGCTGTCGTCGCCTCTAAGGCGACGACGGCCGCTGCCTCAGCCACGACCGCTACTGACATCGCCTCGACGGCGATGTCGACAAGCATGGCAACAGAGAGTCGCCTCTCTGTTGCTGGATACCACTCGAGATGGCATGAGAAACATGCCATCCGAAACAAGACAGGCAAGATCATTGCTGTCGAGACTGGCGTGGGCATCTACTCTCCTGGTGGAGAGGGAGTTTCCCTCGACTACGGAAGCGAAGTCGAGGAGGGGAAACTCGAAGGAGACAAGGATACCTTGTCTCCGGGCCACACTGACCCCAATGTGGGTCTGCGTCGTCCACGCGAGGACGACTCGAACGCTTCGGGCTCGAAGCGTTCGCGCAGCGGCAGTGGAACACCGCTCACTGCCGCCGGAGCCTTAACGACTCCGCGGGATGGAGATGACTCCACTCCATCCGCTGTTGTTGTGGCCTCGCGCACTGAGCCAGTGCGCGAGCTGTGGATGCCGTCTCAGTTTGAGATCAGCAGCCGATTCGGTGCGACCGTGCCACCGAATCCGTACGCGCTGTATTCGTGCAACGCCATCGTTGACGATGACGTCGCGAAGCGATTGCACTTTGATCCGATGACGGACCAAAGGCGCGATTACTACATCGGACTCTTCCATGAGCTCCGATGTTTGCGAGCAAGAAGACTTCTCGCAGAAGCAAAGTGCCCGAGTGGCAGGCACTTTGTCAGAGTTGGAGTGCCTTTGTTGAAAACTTCAAAAATCCCCCCCCCCCGCTGGCTATCGCGACCGGATTAGCCAGGCGCGGGAGCGCTACGAGAAGTTCTCGAAGCGTGGGAAACTTGAACGACTGCACCATGGTGCAGTCGGTATCGGACTTCCTTGCGCAGTGCCTTACGACACTGCTTGTGAGTACTGCTACCCCGAAGCAGTACGCATTACTGAACGGGACATCAATGGGTACACGTCCATGTGTGTACCTGACGACCTCAAGACCCTGCGCGCCAGTTTTCAGGCGCAGGCGTCTTCTAGTGCTGCGGATATTCGCAGCACTTATTCGAGTGCTGTAGGCGACTACAGCGCTCGTCCAAGTTTTACGCCCTTCGGCGGAGGTGGCGGCTTTCGTACGCCGTCACCATTTCCGGAATGTCCTCCATCAGGACATTCCGTGATTCCCACGTATCGTGTTGGGGAGGAAATCCTCTCCAACGAATTCGAAAATGAACCGGACCTCGGGTCTGGTTCCGATGACCAACAACTCGCTGAACGATCCAGCGAGTTGCCCCGCGTGCGTCTCGCAACGGGGTGTGTGTGTGGGGGGGGGGGGGGGGGGGGGAAGACGCCCCGGGTTTGGTCAACCAAACCTTGAGTCTCGCTTGGAGGCTGTTGAGCGTCTCCAAGCGTCGCAGTTCGCTGCTCTGCGTCAGGAGCTGAGCTTGTTGAAGGCTCAGCTCGCGGAGGTTGCGCAGACGACCTCGAACGTAAAGGTCGAGGTCGGGACGAGGCTCTCTGGCGCCTTGAAGCGCGTCGTCGCGCTCGAGAGCGCTTTGGCGAGTCACCAGACGTAGGTGACTCGTGCTGCACGTACAGCTTCAGTCGCCCAATGTAAAACGTTGGGTGCAAGCGCATGCTGGACGGTATGTCCAGTGTGTACGCGTTGCCATGCTTCGCCAACACGGTGAATGGCCCAATGAAGCGCTGAGCAAGCTTGCTTGCTCCGAAATCGGAAACTGCATGTTTAGCTAGGTTCTGCATAGCTAACAGAACTAATGAACCAACTTTGAATTCATTCGTGTTTCCCTGCCGGTGTTATCGGCATTCAGCTTCTGTCGATCGACAGAAGCTGCTATTGCATCTTGGACAAACCGAATTACGGCTTGTCGGCGCTGGACAAAGTCCATTGCATCCGAGCTGAACACCTGGTTCAGTTCGTGCTCCTTGTTCGCAGCAGGCCCGGCCTGCGCGTGATGTCCGTTGTGGTTTAAAGTGTCTACGCCCGTCGTAGACACTGCGTTGTCGTCGCCATGACTGCGCGCAGTACGTGCGCGAGTCGTCACAGCTGATACATTGCTTGTATCAGCGTGCTTATCCGGCTGTTTTGAATTAACCGGATATCCTCCCCCACTTAAGGAAGGAGCTACCGCACCGAGTACGCTCGGTACGCGTGGGTGCCTCATGGCATTCACGTAGAATGGTGTGTGTCCGTTCGAGACATGCACCGAGTTGTTGATGGCGAACTCCGCCATCGGCAAGCAGTCGCTCCATTGATGGAACGAGTGCGCGTAGCTCTTCATGGTGTCAACCAGCACGCGGTTGACACGCTCTGTTTGTCCGTCGGTCTGCGGGTGATCCGCAGTCGACATGGGCAACTGCGTCCCAAGAAGTGTAAACACTTCTTGCCAGAATCGCGCTGTAAAGCGCGGATCTCGATCCGACACGATGTCGAGTGGCATACCATGGTGTCTAAACACCATGTCGACAAACAGACATGCCGTCTGTTTGGCTGTCACCTCGGCTGGTACTGCAGCAAGATGCACCATCTTGCTGAAGCGGTCAACAAAGACTACAATACCAGTCCTCCGCTTGTTGTCTTGCGGAAGACCAAAAACAAAGTCCATTGAAATGGACTGCCAGCACTCCGACGGAGTCGGTAGTGATTGAAGCGGAGCCTGCGAGTTGGGCGCAGGCTTCACGCGCTGGCATACCTCGCAAGCACGAACGTACTTGCGTACCCATTTGTACTGGTGACTCCAATAGAAGGCACGCGTATGTCTTCTCACGGCCAGGATGTCCCGATGTCGGGGCATCGTGGTACTCGTACGTGATCTTGAGCTTCAACTCATGATCATCCGGCACGACAATGTGATCTGCGTTGTCGTCGACTGCACTGTAAAGCAGCAGACCATTGTGTACACGATAACGGTGTACACGGGCACGAAGGTGTTTGGCCAGCTTCTGACGAGACTTGTCAGAAGGTGTGGAGAAGAACTCCAACAATTGCTTCGCATTCGCGTCATGCACGGATGCGGCCTTCACGTCATCCAACAAGGACGACGAGGGAATTATCGTCCTGACGACGCCAACTGCGTTGGCGTCGGCCTCTTGCACCGCATAATCTGGCCGACGCGCTTTCGCGTCGGCCACGACATTCAACCTTCCAGGTTTGTACTCAACCTGGAAGTTGTATTCCGCAAAGAATGACAGCCACCGTGCCATTCTTTGTGATATGTGCGGCGACTTAATCGCCGTACGCAACGATGCGTGGTCGGTGTAGACCACGAATGGTCTACTCCCAAGTAGATACACTCGAAACTTTGCGAGTGCATACTTCATGGCAAGGAGTTCCTTGTCATGTACCGGGTAATTGCGCTCAGCTGGCTTCAGCTGACGCGATTGGTAGTAAACCACACGATCACGACCTTCGTGATCGAGTTGCATCAGTGCGCATCCGATCGCGAAATCGGATGCATCGCACACAACGTGGAATGGGCGATCTTGGTCGGCCACCGCCAAGATCGGCGCCTCAGTCAAGCCCTGCTTGACTGCTTCGAAGGCCTGCTGACAATCAGCAGTCCATTCCCATGCAGCCTCTTTCTTTAAGAGCTGCGACAGCGGGCGAATCTTGCCCGCGTAGTTGCTCACGTACTTGCACAAGTACGTGGCGAGTCCAAGGAACTGCCGCAGTTCCTTTACGTTTGAAGGTGTAGGTCATTCATTGATCACTCTGACCTTTCCTGGGTCAGGGCGTACGCCGTTCTTCCCCACGAGATACCCAAGTACGGGTATCTCGGTCGCCCCGAAGATACACTTCTTCAGGTTCGCGTAGAGCTTGTGCTTTCGCATGAGCTCAAGCAACTTGCGGAGATGCTCTGTATGCATCTCCACATCCGACTTCCCGTTCACAGCCCGGCTGTGAATGAACACGTCATCGAAATAGCTCGGTGCGAAGTCGCGCACCGAGCGCAACAAGTGCGTGGCGCACCTGTTGAACGTCGCTGGGGCGTTCTTCAGCCCCTGCGGCATCACGAGCCACTCCCAGAGCATGCCGCTCGGAGTGCTTACCGCTGTGAGAGGGATATCGCTCTCACGCATGAGGATCTGATAGAACCCGTCTCTCAGATCAAGAGTACTGAAGATAGTACTCGAGGTCATCGAATCGATGATCACATCTTTTCGAGGTATCGGCGTCTGCGCCGGTACCGTCGCATCGTTCAGCTTGTTGTACGCATGAACGATGCGCCACCCGCCCTGTGGTTTCTTCACACAGAACGTAGGCGCGCTGTGCGGGGACTTCGATTCCCGCACTTGTCCTGCATTGCGACGACTTTCAAAGAAGTCGTCGATTGCCTTGACTTGCTCACGCGGCAGTGGCCACTGTCGCGTGACGCAGTACTTCGTTCCCGGCACGAGATCAATCTCGTGCTGAACACCCTTGTCCTGCGGTAACTCCGCAGGAATGTCGTCCGGGAGTACATCCTTGTACTCACGCAAGATCTTGTAAAAGGGGCTCGCCTTGAGCGAGTCCCAGCCTTGCTCGTCGAAGCGTTCCTTCTTCGACTTCGCGCTGAGGGCGTCCGCGCCCTCAGAGATGAGCTGATTCAGCTCTTCTGCTTCACACGTCATCCTCTCGACGTCCGAGAGGATGCAGATCTGCTCGATGCGTCCATCGTGCAGGTCGCGAGCGAAACGCTTCCAGCTTGTGACTGGGAGCGACATCAACTCCGACGCTAACGTCGGAGGATTATTCAGCCTCATCTTCTTGTATTGGAGACCAATACTCGTACGCGTCAAGACATTCAATGTCTCGACGGTCGTCTCCAACTCCTGTGTCTGCCCGGCAGACACTGCTTGTTGCGTCTCGGTCCCTGACCGAGACTTGCGCAGCTTTTCTCGCTTGCGTCGTTCACTTCTCGTGCGGAGCCCGGCTCCGCGAGTTTCTTCTTGTCCAGGCCCGGCCGTGGACAGTTGTTCCTTGTATTCGCCGGCGGGTTTTACCCGCGGGCGCGCGCGTTCAAGCTCGGCTTGATCGCGCACCGCTTCGTCGTGCAGCCCGGCTGCACGCGAGCTCGCAAGCATCTCCGGTGCGGGACGTTTGCAACCGTCCGCACTGCTTGCAGCGTCGGCTCCCAGAGCTGACGCGCCTTCTTTACCTCTACGCCTAACGGCGGAGTGTATTTCGACAAATTGTGTGTCGACATTATCTGTCGACACGACCGCGTCGCCCCGGACGCTTCGAGACCCTCTCGAATCCGATTGAATCAGGCCCTGCTGATTCGGTTCACATCTTCTTCCAACGACTCTCGCAGTCGTTGGCGCTCGCTTGGGATGATCGAAGACAGCCGCATTCCGCGCTGTTTCTGGTGGAGGGCCGCATGCACCACGTGGTGCATGTGCTGCGCCGACAGGGCCATCGCTCTCTGTCGCGCTGCTGCTGCTCCCGAAGCGCACGATCGTGCGCTTCGTCCAGTCGATCACCGGATCATGCCGTGCAAGCCACGGCATGCCCAACACCATATCGAACTTATCGTCCAGTTCCAGGACGATAAGCTCGTCGACGAACTCCTTCTCTTGGTAAGAGAAGCGTACGCGTACGATACGCTTCTCGGTTCTTACAACGACACCCGTTGCTAGTCTCACTTCCAATAGACTTCGAGGTGTTTTCACCTCCTCGAAGTCAAGCCTTGGAAGGCTCTGCAGTCGAACAAAGTTGTTCGACGCACCACAGTCCACTAGAGCACGAAGAGACCTCTCTCTCTTCGATCTTACCTTCAGGATGACAAGGTTCGGCTTGTCATCTTGCTTCTTGCAGTGAGATTGACTCTCACTGGGGGCAGCGATCTTCATTGCAGCGTGTCCGATGTCGACACGCTCGACCGCATCACCAGCAGGGCGCCCCGCCCCTGCTGGTCCCTTTAGTTTTTTGATTGCCCGTGGCGATACCCAGTATCGCCACGACGGCTCCTCGTCGCGTGCACAGGTGCTGTGCACTCGTGAGCGTAGTGACCGATGTTTCCGCAGCGGAAACAACGCACATTCGTTGATCCACGACGCTGCTGGGAACTAGCAGTGGTCGCACGCGAGAGGTCCATTAGTTCGGGACCTTCCGACGGCCTTACCACCGGTCGTGGCATTAGCCGCGGGGCGTTCACATGCAGTTTAACCTGCCGCAGGCTAAACTCTTCTTGCATTGCGAGCGCAATTGCAGCCTCGAGAGTATTTGGATACTCTCGGAAGAGATAGGTCTTCACAGGCCCATCTCTAAGGCCTTTCATGAACGTGACGACCTTTGTCGCCTCGTCAATCGGGTTGGTCACGATGTTCGAGACCAAGTACTGTGCTCTTTGGGTGTAAGCATGCACGTCATGCTTGCCCTGTTGCAGATCGAGGAACTCCGCCCTCGATCGGAACTCGTTCTGCGGGGGCTCAAACGCTAGTTTGAGCTCCTCCTTGAAATCCTCGTACGTGCTAAAACACGTAGGGTCCGTAAGTCGGCGTCCGTACGCCCAACTCCTTGCTCGTCCGCCAAGACATGACATGGCGAACGCAACCTTCGACAACGGGTCTACGATACGTCGAGCCGTAATGGCAGTGTCGACCTCGACAAGCCAACGGAGGAGAGGTTCGCCCTCTCTTCCAACGTAGCTGCTTACGTGGAGTTTCAATGACTCCACGCGCGGTGTGGCCGATGGCGACACCGAAGTTCGAGCAGCGGTTTCACGCTGTTCCTTCACGATGAAACCCAGAGCAACACCGTGTTGCTCCGTCGGCGATAGCGTTCGCAACATCGTTGCTACCGCCGCTTCCCCAATGATTGTTGACAGTCGTTGGAGGGCCTCTCACTCTGGTTCCGACAGGTGGGGGCAGTCTGCACGCGCAACATGCGTTGCAGACGTGTTTGGGCTACCCACGGACATGTTACTGTCCGAGGGCAGGATCTCTGCCCCGCGTTCGTATTCCATACGAACGTGTTAGTCGGTCGTTGGACGGACTACAAAGTGCTACCAGGTGTAATGGGTCTGCTTAGACCCACTACTTAAGCTTACACGTGTGCGCACGTGTATGGGGAAGCGTAGGAGTAATTTACTTAAGTTCAGTATACTTGTATCCGCAAGTATACTTAAACCTAGATAAAGGAACCGAACGATAGCTTTGGTGCCAAATGAGAACTGTATTGATTGTAAATGGGGTTTCCTCCTAAAACTGATATTTCTAATGAGAGGTTCTTCCATTGGATGGCTGGCAGAACCCCTATCTATTGAATGACTCTCATTGGTAGAAAAATGTTGCTTTCTACCAGTCATATGCTTTTCGCTATGAATGTGGACCACCCTGTGGAGTGGTCAACCTGAATGTATCCCTTAGTGCATGTTGCACTAAGGTAGGAGGTGAACCGACTGTGTAGCCCCGCTACACCTTCAGCTGGAGCGGGTCAAACGTATAACACAAGTTCGTACGCTTGTCGAGCAAATACCGCAAAACTCTTATCGAAAGACACCCCTTGCAGCACCAGGGATGCCGAATGCATGGGAAGAGGGGGAAGAGGCATCTGCAAATAAATAACAGCTGCATCACTCGGAATTTATTTATCAAGGATATTTTCCTGAATAGATTACGGTCACCTCGCTGGTTCAGTTGGTGAAAGCTGCTGTCGTTGATGCGACAGACTGGAAGCCCGTTGCCTTGGGCAACTTGTTTGGCGATGTCATCACGGGCTTCAAACCACTTGTGCAGTTGACGCTTCTTCCGCTTTCGGGCTTCCGCTTGGAGAGAGGGATAGAAGCGTGTTACTGCTGCTGCCATGCCGTTCTGCTCGACGAAGCTATTAATATACTTGCGCTGGTAGCTGATAGCAGTGGCTTGGCGAAGCCTCGAAGCCTTTCACGCGTGGGCGGCTTCCTCGGGGCATTCTTGCAGACTGAGTAATGGCGAAGTGCAGTGATGATGAATGGCTAGCTCGCTGCGTAACCTATCGACTGGTGGTTATTTATCTCCGGGGTGCCTTTCGATATGTCATGATAGATGATCAAAATGGAGTAATCTGATAGGTTGATATTTTTTAACCGTCGCCTGCAAGGGGTGCCTTTCGATAAGAGTTTTGCGGTACGCCCCCCAGTGATGGTCCAGACAGATCACTGCAATGATCCGGTCGTTGGAAGGATCCATGGCTCCAAAATCAGCCGCCGTCTTCTTCTTCACACTGAGTCCCGCGAAATCATGGTAACACGGGTTAATCACACCTACGTTCAGGTACATCTGCTTCAGTGCCAGCATCGCCGATATAATAGACGAGCTGTGTAGCCACAAATTTTCTCGAAAGTCCACCAACGAGCAACCGAGAGACCATTCAGGCCCCAGGCGAACTTGACCCAACCGCATCCCTTGTACTGCTTCCTTGTAGGCTTGCTACATTGACAGTAAACAAATAGAAGCAGTAAGCACTGTTTAGTCCGTGATATGTGCTTTCGGTATCCATGTGTTGAAGCACTAACTTTTGTATAGTCGCAGGCGTCGGTAAACGGTGGGACCACGTCCTTGATCTGCCACTCAACACCGCTAATCCAATCCAGTGTGAACTGCACAAGCTGTAATCTGTTACGCGCCTCCAGCACACTGGCCATTGCCTCTAGCTGGTCAAACGTAGCGGACCCATAATCGCTCCAGTTCGCGAGCAGGTTCAAATTATCAGGGGCTTTAATTGCCGTGATTGCTTCTTGAATCTTGTCCAGCTGAAGAATTCGAGTGATCTTTGGTACTTGTTGGCCGACATTGTATGGCCGCACTGATAGACTCTCTTGGACTTCAACATCATCCAGATTTAATGTATCAACCATTGCTTTCGCGATATCCAGGCTGTAAGCGCCGTCCAGAAGAGCAGCGACATCATCCAGTCGAGCCTTCCGTGTTTTCTTGCCATCCCTAATCTTTACGGCCAGTGCACGCGCCTCACGAAGTCCCCCCCCCCCCCCCCCCTGCAAGACGTCGCTTCTCACACTTCGAGAGTCCTCTAACACGCGGAGGGGGCGTGAATGAAATTGGTGCAGTTTTTGATCCTTCTTGGGGTGTTTCCTATGTGAATTCGGTGCCGTCCAGTGTCGATCCGGTATCCCGTGATGCTGAAGTTGAAGACAGTTTTGCTTCAACACGCGAATGTCCGTCCAAGCCGGGTTGTGCTTCTAGAAGCATTTGACTGCAATACGCAAGTTCGGCTTTTCTTCACTCTCTATCAAACAATGAAAAACGTATTGGCCCTAATGGGTTTGTAAGACAAATGTTTAATATTTCGCTGCACGCACACATACACATACCTTTCCGAACACGTCATGAACAGCGAAACTGAAGAGCTTGTACCGATTAGCATTGGTATCATGCGTTGCATCGACTAGCACTACCTCCGGGAAAGCGCGAAACAAGCGCTTCATGCGAGCTGTAGCGGGGCTACACATTCGGTTCACCTCCTACCTTAGTGCAACATGCACTAAGGCATACATTCAGGTGACCACCACAGGGTGGTCCACATTCATAGCAAAAGGCATATGACTGGTAGAAAGTAATACCTTTCTACCAATGAGAGTCATTCAATAGATAGGGGTTCTGCCAGCCATCCAATGGCAGAACCTCTCATTAGAAATATCAGTTTTAGGAGGAAACCCCATTTGCAATCAATACAGTTCTCATTTACCACCAAAGCTTCCGTTTGGTTCATTTATCTAGGTTTAAGTATACTTGTGGATACAAGTATACTGAACTTAAGTAAACTACTCCTACGCTTCCTCCTACACGTGCACACACGTGTAAGCTTAAGTAGTGGGTCTAAGCAGACCCATTACACCTGGTAGCACTTTGTAGTCCGTCCAACGACCGACTAACACGTTCGTATGGAATACGAACGCGGGGCTGAGAACCTGCCCTCGGACAGTAACATGTCCGTGGGTAGCCCAAACACGTCTGCAACGCATGTTGCGCGTGCAGACTGCCCCCACCTGTCGGAACCAGAGTGGGAGGCCCTCCAACGACTGTCAACAGTCATTGGGGAAGCGGCGGTAGCAACGATGTTGCGAACGCTACCACCGACGGAGCAACACGGTGTTGCTCTGGGTTTCATCGTGAAGGAACAGCGTGAAACCGCTGCTCGAACTTCGGTGTCGCCATCGGCCACACCGCGCGTGGAGTCATTGAAACTCCACGTAAGCAGCTACGTTGGAAGAGAGGGCGAACCTCTCCTCCGTTGGCTTGTCGAGGTCGACACTGCCATTACGGCTCGACGTATCGTCGACCCGTTGTCGAAGGTTGCGTTCGCCATGTCATGTCTTGGCGGACGAGCGAGGAGTTGGGCGTACGGACGCCGACTCACAGATCCTACGTGCTTTAGCACGTACGAGGATTTCAAGGAGGAGCTCAAACAAGCGTTTGAGCCCCCGCAGAACGAGTTCCGATCGAGGGCGGAGTTCCTCGATCTGCAACAGGGCAAGCATGACGTGCATGCTTACGCCCAAAGAGCACGGTACTTGGTCTCGAATATCGTGACCAACCCGATTGACGAGGCGACAAAGGTCGTCACGTTCATGAAGGGCCTTAGAGATGGGCCTGTGAAGACCTATCTCTTCCGAGAGTATCCAAATACTCTCGAGGCTGCAATTGCGCTTGCAATGCAAGAAGAGTTTAGCCTGCGGCAGGCTAAACTGCATGTGAACGCCCCACGGCAAATGCCACGACCGGTGGCAAGGCCGTCGGGAGGTCCCGAACCAATGGACCTCTCGAGTGCGACCGCTGCTGATTCCCAGCAGCGTCGTGGATCAACAAATGTGCGTTGTTTCCGCTGCGGAAACATCGGTCACTATGCCCGCGAGTGCACAGCACCTGTGCACGCGGCGAGGAGCCGTCGTGGCGATACTGGGTATCGCCACGGGCAATCAAAAAACTAAAGGGACCAGCAGGCGCGGGGCGCCCTGCTGGTGATGCGATCGAGCGTGTCGACATCGGACACGCTGCAATGAAGATCGCTGCCCCCAGTGAGAGTCAATCTCACTGCAAGAAGCAAGATGACAAGCCGAACCTTGTCATCCTGAAGGTAAGCTCGAAGAGAGAGAAGTCTCTTCGTGCTCTAGTGGACTGTGGAGCGTCGAACAACTTTGTTCGACTGCAGAGCCTTCCAACGCTTGACTTCGAGGAGGTGGAAACACCTCGAAGTCTATTGGAAGTGAGGCTAGCAACGGGTGTCGTTGTTAGAACCGAGAAGCGTATCGTACGCGTACGCTTCTCTTACCAAGAGAAGGAGTTCGTCGACGAGCTTATCGTCCTGGAACTGGACGATAAGTTCGATATGGTGTTGGGCATGCCGTGGCTTGCACGGCATGATCCGGTGATCGACTGGACGAAGCGCACGATCGTGCGCTTCGGGAGCAGCAGCAGCGCGACAGAGAGCGATGGCCCTGTCGGCGCAGCACATGCACCACGTGGTGCATGCGGCCCTCCATCAGAGACAGCGCGGAATGCGGCTGTCTCCGGTCACCCCAAGCGAACGCCAACGACTGCGAGAGTCGTTGGGAGAAGATGTGAAACAAATCAGCAGAGCCTGATTCAATCGGATTCGAGAGGGTCTCGAAGCGTCCGGGGCGACGCGGTAGTGTCGACAGGTAATGTCGACACACAATTGGTCGAAAGACACTCCGCCGTTAGGCGTAGAGGTAAAGAAGACGCGTCGGCTCTGGGAGCCGACGCTGCAAGCAGTGCGGACGGTTGCAAACGTCCCGCACCGGAGATGCTTGCGAGCTCGCGTGCAGCCGGGCTGCACGACGAAGCGGTGCGCGATCAAGCCGGGCTTGAACGCGTGCGCCCGCGGGAAAAACCCGCCGGCGAATACAAGGAACAACTGTCCACGGCCGGGCCTGGACAAGAAGAAACTCGCGGAGCCGGGCTCCGCACGAGAAGTGAACGGCGCAAGCGAGAAAAGCTGCGCAAGTCTCGGTCAGGGACCGAGACGCAACAAGCAGTGTCTGCCGGGCAGACACAGGAGTTGGAGACGACCGTCGAGACATTGAATGTCTTGACGCGTACGAGTATTGGTCTCCAATACAAGAAGATGAGGCTGAATAATCCTCCGACGTTAGCGTCGGAGTTGATGTCGCTCCCAGTCACAAGCTGGAAGCGTTTCGCTCGCGACCTGCACGATGGACGCATCGAGCAGATCTGCATCCTCTCGGACGTCGAGAGGATGACGTGTGAAGCAGAAGAGCTGAATCAGCTCATCTCTGAGGGCGCGGACGCCCTCAGCGCGAAGTCGAAGAAGGAACGCTTCGACGAGCAAGGCTGGGACTCGCTCAAGGCGAGCCCCTTTTACAAGGTCTTGCGTGAGTACAAGGATGTACTCCCGGACGACATTCCTGCGGAGTTACCGCAGGATAAGGGTGTTCAGCACGAGATTGATCTCGTGCCGGGAACGAAGTACTGCGTCACGCGACAGTGGCCACTGCCGCGTGAGCAAGTCAAGGCAATCGACGACTTCTTTGAAAGTCGTCGCAATGCAGGACAAGTGCGGGAATCGAAGTCCCCGCACAGCGCGCCTACGTTCTGTGTGAAGAAACCACAGGGCGGGTGGCGCATCGTTCATGCGTACAACAAGCTGAACGATGCGACGGTACCGGCGCAGACGCCGATACCTCGAAAAGATGTGATCATCGATTCGATGACCTCGAGTACTATCTTCAGTACTCTGGATCTGAGAGACGGGTTCTATCAGATCCTCATGCGTGAGAGTGATATCCCTCTCACGGCGGTAAGCACTCCGAGCGGCATGCTCTGGGAGTGGCTCGTGATGCCGCAGGGGCTGAAGAACGCCCCAGCGACGTTCAACAGGTGCGTCACGCACTTGTTGCGCTCGGTGCGCGACTTCGCACCGAGCTATTTCGACGACGTGTTCATTCACAGCCGGGCTGTGAATGGGAAATCGGATGTGGAGATGCATACAGAGCATCTCCGCAAGTTGCTTGAGCTCATGCGAAAGCACAAGCTCTACGCGAACCTGAAGAAGTGTATCTTCGGGGCGACCGAGATACCCGTACTTGGGTGTCTCGTGGGGAAGAACGGCGTACGCCCTGACCCAGGAAAGGTCAGAGTGATCAATGAATGGCCTACGCCTTCAAATGTAAAGGAACTGCGGCAGTTCCTTGGACTCGCCACGTACTTGTGCAAGTACGTGAGCAACTACGCGGGCAAGATTCGCCCGCTGTCGCAGCTCTTAAAGAAAGAGGCTGCATGGGAATGGACTGCTGATTGTCAGCAGGCCTTCGAAGCAGTCAAGCAGGGCTTGACTGAGGCGCCGATCTTGGCGGTGGCCGACCAAGATCGCCCATTCCACGTTGTGTGCGATGCATCCGATTTCGCGATCGGATGCGCACTGATGCAACTCGATCACGAAGGTCGTGATCGTGTGGTTTACTACCAATCGCGTCAGCTGAAGCCAGCTGAGCGCAATTACCCGGTACATGACAAGGAACTCCTTGCCATGAAGTATGCACTCGCAAAGTTTCGAGTGTATCTACTTGGGAGTAGACCATTCGTGGTCTACACCGACCACGCATCGTTGCGTACGGCGATTAAGTCGCCGCACATATCACAAAGAATGGCACGGTGGCTGTCATTCTTTGCTGAATACAACTTCCAGGTTAAGTACAAACCTGGAAGGTTGAATGTCGTGGCCGACGCGCTTTCGCGTCGACCAGATTATGCGGTACAAGAGGCCGACGCCAACGCAGTTGGCGTCGTCAGGACGACTACACCCTCGTCGTCCTTGCTGGACGAAGTGAAGGCCGCATACGCACATGATGCGGATGCGAAGCAATTGGTGGAGTACTTCTCCACACCTTCTGACAAGTCTCGTCAGAAGCTGGCCAAACACCTTCGTGCCCGTGTACACCGTTATCGTGTACACAATGGTCTGCTGCTTTACAGCGCAGTCGACGACAACGCAGATCGCATTGTCGTGCCGGATGATCATGAGCTGAAGCTCAAGATCACGTACGAGTACCACGATGCCCCGACATCGGGACATCCTGGCCGTGAGAAGACATATTTGCTTCTCACGCGTGACTTCTATTGGAGTCACCAGTACAAGTGGGTACGCAAGTACGTTCGTGCTTGCGAGGTATGCCAGCGCGTGAAGCCTGCGCCCAACTCGCAGGCTCCGCTTCAATCACTACCGACTCCGTCGGAGTGCTGGCAGTCCATTTCAATGGACTTTGTTTTTGGTCTTCCGCAAGACAACAAGCGGAGGACTGGTATTGTGGTCTTTGTTGACCGCTTCAGCAAGATGGTGCATCTTGCTGCAGTACCAGCCGAGGTGACAGCCAAACAGACGGCATGTCTGTTTGTTGACCTGGTGTTTAGACACCATGGTATGCCACTCGACATCGTGTCGGATCGGGATCCGCGCTTTACAGCGCGATTCTGGCAAGAAGTGTTTACACTTCTTGGGACGCAGTTGTCCATGTCGACTGCGGATCACCCGCAGACCGACGGACAAACAGAGCGTGTCAACCGCGTGCTGGTTGACACCATGAAGAGCTACGCGCACTCGTTCCATCAATGGAGCGACTGCTTGCCGATGGCGGAGTTCGCCATCAACAACTCGGTGCATGTCTCGACAGGACACACACCGTTCTACGTGAATGCCATGAGGCACCCACGCGTACCGAGCGTACTCGGTGCGGTAGCTCCTTCCTTAAGTGGGGGAGGATATCCGGTTAATTCAAAACAGCCGGATAAGCACGCTGATACAAGCAATGTATCAGCTGTGACGACTCGCGCACGTACTGCGCGCAGTCATGGCGACGACAACGCAGTGTCTACGACGGGCGTAGACACTTTAAACCACAACGGACATCACGCGCAGGCCGGGCCTGCTGCGAACAAGGAGCACGAACTGAACCAGGGGTTCAGCTCGGATGCAATGGACTTTGTCCAGCGTCGACAAGCCGTCATTCGGTTTGTCCAAGATGCAATAGCAGCTTCTGTCGATCGACAGAAGCTGAATGCCGATAACATCGGCAGGGGAAACACAAATGAATTCAAAGTTGGTTCATTAGTTCTGTTAGCTACGCAGAACCTAGCTAAACATGCAGTTTCCGATTTCGGAGCAAGCAAGCTTGCTCCGCGCTTCATTGGGCCATTCACCGTGTTGGCGAAGCATGGCAACGCGTACACACTGGACATACCGTCCAGCATGCGCCTGCACCCAACGTTTTACGTTGGGCGACTGAAGCCGTACGTGCAGCACGAGTCACCTACGTCTGGTGACTCGCCAAAGCGCTCTCGAGCGCGGCGACGCGCTTCGAGACGCCAGAGAGTCTCGTCCCGACCTCGACCTTTACGTTCGAGGTCGTCTGCGCAACCTCCGCGAGCTGAGCCTTTAACAAGCTCAGCTCCTGACGCAGAGCAGCGAACTGCGACGCTTGGAGACGCTCAACAGCCTCCAAGCGAGACTCAAAGTTTGGTTGACCAAACCCGGGGCGTCTTCCCGCCCCCCCCACCCCCGTTGCGAGACGCACGCGGGGCAACTCGCTGGATCGTCCAGCGAATTGTTGGTCATCGGAACCAGACCCGAGGTCCGGTTCATTTTCGTATTCGTTGGAGAGGATTTCCTCCCCAACACGATACGTGGGAATCACGGAATGTCCTGATGGAGGACATTCCGGAAATGGTGACGGCGTACGAAGGCCGCCACCGCCACCTCCGCCGAAGGGCGTAAAACTTGGGCGAGCGCTGTAGTCGCCTACAGCACTCGGATAAGTGCTGCGATTATCCGCAGCACTAGAAGACGCCTGCGCCTGAAAACTGGCGCGCAGGGTCTTGAGGTCGTCAGGTACACACATGGACGTGTACCCGTTGACGTCCCGCTCGGTGATGCGTACTGCTCCGGGGTAGCAGTACTCACAAGCAGTGTCATAAGGCACTGCGCAAGGAAGTCCAATACCGACTGCACCATGGTGCAGTCGTTCAAGTTTCCCACGCTTCGAGAACTTCTCGTAGCGCTCCCGCGCCTGGCTAATCCGGTCGCGATAGCCAGCGGGGTTCTTGTTGAAGTTTTCAACAAAGGCACTCCAACTTTGACAAAGTGCCTGCCACTCGGGCACTTTGCTTCTGCGAGAAGTCTTCTTGCTCGCAAACCATCGGAGCTCATGGAAGAGCCCGATGTAGTAGTCGCGCCTTTGATTCGTTAACGGATCAAAGTGGACTCGCTTCGCGACGTCATCGTCAACGATGGCGTTGCACGAATACAGCGCGTACGGATTCGGTGGCGCGGTCGCACCGAATCGGCTGCCGATCTCAGACTGAGACGGCATCCACGGCTCACGCACTGGTTCAGTGCGCGAGGCCGCAACAGCAGCGGATGGAGTGGAGTCATCTCCATCCCGCGGAGTCGACAAGGCTCCAGCGGCAGCGAGCGGTGTTCCACTGCCGCTGCGCGAACGCTTCGAGCTCGAAGCGTTCGGGTCGTCCTCGCGTGGACGACGCAGACCCACATTGGGGTCAGTGTGGCCCGGAGACAAGATGTCCTTGTCTCCTTCGAGTTCCCCCTCCTCGACTTCACTTCCGTAGTCGAGGGGAACTCCCTCTCCACCCGGAGAGTAGATACCCACTCCGGTTTCGACAGCAATGATCTTGCCTGTCTTGTTTCGGATGGCATGTTTCTCATGCCATCTCGAGTGGTATCCAGCAACAGAGAGGCGACTCTCTGTTGCCGCGCTTGTCGGCATCGCCATCGAGGCGATGCCAGTAGCGGTCGTGGCTGAGGCAGCGGCCGTCGTCGCCTTGGAGGCGACGACAGCACTTGCTGTTGCCGAAGCGGCCGGCGTCTTGGACGAAGACGTCGTTGGCGTGCTCATTGGGAATGAGCACGTGTTCTCCCGAAGAAAATACGGATTGACGTGTCGAGACCGGCACGTCAAATCCTAACGGGGGGATGGTGTAGCGGGGCTACACATTCGGTTCACCTCCTACCTTAGTGCAACATGCACTAAGGCATACATTCAGGTGACCACCACAGGGTGGTCCACATTCATAGCAAAAGGCATATGACTGGTAGAAAGTAATACCTTTCTACCAATGAGAGTCATTCAATAGATAGGGGTTCTGCCAGCCATCCAATGGCAGAACCTCTCATTAGAAATATCAGTTTTAGGAGGAAACCCCATTTACAATCAATACAGTTCTCATTTACCACCAAAGCTTCCGTTTGGTTCATTTATCTAGGTTTAAGTATACTTGTGGATACAAGTATACTGAACTTAAGTAAACTACTCCTACGCTTCCTCCTACACGTGCGCACACGTGTAAGCTTAAGTAGTGGGTCTAAGCAGACCCATTACACGAGCACTTTGAAATGTGACAACGCGCGCGACCTTCGACTCAGTATCCACCATTATCTCCGCCACGTTCCCCGTACTTTCCGCACTGAACTCGTCTAGAATAGCAAGAGCACGCTCGGCATCCGTTTGTCCAGCCCTTTGTTCCTTTTTAAATCTTTGAATCATGTTGTGGACATCACGTAGAGCCACAAGCTTGCCTAAATATACGTCACAGAATACACAACTCACATATTAGTACACAGAATCCAAACCGGATATACACAAAGCTCACCAGACTGCTCGCGTAGGTAAGCAAGAATTCCTTTCGCATACGCGCCAGCCTTGTGCATCTCGTGGACATCACGCGTAAGACCTTCAACGGTGATCGTTCGATTCTCTGCGTAGTTGAACCACTGGTGCTTCGTGACAGGGTGGTTGTGATACCCAGACGCCTTAAGAGTGATGAACCAACCCGAATGTCCAGGCACCACCCGAGCGTTGATCTTGGCAGTACACTCGGTTGTCCGTACCAAACGATGCTTGCGTTTTCCAGATCCACGAGCAGCTTGAGTCCGTCCGTGAGTACATCGGAGTATCTTGCAGTACTTGACCCAGCTCTCTGGAATGTATTGTGTGCCCTTCCGGGTCTCCACAACTGCTGCATCTTCACCTGTCGTCTTAGCTTCACGCGCCACGGCATTGCGCATTTGATTGTTGCGACTGGAGACAGAGGTGCTCGTTCGACTTGAAAACTGTTGGTACGTTGCCCCTTGGAACTCTTCAAACGCACGGTGGAAGTCCTCCCACGATGGCCAGCGACACGGGAAACCTTCCACAAACGCACCATCTTCAGCATCACTTCCGTCACGAGGCGAAAGTGTTGTCGCCGTTCGTGCTGCCTTCCGCGGAGATTTCCGGTGTCCCTTCCGGTTTCGTTTCTGTGAGACACTGAACGCAGATTCTTCATTGCTACTGCTAACCTCCATCTCCTCTGCGTCCTTGCCACTGCTGCTTCCCGCCTCGGTCTCTGCATCCTCGTCACAGTCATCGACACCTTCACTCGCAACACTGTCCTCATCCGCATATCCACGCAGCACGATACCTTTAGAGGTTTTGGCTGGCCGCGCGGCACCGGCACCTTCGTCCTCGTAGTCGGAGTCTCCACTATCCGACGGCTCGCCTTCTTTGTCTTCGGCGCCCAACTGCTGCATCACCTCGCCAAGCGCATTCTCAGCTTCTTCATTCTTTTGCAGTTTCGCGTCCGACGCTCGAGTTCGCATGGTACGACCCAGTGACTCCAACTGTCCTTCAACAGCCTTCTTCTTCTCGAGCGCGATACGCTCCGCACGCAAAGCCTCAAAAGCCGCTTGATATGGGGCGGGAAAAGGGGGGATGTTCTTCCCCGATCGAATGTCTGCCACGCGCTGTCGGCGACGAGCGACAATGTCCGCGCGCGCTTCTTCTCCTCCGCAGCAGCACGCTCAGTTATCAGTCGGTCCGCGTCTGGAAGAGTCGACTGCACCAGTAGTCTCGATGGCACGTCATTCTTGCGGCGGGCGGGAAATGGCGGGAGATCTGGCTGTTTACGAATGAAAATCAGAGACAGTTACCATGAAGCCCGCTTAAATACACACGCCTAAGCAAGGGTCACGGTCACGTACCATCACGCCGGGTCGCAGGTGTCCAAAGAGCTTCAGCGATCCGCGCCGCTTTTACCGGTTCCTCTCGAGGGGACCGAACGACGAATGCCACTCGTTTCCAACTTTACAAAATTTGAGATTTAGAGTTCGTGTGCACAACACGTCGGAGAATGCTTTTCACCGCTCCCAGAATTTATCTTGTCGTCTTGTTGAAGGAAACAGCCGCTACACTGGCTTTTTAGAGCACCGGACCGAGGAAATATAGCAAACACACGTAGGAATCTGACCAGCACAGTAAAGCATCCCCTACAATACGCAGGCTCAGACGCCCCCCAGCCCGGCTGCCCCCACTCGCCCATCCTGGTAGCACCGTGCACAGCGCCTCTATAATGCGTGTGCACCACACATGATCTTTACTTGAAAATACATGTGTACCACATAGGCACTTCGATCCCAAGTGCATGTGCACCACATTGATCATCACTGTTCCGTCGACCCCACAGCACCCGACCCCCCCGCTCCAGCGATCACTGCGCCGCCTCCAGCAGACGCACGCGTAGAATGGCGGGGCTGAGCGCGTCGCAGCTACCACCGGCGACACTCGTCGCTGGTGATACGATCGAGTATTTTTCGCGTTGTTTCGTGTGGGGCCGCAGAGAAGGTCACAGGGTCGCTGTTGTCACTCGTGTTGACGACAGCCCTGAAGAGGACTTCCCCATTGACGTGGACACCGGGGAGGTTATCCCCAAGGACATGATGATGAAGAGGGTGTTGGACCGGTTCGGCGTCCCCGTGGAGGCCGAGGTGAGGACGTGGCGCAAGCTACGGACGTACAATCTCGTTAGTGGATCGTTCCGGGCCCCGTCGAGGGCCATCGCGCTCAAAGAGGCGCTGGAGAACGCCGTGAAGGCGTCGGTGGAGGCGCTGCACGACCTGCTTCCTCGTGTGCGGGAGGAGATCGTCCCTGAGAGCCCGCTGTCTGACTGCGGCAGCTCGCCTGTGCCAGGAACGGGCGACGACCCGTCCAGCACATGCATCTTTGACATGACGACGCCGCCGGTCCCGACAGCTCCGACGGCATGCCCAGACAACCATTGTGTGAGCGAGGAATCAGGCGAAAGCACGGGTGGGCACGAGGTTATAGACCTCGTGTCTACCCAGGAAGACGCGAGGGAGACGTCGAGCGGGTCAGAGGCGCCTGACGTGCTGACGAGCAGCGCCAAGGAAGGCGTGCGCGTGGAGACAAGTAATGGGCAAATTCCGAACCGCTACGCCCGTGCTCAGATCCGCCACCAAGGGAAGGATCGGCACGGAGTGAAGAAGCGGTCCCGAAAGCGCCGGGACCTGGCCAGGTGCGCAGTCACCAGGAGTGGAAGCAAAGTTCACCACGCGAGGACTGTGAAAGCCGTCAGCATCAAGCAGCAGCTGCGCTCACCGGAGATAAAGGCGAGGCTGGAGAATCTGAAAGCGAGGCGCTTCATGTTCTCGCCTTCCCCGTTGGTGATTCCGTCTTCACACGTCGAGGAAGCCCCATGGCCCCCGGGCATCGAGCGCACCACCGAGTGCAGGAGCAACGGCGTGGCGTTTCGGGACATTGGTGCGTTCGACTTGTGTGGCTGCGTAGGTGACTGCTTCCTGGACGTGTGTAAGAACGTCGAGAGCGCGACTTTCTGCACTCCAAGCTGCTGTAGTCTGGATGCGCGCTGCAGCAACGCACCCCGCACACTGGAAACGCTGAAATTGTTTGACACGAAGCGTGTTGGCCTGGGCGTGTTCACGACGACAGCGCTGGATGTGGGAGACGTGATTGGAGAGTATTGCGGGGAGTTGAGCGAGCTGCCTGGCCTTGTCGACGGACAGCCGAAGCAAGCCGTCCAGCAAAACAGCGGCTACACTCTCCTTTACAACGCGAAGTCCATGGCGCGCAACTACGTCTACGTGGACGCGCTGAAATGCGGCTCAATCACGCGGTTCATCTCCCACGCGTGCCACCCGAACGTTGCCTTTGTAGAGCAGCACAACCGGTCCGAAGTGAAGGTCCTCGTGAAGATGATCGCAAATGTGAAGGCTGGATCTCAGATTACTGCGCACTACGGGAAGGAACGTTGGTTTCGCTGCGCGTGCGACGTATGCTGGTGTGAGGACAGCAACAAGAAGCAGTAGCGGGAGCTCGGTGGGCTCGTACACGGCGGATTCTGTCAGAGGGAGCCGATCCAATGTACTCAGTTGCTGAAAAATGAACATGTATTAGCTGGGTTTCACAATGCGCGCTCACTACGTGTTTGCTTCGATACCAGGTACTTCAATATGCAGCACTTGCCCTCCACCTTCGTCTCCGGCGTGTGCTGGGCTACGCATAGGTGAGAGCTGGGCCATTCGAGCGCGGACGGCCGGCGTTCTCGATGACTGGAACGCGACCGCGTCTGCGTTTTCTACGATCGACGAGTATCTCATGGCCGCGGCTGTCGGAAGAGACCGCTGAGCGTAAAGCAAAGAGCACATGAATACAGGAACCGAAGACAAACCAATAGTTGCAGGGGCACCACTGGCGCTCAACGTCGACCGTCCAGCCGCTCCACGGCTGGCCCTCGACCTCCATGCGGGAGTAATTGACCCCCATTTGCGCGGTCACAGCAATGGCCTCCTCGCTGCGCATATTGGGGGCCACAATAACGCGCGGGGCTCGCAGTGAGACGACCTGCACTGTCGTCCGCGATCCAGCAGTAGATTCGTCGACGTTCTCACCTTCCGCTTGGCCCAGCAACTTCAATCGCATCAACTCTGAGACCCGTCGAATGAGCGTATCTGGCGGAAGCACGACAAACTCGAATGCGCGCACGCTGCCGGATTGGTCCTGACAGCACGAGGCCAGTTCTCACAGCAGAGAGTCCACCTTGAGCCGACGACGTAATGTGTAGTCGCGCTTGAGAACAGCGTTGAACGTTTCACAGGGGTTGTTTGTCGTGGCGAAGCCGGTGGGCGTGTGGTACGCCTGCCACCTCGTGAATGTCCCCGTCATCCACTGCGCTATAACGTAGCGCGCAAAAGGCACCATTTCGGGGTCCTGAACCCATCGACGTGCAGAAGCGTCCAGCATTTGCAGGGCCACCGAGTGGCTTCGCGCGAAGTGGAGATCGTAGATGTCCCGTAGGATAGCGGCTTGAGCGAGCGAGGAAAGGGGCTTAAGGTGCTCCTGGACCTTCTTCATGACGTGAAAAAAACACATCAAGAAGCAGTACGCCGGGTTGTCCCCGAACACTGCTGCGAGAGCATTGCACTGAGCCTTATCTCCGTCTGCCATGGCGAAGCGCACGACCAACTGCTTCTGTGTGATCCAGGAATAGGTCCGACGCAGTGAGAGGAGCGCTGATTGAAGCACTGGTTGCGTCTCTTGAGAGATGATAAAGAGAGCAACCAGGTGGAACTTGCGAGAGCGGTCTGACACGCCGACGACAAGCACTGGGTAGCCTCACTGGCTCAGCTTGTACGTCGCGTCGACGTGCAAGATGAAGCTGTCCGGGGGCACCATGAGCCGCAGCATCAATGCCTTCGTCGAGAGCCCCACGAGAAATGGTTTCTCGTCGGACCCATTTCCAATTACAGGCTTACCAGTGTCGTCCAGCTCCCAGGGGAATGTGAAGGCCTGGTTCATCAGCTCGGAGCCGTCATATGCGCGCTCGTGGATCCACGACCGCAGCTCGGCCACGCGATCGTGGTTCTGCATCTCTGTCCGCCCGTGATGATTCACGAAGTTCTGCACGGTCTTCAGGGTAGGCAGCTCCTCCAGAGGCGTGGCGAATTTGCGGGCGAGTGCGTGCCGGATCCGCATCGGGCGCAGGTGGTTCTCGGCAAGCTCTCGGCAGACCGCTTTCTGCGTTGCCGAGAGCTTCTTGCGTGTGGGCGGGGTGGACACCTCACTGTTGTGATCGCCGTACTCGAAGATGGAGACGTGCTGTGACTCCAAGCACGTCACCATCTTGCCGCGCCAAGCGCATTTGACATCGCTCGCGTCGCTGCATGCCTCGGAGCTGCACAGTAGCAAGCGGTACCGCATCTTGTGCTCCGCGTCTTCGCACCTAGTGCACGCCATTGTCTGACTCTTGTCGATGTCAAACGCTGGCATCTGCGCAACCATCTCGTCCGCTTCGACCGTCCCCACGTCGGCAGCCTTGAGCTCCCACCTCACTCGCCTCGGCATGATCGTGCGGGGGAGTGGAGCTCGAGAATGTGGGACCCCATCAACGACTGGCGACCGTAGAGCGTTCTGATTGGCCAGAATGCTGGTCAAAAAGAGCAGCCTCGCTCTTTTTGCGCGCTTCCCGGCAGCGAGCAGAAACTAAACAATCTATTGTGCTGGCACAGCACTTTGCTGTGCTGGCACAGCACTTTGCTGTGCTGACCAGCAGGAATGGTGCTGACGCAGACTTACTGTGCTATGGCTGTACTGTTGTGTGCCCGTAAGGCGTTCTCCACCGGACCCGCACAAAACGAAAACCGGACTGGCACATAATTTGATTACCCTTTCCGGTCTCAGCAGCGTGTTCCGGTACTGTTTAGGCGCGTAGGTTCATGCGTCAAGATGGCCCGCACACTTGATGCTACAGGTAGGCTGTCACAACTTTTGCTCAGCTCACTGCTCGTGCTCGGCTAAAGAATGCAATTTGGTAGCAGTATAGGTCGTCGAAGTCGTTGATACGGTCGTGGAGCCTCTCGCCCAGTTCGTCGAGGTCGTGGAGAGCCGCATGAAGCTGCTTGGCCAAAGCAGCAGAAGAAAACACCCAAATGTATCCTTTGTGGTTGATTCCGGAATGAGAGGCGCTGGCTGGTATGCCTTGCCGGCGCTTCAACACCACCAGCTCTCATCCCTTTCTGACTCTCATACTAAATTTGCATCACACTAAAACCTACGCTTGGCATTGGCCAGGTCCCCCCTATCTTTCCTGCTGCGGAACTTGCCTCCAGGTAATACCTGCCATGGGTGCGACCCAATGATGTTGCTGCTAATTATCCCCACGGGTGCGCTGACTACTTGTCCTTGGACTCACGTGAATCCGTGACATAGGCATACTATTTCAGGCATTGATACGGGCGGCATCGTGTACTGTTATATACCAACATGATGCTCCATTATAAATGTAGCCGCAGCTAATGCTTCAACATTGTCCTGGGCAACCACTGCGATGGGATGACTGTCCACTAGGAATTGTATTACAGCAGTGATTGCCCGGGGACAACACGTAACGTTATGCATCGAACCTGACCTTCAGGCTGAAGCACATTCCGGGGTTGACTGCACGGTGCCTGTCGTTTCCAGACAAACAACCAAGACAAACTAGCCTTTTTCGTCGACCTACCAACCAAGTAGACTCACACAACCAAGTAGACTCACTACACACCAGCGCAACCATTCACCTCCTCACAACGTGAAATGCCAGGACGTATTAATACTGCAAGTGGCCATATCATAAGAAGAGGATATATTCGTACTAACTTACTACTGGCTCACCCCCTGACGAGAGCAAACCTTCGCTGTCACCGAATGAAATTGCAGATCAAAAGCTAACGCCACACTACTACTGCACACAACCGAAGCTCTACTGCTCGCGGCGCGAGTCGTACTCGGCCTGGATCTCCTCGGCCGACTTGCCCGACGTCTCCGGCACCAGCTTCAGAGCAAGCAGGTAGAAGATCGCCAGCAGCACCACGAACGGAACGTACGCGTAGTCGTTCAGAGCGTCCGAAATGTACGGGTACGACACACCCACGATGAGGTTGCACAGCCAGTTGATGCCGATGCACAGCGACGACGCGCTGGCACGGATCGAGTCCGGGAAAATGTCGGCCGTCATCACCCACACGAGCGGGCCCAGCGTCACGCCGAACACGATCACGTACAGCGCCGTGAACACAATCGACAGAGCAGACACGTCCACGATGAACGCCACCGTCATGCCGATGGACATGACCACCATCCCCGACAGGCCCCACAGGATCATGTTGCGCGCACCGAAGCGGTTGGCCAGCACGCCCGTGAAGAAGGCGGGCCAGATGTTGATGAAGTCGATGATCAGCGTGCCCACGCGCGAGTCCGAGATGCCGGCGTCCGAGAAGATGCTGCCAGAGTAGTAGAACACGGCGTTGATACCCGACAGCTGCTGCGCCATCGACAGCATGATGCCGCCGAGAAGCTGCAGGCGGTAGCGAGGCGCGAACATCGACTCCTGCTTGGGAGCAGCCAGACCCTCCTCTGCGGTCTCCGCCTTCTTGCTCACCTCCAGCCACGACAGAGCCGTCTGCACGTGCTCCTCGCCGTACAGGCGAGCGATCACCTGCTTGGCCTCGTCACGGCGACCCTGGGTCAGCAGCCATGCAGGGCTCTCCACGCACATGGACGGCGCCAGCAGCAGGTAGATGGCAGCCAGCACCACCGGGAACGCGGCCAGGTAACGCCATCCAGAGCTCGTGTTGGCGAAGAAGAACGTGATGGCCGGCACCAAAATGCCGATCGTCGTGAAGATCTGCAGGCCCAGGCCGAGCGTGTTGCGCAGGTGCGGCGGAGACAGCTCGTTGATGTAGCCGCCGATGGTGGCCGTGGCCGTACCCGACGACAGACCGGCGATGAGACGGCCCAGGGCGAAGAGCCAAACGTTCGACACGGCCGCCTGCACGACGCCGCCCACGATCATGAAGATGCAGTTGCCCATGAGGGCCTTCTTGCGGCCGTACTTGTCGCTGAAGTAGCCGCAGCACAGCGAGCCGACCATGGCACCGAAGATCCACGCGTTCACGGCGAACGTCCACTCCGTCTTGCTGTGGCCAGGGAACATGAGGCACGTGTCCTCGGCCACGGGGCGAGCATTGCACTCGTCCGTGTCGTTGTACTGCGACAGGTTCATCTGCGAGGTGGACCAACCGCTCTGGAACGGCTGCAGCCACGACAGCAGCGCACTCGTGTACAGGATGGTCTTGGGCTTGATGAGGCGCGCGGCGGCCTTGTTGGCCTCGTCGAAGGCGGTGACGCCGCCGGCGTTGGGGGTAGAGGTTTCTGCGTAGCTGCCCGCCATGCTTTTGAAACTAAGTTTGTTGCTTGGTAGCTGACTTGCTTAGTGCTTGTCCGAATGGGAAGTGAGGAATGACCCGATCGGCCGCGCGCGACCCTGGGCTCGAAGGAAGCGACTCGCGTGCAGTGCAACGCGGTCTGCAACGCTGGCTGCCATGGCTCTTGACTGGACGAGAGACGGCCGGCCGCTGCGCTTCAACCGCGGGCTGTCTGAGTCACGAGGCCCACTTGATTCACTTGATGGAGCATCGACGATTCTGCTTCGTGCTCCCGCCGCTCTCTCTCTCTCTCTTGAGAGGCTTGCGCGGGTAGAATTACTGCGTTTCCGTGTTCTACCGGATGTATGTTGGCCGTGGCTCCTGGACGATTGGAACGTGGCCATCTGCAATGTGACAATGTATCTTGAAGTTTGCCGTGGCGGTCGAATAAAAGCGCAAGTTCAGTTGACAGGAGAGCTGGCACCGCCAAGGAGGCCCTTGGCGCCAAGTTGGCGAGGGCGATGGGTGGTCTTGCGGCTGCATACTACTTCACTTGAAGTATTTAATATCGAGCTCTACAAAGTATTATCCACGGTCACCGGGGCTATTCTTATATTCCAGGGAGGTCATATCAATAATTGAGGGTCTGGCACGATACTGGTGCTGCAGACACCCTCCGAGCATCGTTCCATGACGCCTGCCTGCATCTACCGGATCTGTTAGAGGGTGCTGCGTGTGCATGTGCGTGTGTGCACCAGGTGTGGGTGCAAGGCGTGTGTGCGTGCGCGTGCCTCTACGCGTGTGCGGGGGGATTTGTGGCGGCGTCAAGTGCTCATGATGAGACGCGCAGGTTGCGTGCGCGTGAGAACAAGCGTGTGGGAGCGTGTCCAAGTGCTCAAGCGGCGTGGACATGCGTGTGGGTGCATAGTAGGAGATACATATGTAGGAGTAGGGTGTGCGTGACATTGGTCATGCAGTATGGTGTAGTGGGTTAAGTGCCGGGTCTTTGATCCGAAGGGTGTGGGTTCGAGTCCCCACATGGACGTTTTTCTTTTTGCCGACAAGAGAGCGTAGGAGGCAGGCTAGCAGCTAAAACTCACTCACTCAATCTCACTTTTGGTTTTGCAATCTCGGCCCGAAGCCGTCTTCTAAGCTTTCAACTCTCCGCAGCTCGTAGCCCAACTTCCTTTTGGTTATGAGCCCAAGTACCGACACCAAGTTCAAGGTCGAGCCTTTCGACGGCTCGAACTACTCGCTGTGGAGCTACAAGATGAAGATGTACCTGATGTCCAAGGGATTGTGGGAAGCTGTCTCCGGGGAAGCCGGATCGACGGCGAAGGAGCAACAAGCGCACGCGGCGATTGTGCTCAACCTGAATGACTCGCAGTTGATGCACGTGGTGACGTCCACGACTGCGAAGGAGGCGTGGGACACGTTGAAGAAGTTCCACAAGACTCAAGACATGGCGAACCGGCTGTGGCTCAAGGAAAAGTTCTCGGCGTTCAAGTTCACGGCGTCCTCCGTCGGCAAGCACGTGACGGAGTTGGAGAAGCTCGTGATGGAGATGAAGAACGCGGGGTGTGAGCCAACTGAGGAAGACGTCTGCGCGACGATGCTGCGGAGTCTGCCATCGAGCTACGAGGCTCTGGTTCAAGCGTTTCGCATGTCAGTGAGTGAGTTCAAGCTTGCAGACCTGGTGAGCAAGCTGATTGCGGAAGAAGTGCGTCAGAAGGACTCGAACCGCATCGAAGAAGCGACTGCGCTTCTTGCCGGCAAGGGCAATGGGAAGCAGCAGCAGAAGAAGAAGAACGCACGCGGGATGCGCAAGAAGGGGCCCTTCGGGAAGTGTTTCAACTGTGGCAAGCCTGGCCACTATGCGAGGGATTGCCGTTCCGAGGCAAGTCCCGATGAAAATGTCCAAGACCAGTCGAACGTTGCGTTCCATGCGACGGAAGCTTTTGCTAGCGAGTGCTGGGTGATGGACAGCGGTGCTTCGGCACACATGTGCAAGACACGCGACGCGTTTCAAGAGTACTCGGGTGTAAAGACTGCGCGCACCATATCGAGCGCAAAGAACAGCGCGAGCTTGAAGATTCTCGGGGTTGGAACAGTTGTTCTGCGTGTCTGGACTGGTAGTGCGTGGATAAACGCGCGACTGGAAAACACACTGCACGTTCAAGATTTGAACAAGAACCTGTTCTCTCTCACGGCTGCAACGGCACGCGGCATGACCGTGACTATGGACAGCGAGCAGTGCGTTGTGAAACGCGGCGGCCAAGTGGTGGCGACGGGCAGGAAGCAAGGCAAGCTGATGTTCCTCAACATTGAGGGCGGCGACGAGTGCCATGCGGCTGAAGACAATATGGATTTGTGGCACCGGCGACTCGGCCACGCGTCTTTCGGCACGCTGAACTCCATGATCAAGGACGGGAAACTCAAGGGTGCGCTGGCAGAGCCTGGAACCGTGTGTGGCGTGTGTGCGACTGCGAAGCAGGCACGCAAGCCTTTCAAGTCGACCAAGGAGGGACTCGAAGCCAGGGAGAGCGCACGCAAGGACACCACTGTGTGCTCTGATGTGTTGGGGCCCGTCACTCCTGCATCCAAGTCGGGCTACAAGTACATTGTGAGCTTCATCATGATGAAGAGTCGCTTTGTGACAATCTACCCATTGCGCAAGAAGAGCGAAGTGTGTGAGGCGTTCAAGAAGTTTCTCAAGGAGGCAGAAACAAGTGCGGGCATCAAGGTCAAGGTGCTACGCAGTGACAACGGCGGTGAATACTGCAACGCGGGGATGGTGGCTCTGTGCGACGAGAAGACCATCAAGCAAGAGTTCACGGTGCCTTACAACCCGCAACAGAACGGCATGGCAGAGCGGATGAACCGTACGCTGGTCGAAATGACACGCTGCATGCTGGGGGAGAGCGGGATGGACAAGTCGTACTGGTGCGAGGCCATCATGACAGCTGCAGACATTCGGAACGTGTTGCCTAACACGTCAAGCCCACACGCAAGCCCATTCCAGCTGGTTTTCAAGAGGGCGCCACGTCTGGAGCACATGCGCGTTTTTGGGACCGAGTGCTACGCCCATGTGACCAAGCAGAAACGCAAAAAGCTGGACAACTCGGGGATCAAGTGCGTGTTTCTCGGCTACGCCAAGCAACACAAAGCATATCGACTCCTGGACCCCAGCGACGGATCGATCGTGATTTCAAGGAGTGTGGCGTTTGCTGAAGCGCCACCGGTCACAATGGCGAAGACGCGCAACCAGGAGGTGATCGACATCATCGACAACGATGAAGAAGAGGAGCGCACCGAAGAACCCAGTGTTGACGACGGTTTCAGCACGCCCCCGACACGCCCACTCCACGAACCCGAGGAGCACAGCGGACCGACCGGATCTGTGCCAACGCGTGGCTCTAGCACGCCAGGGAGAGACGGCGAAGAGGAGTGGATGGTGCGTCCGGCACGCAAAAGGCGTGGAGTCGTGCGCTACCAAGACGAATTTCCCGGGACTCGAAGGGGTGAGTTCAACCTGGACGACTACGAGGCTGAGTTCGATTCCCTCTACTGCTTCCTCACCGAAGACGACGACGGTGAGCGCGCGGTGTCGTACGATGAAGTCATGCGGAGCAAGTACAAGGACGAATGGCTGCGCGCCATGGAAAGCGAAATGAAGTCGCTTGAGGATCACCGCACCTGGAAGTTGGTGGACATGCCGTCAGACAAGAAGGCGATCGGGTGCAAGTGGGTGTTCCGTATCAAGCGTGACCCGAGCGGGAAGATCATCAAGTTCAAGGCTCGTCTCGTGGCGAAGGGCTTCACGCAACGTCCAGGGGTCGACTACACGGAGACTTTCGCTCCTGTAGCACGCAAGGAGTCCATCAACACGGCGGTGGCGATTGCAGCAGAGGAAGACATGGAGGCTGAAAATGTGGATGTGGACACCGCGTTTCTCTACGGCGACGTTGAAGAGGAGCTCTATATGGACCAGCCGGACGGATTTGAAGACCAAGTCAACCCAACCAAGAAGTGCCTGTTGATGCAAGCGCTTTACGGCACGAAGCAAGCGGCACGCCAATGGAACAGCAAGCTGAACAAGCACCTGGAGGGCCAAGGTTTCCATCGGTCAGCGGCGGATCCGTGTGTGTATGTTCGGCGTTCGGACTCGAAGTTCAGCATCATTATCGTCTACGTGGACGACCTCATGATCTTCAGCAGGACGAAAGCGGAGATCGGTGAGATCAAGAAGGCGCTGAAGCGCGAGTTCAGCATCAAGGAGCTCGGTGAGCTGAAGTACTGTCTCGGCATCGAGATCCACCGCAACCGCGACGACAAGACCATCGTCATGAATCAGCGAGCGTATATTCAACGACTCGCGGAGAAGTTCGGCGTGGAAAAGTGCAAGGCAGTGCACACACCAGCGGACAGCAACTCGAAGCTGGTGAAGCCGTCAGAAGACGAAGATTTCGTGCCCAGGTACCCGTATCGCGAGTTGGTGGGGGCTTTGATGTACCTCGCAACTTGTACGCGCCCGGACATTGCTCAAGCTGTGGGTGAAGTGGCCAAGTTTTGCGAGCGGTACAACAAGTCTCACTGGGTGGCTGCGAAGCGGATTTTGAAGTACTTGAAGACCACTCAGGACCTGGGACTCGTGTTCAACGGCGGGACTAAGGGAGAGCTGATCGGCTACGCGGATGCGAACTGGGCAGGTGATTTGGACACCCGGCGCTCGACTACTGGCTACGTGTTCTTCCTGAACGGGAGTGCAATTTCGTGGAAGTCGAAGCGGCAACCGACAGTGGCAACCTCGAGCACGGAGGCAGAGTACATGGCACTGTACAACGCCACTCAAGAGGCAGTGTGGCTGCGTCAGCTACTACTGGACGTGGGGTGTGAGTGTGTGGGTGCGACTACCATTTTTCAGGACAACCAAGGTTGCATTGCGCTGGCCAAGAACCCAGCGTACCACTCACGCACCAAGCACATCGACTTGAAGTATCACTTCTTGCGCGAGAAGGTGGAAGACAAGGTCATCGTGCTCGAGTACAAGCCGACAGACGAGATGATCGCAGACGGGTTTACCAAGGCACTGGCACGACCCAAGCACCGCCAGTTTCTCGTCGGACTCGGCATGGACGCCTAAGACGCCAAGCACAGCGCATCAAGGGAGAGTGTTAGAGGGTGCTGCGTGTGCATGTGCGTGTGTGCACCAGGTGTGGGTGCAAGGCGTGTGTGCGTGCGCGTGCCTCTACGCGTGTGCGGGGGGATTTGTGGCGGCGTCAAGTGCTCATGATGAGACGCGCAGGTTGCGTGCGCGTGAGAACAAGCGTGTGGGAGCGTGTCCAAGTGCTCAAGCGGCGTGGACATGCGTGTGGGTGCATAGTAGGAGATACATATGTAGGAGTAGGGTGTGCGTGACATTGGTCATGCAGTATGGTGTAGTGGGTTAAGTGCCGGGTCTTTGATCCGAAGGGTGTGGGTTCGAGTCCCCACATGGACGTTTTTCTTTTTGCCGACAAGAGAGCGTAGGAGGCAGGCTAGCAGCTAAAACTCACTCACTCAATCTCACTTTTGGTTTTGCAATCTCGGCCCGAAGCCGTCTTCTAAGCTTTCAACTCTCCGCAGCTCGTAGCCCAACTTCCTTTTGGATCGTGGTGCAGCTGGAGACGGTCTCAATCCAGTCGGCATGTCTGCAAAGCCAATTGCAATAGCTCATCACCAAGGCAAGACTCTTTCTTGATTCAAGAGCCGTTATGGCGCCCCGTCACATTATCCGGGATATGCCACCTGGCGGATCAGGAAGGTTTCGTCCCGAGACTTGTAAGGCAAGTACTAGTAACAGGGTATCCGGATACTCGTATGGGGGTTCAACGAGGTCAAGCAACCAATACATGTAGCCACCCGCATGCAAATGGCCTGCCTGGACGACTACGCAGCTGCAACGTCTGACGCCGGCTTGCCCGGGGACAACGCGTAACGTTAGGCATCGAACCTGACCTTCAGGCTGAAGCATATTCCGGGATCATAGTTGGCTATGAACACCCAAGCGAATATAAAAGATAGACAGAATCCATGGCCACCTCCACCGTAGTCCCTGACAATGGCTTGGTGTATTCGAAGTTAATTGGCCGCCACGTACTACCTAGGCATCACATTGTACCACAGCAGTGATCGCAAACGGCTCTGTCGTGGCTGGAGGTGAGCAAGAAGGCGGAGACCGCAGAGGAGGGTCTGGCTGCTCCCAAGCAGGAGTCGATGTTCGCGCCTCGCTACCGCCTGCAGCTTCTCGGCGGCATCATGCTGTCGATGGCGCAGCAGCTGTCGGGTATCAACGCCGTGTTCTACTACTCTGGCAGCATCTTCTCGGACGCCGGCATCTCGGACTCGCGCGTGGGCACGCTGATCATCGACTTCATCAACATCTGGCCCGCCTTCTTCACGGGCGTGCTGGCCAACCGCTTCGGTGCGCGCAACATGATCCTGTGGGGCCTGTCGGGGATGGTGGTCATGTCCATCGGCATGACGGTGGCGTTCATCGTGGACGTGTCTGCTCTGTCGATTGTGTTCACGGCGCTGTACGTGATCGTGTTCGGCGTGACGCTGGGCCCGCTCGTGTGGGTGATGACGGCCGACATTTTCCCGGACTCGATCCGTGCCAGCGCGTCGTCGCTGTGCATCGGCATCAACTGGCTGTGCAACCTCATCGTGGGTGTGTCGTACCCGTACATTTCGGACGCTCTGAACGACTACGCGTACGTTCCGTTCGTGGTGCTGCTGGCGATCTTCTACCTGCTTGCTCTGAAGCTGGTGCCGGAGACGTCGGGCAAGTCGGCCGAGGAGATCCAGGCCGAGTACGACTCGCGCCGCGAGCAGTAGAGCTTCGGTTGTGTGCAGTAGTAGTGTGGCGTTAGCTTTTGATCTGCAATTTCATTCGGTGACAGCGAAGGTTTGCTCTCGTCAGGGGGTGAGCCAGTAGTAAGTTAGTACGAATATATCCTCTTCTTATGATATGGCCACTTGCAGTATTAATACGTCCTGGCATTTCACGTTGTGAGGAGGTGAATGGTTGCGCTGGTGTGTAGTGAGTCTACTTGGTTGTGTGAGTCTACTTGGTTGGTAGGTCGACGAAAAAGGCTAGTTTGTCTTGGTTGTTTGTCTGGAAACGACAGGCACCGTGCAGTCAACCCCGGAATGTGCTTCAGCCTGAAGGTCAGGTTCGATGCATAACGTTACGTGTTGTCCCCGGGCAATCACTGCTGTGGTACAATGTGATGCCTAGGTAGTACGTGGCGGCCAATTAACTTCGAATACACCAAGCCATTGTCAGGGACTACGGTGGAGGTGGCCATGGATTCTGTCTATCTTTTATATTCGCTTGGGTGTTCATAGCCAACTATGATCCCGGAATATGCTTCAGCCTGAAGGTCAGGTTCGATGCCTAACGTTACGCGTTGTCCCCGGGCAAGCCGGCGTCAGACGTTGCAGCTGCGTAGTCGTCCAGGCAGGCCATTTGCATGCGGGTGGCTACATGTATTGGTTGCTTGACCTCGTTGAACCCCCATACGAGTATCCGGATACCCTGTTACTAGTACTTGCCTTACAAGTCTCGGGACGAAACCTTCCTGATCCGCCAGGTGGCATATCCCGGATAATGTGACGGGGCGCCATAACGGCTCTTGAATCAAGAAAGAGTCTTGCCTTGGTGATGAGCTATTGCAATTGGCTTTGCAGACATGCCGACTGGATTGAGACCGTCTCCAGCTGCACCACGATCCGGTAGATGCAGGCAGGCGTCATGGAACGATGCTCGGAGGGTGTCTGCAGCACCAGTATCGTGCCAGACCCTCAATTATTGATATGACCTCCCTGGAATATAAGAATAGCCCCGGTGACCGTGGATAATACTTTGTAGAGCTCGATATTAAATACTTCAAGTGAAGTAGTATGCAGCCGCAAGACCACCCATCGCCCTCGCCAACTTGGCGCCAAGGGCCTCCTTGGCGGTGCCAGCTCTCCTGTCAACTGAACTTGCGCTTTTATTCGACCGCCACGGCAAACTTCAAGATACATTGTCACATTGCAGATGGCCACGTTCCAATCGTCCAGGAGCCACGGCCAACATACATCCGGTAGAACACGGAAACGCAGTAATTCTACCCGCGCAAGCCTCTCAAGAGAGAGAGAGAGAGCGGCGGGAGCACGAAGCAGAATCGTCGATGCTCCATCAAGTGAATCAAGTGGGCCTCGTGACTCAGACAGCCCGCGGTTGAAGCGCAGCGGCCGGCCGTCTCTCGTCCAGTCAAGAGCCATGGCAGCCAGCGTTGCAGACCGCGTTGCACTGCACGCGAGTCGCTTCCTTCGAGCCCAGGGTCGCGCGCGGCCGATCGGGTCATTCCTCACTTCCCATTCGGACAAGCACTAAGCAAGTCAGCTACCAAGCAACAAACTTAGTTTCAAAAGCATGGCGGGCAGCTACGCAGAAACCTCTACCCCCAACGCCGGCGGCGTCACCGCCTTCGACGAGGCCAACAAGGCCGCCGCGCGCCTCATCAAGCCCAAGACCATCCTGTACACGAGTGCGCTGCTGTCGTGGCTGCAGCCGTTCCAGAGCGGTTGGTCCACCTCGCAGATGAACCTGTCGCAGTACAACGACACGGACGAGTGCAATGCTCGCCCCGTGGCCGAGGACACGTGCCTCATGTTCCCTGGCCACAGCAAGACGGAGTGGACGTTCGCCGTGAACGCGTGGATCTTCGGTGCCATGGTCGGCTCGCTGTGCTGCGGCTACTTCAGCGACAAGTACGGCCGCAAGAAGGCCCTCATGGGCAACTGCATCTTCATGATCGTGGGCGGCGTCGTGCAGGCGGCCGTGTCGAACGTTTGGCTCTTCGCCCTGGGCCGTCTCATCGCCGGTCTGTCGTCGGGTACGGCCACGGCCACCATCGGCGGCTACATCAACGAGCTGTCTCCGCCGCACCTGCGCAACACGCTCGGCCTGGGCCTGCAGATCTTCACGACGATCGGCATTTTGGTGCCGGCCATCACGTTCTTCTTCGCCAACACGAGCTCTGGATGGCGTTACCTGGCCGCGTTCCCGGTGGTGCTGGCTGCCATCTACCTGCTGCTGGCGCCGTCCATGTGCGTGGAGAGCCCTGCATGGCTGCTGACCCAGGGTCGCCGTGACGAGGCCAAGCAGGTGATCGCTCGCCTGTACGGCGAGGAGCACGTGCAGACGGCTCTGTCGTGGCTGGAGGTGAGCAAGAAGGCGGAGACCGCAGAGGAGGGTCTGGCTGCTCCCAAGCAGGAGTCGATGTTCGCGCCTCGCTACCGCCTGCAGCTTCTCGGCGGCATCATGCTGTCGATGGCGCAGCAGCTGTCGGGTATCAACGCCGTGTTCTACTACTCTGGCAGCATCTTCTCGGACGCCGGCATCTCGGACTCGCGCGTGGGCACGCTGATCATCGACTTCATCAACATCTGGCCCGCCTTCTTCACGGGCGTGCTGGCCAACCGCTTCGGTGCGCGCAACATGATCCTGTGGGGCCTGTCGGGGATGGTGGTCATGTCCATCGGCATGACGGTGGCGTTCATCGTGGACGTGTCTGCTCTGTCGATTGTGTTCACGGCGCTGTACGTGATCGTGTTCGGCGTGACGCTGGGCCCGCTCGTGTGGGTGATGACGGCCGACATTTTCCCGGACTCGATCCGTGCCAGCGCGTCGTCGCTGTGCATCGGCATCAACTGGCTGTGCAACCTCATCGTGGGTGTGTCGTACCCGTACATTTCGGACGCTCTGAACGACTACGCGTACGTTCCGTTCGTGGTGCTGCTGGCGATCTTCTACCTGCTTGCTCTGAAGCTGGTGCCGGAGACGTCGGGCAAGTCGGCCGAGGAGATCCAGGCCGAGTACGACTCGCGCCGCGAGCAGTAGAGCTTCGGTTGTGTGCAGTAGTAGTGTGGCGTTAGCTTTTGATCTGCAATTTCATTCGGTGACAGCGAAGGTTTGCTCTCGTCAGGGGGTGAGCCAGTAGTAAGTTAGTACGAATATATCCTCTTCTTATGATATGGCCACTTGCAGTATTAATACGTCCTGGCATTTCACGTTGTGAGGAGGTGAATGGTTGCGCTGGTGTGTAGTGAGTCTACTTGGTTGTGTGAGTCTACTTGGTTGGTAGGTCGACGAAAAAGGCTAGTTTGTCTTGGTTGTTTGTCTGGAAACGACAGGCACCGTGCAGTCAACCCCGGAATGTGCTTCAGCCTGAAGGTCAGGTTCGATGCATAACGTTACGCGTTGTCCCCGGGCAAGCCGGCGTCAGGCGTTGCAGCTGCGTAGTCGTCCAGGCAGGCCATTTGCATGCGGGTGGCTACATGTGTTGGTTGCTAGTAGCAACCAATACATGTATCATGCTAGGCAATGGTGAACCCTCCCATTGCTCCAGCCAGGATTAAACACCATATCGGTTCGTGAATCACGAAAGAGTATTTTCTTGTTGATCTATTAGTACTGTTTTGGCGCGTAGGTTCATGTGTCGAGATGGCTCGCACATTTGATGCTACAGGTAGGCATGATATTTCAGGCATTGACACGGGCACTGTTATATATAAACGTGATGCTGCATTATAAATGTGGCCGCAGCGGTGATGCCTCAACAGTATGCTGGCCTCCATTGTGCAAGTTGCAAGCAAACAACTACGCCTGCGCGATGGGGCAGGTCGCACCTTGGACGTATAAGCCTTCGCCACCTTTGGCAAATAGCTGGACAGGTCGCAATTAGCGCCAAAGGGCACAAGTGGTTCAGGGTTCATCTTCGGCGCCTCCGGATCCGGATCTTTCTTCTCAGCGCGAACTCCCCCGCGTGGGGCCGAGATGGAGTGAGGAGGTGAGTTCTGTACGACGGGCACGGTGTCGGCTACCTGCCTGGCGTTTGCCACACAAGAATCGGCCTGGGTGTGTAGGGCCTGGTGACCTCTGCGCGTTTTCAAGATCAACACCAAAAGGCGCGACGGACCTGGCGGAGCCGTCGCGATCGAGATATCGCTGCCAAGGCACAGAGGACCCGGTAAACCCTTTAGTGCTCGAGACTCGCTACCAAGGCGCAAGGACACGGTGACCCCTCGTGCTCAGCTCAACACCAACAGCGCTTGGGGCCTGGTGTCCCCCTCATGTCCAAGATTTCACACTGACAGCGCTTGGGGGCTGGCGAGCCCGTTGCGTTTCCGTTCAAGCACCAAATCACAGAAGACTTGGTGACCCTCTTGCTTCCATGCGTGCCATGCCGAATCACCCGGTCTAGATAAAGAATTTCCGGGCTTAAAAAGCCCCCAGGGATCTCGGGCTTCGACGCCCCAAGCGATACAGGAGTCTATAGCTAGCAATGACTAACGAAATAGATGATCCTCTTCTCCCCCAAATAGCTGTCACAAAGCCGCGACTTCGCACGGAGCAGCTCTGGATTTACTTTTGTGCACAAATTTCGATACCGGTGTATTCCAGACTGGGTTTGATATTCTAGCAGTGGGGAATTCTTGGGTTTAATACCTGCCCGGTCTCTAAATAAAATTAGTCTTAGTTCTACTAAACTGCGAATTCTGCAAAAGTATTAACACTACACTCCTGGCCAAAAGTATACGAACACCCCTACTTTTACGAATAACTCGGCTTCTAGCCAGAGTTGAAGACTGCGCGTTGGATATGTTTTGTGGAATACTGTAAGCGTTTGTTGGTTTGGACTAACGCTGCGGATTTCAGCTTCTGCTGGGTACCTCACATACATAAAACCACTTTTGGCTGGTGGCCAAAATATACGAACAGAAAGCACTGAACAACATCCCATACAAATTCGTATACATTTGACGTGAAAATTTTGAATGGCCCGTGATGGTCGCAGGCTGGGACGCAGGGGGCACCGCTCGTTGCGCTCATTTCTTGAATTGATGGTAACGGCAAGCTGCTGACTGACGAAGAGAAAAGAAGAATCCAAGGGCTGCACGAAGCTGGAGTCGGAGTTCGCGCCATCGCCGGCAAGACGCACCGCTCGCCAGACGCTGTTCTGCGCGTTATTCGACGCTCGAAGAACCCTAAACGAGAAGAAGCAAGGCTAGGGAGGCCTCAAGTACTGTCTGAGAGAACGCTGCGGCGCCTCGTTCGTACGGCTGCCAAGGGAGAGCTTTCGGCGACCCAGCTAAAGGACCAGCTGTCGCTGGACTGCTCCACACGCACGGTTCGGCACTCCATCTCGGCAGTAGACGGGCTAGTCTACTCCAAGATGGAGAACACGCTGCAGCTCTCGGCGGCCCACAAGGCGGACAGGCTCAAATGGGCGAAGGCAATGGCCATCCGACCTGACGACTGGGCGCAGATCATCTTTTCTGACGAGAAGAAGTGGAACCTGGACGGCCCTGATGGCCTCCAGAACTACTGGCGAGATTTGCGCCAGCCTCCCCGCCAAACAAACAGGCGGCAAATGGGTGGTGGGTCCGTGATGGTGTGGGGTGGCTTCAGTACCGCCAGGAAAACCAAGCTAGCTGTGCTCGTTGGTAGGCAAGCTTCTGAACACTATATCTACACAGTGTCAGAATACTTGTTTCCCTTCGCCCACCTACACTACGGAGTAGATTTCGTGTCCCAGCAGGACAACGCTTCTATACACACCTCGCGGGAGACGAAAGCCTTTTTTGAAGAGCAAGGCGTGCAAGTGATGGATTGGCCTGCAAGATCGCCCGACCTTAATCCAATCGAAAACCTCTGGGCAATCATGTCCCGGGATGTTTACCGCAATGGAAGGCAATACGATAGCGTGACCTCTCTGACGAAGGCACTGCACACGGCCTGGGACAACATATCTGCGGAGACTATTTCGACGCTGATCAATTCCATGCCTCGCAGGTGCATCGAAGTCATCGAAAGGAAGGGCAACAAGACCCACTACTAGTTACCATCATTCCTGCACCCATCATCAATATAGGAATTTGTATGGGATGTTGTTCAGTGCTTTCTGTTCGTATATTTTGGCCACCAGCCAAAAGTGGTTTTATGTATGTGAGGTACCCAGCAGAAGCTGAAATCCGCAGCGTTAGTCCAAACCAACAAACGCTTACAGTATTCCACAAAACATATCCAACGCGCAGTCTTCAACTCTGGCTAGAAGCCGAGTTATTCGTAAAAGTAGGGGTGTTCGTATACTTTTGGCCAGGAGTGTACTCGATTCACCCTACGAGGCCCACTTGATTCCATCGTAGGAGAATCAAGATGGACAAATTACAGACGACTAAGTCTATTATAATAGCACTGCATGTACTAAACCGCTATCCGGGAAGAATATGTTTAGTCTTAGTACTAAGCACATATTATTGTACGTTTCACATATTGTGAAGCCTTTATTCGTCGAACAAATCGTTCATGTATTCTCGAGAGTCGCTTTGAATAAAAATGCATCTCGTCTTCGAAAGGGCCAATTCGTCTTGATTCATTGTAGAAAGGCTTGTGGCTAGTGAATAGTCTGAACGAATGGCACTACGCGCGTGTGCCTTTCGTTCTCACATTTCTTAATTCGTTTCTTGAATTCGTCAAGCCGTTCAAATGGGTTACTCGTTCGACGTTATTTCGTCATGTTTAGTCCAACAACTCGTCATGAAATGGCTAGGCTGTGCCAACATGCCTGAAACTTACAATAGTACTAGCTAGTCTACCAATTAGAATGCTCGGAATGGTATGTAATAGTCCAGTCTTATCACTAAATTATTAGTACGAACAGATAGTAATTGGCACGCTACTATCAAAGACTCCATACGACCAAGCTACGTTTCAAAGTCAGCGGATGTGTAAATGTAAATATTGAGTTATACTATGAAGGGGGGGAGGAGGCGCTGCTGCGCGCCTTGCTCCACCCCGGCCCCCAGGTCCTCGTTGGCCAACCGCGGTGTCTGAAAAGAAAAAGAACTCGTTGCAGCACTCGCCGCATAATCGGCGGGCGTTGGCAATCAGTGAATACTTCGTGATGTTTTCCCTCTCCCGAAGGCTTTCATGAAAGTGAGTCGATTGCCTCTCACTCTGAAAACCTGAAGTATGCTGCTCGAAGAAGGAACAACAAATCAATGCTGAGATCTTAGATCATAGATATATTCGTTTCACTACTACAACACAACTTCGTTATAGTGTCAGCTTCTGCTGTATGTATCTACATAGCAATTGAGCATCAGCTACGAACAATGCACCAGAGCATAACGGCACCATGTGCGACCTCAGCCGCACTTACTTGCTCACTCATCGACCACCTACTTCTCACGACGAGAGTCGTACTCGGCCAGGATCTCCTCGGCCGACTTGCCCGACGTCTCCGGCACCAGCTTCAGAGCCAACAGGAAGAAAATCGCCAGCAGCACCACGAACGGAACGTACGCGTAGTCGTCCAGAGCGTCCGAGATGTACGGGTAAGCCACACCCACGATGAGGTTGCACAGCCAGTTGATGCCGATGCACAGCGACGACGCGCTGGCACGGATCGAGTCCGGGAAAATGTCGGCCGTCATCACCCACACGAGCGGGCCCAGCGTCACGCCGAATGCGATCACGTACAGCGCCGTGAACACAATCGACAGAGCGGACACGTCCACGATGAACGCCACCGTCATGAGCACCGACATGATAAACATGCCAGCCAGACCCCACAGGATCATGTTGCGCGCACCGAAGCGGTTGGCCAGCACGCCCGTGAAGAAGGCGGGCCAGATGTTGATGAAGTCGATGATCAGCGTGCCCACGCGCGAGTCCGAGATGCCGGCGTCCGAGAAGATGCTGCCAGAGTAGTAGAACACGGCGTTGATACCCGACAGCTGCTGCGCGCACGATAGCATGATGCCGCCGAGAAGCTGCATGCGGTAGCGAGGCGCGAACATCGACTCCTTCTTGGGAGCAGCCAGACCCTCCTCCGCGGTCTCCGCCTTCTTGCTCACCTGCAGCCACGACAGGGCCGTCTGCACGTGCTCCTCGCCGTACAGGCGAGCGATTACCTCCTTCGCCTCCTCCGTGCGGCCCTTGGTCAGCAGCCACGCGGGACTCTCAATGCACATGGACGGCGCCAGCACCATGTAGATCACAGCCAGGATGCACGGGAATGCAGCCAGGTAGCGCCAGCCAGAGCTCGTGTTGGCGAAGAAGAAGCAGATCGCGGGGAACAAAATGCCGATCGTCGTGAAGATCTGCAGGCCCAGGCCGAGCGTGTTGCGCATGTGCGGCGGCGACAGCTCGTTCACGTACGCACCGATGGTGCCCGTGGCAGTGCCCGACGCCAGACCGGCGATGAGACGGCCCGCGGCGAACGCCCAGATGTTCGACACGGCGGCTTCCACCACGCCGCCCACGAACATGAAGATGCAGTTGAGCATCAACGTCTTCTTGCGGCCGAGACGGTCGCTGAAGTGGCCGCAGCACAGCGAGCCGATCATGGCGCCGAAGATCCACGCGTTCACGGCGAACGTCCACTCGAGCTTCGAGTGACCAGGGAACATGAGGCACGTGTCCTCGGCCACGGGGCGAGCATTGCACTCGTCCGTGTCGTTGTACTGCGACAGGTTCGTCTGCGAGGTGGACCAACCGCTCTGGAACGGCTGCAGCCACGACAGCAGCGCACTCGTGTACAGGATGGCCTTGGGCTTGATGAGGCGCGCGGCGGCCTTGTTGGCCTCGTCGAACGCCGTCGTCGGCGCCTTGGGCGTCGTGGCCTCCGTGTAGTTGTCAGCCATCGTGATGGATCGCTTTCTTGCCTTCTTGATGCACTTGACTCGATTGTCGGCTGTCGACTGCTGGATCAAATGGAAAGTGAGCGACCGACACATGCGTAAAAGTCGGCGCTGTTCTGCTGCGAGTGCACGACCTCCACCTCGGCATCGACGCTGCGGTGTGGATCGGTCCGAGCGAGCAGGGAAAGGCTCACTTGATTTCTGCTTGGCCGAGCGACCGCTGTGCCCCGCTCACGTCTTTTTGCGTTTCTCGCCCCGTCCAGTGTCGCGCGAGCGAATTGAGCTGACAAAATTGTACCAGACCACTGCACCAAGCGCCACTTGACAGAGGCTTTTGTTATCACAAGACGGGCGGGGCGACATCAGTCAGCTTGAACCTGGTGGCCTGGAGGCTGCGGCAGCCGGGCCGAGATAGAAATGGCATCGATGCCTCCACTGGAGCAGGGCAGAATTGCACGGCGCCGACGGACGCCTGCAGAGGCTAACGATCGCGTCGAAGTCGACGGTGCGTCTCGGTGCTGATCTCTCTGCGCGCGAAAGAGGTGTCTGTTGCTACGTGCATGTACACATATGTTTATACTGAAGTTCGTGCAGCGAGCTCGTCTCTCGACTGAGAGCTCCTTGCTCTTTTGGCAGCGGCGGCGAAGGAGCCCGGAGAGACCATCGGCCGCTCTCTGGCAGCTTCAAGGACGAATCATCTCGATGATACTTTTTGAAAGTCGTTTCTGAAGTTTGTCCTTCTTTGCGCGGTCGGTTCCGCGCTAATAAGTCGGTGATGATGCTACCATAAAATATGACAGACCGACTCCGTCGTCGCTCGGAGCACGCTGCGGCAAGCACAACTGCAGAGCCATCGGCGATACAGGAGACGTGTATGGTCGATTAACGCAACTGCTTTCTTTACTGCATGTACCTGACACTCTAGTCTTCGCGGGTAATGAAGAACATGATCGCTGCTGGCGTGGAGGTGGCAGACTGAAGTTTTGTCCGGCTATGTGTTTGCAGGGCGCGAACTTCAAACAGCCTTTTTCACACTTCACTCACGTTCGCACCTGTCGCAGGCGATACTAACCGTCCCTTGCCTGGATACAACGCTCACACACACGGGATGACTCTCGGAATCAGAGCAGCACACGATCGCTCTCTGTTTGAACCTTCAATCAATTGATCTTTATCAACTCACGAGCCGCTGCTAGGGGCCATTTGTGTTTGTGGTAGCGTCAGTTTGGCAGACTGCTGGCCTTTTGCCGTTGCTCGGGTGTCTACAGTGAGTGGCCGAGTGACCACTGCCTAGTACAGTGCGCGCGGCGCACGGCAAGGACCAACCGGCGTATCTACAGAACCGCTCGTTAAATTAACCCAGACACTATATACATGAGAGTTATTATAATGATTAATGATCTAAAAAGGCAGTGGGGCCGAGTTGAAGTGGTCTCCGCCACCTCCACGCCAGCAGCGATCATGTTCTTCATCACCCGCGAAGACTAGAGTGTCAGGTACATGCAGTAAAGAAAGCAGTTGCGTTAATCGACCATACACGTCTCCTGTATCGCCGATGGCTCTGCAGTTGTGCTTGCCGCAGCGTGCTCCGAGCGACGACGGAGTCGGTCTGTCATATTTTATGGTAGCATCATCACCGACTTATTAGCGCGGAACCGACCGCGCAAAGAAGGACAAACTTCAGAAACGACTTTCAAAAAGTATCATCGAGATGATTCGTCCTTGAAGCTGCCAGAGAGCGGCCGATGGTCTCTCCGGGCTCCTTCGCCGCCGCTGCCAAAAGAGCAAGGAGCTCTCAGTCGAGAGACGAGCTCGCTGCACGAACTTCAGTATAAACATATGTGTACATGCACGTAGCAACAGACACCTCTTTCGCGCGCAGAGAGATCAGCACCGAGACGCACCGTCGACTTCGACGCGATCGTTAGCCTCTGCAGGCGTCCGTCGGCGCCGTGCAATTCTGCCCTGCTCCAGTGGAGGCATCGATGCCATTTCTATCTCGGCCCGGCTGCCGCAGCCTCCAGGCCACCAGGTTCAAGCTGACTGATGTCGCCCCGCCCGTCTTGTGATAACAAAAGCCTCTGTCAAGTGGCGCTTGGTGCAGTGGTCTGGTACAATTTTGTCAGCTCAATTCGCTCGCGCGACACTGGACGGGGCGAGAAACGCAAAAAGACGTGAGCGGGGCACAGCGGTCGCTCGGCCAAGCAGAAATCAAGTGAGCCTTTCCCTGCTCGCTCGGACCGATCCACACCGCAGCGTCGATGCCGAGGTGGAGGTCGTGCACTCGCAGCAGAACAGCGCCGACTTTTACGCATGTGTCGGTCGCTCACTTTCCATTTGATCCAGCAGTCGACAGCCGACAATCGAGTCAAGTGCATCAAGAAGGCAAGAAAGCGATCCATCACGATGGCTGACAACTACACGGAGGCCACGACGCCCAAGGCGCCGACGACGGCGTTCGACGAGGCCAACAAGGCCGCCGCGCGCCTCATCAAGCCCAAGGCCATCCTGTACACGAGTGCGCTGCTGTCGTGGCTGCAGCCGTTCCAGAGCGGTTGGTCCACCTCGCAGACGAACCTGTCGCAGTACAACGACACGGACGAGTGCAATGCTCGCCCCGTGGCCGAGGACACGTGCCTCATGTTCCCTGGTCACTCGAAGCTCGAGTGGACGTTCGCCGTGAACGCGTGGATCTTCGGCGCCATGATCGGCTCGCTGTGCTGCGGCCACTTCAGCGACCGTCTCGGCCGCAAGAAGACGTTGATGCTCAACTGCATCTTCATGTTCGTGGGCGGCGTGGTGGAAGCCGCCGTGTCGAACATCTGGGCATTCGCCGCGGGCCGTCTCATCGCCGGTCTGGCGTCGGGCACTGCCACGGGCACCATCGGTGCGTACGTGAACGAGCTGTCGCCGCCGCACATGCGCAACACGCTGGGTCTGGGCCTGCAGATCTTCACGACGATCGGCATTTTGTTCCCCGCGATCTGCTTCTTCTTCGCCAACACGAGCTCTGGCTGGCGCTACCTGGCTGCATTCCCGTGCATCCTGGCTGTGATCTACATGGTGCTGGCGCCGTCCATGTGCATTGAGAGTCCCGCGTGGCTGCTGACCAAGGGCCGCACGGAGGAGGCGAAGGAGGTAATCGCTCGCCTGTACGGCGAGGAGCACGTGCAGACGGCCCTGTCGTGGCTGCAGGTGAGCAAGAAGGCGGAGACCGCGGAGGAGGGTCTGGCTGCTCCCAAGCAGGAGTCGATGTTCGCGCCTCGCTACCGCATGCAGCTTCTCGGCGGCATCATGCTATCGTGCGCGCAGCAGCTGTCGGGTATCAACGCCGTGTTCTACTACTCTGGCAGCATCTTCTCGGACGCCGGCATCTCGGACTCGCGCGTGGGCACGCTGATCATCGACTTCATCAACATCTGGCCCGCCTTCTTCACGGGCGTGCTGGCCAACCGCTTCGGTGCGCGCAACATGATCCTGTGGGGTCTGGCTGGCATGTTTATCATGTCGGTGCTCATGACGGTGGCGTTCATCGTGGACGTGTCCGCTCTGTCGATTGTGTTCACGGCGCTGTACGTGATCGCATTCGGCGTGACGCTGGGCCCGCTCGTGTGGGTGATGACGGCCGACATTTTCCCGGACTCGATCCGTGCCAGCGCGTCGTCGCTGTGCATCGGCATCAACTGGCTGTGCAACCTCATCGTGGGTGTGGCTTACCCGTACATCTCGGACGCTCTGGACGACTACGCGTACGTTCCGTTCGTGGTGCTGCTGGCGATTTTCTTCCTGTTGGCTCTGAAGCTGGTGCCGGAGACGTCGGGCAAGTCGGCCGAGGAGATCCTGGCCGAGTACGACTCTCGTCGTGAGAAGTAAGCAACAGGTAGCGAGCACTTCAAGACTTGAGTCCGCGAATCTGGTTCTTGTTGCCAAACTGTGCTGCAGTAATAGAAGCTGTAGTGGAGTAGTAGTTGTCCATTGGGAGCTAACAGTATCATGAATACAATGGGTTAGTTTCTGCAATTCCAATGGGTACCTGCTTCTGGTGTTTCCTTTGTCGAGCACACCAGTCAGGAGTGCGGAACAGCACCAGACGGGATGGAACGTAAGATGCCTGAAAGAGTACGTTGTCTTGAGTGTCGTGCTGCATTTTCATGCCAGCGCCGACTAAATTTGATTTGCCCGTTACTTCATCGAAAACAACTCGCGGAAGCCGACCTTTTGCTCATCCGAAAGCGACTCTGGGAACTGCACGTGGAATTTGATGTGCAACTGGCCTCTCTCGGACGGAAAATGCTGCTTGGGCATGCCCTCGTCCTTGAGCACAGTGACGAACCGAGGTGGCGTGATTCCGTCGCGCACCATTTCCACCCGCCGTCCGTCTAAATGGATGAACGACTTGTTGAACCCTACAAGTGACTCGCGCAGAGAAATGTCCATGTCCATCCACAACTGGTCACCTTCGCGGGTGAACACCGGGTGCGGCGCGGTCAGCACCTGCAACCGCACGTGACCTGCCGGCTGGCCCGGAATCTCGTCGGCGTAATTTTCCAGTTCGACCTCAAATCCGTCGGGCGTACCCTTGTCCAGATCCACGTCAAAGTTAAGGTCGGCCATGTCCACCTTGCGACCACCGCACACTGGACAAGTGCTCGAGTAGATTTTGCCCTTGCCGTGGCATTTCTCGCACGTCGTTTGGAACTGCTGGATGAAGCCCGGACCCACGCGCCGCGTCGTCATCTTCACACCATGTCCGCCGCACTCCGAGCACACGTGAATGTCCTCGTCATGAGCTGCTCCTTTGCCATGGCAATGATGGCAAATAGTCTACGACACACCACGAACGTCGCCGTTAGTACTGGCACACCTCATCTACAGCGTTCCCCACTGTACCTCACGACGGATGGAGAACTGAAGGCTCTTGCCATTGTACAGATCAGCCAGCGACACTCGCAGCGGCATCACCACATCTGGGCCGCGGGACGGCTCGTGCTCTCGGCGCTGGCGCCCACCGCCGAAAAACTGTGAGAAAATGTCGAACGGGTCATGGCCGCCACCTCCGCCCGCATTGGCGAGCCCCTCCTCTCCGTAGCGGTCGTACTTGGTCTTCTTTTCCTCGTCCGACAGCACGTCATAGGCTGTATAAAAAAAAAGAGGGCCCATCAGTATAAAATGCCATAAAAAATAAAATAAATGAGGACGGGACCCACCGCCGGCCACTTCCGCGAACTTCTGGGCGGCGCTCTCGTCCCCCGGGTTCTTGTCTGGATGGTGCTATAATATGGTACAAAGTTAGGGGGGTCCATCGGGAGGTGTTCTAGCTTCAGAGCGGTCCTACTTTGAGCGACAGTTTGCGGAACGCTCGTTTGATCTCGGCCGTCGATGCGTCGCGAGCCACGCCCAACACCTCGTAGTAGTCTCTACCAGCCGCGGCGAGCGCCACAATGCACACGAGCGCGAGCAGCAGCAGCAGGCGGCGGACACGCGTCATCTGGATTTCGGATACTGAAAAATGGTGGAACTTAATGTTTGACTTAACGCCTACATAATGTCTACATCAGGACGGAGCACTTAGCACACGTCGCAGGTTCTGCGGGATCGCTACATGTGCATGGGGCGGTGCACGCTGTCGTCGGCCTCGGTAGGGGCGACGCTGCCGTGGACCGAGTTGTCCTTGTCCAGGTTTTTCTTTGGTGGTGTGGACCAGATGGAGCCTTCTCCGTCGATGTGTGTGCCCACCGTGGCCAGGGCCGCCACCGAAACGAAGATGCTCAAGTACTTGAAGGCCAAGGCGCGCTTGCCCACGCCCTTGAACAGGAAGCCCCAGCACAGTCCGCCCACGTTGCCGCCGGCACCCACAATACCCGACGTCGCACCGGTGTACTCCGGCAGGACGTACGGCACAATTCCGTACGTTGTGCCCGTCGACGCCTGCACGAAGAACCCGAAGACGATGAGCAGCGGGACGCTGGCGGCCAGGTGCTGCGTCGTGCTGTACAGATACAGGAACAACGCTTGCCCCGCGAAGGCTGCAAACTGCGTCAAGATGCGGCCTCGCATCCCGATGCGACTGTTAGCAACATCTGAAGCGTAGCCGCCGGCAGCACGCGCGAAAATGCACATGAGACCAAAGAGCGACGAGATGAGACCCGCCTTGGTCTGAGTCAGCAGGCGGCATGCGTCGGCAGCCGTGGATGGGTCGCAGTCTGAGCGCTTGAAGTCTTCGTAGTAGTAGAGACTCAGTACGTTGTGCACCTGGAGCTCGACACCGAAGGAACAGGCGTATTGGAGCGCAAGGATCCACGTGGCCGGTTTCTTCGCTACCGCCCAAAGCGCCTTCTTCATGTCGATCTCGGGCTTGGTAGCTGCGATGCTCATGGCGTTTGCCTTTTTCAGGTCGGCGTAGTTGCCTTGCGGACAGTCGTCGGTGAGGAAGTACAACATCACTCCGATGAAGACCATGAAGACGGCGGGGAAGACGAGAGTGATACGCCAGCCGTAGCTGTCCGAGACCGCTCCGTCTATGGTAACCAAGTCGAAGAGCAGCGGGGTGATCAGGTAGGTGACCCCAGCGCCGAGGTTGCCCCAGCCAGCGGTGAAGGCGTTCGCCGTGCCAACGACTTCCTTGGAAAACATCACCGACGACCAGTACGCCGTAGCCACGAAGGACGAGCCGACGAGTCCAATAACCAGGCGGACAGCCATGAAGCCGCTGTAGTTGACAACGAAGGCCGCCGAGGCCACGGGGATGGCGCCCAGCACCAGAAGCACAGTCTGGACGGTGCGCGCTCCGTATTTGTCACACATCGGACCAGCAATTACGCGTCCGATGATGGTGCTGGCCACCGACACGATGTTGGAGTTGTTCACTTGCGCAGGCGTGAGCTTGAGCTGCTTCTTGATCGTGGGCATGAGCGGAGGGATGGAGAACCAGCCGAAAAAGGCGATGAAGAAGGACAACCACGAGAAGTGGAAAGCGCGCATGTGCGGACGAGCAGCGCTGAAGAGTTTGATCTCCGTGGCGCGGTCCGCTTGCTCCGGGTCGGTTTTGATGTCAAAGTTCGTGCGTCGACGGAAGCCCCCAGCCTCCGCATCGTGAGGCGTCTGCATTTCGACGTGGTAATCGTCCCGGGCCATGGTTTCAAGGTAGACACTTGTGAGTTGGAGAGCAGAAAGCAAAGTGAGCTACCCACAGCGATTAACTCTGCATATTGGTGGGTCGTCCCATTGCACGCGGTACCGCAGTAGATCAAGACAGAGACTGGTTTGGCGAGGCGAGCACTTGGCAGGGCGGACTTTCGACCGTTTCGTTAGCTGCCCCGGTGTGCGGTGAGCCGGTTGCAACAGCCATTAGTGAACAGGTTTGCTGTGGACACCGCATTCGCCATGGCTCAAGTACTGAACTGCACTAAAGCCTCGCGACAACATGGACCCAGAGGCCGAGCACACTACGACCTGCATGCTCTTGCAGAAATCAATTGGCATTGTCGTGGACGATATCGCTCGTTAATTGAGATAGCTCACCGCGTACCAATGGCTGTTTCGAGTCCAGCGTGAGTCTGGCTTGAGTGTCCGAGGCTGCGATGACAAGTTCTTGAGGAACAACTTCAGGGTTGGGATTGGTGGCAAACCTCGCTGACGCGTTCAAGATAGTATGGTTGAAATGAGTCACCACAGCAACAACAGCCAAGCAAGTATAGGTATGATGATAAAGGCTATGTCGTGGTCGTATACAAGACGCGATTTCAACTTGTGAATACGCTGCCAGCGCCAGCATCGCCCTGCTGCTTTGATCGATTGTGTTATGAAACAACGTGCATGGATTCTTACGTTCTTCACTGCATTTGGCCCGCTACAAAAGGTGTAAGGCCTTACACTACAAACAACTGCCACACAGAGACTGAACAGTCTGGTCGGTTCGACGGCGCGTGCACTTTGAGGGCTTACAACTCCGCAGCGATCGATCGATCGCCCTTCACACGGATGCAAGCTGACGAAATAGCCGCCCCCACAAGAATCTCACATAAGATTATCGGAACGACAACGTGCGATCTCCTACGAGCGTGTACAAAGATCCCCAAGCGAGGACGCCCATATCCCCCCCCCCCCCGGACGCCACCATCAAGACGGAGCTCTGAATTGTTCTCCGCCACCTGAACCCCATGCGACTTGCCCTTTCAGCTGCATCCCTGTTCACACCTTGAGAGCTCCACACGATCAAATCGACACTTAGTCACGGGCCTAGTTCCACCGAAGGAGGTTACCAGACACACATGACGCCCTCAACGTTCAGCTAAGTCCATTCGCGCCGGACATCGACACTGCTTTGAGTGCTGCAGTGATTGATATTAACAGTTGCTTTCTGAGCGCAGTATCAACGACTAAGGAAACAGCTTCTTTGTCGGTTCGGATGCAGCTTGCTTTTCGTTCGCGAAGTCGAAGGAAAGGATCAGCTCCGACTCCAAGTTCAGCTCCAAGGCATTTTCCTTCGATGTTTACATGGCTGTCACTGCTAGTGAACACCGGCTGTACCTGGGTATGTACAGGGGGGGGGTCTCATGGTCACTTTGTAAGTCCTCGAGTATCGCTCACGTGAAGGCACCGTCGCCGATCATGGACTACAGCACGAGTTTCGCCCCCCAGTGGCGCGTTCCATCGAGAAGTAATAGTCGACAAGCGCCCGAGCGCTTCGCACCGACGCTGCAGGAGCTAGGAACTTATCCTGCAAACAGAACTGAACGCGCAAGAACCATCACCGTCGTGGACTTGGAACTCCCCGAGAGTAAGCCGGATACTGCGAGCTACCAAGTCGCGTCAAGCACTGTGTCTCACCGACGTCGTGATTTCCATCACCGAGTCAACTCGTCCAACCGTCCGTCGTTCTCGCTCTTCACCGACCCGTTGCAAGCTGACAAGGCTACGGAGATTCGGCTGTTTAGCGTCGCGCGTCCTCATATGAGAGCTTTCCACTTGGCGTGGTTGTCCTTCTTCGTGGCGTTTTTCGGCTGGTTCTCCATCCCTCCGCTCATGCCTACCATCAAGAAGCAGCTCAAGCTCACTCAAGCCCAAGTAGACAACTCGAACATCATTTCACTGGCCAGCACCATCGTCGGACGTCTGTTGGTTGGCCCTCTGTGCGATCGCTATGGCGCCCGTAGTGTCCAAGCTGCGCTTCTAGTGATCGGGGCCATCCCCGTGGCGTCCGCTGCTCTGGCCACCGACTACGTCGGCTTCATGTGCGTCCGATTCTTCATCGGGCTCGTCGGATGTTCGTTCGTGTCCACCGCGTACTGGACGTCGTCCATGTTCTCGAAAGAAGTCGTTGGGAGCGCTAACGCTATTGCTGCCGGATGGGGCAACATGGGCGCTGGCGCAGCGTACCTTATCACACCGCTGCTTTTCGACCTGGTGACGGTGCATGGCGACATTTCTGACAACGTTGGCTGGCGAGTCACACTGCTCTTCCCAGCTTTAGTGATGATTCTCGTGGGAGTGTGCACGTACTTGTTCTCGGACGATTGTCCACAGGGCAACTACGTGGAGATGAAGAAAACGCACGTGATGGCTGAACGACCCAAAGGCGAATTGCTTCGTGGATTCATGACGGTGGCCAAACAGCCTGTCGCCTGGATTCTCGCTTTCCAGTACGCATGCAGCTTTGGCGTCGAGATCCAAGTCCACAACGTGCTCAGTCTTTACTACTTCGAGGATTTCAAGAAATCGGGTTGCAACCCTGCTGTGGACGCGGATAGCTGTCGTTTGCTATCCCAGACAGAAGCCAGTCTCATCTCGTCCTGTTTCGGTCTCATGTGCCTGTTTGCAAGAGCGATTGGCGGCTACATCTCGGACGTGAGCAACAGGCATTGGGATATGAAGGGCCGAATCTCTGCTCAGCTCATGTGCCTCACAGGCCAAGCTACATTTTTGTACACGTACAGCCATGCTCATGCGGTGGAGTGGAGTATCCCCTGCCTGGTCGCCTTTGGGTTCTTCGCGCAGGCTTCGACCGGTACGACGTACGGCATTGTGCCGTACATTTGCTCGGACTACACGGGCGTGGCGTCTGGAATTGTTGGTGCGGGTGGAAACATGGGCGGCCTCGCTTGGGGATTTCTGTTCAAGCTTGTAGGAGATCGCGCATTGTCGTTCCGATATCTGAGCTTCTTCGTCATGGGGGCGGCTATCTCGTCAGCTTGCATCCGTGTGAAGGGCGAGCGATCACTGTGGAGCCGTGAACCCTCAAAACACACGCGCCGTCAAACCAACCAGACCATCCATGCCTTTTATGTGTGAATTGTATGTATTGTACGCTTATTGTAGTTGTAGGCGGGCCAAAGGCACATGTCGTACAGACAATCCTCTCGGTCGTGATATCCTGAGTAGTGATACCCTCCACGGAGAGATATGGGGAGGGCTCCCGATGACCGTCACCATACAAGCACGAGTCAAATATACCTCTACCCTCTAGTTACTGGTTTGTGATACAAAACACGTCATTATCACTATTCAAAGGTGCTTAACTATTGCTAAGGTCCATTTGGTGCAGGACGTCCGAAGAAGTCGAGCATCGACTTTTGCTGCTTGTGGCCTTGTCTACACGCAAGCTCCTCTCTAAATACTCGCTGCATCGTTCGAAGCCCGATAACGTCCCTTGAACGGACCCCCATCGCACCGGCGGTAACGAAAAGTTGTGCTATCCATTGAAGACGCTCCTTCAGCTCCTCTGTGGACAGGTTTTCGGGCGTTGGATAGGTTGAAGAAGTGCTTTCTTCTTCTTCGTCCTCGATACCGCCATCACCGACATCTTGACCGCACCCATTCTCGCGCTCTGAAGACTCGACCCGGCAGAAATCTTCGTCCGTTGGTTCATCCGCGAGGATGTTCTCGTCCGGTGGGTTCAGCAGCTCTTCAACCGACATCGGATTCGAGGGGTGGAGACGCGTCAGCATCTCTGCCAGCTCGTTCACGATGTCATCCTCCACGCCCGGCTCGGCGTACTCGCACGTGTAGTAGTCAAGCAAGCCAGTCTTCTTCCAGCAGTTACTGAAGACGCTGGGAAGCAGGGCGTTCCAGCTCTCGATGCTCCACAGTACTGCCTGCTGTACGTCGACGCTGTAGAGCTGTTAAGTTCAAATGTACCAATTTTACGGCACATTTCTGCCTTGTAATAACTCCAGCGAGTGATAATGTGGTGGTTCCCGACGCTATCACAAAGGAGAGGATTGTCTGTAGTCAGATGTACAAACACAAAAATTGCGTGGGATGCTCGAGATGTGGACTCAGCAGCGCTCAGTCGATTTTGTCCCCTTAGAATGCAAAGAGTCCTTACTAAGGACGGGCACACTGGACGAACAAGTATAAGGCTTTGGAAGTTGGTGTTATACGTAGCAGTACGTCGGTCTAACGACTCAAGTTCAGTCCAGTTGAACTCAATTGGCTGCCATTCCATAATGAGCAGCTCAGCAAAATCTCCGACGACCCGAGATACAGGAAGCGGCAATGATATCGTTCGGTGCTCCACCAACTGACGATGGTCTCCTTTCCACTAAATTTGTGGGCAACCCACCGTAACACGATGTTGAAGCTACGAGATGACGTTGCTTGAGACTCGTTCACTTTTGTTTTTACTTCGAACTTTGCAATGGCAGCGCACATCGACGACGAGAGTCCTCGCCTGTACGCGATCCCGCCGCAAACCAGCAGCAGCCAGTACGTCTAATGCATTACTGCAACACCTGAAAATGGCCAAGGAAGGTTTCTTCAACTACATGTAGAGTGCGGCTACGACCTATCAACAGACCCCCTTCAAGGAGAAATAGCACTGAAATTCGGTTCTTCAGCTTCGCGCCCTCACATGAGAGCTTCCCATTACCTTCTCCATCGCCTTCTTTGGCTGGGCTTCAATTCGACTGCCCCCACGTGGATTTTGAAAACGAACCACGCCGATCTCATAGAGAGCTCTACGTCGATTTCATGCCGGCGGCGGTAACGTGGGTCATCGCATTTTAGTACGCATACTGTTTTGGTGTTCGACGGGTGTAACTCGGAGACCGATGAAAATGCCTGCCGCTTGCTCACACAGGCAAAGGCCAGCCTGGTATCATCCTGCTGTGGCTTGATGTGCATTTTTACTGGTGCTGTGGGGGCGGGGCTACTTGTCCGAGGTGGCAAATCCGCCATTTTGACATGAAAGGACGAATCGCGCTTCAATTTGCCATGCTCGCTGGCGAGGTAGTATTTATCTCATGGTTCAGCCGGGTTCGTGTGCTGGAGTGGAGCATTCCTCTCCTAATAGATTTTGGTATCTCTGTTCAGGCGTGCACTGGCAGCACCTACGGCCCTACGTATCGCCAAGACGCACTGGTGTAACTTCCGGAATTGTAGGCGTTATCAATTAACTTTACGGCATTACCATACACATATCCCCCGTACTACATGTAGAAGTAAACCATCTACTTCACACTCTTAAGTGCTTCATCGTCCGCAGTTCGCGAGCTTCCATTAACTGGGAATTCCTTGCTCCACAGCGTCGGCTCACCGTTGACATGAATGCCAATGGATGACAGAGTAGCCACTGCGACGAAGATGCTGAGGTACGCGAACGATTTCTGCCGATCGCCAACTCCTTTGAAGAGGAAAGCCCAAGCGAGTGCACCCACGTTTCCTCCAGCGCCAACAAAACCCGACGTAGCTCCTGTTAACTCCGGTAGTACATACGGCACGATGGCGAACGTACTACCCGTGCAGCCTTGAACAAAAATGCCAAAGAAAATCAGCAGCGGAATGCTAGTCGAGACGCTCTTGGTGGTGCTGAAACAATAGAGGAAGACTGCTTGGCCAGCAAAAAGCACGAACTGCACAGCGATTCGGCCCTTCATGGTATGACGGCGGCTTGCAACATCCGAGAGGTATCCGCCCAGCGCTCGTGCGAAGATGCACATTAACCCGAAGAGCGACGAGATTAGTGTGGCGCTACTCTGCGTCAGTCGGCGACACGCGTTGGCATCCGAGTTTGCATCACAGTTCGGGTGAACGAAATCCTCGTAGTAGTACAGACTCAGGACGTTGTGCACTTGCAGCTCGATACCGAAAGAGCAGGCGTACTGAAATGCCAGAATCCACGTGGCAGGCAACTTGGCCACGTGTAGGAGCCCAACGGCAGGATTCATAGCTGCAGGGGAGATGGCCTGGTTCTTCCGGAGGTCCTTGTATTGTCCCTGCGGGCAGTCGTCCGAGTTGAAAAAGAGCGCGACGCCAATGAGGACCATGAAGACTGCCGGGAAGAGGAGCGCAACACGCCAGCCCATGTCGTCCGACAGAGCTCCGCCCGTGGTCACGAGGTTGAACAGCTGAGGCGTGATCAGCGTCGTGGCTCCAGCACCGAGGTTCCCCCAGCCTGCGGCCAGGGCGTTCGCACTCCCCACAACTTCTTTGGAAAACATGGTCGACGTCCAGTACGTCGTGGCGATGAAGGAGCACCCAACGAGACCGATGAAAAACCGAGCGAACATCAGGCCCGTGTAGCTCGTCACGAGGGCCGCAGAAGCCACGGGGATAGCTCCGACGACCAAAAGTACCGCCTGCACGGTTCGTGAGCCGTAGCGGTCGCACATGGGTCCGCCCACGGCTCGCCCTAGAATGGTGCTCGCCACGGACACGATGTTGGAGTTGGAGACCTGGTCGGCCGAGAGTCCGAGCTCCTTCTTGATGGTGGGCATGAGCGGAGGGATGGAGAACCACCCGAAGAAGGCAAAGAAGAAGGACAACCAGGCGTAGTGGAAGGCTCGCATGTGGGGTCGGGCCACGCTCAGGAGCTTGATCTCGATGGCCTTGTCATCTTGCAATGGGTCGGTGCGGATGGGGAACACGGTTCGACGCTGGTGCACGTCGGCTTGGTCTAGCTGGGTCGTGTAGTAAGCATCGGTTGGAGACTCACTCCTTGTGTGCGGAGATGACATGAGGGCTTGGTGGGCTTGAAAGCTCTTGTGATGCAATGAAAAACGGCTCAAGTGCTGCAACAATTGAAAATACATGTGCTGGCCGCGTTAATTGCGGAGGAGGAGAACGGCTTGTGGGCGGTGCTGCATCCGTGAGTGCCAGGGAGGTCCGAAAGCGGCACTGCCCGCGAGAATAATGGAGGAGGATGCCCCGGCTTTACCGGAACAAACAACGATTACCGCAAAACTCTTATCGAAAGGCACCCCTTGCAGGCGACGGTTAAAAAATATCAACCTATCAGGTTACTCCATTTTGATCATCTATCATGACATATCGAAAGGCACCCCGGAGATAAATTACCACCAGTCGATAGGTTACGCAGCGAGCTAGCCATTCATCAGCACTGCAGTTCGCCATTACTCAGTCTGCAAGAATGCCCCGAGGAAGCCGCCCACGCGTGAAAGGCTTCGAGGCTTCGCCAAGCCAGTGCCTTCGCACTGCTATCAGCTACCAGCGCAAGTATATTAGTAATAGCTTCGTCGAGCAGAACGGCATGGCAGCAGCAGTAACACGCTTCTATCCCTCTCTCCAAGCGGAAGCCCGAAAGCGGAAGAAGCGGCAACTGCACAAGTGGTTTGAAGCCCGTGATGACATCGCCAAACAAGTTGCCCAAGGCAACGGGCACCTCTGCAAGGAACCACGATCTGGCGTCGGCTGCATTCTTCTTCGGGCGGAGGAGGACTACCTAGCCTTTTGGATAAGGGACCTGAGGCGCGAGGGCGTACCAGTGTCTCCGCTCATGCTCCAGATGAAGGCACGTGCAGTAGCAGGTGAGCTGGGTCTGAACCAGCGAGGTGACCGTAATCTATTCAGGAAAATATCCTTGATAAATAAATTCCGAGTGATGCAGCTGTTATTTATTTGCAGATGCCTCTAGGGGTGTCTTTCGATAAGAGTTTTGCGGTAGTGTTCATCGTGGTCTCTGCGAGCGTATGTACCCGACTAACGTCGTGTTGACGACGCTTAGGCGCTTACTCCGGTCCTGCGACTACTGAACACGGGCAAATTATTTGGTGGTTCTGCCTTGTGTCAAGCTGAAAAGTGCAGAGCTGCTTCTTGGTCAGGCCAGGCAGGTGCACGGCGTCGTTTATCTGGTATCTGATCTCGGCCTTTGCAATCAACCACCACTTCATCAAAGTAGAGTTGCGAAGGCTGGTAAGCTTAGTGACTATTATTTGTTGCCGGACTTAGGACACAGCTCCATGTACATGTAGGGTGGTGCGTCCGAACTGATCACCAACATTTCGCCTCAGCCGATCGCAATGCGACCAAGACGTCTGGCTTTCGTTCCCGGTAACGCTGTCCAGAGCGACGTGATGCGCCCAATGTGCCTCAGATCCCTACGCTACAGTTGGACGTTGCATCGCGGTAATCTCTCTTTGTCAAGCCTCGTACCCAACTCAACGTGACTGAGAAAGCAGTGCTAACATTCGCTGTCGAGAGGACAGGCTTCAAATGTAGTGAAGACATCGCACTCCTCACTTCACCTTTCGCCTCGAGTCACTCAACCGAACTGCTCAACTCCCTTTTCACTACAGCTTCGACTCGATGATGCCGAGAGCGCTGATCGATCTCGGGTACGGATACCCCGTTTCCAATCGCACCGACATGATCGCCGAAATCCCGCGACCACCGCTTGATCTGGGGACCACAAGCATGCCGAGAGCCGCTGGTCACAAGTCCAATTCGTACCAGGGAATGCCAACCGACCCATATCATCAGATTCCAGTGCTGCAGTCTAATCGACCTCGTCAATTCTCCTTCGACATCTGCACCGACCCGCACCAGGGCGACAAAGCCACCGAAATCCGGCTCCTCAGCTTTGCGCGACCGCACATGCGAGCCTTTCACTACTCGTGGTTGTCGTTCTTCATCGCCTTCTTCGGCTGGTTCTCGATTCCACCGATCATGCCGACCATCAAGAAGCAGTTGAACCTCACGGAAGACCAGGTTTCCAACTCCAACATCGTGTCGCTCGCCAGTACAATCATCGGCCGCCTCGTTGTCGGTCCGCTCTGCGATCGCTACGGCGCTCGCTCGGTTCAAGCAGTGCTTCTGGTCGTCGGAGCAGTCCCCGTTGCGTCAGCAGCGCTTGTAACGAGCTACACGGGACTCATGTTCGCACGCTTCTTCATCGGTCTCGTCGGGTGTACGTTTGTGGCCACTGCGTACTGGACATCGACCATGTTCTCGCACGAGGTTGTTGGTAGTGCCAACGCCATCTCGTGTGGCTGGGGGAACTTGGGTGCGGGGGTGGCGTATCTGGTGACTCCGCTGGTGTTTGACCTCATTACCATCAACGCCACCATCTCGGACAACTACGGGTGGCGCATGGCGCTGCTGCTTCCTGCCATGCTGATGATAGCAATTGGAATTTGCACGTACTTGTTCTCGGACGACTGTCCTCAAGGCAACTACGTCGACCTCAAGCGTAATCACGTGATGGCCGACCGAGCCAAGTCGGAGCTGTACTACGGCTTCCTTGCTGTTGCTAAACAACCCGTGGTCTGGGTTCTAGCCTTTCAGTACGCGTGTTGCTTCGGTGTCGAGCTACAAGTGCACAATGTGCTCAGTCTATACTACTATGAAGACTTCAAAATCGCTGGGTGCGATGCGGCTTCCGGCGCAAATCAATGTCGCCTACTGAGCCAAACCAAAGCCAGCGCTATTTCATCCTGCTTTGGCTTGATGTGCATATTCGCGCGAGCTGTTGGAGGATATGCGTCCGATGTTGCAAATCGGCACTACGACATGAAAGGCCGCATCACGACCCAGTTACTGTGTTTGGCCTTCCAGGCTGTGTTCCTGTATCTCTTCAGTCAGCTTCGTGTGTTGGCTTGGAGCATACCGTGCCTTGTCGTCTTCGGCTTCTTTGCTCAAGCATCCACAGGAACAACGTATGGTATTGTACCATACGTCTGTCCTGAATTCACCGGCGTGACTTCGGGGATCGTGGGAGCTGGGGGCAACATGGGTGGCCTCGCATGGGGCTTTCTCTTCAAAGGAGTGGCCAGTCGATCAAAATCATTTGAGTACCTGAGCTTCTTCGTTGCTTCATCGGCGGCCTCAGCGATGTTTATCAAGATACATGGTGAGCGCTCACTCTGGTCCCGAAGAGGTGGAGTGAATAGCAATGGTCGACGGACCGGCAACTATAGTAACGGCACATCTAGCAACTGATAAGAGGTTGTTTTCACTTGTTGCTTGAAATGGTACTCACACAATCTTGGTTATACATATAGTTTTTAGATGTGTATATTGAGCTGGTACAGCGAGACACACATGTCAACCATAATATTACTAACTACGAATGGCGATCTAGCCACCTCATTAGAACAAAGGGCTTCTTGCGCTCATTTTGAAAGCCCTTATCCACAGGGAGATGTTAAAGACGAAGCATTCGCGACGTGACAGTGCAACAGAGGAAGTTGTGATTCTTGAAAAGGAAATCGGGAAGTGCATAACTTGTTAGGTAACTGTTTAAGCTGGAGATTGAGATGAATATTCCAGCACAACAATCATGGCCCGAAAAATGAGCTGTTCGGCTTCCGCCGGCCAAGATGTCGAAGACGTCACCAGCTAAAAGAGGAAAGCTGTCTTTTCTGATCGAGAGGAGTGGCGCTTGAAACGGATGAAACTACTTAGGATAGGAAGGAGAGAGGCTGGCAGCCCAGCTGAGCTCAGTTTTGGTTTGTCTTCTTCTCGAGAACCTCCAAGCCTCACCAACCTTTCGCCTCAGCTTCTCGGACAAGCACGAACATGACTACAACTACGCGCTACGCGCTACTTAAGCCCGAAGCTCTCGAGACGGGGGTTTACACCTACGGAGAGGCTACGCTTGACGCCCGACCGGGAACGTAACAAGTGGAGCGCGTGCCCAGTTGTCGGTGGAAGGAGCTGAGCGCGTGTACGACCCAGAGGGAGGTTACCGAAGTGGAGCTCAGAGCGTTTTCTGAAGAAGAGGCGCTTAATGGCATCGGCACTTACGTGGGAAGCGCCCTATGCATCGCGCGAGTGGCGTCCGGCAAGCCAAAGGTCTTGGACTACGGGGTGGTCGTCGGCTATTCTTGGAAATCCCTAAATAACACAGGGACGCTGCAAGCCACATTTGCAGACGAAACGGTCGAACTCGCCTTTAGCGACGCAGATCTGCAAGATCTCGCAATTGAGACCTACGCACTACGACCTTGCTACTTGCGCGGGGCTGCAGGCATCATGCCAGCAGAGATGCGGGCCTTGCACAATGCGGCTTATGACTACTTCAATGGGGTCGGCCAAGCTGCCCGGGGTAGCTCAGCGACGGTTCTGCGAAAGTTAACAATGAACATGGCGGATGAGAGCCAAGTGGTCCCCGTTTCGATGTCGACGGAACCCGTGTGATCTACCTGACTATTGAGCACATCTTGAATTTCGTTTTCTATCGTGATGGGAAAGGCGGGACCCCCAGGGCGTCATTGTTCCGGATTCTCTTATTGAGTTGGCAGCTACAGCGACTGCAGACGACCCCGGCCCACCGACGAACAGCGGCACATATGCCGAGAGACTAGACCAGCTTTTTGACTCCGAAGACGGTGTCGGTCCCGCGGAAGCGGAGTTGGAGAGGGGCTCTCGACGGGAGAACGAGAAACGGAAGCGTGAAGATCCATCTCGACTCGCTCAAGGTTCAGGCGACTCACGCCTGCTTACGCTGCGCAGATGAGTGGGGGACGACCCTGCATTAATAAGAGACATCGACCAGGTGCTAGCGTTTCGCCAGGCGAACTTGTCGAAAGGAAGCCTCAGCACATTGGCCATTGGGTTCCCCTCTGACTCTAAGACACAGTTCAAGCACAGCCAACAGCGATCTTCGGTTGCATGTCTACACATCGCTGGTAGCCGAGCTACTCGACTCCGCCAGACGGTTTTTGCTCACAGTGAGGAAAATCAGGACAATGCGGGGAGCAGTGGCGGTTCCAGAGTTAATCTCGTGGATCGATGGCCGTTTTGAGTGTCTTCCAGCCTGCCTGGCGCGTGGGAGCTGTGAGGAAGCAGTCGAGATCAAGTCACATTTTCAGTTTAGCCACGAGTCTTACGCTCGCATCGTCCATCGGATAATCAGTCTTCAAGTGGAGTCAGCCCTAAAACATTCAGGAACGAGGAAGCCGGCTCCGACTTACAAGCCTCGTCAACAAAGCCTGGTTGGTAAGGCACGCGGAAAACAACAGGCTCGGATGATTCCAGTCCCACCCGAAGTCGTAGCTGTTCTTCCCAGCAGTCAAGGAAAGAAGCTGTGCATGAAATATTTTATCGGCCCTCGGGTGTCCTGGTGAAGGGGACTTCTGCATCTTCGACTACCGAGGTCATTTTTCACCCCCTCAAGATACCTGGTATTGTATCCAAGTTCATCGAAACATGTACGGTGGGTTACGCAAATCGATCGCAGCCAAGGATGGCATAAGTGGTGGCTCCGCCTCGTGAAGGCGCCATGAAGGGAATTTGGATGGGTTCCTCTTCAGGCCTCCGCAAAAACCACCACCACCAGAACCTGCTTCCAGCCAACTATCAAAACTACCCGCCCATAGCCAACAACAACATCCTGTACAATTTGAGTCGCTGCAATCCCATCGCAGGCAGGCGGAAGAGTTCGACGTGAAACCAATTCACGGTCATGCCAAGTGGGTAGGCTGCAAGTCAATCGTAGGCCGGTAGATGTCGCCGGCATGAAGCCAATTCACGATCGAGAGGAAGATGTGCCCCTGCTAGCCATTCGCGAGTGGGTGAGAGACCCCGACAAGGAGTTAGCCTATGCTCAGGGTGAAGTCGCACCGTGTCAAAGGCGGAGAGGTTGTAAATGGCCAATTCCATCGCCGACGCTAGATACCAACGAAGATCAATGCTTCAAGTTGGCGCAGACAAAATTTTGCAGAAGCACGGTCAGCAAGACTGAACGATCTCGACATCTGCACGTTTTTCTACAGGGTCAGCAGTGCCGATACACATTAACGGTGCGAATAAGGGAAAAGCTGCTGACACTAAATCAACGTACAGCTCAAGCTGGGCTCCATGCGGTACTGGCCCAACATGGGATATGTCCACCAAAACCAAGCCCGTCATTTTCAGTCGTGAATGGAAAACAGCGTTTCCAGATTGATCGCGCGAAGCAGTTCGCGTACAGCGAGCTAATTCGAAGGTCAAAAACGAGTCTTTCCGAGTTTATTCGCCTTGTTCGAGGCGAATCGAGACAGGATCCTCGTCCAAACAAGGCGCTCAGTGTGCCTGATCACCTTCCTAGCTGGCAATCATATCGTTACAAGAATGAGTGGCGCGACATTGTGACCAACGGGGTCAATCCGACATGGGCGTCACCGTTTCCTTTCCAGGAGAAGCCCCCGCCAAATCACAGGTCCGCTGCACGAGCTTTCAATGCAGTGATAAAAAGCCTTCGAAGAGGCCAAATGACGACCGCTACTTGATTCTGGATTTAAGTCTACTGGGCAAGTAGGAGAGTATAACGTGCAATCCTTTTGGAGCGGTTCCGAAGGGCAACGAAGACCTGACGATCGATGCCAGGGTGATACATAACCTATCATACCCAACCGGTGCCTCCGTGAATGATCAAACCCAGGTCAGTTGCGACATTGACGTAAAAGACGACGGGACCGCGGTGCTGCAAGTCGAAGAGGTTAATCCAGGTACTGTTCAAATGGCTACAGGAGATGTTACGGGGGCGTTCTGGAACATCCCTCTTGCTGCGAGGTTGGCGGGTCGATTCGCAGGAGTAATTCGTGAGCTGAACATCCTGGTGATCAACTTGTGCTGCCCATTCGGCTGGACTGATTCCCCACGCCATTACCGGGCAGCAGGAGGCACAATTATACATCTTCACTCAAATACTTCTCCACAATGGCCAGATCAACCTTTTATCAGCTCGGAACAAATTGACAGAAAGGCCTGGTGTGATGACCACATCTGCATCGCGCCGAACATTGGCTCAAGACTCGCTGAGGCCACTACATCACTACAATCCGCTATGGTTGATGTTCTTGAGCCGCACGCGTGCAATGAAGAAAAGTTCGAGTCGTGGTTCACGAAGGGCAGTGAACTGGGGCTGCAGTGGGATTTGAGGGCACTAATACTTTCGATGCCTGCAGAAAAGATGTCAAAGGCTCTGGTGCGGGTGGCCGTGTTGGAAAAAGCCAATTCGGCTTCCAGAAAACAATTAAACCAACTCCTCGGAAGTCTCCAACACGCGGCTACCTGCGTGCGTGCTGCCACACCATTCTTCCAGCAGGAAGCGGCTCTATCTCGACGAACAAGTCGGTTCCACGATATAGTTATCTCTGGTGAAGTACGAGAAGACTTACGTTGGTTTGCAGCAATCCAGAGGATAGGGCGCCTGAATTCGGTACCGCTCACTCGATTCATTGATTTACGTGCTCCCGACTATTTTATCCTGATGAATGCTAGTGATCGAGGTTTGTGCGCGTTGTGGTCAGCTTTCAAAGAATTTCTGCAAGTGGAGTTTGGTGATGAAGAATGCCAACAAATTGCAAGATTCAACGCCGACGAGTCGGACAAGCTCAGCATAAATGTACGGGAGCTCATGAGTGCGGTGTTCGCCTCAGTGGCGTGGTCTTTCCGCTGGAATAAATTTGGAGAGAATGAGCCAACGCACATTCAATTCCAGATTGACAACTCGTCCGCTGTAGCGTGGACAAATTGGCGCTGTAGCTGAAATCCTTTCGCCCAAATGCTGTTACAAATGGTTGCTTGCTCGAAGTTCGGTACAATTTTTACTCGTCGGCAATTCACGTGCCTGGGGTGGATAACACGATGGCAGATGCTGGAAGCAGGGTGTGACAGTCCGCAGATCTCGCTACAACATTTGCTAACTTGTCTTGTTCATGGACACAGGTCACTATCCCATCCAGCCCAAGGGAACTCTCGCGGCTCTGGGAGCAATGCTCCGAGTAGGAGCTCTAGCATACACATCTCGTGTTCACTATCGGCGGGCTTGGGGCAAGTGGGAAACGTGGTGCACGTTCATGGACTACAACCTGTGGCTGTCTCGCGACGAGATTGACAAGAATGCTGCTCAATTAGGCTGGTTTGCTGTATTTTTGTGGAGGTTTGGCATGAACCGGGCACGAGTCGGCAATACGTATTCAACGATCTGCAGTAAGCTGTGCGCGGTAAGATGGTTCCACAAACACACGGCAGGCTACGACCCATGAGTAAATGCGGGTCACCTATTTTACTGCGCGGGATTCGCAGGTTTACGAATGCGGTCGTCAAACAACACCCAGTCACACCCGCGCTTCTCCGTACCGTGTTGCAAGGGATAGATGTACGGCATCCCCGAGGGCAACGCATATGGGGCGGGCTGTTGCTTGCCTTCTTTTTCTGTTAAGGCGGCCCGAATACCTGTTTATCGGTACCGGTATGTGCTACGACTTGGCGAACCATTTTTCAAAACAAGCAGGGAAAGCAAGTCCGACCATGCCTAGCTGATGTTGTAGGCATTCGTCTACTTGGAGCCAAAAACAATCCATTCGGTCGAGAGGAACTTCGCTATCAGTGTCGCTCAGAAGACAAGGATTTGTGTCCCGTGAAAGCGGCCCGCTGGATTTTAAAGGATGCTCGGCCTTTCGGTACCCGGCCGGACCAACCGGTTTTGTCAACCAAAGCGAGCAGAGGAATCGCTGCAAAAGAAGTAGGTTCTATCCTGAAACGTGTAGCTGCGGCAGTCCAACTTGACCCGAGTTTATATTCTACGCACTCAATACGAATTGGAGGTGTAACCGAGCTGATGAGTGCTGGAGCAGATCGTCTAGTGATAAAGCTCATGGGGCGTTGACTCTCACACGTGTTCGAAGGGCACGGCAGATGGAATCAGGGAGCTGTCTAAGATGATGTGCGGCCGAGAGTCTCGGCCTCTAACTCGCTGATGGACAACTTGTCTAGATCGTCAGGACAAGTACCTGCATGGGGAGTGCGCATTGGTGGATTTGTGGGGGCTCACCACTCCACACCCCGAGAATGCGATGAATAAAAGTCTACTTACCCCACGACCTCACAATCACTGAAAAAGCACGACGCGAAGCAAAACAGCGTTTTCTTCTCTACCTCAGAGGTAGAGGTAGAAAAGAGTCGAATCGCCTAGAGATGATACATATTCACAATGGAGGACGAGGGAACTATTGGTCTTGCAGCGTGCTGTGTATTCGCGCAGTCCATTGGGCTGTAAGCTGAGAGCTGCAACTCTGGGCCGCTAAGTAAGAAGACTCTGATTGTGACTGTGACTAGCCCGAGGTTCCAGCCGATGCTCCAGTCCGCTGCGTACACGGGCTGGATAGTGGACAACCTTCTCTGCACTAAGCGGACCATCTTGGAGATGATGACTTCTTAAAAAAGGTTGCAGCCGCTTTTTAGTTTGTGGGACCTTCGGGTGGATATCCCGAGATTGAGACTGCCATGGTCATATCAAGAAGCTATTACTAAGTATCCTTGAAACACAATTTACCTTCGATTTGCACTGACCGGCATCCACCTTGAGACCTCCAGGCCAGAAGGTCTTTTTTTTTGTTCCACGCTGCTGCGAGTTGTTTGGAGCTTTTCGAGACTTGAAAGTGCTCTTTCGTGGATCCATATGCGACGTGTGAACACTTGGAATTCGTATGCAGTGCTCACTCGTCGATGCAGATCTAGTTGGGCATGATTTCAACACGATGTGCTTTGGTAGAATGCCGGAGAGGGGCTTAGTAGTGGAGGTAGAGTGTCTGCGCAGCAGGCGGCAAATGCTGGAATTAAATCTTTTCCCACCTCCGCTTCCGTAACCCAGATGTCTATGAGGTATTTAGCGTGCCGCTGACATCGCACATTAATGGCCGTAGGCCATTGCTAAGGGCGCAGGCGTGTGAGCAGGTGCTGCCGCTCACAGGGTCGTTACCACGCAGGACATGGGCGCTGTCCAGCAGTGCAGCGCACTCAACCGCAGCAGGTAGCTGTATGCGACAGTTAGGTGCTCTGGCACGAGATGCAGCGCGTCGGTCGTTGAGAACCAAGCCATCACTTCAACTCCCACTCCCACTCGCTCCCATCACAAGCACTGTTACCAGACTACGCTGGGCTAGCAGCTTTACATTCACTTTGGGCGGTTGGTGGATTTGCCTGCTATATTACAGCTGAAATAAATTTGTTGGATTACCTACATGGAATAGTACTATTATAGCACATGTGCTGAAAATGCAAGAGGCTAAAAACGCGTTCATATCATGGGTTTAATATAAAAGGAGATTTTATTAAAGCAAAAAGAGATGTAGTTTTGGTCGTTCGTATATATTACATGTTGGCCTAAATCGTATTTTTCATGCAATCGCATGCCTCTCTTTATACCTCTCTTTAGTTTCCACTCTTCGGTTTCCGCCGTTTGTGCTTCGGCTTTGGCCGGGGTTTTAGGCCACGCTTGCGACCAAGGGTCGCATTTCAAGAATGAAGTGATTGGAGAGTTGTGTGCAAGTTTGAAGTGCAAACAAATATTTTTGTCTGTCTACAGCCCATGGATCAAAGGCTCGAGTGAGAGAGACAGTCGAGATGTCATGCCAGTCTTATGGTTGAATATGACAATCTATCCGACTGTACTTTGAGTTTGTATTGAGCATAAAGGCCAATGGGAGCCAAGGTGTACAATTTAAACCAATCATTGTATATTAGATCCCGTATTTTGGCCAATAGCATGACACGTTTAAGGCAAGTCCTGTAGGCCAGCCGTTCCGACGTATTCGGTCGGAAACAGTCATCAAATATGTGTATCGTCTCTCAAAAGGCAAGTCAAAAGCATATCACTCGCATATTTGCCATCGATCCGACCTGCAGGATGGGTTTGGAGGAGCTAACCTCTGGAAACACGAAGCGTGCCAAGGCAACTGCCGTGTCAGCATTCATGAGATTTTTAAAGTCTGAGGGTGTGACAGAGGAGTATGTACGTGTGTGTATTGAGCGTGACGAGAGTGGGAAGTGCTTTGTGTCCGTAATGGACAAGTTTGGTATGCATCTTGCATTCATAGAGGGTAAGAAAGGCAAGCCACTATCACGGAACACTTCGATGCAGTACTATCGGCAAGCTAAACTTTGGCTGTTGGATCAGTTTCCACAGCACCGAGCTGCACTGGAAGCACGGTTGCTCAAAATGGGGAAGACTCTAGACAATTTTTGTATGAAACGTGACGGTGGCGGATTCATTAGCAAGGCACCACCATGTACAAAGGCTGACTTGAAACGAATGCTGACGTACATGTATGTTCATGCAAGCTGCTCTAGTGACTACCAAGATGCTGCGCTGCTGTGTCTGCTGTGGCACCTGTTCGGGCGAGCTTCAGATCTCGCGCTCCTCCGCAAGCCCAATGTCTCCATCGACGCTGGAAATGTGCTCTTCGTGCGCTTCGTTCGCATGAAGACAGCCGAAGAGCAGGGCTCGTCGCTCTTCCCCGGAACGGACTTAATGACGTGCCCAATGCTCGCGATAGGATTGGCCCTGATGATGCAGACCGCTCCATCTCCTGACGTCATCGACAACCTGCCGGAGCTGCCTGGCCAAGCCGCGATCTCGCTTTCCCCAGATGTCCCGCTGCTCGAGATCCTCAATCATCCTACAGACACCACAGGTCTTGATGCACCGTCGACTGCTGGGGCGGAGACGACGCCCACCATCTACTCCCACGTGAACCGGTTGCTGAACCGAATTGCTGCAGCCGCAGGAGTCAAGGTTGCGCTGACGTCTCATTCCTTCAGACGCGGCGGTGCACAGCATTCCAATGGGAGCGGGGAGGTGGATTTTCGACAGAGGTGCCTGGAATATGAGCACAACAAACAAGGGGTTCAACTACATCTTCAACACCAGCAAGGAAGATCACAAGGTTAGCAAGATACAGCGCTGAGGCAAAGGTGTCGTTCCAAAACTTGACAACGTTCGACACACAAACTAGGGCTATGATCGCTAGCTTCCAGCGCCGTCTGTTCACGACCTGTCACCATCTCGAAACCACACGACACAACGTGAATCAAGCAGTTCTGGATGTGCTTACCTCGAGTGTGCTTCGGCACTATCCGCTGTTGAAAGACTTGAACGCTGAAGCACCTGCTGTTAAGCGCATTGAAGGCTGTGTAGCTGACACCGGCTGCTCGCTCTCTGAGATACTGGCGTGTTCGTCGCATCTTGCAAGCCCAGAGCTAACCTGTGAAGACACCAAGTCACAAAGCACACACCAGCAACAGCAGACCGTGGTATCCAAGCAGCAGATGGAGCCAAGCGCAGAACAGACGATCATCGACAACCAAGCGGCTGTCATTAATCATTTTATCCAGCACATCAAGCGGCAAGATGCTCGCATGGATGCCCTCGAGGCTAAACTAAACAACGATCCTAGCCATGCTACACGCAAACGACACAAGCCAGACACCGACACAAGCGACATCAGTAACGTCAAGAAGAAACAGCGCAGATCAGCAGTGACTCACCTTCGCGCGACCTGGTACGCGTGGTACGCTCATGAACCACGGATGTGGCGGGCACCGATCTCGAAGCAGCAGAAGTCCGACGCCAAGCAACTTGTTGCGTACATGAAGCTATTCTTGGAGGACGGCTTTGTGCTTGATCCAACTGCACCGAACTATCGCGATCAGGTACTGTCGCTCGGAGCTCGCGCGGAGGAGTCTGTTCTCGCGTTCCTTGGTGAGCACAACATCAGCTCCCGTGGATCCGGAGCCGCCCTCAAGCATCTACGCATACTTCATCGTGCTGGAACACTCAACACAAATATTGGGCGCCACGAACAGCTTCTCCAGACACCTTCCATCCAAGACCCTGCCCCTGGTTACACGCAGAACATATTGGAACAGATTAGTGGGTAAATACGCCAGCACTTTAAATTGCATAATACACGTTAGTTCATGCGCTGTCACATTCACACACGTGCACACACACACACACTGCTTCACAACGCAACACATATACTGTCACACATCGACACATACTTCCACACATAGGCTCGCACTCGCTGCCTTGCACCGGCCAATATGCTGTCGAACATTAGAAATACCTTAGGTGGGAATCGGACCCAACGACCATCCCTTTCGGGGGCTCTACACTGAGCTACTAAGGTGGGGTTAGTACAACTCAGCGCAGGGTATACTCGTTGGAGTGCCCGAGGGAGCATTAACCAACCACAGTTCTTCGTGGCAGCGACAACCCTCTTCAGTGCACCGATGCTCGGCACACCTCCCTCAATTCATCCTCCAGGATGGTCACTCGGGCACTGACACGCGTCGACGGATTTGCGCTGGGCACGTGGGCTCAGTGCCATCAATTTCAAAACACGTATTTACCTTTTTACGAATATTTTTACAGGGTCACTCAACTTTTGTATTGCATACTATTTTCTATACATGGTCGAAAAGGTCGGAGGTCGGATATATTTTGATATGGATCCTAATGCTGGTTTACAAGTTGAATCACAGGGATTGGTCAAGGTTGATAGGCCAGTCTCAATCACACGGCCGTACCATCGCTGCCAGGGAGAACTTCTTCCGAGTTGTTCACCGGATTGGAGCACCTCCCTCGCCACTGCACGTCGTGTACTGGGACCTGAAATGACGGCAAGCGTACAATCAACTCGGCGTCGGCCCAAATCGAGTCCGGCTTGTCTATTCTTCGCGAGAGTGTTAGAGATATGCACCGGGCTTTTGAAGATGCCCGACTCAAGAAAACGCTGCTCAAAAAAATAGGCAGCGTGGTGACAACATGGTGAATTTCACCATTGGTGACTATGTGCTGCGGTCCCGAGTGGACGAGAAAGGGCAGAACAAGCTGCTCATCACATGGGTTGGCCTCTACGCAGTCACGGCAACCCAGCAGTTCAATGTGTTCTGGGCAAGATACCTCGTCACTGGCGAAGAACTTGATGTCGATGCCTCGCGGCTCAAGTTCTTCGCCGACAAAGACCTCAAAGTGACCGAGGAGCTCCTGGAACACGTGGCCGCTCAAGGTATTATTCTCCGTGTGCGCGAACTGTTGCAGCACCGGTGGAACAACCAGAGCTGGGCCTATGAGATCCTTGTCGGATGGCATGGTTTGGAGGTATTTGAGGACTCATGGGAGCCTCTGGTAAGGCTGTACAAAGACGTGAGTGCGTTGGTACAAGCTTATATTGTTACAGCCAATGACTGGAAGCTCGAGTGCCATCTCAAAGCACAAGAAGTGTCGGCAAAGCGACAATAACTATTGTGAAATACCGGTTCTATCGGTATAACTGAGATTACAAGTTTGCTTCAACTGCAACATGTTGAAGTTGTAGCTATTGGATTACCGAGTGGTGAGTCATCGGTAATACAAAATACATGTATCATGTTTAATTGTGCTGAGTGGTCATATTCAGCTTGGAAGGAGACTGTAGTGGGTCGCGCCATGAAAGCCCAACTATGACCACGAGATGCAATCGAGTGCGACAGTGAATGTGGGCTACACCACGTGGTTGCAGTCATCCACTCTGCTGTGGCAGCAACGATGTTGCAGTACGAGTGCCGTAACAAGCGAGGTGTGGCTTGGCGGGCACGAGAGAAGCTATCGCCTGCGGTCGCCGACTCATGCTGGTACAGATTACGGTAGAGAGTGTCTATCATGTTGTCGTACCACTGGGACGCTGGTGGTGGTGACGTAGAGCTGCTAGTTGGTGTGCATATTGTATTTTCTCACTTTACTTCTAGTAGCACAATACAATCGGTAGACAACTGAATGAAGTGCCAGCTTCCCCCGACTGTGTTCGTGTTACTCACCCGTGACCTACTACAGTTATATTCGCACAGATCACAATACATTTCACTCAGCGCTCACCTGGGTCCGCAACACCATCACCACTTGATGTTACGGTTGTGAGAAAGAGAGAGAGGAGGGGGATACGGAGATACCCGCCATTCGCTGCTGCAACGCGGATGAGCCGTGCTCGCATTGGTGTTCAGTACAGAGTTCCGTTGGTTTTCCTCACATCGGTCTGCCGACCGAATTTAGCATTAATTTCATGGATCGCACTCAGATATCACCTGGGTTGGCCACAGCATCACCACAGCCGCGTGAGATCATTGCGATCGTACCGCGCGACCGCGAGAACCACCATCACTGCCTGCATGACAGCCATAACAAGTAGCTAGCAATCGTTATTAGGGCAGTCGCTAGTACGGATATCGGGCGTCGTTAGAAAAATACTACCTCTGGTCGAAAATGATGGAAAGAATGAGACAAAAATAATCATTGTCAGCTCTCTGGGCGTCGTAAACGCTATCTGATTGGATATTAATCTGCGTGTGAATCTCAGCTATCGATTGATACTTTGATTGCCCCTGAAAACCAAGCCGTTGAAACTTTACGGCCTCTTGTGTGTAGAGGCTCCGACGCTCTCATTATACGACTTCCCGCCCAGGCCACACCAAGCACCCCCAGCATCTGCTACCTCGTCATGTCCAACCTAACCGACGTGCAACGTCGATGCAACGTCGATGAGCTTATGAAGCGAAACATCTGTGGCGACCTCCCCCACTGAACGAAAGCTGCTGTCGCCCGCGACTTCGAGCGCTCGCGGTCTGCTGTGTCCAAGATCTGGGCGTGCTATCGCCTCAGTATTGAGGCGGGAGTTACGGAGGGCGAGTGGCGAAGCTGCATCCGCGATAAATCCGGCAGGAAGAAAAATCGCGAGCTCGAGCCGTGGAGCAGCTGCAAGCTGTTCCGGTTGAAGACCGCTAGGTTGAGCGGCGCGCTGCCTCGTTGGCGGGCGTGTCGCGACATCTCATCCGTGTACTGGTGACTGAGGATGAACTGGCAAGGGTTACGGCCCGCATTCGTCCTACTCTAACGGAGGAGAACCGGCTTCCTCGTGTCGAGCATGTTCTCAGTTTTATTGACGATTCGACCCTATTTTTCGAACCCATGGACAATATCGTCCATGTGGACGAAAAATGGTTCTACGAGGACAAGGACAATCGCAGCTACCTCTTGTTTCCAGAAGAGGAACCTCCCCATCAGACTCGAAAGAGCAAGCGCTTCATCCCCAAGGCGATGTTCTTGGAAGCGACAGCGAGGCCACGGTAAGACCTTCAATATTTAATATTATTTCGAATATGATATCCCTAAAATTTAATATTTGCAGATACGACTCTCATCGCAAGTGCCAATGGGACGGAAAGCTTGGACTGTGGCCGCTGACAGAAGAGTACGTGGCCCAGCGCCGCAGCCGTAACCGACTTAAAGGCGCGGTTTGTACACGGAACATTGACGTAGTAAATATATATGTTTACAAGGACTACCTGCTCAGGTGTGTCATCCCTGCCATCACGGAGCAGTGACCTCGTGGGCAGCGCCGCCACACCATCATGATTCAGCAAGACAATGCCAAGCCGCACGTGTCTCCCCTCGACCCAGACATTGTGGCGGCGGGGATGGAAGGCGACTGGTGTATTCGGCTGCTATTTCAGCCCCCCCCCCCACCTCGCCCGCCTCAATGTCTTGGACTTGTGGTTATTCGACGTTGTTCAGAGCATCCAGAACCGTGTGCCGATCACGAAATCGACAACCTCATCACTGCTGTTCAAAATGCATACACCAACATGAATACGGACACGCTGGACAACACATTTCTGACGTTACAGGGCTGCATATTATGGATTCTACAGGAAAGAGGTGGGAATCGCTATGCGCTGCCGCACATTGGGAAGCACTACGAAGAAAAGGCATACTACCTAGAGTGTTGGGGTGCGACCAGCACCTGTATGATAGCGCTAAGACATGTCTAGTCGAAGCTGGTCGCCCAAGTCTGATCTTCTTTGATCCTGCTGAGTAGATGATACCTGTTAAAAATAATCGTATCAGTTTTGCAATGCCAATGCTCACCAACTGGACCTATAGCCTGTCATATGTCATTGTTTCCATCATTTTCGACCAGAGGTAGTAAGTGACATCAATGTACCTCACTGACAAACGAAAACGAAGACACCCCGCTACGCACACCAACCGATCCGTACAAATCAAGGTTAATACCATATCGTCTACCATATCGAAACCGTTCCGACTTCCCTACGCTTTCCGACACTCAGGATCTAGACAAAGACCGGGTGGGAATCGGAAATAAGTGGGATCGGAAATAAAAGAGAAACTAGTGTAAGGGGGGTCAGTCAGCTTTCGAAAGAGAACTCACAGCAGCAAGGAAATGGGCTGTAGAAGCCTCTGGGCCGAGAAAACCGACTTTTTCATATATACATGCTTTTTGGCCCCATAGCAATGTGCACGAGGTCCGGCAAGTTCATTAGTGAGGGCTGCATCCCAGCAGGGGGGGGGGGGGGGGGGGGGGGGGGGGGGGGGGGGGGGGGGGGGGGGGGGGGGGGGGGGGGGGGGGGGGGGGGGGGGGGGGGCACAATTAGGAGTGATTGGTTTCAAAAGAATGGCATAACTCTCGCAATAGTGACAGAAGATCCCTAAGCCACTCATTTATAAAACCTCACCGATGTTTTACTTGGCCAATGACGGAGCAACACGAAGATACGCACAGCTCACTTCGGCGCCGCACCCCAGTATGCTCTCAGTCTCGCTTTTTTCGACCAAGCTCCGCAGCCCCCCCCCCCCCCCCCCCCCCCCCCCCCCCCACACACACACACACACACACCTCACTGCATTTAAGGATGCGGTCAAGCTTAGCCAACACTGCTGGTGCAGCGCTCGGATGGTAACGAGCGGGGGGGGTCCAATTCCCTACTGTTGGCATTTCCTATCTGTTTTGCTCAACCTGCTGCTACGAACTTCTCACAGTTTTACCTGCGTGTGCTGCCTGCTTCTGTGTTGTTGTCTGTGTGTGCTGCCTCCTGCATATGCTGTTACCTGCGTGTGCCGCCTGCTTCTGCCGCTTGCTGCTTCTGGCGCCTGCGTGTGCAGCCTGCTTCTGCCGTCTGCGTGTGCTGCCTGCCTCGGTTTCTACAGGTGTGAGCTTTTATATAAAGTCAATCAAAGCGAAATGATTTTCCTATTCACTTTACAGCTACTTGTTTCCTGAAGAGAGAAGGTTTGTGACTTCCTTTCTGAGCATTGCAGGACTAAAGCGCATCGATCTGGACACCGTGCAGATTTTGTCGATGTCAAGAAGAAGGAGCACGTCACCTTGCAGGAAGGCTTCGATAACACGTTTCATGAAGTAGAGAAGAAACACTCCGCAGTCGTCCGTGTTTGTCTGCTTCGGGCTTGTGTGAACGCCTCTCATGATGAATGCGGTTGCGTCCTTATCTGCGTACTTCGATTTCAGTTCTTCATCGAAGTACGCACCCACAACTTTCTTGACTGTTTCAATCTTCGAAATACTGAGCGGGTCCACGTGGACAATACATCGTCGTAAACCAACGACTGCGTGCACTGGGTTCTGTACAACAGCAAATGTCCAGTGGAATCCCATGTTAAATCGGAACAATCACGTGATCGTAACTATCGTAGGGAAATGTACTCGTAGCTCCACAGCACTCCTTGTACGCCGCCTTCATGCTTCGCCCGGAACTTTTGAACGCAGCAAATATATATCCAAAGAAATTCGCGTCCATTATATAGGCTCTCCCATACACTGGTATACGTTCCCTGATGTAGTACGTGATAACAACATCATTTAGCCAATTACCACATTCTAATGTCTCAAGATCGGTTCGCTGAACAACCAAACGAATGTTGGTTTTTCCAGGAGCAAAGCTGGGAGTTCGAGTCTCGCAGACAATATTGGATGGGTCCACATAGGCGTTATCATATTCTCCACCAGAATCACATTCCATCGCCTCTTCAGTGCTGTCGACCAATGATATAATCTTGGGCGGTTTCATCGATTTATCGATCGCGGATGGCATTTCCAATGGAGAATGGTGAGTTCCGATTGGCGATAAAGGCACCTCCAATTGAGAACCTGGGGTTGTCTCACAGCTTTTAGGCGACCCTTTCAGCGGAGCTGGAGGGACTTCAGCGGGAGAATCCGATACCGCAGGAGGGGAGACCTTGAACTTCTTCTTCTTGCTGGGCTGCATGTGGAAATCGTAGGTGGCAATAAATTCACTAAGCTTGTGGCGCTTGATAAATCTATGTAACCATGACAGTTGTGCTCCTCTCGTACGGGTAACGAACCCGGGAACTTTTACGGCACAGTCGTCGACGATAGCATCTCGCGTCATCTGGGCGTCGATATCGCTAGAGAGCTTGATCATGTTCACGAGGTCCTCTTCATAACCGTGTGTAGATGATGGGGGACCGGGCCGAGTCGTGGTGGCATTGTTGACTCCTGCTTGGCGTTTCTCTTCAGCTGCGCGCCATCCCAGCAGCGTTGTCGAGAAACCCTCAGGTGTCTGGACGCTTCAGTGGTAGTCCACCTCTCCAGCTTCCATAGTGATACAGCCTCCAACTTCTGTTGATCAGTGACCGTGGTGACCGTGTCCATCTCTCGTCGCTTTCCAAAGTGAGAATGTTCGTACTATACGGGTTACTCGACAACCACATATATCACCACGTATACGGGTTACTCGACACATGTACGGGTTGCTCAGCAGCCTATCGCATATCTGTTTTTCTGGTATTCTTGCTTACACTTATCACACGTGACCTGTCACTGAGAGTATGTCTTATGTGTCCACAGGAGCTGGATCTTGAATTCGCTCAGTCGCGAAGAGAAATCTGTAAGCGATGATGCGCTCGCCAAGATCACCAGATCGAAGCAGCTTCCGCATCTCGCGAAGCACGCTTCCGGCTCCCTTGGCGTTGATGCCATTACCCCGCATGTACTCGAGCACGTTGCGCTCAGCGAGACGACCAATTTCAAGCGCGTGATCCATGAAGTCCACCGTCTTGGCGTCAAGGATGAAGCCCTGATCGAGGAAGAGCTTCATAAAGGCGACAACGTGGCGGGATTCCGACTTCTTTTGGCGATCGGTGGAGTCCCAGACGCGAGGCAAGCGCGTGTACCACTCGACCCACATTGACGACAGGTTCGTAGCTTGTTTCTTTCTGCGTTTAGGCTTGGGTTCTTGATTTGACGCCTCATGTGATTGTTCTACTTCAGTCGTTTCTGGTAGCCCCTTAGACGGAAGCAGCGCAGCCTCGACAATTGTCATGCGCGCAGCCATGGCCTTGTTCGAGGCAATAAGCTCATCAATTACATCTAAAAGGGGATCGATTCTTGGGTTTGTGTACTTGCTTGTATCTTGCTCTGATTCTTGGACGGGTTGAGAGGCATCGTCATTCAGGGCGATAGACCACGCGAGCATGTCGGCGGTCTGGATGCCAACAGCCACCATGCACTCATTCACACGCATCACGATAGGGGCAGTTGGAGAAAGCTTTTTCAACCTCGGTTAGTACCGGATCAGGTATGCAGTGAGAACACTGAGAACCTTGTTGCTTACGTTGAGTCGTTGATCCTTTAGACCCGAGCAGGAACTGAATAGGAGCGTTTGGAAACGTCCAAGTTGTTCCTGAGTCGTGTGGTCCAGCTTCACGATGTCGATGATCGCTGGATTGTCGTCAGCCCTCCAGCCGCTCAAGACTCGAGCTACCTTCCTGTCCTCCCGCGCTGTGTTCGTGATGTACGCGAAGGCTTTGTTGGTCTTCGTCATATCCCATGCGCCGCGGTCAAAGATCCACTGGACAACAAGACGGTCGTCTCCGTTCGCGTGCTGGGCTCCACCGCGCCGGAATGAGTGCGAGGTCAAGTCGGCGGCTGCTCCAGCCGGCTAAACAACACGCTTCAGCATCCTGTTCACGTACGCCTGCACACTGTCTTCTCCCCGCTTGGGTGTCTTCTTCTGCGTTGAAACGGTTGTGGTCTGTGTCTCTGTGCTCGTAGGCGGAGTGAAGACGGCGGTAGCTGGGGAACAGCTTGCATCTAAAGATACCGGCAGCGATGCCGCCGCGGGCACCACAGACACTTGAAGGGAGGCAAGTTCGACAGACAGTAAGTCATGCAGCGGGGCACCCAAGTCGAGCGGCATCGCGTCTTCCGACACTAGTTCTGGGAGCTGGTCGAGCAGCGCTGCACACGGAGAGTCCTGCGTCGCCAGCGCTATAGCCAACGCATGCAGAGGACACGTCAGGAAGTCGTCCTTGTCCGGGTCCAAGGTGAGTCCCTGCTCTTCTGACGTCTTGACGCGGAGTAGCCGAAGGTAGAAGGTGCCATCCGCTGACACCTACACGTGCTGCTTTCTGATGTAGCCCAGATCCGAAGATCGTCCAAAGCAATGCCACATCAAGCATGCAAGTGCAGCATCTTGGTAGTCAGCATTGACTCGTGCTGTGCTGTACACATAGCGGATCAAAGACTGTAAAACCTCCTTTGTACAAAGAGGAGCTTTGTTAATTAAGCCGCCCTTCTCTCGTTTTAAGCAATGCTTATCTAGAGTATTTCCTTGCTTCAATAAGATCGACTCAGTAGGCACACGCAGGTGTGGATACTTGTCGAAGAGCCATAGTTTTGCATTTCTATGATATGATGTCGCAGTGTAGCGAGCAAGCTTGCCTTTCTTACCTTCATTTGTAGCGAGATAGAAGCCGAACCGGTCCATTGTTACCGCTAAACGTTTATCGGAGGTGTCAAGGAGAAAGCTAGCATGGAGAAACTCTACGCTAACATCCTCTTCCTCCAGCATCCGCTCGAAAGCTGCGATCGCGGTGGTACGCGCTTTCTGAGTGTTCGTAGGGACGAACGCCGTGAGACTCATGGCTCCTTTCCTTCTTTTTCGCTACTGTTAGAGATGCTTGTTAAAAGGACTATATATGCGTCGACTAATCCGTACAAGTGTCGAATAGCTCGTACAAGTGTCCCATAATCCGTACAAGTGTCGAATAAACCGTATAAGTGTCGAGTTTTCCGTATATTGACTGTCCTGTCAACATGTTCCTACTCTAGGACTGCACCTAATCGTATGAATGGCTAGAATATTTGCAAAATATATTTTACCTTGGTATTCGCATGTAGATATTCATATTTTGGCTGTACTTCCGACAAATATTTGTCGGAAAGTGTCGGAATGGAAACCCTAACCCTGTTATTTGGACAAAATAGTGGCATAACGTTATGTAATTGGTCAAAATAAGGATGAGTAACAATCCTGTCTTGTTATCTGTCGGAAAGACGCGTATATTCATCCATATCGGCAGCAGCGTAAACACCATCCTCACCGCTAGTGAGGGGTACCATCTAAACCAAGACAACATAAAAATAGATAAGCCAAATAAAAAAATGCGCGTGATGACTGCCTTATCGTTTCTACATGTCGAGCTGATAGACCTTGCGCGTAAAGAGGCTCGAGCTTGTTTCGTGCAAAGTGCCGAAGATTTCCGGTGTATGATTCGATTTCAGAATTTGACTTGACGTTTGTACAGCTATTATTTTTTTTCCATTTCAGGAACTGGTATATTTGCACGAAGAAATCCATACGAATCGCTAGTCTTGAACGACGAACTTCCTTATGCACAACTGTTATACAGTAAACACTTCCCAGAATTAATCCCTGGAAAATAGTAATTTTATGTTTTTGCTCGATGACAGTCAACTATAAAAATAATATTGGTAGGCATACGATCTTGGTTTTACATTTTTTTTAGGCTTCATGTAAAATAGTGAACTGCTGCAGCGCGACACGATAGAAAATAAAAATGTTTACCTTTGAGATAGGCAATGGCAAGGTCGCTCCTTATGCCGCTGCCTTCCCATTGTGAACGCTATCGTCATCGACCTCGGTGGGTGCCAAGCCACCATGGACAGAGTCGTCCTTCTCCCAGAGAGCTGCGTTGCCTGGCACTTTGATGCCGAAAGTGACCAACGCACCCGCGGCCACAAAAATGCTCAAGTACTTGAAGGATGTGGTGCGGTTGCCGATGCCCTTGAACATCAAACTCCAGCAGAGGGCGCCGACGTTGCCGCCAGCCCCGACGAAACCGGACGTCGCCCCTGTGAATGCCGGGAGGACGTACGGCACGATGCCGTATGTGCTGCCTGTGCAGGCCTGCACGAAGATGCCAAAAAACACGAGGAGCGGGATACTGGACGACAGGCTTTTCGTCGTGCTGTAGAGGTACAGAAAGACAGCCTGGCCAGCGAAGGAGACAAACTGCACAGCGATTCGGCCTTTCATACCGCAGCGACGATTTCCCACGTCCGAGAGGTATCCACCGAGGGCGCGTGCAAAAATGCACATTAACCCGAACAGGGACGAGATGAGTGTGGCGCGACTTTGGGTCAACCGGCGACATTCGTTCGCGTCGGTGGTTGGGTCACAGTTTGAGTACGTGAAGTCTTCGTAGTAATGCTCAGTGAGCACGTTGTGCACTTGCAGCTCAATGCCGAAGGAGCAGGCGTACTGAAATGCCAGAATCCACGTGACCGGCAACTTGGCCACGTGCAGGAGTCCCTGCTTCATGTCAACGGCCGGCTTCGTAGCTGCAGTGTCGATGGCCGAGTTCTTCCGAAGGTCCTTGTATTGTCCCTGCGGGCAGTCGTCCGAGTTGAAAAAGAGCGCGACGCCAATGATGGCCATGAAGACTGCCGGGAAGAGGAGCGCAACACGCCAGCCCATGTCGTCCGACAGAGCTCCGCCCGTGGTCACGAGGTTGAACAGCTGAGGCGTGATCAGCGTCGTGGCTCCAGCACCGAGGTTCCCCCAGCCGGCGGCCAGGGCGTTCGCACTCCCCACGACTTCTTTGGAAAACATGGTCGACGTCCAGTACGTCGTGGCGATGAAGGAGCACCCAACGAGACCGATGAAAAACCGAGCGAACATCAGGCCCGTGTAGCTCGTCACGAGGGCCGCAGAAGCCACGGGGATAGCTCCGACGACCAAAAGCACCGCCTGCACCGTTCGTGAGCCGTAGCGGTCGCACATGGGTCCGCCCACGGCTCGCCCGAGAATGGTGCTCGCCACGGACACGATGTTGGAGTTGGAGACCTGGTCGGCCGAGAGTCCGAGCTCCTTCTTGATGGTGGGCATGAGCGGAGGGATGGAGAACCACCCGAAGAAGGCAAAGAAGAAGGACAACCAGGCGTAGTGGAAGGCTCGCATGTGGGGTCGGGCCACGCTCAGGAGCTTGATCTCGATGGCCTTGTCATCTTGCAATGGGTCGGTGCGGATGGGGAACACGGTTCGACGTTGGCGCACGTCGGCTTGGTCTGCTTGAAGCGGAGGCGACACCAACCCAGCGTACTGACTTGGCGACTGCATGGTTGCTGAAGCGGTTGTGGGGCTCGAGGCAGGTTGGGAAGTGAGTGCGGATTGGCGGGGCGAATGAGTCACCCAAAAGCATGGCGGTACAGCCCACGTAGCACTGCTTTAATTGCAGCAGATGGGTCCAAGGGCCGACACTCACCGCGTCACGCTAGTTACACTAGGGCCGTTGTACTTGTGGCTGGTTACCTCGTGAGTCAGCCTCAAATCCCATTGGCTCCCGACTTTGAAGTTAGTTGGAAGCCAACAGACGTCTGTTGCGGCTCACGTCGCACTCCACATCTACGCAGCAAATACCAACACACCTCGTGCAGTCTCAAGCTGCTCTAGCTGATGAAGGGGATGAAGGAGCTGCCTGCTTTCTGGAGGCAAACCACATCCAGGCGTCTCGTGCGTCCAGAAACCGCCCTGCCGCCCAGATGGTGTCGACAGGCGCTCAGGACATTGCACCACCGTGACCGCCCGCGCGTGAGCGTCGCGGCCTGACTGATTGGTCGTTCGTGGCCATGACGCGCTTGCGATCTGCGCTGGCGCACTGGACTGGGACGCAGAGATCAAGCACAATCATGAGGGGGTCAAGCACCATGTTGGCGCTCTCGTCCCGGGAGTTAGCCGCGTTTTGCAGCCCGGTGCTTCATCCCTCGTGTCCGCCGTCATCCGTTCGATCCAAACGCTCGTGTTCACGCTGAGGATGCCGCCCATCTCGAGCGGCGGCATGAGTCATCGCGAATTCCGGCAAGTCCGACATGCCGACGTGGTCCAATAGAAACGCGCACGGAAAAGCAGAGCGAGCAGCGGCTGTCGCGGACACGAAGCTCGTTTTGGGGCAGGCCAGGACACTGGGAGCTAAGTGGTTGGTGGATTATTTTGCTCACAATGCAATTGGGCCTGCAACGGAAACCATGGCGCAAATCGACCCTCGCGACGTCGGCACTCCGGACGAGTGGGTGCCACGGCACCCGGAGCTAATCCGACTGACGGGGAGACACCCGTTCAACAGCGAGCCCCCGCTCAAGTACATGAGCAGCTTCATCACACCCACGGCGCTGCACTACGTGCGTAACCACGGCCCTGTGCCGAAACTCGATTGGAGCTCCCACACGTTCGCCATCGACGGACTCGTGAGCGAGCCACGCACCTTCGGCATGGACGAACTCGTGACCACCTTTGAGAAGGAGACGGTGGCGTTTCCGGTGCTGCTCGTGTGCGCCGGCAACCGTCGCAAAGAACAGAACATGATCAAGAAGACCATCGGCTTCAGTTGGGGTGCTGCTGGTTGCTCCACGGCAGAGTGGACAGGAGTCCCGCTTCACGTGCTGCTGACGGCGTGCGGCGTCGACCGCGAGAAGGCCAAGTGGGTCTGGTTCGAAGGCATCGAGGACTTGCCGCACGACAAGTACGGAACTTGCATCCGCGCCAGTACGGCGCTGGACCCGTCGTGCGACGTACTGGTGGCGTGGAAAGCCAACGGCGAGCTGCTCGCCCCCGATCACGGATTCCCCGTGCGTCTCATTATCCCAGGCCACATCGGCGGCCGCATGGTCAAGTGGCTCGCGCGAATCCACGTAAGCGACCGGGAGTCCTCAAACCACCACCATATCATGGACAACCGAGTGCTGCCTTCTCATCTCACCGCCGAGACTGCCACTGCCGAGAACTGGTGGTCAAAGTCGCCCTACGCCATCATGGAGCTCAACGTCAACGCGGCGATGATCGAGCCTGGCCACGACGAGCTGCTATCGCTCAGCGAGGACGACGCTGCCAACGATATCAACACGTACACGATCAAGGGCTACGCTTATTCAGGTGGTGGGCGGCGGGTCATTCGAGTTGAGATGACTCTGGACGATGGTGCGACCTGGCAGCTTGCCCACCTTATCTACGACGAGAAGCCAAACGCCTACGGGAAAATGTGGTGCTGGGTGCACTACGAGCTGGTCGTGCCAGTAAGCAGCCTACTCAGAGCCCGAGAAGTTTGTGTTCGAGCCTGGGATAGCTCGATGAACCTCATGCCAGAATTCCCGACGTGGAACGTCATGGGCATGATGAACAACCCATGGTACCGAGTGAAGATCCACCACGAAGAGGACGACACCAAGCTGCGGTTCGAGCATCCTACACAGGCAGGCAACCAGAAGGGTGGCTGGATGACCAAGGACCGAATCGTCACGGGCGATGAAGACGAACCCGTTCGAAGGAAGAAGCTGCACGTGGAGTCTGCAGGAGACACGAGCAGCGCAGCGACTGCAAAATCTGGCCCAAGCCCCGAAGAATTGAACGGACTGTCGCTGATCTCGGCTGACGAGGTCGCCAAACACAACAGCAAGGAGAGCTGCTGGTTCGTTTGCCGAGGGCTCGTGTACGATGCGACGCCCTTCCTCGGGGAGCATCCTGGAGGCGCCACGAGTATTTTGCTCTGCGGTGGCACGGACTGCACGGACGAGTTTGAAAGCATTCACTCTACCAAGGCTTGGCAAATGCTGAAGAAGTACTGCATCGGTCGCTGTCCCAGCTCGGGCGATGACGGTGCTGGCGCCAGCGATACTGCGTCGTCTTCGGCAGACCCCGAGGAAGAAACGGATGTCGCTCTCAAGGGTGCTACCAAGGTGCCTATCGTGTTGATCTCGAGGGAGGTGGTCAGCCACGACGCTCGCATTTTCAAGTTTGCGCTGCCCGCCAAAGAGCTGCGACTCGGCCTTCCCGTGGGCAACCACGTGTTCCTGTACGCCAAGATCAACGGCAAGACTGTCGTGCGTGCATACACTCCCATCTCGTCCGAGAGCGACGAAGACCGGGGATTCGTGTCCTTCCTCATCAAGATTTACTTTGCAGGCGACAACCCCGTGCACCCGGAAGGAGGGCTGTTTTCGCAGTACCTCGACGGGTTGCACCTCGGCCAGCAAATTCAGATCAAGGGGCCGCTGGGCCACTTTACGTACAACGGGGGAGGCAGCTTCTCTCTGGAGACGACGGCTTTCCACGCGGGCAAGTTCGGCTTCATCGCTGGTGGCACCGGCATCACGCCAGTCTACCAGATCATGCGTGCCATTCTCGAAAACCCGAGCGACAAGACCAAGGTCGCGTTAATCTATTGCGTGCGTTTGGAGCGGGACCTTCTCCTCCGCAAGGAGCTCGAGGCGCTGCAAAAGCTGCGACCAGGCCAATGTCGGATCTTCTACACGTTGTCGGACCTGGACGAGAAAGCCCCCGGCGCGCGTGCGTGGGCCTACGGCAAGAGTCGACTCAACTTTGCCATGGTGCAGAACATCATCGGGTCCGACGCCGACCACATTGGCATGTGCGGCCCCGAGGGCATGCTCGAGTACGCCTGCAAGCCGGCACTGCTCAAGCTGAACTACGACCTCAAGACGCAGACCACCGTGTTCTAGATGGCAGACCAGTCGTATCACTTAAAAGTATCAAAGAAAACCGTTGCGTTCAAAATGAAACGAGAAATCTTCTCCCAACTGGCAAAACCCAAGCAACCAGGGAAACAGCCCAACAAGCGTGCACAACCACCAGAATCCAGTGGTGCAAGCACCAGGAGCTCATGCCGCATTTCGGATGACTCAGTTCAAAATGGCTCGTGCATGTGCATGCCGCAATTTTAGATGACTCAATTCCAAATGGCTCGTACATGTGCAAGCGACATCGCCCATCTCCCTTCTGTTTCGTTTACGATTTCTGAAGTTGCAGGCACCAATTGGCTCGATGAAGCGCGTCACGGCAAGCTGCGTGAGTGCGTCACCCGCTTTGGATAACGTCCGCTGCTGCTCACTTCCAAATTCGCCAGACTTCGCCACTTTCTTCACTTCCTCAGCATGGCCGACGCAAAGGAGACCGAGGTGGTCGTGGTCGTTGGCAATGGCATGGTGGGCCACCGCTTCCTGGAGCGACTCCGCCAGTACGACACGAACAAACGCTACACGCTCGTCTCCATTGGCGAGGAGCCCATTCAGCACTACAACCGCATGCTGCTCACCGAGTTCTTCGAGCACCTGAGCATCGACAAGCTCAAGCTCGCCACGCCCGACTGGTACGCCGAGAACGAGATCGAGCTCATGACCCACGCCCAGGCTCTTGCACTCGACACCGCCAACAAGACGCTGCTGTGCCAGCGCCTCGGCGACATACCGAAGGACACAGCACAGTTTGAGGTGCCCTACGATCGGGTGGTCATCGCGACGGGCGCCAGCGCGCTCATGCCGCGTCTTCCTGGCACGGACCTGCGCGGGGTCTTCGTGTACCGCTCGATCGCTGACCTGAACAGCATCATCGCACACGCCGAGACGCAGGCGAAGTCGGAGGCTGCTGGCGGTGCCAAGAAGTACGCTCTGGTAGTCGGAGGTGGGCTGCTGGGCCTGGAGGCTGCCAAGGCTGTTCACGACCTGAAGGTGTCCGTGCGAATCATCAACCGCGGCGACCGGCTGATGTCGCGCCAACTCGATGCGGATGGCGCCAAGGTGCTTCACAACGAGATCGTCAACAAGTTCGGCATCAGTGTGCTTTACGGGAAGTCCACACAAGAGATCCTGGGCAGCGAGGAGAACGGCGTCGAGGCAGTGCAGTTCACGAACGGCGACAGGTTCGACGACGTGTGCATGGTCGTCTTTGCCACGGGGATCAAGCCTCGCGACGAGTTGGCGCACTCCAGCGGCTTGGAGCTGGCACAGCGTGGCGGGATTCTCATCAACGACTACTTGGAGTGCAGCGAGCCAGGCGTGTATGCCCTTGGCGAGTGCATTTCGCACCGCAACGTCACCTACGGCTTGGTTGCACCAGGTTACGAGATGGCCGACACGTTGGCCAAGAACTTTACCTGCGGGTCTCCAGAAAACCGTGTTGCGTTCCCTGGTGGAGACATCTCCACGAAGCTCAAACTCATGGGCATGGAGGTTGGTTCGTTCGGCGACTACTTCCCGGAATTCATCAAGGAGCCATTCGAGGCGCTGACGTACAACAACCCGCTCGAGAAGGTGTACAAGAAGCTCTTCTTCTCCGCCGACGGCAAGAAGTTGCTGGGAGGCATCCTCGTCGGTGATACGAGCGACTTCGTTCGCCTCTCGCTCATGTACAAGCAGAAAGACTCCAAGCCGCTGGTCGATCCGCCGAGCGAAATCCTCCTTGGCAAGCGAGGTGGTGGCGGTGGTAACGCAGTGCTCGACCTGCCAGACGAGGCCCAAGTGTGCTCGTGCAACAACGTGACCAAGGGGGATATCTGCAAAGCCATCAAGGAGAAGAAGCTGACCAAGCTTGGCGACGTGAAGAAAGGCTGCAACGTTGGCACAGGCTGCGGAGGCTGCATCCCAATGGTGAAGGACATCTTGGAGGCTGAACTCGCTGCAGCAGGCGCCGAAGTGGATAAGTCTCTCTGCGAGCACTTCGCCTACTCACGCCAGGAGCTTTATCAGATCATCCAGGTCGAGCAGTACTCGACATTTGGCGAGGTGTTGGCGAAGCATGGCCGCAAGCAGCATGACCCTCGCAGCTACGGATGCGAGATCTGTAAGCCCACCATTGCCTCCATCTTCGCGAGTCTCCAAAACGGTCACATCCTGAAAGGCGACCGCGCTGCGCTGCAAGACTCGAACGACCGCTTCCTGGCAAACCTGCAGAAGTCGGGGCAATTCTCGGTTGTGCCTCGCGTAGCTGGTGGAGAGATCACGCCCGACAAGCTCATCGTCCTGGGCCAAGTCGCGAAGAAGTTCGACCTGTACACAAAAATCACCGGCGGGCAGCGAGTGGATCTGTTCGGCGCTCAAAAGCAAGACCTGCCGGAGATCTGGCGGATGCTCGTCGATGCCGGCTTTGAATCGGGCCACGCGTACGGAAAGTCTCTGCGCACGGTGAAGAGCTGCGTGGGCACGACGTGGTGCCGCTACGGCCAGCAGGACGCGGTGGGGTTCGCCATCTTCCTTGAAAACCGCTACCGTGGCATCCGCTCGCCCCACAAGCTCAAAGGAGGCGTCTCGGGCTGCACCCGCGAATGTGCTGAAGCTCGCAGCAAGGACTTCGGTTGTATCGCCACTGACCAGGGATACAACGTTTACGTCGGCGGCAACGGCGGCACAAACCCGCGTCACGCTACGCTCCTCGCCTCCGACGTTCCCCAGGACTTGGTTGTAAAATACCTGGACCGCTACATCATGTACTACATCATGACGGCCGACCGCCTGCAACGAACGTCAAAGTGGCTGGATGCACTTGAAGGCGGCATCGAGCAGCTTCGCCGCGTGGTCATGCAGGATTCGCTGGCCATTTGTGCGACGCTGGAGAAGCAGATGAGTTTCCTGGTGGGCACGTACGAGTGCGAGTGGAAGAAGGTCATCGAGTCCCCCGAATTGATGTCCCAGTTCGCGCAGTTCAAAAACACGAGCGAAACCCAGAAGGAGGTGCACATGCGCACGGTGCGCGACCAGCGTATGCCAACGTTCGTGTCGCTCTCTAAAACCTCCAGCAGCAGAAGCAGTGGAGCCGGAACGGAGTCCTCTTCCCCAACGTCAACGACGTCCGTGCTATCCGATCTGGACGATCCCGAGTGGGTATCGTTCGGCAGCAAGGATCTCTTCGACGTAAATGGCGGCGGTGCTGTGCTGTACGGCGAGTCGCAGCTGGCCATCTTCAACATCATGGAGAGCTGCAACGGCATCGAGAAGGTCTCATGGTATGCCACGCAGAACATGTGCCCATTCGACCACTCGTTCGTGTTGGCACAGGGCATCGTAGGCGACTTGGACGGCCGGCCGAAGGTGGCCTGTCCGATGCACAAGCGCAACTACGACCTGACTGACGGCTGCTGCCTCAGCGGCGACGACCTACGCCTTCAGACCTTCGAGGCGAAAGAAGAAAATGACACTATCTACGTGCTCCTGCCTCCTGCCGACGTCGTAGATGCGCGTCTGGCCACTTCCAGGTTCGTTGCTAAGGACGGCGACACCCCAGCAACAGCTCCAGAGGTTACCGTGCCGGCGAAGCTCGACTGGTAAAGTGCCACATTGAGTTGATAAGTTGAATCGAACTATATGTCACAATCGCAAACCTGGTGTTGGTCTTGGCAGCGAAAGCCTCTGCGCATCAGCACAGCCACGAAATCAAAGTGCGTCAGTCCGCAAACGAATACCAACCGGGATTTACTAACACGCCTGGAGATGCTAGGCGCTTCTCCTTCGATGGAGTGCTTTGAAGACTCATGCCACGTAGTATTTTGGTGGTTACAGCGTTGACCGCAACCTCTTGCTGGTGAGCGAATACTGCAGGCGGACGATGCACGTATTGCTCGCCAACAGGGCGCGCGAATTCATTCCTATATGCAAATGAACCTTAGCGCGACACAACACCCCAAAAAATGCTCCACACAGGATACTTCCTTGTACATGTACCACTGGTAGCGATCTCGCCACTGGTGGAGCATCTTCGGTTTGCGTGGCTGCTACAAATATGTAGACCTCGGCAACAGCGTCGGTTACCCTGAAGGACCAATAATGTACCGCGTATCCTATGCGGCGGATTTGGCCTTGGCCTCAGCTTGCCACTGCTTTCGGAGCGTCTTTGCTAACTTTGCTACCTTTTCATTGCTGCCAGAGATGCATATGTAGATTATTGTTAGCAGTGGTCACATTGCGAGCACAATAGAACCAATTAAAAGGCTTACCCCGACTTGCGCAGCTTGGACACCGAGATGCCGACCTTGGAGTCTATGATATCCTGTGTATCCAGCGTCATACTGCGCAGCTGTTCAAGCGCAGCAACCTGCTTGTTTTGAAGCTTGTGATCGCCGTCACCGTGCTGCTCCAAAATGCGATTCAGAGTTTTGAGGGTCTTAATCCGATCAGAGCCTGAATCTACCGAGGCATCCAAATAACAGTTAGTCTCCATCTCAGGACAATAGCGCAGCATCGAATTCAGCGAGTCAGGTTCTCCCTACTTTTCGTCAGAAACTTACCGTTGTCTGCGTTAATCTGCTTGATCCACTTTTGCCGAAGCTGCTGCGCCTTCGTAGACACCTTGTCATTGCTGCAAGCCAGAAAACAGCATACGAATTAGAACCCTACATTTGTCCAGAATATTGTTGCCAGACACTTGTCGCCGGTAATTTACCCATGCTGCCGCAACTTGGATACTGCGCGTGCAATTCCAGTTTTTTTCAAGTGGTCTATTGTCAGAGGCATCTGGAAGCACGAAAACAATCCGTTTAGTTGTCAATGCAAGTATGAGGAGGATATTATAATGTGAACGCACCTCGCCCAGCTGAATCAAGCAGACCAACATCTCGTCATGAGACGTCTCCGAGTTCTCCAGCTTCGCCTTCAAACCCAATATTTCTTCTTTTGTGATGGGCTTGGGCGCCGGGATCAATTCCTCGACATCCCACTTCTTGACCAAGGCAGACACGAGTTCAGATATATTCGCAGACCGGTGCGCTCTCAGTTTCACGAGTCTGGGCTGCAGGGTCGAAGCCGCCAGCACGTCCTTATCGATCGTCTCCAAGATGCTCAACGAATCTAGTGCGTCCACAATTTTCGGCTCCAGATCCAGTGCCAACGACAAGTTCTTCGATGCTGTTTCGAGCTGCTGCTTCGTTTTCTCTAGTTCGTCTGCATGAACAGCGTCTTCCTCGACGGCGGTATCCTCTTCCTTCTTCACCGCAACCTCCGGTGTAGCAGGCGCTGCGGTCTCGTTCTCTTCAACCTTGACGTTGGGCTCGTCAGTAGGCGCAGGAGCAGGCTCCTCGGGCGCTGTGGAAGCCGAATCGCCTGCGTCCTCCTCCTCCATGGACGCAATGACGCGGGCAACCCCTTCCTTAATCGATGCCTTGTGGTGGCGCAGGTCCATTTGCAGCCGGTCCTCGAGCAGCTTGCGCACCGTCTTCGTCGTCATCTCCTCGAACGGACAGTTAACTAGGATCCAGCGGATCTCCTTCTCTAGGATAATACTCAGCGCCTCAGTCGTCATATCCGCCGGGGGCGGCTTCTTCTCCGTGCTCTCCTTCTTCACCACAGGTTCGCTCTTCACGTCCGACTGGTCCGACGTTTTGGCCACCTTGACGGGCGACGCAGTGGCCTCTGCAACATCGTCGGTTGTCTTCCTCTTCTTTTCGTCGTCCTTGCTCTTGCTCTTCCTGCTCTTCTTTTCCTTCTTGGTCTTCTTCTCCTTCTTCTTTTTCTCCTTCTCCTTCTTCTTTTTCTTCTCCACGTCCGACGCGTCCTCCTCCTCTGCGTCCTCTGCATCGTCCACATCCACCATGGCATCCTCGTCGTCCACCTCCATCTCCTGAGGCACGAGTTCGGGTGGCGGCGGTTCCAGCGTCGGGTCCAAGTCGGACGGCACCATGTGCTGCGGCAGACGGATGTCCTCAGGCTGCGACAGGTACTCCTCGGCCTCCTGCACGGCCTCCTGCAAGTCATCCAGCACACTCTTCTTCTTGGTCAGGTGCTTGGGGTGGCCTTTGAGGAACTGGTCCTTCTGCGGGCAGTCCCAGGGGCGCAGCACGCCCTTCTTGAGCCCCACGAGCGAGCTGTCGAGAATGATAGCGTCAAGAATTAGAAAAGATGTCAAAATTAAGAAACTCCTATTTTTGACACCACACGTACAAGTCATGCGAGCCGAAGTAGTAGACGACGATGAAGTCGTCCGGGAAGTCGCGCGCCTTCTTGAGGATCTTCCGGTGGCCGCTGCCCAGCAGGTGCAGCGTTGGCCGCAGCTTGGTCACGTCGCAGATGTACACGGGCCACCACGGGTAGCCCTCGAGGATGTACCAGCCCACCGAGTTGGGCACAACCTCGACGTCCATTGTCGACAGTCTTTGGCTTTTGGCGCGTTTTGGGGCGAAAATTGATCGGTTGTTCGTTTAGGGTGCGGGGTAGGGGCGGATCCTCTATCCGACAACCTTATAAACCAATGAGAAACCGGTGGCTGTGGCTTCGCCTCCCCCTTTGATATCTTTCCGGGCCAGTCAGTACCGAGAGAGATCCCCAAGCAAGCTAGGAGCGATGCCTTCGGACGACGAGCGCAGTGTGAGCGACGTGAGCGACGTGGAAGAGGAGGTGCAGACGCCGCCGGAGGAGGTGGAGGACTGCAGCAACTCGGATGTGGTGACCAAGTACCGTCTGGCCGCCGAGATCGCGCAGTCGGCGCTCGAGGGCGTCTTGAAGCAGCTTGAGGCCGGCAAGGACGTGGTGGAGCTCTGCAAGTTCGGCGACCTGATCGTGGAGCAGCGCTGCGCCACCATCTTCAAGAGCAAGAAGATCGACAAGGGTGTGGCTTTCCCCACGTCCATCTCGGCCAACGAGATCGTGTGCCACTTCTCGCCGCTGCCCAACGAGTCCATGACTCTGCAGGCCGGCGACTGGGTCAAGATCGACTTGGGCTGCCACATTGATGGCTACATTGCCGTTGTGGCCCACACGGCCATTGTGCCTGCTGAAGGCTCGGCTGCCGACGCCGAGTTCCCGGAGCTGCAGGGTCAGGACGCCGACGTGCTCAAGTGCGCGCACGACGCCGTGGAGCTCTGCGCGCGCCTCATCAAGCCAGGCAACACGAACCTGCAGGTGACCGAGGCGCTCACCAAGCTCGAGACGTCGTACGGCGTCAAGAGCCTGCAGGGCACGCTCATGCACCAGCTCAAGCGCTTCGTGATCGACGGCAACAAGATCATCGCCCAGAAGATGGACGCGGAGAACCGCACCCCCAAGGTGACGTTCGAGCCCAACGAGGTGTACACCATCGACGTGTGCTACACCACGGGCAGCGAGAAGCCCGTGACGAGCGAGCGCCGCACCACGGTCTTCAAGCGCCAGGTGGACAAGCAGTACCGCCTCAAGATGAAGGCCTCCCGCTACGTCTTCAAGGAGATCAACACCAAGTTCCCCACGCTGCCTTTCACCATCCGCGCGTTCGAGGACGAGAGCCAGGCGCGCATGGGCGTCGTCGAGTGCGTCAAGCACGACCTGCTGCAGGCCTACCCGATCCTGGAGGCCCGCCCGGGCGACAAGGTGGCCCACTTCAAGGTGACGGTGCTGCTGCTGCCCAGTGGTACCACCAAGATCACGGGTTTGACCTTCCCGGGGGACCGCGTGCACTCGGAGAAGACCGTAGACGAGGAGACGGCCAAGATCCTCGCTTCCTCTCTGAAGAAGAAGAACAAGAAGAAGAAGAAAAAAACGACTGCTTAAGTCGTGACTTCTGTCTGCCGCCGTCCTCTCCTCCAGCGCGATCCATCAGGCCTGGCTGTCTCGTGCAGTCTGAGCCGCTGACTGTCGACTGGAGGGCGAGCGACGACGACAAGGTGACGCTTCCTCCCTTTTCAGCTTTCGACAGGTTGAATCGACGGCGAAGCAAGCGAATCGGGGAAAATAACGGCAGTTTGGGTTCTTCTTCTTTTCCTTGCGGCTGCTGGCGCCAGCAGCTTTGCCTAGAGCGAAGGAGGAAGCCAATAGCTCGTTTCTTCGGAAAGTAGTAAGATATTTCCTTTTCCCCTTGGAAGTTTTTTTGGAAGTGCTTTGGTTTTTTATTTGTTTTCCTTCAAATGGTGTCCATAGCAATCAAAGGTTGGCAATTTACGAGCAGGAGTGATGACAACGAGACCACGGGCTGAGTGAACGAATGAATACATTGGCAATTAAAGTCTAATTGGCGCTCTTGCCCTTGGCCTTCCGCTTGCGCTTCTTGGTGACCTCCTTGCTGGGAGCAGCCGCCGCCTGCTTGGGCTTCTCCTTCTCGGCTTCCAGCTTGACACGCTTGTCCTCAAGCTTCTGAATCTTGTCGGCCTTCTTGCCCAGGCCGTACTGCATACGGTCATACAGACGCTTGGACTTCTTCGACATCATGGTCTTGGCCAGCTCCTTGAGCTCTGCGGCCTCCTCCTCCTTCTTGGCCTTCTTTGACTTCTTCTCGGTGACGGCCGGCTCCGCCTTGCGCTTAAGCGGCGACGACGGCTCTTCCTTCTCCTCCTCTTCATCATCATCTTCTTCCTCGTCATCGCTGCTCTCCTCCTTCTCGGCCTTGCTATCCAACTCAGCCTTAAGGTCGGCGGCATAGGCCTCCTCCTGCTCCTCGGCGTCCTCGTCTTCCGAGTCGGAAACGCCCTCGTCGCCCACAGCGCCAACCTCGCGCAGCACCTGCGAAGCCGACTTGAGCTTCTCCAGCTCCTTGCGGTACTCGGGAGTGTAGCCCTCCTGGTCGTCGTTCACGAAAGGCGAAAGGTGGGGCGGCAGCTCCGCACCAGGCACGTACCGCGTCAGCGGCAGCAGCACGCCATTGTTCACGGAGTCGAACACCCACTGCGGCTGCACGTACTCGCGGTTGAAGTAACGGTGGCCCTGGTGCGGGCGATCCATGATGTGGTGCGTGATACGCAAGCTCTTCTCGTCGAAGGGCGAGCCGGCACCGTCCCAGCCCAGAGTGGCGCCGTGCGAGCGCAGCACCAGCTCCAGACAGGCCGAAGGCACCTCACGGGACAGGAAGAAGGTCAGACCACTGAACAGGCTCTTCTCGCTGCGCTCCTTGCGCTGCTCGCTGTAGATCTGGGCAGCCAGTTCGTTGGACGCGAAGGCAGCCTCCAGTGGCTCGCTCATCTCGCCATAAGCCAGCTCTTCCTCGTCCTCGTCGAACTCGTCAACCGGGTTGGCCTCCTTCGTGGCAATAGCGCCGCTCAGCGTCTTGATGCGCTTCTCCGACTCCTTCTGCTGCTGTGAGATGTCCTTAGAAACCTCCTCGGCTTCGTCGTCGTCCTCATTATCGTCAGCTTTCTCCATCTCCTCGTCCTCCTTCACGCGTTCCAGCTCCAGCGCCGCGAGCTGGGCTCCGGCAGCGTCCAGCTGCAAGTTGATCTTGGGCGGGTACGCCACACCGATCTGCATGTAAAGCTGCGCGTTGACGAACTTGAGCAGCACGTCGTAGAACTCGAGGAACGTGAGCATAACGCGCACGTCCACGCGCTTGTCCACCGTGGGCGTGAACTGGTGCGGCACGAGCCACGTGATGGTCTGGCCCTGCACATTGGCCTGGTAGTAGATGCCCTTGATGCTCACAAAGACCTTGGTGAGCGCGCGCGTGGCCACCACATAGTTCTGCCACTCGCGCACGAGGCGCAGACACATGCTCGTCACCTCGGCGTGGATGCCGTTGCCCGTGGGCATGAGAGCGAACAGGTGCACAAGACACAAGGCGTCGTCCAGGTCGCCCAACGCGTCCACGAAGCGCGGGTAGCGCTCCTTGACAATGTGGTCGAGCTCGTAGGTGGGGCGGTTCTCGTGTTTACGCTTGGCGTCCTCGTAGTCCTTCTTGCCCATGGCCTTCTTGACCTTCTTCATGAAGGTCTTGAAGGCGCGGAACTTCTCGAGCACAGGCTCGTGCGCCAGGAACATGACGTCCTTGAGGTAGTAGTACGTCTTGTCCTTGCCCGAGGGCTTCTTCTTGGGCTCGCGCGGGTAGATACCCTTGAGGATGCAAAGGCGGCGGAAGTCCTTGAGCGACACCTGCAGCCGCTTGAGCGCCTGGCTGCGCGTGATGTAGTTGGCCGCCGAGCCGCGCATGCCCTTGCGCTGCTCCTTGCCGAACTTGGCCAGGCGGCGCTTGCTGCCCATGGCATCCGTCTGCTTGGCCTTGATGGACTTGAGCTTCTTCTTGCCCTTCACGCGCTTGGTCGGCATGGTTCAACGAGCTGGTAGGGCGACGGGTAGAGCGGAAAAACGGGTAGAGCACCAAGCTAGAAGTGATGCACTCGAGCGGTTGCGCACTGACCTGCTCCAGTCGTTTTGGCGGACAGCTCCAGTCAATGAAACGGTGTTGTAATTGGTTGAAAAGAGCGAATAAAGTGGTTCTGATTGGGTGAAATGTTGGAAATGGTACACTGGTACACAGTGAACACTGGCGCGCAACACGTCCATTAACGATTGCCGCGGCGGATCTAGAAGCTGCGTGTGCGTGACGATGGCGGGCAAGAAGCGCAAGCAGGGCGGTCACGCCAAGGCCAAAAAGAAAGCGAAGGCTTCGAAGGAAGTGCTCGCGCAAGAACGAGAAGAAAAGACGCAGCAGGAGCCGCAGGAGGCCGATGTGAACATGGAGCACGAGGCAGAGCAGGAAGATGCGGATATTTGCGAGTCTTCCGGGCTGCTGTCGGCCGAACTACGGGAAGAAATGGGCGCAGACGAAGCTGGCGGCGCGCTGGTGCTGCCTGGTCGTCGCGAGAAGAAACAGAAGGCCGAGAAGGTGCCCGAGGAGCTGCTGCAGCAGGCACAGCACTTGAGCAAAACGAAGCGCAAGAAGCTGGAGGCCATCGCGGCCAGGAAAGTGAAGGAAGCCAGACGCGCGGACCTGTACAAGTCGCTGGAGCAGCAACAACTCTCGCAGGACCAACTGAAGCTCATGTACAGCACGTCGCAGATGGGACACAAGGAGACGCTGCGGGAACGTCTCAAGCGCTCACTGAACCGGCAAAAAGCGGGCATCGAGCTCTCAGATGTCGCCAAGAATGAACTGCTGAAGAAGACGGAGCGGAAGGAGGAAGATGAGGAAGACGAAGAGGAGGAGGAACTGGTAGTGGAGGCCAAGCCGACGGCGACTAAGACGACGGCCAAGGAGAAGACTGTCGCTGCTATTGCTCTTGCCACGGAGGTGAAATCTACGATGGGCTCTGCTAATACTGACGAGAAGAGTGGCAAGAAGAAGCGTCGTAAGAAAAAGCCGTCACTGATTCAGCGCTCTGTGCCCATGCTGCCGGCGCAGCAGGAGGCTGGTCCTTCAGAGACCAGTGCTATCGCAGCATCCGTCATGGCTGTCCAAGAAACAGTGGCTGAAGAGGAGAGCCCCGAGGAGGCTGTGAAGCGCTCAAGCTCGCAAAGCGCAGCGATGACTAAACTGGAAGCGCTGCGCAAGAAGAACGAGGAGAAGCGCCGTCTTAAGGCTCTGGCCGCTGGAGAGCCGAAAGCGCCACCTGCTCCGAAGCAAGAAGAAGAACCTACAGTGGACCCTGCTGATGCGTATGTGCCGAAGCCGATTGTGATGAAAACCCCAGAGGAAATGCGCGAGCTGAGCAAGAAGATGAAGCTGTCGTACAAGACGACTCTTGTGACTCTTTCGCGCAAGCCGGAAATTCAACTGGCGCGCATGCAGCTTCCTGTGTGCAGCTCTGAGCAGGAAATTATGGAGGCTATCACTGAGAACGACGTGATTATCCTTTGTGGTGAGACGGGTAGTGGTAAGACGACGCAGGTGCCCCAGTTCCTGTACGAAGCCGGTTATGGTCACCCAGAGCACCAATCCAACAGCGGACGTATCGGTGTTACACAGCCACGACGTGTCGCTGCGGTCTCTACGGCCAAGCGTGTCGCTGAAGAGCTTAATGTGCCGTTCGGCGCGCCTAAGGGCCACGTCGGCTACCAAATTCGATACGATGCTGAGCACGTCAGTGAGCACACGCGCATCAAGTTCATGACTGATGGTATTCTGCTAAAGGAGATCCAACAGGACTTTTTGTTGCGTCAGTACTCGATCCTTCTTCTGGATGAGGCTCACGAGCGCAACGTGAACACGGATATCCTGATCGGTCTCTTGTCTCGCATTGCTCCACTGCGAGCTCAAATGTCGAGGGAAGAGGAGGAAGCGTATCAGTCGCTGTCGGATGAAGAGAAGAAAACTGCAGAGAAGCCCATCAAGCCGCTGAAACTCGTAGTTATGTCTGCTACGCTGCGCGTGGAGGACTTCACTCAGAATCACCGGTTGTTCCCGACCCCGCCGCCTGTGCTTCGCGTTGACGCGCGTCAGTACCCGGTGAGTGTGCATTTCAACAAGCGCACGGAGATTGATAACTACGTGGACGAGGCGTACAAGAAGGTCATCAAAATCCACAAGAAGTTGCCTGAGGGCGGTGTGCTGGTATTCCTTACGGGTCAACGTGAAATCCTGCAGCTGTGCCGCAAACTCTCTCGCGCATACTCTGTCGCTGCAAGAAGCAAGAAGGCGGCGGCTCTCAAGAGCAGTCGAGCCTTCCGGGCACAGCGCAGGCAATCGAAGCCTGAGCAGACGGACAACTTTCTTCGCGAGCATGACGACATCGAAGAAGAGGCTGACCTAGAGGAAGCCCAGGTGTACGGCAACGAGGTGGATGACGAAGATGCCGCCTACGACTTGGAGGACAAGGAGCATGCTTCTGAGAATGAAGATGACGAAGATGATGATATGGACGACGAACTCGCGGTGCCGTACTTGCACGTGCTCCCGCTTTACTCTCTACTCCCCAATGATGAGCAGATGAAGGTTTTCGACACACCGCCAGAGAACCATCGGCTGATCGTTGTTGCTACGAACGTAGCTGAAACATCGCTGACCATTCCTGGTATCAAGTACGTGGTGGACGCTGGACGGACGAAGGAGCGAGTCTTCGATCTAGCTAACGGCATTTCATCCTTCGAGGTCCAGTGGATCTCGAAGGCTAGCGCTGATCAACGCGCGGGTCGTGCAGGCCGTACTGGCCCGGGTCACTGCTACCGTTTGTACTCGTCCGCAGTGTACGACACGGAGTTCCAGAAGTTCTCGTCCCCGGAAATCCTGTGCCAACCCATCGATGACCTTGTGCTACAGATGAAGGCTATGGGTATCCATAACGTACAGCAGTTCCCATTCCCGACGCCGCCCGACCGCCAAGCTGTGAAGAACGCACTTGCGACGCTGGTCAATCTCGGTGCTGTTTCCCCGGGTGACGACGAGTCTATCACGGGGCTTGGGCGCGCTCTTGTGAAGTTCCCCGTCGCTGCACGGTTCGCGAAAATGCTGCTGCTTGCGCAGAAGCTGAACCTCGTGGAGTATACCATCGCTATTGTTGCCGGTCTTTCGGGCCACTCGCCGTTTATTCACGCTTTAGACCGTCGCGAAAAGGAGAAGGGTGCTGAGGACGAAGAAGGTGAAGATGAAAAGAAAAATGAGATGGAAGAAATGGAGAAGGAGTGGCGAGAGGCAGAGGAAATGCGCAAGCATGCGCAGTGGATCGACCAAGAGAGCGATGTCCTGAGTCTGCTGCGTGCCGCTGGCGCGTATGCATACACTGGCGGCAGCAGCCAGTTCTGCAAGGACAACCACTTGCACGAGAAGACGATGCAGAACATGCTGAAGCTGCGTCAGCAATTGACGCGGATTGTGAACAAGCTGTACACAGAGGAAGCGGGCTTTGAGAGAATCGATCTTAAGCCCAAGATGCCGCCTCCGGACCTCGAGACGCAGGTTGTCCTGCGGCAAATTGTGGCCGCTGGCTTCCTGGACCAAGTGGCGAAGCGCGTGCCTGCTGGAACTATCACGGAGGGCACGAAGATCGAGCGCAACTGCGCGTACATTGCTGCCACTGGCAACGTGAAGGAGCCCGTGTACATCCACCCGCACTCGTCAGTGTTCACGCCGAACCCGTCCAAGCTGCCGCCGTTTGTCGTGTACCAGCACATCATGCGCACAACTCGTGCGTACATGAAGATGGTGACCGCTATCGAGCCCCAGTGGCTCGCGGGCATTGGCAAGAACACGCCGCTGTGCAAGTACGCGCCGCCACTCACGGAGCCTGCACCGTTCTACCACCCGGAGCTGGATGAGGTGCAGTGCTACGCGAAGGCGCAGTATGGCATCCACCAGTGGTCTCTGCCTGCCATGCGGATCACGTATCCCGACCAAGATGCATCAGACTCGAAGGACGGGTTGGCAGCCAAGTACCGGTGGTTCGCCAAGTTCCTTCTGGATGGCCAGGTCATCCCCAGTCTGCTCCCGTTTTCAGGCGCGCTGAAGGAGCCCAGCCACACGCTGATCCGCAAGAAGTTCGACAAGAAGATCCAGCTGCTAGTCGCTAAACTGCAGCAGCATCGCGTGGCGTCTCGTCGAGCACTCGTCGCGAAATGGAGTTCGTCTGACGGCAAGCTGTTCCTCAAGGCGGAGCTCCAGAGCTGGATCAAGGACAGCCACCAAAACGCCTTCAGCCAGGCATGGGGCTCCTTAGTCAAGGCCGCCGTGCAGCAGGACAAGAAGCGTAAGGCAAGAAGCTAGAAAACCTGTCATAGAATGCATTCGTCTCTTCGCTTTTTTGATTGGTTCACCAAGTTGAAGTTATCCATTTTAGAAGGTAAAACATAAATTGCAAGAGGCTTCGATGCTCACATAGCATACACATTGTGTACAATTGGTGTAAACGATCAAAAATGCTGGGCGAGCACTGGAATGGCGATCGGCGGCACCGATGGCGGCGCTGGCGGACGCGCGTGCGGCTCTGGTTCCTGTCTCGAGACAACCGCCGCCTCCTGATCGTCCTCTCCACAATCTTATTCTTGCTCTCGGCCCTCAAACTGTGGCGATCCTTCGCGTCCTACCGCCGAAGTGCGGCCCGGAACGTGCCCCCACTGCAGCATGTCGAATCGTTCATCGACAGTTTGTGGCGCGAGACGCAGCGCCTAGACGTTGCAACTCCACGGGGGATTGTACTGCCGTTATTCGACGATATTGCACTGCTCGGTTTCTCTCTTGTGTTGGAGCTGCGCCGGCTGCAGGTGGAGCTGCCCGTGGAGGTCCCACACTGCGGAGACTTGGCGCTGGAGCTGCAGACGAAGATGCACGAGAAAGACTCTTTGGTCCGTTTCTACGACGTATGTGAGCTGGCAGCTAATGCGGCAGTGGACGGACGCCAACTCTTCTGTGTGGACCTGGAGCACTGCCACGACAAGTTCCGAGGCTTCGACATCAAGGCGCTGGCCGTGGTGTACTCGAGGTTCCAGGAGATCATGCTGCTGGACGCAGATACGCTCTTCTTTCAGAGTCCCATGACGCTGTGGGACACGGAGAAGTACAGGAAGACGGGAACGCTCTTCTTTAACGACCGGATTAGCTACGAGCTGTCGTACTTGGCAGCGAGGAGTCCCGATACGAACGGTGGCGCGATGCACCGCTTTTTGGCCGGGTTCGATGTCACGCCGTACCGTCGATTTGGTGTTGTGAAAGATGGCGAACGAAGGCCTCAGCTACTGAGGCGGATGCTTGGCTTGGACTTTGGTTTCCAGCCCAGTGCGTTTTTACTGAATTCTCACGTCTGGAGACTGCGTAGCGGGCATCAAATGGACTCGTCTCTCATGCTGTGGGACAAAGGGCGGCAACCGCGGGCTACGGCTATGCTGGCGTCATTCATCTCGCTGAATGGGCTGCCAACTGTGCCATCCTACGGTGACAAGGAGTTGTATTGGCTCGCATGCGAGCTCGCTGAGACTGCGTACGCTTTCTCGGACGTTGCTGTTGGTACTGTGGGCTGGGAGTTGCTCACCGCTGGTCGACAAAATGACGGTGTGTTGTGTGGAGACGCATTGCAGCATTATCCTGTACAGCTGAACCCAGCTAAGGGACCGGAAGCGGACGTTGAGCCGCTGTACATGAACAGCGACAATATCTTAGAGTGGGGCCGACAGTCGCGCCGTTTGTACCGAACGGCTGCTCGACCGGCAGATCTGTATCCCGGCTCCTTCGCCGAGCGGAAGCTACTGCAGACCTGTCCTTTTGACGTGACGACCATGGAACTCGCACCACTGGAAACGATGCTTCTTATACAGCGGCGGGAACTCTACGATGTCGCTGCAGGCTGGGCAAACGCGCAGCCACAAACGTGGTGGTATTCCTTTGGATAGCAGCGGCGGACTCGCTCTTTGTTGACGGCGAGATGCGGTGCTGTTTTGATTTGGCGTCGTCCAGGCATTTTACATGTGCCTACGAGTTGCTAGGTATCGTCGTACGAGTTGCCGGTGGCAACTTTCTCCTACACGTACCGGATATCCATAATATCAGTGTGGGGAAGTGGCCCTCCAGTTTATATGAAGCCTTCATATAATCTGCGGCAAGCATTCGTGGCGTTTACCGCTACTTTTGAAGGAAAATAGATAGACAAGTAGTTTGTATCGCCTAGCTCCAGTGGCGGCAAATATATTTTTCAGGAGGAGCTCAGCTTGTTGCCGAGATTTAGGTTGGAGGGAGCGTACAGGACCAATGAGTTTTTGAGAGGTGGGGCTGTCGCTGCGGTGCGAAGTTTTCTGCGTCTGCGTCGATCCATCGAGCCTGTTGACGCCCACAACTTGCAGACGTCATCGGTTGGCTCGTGTGGACATGCAGGAGGCTACATACAGCCTCCCGCTCTATCGCAACAGATTCGAGTCTCCGTGTTCAGCGAATCTCTTCCGTGTCGATAAACGAGTATCGTTGCATTGAACACGTGCACCAAGCTGCTCCGGCTCACGGCCGGTCATGGTCGCCAAATTTTAATTTACCCGTGCTTCAGGCAGACTGCTTGCAAGGACCTGATACGTGTATCCAATACCCACAGTGGTTCCAACGTGGACCGCGCAGATTCGTTTGCTGCAAGCAGTTTTTTTAAATGCTGTGGCTGGTGTCAAAGACTGATGTGGCACTTTTGAAAAGACTCCACGGTGGTATTGTAATAGTGGATTAATGGCGGGGACGGTCTGGAAAGCACCGTGAGTTTGCCTGTTTTATAATACAGTGCATGTAGTGCCAAGTGGTGCTCTTTATTAATACAGCCGGGCAGCGTTTGTGGTTTGAGAGGAGTTCGCCAAATCCTGTGATTCAAGTTGTCTTTTACCAAATCCCTCCCAGATTGCTCGGCTGAGAGCGGCCAAGTATAATACACACGCCCTGCTCAGCATGAGATAGGGAGCGCCCGACACAACACAAGCATGTTCATTCTGCAATTTGCCAGCTCCAGCGCAACCAAGCTCCAGTTCGGCAGAATCAACCAACAACCATGAACAAGTACCTCGTGCGAGGCCTCGGCTTCTTCAACGATGCCTACGACCTCTTCGTCATGAACATCGTCAACGTCGTGCTCACGGAGCAGTACGGCAAGGAAGTCTACACTTCCTACGTCAAGTCGTGGGTGTCGGCCGCCGCTATCATCGGTGCCGTCGTCGGTCAACTGCTGTTCGGCTTCCTGGGCGACGTTTTCGGTCGCAAGGTCAACATGGTCGCCACTTGCGTACTGTTGATCGTGGGCTCCATCCTGTGTACGGTGGCGTACGCTGGTGATGGCAAGTCAACGCTGTGGTTCCTGGTGGTTGCTCGCATTATCCTCGGCATCGGTATCGGTGGTGAGTACCCTCTGGCTGCTTCTTCGTCGGCAGAAGACTCGACGAGCTCAGCGGAACGCAACACTCGTGTGGCTACGACGTTCTCGCTGCAGGGAGTGGGGCAGGTGGTTGCCGCCATTCTGGGTAACCTGCTTGTGGAAGCTCTCGCTGATGGCAAGCCCGGTGAGAACAGCGACTCTCGGCTTGAGACCGTCTGGCGTCTGCTTTTCGCTATCGGCTGCATCCCCGCCGTTGTGATCTGCTACTACCGTATCACCGCCGAGGAGACGGAGGCTTACAAGGCGGTGCAGGAGCGTCAGAACGCGGTGACTCGAGTCGGAGCCGAGAAGAAGGCTCGCCTGTCCTTCATCCTGCGCCACTACTGGGTCAGTCTGCTGGGCACGGCCGGCACGTGGTTCCTGTTCGACATCATCTACTACGCGCAGAACCTCTTCTCGGCCAGTATCCTGTCGGTCATTGGTGTGAAGAATTCGTCCCTGCAGCAGGTCACCACGATGAACGCGTTCGTGGCTCTGTTGGCTCTGCCTGGTTACTACGTGGCCATCTACTTCATCAACAGCCTCGGCCGCAAGAAGATGGCGATTCAGGGTTTCTTCTTCATGGGTGTGCTCTGCCTCATCCTGGCCATCTTCTGGGACGATCTCCAGGACCAGACTGTGCTCTTCATCATCCTGTACGGCCTCACGCTCTTCTTCGCCAACTTCGGTCCCAACACGGCCACGTTCGTGCTGCCCACCGAGATGTACCCGACTCCTATCCGATCGACTTGTCACGGTATCTCCGCTGCTTGCGGCAAGGCCGGTGCTGCCATCGGTTCGTTCGGTTTCTCGATCTGGGTGTCCAACGAGAGTTTCGGCTACGATGGTGCTTTCTACACGTTTTGCGCGATCGCTTTCGTGTCGATCCCGTTGACGTGGTTCTGCGTGTTCGACAACGACGTGCCGATTGAGGAGATGGATGCGGAGTTCTACCGCAAGCTTCATGGCGAGGACGTGTTCACTCGTGACTCGTTCGCATCGAAGGGCGCTGGGCAGGACAAAGAGATCGGCTACAAGTCGTCGGCCACACCCAACGCGTAAAGCTAGGTTTTACTGTGAATATAAGTCGTTGATACATATTCAAAACGGGGGGAGATCGATGTACATGTATGTATCATGGATGGTAGAGACTTACGATGGTGAAAACTTCCTCGGAGTTTCCAAAAAGACTGGCGGTGGTGAAACTTCCTCGGCCATCACGCCGCAATGGGAGGCATAGTCAACTTGACTGGTCAAGTTCATGGACAATCGACTCGATTGGCTTCGAGAGCCGGATTCGAGTCATGAAGTACCCGATAACTTGTCCCCCGATTCCCGACCACTTCAAGGCAACATGGTTTGAATCTCTTCAGATTCGAGATGGGGATGCGCCGTTTGGCCAGAAAAGGGGTCGACTACCAAAAAAAACGTAGATTGGGCTCCCTCGATCCGTGTTTTGGGTCGCATTTGGATTTAGATTTGGCGCCATGCATTGCAGTGGTTGTCGCTCCGTTCGCGCAGCGGGTAGCGGGCTGGTCGAAAGCAACACACGTTAGACCTTGTTTCAGCCCGCATCGGCTCTCTATAGCGCTCGCCGACCGACGGGCAATGATATGCGACGAGCGACCCCTTCCAGCACAAGATTCCAAGCTGAGGTGTTCCGCATCTTAAAGCGAGTCAAATCCTGATGTGATATACAGTGCCAGGGCAACGCAGTTGCTGGCTTTCAACCGAGCCCACCTCAGTGAGACGGCTCAAGCGAGTACAGAGCACAGTAATGAATAAAGAACCCTGGTTCGCTCAGCGAATTCCCGGCCACTTGAGCGCAGAGGCGGTTTGCCTGGGAAATCGAAGTCGCTACATGCACGTGGCACATTCCGGTCCGCAAATGCCTGCTCTCAGAGCAGTTCTCTGGTCCGAGTGCGAGTGCCGGCTCACGACGAACTGGAGCTCGACATGGCTGGCATGGTACAATGAATGTATCCGCCCAAACTGAGACGAGAACCCAATCTAAGCGCATACTTTAATCCATACAAACGCACGTCACTTTGAGCAGGGCGTCCGCCCATAGCCGAGCCGCATTCATGACCGGCATCATGGCAACCTCATCTCCGAGCTCCGCGTCCTCCCTCACCCGTGAGTTCGCTCATTCCGCAATTCACCGGCAACCGACCAAGTTTCACTGCATCCGGCCCAAGTCGCGCACATCTCGCCAGCCATGAACAAGTACCTCGTGCGAGGCCTCGGCTTCTTCAACGATGCCTACGACCTCTTCGTCATGAACATCGTCAACGTCGTGCTCACGGAGCAGTACGGCAAGGAAGTCTACACTTCCTACGTCAAGTCGTGGGTGTCGGCCGCCGCTATTATCGGTGCCGTCGTCGGTCAGCTGCTGTTCGGCTTCCTGGGCGACGTTTTCGGTCGCAAGGTCAACATGGTCGCCACTTGCGTACTGTTGATCGTGGGCTCCATCCTGTGTACGGTGGCGTACGCTGGTGATGGCAAGTCAACGCTGTGGTTCCTGGTGGTTGCTCGCATTATCCTCGGCATCGGTATCGGTGGTGAGTACCCTCTGGCTGCTTCTTCGTCGGCAGAAGACTCGACGAGCTCAGCGGAACGCAACACTCGTGTGGCTACGACGTTCTCGCTGCAGGGAGTGGGCCAGGTGGTTGCCGCCATTCTGGGTAACCTGCTTGTGGAAGCTCTCGCTGATGGCAAGCCCGGTGAGAACAGCGACTCTCGGCTTGAGACCGTCTGGCGTCTGCTTTTCGCTATCGGCTGCATCCCCGCCGTTGTGATCTGCTACTACCGTATCACCGCCGAGGAGACGGAGGCTTACAAGGCGGTGCAGGAGCGTCAGAACGCGGTGACTCGAGTCGGAGCCGAGAAGAAGGCTCGCCTGTCCTTCATCCTGCGCCACTACTGGGTCAGTCTGCTGGGCACAGCCGGCACGTGGTTCCTGTTCGACATCATCTACTACGCGCAGAACCTCTTCTCGGCCAGTATCCTGTCGGTCATTGGTGTGAAGAATTCGTCCCTGCAGCAGGTCACCACGATGAACGCGTTCGTGGCTCTGTTGGCTCTGCCTGGTTACTACGTGGCCATCTACTTCATCAACAGCCTCGGCCGCAAGAAGATGGCGATTCAGGGTTTCTTCTTCATGGGTGTGCTCTGCCTCATCCTGGCCATCTTCTGGGATGATCTCCAGGACCAGACTGTGCTCTTCATCATCCTGTACGGTCTCACGCTCTTCTTCGCCAACTTCGGTCCCAACACGGCCACGTTCGTGCTGCCCACCGAGATGTACCCGACTCCTATCCGATCGACTTGTCACGGTATCTCCGCTGCTTGCGGCAAGGCCGGTGCTGCCATCGGTTCGTTCGGTTTCTCGATCTGGGTGTCCAACGAGAGCTTCGGCTACGATGGCGCTTTCTACACGTTCTGCGCGATCGCTTTCGTGTCGATCCCGTTGACGTGGTTCTGCGTGTTCGACAACAACGTGCCGATTGAGGAGATGGATGCGGAGTTCTACCGCAAGCTTCATGGCGAGGACGTGTTCACTCGTGACTCGTTCGCATCGAAGGGCGCTGAGCAGGACAAGGAATCCGGCTACAAGTCTGCTACGACTCCGTCTACGTCGTAAGGTGACGGTTATTATTTTGCTGCAAGTTTTTTCTTTAGAAATTACTTTCAACATATTAGCAATATAGTAATATTAATACGCTGGTGTATTAATATGATGTGTTACTTGTATATTGGAACGGGAGTTTGTGCTATATGGCGGAATAGCAAGGATGTTCGGACGCAGGATTTTTGAGTAGTGAATATTACAATAGCAACGGGCCTATCAGATGGGTCGCTCAGTTTTTTCGGACCAATAGGAGTCTTCAATTATTACTTTGTCTGGCTCAAATAATTCGGACATATTCTGTCCGATTCGTTTAAAAATATGTGATATTACTATAATGAAAGTAAGTGATCACCATATTTAAAAAATATCGTGGCCATTCGGACACATATCGGGTTAAAGGGGGAATTGGTCGATGAAAGCTCTAAACCCGGGAAATTGCAGTGAGCGCGATTGACAACGCTGAACGCGTTTGATGTGGCTAAAAAGATGACGGTGGAGCAGATATGTTCGTTTGTGGCGGTATATGGGTCGGGAGATGCTCTTTATGTCGTGTTAGACAAATTTGCGATGTATTTGGCGTTTCAGGAAAGCTCTAAGTGCTTGCTGCCGTCAAAGAATTCTGTCACCAGCTACTTCGGTAATGTCAAGAATCACACGCTCGAGATTTTCCCGGCTCTGAAAGGCGTATCAAGTCGCCGTCTTCAAAAGATAGCATCGATCTTAGACAAGTAATGTGTATAGCATGGTACTGACTTCACGCATCAGGTGTGTAGTGTCTTCCGACGCTTGCTTGAGAACTCGAAGGCTTGTTGAATTCTGTTCCCTTACATGCACTGCCCGCTAACTACTCTGTAGTGGTTACGGTTGGTTTCCTACTTGTTGTTTTTCCTATGCATCGTGCAACGGACGCCGTGTCCGTTGCAGCTGCAGCTCGAGAGAGGAGTTTTGCTGATCCCATGGCTTGCAGCCACTACATCGCCCTCCAAGCTAAACTCCGCATGCTGCACTTGTAGCTATGAGCTACTTCTTGGCTGTCTTCTTCGTTCTCTTTGTTTTCTGACAGGGCTTCCTGTTCTTGTTCTTCTGCGTGTCGATCTTGGCCGCGGCACGTGAAGGTGCCGTTTTCGTATGCTTGTGGCTGAGGTTGGACACATACCGAGCCAAGGCATTGTCGTCGCTGGAATCCACGTACTCCTGTAGTTTGGCTGGGACGTCCTCATACATGTTCTTGATGGGCTCCCAGGAATCTTCAATTTCCTCAAGGCCTTCCCAACCGACGAGTACTTCATACCCATGCGAGGGATGCTTCTTGTGCCGCTTAAACTTGTCGACAGTAAGGTAGATGTCCTGGTTTGCAATGTGCTGGATAATCTCTTCGTTAATATCCAAGCTGCTATCAGCATAAAGTTTCAAACGTGACGCATGCACGTTGCGCGTGGCGCCACTGATAAGATGTTCAATATCAAACGAATTGACCTTGGTACCAATCACCCTGAAAGGACCAATCCATTTGACAGCAAGCTTGTTGGTGTGTGTCTTCGCATCGACACGAGACCATAAAACAAAATCTCCGACGTGGAAGTTCACTGGCTGAGCACCACGCTGGTTAGATTTGTTACGCTTCGTTTGCTTCTCCTTTGCAGTCGTGATGGCGTTGTGCATGTCGTTAATGCTGCTTCTCACTCCATCCACTGCCAGTTGAATATCAGGGGTAAAGTTGCTGGCATCCATGAGATTATTTGCGATAGCATCCTTGCCAATCAGCACTTTCTGTAGCGGTGTTGCTGCTCGTAATCCCATGAAAACTTCTGCTGGCGTGTGGTTGGCAAGGCAACTGGGCTGTGGTTCAGGTTGGCCTGGATTAATGGCAGCAATGTCATCCAATTTTCCTGCTCGATTTTCCACTCCAGTAGCATAACGCGAACTACTTGCAGTATGTCACGATTTAGGCGTTCAACGCTGCCGTTTATCCACGGACAGTATGCCACGGTAAAGCTCTGCGTCATCTGCGTCTTGTGGCACAACTCATCAAGTAGCTGGTTCTTGAAGTGGGCTGCAGTGTCACTGATCAGTAATTGCGGCGTGCCGTAGCGGCTGCTCCACTGAAGGATAGCATTCACCGCCGTTGCAGCATCTGCTGAGGTGCATTCTATCATCTCGCAAAAGTGTGAGAAATCATCCTTGAGGACGAGCAAATAGTTCTTAGTTTCATTGTAGTCGCCGATGAAGAGATAATCCATGTGAAGAGCTTCATTCCGCTCCTTCGACCGATATGTTTCTCCCCATGGTCTTGGCACAATATTACCACCTTTTACATGGCAACACAAGAGGCAGCGAGCACAAATTTTGTGTGCTAGAGCCTCAAGCTTGGCGATCGAGAAGTGTTCTTGGAGGTGGTTTATCATCACCTTCACCCCTCGATGGCCCATTATTCCACAATGAGCAATCACCATTAAACGCTCCAAGAGCACTGCAGCACTTGGCGGGATCCACAACCGCCCAGCCTGGTCGCGCCAACCACCATCGGTACTATTCGTTAGATGTGGGGGCCGTTCTGCATTTGCGCTCGCTTGAGCGGTGACAATCTCATCAAACGTCGGCCAGTCATCATCAGTGTGCAAAGACCGAAGTTGCTGCGTGGATTGGGCTGGCTTTGGCTGTGGCGTGTGCTCGCTGTCTTCATCAATACGGAGGCGCTTCATGCTACTTGATTCACTAGGCGGGGGTGCTTGCGCCCATCTAGAAATCATGTCTGCCCAGACATTGTCGTCGCCACTAATATGCTCAATCGTGTAGCGAAGCTCGTTCAGCTTTAGACTCCATCGCTGTAGCTTCCCACGCACATGCTTTTTGATCTCGTCACCGGGGGCAAAGATAAAAATGAGGTTGCGATGGTCCGAATACAGGCGAAAGCCTTTTGAGCGAATGAGTAAGTAGTCTAGCTCAGTTGCGGCTTTTATAATCGGGAAGGCTTCCTTTTCCGTGACACTCCAGTGCTTCGATGCGCCTTTGAACGTGCCACTCATGCAGTGAACAAGTCGGTGATGTTGTTCTACGATGCTTGTAGTCGGGCTCCAGTCGTGCACAACAGTCAGGATAATGCTCCACCCAACGTCACTAGCGTCCGTCATTAGGATTAGCTCATCTGTATCATCAGGAGTCACCAACGTGGCCGAATTGGCAAGTAATTTCTTCACTTGTCCAAAACTTTGCTGCTCTTCTGCAGTCAAAGTGATCGCCAATCTTGCAGCAACGTGTTTGGTGCGCTTGGTGCCAGCCAGCGCCTCTTGCAATCGATTGTGGAGAGGAGCTGCAACTCGGGCAAAATCCACGAGAGAGTTCCGCATCCACCCGGCAGCACACAAGAATTGTTGTAATTCACCCGCCGTTTTTGGTTCAGGAATATCGACCAGAGTCTGTATCTTCTCGGGATCATAAGCTACTCCATCCGGTGTGATGACACGGCCACACCATTTGGCATGCTGAGTGTACAGACAGATCTTGTTGAGGCCAAGGAACAGTCCATACTTTGCTAGCGTGCTGTACACGCGGTCCAGTATCACGAGAAACTCGTCAATCGTGTCCGCGTAAATTAGCAGGTCATCAACCCAGGCGAGTACGTGTTCGTACAACAATTTGGCTTCACGCATTATTTTCTCGACAGACTGCTGGAAGTGAATGGACGAATCCACAGAGCCTTGTTGCAGACGCGTTGGAGTGAAAATGCCATCCTCGGTCATGTACGACTGCGATTCTTGACTGATCTTTGCCAGGGCCATCTGCCAAAAGCTCTTGATGAAGTCCACTGTCTGCTTGTGCTTCTTATTTTTCACATGCTGCAAACGGGTACTTAGGCTTGGCATTGTTCCTGCCAACGGTAGTACTCGAGCATTGGTCCTACGAAAATCGACCACTTGGCGAAGTCCGCCAGATTTTCCAGGTTTCTTAACAGGACGCGCCGGACTCGCCCATCGGCTTGTCTCGTTGCGGTACACCCAGCCCAGATTGACCAGGGATTCATTGAAGCTCTTCATCCAGTCACGCTCAGCTGGAGCGTAAGTCCTGGGCTTGTAGCGAATTGGATCTGTGCCATCCTTAAAATGAATCACAAAAGGCTCAATTTTCGATGGAGGGTCATTGCCAATGGTTAATCTCCATATATCATAGCGCGTGACCACATCAAACAGCTCCTTCTTTCGCTCACGAGGGAAACCATTTTCTACTGCTTCGTTGACGAGTTCACAGAGACGAGCGACAATCTGCTTCTTGTCGGGGGGATCAAAGCTCAGAGGTATGGCAGACTCGAAAGGATCGAAATCAATAATTTCTTGGTTCGCTAGAGCAGCAATTTGTTCATCCACATCAATACCTAGTGCCTTCAAAGTCAACCATCCCAAAAGAAATTCATCTTCTTCAGTCTCCGTGATAATGCACGTCACATTCCTCATCCGAACTTTGCCTGCAGGCGTCAGCAGCTCCAAATCTAGCTCAATAGCTTCTTGGCATGTTATAATCGCTCCGCCGACCGCCTTGCCTTCCACAGGTTTTTCTAGACGCCGAGTTTGCGCCGCTGGGCATGCCTGAATAATTTCTTCGACAATGTATCGCGGGATCACATTGTACTTCGTGCCGTTGTCGGGGTGGTAAGGCATGACCACCACTCCGTTGAACGCAACATGCTTGGGCTCTAACTCATCATCTGCTTGCAGAAAGCGCTTCGTTTTAGAGGCTTCAGTATTCTTCTTCTGATCCATGAACGCTTGTACAGCAGCTTTCTTCTGTTCCGCTGTAGCTGTGGGGCAATCACTCACCCAGTGTGTTCCTTTGCAGTGAAGGCAGCCGCGAGCTGGTGCGTCATCTCGCTTCCTAGCTGCTTGTGCCGCTGGTCGTTCGCTGCTCTGCTAAGGTCGAACGCCGCTTTGCTGTTTGCCTCCAACTGTGGGTTTTGGCGGCTTGGTTTGGGTTTTGTCCCTGTTTGTCTGGTTCTGATACAGGTCATACGATTGCTGATTCTTCAGCGCTTCAGCCTTGATCACGTCAAAGAGACGTGGCACACTGCTTTTTGCTGTTTGATCAATGTCTAGGCGCAGTTGCACTTGTTCCTTCAGGCAGGCTGGACGCAGATTTTCAATCAACAACTTGCATTTCAGCTTGTCGTTGTTCTCTAGCGTATTGCCTAGGCCATTTTCTTCAATGAGTTCCTCAAACCGATCAAAGTAGTTCAGAATGCGAGCTTTCACATCTTTCTGCTTTAGATCGATTCTTAGGTTTTGGCTCATAATGGCGCGCACGTTCGGGACTTGATCATTAATCGTGCTCGCGATGATTTGCGAGATTGCTTCAATCAGCTTATGGTTCGTCATCTCAGCCACATTCACTTTCAACTCAAGCTCGCAGAACGTCTTCAGCAAGCGTTTGTTGATCGTGTCTATAGCAGGGATTATTACCGCTGATGGTGATTCACCGGACTCCTGGCAGCGGGAGGTCGCGGCGGCCTCGTAGAGCTCACGCTCTCGTTTCCATTTGACGAGGGCTTCGTGCGAGAAGCATGTAATTGGTGGCGGTTCCTGCGCCGTCCAAAGCTTCATCGCGGCTTGCACTGTGGTTGAGTCAGCGACCTCACCGGCAGTGTTCGCGCGGCTGCGCTATTCCTGGGGTTGGCTCATGGCCGTTGCTTGCTGCTGTGTGTTGTCAGACACAGCTAAAGTTAACTTTGTAGTGTCTTCCGACGCTTGCTTGAGAACTCGAAGGCTTGTTGAATTCTGTTCCCTTACATGCACTGCCCGCTAACTACTCTGTAGTGGTTACGGTTGGTTTTCCTATGCATCGTGCAACGGACGCCGTGTCCGTTGCAGCTGCAGCTCGAGAGAGGAGTTTTGCTGATCCCATGGCTTGCAGCCACTACAAGTTGCCGCCGTGCACGACAAAAGATCTCCGGACTCTCATGACCGCAATCTACACCAGTGTAACAACGGCTGAAGACTACAAGGATGGTCCACTTCTAAGTCTATTGTGATATCTCCTTGGTCGATCTTCTGACGTTGTTTGTCTTATGAAAAGCCGGTCGCAGTCTATCCGGGTAAGCGAGTTTTGAAATGTGTTCTAATGATTTGGATGATTAGCTGCATGCTATTCATTTGGATTTGGTAACGGGTTACTGCGAGCATAACCTATGGCTACTGGGGTACTATTCGGGTACCGAGTATTATTCGGGAATTCCCGTTAGTCGTCGCTGTATTTTTTTCGTAGTTTTGTAATATTTTCGCCGTAAATAGGACAAAACCATAGTTGAGATCAATCAATAATACTATTTGAAGTACTATCATTATTGGCAATCGTTTGGGCAAAACGATAAACATGACATGTGGTGGATTTACGATAAATCAAGGCACATAAAATCGACCTGGCGTATATTTACGCTAAAACAGTTAAGTTTGCACTTGCAATAATGGTAGGGTTGCAACAATTCAGCTGCCAGCTCAGGCATCGTTAAATCTCACGCCAATCGAAGATGCAATCGACTGTATTATCAGGGGCATTCGCCATAGTCATATATGTGCCTGCAGCGCGTGACAAGCTTTCAGCTGAGGGGAAACTGCAGAGCTCAATTGGATTCATCCCAAGTGCAGATGGATTTAGCCATGGATTTAGCTATTTATATCGCTTTAATACACTTTTACGAGCACTGCTTGCCATATTTAGCTCCCAAAAAAGTCGGCAAAACAACTGCAAAGCACAAAAAATGTGTACATCATATACGTAGTACTATTGTTTGTACTAGCTAAAACTGAATGGTTTACTAGTAGTATTAGTAATAATGTAGTACTATAGATCGATAAAAGATAGTATCACATTCGAGCGAGCAATGTTAATAATACCTGTATTATACATGTAGTACATGCATGCTGGAAGTATCAGCTGACTTCGATGATAATACTGCGAGGAGATGTGTACAGCATGCAAATGTAAGGCTAAAAGATTTACAATTTTGAATGGCAAAAATGCTATGCTATGATACTAATTTTTAATGGCATATGCCACTGAAGTAGTGCAGCCCGTGCGGAGTTCTGCGTAGACCTGTCTGCTTACGAAAGGCCATTCAATTGCTTCTTACCCGGAGAGTTGTGCAAATCTTACAATTCTGCCGCGCAAACGCGTAACGTGCCCAAACTGCTACCCGACAACAAAGCTGCATGACATGTAGTACAAGCTAGTTCATGTTGGCTACAATGCAACCAGGTTGTCTCTACTGGGAGACAAAAGTGCTCGTTCTCCGTCGTGGCGCGACTGTGAAGTCCGCCAACTGCATCAGCGACTACTGGCGGAGCAGGCTTGTAGCCGAGGCACTGCCGCTTGTCACCGCTACATGTACCTAGCCACTTAGCCACTCGTAGCTAGAATATGCGTACGCTCATCTGGAATATTGTTCTTGTGCTGGCATGGCCTCAAAACATTAGCTGTCAAAGGCTCAATCGCTGGCACTGTCACCTTACTACAGAGCCCCCCGGCAAAGGGAAAACCAGTCGTCCGCTGGAGGATCGCCAGCAATACAACCCCGGTTGCAAAAGGCCGGCAATGTTGGAGCTCTGTAGTAAGGTGCCAGTGCCAGCGATTGAGCCTTTGACAGCTACTGCACAAGAACAAATTCCAGATGCACTGACTGGCGGGGACGCGAGGTCCAATTTGCTCTTTGGACGGTCCAAAGAGCTTTTTGCCAGGTCGGCTCGTTGCTTGGTTGTGCTCGTTGATCTCTGATAATAACTTCGGAGACTAACGCACAAAACAAGGCCGAACGCTCGTCGGCAAGGAAAAGATTCGCGGTAGATGCGGAACCCGTACCGGGAGAATCCGATTGGCAAAGGCTCATGCCATCACACAATCGAAAAACGACATAGAGAAGTTTGCGAACTCGTTTTACCTAGTCGTAGACCATTTTCTGCTTCAGGTTCGCAGGTGGACACTGTCCACCGAGGACCCCGTGTGCGGGGCGATACCTGAATCCTTGAGCCATCTGAGACTTGGCTTTGGCGCCGTCTACGCATGGCTCCTCTCAGTGAGCAGGGGCGGCAACTCGACTCGACCGAGGCCTCGAGATCGAATACGCTCATTCTGCAATTTGCCAGTTCCAGCCCAACCAAGCTCCGGTTCGACGTAATCGACCAGCAACCATGAACAAGTACCTCGTGCGAGGCCTCGGCTTCTTCAACGATGCCTACGACCTCTTCGTCATGAACATCATCAACGTCGTGCTCACGGAGCAGTACGGCAAGGAAGTCTACACTTCCTACGTCAAGTCGTGGGTGTCGGCCGCCGCTATTATCGGTGCCGTCGTCGGTCAGCTGCTGTTCGGCTTCCTGGGCGACGTTTTCGGTCGCAAGGTCAACATGGTCGCCACTTGCGTACTGTTGATCGTGGGCTCCATCCTGTGTACGGTGGCGTACGCTGGTGATGGCAAGTCAACGCTGTGGTTCCTGGTGGTTGCTCGCATTATCCTCGGCATCGGTATCGGTGGTGAGTACCCTCTGGCTGCTTCTTCGTCGGCAGAAGACTCGACAAGCTCGGCCGACCGCAACAAGCGCGTCGCCATGACGTTTTCGCTGCAAGGAGTGGGCCAGGTGGTTGCCGCCATTCTGGGTAACCTGCTTGTGGAAGCTCTCGCTGATGGCAAGTCTGGCGAGAACAGCGACTCTCGGCTTGAGACCGTCTGGCGTCTGCTTTTCGCTATCGGCTGCATCCCCGCCGTTGTGATCTGCTACTACCGTATCACCGCTGAGGAGACGGAGGCTTACAAGGCGGTGCAGGAGCGTCAGAACGCGGTGACTCGAGTCGGAGCCGAGAAGAAGGCTCGCCTGTCCTTCATCCTGCGCCACTACTGGGTCAGTCTGCTGGGCACGGCCGGCACGTGGTTCCTGTTCGACATCATCTACTACGCGCAGAACCTCTTCTCGGCCAGTATCCTGTCGGTCATTGGTGTGAAGAGCTCGTCCCTGCAGCAGGTCACCACGATGAACGCGTTCGTGGCTCTGTTGGCTCTGCCTGGTTACTACGTGGCCATCTACTTCATCAACCGCCTCGGCCGCAAGAAAATGCAGCTTCAGGGTTTCTTCTTCATGGGCGTGCTCTGCCTCATCCTGGCCATCTTCTGGGACGATCTCCAGGACCAGACTGTGCTCTTCATCATCCTGTACGGTCTCACGCTCTTCTTCGCCAACTTCGGTCCCAACACGGCCACGTTCGTGCTGCCCACCGAGATGTACCCGACTCCTATCCGATCGACTTGTCACGGTATCTCCGCTGCTTGCGGCAAGGCCGGTGCTGCCATCGGTTCGTTCGGTTTCTCGATCTGGGTGTCCAACGAGAGTTTCGGCTACGATGGCGCTTTCTACACGTTCTGCGCGATCGCTTTCGTGTCGATCCCGTTGACGTGGTTCTGCGTGTTCGACAACAACGTGCCGATTGAGGAGATGGATGCGGAGTTCTACCGCAAGCTTCACGGCGAGGACGTGTTCACTCGTGACTCGTTCGCATCGAAGGGCGCTGAGCAGGACAAGGAGATCGGCTACAAGTCTGTCGCAACGCCGGCTACTGCGCCGTAAGATCATCGGGCAGCTTTGCATTTTGTTTTCCACGCGAGTCTTGTAGAGGACAGGGTACTGCTCTATTAATCACAAGAATTGGATTAGACGTTCACTTTGCCTTGTTGGACTCATTGTCAATATGAAAAACTGTGCAAGTACTATTGCACGTAAACATGTATGCAGTTGCTCGCATGCAGTGCGCAAAAACAACAAGTATACACGCCCCTCGACTTTTTATTTGCTCCGGTTTGCTTGGCAAGCGAATTGCGTTCTAAAACGTTGGCTGTGTGCTCGATCGAGCAGTGCTATATCCAGCGAATTGCACCCTTGGAGTTCGAGAAGATGGATGATCCGCAGGACCTGCCTGTGGTGTCCTTCGGCTGAGGTCTGTAAATGTTAATTTGGCGGGAGAATAGACTGGAACTACTACGTAGCATTAGAGCAACGGCCAACGGTGATCCTAAACCTCCAAGACGTGCATAGGGAATAGAGTTGGCTTTGAGTTTGGAGGTACTGGTACGTGCTGCGTTGTTTCGACGCTGGACGAGTAGTGTGCAGGATAGGAATTTGAGCACTTCAAAAAGGTTTTACATTAATGGTGGAAGGTGCTAGCTATCGCACATCTACTGGGGGGTAGTGGTCGACTTGTAGACACCGTCCTTCTCCACGTCGCTCTGCTTGATAACCGAGTTGAACGACTCACGGGTGAAGTCGTCGGCGCCGTGCAGCTTCTGGTAGAACTCGGCGTCCATCTCATCGAAGCCCTGCTCGTTGTCGAACATGCAGAACCAGGTGAGCGGGATCGAGACCAGCGTGATAGCAGCGAAGGTGTAGAAGGCACCGTCGTAGCCGAAGCTCTCGTTTTCGACCCAGATGGAGAAGCCGAACGAGCCGATAGCAGCACCGGCCTTACCGGCAGCAGCAGACATACCGTGGCACGTCGAACGGATCGGCGTGGGGAACATCTCAGTCGGCATCACAAACGTCGACGTGTTGGGGCCAAAGTTGGAGAAGAAGAGGGCAAGTCCGTACAGGATAATGAAGAGCACAGCCTCCTCCTGGATGCTGTCCCAGAAGATGGCGAGCACCAGGAACAGCACCGTCATGACAACGAAACCCTGCAGCTGGATGACCTTGCGACCCAGACGGTTGATGAAGTACACGGCAACGTAGTAACCGGGCAGGGCCATGAGAGCGACGAATGCGTTCTGCGTGGTCACGACCTGCAGAGAGGCGTTCTTAACGCCGACAACCGACAGGATACTGGCCGAGAAGAGGTTCTGGGCGTAGAACACAATGTCGAACAGGAACCACGTGCCGGCCGTACCCAGAAGGCTCACGCCGTAGTTACGGATGATGAAAGACAGACGCGCGCGCGAGGCGTTGGGGCTAGTAGCAGCAGCCTCGCGACGCTCCTCCGCGGCCTTGTAGGCGTCGGTCTCCTCGGCAGTGATGCGCCAGTAGCACACGACGCAGGCGGGGATGACGCCGATGCCGAAGAGTAGACGCCACACCGTCTCAAGACGCGAGTCGGCGTTGTTGCCCTTCTCACCGTTGGCGAGGGCCTGAATGATGAGGTTTCCGAGGATAGCGGCAGTGAGCGAGCCGACACCCTGCAGGGAGAACGTGAGCGCCACGCGCTTGTTGCGGTCAGCGACGGACGTGGCGTCCTCGGCCGTGGACGAAGCAGCGAGAGGGTACTCGCCACCGATGCCGACACCGAGGATGAAGCGGGCCACAACCAGGAACCACAGCGTGCCCTCAGCCGAGCCGCCGTAGGCGACGGTGCAGAGGATTCCGCCCACGATGAGCAGGACGCACGTGGCGATCATGTTGACACGACGGCCGAAGACGTCACCGAGGTACCCGAAGGCGAGCTGGCCCACCACGGCGCCGATGAGCGCGGCGGCCGAGACCCACGACTTCATGCTGGACGTGTACACGTCCTTGCCGTACTGCTCCGTGAGCACGACGTTGACGACGTTCATGACGAAGAGGTCGTAGGCATCGTTGAAGAAGCCGAGGCCGCGCACCAGGAACTTGTTCATCTTTCTGCACTCGGGGTCGCGGAAGGAAGGCCGGGCTTGCGAAGAGCGGAGCAAAAAGCGGAATGAGCCGAGTCATCGCGCTGAGACCGACGGACGGAAGCCGATTCGCGGTGGTTGGCAGCGAGTCTGTCGTTACCCACGATCGGATCTGATTAGTAAGTCGCGGATAAAAAGAACCCGCTAGTGGTGCAGTGGTGCAGAGACTGCGACCAGATGAAGGATAGCCGGTGCGGTTGGTCCTGGAGATTCACGGCCGGCGCAGTGCATGAGCTGTTACTGCCGCCGTATGCTGCATACAGCGGTAAGCGCCACGTGAATCCTGAGAGATTCCTGGTGGAGACCGATCGCGCGACGTGCAAGGTGGACAGACTGGGCGGGATCGCGAAAGCCGGGCCCAAATCTAGTGCGAATTAAAATCGCAAATTAATGCCGCCGAGAGATTAATGCGGCACCGCCGAGCGTGTGGCCGAGCGTCGTCGGTGCGGATGCAATGTGAATGGTGGTGCTCAAGTAGAGCGATGTCCGCGTGGTGGAGTCGCAAGCGTTATCCTGAAGCTGGGCTTGGCATTTCAGGCCTGCGCGGTGCATTTAATGCACATAAAACTCCCCTATTCACCCTATTCACCTGACTATCCTTATTAATAGGTGTGTGTGTGTGCCAGTTTCAAGAAGCCGGACTTTGCAGCTCGCTCTCAGCGGCTGAGGCAGCAGGTTTTGGCTGCAACGGGCCCTCCTACACGCAAGACAGGGTGTGTGCAAAGTTTTGGAGTTATTCCATGAATTGTTTACTGCGGAAACCATTGTGGAAATGTCTTCGGACACCGAAACGCTGTTGGCGAATTCGGAATCGAGGTACGTCGTCAAGGGCACACGCGCCTAGCTCAGTGAGCTGGGCGAGGAACGCCCTCCTCACTGAGTTGGGCAGAGAAGATGAGCGCGCCTTGAGCAAGTGCACGCCGCTGGCGTCGTCTCAACACTGTGGCCGGTTCGGCGCCAGGATACAACCCGGAAATGGGAGATTCGCCGGCGCTCATCAGGCTGTCTTGCAGAATACAACGAGCAGCTAAAATCTGGAGATTCGTCCCCATCGGTGTTGGCCGCTCCCCTTGAACCGTACTAAACGGCCAAGAGACGTGCTGGTTAAAGAGAGATTAAAATTCTCCCGCCGATCCACTTGTCGTAGCCGGGTCTATAACAATGGGCATTCTCGCATGGCGTAACACTAAACACCGGTTTGGACAGATTAAAGCTTATTCCGGCGTTTTTTAATTTATTAAACCGACGTCTGCGAGCACGAGCTTCCACGCTCCTATGCCGCGATTTATCCATCGGCTATGCATCGGAAATACTCGTATTACGTTGTCTGGAAGATCCCCTCCAGCGAGAGGTTCGTTAGACCCGTGTGGAAGGCGTTCTTCTCCCATTTCAGAACGGAGAAGTCCGACTCAGCGGAGGTGCAGACAAACACAGTTGCTGAGCGAAAAGCTGCGATGTTGTACTGTTTTGCACCGTAGCAGCCAAGGCGCCAGTATTGGGAGGGTTGATGGGCTCCTCCTCCTTTTTCCGGTCGGTGCGCTCATACCTCCTGCCTCAAATGTCAGGGGTTAGTTATTGTAGTTGGGCCGTTTGTGCATTGGCCATTTGCGCAATAAAAATGCTCCAAATGTCTAAACCAAATTCTAACGTCAATGCGCGGGGAGCGCGCTAACCCGCGACCGCCGCGATCTTGCAGCCCCAGGTTGTCAGTTCTGGGCAACTTCTGTTCGGAAGTGTCGCGTGTCAAGGTAATTGGGCAGGATTATAATAACATGATTAATGCAGCAAAACGAAAGTGTACTTTCGCACTACATTTTTTTTTTTAATACATGTAGTATTATAGCAACGTGTTACCAAAACGAGGGACATTTATCGCTAAGGTTCAAGCTGTCGTTCTGTGGGCTACCACAACGAAGGATGCACACACACTTTATTCCGGTGTTTACCAGCTTTTTGAACCGGAGTTCGTGCTGTCGTCAGGACCAAACGCCGGTTTTTAGGCAGCCAGATTTAGACTCCTGCCTAAGCGCGTAAATTGTAAATTGAACCCTCAAGTATAAGATTCTCTTGATCTTATAATCAAGGGTATAATTTAACGATAACGATAAAAATTTAATGTTTGTCGAGAAAAAATCTTCGGCACTTCACGAAGACATGTAGCCGATCTCCTTGTCCTGCTCAGCGCCCTTCGATGCGAACGAGTCACGAGTGAACACGTCCTCTCAAGCAAGCAGCGCCACGAATACGCTCATCACGGTAACCTGTCGTAGAGGTGAATTGGAAACCCCAACCACGGACAATATGCTGGCGGAAAAGAGGTTCTGCACGTAGTAGATGATGTCGAAGAGGAACCACGTCCCAGCAGTTCCTATAAGACTAACCCAGTAGTGGCGCAAGATGAAGGATAGGTGCGCCTTCTTCTCTGCAGTGACAGCAGCCGATCGTTCTTGTACTGCTTTGTAGGCCTCCGTCTCCTCGGCCTTGATACGATAGTAGCAGATCACGATAGCGGGCACACAACCGATGCCGAAAAGCAAACGCTACACGGTCTCAAGCCGAGAGTCGCTGTTCTCGCGAGCCTCGCCGTCCGCTAGAGCTTGCACCAGCAGGTTGCCCGTAATGGCAGTAAACACTTGACCCACGCCCTGCAGCGAGAATGTCATGGCGACGCGCTTGTTGCGGTCGGCAGAACTGGATGCGTCCTCGGCTGAAGAGCTGGCGGCTAAAGGATACTCTCTACCGATGCTTACACCAAGGATCATGCGGGCCACGACCAGGAACCACAAAGTACCGGAAGGCAAACCACTGTAGGCTGCCGTGCACAGGATACCGCCGACGATCAGCAGAGCGCGTGTCGCGATCATGTTGACCTTGCGGCGAAAACACCGCCCAGATAGCCGAAAAGAAGCTGCCCGACAATAGCACCGATGAAAGCTGAAGCCGGCACCCACGACCTGACGTTGGTTGAAGTGTCACCAGCACGTTCCCGACTTGCTCTTGTCAACGTTGACACAACGAAGACGTTGATCAAGCATTGGTTTTTTAACAGGTCGTCAAAAGTACGCGCTTATCTGCACGGTTTGAGATTTTGTCACCCAAGTGCCTATGAGCACGGGTAGTAATTGTGAGATGATGCCGTAGTTTGCCAGGGAAATGCTTGCCCTGTGTCGGCGAGGACGTAAAAAAACGTAATACATGTGCAATTAGCGTTGACGTTCACTGAATCTTAAGCATTTGCACCACGTAAGCATTGCATGAAGTACATCTGCATGTATACTTCACCCCAGAAATGCAGCCGGTCAGAACTAATGTGAGCCCCTCACCTCCAGGCCCTGTGGCCCTCCTCTAGTCCATTAATCTATCATTTTCCAATTCACTGGCCCCTGCTCAAACAAGCTGAAGCCCGGCAACTCGCATCTATCGTCCCAAGTTCTCCAGTCGTGACCAAGTTTCTCGTCGGCTTCTTCAATGACGCCTACGACCTCTTCGTCATGAACGTTGTCAACGTCGTGCTAACAGAACAGTGCGGGAGTGATGTGCTCCATAAAGGCTGACCAGTGCTCAAATACCAGCATCGGAGCCATTCCAGTGGCTGTGATCTCGTACCCAAGCACTTGAACGCAAAAGAAGTAGAGCAACCAAGAATTTGTTTAGATTAAAGATAAATTCCATCGATGCCCCAAGCTTGCGTTTTATCACGGCGCAGACTCACTACGAGATAGCAACGGGGACTCAGGTCCCGCAGGACTTTCCGCCATTGACCTCAGCTTGACCATAGCCTCCGTGACGCTGACAGGGTCCTTCTTGCCGAGTCGGAGGCGGTACACTCGTGGGAGCAGCACTTGGCGGAGAAGCGAGCGGTGCTCACGAATGAGGCGTGCCAGGCGCAACTCGCGTTTCGTAGCCGACATGTTCGCCACCTTTTGTAGTGATCCATACATGTGGCGTTGCCAGCGTAGCCAATGGTTGTATTCTGCGTTCTCCGTCGGAGCCAGCCCTTTACGCTGTGCACGCTGACGCGCCACCTCATCTGACCACGAGAACGAGTAGCCACACAAGCAGCGCAGCGCATCGCAGCCGTCCACCATCACGACCGTCACCCCGCAACCTCGACACTCCACCACGTTTTGGTCCTCAATGAAGTCGCGACATTTGCCCTCATGGTGGTTCGTCGCCTTGCACTTGAAGCACACGTCCGCTGCACAGCAGCGAGTCTGCGTGTCCGGGTTCTTGGTTAAATGGCGCAGCAGCAGCGCCGCCCGCCGCTCCTCGTCTACGATCTTGGGCAACAACGTCCAGAGCACGTCCTCCGCCTTCTCTTCAAACGTTTTCGTCAAAAACTCATAAAACGTCGGCGTATCTTCCCGATGGTAGCAGAACTCGACGCCGCGTTGCTGAAGCTCCGGCAGCGCTTGAATCTGCTCCAGCGGCAGTGCCAACTCCTCTTCCTCGTCGTCCGAGTCCGAGTAGCGCTCGGGCAGCATCGTGTAGTCGGCATTGTGGCAGCAGGGCGACTGGAAGCCGCAGCTCTGGCGACACAGCACCACGTACTTGTCCAGCACGTGGGCGTTGTCATCCACAAACTGCGGGTCCTCCTGCTCTTGGTTTTGTTCTTCCTGGTCTTGCTCTACCTGTTCCTGTGTCGTTTGCTTCGGAGGTAGAACGAACTTTTCCCATTGGTTTTTATTCAAGAGCGTGAGGCACACAGGGCAGCGCACTTTGGGCAGCACGCCCGGGTAGAACGAGTAGACGCTGGCCGAGAGGTGGCGCACGAGGCAGCACTCGCAGACTTCGGCCAGGCACTCGACGCCGCAGAGCTGGAAGACGCAGGCGGGCGCGTCCAAGCAGATCTGGCACAGCGTCGGGAAGTCCGGCGGCGGAAGGAACGGCGCGGGTGCTACGAAGTCCAGTGGAGAGGGGACGGGGACCACGCGTTCGTGAGCGGGAGTCATTGGCGCGGAGCTGGAGAATGCGGAAGTGAGCTCATTTGTTCTCAGATGTACGACTTGTGAGATGGGTACAAAAGTCACTCAGATGGGTTGAAGATAGCTACTGTACTTGGATTTTCGCGACTTTCCATGGGTTAGCGGTACGGTCCTTCGGCACACGCTGTAGCCGCGCTTGGGTGAAGAGTGCCATGCCTTTCACGAACTACATGTATTCCTGAGAAAATACTCGTTTACCAACTTCTTCTTGCAACATGGACATTCATTCAGCCGGCGCCCCACATGCCCCCGTGTCAGAATTCGCGGGTGGAAGCTAACATGCTTACATTAGATAGTTACATTATTGATCTGGCCCACTGCGCTTCACACCTGCATCGTTGGCGTGGAGATCTGCTTGTACGCAGCGGGTGTCGAATTCATGTTGACGCTCGCCGCGTCGCTGATCTTAGCCAGCGAGTGGAAGGAATCGCGGGTGAAGTCGTCGGCGCCGTTGAGACGGCGGTAGAACTCGGCGTCCATTTCTTCAATGCCCTTGGTGTTGTCGAACACGCAGAACCACGTGAGCGGGATCGAGACAGCCGCGATGGCCGCGAACGTGTAGAAGGCGCCGGGGTAGCCGTAGCTCGGGTTGTCCACCCAGATGGAAAAGCCGAACGAACCGACAGCAGCGCCAGCCTTGCCGGCCGCGGCGGAGATGCCGTGGCACGTCGAACGGATGGGAGTCGGGTACATCTCGGTGGGCAGCACGAACGTGGACATGTTGGGACCGAAGTTGGAGAAGAAGAGCGTGAGGCCGTACAGGATGATGAACAGGATGGACTGGTCCTTGAGGTCGTCCCAGAAGATGGCCATGCAGAGACAAAGGACGGCCATGAAGAAGAAGCCCTGCAGCTGCATCTTCTTGCGGCCGAGGCTGTTGATGAAGTAGACGGCGACGAAGTAGCCAGGCAGCGCCATGAGGGACACAAAGGCCACCTCTGTCGTGACCTGCTGCAGGGACGGGTTGCTGAGACCCACCACCTTGAGGATACTGGCCGAGAAGAGGTTTTGCGAGTAGTAGACAATATCAAACAGGAACCACGTGCCGGCCGTGCCCAGCAGACTAACGCCATAGTTGCGGAGGATGAACCCAAGACGAGCCTGCTGCTGTGTCGTGGCCTGAGCCAGCTGACCCCGTTGCTGTGCGTTCTTGTACGCCTCGGTCTCCTCAGCAGTGAAGCGGAAGTAGCACACGACCAGCGCAGGGATAACACCGATAGCAAACAGCATACGCCACACAGCCTCCAGTCGCGAGCCACTGTTCTCGCCGGGTTTACCGTCCGCGAAAGCCTGCACCAGCAAGTTACCGAGGATGGCAGCCGTCACCTGGCCCACACCTTGCAACGAGAAGGTCTTGGCCACGGCCGTGTTCCGGTCGGCAGAATCCGTCGAGTCCTCGGCCGTCGTACTGGCCGCCAGCGGGTACTCTCCGCCAATGCCGATACCCAGGATCAAACGGGCCGCCACAAGGAACCAGAGCGTCGACTTGCCATCACCAGCGTACGCCGCGGCGCACAGGATGCCGCCAATGATGAGCAGGCAGCACGTGAAGATCATGTTGACCTTGCGGCCGAAGACGTCACCCAGGAAGCCGAAGCCTAGCTGCCCGATGACGGCTCCGATGATGGCGCCCGCCGAGACCCACGACTTCATGGTGGACGAGTACGTCTCGGAGCCGTACTGCTCCGTGAGCACGACGTTGACGACGTTCATGACGAACAGGTCGTACGCGTCGTTGTAGAAGCCGAGGCCGCGCACCAGAAACTTGTTCATCTTGAGTCACTTTGTAGGAGGTTGTGCGCTGCCGGGGCGAATCGAAAAGTGACTGAGCCGGTCGGCTCTGAGGCTGAGACCGTCCGCGATCCGTTTGCAGTAGTTGCGCAGGGATGAGCATTCGGAACCCCCGAGAAACGCGGCTGATTGGTGGACCTCGGACATCTTGACGATTGCACCAAGATTCGGCTACTGTGGTTTTAGTATAGAGACCAAATCTGGTCAAAAAGATCCGTTTACCAAATCGACTGGCAGTTGGAGTCTCTCATAAACTGCTGGTGGTCGTTCGAGGTCTGTCATAGATGTCCGCCGAGCAGACCTGAACTCGCACGGAACCGGCGAGACCATCGCCATTGAAGCAGCGCTCGCCAAGATGTCGAAACACCGGCAGGTCAACGAAGCTTCCAGTCGTCGAACCTCGGTCGGAAACTCGTCGGCAAAGTGCAGGTCGAATTTGGTGCTGTGCATTAGACAGGCCTGCTGCGACAGCGTATCACGCATTCAGCACTCTAATAAAAACCTTGTCACGCTTCACCGACCGCTGTCGGCAGCCTGACTCGGCCCCCGAGAGGATAAAGCCTACATGTGTCAAACTTTACGATCCTCTCGTTTGACCGCCCTGCAGGCTGCAGTCCTACAAAGACTTCGCTGCTTTATAGCCGCGCACGTCAATTTAGTCTGTCTGCGCTGTGTAAATCCCACGCAGCAATCGAAAGTTGCAGCTCAGATAGGAGGCTGCTGTCAGTCCCTGGACAACGTCGACCAAACCTCGTCCTATATGGCATTAAAATCCCCTCGCTCCACTGCCTGCGCACTTTTAACAGCACCTGTACATCCCGATACCATCTACTGTACCTCTCCTCCCGTCACTAATCCGAATCCCTCTTCTAATGCCCTCCCCCTTGTTGGGCGTGGCAGTTTTCCGTCACTTGAGGGCTGAAAGCATTTACTCGCACTCCCATGGATCCCCCACCTGCGCGCGGGCAGCAGTGGACGCCCTCTATGGAGGCGTCTCCCGCGCAGTCCGAGAGCAGTTTCGAGGAGGAAGACGAGCACGAAGAGCAGAGGCCCAGGGGCCTGGGGATGCTCCTTGTGACCCCGCGAGCCTACAGCAGCAGCGAGAGCGACGACGTTGACGGTCGCAGCGCCGACAGCGTCGAGGACGACGAGGATGACGATGAGGACATGTCGGCGGCCTCGGCCGTCCTGGCAATGGGTGTGTCTCCGCCCCAGCAAGTGATGACGAGCCGCAGTGTCTCCATAGACGACATGGAGCTGTCCCTCGAGTCGTTGCGGTTGCTGGCCCAGCACCGAGGCCTCGACACGACGGGACTCAGTCGCTGGAGCGTGCGCGAAGACGGGAAGCTGCTGGACGCGGAGCAGCACAAGTACCGCAGTCTGCGGGATGCGCTGCGCGCCTACACGCACTTACTGCAGGGCGCGATCCCCCGAGAGGACATGTACTACCTGGCCATTCTCAGACGCAAACTCGCCGATATGGAGCTGCCCCTCGTGGACGGACCTATCAGCGTCGTGGCGCTAGGGTCCGTCGTACCGGAAGAACACTTTTACACAAGCAAGAAACTCTTCCCGGTGAGTTTCGAGTTGATGGGATTTTGAGGGTTAGGAGTGCTAATGTTTATTTTGTTGTTGTCTCTACATGTAGATTGGATACGAGACGCTCGTGAACGTGCAGGTGATGAATCCCGTGACGGTCGCGTTCCGGTTACGATGCAGTACGTTGATTTTGCAGAGCTGCTGACGTTTCGAAGGTGAGTTTTGGCTAACGTGATTTATTTTTTGCTTGACTGCAGAGATCGTGCACGGCAACAAGAAGAAGTCGCCGATCTTCGTGGTGGAACTCGAGAGCAGCGCCTGTACGTCAGGGTGTAACAAAGTGCATTTATTGTGTCGTGTTGACTGACTAGTCAAGTGTATTTTGGTGTGCAGCCGAGATTGTGTTCAGGTCCTACGTGGCGAGTAAAGCGTGGAAAAAAGCTCTTGTACATTTTGAGAGTTTGTCTGCAGACGATTTGATGAGAGTGGTCAATGATTCTGTATATCCCGTGGAAACCGATGAAAGTGGCAAAGGCGTGAACGTTTTGACACCCTCAAGCGGCGAAGATGGGTTTGGATTGCTCCGACGGAACATTACGCGCGTACTGGAAGGACTGCATCTGGTACTGTTGTGCAGAGATTATCAGTTCTGGGAGCAGCGACATCCCATCACACCCGATGTACATGCCAAAATCCGCTCGCGGCTGAAAGGGCAAGTGAAGGATGCCCTTCAGGCTCAAAATGTAATTTCCAAGGATGATATCAATCGACTACTGTCACAGGAAGATCTGCTGGAAGAGTACTCTCATAATCCTGAGGAAGTACAGCGAATTAAGGAGAAAGAGCAACGTGAAGCGGATAAGCGAAGTGTTCGAGAGGCTGCACGTAAACTCTTAGAAATCGAAATGAAGGCGCAAGAAGACGCGAAGGAGGCCCAGCGCCGAGCAAAAGAAGAGCGCAAAAACGCAATTCTTGAGGCTAAGATGGAGGCTGCTCGACAGAAAGAGGCACGGAAAGAAGCCTTGCGTTTGGCCAGAGAAGAGGAGAAGCGTATGCGCGAAGAGGAAAAGGAAATCAAACGTGCGCTGCGAGAGGAGGAAAAACGCAAAAAGATAGAGGAGAAGGAACACTCAATGAAGCGGAGGATAGAAGAGTTGCGACAGCGTCGCCAGATGCGTGAAGAGCAGAAGGCGATTCTTGAAAATGGCGTCGTGACATCATCATCTCCGCGTCGCTCCGGCGACTCGAGAAAGAGGAAGGCCGTAGGTGGAGTGCCAGATATTCAAGCTGTCAGGCAGCAACATCTAGTGCTGTTGAAATTCGTGGAAGAAGAAAGAGAGCGACGACGACAAATCCGTGTTTGGAACAAAAAGAACGAAGTGGAGAGTGAGATCTGGGCTCGTGTAAAAGCTCGCTATACCCGGGAAATGGCAAGCAACCAGGTATCATCTGGAAATAGTCATGGGCATGATTCTCCAGAAACTCAAGACACTAAGTTTCCATCGCAAGTGATTTCCTCGGCAGCCGAACTGGATCAAGTACCGGCGGAATCTCAGGTCGATTTACTTTTCGTGTGGGACTTCATTTCAACATTCTCGGACTGCTTGAAGCTAACAGCGCTACCCTCACTGAGCGTCTTTGTGAGTATGATGGCGCTAAGCGACGGGTCCAGTCCTGTGGGAGACGGCGACTTGGATGACGACTCGATTGGTACATTGTTTGCTTCGTTGCATGCAGAGTTGGTAAAGATACTGATCACTGAGTATTTTCCATTGCTACAAATGGGAAACACGATTGATGAGTTCCATCGTACTCGACCGATGAATGCATTTAGCTGGCCAGAACTTGCACGACAAGTGTGCCAGCTGGCGATGGAGTTCAAGCACCCTAGTGCGGATGAGCAGCTTCTTAAAGCGATTAAGGGCTCGAAATCGTATCGAGATGATGCAGTTACGCACCCGCTACGCCAAAAGCTGCACCGCCGCGGTACCAACTTGCTAAAAGGAGTTCAGTTTCAAGAAGAAGAGGAAGAAGTGGAGGTCGAGCCGCACAACTCGCACGGGAAAAATTCCATTACTCTAGCTTCAGAAGCAAATGCGCCAGCAGGATCAAGCGATTATTATGGCGTCGTTTTGGTTGATGGGGTGTCGAGCAAATTCAAAGTGGGGGAGAAAGACGAACATCTCGTCGTGACTGAGGTCATTGCCACTGAAAACGATGCTTCTTCAGAAAAGGTGAAAGTATATGATGGTGCTACAGCTAGCCAGAGGGATGATAACGCTGATAGGGTCCGAGTTGGCGATTATTTATTGTGCATCAACGGGCAAGATGTGCGAGAGATGCCTCTCGAGGACTTCAGCAATCTCCTTAGCGGGCTTTCAACTCCTCACGGATTACTAATGTCCTCGGTTGTCCCTGCCGTCAAGAACACAATGAAGCACATTGCAACAACTCAAGGGGCGACTAAGATGAAGTGCTGTGGGTTCGTGCTAAAGGTTCTTCGAGCAAAAGAGATTGCGGCACCATTTAACCAACCGGTCGATGCTGAGCTTTATCCTGACTATTATTCAAGTGGGGATATCGTGGAGCCCATGGATTTGGGTACGATTTCTGAGAAGATTGAGGATGAAGACTACGAAAACGATGATGTCGAGTCCTTTGTCGACGATGTGCAATTAGTGTGGAGAAACTGCTACTCGTACAATTCTCTGAAGGCTGAGATCTCAAACCTTGCACAGAAGCTATCGGTGATATTTGAGCGGCTCATGAAAGAGTGGGTATACACAACCGTGAACCGACCGATGATTGCTGCAGAAGAAGACAACTGCCGGAGTTGCCAGACAATTCACGCAAAGGGTCGGTTGCTGCTGTGCGATCGCTGTGATGCACCGTACCACACCTTCTGTCTCGAGTCTCCGCTGCCTGTGATCCCGAAGGGTGAATGGTTTTGCCCTGCGTGTTTGGCAGACCCCTCCTTCTCGCCCGAACAATTTCGTAGAAAATCTCATGATGACATGGTGGCTGGCGCTGATGACAGCTTGGGTGGCAGCGACCTCAAGGAAAATGATCTTACTGAGCTGGAAAAGCGACTTCTGTCAGCAATTGATCTTCTCTCGCAGGAAAACTACTCGAAGATTACGATCAGTGAGCGGCTGAAGGTTCTGAGGGTACTGTGTGAGTTGATTGAGGAGACGGCAGCTGTTCAGTCTGTTTACCACTCGCTCGAGGAAAAAGCCAATGACAGGCGAAAAAAGCTGGGCGATTCACTGGCAGATTTGGAGCGCGAGTGGGATCGATTTATTCCTCCACGCTCATCGCATGGTGTTGAACAGACCAAAAAGTTTATCATTGATGGCGTGGAGCACGAGCTGACGGACGAGTTGCTGACTTACCTTGAGAAAAAAGCAAAGGCTGATCTGGAGGCAAAGCCTGTTCCCATATTGCCTGAAAGCGCCCAGAAACAACTTCGTGGCGATGCAGACAGTGCGAAGGAGGGACCCGTAGCTTTGATAGCGGATGAAGATGATGGCACTTCTTCTGACGGCTCCGAAGCTGAGGAAGAGATGATCCTTGAAGAATTTGGCGATCGCTATTTGGTGGCGTCCGTGGGGTCGGCCGAAATGGATGAACACACTGATTCGGTGCTGACGCGTCAGTTGTGTGCTTTTTGCGGTTTGGAAGATGGGATCTTGAACGGGCCGTTACACTCGTGTAAACAATCGCCAATGACTAATCATACAACGCTGCTAAACCAGTATGAGCTCCCGGAGTTGCTTGCAGGGGAAGGACCTGACATGCTCGTTGTACGAACTCTTGGAATGAATGATCTTGCAAATGCGATTTTGGAAGATACACCAGAAGGGGTGCAATACTCGAAGCCCCCAGGAGCTTTTCCAAATGATCAGATGGACCAAGAAGCTGTCAAGGGAATCGTTTACG